>NC_134085.1:162933210-164179043 GCF_000715075.1 Nicotiana tabacum | reverse complement strand
TGAAGAAAACATAGAATATCAAAAGCATGCGAAGGTTTCATAGTAGCAGGTGAGGAAAACCCCTTCAGAAAAATTAGGGTTTCGAGCATATTTGAGTTTTAGAGAAGACAGAAACCCAATATTCGGAAGAATCACACAAAGGGAACTAACGATTTCGAAATAAAGAAATTCAAATCAAGTCATGCACGTAAACGAATAGTCTCAAACCCAAAACACTAGGATTTTCAACAATAGAAGAGTTTTAAAAAGAGAATAAGCAAACAAATCAGACAAAACTCAAGCAAACAAACATTCGTTTAAGAAACAGTTAAAAGAAATTAGGGGGTTCAACATGCAAACTCAAGTAGAAGAACGTTATAAGCAAACATAGCCAAACATGTCAAAGAATTATAGAAACATTTTGAAATAACTTAACAGAAACCCTAATCGAAAAGATAAGGGGTTTTAAAGGCAGAGTTTTAAAAGAAAATTTGAGAAAAATGCTTAGAAGTTCAAAGCAAACATAGATCTGAAGCAGATCTAAAAAGAAATCGAAAGAACCTTAAAGTCTAGGGTTTCAGAAGAACCCCAAGTGGTGAGAAAGGCTTTAAAAACCAATAATCTGAGCAGGAGAGTCAAGAGTCTGACTCGAATAGCCATGGCTGGCCGAAGAAAAAGTCAGAGACCACCAGAGAACAGTCATGAACTGCATTCGAACAAGGCCTGGACCAAGCTTTTTCGATATCTAGCCTTGAGACCATAAGAATTAAACACGTAGAAGCCATGAGAGGTGAATATAGATCTTCGATGACTTTGGAAACCATAGATTTGGGGAGGTATTGGGGTTGTAGTTGATGGCGGCGGCTAGGGTTTGAGAGGATTGCAGAGAGAGTTGAGAGGGAAAGGGATTCAGAAGAGGAAGAATTTGAAAATGAGGCTAGGGTTAGGGGTCGTTTGAATTAAAAAAAGGCAAGGATGGTTGTTGGCCATTGATCTAAATGATCAACGGCCTGGATCAAAACGGGCGAGTGGGAGGGTTATGAAGATGGGTCTAGCTCGGATTAAATTGTAATTGGGTCGGTGGTTCAAATGGTTTCAATTGAGTTCAATTGGGGTCAAGATTGGGTTATAATCGAAATGAAATTCTCTAACATTTAAAAGCCAATTTTCCCTATTTAATTTTAAAATAATAATAAATTAATTTCTGAAAATAAACTAAAGGTACCAAAATGATTTATAGCACATAATTAACTATTTACAAATACCAGACCTAATCTTTAGGAATATAAACGTAATTAATCTTAAAAGAGGCTAATGTTGTAATAATATACAATTTAACTTTAAAAATACTAAATGACTTTGCAAAAATATGAAAAATTATATTAACTCTATTTAAGCATAAATATGAAAATATAATAAATGAATCACCAAAAATGATAATTTGGGAATAATTATTAGGTTTTCTGGATAAAAATAGTGCAATAAATTGATTTAAAAATCTTTAAAAATTAAGAAAAAATAATAAAATATTTGGACATACTTATATACGCATACATATGCTGTTTTGAAAGTATTTTGCATTTTAAAAATGTACAGGGAAAAATTGGGTATCAACAAGTCCATGCAGGCATCATATGTTTTTTATATGAGGGACCAGGTCCTCTAGCAGTAGTTACTTTCTCAGCAAAGACTTTATTTTTCTGATGAGACTGAACCCTGGGCTTGCAGTTTTCCTTTAGGTGCCCATTATTTCTACAGTGGGTACACAACCAATAGTCGGGTACAGTAATATACTTGCTATGATGGTTGTAGGGAGTCTTCTCCCTTTGAAACCCAATTCCCTGCCTGTTTCCCCCATTGTTAACATACATGGCAGTAATAGCACCAGTGGATAGGTCCACTTAATAGATTTATCAAGATCACTCTTCCCTTTCCCTAGTTCTTCCTGAAGCTGTTCATTTTTCTCAAGCTCAGCACACAAACTGGTCTTCACCAAATTTAACTCATTTTCAAGCTTAATGTGTGCCTCACTCGCAACTTCTTTTCCCTTTTCAGAGTTTCCAGGCCTACTTTCCATTTTAAGTTCCTCAATTGTCTCCTTCGAGTCTACTACCATAACTACTAGGTCATCTCTCTCTTGCTCAATGATAGCAACTCTCTTAGTTAAAGTTTCTTTTTCTTTACTTACACACTCAATGGTTTCTTTTAAGTCAACTACAACAATCATTAGATCATCTCTTTCATGTTCTATACTGGCAATTTTCTCATCTAAGGCATCCTTTTCATTTTTTAGGTTCTCTATTGTTTCTTTAAAATCAACTATAACGACTACTAGGTCATCTATTGTTTGTTCAACTTCTCTGAATTCCATAGTTAATGTATCTGTATCATTTATAAGACTATGGTACGCATCAATTAATACATTTGCTAATGACATGAGCTTTTTAGGAGAGTAAGATTTCAGATTTCTCTGAACATCCAGAAAATTTACCTCATTATCGTCGTCATCTTCATCATCATCAGATTGTGCCATCAAGGCAAATATTAAATCATACTCAATTGCATCATTTTTCACTACTATCATTGAACTACCACCATGATCATTTTCTTCTTCAGATTCGCTGGAGGAGTCTCCCCATGCAACAAGATCTTGCTTTACAACATTGTCAACGTCATACTTTCTCTTGAAGCATTTATCAAGAACCGGGTTCCTCTTGACTGCTTTGTCAATGTTGTTATTGTACTAATATTGCTTTAGGAGAGGGCAATCCTTGATGAAGTATCTTGGCTTGCCACATTTATGATGGAGGTCATAATTTTTTGGCTTGCTAGAACTTCCCCTTTTTGGAATGCCTCCATTCCTGCGAACCATCTTCTGGAATCTTCTTGTCAAGTAATCTATATCACCATCCTCACCCCTTGAATCACTGATGTCTGTCTTGAGGACCAGGTTCTTCTCCCTCTTGGTCTCTCTTCTTTCATTGTCCTTCTTCTTCTTCATTTCATAAGTTTACAAGTTTCCAACAAGTTCATCTATGGTCAATGTCTGCAAGTCCTTCGCCTCTATAATGGCGTTTACTTTGCCTTCCCAAGACTGGCGGTACACTAAGGATTTTCCTGACAAGCTTGTTTCTCGGAATAATTTTACCAAGAGAGTGAAGTTCATTAATGATGGAGGTGAATCGAGTATGCATATCTTGGATGGATTCATCATCTTTCATTTTGAAGAGCTCATATTCAGTTGTGAGCATATCAATCTTGGATTGCTTCGCCTGTGTTGTTCGCTCGTGAGCTATCTGAAGATCCTCCCAGATTTCTTTTGTTGATTAACATGTTGATATCATGTTATATTCATCAGGACCAATGCCACAAAAAAAGAATTTTCTTTGCACAAAAATTCTTTTCTATGGCCTTTCGATCAACGTCATTGTATTCCTTCCTCGTATTGGGGATGGCTACAGCTGGGTCACCAAGGTTCTTGGTAGGAACAAAGGGTTCATAACATATGGCATCCCATAGCTCAGAATCATGAGCCATGATGAAGTCGTGAATCCTAGTCTTCCACCATCCATAATATTGTTCGTTGAACCTAGGTGGTCTGTAAGTAGACTGGCCTTCTTCGATGTTTGGGGGAGCAACCATGAGGATCTTTTCTAGGTGTTAACCTTATAGAAAGAACTTGCTCTGATACCAATTGATAAAATATAAGGGTCCATCAAACTCTATAGAAAACTAGGTTCTTTATCAGGTTCAACAAAATGTACACACACAACGATAAGTAATGACAAGAGGAATTTTACATGGAAAATACCCATCTTAACGAGATAAAAAACCACGACCTACCCTTGTAGGATTTCAACTTCACTACTGAGCAACTTTTAGATTACAACCTATGCAACCTAGGAATTAACCTCTTAATCCCTCACTAAATTGTAATACCTTATTACAAGCCACTTTATAATAACTTTATTACGAAGAATTTACAACTCGATTAACTCTAGCCAAGACTCAAACATAAAGGTTTAAGGTTTACAAGAGTTTCCTACAGAATACTTCTAAACAAGCTAAGTAGGAATTACAATTGAAGAACTAATACAAACTAACAACTCTGTTGAGGACATACAAAGACTTGATATGTGAACTGGTTTGTAGTAGCGTCGTACTTTGTTCTTGATGCACGAGACAATCATTTTTCTTGATGATTAATCACTTGGAGTACTTGAGTGAATTCTCTAAGTGTTCAAGTGAATGTGTTTTACCTTCCTTGATGTTAATAATAGATGTGTGACATCACATACAATAATGTAAGCAAGGTAGGTAAAAAGTCTTCTACAGAAAGTTAATTGTTGCACTATTCCTGTACTGTAGTATGTGCATGCAACAACTTTTCCAGCTGGAGAGTTGACTTCGTACAGTCACCTCGGGAGCTAGTAAGGACCTGTTTCCTCATCTGTTCCTTTGACTTTGGAGATTTGAACCATATCCTAAGTTGGAACCTTGTGATCTTAAGGTCTTGAGAATGTGTAGCAGGATCCTTATTTGGTTCTTGATAGTAAGTTTGTTAAATCATCAAAATATAAGACAAGGTACTTGTAACCAAGCTACTTGTAACCTATCAGTTTCCATTTTAGTTAAATGGAGAGTCAAACTTTAGCGACTTGGTAGATCCTTATCCAAGTTATTCGTCAGATGATGAAGATGAAGAAGAACTGGAGGAAATACGGAGGGAGCAAGATGAGAAGGAATGGATGGCTTTATGTCAAATAACAGGTAGATTGATTTTGATGTATTACAAAAAATACCTATATAAAGAACCTTGTCGTACATCTAGTCGCTCTAGAAATGCATTTATTCAAGAGATATTAAGAGGAAACAAGATTCATTGTTATGAAAATTTTCGATTGAGGAAGTTGGTGTTTGTTGATTTATCGAATGATTTAACTGAAAAGTATGGGCTTAAACCTCACGCAGAATGTCTATACAAGAGATGTTAGGCATGTTCTTGATGACATGTGCTCATGGAGCTGGAAATCTATTGATATAAGAAATCTTTCAACATTCGGGGAGAAACAATTCATATACACTCTCATAGTGTTTTAAAAGCCATTTGTGAGCTTGTGAGAGATATTATAAGACCACATCTAAATTATAATGATGGTGTAGGAGCTCACAAGCCATGTAACGGTCGATATCTCCCATTCTTTGGAGTAAGTGATAATTTTACCTAATTATTTTTTATTAAGCTTATAACTTAAGTTTTATAAGTATTACTAACTTAAGTTATATTTATATTTATATATGTATATAGGATTGTATTGGAGCACTTGATGTACACATGTTAAAGTAAGATTAACGCAAGGTCAAGAGATACCATATATTGGACGTAAAAATTATCCGATTCAAAATATTCTTGATGTCTTTGATTTTAATATGTGTTTACATTTGCATGGGTTGGGTGGGAAGGAGAAACTCACGATAGTCGTATATTTGGTGGCCGTTCGTAGACCAGAACTCAATTTTCCACGTCCAATTGGAAATAAGTATTATCTAGTTGATGCAGAATATCCGCACATGAAGGGATACATGGCTCCATACAAAAGATAATGTGAGATACCACCTAGCATAATTCCGCCGCAGTTCAACAAGAGAATTGCGAGAACCAAGAGGATGAATTAAAAAATTTAACTATTTGCATTCTTCTTGTAGAAATATTGTAGAACGCACATTTGAGGTATGGAAAGCGAGATGGTTTATTTTGCAAGACATGCCTTTCTATCACATTGACACTCAAAAAGACATTGTACTTGCTACTATGGCCATTTATAACTATATTAAAAAGAAATGCAATATGGATGATGCATTTCGAGCAGCTGAGAATGAGAGATATGTTTCATCTGTTGACCTGATGTTGGTACATCTTCGAAAACTAATAACAATATAAATGCGGAAAATGTGGAAGAGCAAAGTGATCTCGTTTGGATGGGTCTTCGTAATTTGATTGCTATTGAAATTGGTGAAGATTGATACTTGTAATTGTAGAGTAAAATCACTAGCTGGTTATGATTAGCAACACGCCTTAAAAGGTTATTTTGTTTAAACATTTGTTAAATTTATTGAAATATTTTTATTAAGAGAGAAATTTCTTCTATGTATTTGTCCACATATAAGTCAATGATTACCATACCTGGCATAAGAAGAAATGAACTTCCTTCTACTTTCAATGGATGTAACTGCGTCTTTAATTTGTCAAGAGTAAATGGACTAAAAGGGAAAGAGGAATTCAACAAAATAATTTGGTATTTTAAATAGGTTGAGACTTTTATGAAAATTTACTTGATAGAAAGCGGTGAAAAATGAGCATTCAAGAATTATATTTATAAAAATTATTTAAAGTAATCAATTAAATTGAAATTAAATTAAAATATAAATTATTTTTTATTTGCATTAATTCATAATTAAATATATTGTAGTAATCAGCTCCTTTATAATGTTAATAACTTTAAGGATATTTTTGTCTTTTTAATTGAAAAAATGCTTACCAGCACTTGTTTGTCAAACACTTTAACATATTTTTTTAAGCTTCAGCACTTGTATCCAAACATGTAACTGCTAATTTATAAAACAAGCTTCATCACTTAAAAGCTGACTTGTGCTTAAAAGCCACTTTTTTTAAGTCAATCCAAACGGGCTCTTGGAGTAAACAAACTTCAATCATATTGCTGGAGAGAAAAACAACCTCTGTGAAGATCAGTAAATAAAGAAAACAACTTTATTTGGATTTTCTAAAAGAGCTAAAATATGATTCAACTGAAGGGGTTGATTGATTCCATCAAGCAAAACACATCTTCATAAGTATTCCAACAAATGCATATAGTGCTATGCCCTCTTGACGACCCTAACCATGAGACCATGTTTCATTTGCATGACAATAGAAGTAGCGGGAGAGATATTTTGAGCTTCCACTAACTGGATATCATAATTATATAGGATGGTGGCTGCCGCTATTTTCATCTGAACAAATGCCATTTCTTTCCCTAAACAATCCTCGGACCCGCATTAAATGCTGTAAATTTGAAAGATGGCTCATGTTTAATTCCTCCTCGTTCTGAGATCCATCTCTCGGGTTTGAATTCTAAGCAATCTTTCCCCCATATAGTCTCCATCCTCCCCATCGCATAGAATGGTAGAATCATTCTCGTTTTTGGGGGTGACACGGTGACCGCTAGGAAGGATGTCATGTTCAAGTGGAACTTTGTGCTCTAAGAAACTGATGGAAAGAGCCTAAGAGTTTCGCACAAGGCAGCATGTAGATAGATCAATTTTTGTGTTTCTTCTTTGTTGAAAAACTTGACGTTTTCATCCTTTTTCAGATGTAGTTGTTGCTGAATCTCATCTCTAATCTTTGTCTTGACTGAGGGATTTTTAGCCAAGAGCCAGAAAAACCAAGTGAGAGCTGCACTTGTGGTGTCTCTCCCAGCAAGCATTAAATTCAAGAAAGTGTCCTGAGAAATTTTTGTAAAGTACCCAAATCTCCTTTGTTCCATAAATTGTACATTCTAATATAGGCAGTTAAAAATGTGAAATTGACCTCGTCTTTGATGGTTTTATTCATCAACTCCTCTTGCTTTTGTAAAATGCAAGGATATATGAACTGATCCAAAGCCTCCCATGCTTGAGTGAGCTTCTTCTCTTTACCAATTTGAAGCCATTTTTGCAATTTCCAACAACTTTCTGGCATTATATGTCGGTGTAAAACTGCATCAAGAGCATCGCCAAATGCCTTTTCATATGGCAAAAAAGGCAAGTCAATGGACAAGCTTCTCGGATCATGATCAAGTAACAACTTGGTGATAGAATCAAAAGTGAACCTTTGAAAAACGTCTTGTAAATCCAATGTTTTGCCTTGCTCAGCAAAAGCATAAAAAATTGGTTGAAGCCCTTTTTCGAAAGTGTACCACATGTTCCTCTCTAACAAAGTTTGAAACTTTGCATGGCTCATTATGGACAAGGTGGTTTTCCTATGAAACTCCCATAATTCATGATCAACATTAAAGATTCCATTTCCCAAGATATCAAACATTTTACGAAACTCGGGTCCCTTTGGATAGTTTGAGAAGTTTTTACTAAATATACGTGTATTGGGAAAAATTGCATTTATATATGCAAGTGATATGTTGAGACATGTGAACTGGTCAAATAGTCAAAGAATTATAATTAGTCAAGAGGCACGGACAGCAGTAGAAACGAGCAAAGGCAAAGGAAGAGGCACGAGAGGATATTTGAAGGATTCAGCGCCCGTACCTATTTAAATCATTTATCAAAATGAATGGATCTGACCATAATAAAGAGCGCAGATACGGAATTCGACAGGCATTAAATACTGGATACGTTAGAGAATTTGAATTGATTACAATGATTGTGTAACGTAGCATTCAATGTCTTTAATTATTCATAATAGCCTCGTTATGATTTGGAGGAAACACATATCTTCAAGATACCTATAAAAGGGAGGTATCTGGTCACTTATAAACACAAGACACAATCAGAATATACTTTGATTCACTTGTTTTTCTCCTGATTACACTCTGGTTACTCTAAATTACTTTCTTCTACATATTCTTTTAATTATCAGTAACCCGCGTTCTTCTAAATTCTAAATTTGACTGAAATTCTATTTTTTGGTTAAACAAATTGGTTCCGTTACCGGAAATCTGATAATCTATTTTTTTTTCACTTGACCTTCCTTGTTACATCAATTATGTCGAATAACAATGACAACACCACAGGAAACCAAGAGAACCAACAAATTAAGGGAGATCCATAGAATATTAACATTCAAGTTCCTATTTCGCAGGACTCTCCACGGCAATCTCGTGAGGGTACTCCTGATGGATCTCAAATAAATGAGTATACTCAATTTGAAAATGCTGAAGCTGTTGATGAAGCTTTGGAGAAATTAATTACTGCTCAGGTCAACAAAGCTGTTGAGGCGCTTGTTAACCAGTTACCTAGTGCAACACCCACACCCTCTCCAATTAATAACACTATAGAAAACCTTCGTTCCGGGCTTGTTAACTCAGGCAACGGTGGAACTCCCAGTAAACCGCAGGAGAGAGAACCAGGTAATGTAATTAATTCTGATTTACAAAATTTAGTACTAACCTTGCAGAAACAGCTCAAGGAACAAAGTGAACGCAAAGAGCAGATACCTGGGGTGCCGCCCATAATCAAAGGGGTAGACATGGACAGATATTCGCAACAACCCTATAAGCCGAGTGCTGCCCCACTCCCAAATCCAAAAAAGTTCAAAATGCCTGATATTCCAAAGTATGATGGAACAACAGACCCATGAGACCACGTGATTGCATTCACAACGGGCGTAAAAGGCAATGATTTGACTAAGCAGGAGATCGAATTGGTATTAGTCAAGAAATTTGGTGAAACACTCACCAAAGGAGCACTAACATGGTATTTCCTTTTACCTGAAAATTCTATAAACTCTTTTGCTGAGCTTGCAGATTCTTTCATCAAAGCACACTCGGGTGCCCAAAAGTGGAAAAATGAATGGAGGATATTTTCAAAATTTTGAAAGGAGATTCAGAATTGCTTAGAGAATTCGTGGACAGATTTCAACGCGAAAGAATGACATTGCCGCGTGTACCGCAGCTATAGCTTTCACAAGCAATTTGAATGAAAAAAGCTCGGAAGCTACGAGGAGACTCAAGGAAAGCCTTCGAGAATTCCCAGCTACAACGTGGAATGATGTTTATAACAGGTATAGCACGAAGTTGAGGATTGAGGAAGATACTGTTCCCTGATCTCAAAAAGAGGAAAGTATACTTTCAAGACGTGCAGAGAACGAAAAAAGATCCGACAAAAATAGGTACGAGCCCTACATGGGACTTGCGGGGAAAAACTCGCGGTCAAAAAAGGATAATCAAAGGCATGATCACAGATCAAGAAACAGAGAATCAGGTTCTTCATTAAGATTTAGGAACGAGCGAAACAACTATGAGTCACGGGATGATGATAGAAATTTAAAAGCGAGATTTGGAGGTTACAACTTCAACGTCAGCACCTCCGAGCTCGTAGCTATTTTGAAAAGCATGGGAGATAAGGTCCAATGGACAAAGGAAATGAGATCGAATCCAAACAGGCGCAACCCTGACCGTTGGTGCAAGTTCCATAATGATCACGGGCATAAAACAACAGATTGTAGATTTTTACAAAGTGAAGTTGATCATTTATTAAAACAAGGATATCTTACTGAGTTGTTCAGCGAGAAAGGCAAGCAAACTTACATGAAGAATAGGCAGGAGCCTCCCAAACCACCTTCTCCCAAAAGAACTGTTAACGTTATAAGTGGGGGTAAAGATATCAATGGTGTGTCATATACTGCAGCTAACAAAACTTCCAAAGTAACGATTACTCAAGGGAAACAGGTGCGACATGTTCTAGAAGAAGGCAATATTACATTCAATGATGCAGATACAGATGGCGTATTAATCCCTCATAACGATGCACTAGTAATATCTTTAATTGTGCATGATACTAATGTGAAACGAGTTTTGATTGATCCAGGTAGTTCCGTAAACATTATTTTGGTAAGAGTGCTACATGAGATGCAAGCTGAAGATGGAGTAATACCAAAGGCGCATACTCTATCTGGATTTGATAATTCCAGTGTCGTCACAAAAGGAGAGGTAACACTCACCACTTTTGCTGAAGGGGTCGTCAAAGATACAAAGTTCCAGGTAGTAGACAAGGAGATGGCTTACAATATGATTCTGGGGAGACCATGGATCCATGAAATGGATGTTGTTCCTTCAACCTTGCATCAAGTTATCAAATTTCCATCGCCATGGGGAATTTGTCAAATTCGCGGAGATCAACATACGTCCAGGGATATTAACTCCGTTGTAGATATAAGCACAAGAAGTGGAGGCAAATAGCAATCACAGAAGGCAGTTGAGGACATCACAACACAAACCTCAACTGAACAAGCGCGAACAGATATAGACTCAAGGCCTGATACCATTCAAGAACCATAAGAGAATGAAGATATCAAAACAACGATAGAGGGATTAGAACCTGTCGTATTATTCGCTCAATGTCCTGATAAAAAGTCTATGTCGGAGATAATCTTGACCAAGGAATGAAAGGTAAGTTAATTGAATTTTTGAAAACTACAATGGACTACTTTGCTTGGTCCCACTCTGACATGACAGGAATACCACCGGAGGTGATGAATCATAAACTAAATGAAGATCCATCATATCCTCCCGTGAAGCAAAAGAAAAGAAAGCAGGGAACTTTCAAGAATCAGGTGATTCAAGAAGAAGTCCAAAAATTGCTAAAAATTGGTTCCATTCGAGAGGTGAAATATCCTAACTGGTTAGCCAATATTGTTGTGGTTCCAAAGAAAAACTGTAAGTGGTGGGTTTGTGTAGATTATACAGATCTTAACAAAGCCTACCCTAAAGATTCTTTTCCACTACCACACATAGATCAATTAATTGATGCAACTGCAGGTCACGAATTGTTAAGTTTTTTAGATGCATATTCAGGTTAATCACATTAAAATAGATCCGACAGATGAAGAAAAAACTTCATTCATAACAAACAGGGGGACTTATTGTTATAAAGTAATGCCTTTTGGTCTAAGAATGCAGGTGCAACGTATCAGAGGTTAGTTACCAAAATATTTCAGGAACATTTAGGAAAGACAATGGAGATATATAGATGATATGCTTATCAAAACTCAGTAGTCAAAAAATCACATATCACACTTATCTGACACATTTTCAATTTTGTGCAAATTTAATATGAAGTTAAATCCCGAAAAATGTGCATTTGGCGTTACATCAGGCAAGTTTTTGGGTTTTCTTGTTTCTAATCGTAGAATTGAAGTAAATCCTGCACAGATTAAAGCCATTAAGGAAATCCCTGACATACTTTCAAACAAGAAAGAAGTTCAAAGATTAACAGGGAGAATTGCGGCCTTGGGAAGATTCATCTCTAAAGCATCAGAGAAGTGTTTTAAATTCTTCTCAGCTCTTAAGAAGCAGGATCATTTTGAATGGAATGAGGAATGTCAACAAGCACTTAGGAATTTGAAAACGTACTTATCAAATCCACCTTTGTTGGCAAAACCAAAGGCTGGGGAAAGTTATTCCTCTACCTTGCTATTTCAGAGGTGGCGGTAAGTGCTGTTTTGGTCCGAGAGGAGCAAGGTAAAAAATACCTATCTATTACGTAAGTAAATCTTTGTTAGATGCAGAAACGAGGTATCCTCAGTTAGAAAAACTTGCACTTGCGTTAATCATGACATCTAGAAAGTTAAGACATTACTTTCAGTGTCATCCTATCGTTGTGGTAACTACCTACCCTTTACATAACATATTACATAAGCATGAGTTATCAGGTAGGTTAGCTAAGTGGGCAATAGAGTTAAGTGAATACGAAATTGCATACCAACCTAGAACTGCTATAAAATTACAAGTATTAGCTGATTTCGTGGCTGATTTTAGTCAGGGAATATAGTTAGAAGCAGAAAAAGAATTACAAGTGTTCAATGGAGCTAACCCAGGAACTTGGACTTTATTCACTGATGGCTCATCTAACGTGAGAGGAGCAGGTTTGGGGGTAGTATTATTACCACCTACGGGTGAAACCATTCGGCAAGCTATTAAATGTCATTCCATAACTAACAATGAGGCAGAATTTGAAGCTATGATTGCAGGTTTAGAACTGGCACGGGAACTTGGCATAAATTAGATTATAATCAAGAGTGATTCACAACTCGTAGTTAATAAAATGCTGGGGACTTATACAGCCAGGGAAGCAAGGATGCAGCAGTACTTGGAAAAGGTACGGGAATTGATAAAACAGTTTCAAGATTGGAAAATTAGACAAATACCCAGGGACGAAAATCTTGAAGCAGACGCCCTGGCAAATCTTGCATCTGCGGCCGACGTGGTAAACGATGCAAATGCCTTAGTAATACATTTATTTCATTCAGTTCTTGATCCTGATATGAATGAGGTAAATTTTAATAACTTAACCTGGGATTGGAGGAAATAAATTGTTGCTTTTTTTGTAGTATGGAACCGTCTATGATGACAAGAAAAAGGCTTATGCGCTTCGAAGGAAGGCCGCTCGGTACTGCTTAAAACAAGGCAATCTATATCATAAAATGTTCGGTGGACCCTTAGCAAGATGCCTTGGACCTTCGCAAACAGAGTATGTAATGAGAGAAATACACAAGGGTCATTGCAGGAATCATGCAGGTGGAAGATCACTAGAAAGAACCTTAATTAGGGCAGGTTATTACTGGCCTAAAATGGAAGAGGAAGCAGAAAGTTTCGTGGCCAAATGTGATAAATGCCATAGGTACGGTAACAATATGCATAGACCTACGGAATTATTACATCCGGTCATTGCGCCATGGCCATTTATGAAATGGGAATCGATATAGTAGGTCCATTACCGCAAGCGAAAAGACAGGTAAAAGTTTTGCTTGTTCTCACTGATTATTTTACTAAATGGGTAGAGGTAGGTGCATTCAAACAGGTGCGAGAAAAGGAAGTCAGAGATTTTATTTGGTGGAATATCATATGTCGATTCGGCGTACCAAAGGAGATCATATGTGATAATGGTCCTTAGTTTATTAGAGATCAGATCACGGAATTTTTTTAAAGTTGGCAAATTAAAAGGATTATGTCAACACCCTATCATCCGGTGGGTAATGGACAAGCAGAATCAACGAACAAAGTCATTATCAACAATTTAAAGAAACGACTAGAGGAATCAAAAGGAAACTGGCCTGAAGTGTTACCTGGAGTTTTATGGGCATATCGCACAACTGCAAAAACAAGTACAGGTGAAACACCGTTCTCATTGGTTTATGGAGCTGAGGCTTTAATTCCAGTTGAGATAGGGGAACCAAGTGCACAGTTCACATAGACGACACAAGAATCTAATGATGAGGAGATGCGGGTCAACCTAAATTTACTCGAGGGGTGAAGAGAAGCTTCTTTAATAAGAATGGCAGCACAAAAGTAAGTTATAGAACGATACTACAATAGAAAAACACGCCTCAGGTTCTTCAAAATTGGGGACTTCGTGCTTAAAAAGATTTTTCAGTCTACAAAGGTAGCTAACATAGGGAAATTATGTCCAACATGGGAATGACCCTATAGAGTGCGTGATGTTGTAGGAAAAGGAGCATATGAACTGGAGACAATGGATGGCAAGATACTACCTTCGCATCGGAATGCTGTTCATTTAAAGAGATACTATTTCTAAGAAAAACCCACGGTCAGGTATAACCATTTTAAATTCATTTTTAAATTGTTAAAATTTTACTAACAATTTTAGATGATAGGCAAAACACTAATCCGTACTAAATGATGAGTCACGACCTGTAAGGCACATGGAGTAACCTAAAATTCCTGGCCTAAGGTTACAATTATTCTGATAGAAATGCAAACGGGTTATGCAGTCTTCATCTATAATCGTCCCTCCGAGTCCGGTATGTTTTTCCTTTTCAGGAAAAGGACCAAACGAGAGAAACTATTAAGTGCTCGAGGCTTCATACTTCAACACTCAAACACTTGGGGGACTACATAATATACACAGACATGTGTATAAAGAAGGCAAAGAAGATTAAGGAAAAATCAAGCCTAAAAGAGTCAAGTGTAGAGTAAAAGTCATAAAGCCACGAGCTAAGGCCAAAGAAAAACCTCACTATAGTTAGGGTAAAGGCTATATACTAAAATGGGTTATAAGGAAAAACCCTGTGTCTGTTATTCTTCTTTTAAATCTGTTACAAGAAAAACAGTTACGAGAAAGTTATAGATGTAATTCAAATACATGTAAAGTTTTATTCGAAACTAGACAAGGTTCAAAAATAAAAACTTGTCAAAGTTATTTCAGAGAAGCATGTGTATTCCTATTTCTTTTGTCGTATGATAATACCATTATAAAGTTGAGACGTCTTCTTCATTAAGTATTGGAATATAAAAGGGCCCTCTTTTATAAAACTCATGTTTAAATTAATCATGAGGTTAACAGAAGCATTTTTCGAAAAATAAAAATGCAAATTATTCTGTAAGTCCTTAAAAATAAAGGCGAGAATAAAGCAAGCAGAAGTTTAAGATAAAAAAACTTGTTAATATGTAAATAAATCTAAGACTAAGTTCGAACTTAGTCATAAAACTACGAAATTGTTTAGATTACCCCATTAAAAGACTTGGGGACTGAAGTTCCTAAAATCAACCCTCAAATGAAGTTAAGGGTTTGATTACAATCTTCCAAAATCAAAACAAAAATAAAATCATTTGAGTGATCAAAACTAGTCACTGAGAAGTTTGTGGTATTGAGGCAGGAACGTCGATAGTAGCAAGCTCAATTTGGGCAGGTGCATCAGCAGGCGCGACTTCAACTTGGCTTGCAGCAACGGGCTCGATCGGGTTTGAAATAGTCATGATACCCGTATCATCTTCAACGTTCATGAGAGCTTCAGCCACGGGAACTTCATCCATGGGAGAAGGGAAGTCCTAAGTTTGTTGAGCTTTTAATGGTTTCGTTGATTTTAGCTAACTCCAACTTTGAAGTTTTCTTGGCCAGCTTCAAGTAGGGTATCACGACGGAAATTCAAAAAAGCCCAACTTGCCTCAACAACAGATTTTTCTTCAAGGATCTCATAATCCTTTTCCCAAGCAGCGATCTCATTTTTTAGCTCTTCATTTTCAGCCAAGGCGGAGCTGTGGGAAGCTTGAAGAGAGGCGTGGGAGCATTCTAAAGCACGCACCTTATCAGCAGATATTCTGAGGTCTTCTTGTGCTTGAGTCAAATTTTGCACAAGCTCCCCAGCGTAAAATTCTTTTTGATTTAAAAGAGCCTTTAATTCTCTGATCTCTTCACTAGCTTTAGATAGCTGCTTTGAAAAGGAGGACTCGAGACGCTCTTTGTCTTTCTCAGCTTGGTGTGAAGAAGCTTTTGTAACTGCCAATTCTGAAGTTAAAGCCCGTACTCGCTGCTCTAAGGTATTCTTACTCTCTTGTAAGCTCTCTATATCAAGCTGAGCACTCTCAAATTGCCCCTTCAAATTGGTTGCTTCCAATTGAGAGTCGCATGCTATCTTCTCCAAAGGAGCAATTCTTTTCATCAATTCTGTGCCGTTAAGATTGGCCTAAAAAAAAGAGAAGAAGTAAGAATCCCAAAGATGAAAAATTTTGCAAAGTAAAAAAGGGAGAGAAGGAAAATACCTTCAGAATGGCATGCACGATATCATTCATTAATGTCAAGGAACTGTGGCTCTCCAACTTTGCTTTTTCAATTGGGCCAATAAGAGGCTCCAGCCATACATCCGCCTGACCTGACTTTCTCAAAAGGTTGTTCTCAGCAGGAATTTCAATAGTTACCCGCCTCATAGCGGCACTTCTACTTGAAGACCCCGTTTCAATATGATGAACTATAGGAGGGGGAATAGTCAAATGAGGAGCCGGAGAAGAGGTGAGAGCAGTAGAAGAAGGAACAAAAATAGATGGGGCCGGTAAAGAAGGAATCACAGGCACGGGTAATGAAAAAGACGATAAAGGTACTTCGTCTAAAACAAGCCCGACATCTTCACGACCAAATCCACTGATGAAAAGTTGGTTGATAGACTCACGAGTATCGCGGGGAGTGATGTCATCATCAGGAATTATTATTAGGGTTTCAACAGGTTCGGTAAGAGAAACCAAAACTTCAGCTTCGTCATCGGAAATGATGCGTCTCCTAACTTGTGACCTCGTTATCAAGGAACTCTCATTTTCCTCTTCTTCAGAATTTTTCTCTTCAGCAGCCTTCCTTTTCGCAGAAGAGGAACCCAAGACTATTTCTCGGGCTCTCTCTAAAGAGATACGGGTTCCCGAAGGAGTACGAGTCCCCAAAGAGACACGAGAGGCTGCAATTGCTTCAGCAGTAACCCCTCGAATAGCAAATCATGACAAAAAAGGATAAAAGTTAAAACAATAAAGGAGAATATAGGCACGAAAAGAACAAAATGTGAACTCTTACCATGAGTTTTTACCTTCCAACCAAAGCGGTTAGAAAGTGTTTTCCAAGATCTACCGTCCATTGGCGCGATCTTCAGCAATTTATCTACCCAATCATGAAAATTGGGAACATCCCCTACAACTCCCATGGTTGCTAAAAAAAGGGGGAGAGGTAAAATTAGAAAAGCTGATAAACTTGAAAGAATAAGGTACGAGAGGGATAAAAGACCTACGTGCAAAATTTCACTTCTCAGGGAAGGGAACATTATCTTTACCCACTAAACCAACAGTGGGGGCAGCAATAAATCGGGCATACCAGCCACGATCCTTGTCATCTTCAAGGCTACCAAAACCCTCTTACTCCTGGCTACTAGTGTAAAAATACCATTACGAAAAAGCTTAGGTGAGTAAAGATGAATCAAGTGAGGGAAAGTAAAAGGAGCTTCAGCTTTAGTGGCTAAATGCCTTCAACAGGCAACAACCCTCCATATGATTGGGCTAATTTGACCCAAGCAGACATTGAAGAAACGGCATAATTCAAGAATGACTGGGTTGATTGCTGGTCCAAAACCTAAAGTAAAATGTAAGTGTAAACAAAAGAGAACACAGTTAAATAGGAAGTAATTCTCTGATTCGGATTAGGGATAATAATGGGAAAATCATTACTCCAATGACAGTTCTTACGAATCACAGGAGTCAAAACCTCTGTAATTTGAGTAGGGTAAGTATCGATACGATCTAATGCAGAAACCTGGTTTCTAAGAGATTCCATGTCATGGTAAAAAGACAATTCTGAAGGGACTATCTCATCTACTTAAGGTTTGCGTAAAGGTTCAGAATGATCTTTACCCCTAGAAGAAGATTTGTGAGAAAGGGAACCTCTGGTTCTATAGGAAGGACCAGAATCAGAAGAAGGCATAGACGAACCACCTCGAGTAGATCCTAAACTACGAAGTCTATCTCCCCTTCTGTGCCTAACAGGGGCATTGGGGAAGGAGTCAGTAATGAAAACTCTCTCAGGGTTAGGGCTTGGAGAAGACATATCGAAGAGGAATGATTTAAGGAAGAAGTCAACAGAGATTTGGAGAAATAAGTGTTCAACAAGATTTATGTGATAAAAGACAAGGGAAAAAAATTATATTTATACCGATAAGCAACTGCCAAAAGTAAAAGTGCGGAGGTGGAAAGACCATAATTATGATAACTGGCATTTCGTTAATAGTGGAACTGTAAAAACCTTGAAAAAGGCTGCAAAAACTGCAGAGCCAATGGAAAATTGATACGTGTACGAAATATTAAATGGAAGTGACAATTGAAATGTCAATTTTGTCATAGCATTAATGGTGACAAAAATTCTCGTTTTAATGAAATCCACTTCCCAAAGGAATGGATTCAGTGCCCGTACCTATTTAAATTATTTATCAAAAGGAATGGATCTGACCATAATAAAGAGCGCAGATACGGAATTCGACAGACATTAAATACTGGATACGTTAGCGAATTTGAATTGATTACAATGATTGTGTAACGTAGCATTCAATGTCTTTAATTATTCATAATAGGCTCATTATGATTTGGAGGAAACGCATATCTTCATGATACCTATAAAAGGGAGGTATCTGGTCACTTGTAAACACAAGACACAATCGGAATATACTTTGATTCACTTGTTTTTCTCCTGATTACACTCTGGTTACTCTAAATTACTTTCTTCTACATATTCTTTTGATTATCAGTAACCTGCGTTCTTCTAAATTCTAACTTTGACTGAAATTCTATTTTTTGGTTAAACAATATGATGAATATTTGAAGGATCACAAGTAAAAACATGTCCAAGTTGGCAAACATAGGACCTTGGAACTCATAAGTGGCCCCAACTTCTATAAGTATCTGAGTCATATATTCATGCATACGATGAAGATTCATAATAAGTTCTAGTAACATCCGGATGAATGGCCAATTTGTTGGTTCTGACGATGTTTTTGTCCATCTATGTCGTAGGTACCATGTAATAAAATAAGTGAAACAAAAAATTATCAATAGAAGAGGAGAGTATTCAAGGAAATCCATTGCGGATGGGAGGGTTTTTTTTCTTTTTGGTCAAGCTAGCTTTGGTTCTGCTTGTAATTTTTGTAGGAATGAGCAATTCATTACCTTCAAAAAATTTATATAGGAGTTGCAATATTCGCACCTTAAGTTGGAGCGGGGCCCAATATTATTTAAAAGTGTGATAATTAGTTGAGGGGTTTGACAATTGACATAGATTTTACCGTTCTTGAATAAGGAATGGGCAATTTCACTTAAGAACAGTGTGGTGGATCTTGAATTCTGAATTCATGGGAGCTTAACTTTTTTTTAACGTAAAGTAGTATCAATTGTGATGACCCAAAAGGTCATCTTATGTTTAAGAACTTGATTCTATGTTCCGAAGCCTTCCAAACTTCATTTTATTCCTCCTTGATTTGCCTGCGCAGTCCGGACGCGTTTCCGGAAAGCTTTTATGTAAAAAATTGATGAAATAATAATTTTTGGCCTAAAAAATTAATTTTAGTTGACTTCGGTCAACATTTTGAGCAAACGGACTTGGACCCGTATTTTAATAGTCATGTTGGCCGTAGTAAAATATGGGACCTGGACGTATGCCCGGAATCGAATTTCGAGGTTCCTAGCCCGAGAATTGAATTTTCGATAAAAATTGTAAGGCTGAAATTATAATGGTTTAAAGAATTTGATTAATGTTTGATCTTGTGTATCGGGCCCGTATTTAGTTCCGGATCCTGGTACAGGCCCGTTATGATATTAATATCATATCTGTGAAATTTGATAAGAAACAGAACTGATTTGACGTGATTCGAACGTCCGGTTGAGAAAATAGAAATTTCAAAGTCTTCTTAAGAATTCCATGTGATTTGGTGCTAAATTCGTAGTTCTAGGTGTTATTTTGGTGATTTAATAACGCGAGCAGATTCTTATGATGTTTAAGACTTGTGTGCATGTTTAATTTGAAGCCCCGAGGGCTCGAGTGAGTTTCGGAGCTACGGAGTGATTTGAAACTTAGAAAAGTTGCTGGTATTCTTCAGCTATGTTGCAGGCCTCAGACCTCGCGAATGCGAGGTCAAGGTTCGCATTTGCGATTACTATTGAGGTCGCATTAGCGAGCTTCTCATCGCAAATGCGAAGAGAAGCTGGGTCAGCCTATGTTCGCAAATGCGAACAATCCTTCGCATTTGCGAAGTTGGTCTGGGAAGGGGTCCTTCGCATTTGCGAACAATTAATTCCCATTTGCGAAAGAAGTAGAAATATGACAGGTTCGCATTTGCGATACCTTTCTCGCATTTGCAAGCTTCGCAATAGCGAAGCTCAGGTCGCAAATGCGACATCTGCAGCTGTGTAAAGGGGGCTTAGACGGGATTTTTCAATCATTCTTCAAATTTTCAAAACAAAAAACCCTCTAGGCGATTTTTCAAAGACCAATTCTTCCCCAAATCATAGGTAAGTGATTCCTAACTCATTTCTTTAAATCTTTCACTTCATTTTATAAGATTTCAACCTATAATCTAAGGTTTTCATTGTGAAATTGGGAATTTTTGAGCAGAAATTAGGGATTTAAAAATTTGGGGGTTTAGACCTTGAATTGAGGTCGGATTCCAAAACTAATTACATATTTGGGCTCGGGGGTGAATGAGTTAATGGGTTTGGTCCGAACCTCGAGTTTTGACCAAGCGGGCCTGGGGTCAATTTTTAACTTTTTGGGGGAAATGTTGGAAAACTTATAATTATGTATTGGAATTGATTTCTTTAGCGATAATTGAATTTATTAAGTTAATTATGATTAAATACAGGTGGTTCGGGGGTGGAAACTAGAGAAAAAGCAATAATTGAGCAGTGAGTGGCCTGTGGATCGAGGTAAGTGTTTTGGTTTCATTGTTTCATATTATTGGTTTAAGCTGGTTATAGGTGTTCATTAGTATACTTTGGATTGGTCTCACTAAGTAGTATAATTCGAATGAAGTTTTATAATTTTACCGCTTTTCGTTGGTGGGAATTCTGGATCGTGACAAGTTGGTATCGGAGCACTAGGTTGCCTATTTCTCATAATTCACGAACAATCTAGGTAGACTCTGAGGGATCAGTACAAAGACGTCTATGCTTATTCCCCAGAGGCTACATAGTTTACGAGCAATTTCACTTCTATTCTTCTCTATCGTGTGATTTGATCTCTTAATGCTAATCGAAATCTCTACTCTTGGTCCTTTGCAGATGGCTAGAACACGTACCGCTTCATCAACTGAGCAGCTGCCAGAGCCCCTAGTGGCAGCTCCTAAGAGGGGCAGAGGCCGAGGCAGGGGCAAGGCTTAGGCAAGAGCTCGAGCAGTAGCACCAACGACGGAGCCTCAGGTAGAGTTTGATGAGGAGGCTCCAGCTCAGAATGTTCCAGCTGGACTAGCTCAGGTTCCAGAGAGGTTCGTCATTACCCTGGTACTTCAGGATGTTTTGGTCCGTCTAGTAGGCCTTATGGAGAGTGTTGCTCAGGCCGACACATTTTCTGTAGCACCAGCCGTCTCTCAGGCTAGGGGAGGAGCCCAGACTCCCCGCTATTCACACTCCGAAGCAGATGGCTCCCCAGTTTCAGACTCGAGCAGCTCAGCCAGTTGGGGTAGTTCCATCGGGTGTTGCAGCATAGACCGACGATGGATCAGCTATGTCTTATAAGGCTTTCTGGAGATTGGATAGGTGTACCAAGCTTTTCACCACTCACTATGGTCGTACATCTTTATAGGATCCCTAGGACTATCAGGAAAGCTGTCACGGGGTGTTATAAAACATGGGGATAACGGAGACCAATAGGGTCGACTTTGCTGCCTTTCGCCTGTCAGGTTCCACCAAGAAATGGTAGAGGGATTTTTGTTTGGCTAGGCCAGCTGGGCTATTTCTGGAGAAGTATCTTCCTATCACTTAGAGAGAGTACTATCGGAGGTAGTTCGAGCGCCTTCAGTAGGGTTCTATGACTGTCACTTAGTATGAGACTAGATTTGTTGATTTGGCCCGTCATGCTCTTCTTATACTTCCTACCGAGAGAGAGAGAGAGAGAGAGAGAGAGAGAGAGAGAGAGAGAGAGAGAGAGAGAGAGAGAGAGGAGGTTTATTGAGGGACTTGCTCAACCTATCAGATTGTAGATGGCTAAGGAGATAGGGAGTGATATTTCTTTCCAGGATGCAGCCAATGTGGCCAGACGAGTTGAGATGGTTCTATCTTAGGGGAGTGGTCAGGGATCTGACAAGAGGCTGTGTCACTCTGGTGGATTAAGTGGGACTTCATCTAGAGGTCGGGGTACTTTTGGTAAGGGTCATCCTCCTAGGCCGTTTCATTCAACACTTCAGACTTCCCATGAAGCTTTAGGGAGTAGTGGTTCTTATGTACCTCCTTTAGGGCAGCCAGCTTATAGTGCACCACCAGCACCTATCAGAGCACCTCCTCTTCAGAGTTATTATCGCGGTTAGTCACCCCGTCAAGGTCAGTCTCAGTTTCTACAGCCGCAGTATCAGGATGGATGTCTCGAGTGTGGTGAGTATGGGCATATCCAGAGGACCTGTCCGAGATTAGTGGGTGTTCATTCACAGCATCAGGGTTCTCGCGCCATGATTCCGGCACCGCCCGCTCAGCCAACTAGAGGTAGGGGTCAATGAGCCAGAGGTAGAGGTCAGGCTGCTAGAGGTGGAGGTCAGGCCGTTAGTGGAGGTCAGGCCGCTAGAGGTGGAGGCCGGCCAACAGGAGGCCTTTCTAGGGATATGGTTCAGAGTGGTAGGGCCTAGCCCCATTGTTATGCTTTCCTAGCCAGGCCTGAGGCTGAATCATCCAATGTTGTTATCACAATTATTGTTTTAGTTTGCAGTAGAGATACTTCAGTTCAATTTGATCCGGGGTCTACATACTCCTATGTGTCATCTTACTTTGCTTCATATTTGGTTGTGCCTCATGATTCTTTGAGTTCTCCCATGTATGTGTCCACACCGGTGGGGGATTCTATTTTTGTAGATCGTATCTATAATTTGTGTGTGGTTATTATTGGGGGTCTTGAGACTAGCATAGATATCCTACTTCTCGATATGGTTGATTTTGATGTTATTTTGGGGATGGATTGGCTGCCACCTTAACATGCTATATTGGACTATCACACCAAGACCGTGACCTTAGCATTGTCGAGGTTGCCCCGATTAGAGTGGAGAGGGACTCCTGGTCATTCTACCAATAGGGTCTAGAAGGAGTGTTTAGATTATTTGGCTTATGTCCGTGATTCTAGTGCGGAAGTTCCTTCCATGGATTCTGTACCAGCTGTTCGGGAGTTTCCAGAGGTATTTCCTTCAGATCTACCGGGGATGCCAGCCGAGAGGGATATTGATTTCTGTATTGATTTGGTTCCAGGCACTCAGCCCATTTCTACCCTGCCATATCGCATGGCCCCGCCAGAGTTTAAAGAATTGAAGGAGAAATTGCAAGATTTGCTTGATAAGGGCTTTATTAGACATAGTGTCTCACCTTGGGGTGCACCGGTGTTATTTGTAAAGAAGAAGGATGGATCGATGAGGATGTATATAGACTATCGGCAGTTGAACAAAGTCACCATCAAGAACAAGTATCCATTGTCGAGGATTGATGATTTATTTGATCAGCTTCAATGTGCCAAGGTGTTTTTGAAGATCGATTTGAGGTCTGGCTTCCATCAGTTGAGGATTAGGGCATCCGATGTCCCTAAGACAACTTTTTGGACTCGGTATAGGCATTTTGAGTTTCTAGTGATGTCATTTTAGCTGACAAATACCCCAAAAGCATTTATGGATTTGATGAACCAGGTGTTCAAGCCTTACCTGGATTCCTTTGTGATTATTTTCATTGATGATATCTTGATCTACTCCCACAGTCGAGAGGAGCATGAGCAACATCTTTGGATCATACTTCAGACTCTGAGAGACAGAAAGTTACATGCTAAGTTTTTAAAATGTGAGTTTTGGTTGAGTTCATTTGCTTTCTTAGATCACGTTGTATCTGCAGAGGGTATTCCGGTGGATCCTAAGAAGATTGAGGTCGTTCAGAATTGGCCTACACCTACTTCAGCCATGGAGATCTATAGTTTCTTAGGATTGGCGGGTTATTACCATCGGTTTGTGGAGGCGTTTTCATCTATAGCAGCCCCATTTACCAGGTTGACCTAGAAGGTTGCCCCATTCAGATGGTCAGACGAGTGTGAAGCGAGCTTTCAGAAGCTCAAGACAGTTTTGACTACGACACCAATGTTGGTGTTGCCCATGGGATCAGGGCCTTATACTGTATATTGTGACGTATCACGTACTGGACTTGGTGAGGTATTGATGCAGGGAGGCAAGGTTATTGCATATGCTTCGTGGCAGTTGAAGATTCACAAAAAAAATTATATAGGTCATGACCTAGAGTTGGCAGCCATTGTCCACGTACTGAAGATTTGGAGGCACTATCTATATGGCGTGTCGTGTGAGGTGTTCACGGATCATAAGAGTTTGCAATATTTGTTTAAGCAGAAGGAGTTCAATTTGAGGCAGATAAAGTGGTTGGAGCTATTGAAAGACTATGATATCACCATCTTGTATCATCCCGGGAAGGCCAATGTGGTGGCTGATGCTTTGAGTAGGAAGTCAGCTAGTATGGTCAGCCTTGTGTACATTCCAGTTGGTGAGAGGCTGCTTGCATTAGATGTTCAGGACTTAGCCAATCAGTTTGTGAGGTTGGATGTTTCTGAGCCTAGTCGTGTTTTAGCTTGCACAATTGCTCGGTCTTCCTTATTTGAGCGCATTAGAGATCTGTAGTATGATGACCCTCATTTTCTTGTCCTTAGGGACACAGTGCGGTACGGTGATTCCAAGTAGGTTACGGTTGGAGATGATGGAGTTTTGAGGATGGATGGTGGTGTTTGTATACCTAATATGGATGGACTTCAGGAGTTGATTCTAGAGGAGGCCCACAATGCCTGGTATTCTATTCATCCGGGTGCCGCTAAGATGTATCAGGACTTGCAGCAACATTATTGGTGGAGTAGGATGAACAAGGATAAAGTTGCATATGTAGCTCAGTGTCTAAATTGTCTGCAAGTAAAGTACGAGCATCAGAGACCTGGTGGTTTGCTTCAGAAGATAGAGATTTCTGAGTGGAAGTGAGAGCGTATAACTATGGATTTCCTTGTTGGACTCCCACGGACTCAGAGGACGTTTGATGTGATTTGGGTCGTTTTGGATACACTGACCAAGTCAGCGCATTTTATTCCTATGGCAGTTTCCTATTCTCTGGAGCGGTTGGTAGAGATTTATATCCGTGAGATCATTCGTCTTAACGGTATGCCTGTGTCTATCATTTCTGATCGAGGTACGTAGTTGACCTCACACTTCTGGAGGGCAGTACAGTGTGAGTTGGGTACGTGGGTCGATTTGAGCACAGCATTTCATTCTCAGACGGATGGACAGTCCGAGCATACTATTTGGATCTTGGAGGATATGTTTCGCGCCTGTGTTATTGACTTTGGAGGTTCTTGGGATCAGTTCTTGCCGTTAGCGGAGTTTGCCTATAACAACAGTTATCAATCGAGCATCCAGATTGCTCCCTATGAGGCATTATATGGTAGATGGTGTCGATCGCCAGTTGGGTGGTTTGAGCTAGGGGAAGCTCAGTTATTGGGTACAAATTTGGTACAGGATGCATTGGATAAGGTTAAGATCGTACAAAATAGAATTCGTACAGCTCAGTCTAGGCAAGTTTTGCTGACAAAACGGTTAGTGATATATTGTTCATTGTCGGAGAAAGAGTGCTACTTCAGGTATTGCCCATGAAGGGCGTAATAAGGTTTGGAAAGAAGGTCAAGTTAAGCCCTAGGTATATCGGACCTTTTGAGATCCTTGATCGAGTGGGAGAGGTGGACTATAGGCTTGCGTTGCCACCAGGTTTATCAGTGGTACATCTAGTGTTTCATGTGTCCATGCTTTGGAAGTATCACGGCGATCCATCCCACGTGTTAGATTTCAGCACTGTCTAGTTGGACAAGGATTTGACCAACGGGGAGGAGCCGATAGCCATATTAAATAGGCAGGTTCGTCAATTGAGATCGAAGAGTTATCCTTCGGTTAGAGTGCAGTGGAGAGGTCAGCCTATTGAGGCAGCTACCTGGGAGTCCGAGTCTGATATGCGAAGCAGATATCCCCACTTTTTCACTAGCTCAGGTACTTTTCTATGTCTATTTGAGGATGAGCGGTTGTTTTATAGGTGGAGAATGTGATAACCCAAAAGGTCATCTTATGTTTTAGAACTTGATTCCATGTTCCGAGGCCTTCAAAACCTTATTTTATTCCTCCTCAATTTGTGTGCGCAGTCCGGGCGCGTTTCCGGAAAGTTTTTCTGTGAAAAATTGATGAAATAATAATTTTTGGCCTAAAAAGTTAATTTTAGTTGACTTCAGTCAACATTTTGAGTAAACGAACCCAGACTCATGTTTTGACGGTCCTGGTGGGTTCGTAGTAAAATATGGGACTTGGGCATATGTTCAGAATCGAATTCCGAGGTCCCTAGCCCGAGAAATGAATTTTTGATGAAAATTGTAAGGCTAAAATTATAATGCTTTAAAGAATTTGGTTAATGATTGATCTTGTTGGTATCGGGCCTGTATTTTGGTTTCAGAACCTGGTACAGGTCCGCTATGATATTAATATCCTATTTGTGAAATTTGGTAAAAACGAAGCTGATTTGACGTGATTCGGACGTCCAGTTGAGAAAATAGAAATTTCAAATTCTTCTTAAGAATTCCATGTGATTTGGTGTTAAATTCGTAGTTCTAGGAGTTATTTTGGCGATCATATCGCGCAAGCAAATTCGTATGATATTTTAAGACTTGTGTGCATGTTTGGTTTGGAGCCTCGGGGGCTTGGGTGAGTATCGGATAGGCTACGGAATGATTTGGAACTTAGAAAAGTTGCTGGTGTTCTTCATCTATGTTGCTGGTGTTCTTCATCTATGTTGCGAGGTCGAGGTTTACATTTGCGATTACTGTTGAGGTCGTATTTGCAATGGGCATTTGTGAGCTTCTCATCGCAAAGGCGAAGATAAGCTGGGCCAGCCTGTGTTAGCAAATGCGAACAATCCTTTGCATTTGCGAAGTTGGTCTAGGGAAGGGGTCTTTCGCATTTGTGAACAATTAGTTCACATTTGCAATAGAAGTAGAAATGCGACAGGTTCGCATTTGCGATACCTTTCTCGCATTTGCAAGCTTCGTAGTTGTGAAGCTCAAGTTGCAAATGCGATATCTGCAGCTGTGTAAAAAGGCTTAGATGGGATTTTTCAATCATTCTTCAAATTTTCAAAACAAAAAAACCCTCTAGGCGATTTTCCAAAGACCAATTCTTCCCCAAATCATAGGTAAGTGATTCCTTACTCATTTCTTTCAATCTTTCACTTCATTTTACAAAACTTCAACCGAGAATCTAAGGTTTTCATGGTGAAATTGGAAACTTTTGGGTATAAATTAGGGATTTCGAAATTTGAGGATTTAGACCTCAAATTCTCAAATTGAGGTTGGATTCCAAAACTAATTACATATTTGGGCTCGGAGGTGAATGGGTGAATGGGTTTTAGTCCGAACCTCGAGTTTTGACCAAGAGGGCCCGGGGTCGATTTTTGACTTTTGGGGGGAAATGTTAGGAAACTTATAATTATGTATTGGAATTGATTTCTCTAGAGATATTTGATGTTATTAAGTTAATTATGATTATATACGAGTGGTTCGGAGGTGGAAACTAGAGGAAAAGTGGTAATTGAGCAGTGAGTGTCTTGTGGATCGACGTAAGTGTTTTGTCCAACTTCGACTCGAGGGATTAAGGATCCCCGACTTAACTGCTATGTGAAAATCTATGTGTGTGGTGTATTGGTGAGGTGACGAGTACCTATGCGCTGCCAGTTTATCTGTTTTGATTGTTCCCTGCTTTAACTGCTACATGTTTTGTTGATATTTCCATGATTAGTTGCTACTTGTCGGATATTGCTTTCGTTGTAAAAAGTATTCGATATTACGTGGTTTCATTGTTTCATATTATTGGTTTAAGCTAGTTCCATACTTCTTTTTCGCTTTATTACATACTTTATGCAAGTTATATTGTAATTGCCCCGCCGGAGCCTCGTCGAAGTTATGCTCGACACTTATCAGTACATGGGGTCGGTTCTACTGATACTGCACTTTGCACTTTCTGTGCAGATTTCGGAGCAGGTAGTGGCTGATTGAAAGATTGGCTGCATGTTCACAGTTTGGAGATCCAAGGTAGTCATGTTGGCGCCCCCAAGCCCTGGCATCCCCTTCCCCCAAGCCCTGGCATCCCCTTCTATATTTTTAAATTTCTGTTTTTCTTTCATTTCAAAACAGATGTAATTTCTTTCAGACCGATATTTGTAGTAATTTATAGTATGTTTGTAAATAGCGACACCAGATTCTGGGTAGTAACAATTATGGTATTGTTAATAGTATATAGATAAAAGGTCATATACATATTTCCGCATTTACTTCAACTTGATTTAGCTTATTAAATTTTAATCTATGAAATGTAAAGGAATATGGTAAATAAAATTTTAACAATGGCTTGCCTAGCGAGTGTGATGTTAGGCATCATCACGGTCCCGTTGGTGGAAATTCTGGGTCGTGACATCAATATAAGTGCAAAGTTAAAATCAAAAGGTGCAAATTAAACTATTTTTGTGATTTTTCCTTTTTATAAAACAACTTAATTACTAAATAATTCTTAAAATGAAAAATTAACTCCTAAATGCACATGCAACACATTTTTGTATTTTTCACTAATTAAAATGCACAAACAAAAATGCAAACAATTAACAAAAAATGCCACAAAAATCCACAAAATTGCAAACACTGAAAGAAATTATTTTGTTTTGAATTTATGGGAGTAACTCATATAGGGAAAAATCATGTCCTCACACTGATTATCCTTATGCTATTAACAAAACCGAAACAGTTACCACCGAGAAACTGGTGTCATAACC
Source organism: Nicotiana tabacum (assembly GCF_000715075.1). Lineage (NCBI taxonomy): Eukaryota > Viridiplantae > Streptophyta > Magnoliopsida > Solanales > Solanaceae > Nicotiana > Nicotiana tabacum. The sequence continues at coordinate 164,149,965 of NC_134085.1, read as the reverse complement.
CACGAACATTCTATGAATATCTACAAGTATTGGTCTAAAAGAAAAGTACATCTGTCTCGAAATAAAATAAAATAGAAATGTAGAACATATGAGGGAACGCTAGGGCCTGCAGGACTACCTTGGGTCTCCTAGATGAATGCCTGCAATCGACCTCTCGATCAGCCACAACCAACTCCAAAATCTGCACAGAAAGTGTAGAGTGCAGTATCAGTACAACCGACCCCATGTACTGATAAGTGCCGAGCCTAACCCCGATGAGGTAGTGATGAGGCTAAGGTGGGGCATTTACAATATAACCTGCATATAGTTGATAATAAAGCAAAAAGAAGTATATAACGAAATGGAATAGTTATTTGCAGTAAAAATAAATACGAAACCCATAGCACATTTGGCCAAGCTGCAAAAATCAGCTTATTTTGAGAAGTGCTTTTCTCAAAAGTACTTTTGGTAAGAAGTAGTTTGTGTTTGGATAATTAGTTTGAAAAGCACTTCTGAGAAGTTATTAGTGTTTGGCCAAGCTTTAAAAAACTGCTTCTAAGTGTATTTTTCTCAAAAAGTGCTTCTCAAAAAAGTGCTTTTGGAGAGAAGCTACTTTTTTCTGCTTCTCCAAAACTGCTTTTGCTTCTCCTCAAAAGCCTTTTTTTTCCTTCCAAATGCTAGGCCAAACACCTCAATTTTTGGCCAAAAGTGATTTTAGCAAAAAAGCACTTTTGGCCAAAAAGAAGCTTGGCCAAACAGGATATCAATTATCTTGCCAGTACTCAGCTATAACCAATCTTTAAGAGAGTTATAATGCTACAAAATAGAATCACAATAGAGGAAAAATACATAAACAACAAAATGATGCGGTGCGCATCCCGATCCCACCATATAATCAATAACAATAAGAACATTCACCCTTATTACTCATTGTTGTGGCGTGCAACCCGATTTCACCAGTCCACCATTAATACTCCCTAATATATCACCGTTATTCCTTATGTTGCAGCATGCAAGCCGATCCCACCTATCCACCCTTATTACTCCTTATTGCGGCGCGCAACCTATCCCACCAGACAATCACATTTCACCCTTATTACTCATGTCACAGCGTGCAACCCGATCCTACCATATCAGTACCAATCATACAATAAAAATATAAATTTCACAGTTTAGCTCAAAAACCCTCCATAATATTTGAACCTCAAACCAAGTCAAACACAAGACTACACAATTATGAAATCTTATCAATTATTATTGCACATCGAAACGAACCAAAATGTATCATGAAACACCAACAAACCAACTTGAACCAATAATGTAATAAAATGAAACTACGGAACAAATAATACCTTCAATAAAGAAAACTACATCTAACAAGAAACAATTAGACATGGAAGCACAATAAGCATGTAGCAATTAGGATAGGAAGACAATATATTAGGAACGGGGAAGGGAACAAGCTAAACAAATAATTTGGCGGCGCATAGGTACTCGTCACCACACCTATATGCCAAACACATGGAATTTCACATAGCAACTAAGTTAGGGATCCCTAATCCCTCGAGTCAAAGTTAGACAAAACACTTACCTCAATTCAATGGGCAATTCAAAGCTCCATTACTGCTTTTACCTCTCGATTCCACCTCCAATCCACTCGTATCTAGTCATAATTAACTTAATAACATCAATTATTGCTAAAATAAATCAATTCCAGTACAAAATTATAAGTTTCCCAATATTTTTCCCAAAAAGTCAAGAATCGACCCCGACTTGCTTGGTCAGAACTCGAGGTTCGGACCAAAACCCATTCACCTATTCACCCACGAGCCCAGATATACAATTGGTTTTGGAATCCGACCTCAATTTGAGGTCTAAATCCCCAAATTTTGAATTTCTTAAGTTCTACTCAAAAATCCCCAATTCCACCATGAAAATCCTAGATTATAGGATGAAATCTTGTGAAAAGAAGTAAAAGATTAAAAGAAACAAGTTAAGAATCATTTACCTATGATTTGGGGAAGAAAAAGTATTTGAAAAATTGCCTCTAAAGTTTTAGGGTTTTAAAAAAGTGAAAAATGAATGAAAAGTCCGGTTTATATAGCACCCCGGATCCTCACTACACGGTCCGCTAAATTCCAGGCGCGGCTGCAAACCTCTACTATGGTCCACAAAATTATGGGTGCAACCGCGAAACTGACCCTTACCCTACCGCATCCGTGAATCCCCCACCGCGGCCACGTTCTTCAACCTGCGGTCCGCGAAGTTCCCATGCGGATGCATTCTTCTTCCGCGGTCCATGAATTTCACTCCGCGGCCGCACTCCTAAGAGCTGAGACCTGCAATTTCTGCAATATCCAACACCAGGTCTTTTCCTAAGTCTAGACATCCCATAGCCTATCCAAAACTTACTCGAGCAATCGGGGCTCCAAACCAAACACGCACACACGTCTTAACATATCATATGAACTTGCTCGTGCGATCAAATCGCCAAAATAACACCTAGAACTACAAATTTAATATTCAATTGCATGAAATCTTCAAAAGAGTTTTAAAATTTCTAACTTTTCATCCAAAGATACAAATCACGTTAAATAAACTCCATTTTCACCAAATTTCACAGATATGACTTAGATATCATACTAACATGTACCGAGCTCCGAAAGCAGCATACGGGCCCGATACCAACGAGATCAATTATTAATCAATTTCTTTAAATCATTATAATTTTAGTCTTACAATTTTCACCAAAAATTCATTTCTCGAGCTTGGGACCTCGGAATTCGATTCTGGGCATATGCCCAGGTCCCATATTTTCCTTTACCCAAAATGTTGACCGAAGTCAACAAAAATTAACTTTTTAGGCCAAAAATTGTTATTTCATAAATTTTCCAAATAAAGGCTTTCTGGAATTACGCCCCTACTATGAACGCAATTCGAAGAGAGATACATGAGATTTTTAAGGCCTCGAAACACAGAATCAGGTTCTAAAACAGATGACGACTTTTTGGGTCATCACATTCTCCACCTCTAAAACAACCGTTCGTCCTCGAACGGACATAGGAAAGTACTTGAGCCAGTGAAAAGATGGGGATATCTGCTCCGCATATCAGACTCGGACTTCCAGGTAGCTGCCTCAATAGGCTGACCTCTCCACTGCACACGAACCAAAGGATAACTCTTTGATCTCAACTGACGAACCTGCCGGTCTAGAATAGCTACCGGCTCCTCCTCGTAGGTCAAATCCTTGTCTAACTGGACAGTGCTGAAGTCTAACACGTGGGATGGATCGCCATGATACTTTCGAAGCATGGACACATGGAACACTGGATGTACTGTTGATAAACTTGGTGGCAACGAAAGCTTGTAAGCCATTTCACCCACTCTCCGAAGAATCCCAAAAGGCCCAATGAAACTAGGGCTTAACTTGCCCTTCTTCCCAAACCGTATCACACCCTTCATGGGTGACGCCCGAAGCAACACTCTCTCTGCGACCATGAATGCCACATCACAAACCTTACGGTCGGCATAACTCTTTTTCCTGGACGGTGCTGTACGAAGTCTATCTTGAATGATCTTAACCTTATCCAAGGCATCCTGCACTAAATTTGTACCCAATAACCGAGCCTCCCCCGGCTCAAACCACCCAACTGGCGATCGACACCGTCTACCATATAATGCCTTATAAGGAACCATCTAGATGCTCGTTTAATAACTGTTGTTGTAGGCAAACTCTGCTAATGGCAAGAACTGATCCCAAGAACCTCCAAAGTCAATAACACAGGCGCGAAGCATATCCTCCAAGATCTGAATAGAACGCTCGAACTGTCCGTCCGTTAGAGGATGAAATGTTGTGCTCAACTCGACCCACGTACCCAATTCACGTTGTACTGCCCTCCAGAAATATGAGGTAAATTACGTACCTCGATCACAAATGATAGACACGGGCACACCATGAAGGCGAACGAAAAATCTAACGGTATATCGATCTCTGTTAAAAACTCCGAACAATAGGAAACTGCCACGGGAATGAAATGCACTGACTTAGTCAGCCTATCCACAACAACCCATACTTTATCGAACTTCCTCTGAGTCTGTGGGAGTCCAAGAACGAAATCCATAGTGATACGCTCCCACTTCCACTTAGGAATCTCAATCTTCTGAAGCAAACCACCATGTCTCTGATGCTCGTACTTTACTTGCTGACAATTTAAACACCGAGCTACATATGCTACAATATCCTTCTTCATCCTTCTCTACCAATAATGCTGCCGCAAGTCCTGATACATCTTAGCGACGCCCGGATGAATCGAATATCGAGTACAGTGGGCCTCCTCCAGGATCAACTCACAAAGCCCATCTATATTAGGCACATAAACACAACCCTGCATCCTAAAAAATCCATCATCTCCACATGTAACCTACTTGGCATCACCATGCTGCATTGTGTCCCTAAGGACAAGCAAATGAGGATCATCATACTGCCGCTCCCTGATACGCTCAAACAAGGAAGATCTACCATCTGTACAAGCTAGAACATGGCTGGGCTCAGAAACATCCAACCTCATGAACTGATTGGCCAAAGCTTGAACATCTAATGCAAGCGGTCTCTCACTGACTGGAATATACGCAAGGCTACCCATACTAGCTGACTTCCTACTCAAAGCATCGGCCACCACATTTGCCTTCCCGGAATGATACAAGATGGTGATGTCGTAATCTTTCAATAGCTCCAACCACCTTTTATACCTCAAATTGAGCTCCTTTTATTTGAACAAATACTGCAAACTCGTATGGCCCGTGAACACCTTACACGACACATCATATGAATAGTTCCTCCAAATCTTCAGCACGTGAATAATGGCTACTAGCTCCAAGTCATGAATGGATAATTCTTCTCGTGAATCTTTAACTGCCGTGATGCATATGCAATAACATTGTTGCCTTGCATCAATACCACACCAAGTTCAATACGAGATGCGTCACAATATATTGTATATGGCCCTAAACCTGTGGGCAACACCAACACTGATGTTGTAGTCAAAGCTACCTTAAGCTTCTAAAAGCTCATCTTACACACATCCGACCACCTAAACGGAGCACCCTTCTGGGTCAACCTGGTCATCGGGACTGCTACAGATGAAAACCCCTCCATAAACCGACGATAATAACCCGCCAAACCCAAGAATCTTCGGATCTCTGTAGTTAATGTGGGTCTAGGCCAGTCCTTGACTGCCTCAATCTTCTTAGGATCTACCTGAATTCTCTCTACTGATACAACATGACCCAAGGAAGCAACTGAACTTAACAAAAACTCACATTTCAAAAATTTAGCATATAATTGGTTGTCTCTCAAAGTCTGAAGAATCATCCGAAGATGCTTCTCATGCTCCTCTCAGCTGCAGGAGTAGATCAAGATATCTTCAATTAAAACAATCACGAAGGAATCCAGGTAGGTCTTGAACACCTGGTTCATCAAATCCATAAATGCTACTGGGGCATTTGTCAAGCCAAATGACATCACTAGGAACTCATAATGGCCATATTGAGTCCGAAAAGCTATTTTAGGGACATCGGATGCTCTAATCCTCAACTGATGGTAGCCAAACCTCAAATAAATCTTTGAAAACACCTTGGCACCCTGAAGCTGATCAAATAAGTCATCAATCATCGGTAATGGATGCTTGTTCTTGATGGTTACTTTGTTCAACTGCCGATAGTCTATGCACATCCTCATTGACCCATCCTTCTTCTTTACAAACAACACCGGCGCACCCCAGGGTGAGACACTAGGTCTAATAAAGCCCTTATCAAGCAAGTCTTGCAACTCCAATTCTTTCAACTCTCGCGAGGCCACACGATATGGCAGAATAGAAATAGGTTGAGTGCCTAGAGCCAAATCAATATAAAAGTTAATATCCCTGTTGGGTGGAATCCATGGCAGGTCTATAGGAAATACCTCTGGGAACTCCCGAACAACTGGTAAAAAATCCATAGAAGGAACCTCCATACTAGAATTACGATCATAAGCCAAATAAGCCAAACACCCCTTCTCGAACATACGCCGAGCCTTCATATAAGAAATAACTCTGCTGATAGAATGACCAGGTAGTCCTTTTCCACTACAATCGAGGAAACCCTGACAATGCTAAGGTCACGGTCTTGGCGTGAAAATCCAATATAGTATGATAAGGTGATAGCCAATCCATCCCCAAAATGACATCGAAATTAACCATATCAAGAAGTAGGAGATATACGCTAGTCTCAAGACCCCCAATAATAACCACACACGAGCGATAGACACGATCTACGACAATAGAATCCCCCATCGGTGTGGACATATATTGGGGAGCACTCAAAGAATCACGAGGCATAGCCAAATATGAAGCAAAATAAGAAGACACATAGGAGTATGTAGACCCTGGATCAAATAGAACAGAAACATCTCTACAGCAAACCAAAACAGTACATGTAATAATAGCATCGAAGGACTCAGCCTCAAGCCTGGTTGGGAAAGCATAACATCGGGACTGGGCCCCACCACTCTGAACCATATCTTTGGGATGGCCTCCTGCTGGCTGGCCGCCACCTCTAACGGCCTGACCTCCACCTCTAGCGGGATGACCCATACCTTTGGCTCGCTGACCCCTACCTCTATCTGGCTGAGCGGGCAGTGCCGGGATCATGGCACGAGAACTCTGTTGTTGTGGCTGAACACCACCAATCTCTAATAGGTCCTCTGAATATTCCCATACTCATACACTCAAAACATCCATCTTGATACTACAGCTGAGAAAGCTGAGACTGACCCTGACGAGCCGGTTGGCCGTGATAATAACTTTGAAGCAGAGGTGCTTTGATAGGAGTTAGCGGTGCACTATAAGTTGGCAGCCCTGAAGGAGGTACATAAGGATCACGACCCCCTAAAGTTCCATAGGATGTCTGAAGTGCTGAATGAAACAGTCTGGGAGGATAGCCCCTACCAAAAGTACCTAGACCTCTAGATGAGGCCCCACTGAATCCACCGGATTGACGAGGCCTCTTGTCAGACCCCTGACCACTCCGCTAAAACCTTCTCGATAAACCTCCTTACCCTTTCTCTCTCTCTCTCTCTTGGTGGGAAGTATAAGAAGAGCATGACGGGCCAAATCAACAAATCTGGTCTCGGACTGAGTGACGGTCATATAATCCTACTGAAGGCACTCGAACTGCCTCCGATAGTCCTCTCTCTAAGTGATAGGAAGATACTTCTCCATAAATAGCTGAGAGAACTGATCCCAAGTGAGAGCTGGTGATCTAGCTGGTCTGGCCAAACAATAATCTCTCCACTATTTCTTGGCAGAACCTGACATTTGAAAGGCAGCAAAGTTGAACCCATTGGTCTCCACTATCCCCATGTTTCATAACACCTCGTAACAACTATCCAGATAGTCCGGGGATCCTTTGAAGATGTTCCACCATAGTTAGTGGTGAAAAGCTTGGTAAACCTTTCCAATATCCATAAGGCCTCAGAAGATATAGCTGATCCTTCGCCAGTCTGAGCTATAACACCCGACAGAACTACCCAACCTGGTTGAGCTACTGGAGTCTGAAGTAGGGGAACCATCTGCTCCGGAGTGTGAGTGGCGGGAGTCTGTGCTCCTCCCCCAGCCCGAGAGATGGTTGGTGCCACAGTGAATGTACTGGCCTGAGTAACACACTCCATAAGGCCCACTAGACGGACCAAAGCATCCTGAAGTACCAGGGTAGCTATAAACCCCTATGAAACCTGAGCTGGCCCTACTGGAACGGTCTAGCTGGGAGCCTCCTCATATAACTCTACCTAAGGCTCCGCCGCTGGTGCTGCTGCTCGAGCTCTAGGCTGAGCCTTGCCCCTACCTCGACCTCTAGCACGGCCTCGGCCTCATCCTCTGCCCCTCACAGGAGCTGCCACCTAGGGCGAGGGCTGCTGATTAACAGATGAAGCGGTACGTGTTCCCTCCATCTATGAAGGAACAGAGTAGAGAGTTCAATTAGTATTGAGAGATCAAATTGTACGACAGAGAAGAGTAGAAGTGAAATTGTTCCTAACTATGTAGCCTCTAGGGGATAAGCACAGACGTCTTCGTACTAATCCCTCAGACTCTATTAAGCATGTTCGTGAATTGTGAGACCTAGACAACCTAGTGCTCTGATACCAACTTGTCACGGCCCGAATTTTCCACCATCGGGACCGTGATGGCGCATAACATCGCACTCGCTAGGCAAGCCAACATTAGAGTTATAATCACCTTTTTCCTTTTCATTTTATAATTAAAGTTTAACAAAACTAAATCAACGGAAATAAAAGCGGAAGTACATAATTAACTGATTAACCTTATACTATTAACAAAATCGAAACTGTTACCACCCAAAAACTGGTGTCATAATCCACGAACATTCTGTGAATATCTACAAGTATTGGTCTGAAAGTAAAGTACATCTGCCTCAAAAGAAAACAAAATATAAATGAAGAACATAGGAGGGGATGCCAGGGCCTGCAGACGTCTGCAGGACTACCTTGGGTATCCTCGATGAGTGCCTGCACCCGATCTCTCGATCAGCCACAACCAGCTCAAAAATCTGCACAGGAAGTGCAGAGTGCAGTATCAGTACAACCGACACCATGTACTAGTAAGTGCCGAACCTAACCCGGACGAGGTAGGGATGAGGCTAAGGCGGCGCATTTACAATATAACTTGCATACAGTTGATAATAAAAGCAAAAGAAAGTGCGGAACAAAATAGAACAGTAATTTGCAGTAAAAATAAATACGGAACTCAATTATCTTGCTAGTACTCAGCTGTAATCAATCCTTAAGAGAGTTAAACTGCTACAGAATAGAATCAAATCAGAGGAAAAATACATAAAAACAAAATGATGTGGCGCGCATCCCGATCCCACCATATAATCAATAACAATATGAACATTCACCCTTATTACTCTTCATTGCAGCGTGCTACCCGATCCCACCAGTCCACCCTTATTACTCCTCAATATATCACCCTTATTCCTCCTGATGCGGCGTGCAACCCGATCCCACTTGTCCATCCTTTTACTACTTGTTGCGGCGCGCAACCCGATCACACCAGACAATCACATTTCACCCTTATTCCTCATGTTGTGGCGTGCAACCCGGTCCCACTATATTAGTACCAATCACACAATAAAAATAGAAATTTCACAGTTTAGCTCAAAAACCCTCCATAATATTTAAACCTCAAACCAAGTCAAACAGAAGACTATACAATTATGAAATCTCATCAATTATTACTGCACAGCGAGACCAACCAAAATGTATCATGAAACACCAACAATCCAACTTGAACCAATAATGTAATAAAATGAAACTACGAAATAATTAATACCTTCAATAAAGAAAACTACATCTAACAAGATGCAATTAGACATGGAAGCATCGACAAACACATGGAATTGCACATAGCAACTAAGTTGGGGATCCCTAATCCCTCGAGTCAAAGTTAGACCAAACACTTACCTCAATCCAACGGGCAATTCAAATCTCAGTTACCGCTTTTACCCCTCGATTCCTCCTCCAATCCACTTGTATCTAGTCATAATTAACTTAATAACATCAATTATCGCTAAAGAAATCAATGCCAATACAAAATTATAAGTTTCCCAACATTTTCCCCAAAAAATCAAGAACCGACCCCGAGTTTGCTTGGTCAAGACTCGAAGTTCGGACCAAAACTCATTCACTCATTCACCCACGAGCCCAAATATACAATTGATTTTGGAATCCGACCTCAATTTGAGGTCTAAATCCCCAAATTTTGAATTTCTTAAATTCTACCCAAAAATTCCCAATTTCACCATGAAAACCCTAGATTTTAGGATAAAATCTTGTGAAAAGAAGTAAAAGATTGAAAGAAATAAGTTATGAATCATTTTCCTATAATTTGGGGAAGAAAAAGCATTTAAAAATCGCCTCTTATATTTTAGGGTTTTGAAATAGTGAAAAATGAATGAAAAGTCCCATTTATATAGCACCCCTGGATCCACATAACACGGTCCGCTAAATTTTGGGCGCGACCGCGAACCTCCAGCGTTGTCTATGATATTATGGGTGCGACCGCAAAACTGAGCCTTACCCTACCATGTCCGCGAAACCCCCCCCCCTCGTTCTTCAACCCACTGTCCGCAAAGTTCCCACTACAGCAACGTTCTTCTACTGCGGTCTGCGGATTTTACTCTGCGGCCGCACTCCTAAGAGGTGAGACCTGCAATTTCCACAACTATCCAACACTAGGTCTTTTCCTAAGTCAAGACACCCCGTAGCCTATTCGAAACTTACTCGAGCCCTCAGGGATCCAAAGCAAACACGCACACACATCTCAACACATCATATGAACTTGCTCGGGCGATCAAATCGCCAAAATAACCCCTAGAACTACGGATTTAACACCAAATTGCAGGAAATCATTAAGAGAGTTTTAAAACTTCTAACTTTTCAACCAAAGATCCGAATCATGTCAAATAAATTCCGTTTTCACAAATTTCACATATATGACTTAAATATCATATTAACCTGTACCAAACTCCGGAACCAACATACGGGCGTGATACCGACGAGATCAAACATTAATCAATTTCTTTAAATCATTATAATTTCAGTCTTACAATTTTCATCAAAAATTTATTTCTCGGGCTTAGTACCTCTGAATTTGATTATGGGCGTACGCCGAGGTCTTATATTTTACTACGGGCCTACTGGGACCGTCAAATCACGGGTCCAGATCTGTTTACCCAAAACGTTGACCGAAGTAAACAAAAATCAACTTTTTAGGACAAAAATTATTATTTTATAAATTTTCCAAATAAAGACTTTCCGGAATCACGCCCGGACTGCGCACATAAATTGAGGAGAAATACATGAGGTTTATAAGGGCTCGGAACACGGATTCGGGTTCGAAAACAGAAGATAACCTTTTGGGTCATCACAACTTTGGAGTTCCTTTTTAAGTAGATTTTCTTTTTCTTTCATTCATATAGTGATTTAGATAAAGTAAAAAAAATAGTTTTAAGAAAAAGGTAAACAAAAAGTCAGCAAAAAAAAAAAGTAGTATCATAATAGTGGCTAATGGAAAGAACAAAAGTGCCTATGAAAAAGGAAGAAATTTTTACCTTCTATAGCAAAGGTTAACACCTTATTTATTTTAAATAAATATCATTTAAAAAAATTATATTCGATAGATACCTTTTAATATTTATAGCAAAATATTTAAATATGGTTACCTCCTAGCCCTAAGCCACTAAATACGCTAATCAGTTACACTTTTTTCTTTCTCTCTCTACTTTTATGCATCCCATTCTCTTCTCCCATCCCATTAAAATTTTCGATCTCCTTTTCCTTCCATCGAATTTGTGCAAAGCCCACTTCAAAAATGCTGATTTCGAATTGTAAATCTAGGTTTTTGTTCAAAGATTCAGTACATCAATTTCCAGTTATTTCAAGAAAGAAAAAAGCGGAAAGAGTTGGTTAAAGCACCAAAATTTTGAAAGAAGAAAGCTTTTATATATTTGTATGCGTAAAGATTTGAATTTATGTGAGGGGTGCTGGGCTTTATGGAGAGAGTACAATAGTTATGGCAGATTTGAAAGAAGAAAGCTTTTATATATTAGTTTTCAAAAGTACAATAGTTATGGCAGATTCATTAGTACCGTGGTAGTACAAGGTGAAAGGAGATTAGTCGTTATAGTTGTGGAGTCATTCTTGAGATCCTTCTCCAGAAGGTTTTGGCAAAAATGACGATATTGCTCCACTAGGGCGTGCTTCTAATAATTTAAAGGAATTTTTATTACCAAACAATTCAGAGTGAAATTTCCACGAAGGCGGTGTGTTTTCACTACTGGCTTCTGGTGAACGGCGAATTCGTCGGAAATTAGGGATTGTTCTTGAACAAAGACGATGGAGTTTGGGGCTGAGCAATTTGATTTTCTATTAATATATTTAAATGTATTTTCATGTATTTCAATGTATTCATTGTCTTTTTTTTATTGTAATTCAATGTATCTCGTTGTATTACATTGTATTCACTGTCTTTTTTTCTCATTGTATTTCAATGTATCCCGATAGATTCTATGTATTTCATTATATTCACTATCTCGCTATATGCCATGAATGTATTCATAAGTTTTTTGTGATTAATATAATTTATATATTCAGATATATTATATAATTTCTCTGAAGATTGCTATATTTATTGGGGTATTTTTCGGTTGAGAATCTTTTTTGTAACTGAAAATATAAAATTTGTGTGTTATAATTGAGTTTGTTGAGTTATATTAGGAGTCTATTATGTTAATTGATTCACTTTTCGTTTTAAAAACAGTGTAATTCCCTGTTTCACGTCGTGAATATAGTCGAATACAATAATTTGTTCAGCTGTAATCTCATATTTCACTCCATGAATACAGTCAAAACTTGAATACAACAACCGATTAGCTGGACTTCCCTGACTCACGCATATTTTTGCTATTGTATTCATGAATACAATAACTTAAATACATCTTATAACCACATAAAAGGTATCTATAATCCGTAATATAGCAAATGATATCTATAAATGGCTAATTACTACTAAAAGATAGTGCTTTATTAAAATGATAGAACCGAACTGCCGATGCCCACTTTCTTTAATATTTTAGCCATATTTCTTGTCCAAAGCACCCATAAAGCTTTTTGTTACGTGGGTGCTTGTTAACTTATTATATCCATTTCATTAATATTTCAAAATAATTATGCGTACTCCTTATCAAGGTCAATGTATGCTTAAGCATCCAAAATTAATATGTAGATCTGCCCATGTATTAAGAATAATCCATTTCTTTCTAGTTTGTTGTCAAGTATTGCTGGTTACTCTCAAATTGCTCAAACTAACTTTTCAAGATAAGCGTCGAAATTTTTGGATTTTAAAATTTCTTTATTTAGATTTTTTTTTCTTTCTAATGTCAATAGTTTCTTTTCTTTTCTTGAGGAAAGTCACTATCAGTAAGGATCATTACGTACGAGTACACTTAATCGTTATAGCAGATTGGTGACTTAGCATATTTTCTAGATTATTCATTCAAATCTACCTGTGTACGATTGGAGTATAATTCCAATGTACTATAGAAAATTACTTGAAAGGAGTGAGATAATATTTGTAAAAAAGCTTTTTAGTGTTTTAAATGTTACCTTAATTATCTATTTTAAGATCATGCTTGTAACTGAAGAAAAGTACGTTAAATAATTCCATTTGTCTCATTTTATGTAACAGTATATGATTCTGCACAAAATTTTTTGATACATAAGTTAAATATATGTGAGTTATTTAATTGCCTTACTATCAACGATTGAATGAGACGTGATGAATATTCGGTATGTGCTTTCATGTCTTTCTCTCTTCTAATCCAAATTTGTTAGTACCGAAAATGATGACTATATTCCTACATGGAGTAACCATTTTTCAATTTCATTCGAGGGAACAGTATAACTATAGCGGGAGCTTAGTGCACCGGACTGCCCTTCAAAACAGTATAACTATATATACAAGTAATATTCCATTTGTTGAGATAGAAACTTGAAAAAAGAAAAAGGAGAACAGGACGAACAAAAAGTTGTTGTTCACAAGATTAAAGCGCAAAAATATTATATATACTTTTCCCTCAAGGAAGAAGATAGAAACGTGGATCCGCCTTATACCAAATATTGTTTATACGACTAATTTAATTCCACCATCAAAGATTGTGGTGGAGTGATAAGTACTTCTCTATGCTTCACCAGATGTCCGGTCTTATCAAGTTGGAGTCCTAGGAATTAAGTTGCTTTTCACTACAAAAAAATAGCATTTAGCGATGAAATTTAGCGACAAGAGATATTCCGTAGCTAAATAACGACGGTTTAGCGACGAATTTTATAGTTTGTCGTCAAATAAGCTAGTAAATAATTCGTATCAAATATAGCGACAGATTAGTGACAAAAATATATTTTCATCGCTAAAATTGGCGCTAAATATTAGCGCATTTATTTTACCTACAAAATTAGCGACGAAATTTGGGCGACAAAATTTATTAAAACTTAGCGACGAAGTTAACGACAAAAAATCTGCCGCTGAATTATTTTACTTATCAATACATTCGAAAGTTAGTTGCGACAAAATATTTTGTCGCTAATTTCCTAAAATAAAATTTCATTAATTATTAATAGCGACAGAATTTCAGTCCGTCGTTATTTTCATTGCTAAATTTCCGTCTCCCAAAATAAAATTACCCTAGTTAAAAGACTCCAACCATTAGGGCATAAACACAATTTCCTCTCCTCTCTATCAGACTCCCACTTTCACTCTTCTTCAACAAATGTGAGTTTTTTTTCTTCAAACACCAAAAATTGGGTGTGAATCTTACAACTATTCGTTGTCATTTTTCTTGGGTTGAAATAGAAATGCTTGCTTGAGCCCGTGGCGTGCCTGAATCTCCAAACAGAGAATCTGTTTTGGGCTATAATGTCTTTTTCCTTTGCTTTATTAGATGCTTCAATTAGTTCCTCACACGCATGTCTTTTCTCACAGACATGAAGCTGAAATTCGAAGTCGTGCATTGATTTAGGGATTGTATGTCCTTGATAAGGTAAGCTTCTTTGTGATTTCATTCATGTATTGTAGATCTAGGCGAGAAGCTTGTTCATCCTGTCTTGTGCTTTATTTTGGTGTTTTCTTTTCAATGTTTCTCCATCTTTATTCCAGATTTTCTCTACCCTTTGTTATTGTTTTCCTCCCTCGGATTCTGCAGAAATAGCCATGTATGCATGTGATTTTCTTGTTAGTTACCAGCTTTATACTTGTTATAATGTTAAAAACGCGCATATTGGTTCCTTTAAAAGAGTTCATTTTCTCAATCTTGGTCAAACAGGCCAAATGGTTCATCTTATTTTCACAAGAATTCTCAATTTAGAAGAAGCAATTTTGTTATAGTGAAGGCTTCGGATTCATTCAAGAACTACCAGAAAAACAAGTTGAGGTAACCTATTATTTTGTGCATAAATTGAATTTGAGTTTATTTTTTGTTAGAAATTGAGCTGTAATTGTTTACAAAATTGCTTTTTCTGTTTTTTTTAGCAGTAATTTTGTAAAAAGTTTTGAGCTTTTGTGTGAATTTTGTTGTGGGGGTGCTTAGATAACATATGAATTTTGTGCATGGTTTGGATTTGAGTTTATCTTTTTGTTAGAATCGAGCTGTAATTGTATAAAATATTTGTGTAAGAATTCATATAATTTTGTGTGACTGGAACTCGTGGTGTTTTGTGTAAGAATTTTCGTCCACCTATGTAAGAATTGTATAAAATATTTCTGTAAAAATACTGAATTTTCTGAAAGGGCAAAGCGTGATGTGTTTAGATCTATTCTAATACTAAATCACTAACTGAACATATAGATTTAAAATTACACAAATAGTTAAATACTATTTTTATCTTATGATATATAGTCGAGATAAAAAGAACATTTCTACAATCATGGGGTATTGGACCAATATCATGAAGTTGACATTTCTAGAATCATGGGTTATTAGACCAATTTTCGCATGAGTTTTAATTTGCAAAAGGTTTGTTGGCCACTTAATCTTCATGACTTCCATGTTTGAATTAACTGTAAGCATTCTTTGTCATAATGTGAATTTATGGAGGAGCTCATTGAAAGCCAATGAAATTACTGGCAGTTATCTCAGTGCTAATTGTTAAGTGTTTATTGAGTCTTGGATTTAGAAAGTATATTAACTTTTATATGTAACTTATTAATGTTATTACTTTATAAAATTATTTCAGAAGGCTTTCTACTGGGATTCTTCAATTGATAGTGCGGTGTGGATCCAATGGGAGCGTAGGACAGCAAAAAGATACAGTAACTTTGTTAGCAAACTAAAATCAAATAGGGTGCAACCAGACACTATTCCAAATACTGTGTGGGAAAGTTGGTTGAGACTTTGGAAAGATCCTAAGTGTGTTGAAAATTCAGAAATAAATACAAAAAATTATTGTGGTGGGAGCGGAGTTGCCACTGGGACTCACACAGGTGGCTCTGTCAGTGTTGGGGAGCATCGCAAGAGACTTGTAAGTGGATATCAAATATGCTCTATCCTCTACTAGTAATGTTTCAGTGTGATTTCATTTAACTAAATAGAAGGCCAAGGTACTTAGAGAAGACTTGAAAGATTAATATTCAGTCTAAGTTTGTGAATGTTGGAAGATTAATATTCATTTGTTTAGAGTTGTCCTACACAACTGCCTTAGAATGTAATATCTTTGTCATTTTCTCTTGTTTCTCCCCTGAATATTTAAACTGTTTCTGCTTTGCATACTTCTTGGCATGGTGAAATCATATAGATTTAGGCTGGACAGATTTGTACTATGGAATTAAAATGGTTAGATCTGAAAAAGTTCATAACTTTGAATAACAAATATGATTATGGTTTGTTTTTGGAATATATATTGTTCCTCATAAAACATCTGTTGCATAATTCATTCATTTACTTAGAAATTTTTCTGCTCTTGAGTATTCTGCAGATAGATATGAAACTTGAAAGCTGAGATTTCTTTTCATCATTGATGGATTGTAACTCGTTATTTTGTATTGTATAAGCTATTTTGCTGTCATTTGAGTTATGGAAAGCAATTAATGCTTGCGATCCAATTATGCCTTGCCCGGTAGGGTTGCGATCCAATATATATGCAATTGAAATTTTTGTCCTTCCCAAATTTGACTGTCTTCACCTATCCTCTTTGGCCCTCTTCAAAATAGGGGACAAGCTCCAAACTTGGCTTTGGAATTAATACCAATGTCTTCTTTTTTCCTCTCTTTGTTTAGGGCTTTCTTGTGAAGAAACAGTTAGAATGGAACATTGTCATTATGGGATTTGATCGATACTTATGTTGTGATATGGGAAATTGTTCGAATTGGTAATATTTATCAGCAAATACAGTAAAGTACCATGTGACAACTTTGACTTACTAAGAATTGTTTTTTTTCTTCTTTCTTTTTCCTATCACATTTAGTCTCATCACTGAATCTTTATTGCTACTATAGGTTGTGGTTTCTCTTTTCATCTTCTAATATTAACTTGTTCATCAAAATGAAATAAATGTTTTATGGGTCATGTGGTCAAAATTTTGGTGGGTGATGTTCGTACTTTATCCATAATGGGAGATAGTCCTAATTAAGCATGTTTACTTTGGAAGAAAGTACTGGAACTATTTAAAAGCATCTTTCTTTTCTATTTGTGGCGTAGGAGCTTCTTTACCACTTCAAGTGTCTTATTTTAGTAATCTATTTTTTTTTGTGCGTCAATTGTAGTTCCAGTGCAAGTAGGCTTCTAAATATGCTACTACAGGCCAAATCTTCATGGCTTTTTTGGATCTGATGCTATATCGTCAGCAACACCTCCAAATTCTCAATCAACACTAACAGGGAATCTGGATGAGTTATTGATGTGATTGATTCCTGCACTGACAGATCATATAGTTTCTGTAATCATTGAGCGGGTACGCGAATTAGTTTTCTTACTCTCGCAACAGCCAAATACTAATCTTACCAACCACCCATTAGATGTGGCACCTACAGTTCCTACATCTTCTACTGCTGCTAACATTGATGAGGTTCATGCATTGGGCTCTGATGATGACCATAACTCTCCAGCTTCGCATGTTTAGCCTACTTTATTAGGACTTTATTGTTGGTCCTTGTGAATTTTTTGTAATTAATGATATTGTTATATGCATTATGCTATATATTTTGGACCTTGTTGAATATATCGTTAATTTATACTTATATCAGTGCCTTTTTATTTAGTGTATTTAATAGCTTTTATGTAATATACTTGAACAGAGTACATTTAAAATAATAAATAAAAAGAATAAAAAAAATCAGCAATATATTAAAAATAATTAGCGACGGATACTTTTCATAGCTAAAAAATTATCGCGTAAAATTAAATCTTGTGACGAATTGGCGACAAAATATTTTTGTTGCAAAAAAAGCAGGAAGAATTAGCTATAATATGACTAGCGACGGACGATTTCGTCGCTATAAGAACAAACGACGAATTTTGTTATGTATTGCAGCGACGAAAGGCGTCAAAATAACGACGATTATTTCCCTCGCTAAACTTTGCTACAGATATATGTTGTCGCTAATCCGTCGCTAATTCTGCGACGGTTTGGTATTTTTCGTCGCTATAAGCTTAGCTACGAGCATTTTAGGGACCAACTTGAATCTGTCGCTAATACGTCGCAAAACAACTGTAGTGACGGAAAAACATTGATTTAGCGACGGAATGCGGCCATCGCTAAACACTATTTTTTTTGTAGTGTTTGATAGGAAGCGTTTTAGCTCCAAAGTGGGAATTTTCAGTGTGAATCCAAATTAGTCGAGTTCCAAAGTGAATAGGATAGTAGATGGTCCCAATAACTTTGGTATCAATCTATATATCTATATAATTGATGGAATAGAAAATGTGACTTGGCACCTCTCTTTGGCCAAAGATCCTATTTATCTGTTTTCTCCTTTTTTGCCTTTATTTGTCTTCATTCTTTTCATTTAATTTGTTTAATAATTGGAAATTAATCATTTTCTATTCTGTTTATTACATCTCATTATGTCTTCAGTTACAAAATAATTAATTAAAGTACTAAGTAAATGGAGTAACAATCTTTTCTATATGTATTTCTCTATATTAATGGTAATTTTCTATTTTGTTTTTATAGGTGCAAGAAATGGCTAAATTTTTTGTATGCAACGTTTCTATAGGTCCCTGATATTTGTATTTTTAAGAAAAAAAGAACCCAGCCAGCTCCTAGGATTTAAATTTAGTTGCAATGGAGAGGTTAAATTTAGTTCATGCACTTATATCTTATGCCATCTTGAAATCGTATCGTATAGAAATTAGTTGATCCTTTCATTTTTTTTGCATACTAGAGGTTTAGTTTTAATTTTTGAAAAGAAAATCAGCAACATTATATTTGGACTAGATAGATTGAATTGATTGAGATTTTTTCTCTCTCTTTTACCTTATCGTTGTCTAGATAAGGAGTCCAACATTTAGCAGCGCGATAGCTTATTCGGATAAACTCATTTTATTACGTTTCTAATTGTATTTTAAAAGGGTATAGTTTGATGGTTTTATTATGTGAATAGAATTGAAACATGAGAAAATATTATAAGATTTTAATTAAACATACCTCAATTGACAATGAGATTTGTTGGTCTTGATATAAATTAGACGAGCATTATATTATTTTGGAAAGCTACCAATTTAAATCAATTGAATGGGTAAAAGTTTATAACCAGAAGAAAAGAATTGAAAGGAAAAGAACATTGTTTTTTTTTTTATAATAAGGATATTTACATTATAGAAGCATTAAAGATTGTTCTTAGTACATAAGATCTGAGAATGCAGCTTGTCACGACTTGGTAGCCCAATATTTGTGACATTCTGGTTGCTTAGGAGTATTAGTCTATTACAAGCCGTAATGTCTAGTGACTTATTAGAAAGGTAAACAACATTCATATCTTTAGCAAGTTGAGAGTTAACAAAATGAGGTGGTGCTGAATGTAGTTTTGTTGACTTCTTGCATGGTTGCCAAAAGGTGTCTTTGTTTGCATCTGTTGCCAAAAGATAAGCTACTTGGTTTCCTTCCCGGAAGTTATGCCGTAGGGACAGGTCCTTCCGCTGGAGCATCAATAACCTGCATGCATGAATAATATTAGTCATAACAAGATGATCATCACTAAGTGCATGGATAGCACCACTGGAGTCTGTTTCGATTTCTAGTGAAAATAGGTTGTAATGGGTTGCTATTTTCATGCCTTCATGGATTGCCTGAAGTTCTGCATGCAGAGGTGATATAGCTTTATCCATTTTTTGATAACCTAATATCCATCTTCCTTTGTTGTTGCGGAACACTCCCCCAATACCAGATTTATTACCTTCGTGTTTAAAAGCACCATCCGTGTTTAGTTTGTACCAGTCGTGTTGTGGAGGATACCATTTTATGTTAATGCTGGGTTTATCGACCGTTGTTGTGCCAGTGGAGTTGAAAAAGAGGAATTCATAGGCTAGGTTAGAGATGTCTTTCATACGGGGGGATTAGTGGGTGTTATTGATATTGTTGTTGTTTCTATTGATCCAGATTCCCCCATAGAAGGAAAGGTAGGAGATTGTTCCAAAGAATTTTCAGGGGAATTGGGTTTATGGCTCTCAGCTTGGTTAGCCAGTGTTTGTCCGGATCAGTGTTCATATTTGTGATATTGAACTGTCTCCATATCGCTGAGACTATGGGACATGTGAGGAAAATATGAGCAATGGTTTCCTCTTGGTTTTTGCAACTAGAGCAATTGGGGTTTATATTTATTCCAATGCGATGGAGATATGAACGGCAAGGAATCTTATTATGAAGGATTTGCCAAAAGAAGTATCTTATTTTGTTAGGGCAAGGTAGTTTCCATATCCACACAAAGTCTTGGTTACTAATGTCCCCTTGGATTAGTAAGTTGTAGCAAGATTTTGTGTTAAATATCCCGTTTGGGCTGAGACTCCAAAGAGGTTTATCTATGCTTTGGAGGGGTAAGGGGATAGAATTGATTTTGTCCATGATAGAGGAAGGGATAGTAAAAGAAGTTTCCTGAAATTCCATCTTCCTTTATGGTATAATCTCTTAATAGGAAGGTTAGCTTCATATTTGTTTAGAGGGCCCTCAATGCTAGCTCTAAGAGTTGAGACTTGAGGGATCCATTGGGTCTCCCAACTATTAAGATTAGAGCTTTTGCCCGGAAGTCATTGAATTCCTTAGTTACAAATTTCCCAGCCAGTAACCCAGGGTGATGAGGTATTGTTAATGAGTCTCCAAGAGAGACTACCTAGTAAAACAAAATTTATTTGAAAGGGCATCTTTCATTCCTAGACCTCTTAGAATTTTAGGCTTGGTAACGGTGTTCCAATTAATAAGGTGAAGTTGTTTCTGATTTGATGTAGTGCCCCAAATAAAATTCCTTTGAATTTGATCAATAAGTTTAAAGGTTTTTTGGGAGCAAAGTATATTGCATAGCATGGTTTGGGGTAGAGTTGAGAGTAGCAAGGGCTAAGGTAGTCCTACCAGCTATGTTTAGAAAATTGATTTTCCAATTTGAAAGTTTGGCCCGCATTTTCTCAATGATGAATTGGTAGTCTTTTGCTTTGGGAGCATTGTTAAGAATTGGAAACCCCGAGTACTTGCCAAACTTATTGGCTATATTGATGTTAAAACCTGATGCAATTTCTTTGGTAACTTGAATAGGACAGTTTTGGGAGAACAAAATCTTTGATTTTCCTCTATTGATCTTTTGACCAGACATATTGCAAAAAATATTAAGGCATTCTTTGATGGTTTGTAGGTTTCTTTTATCAGTTTTTGCCATGAGGGTAATATCATCTGCAAAAAATAAGTGAGATGCTATTGTTATGATTGCTTAATCTAATGGGGTCCCAAAGATTGATGTCAACTTGGTGACAGATTAGTCAGGATAGCATTTTCATGCACAAAATGAATATGAAAGGGGATAGGGGGCAACCTTGTCTGATACACCTACTTGGTGCAAAGAAAGAGGTTGTAGTGCCATTTACTAAAAT
Source organism: Nicotiana tabacum (assembly GCF_000715075.1). Lineage (NCBI taxonomy): Eukaryota > Viridiplantae > Streptophyta > Magnoliopsida > Solanales > Solanaceae > Nicotiana > Nicotiana tabacum. The sequence continues at coordinate 164,128,311 of NC_134085.1, read as the reverse complement.
GGCAATGTTGCTAGTGCTGATGCAATTCATAGTAAGATTTTTTTATGTTAGTAGGGAATTAGAAGTAAGAAAGGGTTAAGTAGATGAAAGACCATTCCAATCTGTCGAAAGCTTTTTCCAGATCTAATTTTAGAATCATGTAGCCTTTTTTCCCTTTCATTTTTTTAAAATAGCACATCATTTCTTAGATTATGATGGCATTATCAGAAGACCTTCTTCCTTTTAAGAAGCTAGGATGGAAAGAACTTATAATTTGGTTGAGGAAAGGTTGAATTCTATTGGCAATGATTGTGGTAATGATTTTATAAATAGTATTGCAAAGTCCTATGGGCCTGAAGTTTTTCAGATTATTGGCATTTGGGACTTTGGGGATTAGACAAATGTAGGTGTTGTTGATATCATTAGGTAGAGATTGAGTATTAAATACTTGGGTACATAAATTTATAACTGATTTGCCTACAATGCTCCAATATTTCTGTTAGAAAAAGGGATGTATGCCATCTGGACCCGGGGATTTAAACGGTTTGAAGGAAAAGACTGTCTTGTAGATTTCTCCCTTTGCAAGATGATTGTCCAGGGTAGAGAGATCAAGGTTGTTAAAAGTTTTTGGATTGTTTTTAATAAGAGACCAATTGGAGGCAGAATGATCAGTTTGGAAGGCATTCTCAAAGTAGTTGAGTGTGTGGTCTAGGATTTTGTTAGGTTCATTGATCCAATTACCAAATTCGTCTTTGAAATAAACGATTTTGTTTTTCCAAGCTCTATTGGTTGCACCAATATGGAAGAATTTTGTATCCGCGTCACCTTCTTGAATCCAGGACATTCTGGATCTAATTCTCCAGTATTCATCTTCTAATTTAAGAATCTCTCTATACTCTTGTTGAAGATTAGATCTAAATTCTATAAATAAAAATTGGAGTTATAGTTATTAGAGCATTTAATGTCGTTTAGTCTAGCAATAATCCTAGATTTTTTAAGGTGAATGTCTCCAAAATGCTTCCTATTCCACTGTATGATATTACCTCTAAAGTTTTGGGAGCTATGAATATAGTTGGAGTTACTCCAACTGTTTCTAACTAAATTTATGAAATTCGGATGACGGCACCAAAATGTCTCTAGTCGGAAAGGTTTTTTAAAGGTGTTACATTTTATAGTGTTGCAAGTGATCAATAAGGGGTTATGATCCGAGTGGATTCTAGGGAGATGAGTAATGTAAGCATCAGGGCAAGATTCAATCCAGTCCTTATTGACAAACACCCTATCTAACATTTCTAGAATGAGGCCTTTGTTTTTTTTTCTTTTATTCGACCACTTAAATTTAGGACCTTTGAAGCCTAGGTCAATAAGATTACAGTGGTTAATAAAATCCCACACGACCTTTTCTCTATTTTGATTATTTTTTCTACCACCTAATTTCTTATCGGAGCATATGACATCATTGAAATCACCCCTATTAACCAAGGGCCACTAATTTTACTATGCATGTCTAATAAATTTTCCCACATAGTGTTCCTAATTTTACTATCATTACTAGCATAAATAAAAGTAAAATACCAACTTTTATTAAGGGAGAATACCTCAATTGTGGCACTAATTTCCTGGCTTCTATGCACAAAGCTATGGACCATAACCTTGGTATGATCCCACAAGATAACCATACCTCCCGACTGGCCATCTACTGGAATCTCTATCATATCTGTGAATCCAAAAGTATTGAGGAGAGAAAGGTGGTTGTCCATCTTGGTTTCCTAAAGTGTAACTATACTAGGGTGATGTGTTTCAATTAGATCCCTGAAGCTTAACCTAAAATTGTCATTGTTACCCCCTCTTATGTTCCAAATTATGGACGTGGTTGATCTATTCATATTTAAGAGAGGGTTGTTCAGGTCTCCATTTTCCCTCATTCTCCTTGGGAATATGGGATTCCTCCTCTAAAAAGGAACGAGAATAATTGTGTGTTTTCCTACGGTAGGGTCTTCTGGTGGTCTTATGTCCATTGTGCACTTGTACAGTGCCAATGGACAGTAAAGAATTTGCTTCTGCTCTTGCCTCTCCAAAAATAGAAAGATTTTTAACTCGTCTAGGTTTGCATCCTCGACCACGTTTTGGGGGATCAAGTTTACTGGATCAATTTCTTCCTCCATTGCCTACTCCATATGGTTTTGATTTTGATGAGGGTGAGGGGTTTGCATGGCTTGGACAACTGGTACATCTGGAGGTGGTGGAGGGTTTGCATGTGCAATCCAAGGTGCGAACACTGGATTCATGGTGGTTAGGAACTCCGGGGTGAAGAAGGGTAGATCCACAGCCGGAATTGGGTTCTGAATTTGGACAAAGTTTGGAGGCATGTTCCAGTCCCCCCTTATTGCTTGAATTTGGTCAGTGGTGAGAGATGGGGCTATGGGGTTTAGGATGTTGTTCAACCATATTTGGTTGATGTAATTGTCATCGCCATGCGAACTCCTTCGGATATTAGTTGAGCAATATAGTGAGAATTTTGGATCACTATCACTGTTTCCATACCTTCTAGTGTGATGTTGAAGGAGAGTGCATGGTCTAGAAGCCACATTTCCACCCAGGATAATAGTTGATGGTTCGGAGGAAGAGGAGGTTGGATCAGTATCCTCCTTGGCTGATTGTTTTGGTTCTGATTCTGGTGGTTTTGAGGAGGATTGGGTTCCATGTTTGAGTTGAGTGTTATTCTTTGGAATTGGATGAGACGATGGCGTCTTCTTGCTGAGATTGGGATTCTGGGCATTTTTTATAGAATTTGGACAATTTAATGGGGACAGAGGAACAATCGAATTGGTAGAGTTAATGTTTCCTAGGATCTCAATGATTGATTTGTTTTCTTGCATGCAAACTGACTGGTTTGGCGTGTATTTAATAGAGATTTTCTGGTTCTTGAGTGGATTGGGATGGGGTGTCTTTTTGTGGGGAATATCAATGGCCATTTGTTCATTGGCTTGGTTATTGTTGCGACCAAAACACTCACGCAAGTGTACGCGATCGACAAGTAATATAGTAGTAAGTAAAGTATCGTTCCTACGAGGAATTGTGATCAACTTATCGACTGATGTAGACTCAAACAATTATCAATTCAAGCTAAATTATCATAAAATATATAAAAAACTAATTTACAACTTACTTAATAATTGTACAATAATTCAACACAAAATTACTACACCAATTTCACAATATGTTTATAACAATTTGGATAAATATATTCCCGGGTCATGGACTTGCTAGAAATTATGCTACTATTTTAGCTTAAAATGGATTTATTGAATTATCCGGGTTATTGATTATAGGGTTAATAATATTCATAAGAATCTTTCGAGTTCTTATGCATCTATTCAAGTTAAACTAATACCTATATGTCTATGGTATTAATATTAGCAAGAATGCATTTACAACTCCTATTTTTCAACCAAGCAAGGCAATTAAGTATAGTTCTATCTTAATTGCGAATCTTTCACCCGATGCCCAGGATCCGGATCTTGCTCTATTTGATTCTATATGCAATCAAGAATTTTCTTTGTCAAGTTTAATTCAAGATTCGTAAATAATATTTCACTGTTAGCTACGCGGTAAAATAATTAGAAGCAAAATCAAATAAACAACCCATAATGATAAATTCAAGATCATCAATCTAAGCTTCAAATAACATAATTATCTAACATCCATGACCCAAGAATACTAGAGTTTTTAGCTATTCATAATCATACAAAAATCAACAATAAAAGTTTTAAACATAATATTAACAAACAAATAGAATAAAGTTTAGAAGAACTCTTTGAATCCTTGCTCCAAGATGTTGTTCTTCTTCTCCTTTCTTAGCTCCAAGATGAAACTCCTCCTTCTTCTATGGCTTTTTTCTCCCTCAAAATCTGATCTTCTCTCAATAATGGAGCTTCACTTTATGTAAATTGAGTGGGATTAAGAAGGAATTATAATTGATTTCCCGAACAGGACTAGTGCGGGAGCGCATGACTAGCGCATGACTAGCGCATGACCCGCGCTACTGGGGTTTCTTTCTGTCCAAAACAATTGAACTAGCGCGGGAGCGCATGACCCGCGCTAGTGGGGTTTTCTCTTGTTAAGATGTTGCTGCTCAACTTTTCGTCATTTGACTCCATTTTTTACTTGATTACCATCATAAATCCTCATTTGTTTATTGAACTCCTGTGAGACATTAAAGTCATGATTAGAGCCAATTTTTGCATTATTTGAACATTTACAATAGTAAACCATCCTTAAGTTGCACTAAAACATAGGTTATATTAAACAATTTAGCCTATTATCAACACCCCACACTTAGCTTATTGCTAGTCATCGAGCAATCCACTATATTCTTTTTAGAGAATTCTTCACTCAACCATTTTCCCTCATGCATTATACCTAGAACATTGTACATATATTACGCCTAGCAGTGAACAATCCTAGCCTCAAAGTCAACTCTCAAGTGCCATGCAATATTCACACTTCCTCAAAGTACTCTACACAGAAATCAAGACTTGCTTCTCTGTCACGATTCATATGCCCTCACAATTACATCAACAAAAACTAAGTTCAATCCACCACATTCAATTCATATATTCACATATATCAAGGAAATCACTCACTCTCACAAAAGAGGTCACATGCATGCAATTGGTACCATAAGCTTGCCCTTAATGTAAATCTCTACAAATGTAGGCTAGCTCGATCCAAAATTAATTAGGACTTTTTCATGGTTGTAATGTGGGCTAAGGGACGGGTAGGATGTATTTAGGAATAGTGACTCAACCCCTAAGCACTTTAACACATCACACGAGCAATTTTCAGCGTAAATTCTTCAACCCACTTCTCATTCATACACAATATCATCCCACAAATACGCCCTTCTTCTTGAAGCACTCTATTAATTCATTCCCACTAGCTAGAGCAAAATACAATGTAATTATCTCTTTTTTTTTTCTTTTTCTTGTCACTCAATTTCTGCTAGTGGTGTATTCGTTTACAACATAAGTGCACCTTTCATCCTTTTATTGGTTCCACTCAAGAGCCATCCGACACTTATTTCCTTTTTACTTCTTTTAGTGCTCTTCTCATAATTAAAGTACTTTATGAGGTAAAAGGATCAAAACAATGTCAATTAAGAACAAAAGGGTATAGGCTTGTAATGCGGGTGCCAAACAAAAAGTCTGAAGGCTTAAAAGGGTTAACTAGGGACAAATTTTATTTTTAATAAGTAATTAAGCTCAAAAAGGTCAAAGAAAGCCTAACATCATTTTTCAAACCGAGCATCACCTCAAATTTTGCTTCAACTCACATACCGGGCAAGTTCTAAACACAAGTACAATACATGGACTACACAAATACTCACCACACATAGCATATGACTCATTCCAGATCAGCTCATCAAGACACTCCATTACGAGCATTCAATTCAGTACAAACATACAAATTAAGGCACTTTCAGTGAGATTCAACAATTAGGACTAAGCGTTACACTCTAGGGTCTATTGTGTTCAGGTGTGTCAACGCTATGGGTTCACGTTTCTATAGCTTATAACTCCTTGTTTTAGTCTACAAAATAAAAAATATAAAAACAAAAATTAAAAACTACCTATGCCCAGTTCAAGATAAACCCTTGGAAAAGAACCGCGGCTTAAAGAAAAACCAAGGGGGAATTGTTATACTACCTAAAAAATACAAAAAAATAAAAACAAAAATCTTTTTGTTGTTTTCTATGGGCTCAGTCCCTCAAGAACTCCTATCTAAAAGAATCCGTCATCGGGTCGCGCCAATATAACTACTAAAACAAAAAATCTACTGAAAATGTTTAAGAACAGACAACAATTACTCTAACAATACTAAATCACCAAAACATTTAAAAACAAAAGTGAAATAGTCACGCAATCCCAAAACATTCCAACAATCCAAAACAATTGAAACAACCTAAAAATCCATAATAATTACTATCATCCAAAACATTTAAGAACAGTTAAACATATGTGTAAAGGAATCCTCCACCCCACACTTAAAGCGAGACATGTCCCCATGTCTTTCATTATAAACAAGAGATGAAGCAAAGATACTTCCCCGAGGAGTCACTCCTGGTCGGAGACAGAACCTGAATACACATTGCATGCCCGACCAATTGCACGAAGCCAACCCATGAGCCGGCTTTCCGTTTTCTTCTACTGAACTTGTATTTCATCAACACGTATCCCCAGAACTGTCACTGATGTTTTAATTTCAATGATTTCCTGCTCCATGCGGTCTATCCTTTGTCCCCGACCAGCCCTAGACGGTCCTGCTGCATCAAAAGCTTGTGGTTGTGCAGGTGGTGCATCTTCTCCCATCTCCACATCGTCAGCTCCTTCTTGTTGGTCCTCTCCTTCCTCATTGTCACTGTTATCAGAATCAACAACAACCAATTCAGCTGGATGTACAACTTCCTTACTTGTGGTGACCATTTTAGCCGTGAAAGGATTGACTTTAGCTAGTCGTCCATCTGCAGCAAGATTGTTTGGTACATTGGCTCGAAGGTACAATAGGGTGACAAGAGATGGGTAATACAACACGTAGCGTTGAATTCTAACCCTCTGGAACATTTCTTTATGTATCAACAATGGCACATCAAACCATGCCCTATTCATGAAACACCATATTAAGCAAGCTCGAGGGATGTTTACTTCAGTCAAATTCTTGGAAGGCAAGAGACGGCTATTGATGAAGTACAACGAACATTTAGCCTCGAAATTCAGGGCATTAGCGTGGAACTTGTTCCCATATTATACCATTAGATATCTGCATCCGGGCGACAAATTATGTCGGTGAACGTGGACCATGGTATTAGCTTGCTGTTATATGCCTGGAACATATCTATGTAATCTCCCTCCACTGGGGGTAGCCTGTACACATCCTGAATTGTTTCTATAGATGCATTGACTTGTCAATTTCGGACTGTAACATTGTAGTTATCATGTTCCGGAAGGTTGGCATAATATTCCCTCACTAGCATTACATTCGCCGTGATTGGCTCCTCGAAGAATATGTCAAGCCCACGCCTCCTCAACTCGTTTGCTAGGTTTGGACAATTAATAGCCAAAGCATTTGCATCCATTGCTTGTTCAGGCACTATTGTTTTCTCCTCCTTTTTGTTAAATTTGTCCTGTGCCTTGGCTGATACAAACTTTTGACTGTTGAATGGCCTAGTATCAATTGATTTTCTGGGCCTTCCACCAACATTTGTTGTAGCTGGGCGTTCGGATGAGGAACTTGATGCTGGGCGTTTACGAGGGGCCATGATACCTGCAAGTAGTTTAGAGTTAACCCTATTCAATTGGGTGACCAAACCGGGCTACTCAGACTTCACCACATAGTTGGTCACTTCACTTCCTCCAAAGAGGCATTTTTTCAAACACATTGTGAGCATGTTGAGTTTCAAGCTTTTTCCAACCCTATGTCACAATATATTCACCATCAACCAACCCAATTACTACTTTACACCACCATATTCCTAATTTTTCACTTCCTCAACCCAACCAAACATCAAACATATGTTTAAATCTTCTATAAATGCTACATTCTAATGTTAAATAAGAAAACATTTAAGAAACTATCCTAAAAATATACAATCTTGACAACCACATAATAATGTTACATAATAAAACTAAACAAGGAAACAATTGAAGACATTATACTAAATATATGCAAAGAAATTGAAAATCAAACAAAAAAAATAGAAAATTAAAACTATGTTCACCAAAAAAACGAAATTAATATGAAAAATAAAAAAAAATTAACTAATAAGAAGAAGATGAAGAAGACATACCTTAGAGGAGATGGGGTATGGGGTGAATGAAGAGGTGGGGAGATTTGATGATGAAGAAGAAGTGGGGTGTTGATGAAGAAGAAGAAGAGAAAGATTAGGGTTTTTTTTGGTTGTGGGGGGGTATTATTAAGTTAAAGAAGTAAAAAAAAACTTTTTAAAACGAAGTTACATATGACTAACGCGGGTCGTGCGCTAGTCATGCGCTCCCGTGCTAGTCAGTTTATCCCGAGGTAGACTAAAACTTGATTAGCGTGGGCTATGCGCTAGCCATGCGCACCCGCGCTAATCACTGAACGTTTCTCCCTCTCTTTTTTTTTTCAAATATATAACCTCTCAAGAAGGCCAAGTTATAAATTCTCATTTACAAACTATATTTACACTACATTTGTGGGTTGCCTCCCACACAGCGCCTGATTTAATGTCGCGGCACGACGTCATATTGCATTATACATCAATTAAATCTACTGAGGTTTTGTGACGTTGAATGTCACCACCCCAATAGTGTTTAATTCGTTGCCCATTTACCAAGAACGTGCCTGTTGAATTAATGTTTCGCAATTCAACTGTTCCATGAGGAGTTACACTTACTACAACAAAAGGGCCTGCCCAACGGGACTTAAGCTTTCCAGGAAAAAGCTTTAGCCTTGAGTTGAACAAGAGAACTTCTTGACCCGGCTCAAACTCACGATGTTGGATGTGTTTGTCGTGCCACTTCTTGGTCTTTTCTTTATATAACTTGGCATTTTCATAAGCATGCAACCGAAACTCATCAAGTTCATTGAGTTGTAGCAGTCTTTTTTCTCCAGTTAAGTCCATATTCATATTTAGCTTTTTGATTGCCCAATAAGCTTTATGTTCTATCTCAACAGGCAAATGACATGCATTTCCATAAACCAACCTATATGGAGAAGTACATATTGGAGTCTTGTATGCAGTTTGGTAAGCCCACAATGCATCTTCTAACTTACCAAACCAATCTTTCCTATTTGCGCTCATAGTTTTCTCCAAAATCTGTTTTACCTTCCTGTTTGACTCTTCAACTTGACCACTCATTTGAGGGTGATATGCAGTGGCAACCTTGTGTCTTACACCATATTTTTCTAGAACATTTTTCAACAATTTGTTGCAAAAGTGTGTTCCTCCATCACTTATCAACACCCTTGGAGTTCCAAAGCGTGTGAAAATGTGTTTCTTCACAAAACTTACCACTACCTTCGCATCATTAGTAGGAAGAGCAATGGCCTCAACCCACTTAGACACATAATCCACTGCAACCAAAATATATCTGTGCCCATTAGAATACAGAAATGGTCCCATAAAATCTATTCCCCAGACATCAAAGAGCTCTATTGCCAAAATATTTTGTAAAGGCATCTCGTGCTTCTTCGTGACCGTTCCGGTTCTTTGGCACCTGCCACAATTTTTAACAAAAGCATGTGCATCTTTAAATAATTTTGGCCAGTAAAAACCTGATTGCAAAACCTTTTGTGCAATTCTGTATCCACTATGATGACCTCCATAAAGAGAAGAATGACAGTCATGCAATATTGCATTCATATCCTCCTCAGGGACACACATTCTTACCAATTGATCTGCGCATTGCTTGTATATAAAAGGCTCGTCCCACATGTAGAATATCACATCATGTAATAACCTTCTTCTATGGTCAGCTGTGAATTCTGGTGGAGTCACCCCACTTGCAATGAAATTCACATAATCAGCATACCACGGGGTTTCATCCGAAGTGATGGCCAGCAAGTGTTCGTCAGGGAATGTTTCTTTGATTGATTCTCCTTCAGTGACATGGCCTCTATTTTCCATCCTGGATAAATGATCTGTAACCTGATTCTCTGTTCCCTTTCGATCTCAAATCTCCAAATCAAATTCCTGCAAAAGAAGAACCTATCGAATTAACCTTGTCTTGGCATCTTTCTTTGTCCCCACTAGATAGGATCTAAACTTATCAAATGCCCATACTACTGCGAGCAACTCTTTTTCAGTAATAGTGTAATTCATTTGAGATGGATTAAGAGTTCTACTCGCATAGTGAATGTAACAAAATATTTTCTCTTTCCGCTGCCCCAAAACAGCTCCAATGGCTATATCACTTGCATCACACATCAATTCAAATGGAAGTTTCCAATCTGGAGAAATGATAATCGGTGCAGTAACTAATCTTCGTTTCAGCTCATCAAATGCTTTCAGACAAGCATCATCAAACTTGAAAGATGTATCTTTCTCAAGAAGCCTGCACAAAGGAGATGAGATTTTTGAAAAATCCTTGATGAAACGACGGTAAAAACCCGCATGGCCTAAGAAACTGCGAATGCCTCTAACTGATGTTGGTGGGGGTAATTTTTCAATTACTTCACCTTTGCTTTATCCACGTGCAATCCATTCTTGGACACTTTATGCCCTAAGACTATGCCTTCACGTACCATGAAATGACATTTTTCCCAATTTAGCACCAAATTTGTTTCTTCACACCTAGCAAGGACCTTATCAAGATTCATTAAATATTCATCAAAAGAACATCCAAATACCGAAAAATCATTCATAAATACTTCCACAAATCTTTCAACCATATCAGTGAAAATAGCCATCATACACCTTTGAAAAGTCGCAGGTGCATTGCAACGACCAAATGACATTCTTTTAAATGCATATTTCCCATACGGCCATGTAAATATGGTCTTTTCTTGGTCTTCTGGGGCTATAAAAATTTGATTATATCCCGAGTAGCCATCCAAAAAATAGTAGTATTCCTGCCCGGCTAATCTATCAAGCATTTGGTCAATAAAGGGAAGGGGAAAATGGTCTTTTCGGGTGGCATTGTTCAATTTTCTATAATCTATGCAAATCCTCCACCCAGTAACAGTTCTAATGGGAATCAAATCATTATTTTCATTTGTCACTACAATCATTCCTCCTTTCTTTGGAACACATTGGACTGGACTTACCCATTTGCTATCAGATATTGGAAATACAATACCTGCATCAAGCCATTTAATCACTTCTTTTCTTACCACCTCTTTCATGTTCGGATTTAGGTAGTGTTGTTGTTCTATGATTGGCTTGTGCCCTTCCTCCATGAGAATTTTATGCATGCAAAAAGCTGGACTAATACCTCTTATGTCGGACATTGTCCACCCAATTGCTCTTTTATGCTCACGTAGTACTCTTAACAATTTCTTCTCCTGCAATTTAGACAAGTCAGCAGAAATAATAACAGGTAACGTTTCAGAACTACCCAAATAAGCATAATGAAGGTGAGAAGGTAAAGGATTTAATTCCAATTTGGGAGCTTCTTCAACTGAGGGCTTCAGAAGAGGACTATCTGGCATGTTCAAAGGTTCAAAGGGATTAAAACCTTTTATATATTCACATGTTGCATTCAAAGTATGTTTCATCTGCTCAACCTCATCATTAATCTCCAAACTTTCAAATAACACAATTGCTTTTTCTAAAGAACCCTGCAAATATACACTTAGGGTAATAAGTTGTTCATCAATCTCCATGACAGATATCATAGATAATTCTTCATACTGCCGAGGAAGTTGAATTGCTCTATATACATTAAAAACAGCTTCCTCGTTGTCAACTCTCATGATCATTTTTCCTTCTCTTACTTTAATTATAGCATCGCATGTAGCCAAGAGAGGTCTTCCCAATATAATAGGAACTTTTTCATCGGCCTGAAAATCCAAGATAATGAAATCAGTCGGGAAAATAAATTTCCCAATTTTCAGTAGCACATCTTCTATCACCCCTTCCAGGTAAGCTATGGACTGTCTGTTAGTTGCAACATCACTGTGGTGGGTTTTGGAGCTCCCAAACCCAATTGTTTGTACAAAGACAATGGCATCAAATTTATGCTTGCTCCCAAATCACAAAGTGCATGGCCTACATCAACATTGCCTATTCTCACAGGGATAGTAAAGCTGCCAGGGTCCTTAAGCTTTTGAGGAAGCTTATTTTGGACCCTTGAAGTGCACTCTTCAGTAAGTGCAACTGTTTCAAATTAAGTTAGTCTCCTCTTGTTAGCCACAATGTCTTTTATGTATTTGGCATATTTTGGAATATCACGAATCACATCTACCAACGGAATATTCAATTGAATTTGACTCAACATAGAGAGAAATTTGTTGAACATGCGATCGTCATTCTTTTTCTGCAATCTTTGTGGAAAAGGTGGTGGTGGCCTTGGAACATTCACAGGTGCTGAAATTGTATCACATTTCCTTACTTCCTGTGTTGCTTTGGGAATCAATTCACCCTCAGGTACAGGCTTGTCTTTTTTCTTCTTTAGAACTTCTTCTAATTCCCTTCCAGTTCTAAGTGTAATTGCACTAACTTGCGGATTTTTCTCTGTATCACTTGGAAGAGCACCTGCAGGCCTAGTATTTTGATTTGCAGCTCGTTGTCCCAATTGTCTTTCAGGATTTCTACAGCCCGTTCTGAGTTGTTGATTGTCTTGCAACAATTTTTTCAATAAATCATTTGTACTTTCTTCTGCTTGCTGTGGCGGCCTTTGAGGTTGATTAAAATTTCCTTGGGGTCTAAATTGATTTTGATTGGGTTGATTCACACCCCAAGAGAAATTAGGATGATTCCTCCAATTTGAGTTGTAAGTGTTCCCATATTGGGCTTGTTGATTCATCGGACCTCTGCTTTGTTGCCCCACATAATAAATAGATTCAGGATTCACGGGGCACATGTCACTAGTGTGATTGTCACCACACATTTCACAACAAGCTGACATTTGTTGAACCTGCTGCATTGGTTGTGATGGTCCCATTGTCATTCTGGTCATTTGATTTGCTAATTTTGCTAAATCTGCTCTCATGGCGGAAATGTCATCCAGTTCAAGTAACCATGCTTTCTGTTTCATTGCTCTTATTGGTTCTCCTTCACCTTGCCAATTATGATCATTAGCAGTAAAGTTATTCAGCAGAAGTTGTATTTCACTGTATGGTTTTGCCATGCAACTACCTCCACAAGCTGAATCAAGATTCATTTTGGAAGTTTCGTCTAATCCATCAACAAAAGTATGGCCCAATACTTCATCAGTTTGACAATGATGAGGACAATCCCAAAGTAGTTTCTTGTATCTTTCCCAAGCTTGGCAAAGAGTTTCACCATCCCGTTGTTGAAACCCAAGAATCTGACTCCGCAAAAACTTTGTCTTTTTGGTGGGGAAAAACTTGATTAGAAATTTCTTTGCTAAATTATCCCAATTGTGGATTGAATTAGCTGGCTCTTTTTGCAACCATTCCCTAGCATCCCCCAATAATGAAAAGGGAAATAAGGTCAGCCTGACATAATCCTTGGAAATATTTGGATAATTGTAAGTATCCGTTATTTCCAAAAAAATTTGAATGTGCCTTTGTGGGTCTTCATGAGATAGACCAACATATTGCCCAGTGGACTGTATCAGTTGCACCATGTACTGTTTAAGCTCAAAGTGACCGGTGATTTCAGGCTTCACAATAGCCTGAGTCATATTAGCAAGGTTTGGCCTTGCTGCTTCTATCACCGCACGTTCTTGATTACCTGCCATCACTGTTGGTTGTGGTTGAACTTGAATGTCCAACTCTCTTTCTGTTTTGTTTCTAGCTTCCCACTCCTTCCTTATTCTATGAATTGTTCGTTCAATTTCAGGATCAAAAGGGAAGAGGTTATTTGTGCTTTTACTCCTCCGCATTCAAGAGAAGAGCCTGCGCAACACAAACAAAGTAGATGAAAAATTTAGGTTTTTATTAACAGCTAATAAAATCTTAAAACAGTCAAGTAGCTAATTTCAATTCCCCGTCAACGGCGCCAAAAACTTGTTGCGACCAAAACACTCACGCAAGTGTACGCGATCGACAAGTAATATAGTAGTAAGTAAAGTATCGTTCCCACAAGGAATTGTGATCAACTTATCGACTGATGTAGACTCAAACAATTATCAATTCAAGCTAAATTATCACAAAATATATAAAGAACCAATTTACAACTTACTTAATAATTGCACAATAATTCAACACAAAATTACTACACCAATTTCACAATATGTTTATAACAATTTGGATAAATATATTCCCGGGTCATGGACTTGCTAGAAATTATGCTACTATTTTAGCTTAAAATGGATTTATTGAATTATCCGGGTTATTGATTATAGGGTTAATAATATTCATAAGAATCTTTCGAGTTCTTATGCATCTATTCAAGTTAAACTAATACCTATATGTCTATGGTATTAATATTAGCAAGAATGCATTTACAACTCCTATTTTTCAACCAAGCAAGGCAATTAAGTATAGTTCTATCTTAATTGCAAATCTTTCACCCGATGCCCAGGAGCCGGATCTTGCTTTATTTGATTCTATATGCAATCAAGAATTTCCTTTGTCAAGTTTAATTCAAGATTCGTAAATAATATTTCACTGTTAGCTACGCAGTAAAATAATTAGAAGCAGAATCAAAGAAACAACCCATAATGATAAATTCAAGATCATCAATCTAAGCTTCAAATAACATAATTATCTAACATCCATGACCTAAGAATACTAGAGTTTTTAGCTACTCATAATCATATAAAAATCAACAATAAAAGTTTTAAACATAATATTAATAAACAAATAGAAGAAAGTTTAGAAGAACTCTTTGAATCCTTGCTCCAAGATGTTGTTCTTCATCTCCTTTCTTAGCTCCAAGATGAAGCTCCTCCTTCTTCTATGGATTTTTTTTCTCCCTCAAAATCTGATCTTCTCTCAATAATGGAGCTTCACTTTATGTAAATTGAGTGGGATTAAGAAGGAATTCCACTTTTACCCCCAATAATTGATTTCCCGGACAGGACTAGCGCGGGAGCGCATAACCCGCGCTATTGGGGTTTCTTTCTGTCCAAAACAATTGAACTAGCGCGGGAGCGCATGACCAACGCATGACCCGCGCTAGTGGGGTTTTCTCTTGTTAAGATGTTGCTGCTCAACTTTTCGTCATTTGACTCCATTTTTCACTTGATTACCATCATAAATCCTCATTTGTTTATTGAACTCCTGTGATATATTAAAGTCATGATTAGAGCCAATTTTTGCATTATTTGTACATTTACAATAGTAAACCATTCTTAAGTTGAGCTAAAACATAGGTTATATTAAACAATTTAGCCTATTATCAGTTATCGCTTGATAGATGTTTACTGTCAGATTATGCATGCAAGGGGGAGGAGTTGGTTGGGTTAATATTGCACGTTAGAGGGGTGTTAGGGGTAGGATTAATAGGATCTTCATTAGTGGGGGGTGTGCTGTAAGGTAGGGTGGTATTATGGGTGTTATTAGGGTTTGATTGGGTGAGAGGTATGGTGGGTGTAGCTGGTAGGGGGAAGTGTTTGGGTATGTAGGGTGAAAAGTGGGCCCAGTGTTTTGTCTATTATTTTATTGGTATTATCCTTGTTAGGGAGATTAATGTTTTGATTATTTTTAACGTGTTTTTTTATTTTGGATTGTGGGAATATTATTGTAATTAATATTGGTAACGTTTGTATTAAGGTTGTTACTCACGTCATTAGAGTAATTATCATCTGAGTTGGTTTGTTCCAGCACATGAAAACTGCTAGAGTTTTTGTTAGGGTTTGGGAGAGGGGTTGTTTTACCGTTGTTGGAAGATTGTAATTGGTGAGATTTAGTTTTGTAACAAAACTTTTGAGAGGATAGAAATTTACCTGACTTGGCTTCAAAAATATTTACGCTAATACCTGGTTCTTGAACAATCTCTGGCAATTCTGAGACATTTCTTAGGAGATCTCTTCGTTTACCTCTTTTGAAAGGGACAGTTTTCCATAGTTCTTCCAACATAGTTTGCCCGGATTGGATTGTGTCTGGATCCTTGATGAGTGGTTCCTGCCTTTGAATGGTCTTGGGTTGATTGCACTGAGTTGTTACATGGCCTAGGTGACAACATGTTGTATAGTAATTTGTCACCTTCAAAGTGGATATGTTGTTTGCGAGATCCTATAAAGAGGAACGGGGTGATAGATTTGTTTAGAGGGAGTTCCACACAGAGACGAGCATATCTCCCTCGGAGGGCTGCCGACGTACAAGCATCAATTTTCAGGAGTCTTCCTATTGAGCTTCCTACTTTTTGTAGTATTTCCTTGTCATAAAATTCAGTGGGAAGTTGGGGAAGTCAAATCCAGATTGCAGTAAAAGATTGTGTTGCTTTAGATGCTACAAAATTTGGAATCCATCGTTGGACTGAGAGGAAGTGACCATAGATAAACCATGGACCTTTTTGGAATACATTAGCCATGTTCTCTTCTTTAATGAATCGAATGATATAGTAGTACTCCCCTAGTTCAATTAGTGGGAAGTTTTCTGATGGTTTCCAAAGATCTATTAATTTCTTTTTCAATAAATCATGAGTGATCCTCTTCCCTTGTAACGTAATGATTAAAGAGTACCTCCATGGAAGGTAGATTCTTTGTTTATCTTCGTTCGTAATAGGTACTGAGATGTTATACTCGTGGGAGGGAATTGATGTTCGCTTGGGATCTCTGTGCCATAGTGGAAATCCATTGGGACTTGTTGTGGAGGTGATGAATCATAAGTTAGATCTATATTAAGACCCATCTCTTTGTTAAGGAGTTTATCCTTAAAAGAAATAGGTTCCTTTGTCATGGATTTGACTTCCATGGGGCTGGTGATTGAGTTGATATCCGATGGTTTGGGGGAATTGTTAAGGAGTTGGGTGTTGGTGGCACTTAGATACACTGGTGGTGTTTCAAAGTCTTGACTAGAGAGAAAACCTTTTGATTGAACTCAGATATTTTTCTTCTCCTTGTGTGTTTTAAGACTTACAAGAGCTCAAGAATCCTAAAAATTTGTCATAAAACTACAGAAACTCAAGAGTAGTGTTATTATTACAGAATAACCCCTAGGTGATGAGTTCACAGTGAATATGAAAGGAAAAAAAAGAGTTTGTACATTTTCTCATTATGATAATCTGGACAAGAACTAATCTTAAGTTCTGAACATGAGTTTGTGATAAGAGACAAATAATTAGAAGATATATTATTTGACCCTTATGAGTAAACTTCTATAGGTTGTTGAGAAATTACATACATTTAATGGGACCATTAAATAGGAAAGGGAAAAAGAACCAATATTATTAAATAGCAAAATTAGAAGAGAAAACATACAGTGCTTGAAGATTGAGTAGCAACACTCTTGAGACCTGCAACAAATATTAATGTTGTAACTGTTCGAATCTGTTTGGCCACTTAAAACAAATACTAAAAGTTTTAGCCGTCTGATTAGCAATATTTCAGCAAAAATAATAGTAAATGATAATAGTCAGTTAGTCACTTCTTCCAACTCAGAATTAATGAAGATGTTTGGCTTTTGTAGTTAAGTAATAAGGTAAACAATTAAAATAGGAGATGAAAAAGAGGAGAAAAATTCAAAAAAAAAAAAAAAAAAGGAGAAAAAAGATATAATTCTGAGCTTTTCGAGGGTGCCAAGTCATCCTCTCCAAATGTTTATAATTTAGACTCTAATCTATTTGTGTTTGAAGATTACAAAAAAATTCGGTATATTTTAATATTCAAGCATTAAAAAATTATTTTATAAATTCAATAAAATAATTCATAAGCAACCATAGAACTAGGTATTAATGGCTAGTGCTAAATTTTAGCCATACCTATAAGAGATAGACATCCATTATCTATGACACTTTCATGAAACACACTGGCCAACAACTATACTTAAAAAAACACTAATTACCAAGTACTTTGCTACCAATAGATGTAATTAGGCATGAGTCCGGAAGTACTAATCATCCACAAAATTGTGTAGTCCAGAATCTTTTCTATGTACATTTGTGTTTGTGTTTGTTCAGATTAGTCAATATTCAAAATTTGTTGTATACAACAACAAAAAATCTCACTAAGTGGGGTCTGGGAAGGGTAGTGTGAACGCAGACCTTACCCCTACCCCGATAGGGCAGATAGGCTGTTTCCGATAGACCCTCAGCTCAGGAAGATGAAAATAAAACAAGAAAATAAGAAAAGACAATTCATCAATAACGTCAACATAACCATAGAAATAATGACAGCATCCTAAAAAACCATAAATAAATGATTTGTTGTATAGTTTATATATTAACATCAGTTGCCACAAATGCTCTCTACGTTCAGTTTCATATGATGCTCTCTTTTTTTCTCAATCATTTCCAAACGCATTGACATCTAGTGACAATTTCCTCATAAAAATTAAGTATAAAAACTTAATCGGGTACTGGTAGATGTAGTTAAATCATCAATTAAACATGGAGCTAGGGTTTGTTGACTAATACCGCGCTAAATTATGGTCATTCTTATGAGATACAGTTACATGTCTTAATCTCAATTAATTTTCTAATTTATTAGCTAAGGTGCAAGAAATAAATAACCTATACTATTACATCCAAACAAAACAAGTGTTACATGCCCGAATAAATATATAAATAAATAAGTGTGAATTACTTGGAAATTTTTACCTGGAATTTTTTTTTGCAATAACTTTCTACGGATCTTCATGCGGAAATCTAAAATTCCTAAATTGATGAATATTTTACCCCCGAAAAATAGTTTTCGAGGAAAATCCTCATGTAAAATTTGCGCCACTTTGCGTCAAAATATTACTTGGGGAATTATTTGAAAAAATTATCTGCAAATACTATTTTCATAGAATCTGCAAGTAAATGAACAATAATGAATTCCTTTATTAATTCATAGGAAATTCCCTAGGTAAAGTTATTTGCGGATAGTTACTAAAGAATTTATTAGGGATTTTCTTAATTGAAAAATTACTTGGGATTATTGGTCTACGAAATTATCTGGGATTTTCCTGGAGATATTCTTATCTGGGGAATTACTTCAAAATTTTGTTGTTGAAGATTTAGATACGATTTTGTTTTTAGAAATTTCCTTGGGGATTTTCATACTTGGGGATCTACCTGTGGGATTTTGTTATTGCAACTTTAGTTGGGAATTTTTCTTGAGAATTTACCTCGGTTTTTTTACTTGAAAAAGTACTTTGGGATGTTTGCTCTACGAATTCCTTTTTCAATTCAAATAGTTTACTATGCAATAATCTCACTCTAATAAGTTCATTAATAGAAAAGGTTTAAAGTAATAATTTTGACACAATTGTTAATAAAATCATCATATTTAGTTAATTTATTTTTTGATATAATGTCATGTCATATTTATCAATACTAGATGGATGATGTTATTATTAAAATATGTAAACCATAATTAACAGCTCTCCATAGAACACGTATAATATGACTCCTTTACAATACATGTGCAAAATGTGTTGTATACTTGTATCATATGACTTTTTCTTTATAATCTGCAAATAGTACATAAATGTGGCGCCCTTCCAACAACCAATAAAGTGCTCATTTACGACAACTTTTTCAGCTTGCTTCTTATTTTAGGGTGCAAAGTATATATGATGGCAACTTCCGAAAAATGTCAGGCCTTGAACAAATTGCTCCTTCTAGATGGGTCAAACCAATTGGGACCGGTGGCGGAGCTAGAATTTTCGTTAATGAGTATCAAAATATATAAAAGTAAACATACCAGGAAATTAAGGGGAGTTAATACATAATATATATACATATAATTTATTTTTTTATTTACCTACACAGTATATTTGACACCCCTTCCGATAAGGTGGCTCGCCACTGCTTGGGACGCCACACACTTACCACCAAAGGTTGCAACTATTAGTATCTAGCAGTTTAAATCTTTGTACATATTTGATTCCTGATGCACAATGTCACGATTTAGAATTCCTACCCTCGGAACCGTAATGACGTCTAATATTTCACTTGCAAGCCAATGTTAGAATATTTTCTAGCCATTATTAACAAATCAAATTAACTGATACCAATTTAACTGAATAACTAAAATAGAGCTGAGATAAAGTGAGAAAAATCAATAACAACCGCAATATCTAGATACAACCCTAGAATTGGTGTCACATGTGTACAAGCGACTAGAATAATACAAATAATGGTCTGAACAAAAGTAAAAGTGTTTGAAATGAAATAAACAGCTAGGATAAGGTAGAAGGGGACTTCAGGGCTGTGAACATCGAACAGCTGTACCTCAAGTCTTGGTTAGATGTCCGATCAGAGCAATCTATTGATTGCCACTGAGATCGACTCCAAAGTCTGCACAAGAAGTGTAGAGTGTAGTATGAGTACAACCGACCCCATGTACTCTGTAAGTGCCGAGCTTAACCTCGACGAAGTAGTGACAAGGCTCATGTACGCGGTATAAAAATAATAACAGGAAAGAAATGCAGGAAAAGTAAATCAGTTAACTAATGAAAATAAATTCAATCCTCGAAATCAGTAATACCAGAAACATTAGTTCTCATAAACTCGTATGAAAACACTGAAAGCTAACACAATGCAATAAGGAATACAAAACACACAATCTGGTGTGGCGCACAACACGATCCCACTGTACAAAGACAATTCTCCCTTATTTCACCAGTTGCGGCGTTCAACCGGATCCCACTGTATCAATATCAATATCATAATCCTCCCTTATTTCACTGCATCAATATCAATATCATAATCTTCAAATATTTAACCATATCAATATCATATATAAAATCCGTTGCGGCATGCAACCCGATCCCATGATATCAATATCAATTCTCCCTTATTCCACCTGTTACACCGTGCAACCCGATCCATAAACAGAATCAATAAATGAAATCAACTCAGCAACTCAAATCACTATAATCTCTACGATTACATAATATGAAAGCAAATTCATAACGGAACCTCGTACAAATCAATGAATGCTACAGACAATACAAAGCAACAAGACATTCAAATATATTTCAATTAAAATGTACAAATAAGACAATTAAGGCAAGTAACAATTAATCATGGAAGCATGGGAGAAATAATTTTTTTAATATGAGAGAAATAAGTGACAAGTAGCAAGTTAAGGCGTATGACACAATTAAAGCATGTAACAATTAAGACATGGAACAAAACAATTAATGAAATGCGGGAAAACATGAAAACATGTATTTTGACGGTGTGTATACACTCGTCACCTCGCATATACGCCGCTACACATATAATTCACATAGCACATTGCTCAAGGGTTCCTAATTCCTTCTAATCAAGGTTAGACCCAACACTTACCTCGCTCCGCAAGCAAATCAAAGCTCAACCGGGGCCTTTCCTCTAAAATCCACCTCAAACCAATTGAATATAACTAAAATCGACTCAATAACATCAAATAATGCTAGGTAAATCAATTACAATACATAACATTAAGATCATTATACTTTTTCCAAAAAAGGTCAACAAAAGTGAACCCCGAGACCGCTTGGTCAAAACCCGAGATTCGGACCAAAACACGATTACCCATTCACCCCGAGCCGGGTTATGTAGTTAGTTTCGAAATCCAACTTAGATTTGAGGTCTAAATCCCAAATTTACAAAAAATTCTAAGTCTACCTAAATCCTTAATTTCTACCGTGAAAATCCTAGATTTAATGTTAAAAACTTATGAAATGTAATGGGTAATTGAAAAGAAATACATTGAAATTGCTTACCAAATAATTTAGGAAGAAAATCTATTGGAAAAATCGCCTCTAGGGTGTTTAGGGTTGAGAGTTTTAAAGAAATGAGCTAAATCCCATTTTTCCTTCTTTTGTCCAGGCGCAGATATCGCAATTGCGACCTGGGGTTCGAAATTACGAAATCCGCAAATGCGAAAAAGTCCTCGCAAATGCGAAGAATTCACACCTCTGTTGCCATCGCAATTGCGATGGTTTTGTTCGCAAATGTGAACTTGGACATTTCGTAATTGCTACCATTTTGATCGCAAATGCAAACCAGTTCCCTCCCAGCCGTTCATCACAAATGCAAACTATTTGTTCGCAAATGCGAACTTGATACTATCGCAATTGCGACACAAAACTCGCAAATGTGATAACTATACATGTGCAAAAATCCAATAATCTCCTAACTCTATTACCCATTCCACCACACTTCTGAAACTCACCCGAGCCTCTCGGGCTCCAAACCAAACATGTACACAACCATAATAACATCATATAAACTCTCTCGCGCGATCAAAATAACAAAATAACGCTTAGAACTATGAATCGGATACAAAAACATATGAAATTTTTAAAGAAACTTAAAGGCTTTCAACTTTTCAACCGGACATCTTAATCACATCAAATCAACTCCGTTTTACCCCAAATTTTGTAGACAAGTCATAAATACGGAAATGAACCTATACCAAGTTCCGAAACCAAAATCCAAACCCGGTACCAACAAAGTCAACCTTAGGAATTCTTTAAACCTTTAAACTTCTAGTTTTCAACAATTACATTAGATCAAGCTAGGGACTTCCGAATTCCATTCTGGACATATGCTCAAGTCCCAAATCACGATATGGACCCACGAGAAGCGTCAAAATACTAATTCGGGTTCGTTTACACAAAATGTTGATCGTATCAACTCCAATGAGTTTTAAGGGAGGATTTCACATTTTCTTCAATTTTCTCATAAAAACTTTCTGGAAAGAGGACACGAACTACGCACACAAGTCGAGGAAGTCTAAACGGAGCTAATCGAGGTATCGGAACACAACAATGAAGGTTAAAACTAGAAATGACCTATCGGGTCATCACATTCTCCACCACTAAAATAAATGTTTTTCCTCGAACGGACCATAGAAAAGTACTTGGCCTGGTGAAAAGGTATGGATATCCACTCTACATGTCTGACTCAGACTCCCACGTGGATGCCTCATTCGGCTGACCTCTCCACTACACTCGAACTGAAGGATAACTCTTAGACCTCAACTGTCGTACCTGTCGTGCTAGAATATCCACCGGTTCCTCCGCATAAGTCAAATCCTTGTCAGATTGGACCATGCTGAAATCTAACATATGGGACACCGGATGGACTGCTGATAATCTAGGTGGAAATGCGAGTGTACGCGGTGAAATCAGAGGACTTGATTTCTCGCTATCAAGTCATTTCGGAAGAACGCCTCGAAACCTCGAGGATGGGAAGCCACGCCCGAGTTCCTTACCTCGAGGCTCGTCGAGGCCCGATTCAGAGAAGATGGAAATCGAAGTCTGAAAAAGAAGGGGAAGCTCCCAAGGCATGCGGCTAGGTCTGGCAAAGCCGACCTATCCAGGGCCTACGCCGAAACGTCGCACCTAACCGTTCCATGTCCATACTTAACAATTAATGCATGTTGTACTATAGCCGAGTTCCCCTCCTATATAAATGGAACTCATATTACCTTGTAAAAGGCTGATGTTGCTCCATTTCTCCACAAGATAAATAATATATCTCTCTCTCTCTCTCTCTTCTTTCTAACTTGCTCGTTCTCACTGGCCCGAGGCCACTTTAATATTTATCGCTTTCTTGCTTGTTCTTCATTTTATCACTTGGTATTGGCCGTAAAGAGCTTTATTTAATCATATCTTAACTGTTATCCCATTCCTGATCGCCCCTAATAGCTCGAGCTCGACCCGAACACCGGCCCCGAGGTCCCTCATCGACCGGTCCTACATCCGGGCAACAGGCTCCTCGGTTTGATTACTACCTCGTTTCAGCTTTTATTTCATCGTTAAACTTCACATTCCTAGTATCAATTGCCCTAAACAACTAGCTCGGGAATAGATCACATATTTTTAGAATCCCATTTACAAATTTAATTGTTGTTACCATTTTCACGGTAAACAACTTTTATCCCAAACAGGTGCTAAAAATAATAGTGATTATTTTCTTGTTGGTTTCATTGCACAAACGCACGTTATCTTTCACACTTTTGCTTGTCCAAAGATCTCTTGATTTCAGGTCAAAATGTTTGGCTCGGTAAACAGAATCGAGTATGACTACCCCAAAAATCACGGCGGAAATGGTGTGATTGTTCCAGTGGTTAGCGCGACACCACAGAACCCCAATAAAGCATCTGGGCTGATTCCAGCGGACGCAGGTTCGCAAGATGCGCTGCAGGTTGACGAAGCCTCGCAAACCGATAGAAGCATACATCATATCGACCAATAGGAAGCCCAACAAACCCCGGCTTGGGAAACACAGGAAGTTAGTCTTCACGATATTTTTGAAATGTTGTAGGCACAGTAGTTGGGTATCGCTCAGTTGCAGACAATCCGAAGACTCCCAGTACAGTATCACTAGAAACAACTCCCCGTGCTGATCAAGTACCCGAGAGATCATGCAACAACGGATTGATAACAGACCCTGCCGTAGCGAAGATGCTTGGGGATCTCTCCAAGGGGATCCAGTCAGGTTCATGGAAGTTCATGCAATAGTTGTCCCTCGAGGAAGCGGTCCCGAAACCCGTTTCACAGAAATTTGGACCGCCAGAACTCCCTAAGTAAGACAGGACCTCGGATCCCGACGAGCGCACCACCGCTTACATGTGCGCGGGAAAAGGCAGCGACCTTCAGGATGATGAGTTCGAGCCCGTCTCGTTGAAGAAGTTCGGGGAAACACTCTCGAAAGGAACTATGATGTGGCGCCTCAGCCTAGTGCTTAACCTCATAAGCTCGCTTACAATACCAGCAGATTCCTCCGTAGAAGCACACATTGATGCCAACGAAGCAGCAATGGAAGAGCCCGACACATCTGAGGCTAAAAAAAGAGGGAATGAAATGCCACAGGAAGTCGTGCCTCATTACCTGATAAAGCAAATGAGATCGCCCCCAATTTTGGGTGACTGGGTAACACAGGCCTTCGCCCAAAGCCTAAACGAACCATGCCCGACGACTCTAGAACATTTCAAATGAAGCTTGATCAGACACCCAGCCGAGATCTGGTCGGATGCTAGTACCTGGAACCAGCCACGAATCAGGGCCGTGGACGACCATTCGAGAGCCTCATCGGGCTTGGTATACCCAAGCAGGATCCCGACAAAGAAACTAATGCTAAACAGATAAAGGTACCATCTATGCGCCGCGGATAGGAGGAACGACACAAGATGCAACGTACCTCGCAACGATCAGGAAATGGCTCGAGGGCAACATTCTCGAGGAATCTTCAGCAGAACCAGATTCGATGAGGCATGGCCGGCAAGGGCACCCTGCCCAGTAGAATATGATTTTAGCATTGCTATACCAAACATCGTGATCACCATAAGAAAAACCAAGGACGCCGAATGATTCATACCTATTCGACCAAGACCCCTCCAAAGGAACCGCAACTTGGCGTGGGAACCGCAGGGCACACACGGCCACAGGGTCAAAAATGGCCACCATCTCAGGAGGACAACAACCATGCTACTCAATTAAAATCGCCATCGAGTATCGTTGAGCGATCAGGCTCGAATCCAGCACCAATGGAGGAAGGCAACCAGGAAAAATGAAGAAAACAAGCCGCGATGTATTACCACGACAGTGGAGGAGTGACGACACCCTCCAAGGACTCATAAAATGAAGAGTAAAAATGTTTGTCGCCAGGGAAAATAGGTCCAGGGATATATTCCAGAGGACACCCTTACATCCAGAGAAAAGGACACCGAGACTTCGCCTCAGCCTCACACTGACGTATTGATAATCCTCTCCCTCATTTGATCTATTTCAAATTAAATATGTGTTCATGAATTCAGGTGGTTTGATCAAGCATACCAACGATGTCAGACCAAAGTCAATGGGGCGGTTTGGACTAATGAACCAAATCACTCCCATACCTCGAATCTTTGACAGATTCCAAACGATGATCACCACAACAAGCAGGAAAACCACTCTCTCGATACAGCCCATCTAAGCTCGAGTTGGGACGCCGAGCTCTGTACCATCAAAGAAGGTACAATGTACGGACGTCTTACTCAAATGGCCATGGGCATGCCACCCGGAGACAGTGTTGGCCCCATTTTGCCAAAAGAATGAAATCCCACGCAAAGGGCAGAATTAAAATGGTCGATAGGGAGCAATATGCGACAAGGAGAAGTTCCTCGCTATATGGCGCATCGCCGACATCAATGCCTCAACCCTCGGAAGGATCAAATGGTAAGCAAACCACATCTTCGGCCGAGCCTGATTAATCACAGTAGATGGCTGTATTAGGGCTCATGCCTCGAAAGAGCAGGAACATACCAAATCTAGGAGCGTCGCTTACGCATCCCGCGGTAAGGAAGAACGACTTCACTCCTTTGTTATTTTTTCACTAACCTATATGCAGACAACCGGCTGGGACATTCAGAAATTCTAACTCCACTCGGGAATACCAAGGCTTTAACAGGGCCCGCCACGCTCTTTTCCCTATAATAAGACTTCCGCCCCAAAGAGGGTCTCACCAGCAAGATTATTAGTGGAGCAACGTACCCCCAGAGGAGGATCCAATGAGATCACATGCCTTCTTCTATAGTCAAACAACGAGCGATGATCTTCTTTTGAGGGCCCATCCCCTCATAAGGAACGGGGTATGATAGACTGAGTTTCAATAGGAAATCATGTATCAGACCGAATGGTCTGAGGAGTCGTGCCCGTGCGGGCCGAGCTCATAACAATGAAACAATATGTGTTCATGCCAATCAATAAAAGGGTATCTTTTAGCATCTCATTCTCCAAACAAGGAAATCGCAGTGCACTCTCAGCAGGAACCCTTCCACTGAATGCATCACGAAATACTCGGGGACTTAGCATCAACAATTCGACACTTGCACGACCCAGGGTCGGAACTCCAGGCTCATAAAACTCCCGCAAGGTAACTTCGAGCTCAAAAATAACGGCCTTCAAGCCTAAGCAACCTCGATGACTCGGATATTGTCGCCACTCGCCATGCACGGGAAAACCTAAAACTATAAGACCCCGAGCAGGCAGACTCGGTGTAAACAGATCTATTCTACAAAGCAACACAAACTATAAGACCTCAACATGCATGATAAAACTGTAAGACCTCAACAAGCATAGTAAAACTATAAGACCTCAACAGGCATGAAAATCTCAAAGTTTAGGCTATATGTCGCATCTATAAGAATCCCGAAAGGGCATACCCTCGCTATAGGCGCCTAAACTATAACTCGGGATAAAAAAATAGCTCTGGCTAAACACATATGACTACGGTAAAAAATACAACCAATTTAACATGGCTCAAGGATGCCCGATCGTCGCTAAATAAAATTGCAGGCCACTACTTCGAATATACTTTGGAAAGAACCGGTTAAAATAGGATTCCCTCAGCAGGCAAAAACGAGCTTCGACTATGTTAGCTCCCAATCATAAGGCTTCGACCTACTCAGCCTACGAGCTATGAACTTTCCGAGGTGCTCAAACATCGCCGATAACGACTTGAAATCGAGGTTCTTCCGTAACCGACGATGGGTCAGGCAAATTATTTCAAAAGACCGTAACGAGTGGAAAACAAAGCCTACAAAAGCCACATGAAAAATAGCGTAAGAGCCATTATCACCAGCCAAATGAGTCTCCGGGCCGCACACTAAAAGTTCTCTACGACCAAACAACGTAAGAACCATTGTCTCCAGCTTGAAAATTGACAACTTGAGGATTAAAATGAGCTTGAATCGTAACCCAATTTGGAGATCGAATCCAAAATAGTTAACTATACAAGCCTCCGAGCCACATATTAAAAGGTCTCAATGATGAAAATAGCATAAGAGGCATTATCACTAGTCTTAAAATCGAAAGAACTTAAGGGTTAATTAAAGCTCAAATCGCAACGCGACTCGGAGACTGGACCTAAAATAGTTGAAACAACAAATGCCCGAGGGGGAGAAATAAAGGCCACCATTGTCTGCCCATGCAGGCAGGAAAGAACTTAAGGGTCAATTAAAGCTCGAATCATAATGCGACTCGGAGAGTGGACCCAAAATAGTTGAAATAGCAAATGCTCAAGAGCAAGAAATAAGAACAATCACCATCCGTCCGCATGGGCATAGAAAACTGAAGGTCAGGCAAGCTCGAGTCAAGGCATGACTCAGAGACTGAGCCTGAACAGCTGGGCAAAGCACAGAGGCCCCAACGCCTACTCACGTCAAAAATTGCACTTAAAAGCCTCCAAGCCTGCCTGATTAGTTTCGGACCTATGGAGCTCCCGCCAAACATGGAAGCCAGCCTGCCTGATCAAAAGCGACACAGAAAGAGATGCAGAATAAATAAAGCTTCAAGTTTCCTCTTATCTTACATATGCAAAAAAGGCGCACTCTCTACCGACAAACGTGCTCTACAAGTATCGAGTATAAAGTGGAAAAATAGCAGAATCTACACTCCGCTCCAAAGGGCTACAACCTATCAGATTCACTCTCTGCGACGTCAGTAAGAAGTGACCGAGTGTCACACTCGTCCTCCCTTGCTCGAGCCAATTCCTCCGAGAGAACGAAGCCCCTAGCGCCGATATCTTCGAGTACCTCTTTTCGGGACCTGCAACGAACGTATTCCTCGATCCTCTTTTCCCGGTCGAGGGCTCACTTCAGCTTGGCTTGGGCATCAGCAGCGTCCTTTATACGAATCGCCATCTCCTAATCAGCCTTGGTTCGACTTAATGCCACTTCAGCCCGGGAACCGATTATCTCAGCCTTAATCTTCGAGAAATCAGACTTGAGTTTCCCTATCACGTCCGCATGAACTATAGCATTGTCACGGGCCAAGCGGAGTTGGGCTGCGAAGGGAGAGACCTTGGCCAAAGCGCATGTCTCCTTTGGAGCTTGAGTTCGCGCCTGAGCCCTAAGCTCACCACAAGCATTTCTGACGCAGTCGATGTCGCCCTTGAGGTACTCTAAGGCCTCAGTATTTTTTTGCAGCTAATATAACAAAAAGAAGGTTAACCTTAAGATCCGAAAGGAGCGAAGCGCATGCTACAAAAGGTTACCTGCTCCATCAGATAGCTCTTGTAATTTAAGCTCCGATGTGCCTCATATTGTCAATGCAACAACTCAACCTCATTCTCTTTGCTAAGGAGCCTAAGGGACTCGCTCTCGTCCAGAACTTTCTGAAGCCTGGCTCTTTGATGAAGCAGCTCAGACCTAAGCCTATCACATGCCTGCAAAAGGAAAACTCGATGAAGATAGGAGGACGCGCAATACAGAAAAACTGCGCCTGAACTCACCACAAAGTGAACCCGGTGGACTTCCTCGAAGTCAGAGAACACTCTTGCTGATACTGCCTCTTCGGCCCCAGGAGAACAAACCTCAGGCGAAGCATATTCACTTGGAGGAACTGCCATCCGGGAATCAAATACCCCAAGAACAGCAGGCTCGGACGATGCCCTCTCCTCAAAGACACGGGCCCGTTCAGTACCACTAAAAGCTCCATCACACTGCGGATGCCAATCCCATTTATTGCCATCGTCCCTCGGCTCGGAGGCCGATGCCTCCTTCATCCCATTGGAAGGGCACCGCTTCATCCCAAAGAACCGCCCGATACCTACAAACGGCAAAGCTAGTACAAAAGAAAAGGGGGAAATGTTACCTCAAATATAAGAAGGCTAAGAAAAAGGAAGCGTGCATGCATACCGTGGTATTTTGCTCCCCATCTGATGCAGAATACAACTCGCCACCTACACTCATCGCAGGTCAAATGGGTTACCAGCCTCTGGACCCAGCCGGGCAAGTCAAGAACTTCGCCCGGCATCCATGAAGTTGTTGCAAAAGGCGAAAAAGCATGATTACTCAACTGATTTTTGCCATAAGCAAAATCTGAAAAAGCGCCAAACGCTCCGCTCACGTGCATAATTCCATCCCTCGGGAAATGGAAAAAGCTCCCCAGGATTAAGGTCGGTTGTCTGGACCCGGATGAACCAACTGGCCCACTCTCGATCCCCATCTTCTTCGTCATCGACAACAAAGGGCGTGGACGGACGAAACCTCAGGGTTAGCAGGCCTTGGTGATGAAAAGGCCGGTATAGCCTGACAAGGTGGCTAAGCATGAATTCAAGTCCAGTCCTCTACGCAAAGAACCTCATCATTAGCACCACTCGCCAAAGTGACGGATGTGTTTGCGCCAATGTAACCCGATACTTCAAGCAAAAATCAAGCATGACCCTATTAAGGGGGACAAATGTGAAAGGATATAGGTATACGCTAAAGAATCCATTAGCGGAGTCCGTAATACTCTCATCCGAGGAAAGCACCTACAGCGTAATCTCCTCGATCCATCTGTAGTATCTCCTTGCCATCTCTAGATGTTCCTCTCTTATCAAAGACACAGTCTTCAGAGCGAACTCCTGCGGATCCTGAGCGCTGGGAGCAGCACTCCCTATTCCTTGTCGGGCCGGCCCCGAAGTAGTTTCCATGACTATAGTAAAATTGACAGACCAGAGCAAGGACGTATGCCAACGCCTTTTGCGCCTGAAGAAATGAAGAACCCTATGCCAAAGCGGAAGGGCAGCTATCTAAAATAGTAAGGTCTTTCGAAGAAGCCGAAGCCGCCCGACATGTATGCGAGAAACAACAACGACTCGCCTACCCGGAGAGAGCCCCGGGAAGCCAACAACCTCGATACAAATCGATAGGGTGATACCCAATCCCAAAGGCATCCCTCGATGAGAAGCCAGGACTCAAGGAGTCGGCCGTATTATCTCTAGTTTTGAGGCAGCATCCGACCCCGAGGACCTCTGCCAAAAAAGAAGTCGGGCTTCAGGAAGCTTTCAATGCCATCACTCGACTCAAGGTTGTACCCGGTCTCATGATCTCCTTTTCTAAAAAATAAGCATGCAAAGCTCCGATCATGAAGGCTCCATGAAGGCTCGAGGAAGTGCCTGAGTACAGGCAACTCCTCAACAGAAGTCTATCCCATACGCCTTAAAAAGCTATCTACATCAAGATCAAAAGGGACTCCTAGGTACCTAAAGCTGACCTTAATTCAGGATAACATTCTCGAAAGCTCCGAAACTCGGCGTATTATCTCCATACAACTCGGAGGGCCGAACAACCCGAACCTATCAGATCTATTCATGCTTAGTCCGAGGTACGACGAGGGGCTCGGAAAGAAGCCACATCGATCGGCAGAGGATCAAAAAGAACGCTCGCACCCGAGTTAGATATCAGCGGTCAACAATAAAGGACGAAATTCAAAAGGCCTCGAAGGGCACGAGAGTACGCAATTACAAGGCAAAAATCAAAAATAGAAGTCAATGGGTTATATTGATATTCATAAAGATCCATGTACAATAGCCCTCGAGGGGTCATTACATACAATTACAGAAGCCTACAAAGGATCTCTACGCATAAAGGAAGAAACAAAGGGATGCACACGCGAAGTAAAAAACTGAAGACCGGTCCACCTTCAAAGGTCCGCCTCCTACAACAGGTGCCTCCGGACATACATCCTTGGAAGTTTCATCCTAGTCTTCCACACTGATATCCC
The DNA here is from genome assembly GCF_000715075.1 of Nicotiana tabacum. Taxonomy (NCBI): domain Eukaryota; kingdom Viridiplantae; phylum Streptophyta; class Magnoliopsida; order Solanales; family Solanaceae; genus Nicotiana; species Nicotiana tabacum. Next base: position 164,097,108 of record NC_134085.1, on the reverse strand, counting down.
CAAGGGATAAGGCGAGTAGTAGGGAGGGATTAAAAAATGCCATAGCTCTCCGAAGCTCGAGGACCCTTGCTGGCCAAGAGAATCTCGGAGAAACAGCGGACCGAACAAACCTCGGTCCTGCTTGCACAACTACTTAGAATACACTTCTTAGAACGTCTAGCCATGCAAGCCCCCAGCTCGAGGCAGAGCACCACGTCGAGCTGGGTTATGAAGGTGAGTAGCAGTGTATAATCCGAGCCCCCTTTTGAGCAGTGGTATGTAATCCGAAGAGCTTTCTGCGAACAAGGAAAGTTGGGCCTCAGATGTCATCATCTCGAGCCAACATCAACAGCCACGGAAAACATGTCAATGACCACAGTAGCAACGGGGCAGCATGATCATGCTCGACAAAGGGAAGCCCCGGAAAAAGGCCACAATACAATCTAAGGGAGCTCCGCCAAACAGTCTTGAGGCTATGAGCCCCTATCATGATCTTCAAGGAAAGAGGAAGATGGTAAGAAGAGATGGGAAAATGAGCTAACGAAAGCACTGGATAGGAAAAACAACGCCAAGGCACCCCATTTATAGGGGGTAACACACAGTCATTGAGGCTTTGGAAGATTGACCAGCGGATGCAGTTACTATATTCTTGAAAGACCGAATTGTTAGCGGTACAGTCACCTTGAATAGCGGGAATCGACAGTGCATTGAATGAAGTCAAAATGCACATGTCCATGAGACACCTTGGTCGCCACTAAAGCTCACGCCATGAGTCGCATCATTGGTATGACGTCGCTGTAAGATGCTCGAGGAGTCAAATGTTAGAATCATTTCCCATCGCTTCGTTCTAGGAAATACAGAGACTATCTGTACGCGGCAAAATCAGAAAACTTGATTTCTTGCTATTAAGTCATTTCGGAAGAATGCCTCGAGACCCCGAGGACGGGAAGCCATGACCAAGTTCCCTGACTCGAAGCTCATCGAGGCCCGATTAAGAGAAATGGAAATCGAAGCCAGAACAAGAAGGGGAAGCTCCCAAGGCATGCGGCTAGGACTAGCAAAGCCGGCCTATCCAGGGCCTACACCTAAACATCGCATCTAGCCGTCCCATCTCCATACTTAACAATTAATGCATGTTGTACTATAGTCGAGTTCCCCTCCTATATAAAGGGAACTCGCATTACCTTGTAAAAGGCTGATGTTGCTCCATTTCTCCACAAGATCAATAATTTCTCTCCCTCTCTTCTTTCTAACTTGCTCGTTCTCACTGGCCCGAGGCCACTTTAATATTTATCACTTTCTTACTTGTTCTTCATTTTATCACTTGGTAATGGCCATAAAGAGCTTTATTTAATCATATCTTAACTGTTATCCCATTGCCGATCACCCCCGATAGCTCGAGCTCGACCCGAACACCGACCCCGAGGTCCCGCATCGACCATTCCTACATCCAGGCAATAGGCCCCTCGGTTTGATTACTACCTCATTTCAACTTGAATTTCATTATTAACCTTCACATTCCTAGTATCAATTGCCCTAAACAACTAGATCGAGAATAGATCACGTATTTTTAGAATCCCATTTACAAATTTAATTGTTGTTACCATTTTCACGGTAAACAGCGAGTCTGTAAGCCACCTCACCCACTTTCTCGAGAATCTCAAAAGGTTCGATATACATAGGGCTCAACTTGCCCTTATTTTCGAACCTCATCACACCCGTCATAGGTGAAACCCGGAGCAATACCCACTCTCCAACTATGAATGCAATAGCACAAACTCTGTGATTGACGTAACTCTTCTGTCTAGACTGAACTGTGCTTAGTCGATCCTGAATAATCATGACCTTATCCAAAGCATCTTGTACCAAATCTGTACCTAACAACCAAGCCTCCCCCGCCTCAAACCATCCTACTGGCAAACGACACCGCCTCCCGTATAATTCCTTATAGGGATGCATCTGAATTCTCGGCTGGTAGCTGTTGTTGTAAGTAAACTCCATACGTGGCAAGAACTGATCCCAAGAACCCCCGAAATCCATAACACAAGTGTGAAGCATATCCTCCAATATCTGAATATTGTGCTCGGACTATCCATCCGTCTAGAGATGAAATGTTGTACTCAACTCAACCTGTGTTCCTAAGTCACATTGTATGACCCTCTAGAAGTGTAGGGTGAAGTGCATACCTCGATCATAAATGATAGACACATGCACACCATGAAGACGGACAATCTCGCGGATGTAGATCTCAGCTAATCACTCTGAAGATTTGGTAACTGGCACTGGAATGAAATGTGCTGACTTGGTCAACCTATCCATAAAGACCCATACTACATCGAACTTCTTCTGAGTCCATGGGATTCCAACAACAAAATCCACAGTGACACGCTCCCACTTCCACTCCGGAATATCTAGCCTTTGAAGTAAACCACCAGACCTCCGATGCTCGTACTTAACTTGCTGATAGTATAGACACTGAGCTACATATGCAACTATGTCCTTCTTCATCCTCCTCCAACAGTAATGCTGCCGCAAGTCCTGATACATATTGGCGGTATCCGGATGAATAGAATACCAGGAACTGTGGACCTCCTCAAGAATCAACTCACGAAGTCCATCCACATTGGGCATATAAATACGACACTACATCCTCAAAACCCCATCATTTCCAACATTAACATGCTTGGCACCACCATGCCACACCATGCCACACCATGTCCTTAAGGATATGCGAAGGGGGATCATTATATTAACGCTCTCTGATACTCTCATACAAGGAAGAACGAGAGACTATGCAAGCTAGAACACGACTGGGCTCCGAAAAATCTAACCTCACGAACAGATTGGCCAAAGCCTGAACATCTGATGCAAGCAGACTCTCACCAACTGGAATATACGCAAGGCTACTCATACTCACAGCCTTTCTACTCAAGACATCGGCAACCACATTGGCCTTTTCGGGATGATACAAAATTGTGATATCATAGTCTTTCAACAGCTCCAAGCATCTCCTCTGCCTCAAATTGGGATCCTTTTGTTTGAAAAAATATTGTAGACTCCGATGATCCATGAATACCTCGCATGACACACTGTAAAGATAGTGCCTCCAAATCTTCAGCGCATGAACAATGGTTGCCAACTCTAAATTATGAATAGGGTATTTCTTCTCATGAACCTTAAATTGTCGCGATGCATATGCAATCACCCTGCCATCATTCATCATTACTATATCGAGCCCAATAAGAGATGCACCACGATACACCGTGTAAGATCCTAAACCTATGGGCAACACCAACACTGGCTCCATAGTCAAAGTAGTCTTGAGCTTCTGAAAGTTCAACTTGCACTCATCCGACCATCTAAATGGAGCACCCTTCTAGGTCAATCTAGTCAATGGGGATACTATGGATGAAAACCCCTCTAAGAACCAGCGATAATAACCTATAAAACCTAGGAAACACTAGATCTCTGTAGCTAAAGTAGGTGTAGGCTAGTTCTGAACTGCCTCAATCTTCTTATGATCCACCTTTATGCCCTATACCGATACAATATGCCCCAAAAAGGCGACTGAGTCTAGCCAAAACTCACACTTTGAAAACTTGGCATATAACTAGCGATCACTTAAAGTCTTAAGTACAATTCGAAGATGCTGCTCATGCTCCTCTTAACTGCGGGAGTAGATCAAGATATCATCAATGAATATAATCACAAAAGAATCCAAATATGGCTTGAACACCTGGTTCATCAAATCCGTGAATGGTGCTGGGGCATTTGTCAACAGAAATGACATCATTAGAAACTCATGATGCCCATACCGAGTCCGAAAAGTCATCGTAGGGACATCAAATGCTCTAATCTTCAACTGATGGCACCCTGAAGCTGGTCAAATAAGTCATCAATATTTGGCAACAGATACTTGTTCTTGATAGTGACTTTGTTCAACTGCCGATAATCTATACACATCTTCATCGATCCATCTTTCTTATTCACTAAGAACACGGGTGCACCCCAGGACGAGACACTAGGTCTACTGAAGCACTTATCAAGCTAATCTTGCAACTGCTCCTTCAATTCCTTCAACTTTGGTAGGGCCATACAGTATGGTGGAATAAAAATCGGCTGAGTGCCCAGAGCCAAATCAATATAGAAGTAAATATCTCTATTGGGTGGCAACGCCGACAGATATACAGGAAACACCTTTGGAAGCTCATGAACAACTAGTACTGAATCCATGGAAGGAACCTCCGCACTTGAATTGCAAATATAAGCCGAATAAGCTAGACATCCCTTCTCGACCATACGTTGAGCCTTCACATAGGAGATAACCCTGCTGGTAGAATGGCCAGGAGTCCTCTTCTACTATAATCGAGGAAACCCCGACATGAATAAGGTTACTGTCTTGGCGTGACAATCTGATATAGCATGATAAGGTAACAACCAATCCATACCTAATATAACATCAAAATCTACCATATCAAGAAGTAGGAGATCTATGCTAGTCTCAAGACTCCCAATAGTAACCACACACGAGCGATAGACACAATCTACAATTATAGAATCTCCCACAGGCATGGTCACATACACAGGAGCACCAAAAGAATCACGAGGCAAAACTAGATATGAAGCAAAATAGGATGACATGTAGGAATAAGTAGACCCCGGATCAAATAGAACTGAAGTATCTCAATGGAAAACTGGAACAATACCTATGATAACAGCGTTAGATGTCTCAACCTTAGGCCTAGCTGGGAAAGCATAAAATCGTGTCTGGGCCCCACCACTCTAAACTACGTCTCTGGGACGGACTCTATTTGATTGGGCTCCACCTCTAACAGCCTGACCTACATCTCTAGCGGCCTGACTCTCACCTTTGGCTGCTTGACCCCTGCCCCTAGCTGGATGAATGGGAGGTGAAGCAACCGGTTCTAGAACCATGGCACGAGAACTCTGCTGTGGCATGTCGCCAAATAATCTCGGATAGAACCTTATGATGTGACCAATACAACTACACTCAAAACACCCATCCTGCTGCTGTGGTTGTTAAAGCTAAAGCTGACCCAAATGGGTCGGATAACCACGGTGATAGCTCTGAATTGGAGGCACACTTATAGGAGCTGATAGTGCACTGTAGGCTGACTACCTAAAATGAGGTATATAAGGACCACAACTCCTAGAAACACTATGAGATGCCTGAAGCGCTGACTGAAATAGCCTAGGAGGATGGCCACTACCAAAAGTAACCCTGCCTCCAGATGAGGAATCACTATCAGACGCCTGCCCATATCCTGCGCTAAACCATCTCGATCCGTCTAACTATGTCTAAAGATGTCTGGAAGGAAATATCACTCTCGGTCTCCTTGTCCATCTGTAGCCTCATAGTATAAGTGAGTCCATCAATAAATCTCCTCACTCTTTCCCTCTTAGTAGGGAGAAAGATAATGGCATGACGATCTAGGTCTACAAATCGAGTCTCATACTGGGTAATAGTCATACTACCCTACTGAAGATGCTCAAACTGCCTGTGGTACTTTCTTAGAGTGACATGAATGAAATTTTCTAGAAATAGCTGTAAAAACAGATCCCAAGTAAGTACAGGTGACCCAACTGGTCTAGTCAACATATAATCTCTCCACCACCTCTTGGCGGAACCGGTCATATGAAACACAGCAAAATCGACCCCATTAGTCTCAACTATACCCATGTTCCGCAACACCTTATGGCAGCAGTCTAGGTAATCATGTGGGTCCTTAGAAGATGCATCGCTGAAGTGAATTGGAAAGAGCTTGGTAAACTTCTCCAACCTCAACAAAGCCTCAAAAGATATAGCGGGCCTATCACCAGCCTGTGTCGCAACAACCGGCTGAACCACCCTAACTGGCAGGGCTGCTGGAGTCTGATACTAGGGAGCCATTTGCTTTGGGGTGTGAGTAGTGGGAGTCTGTGCTCCTTTCCTAGCCCGAAAGACGGCTTGTGCCACTAGGAATGTATCGATCTGGGCCACACTCTCCATAAGTGGCATCAAACGGACCAGAACGTCCTGAAGCACTAGAGTGGCTATGAACCCCTCTGGGACCTGAGCTGGTCCAATATGTATAATCTGAGCTGGAACCTCCCCCTTAAAATACACCCGAGGCTCCACAACGGGTTCTACTACTCGAGCTCTACCTCTACCTAGGCCTCTGGTGCGACCTCGACCTCAACCTCTGCCACTAAGGGCTCTGGCTCCTATCTAGCTACCGATGAAGTACGTGTTCTTATCATCTATGAGAGAACAAGAATAGAAGGTTTCAATTAACAATGCTAGAATAAAATTGCACGATAGAGAAGAAAAGGAATGAAATTGTTCCTAAACTCCATAGCCTTTAGAATATAAGTACATACGTCTCCGTATCGATCCCCAGACTCTACTAAGCTAGCTCTTGACTCATGAGATCTAGGTAACCTAGTGCTCTGATACCAACTTGTCACGACCCAGAATTCTCACCCTCGGGACCATGATGATGCCTAACATTTCACTTGCCAAGAAAGAAAATGTTAGACTAGTTTCTAGCCATTATTAACAAATCAAATTAACTGATACCGATTTAACTGAATAATTGAAATAGAGCTTACATAAAGTGAGAAAAACCATAACAACTGCAATATCTATATACAATCCCAGAACTGGTGTCACAAATGCACGAGCGACTATAATAATATAGATAATGGTCCGAACGAAAGTAAAACTGTCTGAAATGAAATAAAAATCTGGGATAAGGTAGAAAGGGACTTGAGGGCTGCGAACGTCGAGAAACTGTACCTCAAGTATCGGTCAAATGTCTGATCCAAGCAATCTACTGACTACCGATGGTACCGACTCTAAAGTCTGCACAAGAAGTGTAGAGTGTAGCATGAGTACAACCGACCCCATGTACTATGTAAGTGCCGACCTTGACGAAGTAGTGACAAGACTAAGGCGGGTCGCACACAATAACATGTACGCAGTATAATAATAATAGTAGGAAAGAAATGCAGGAAAAGTAAAGAAGTTAACTGATGAGAATAAACTCAATCCTCGAAATCAGTAAAACCAAAAACATCAGTCCTCAGAAACTCGTATGAAAACACTGAAAGCTAACACAATGTAATAAGGAATACAAAATACACAATCCGTTGTGGCGCGCAACCCGATCCCACTATACAAACAGAATCCTCACTTATTTCACCTGTTGCAACGTGCAACCCAATCCTACCGTATCAATATCAATATCATAATCCTCCCTTATTTCACTGCATCATTATCAATATCATAATCCTCCCTTATTTCACTGCATCAATACCACATATAAAATCCTTTGCTGCGTACAACCCGATCCCACCATATCAATATCATTCGTCCCTTATTCCACCTATTGCAGCGTGCAACCTAATCCATTAACAGAATAAATAAATGAAATCAACTCAGCAACTCAAATAATCAGAATCTCTACGATTACAGAATATGAAAGTAAATTCATAACAGAACTTCGTACAAATCAAGGAATGCTACAATTAATACAAAGTAACAAGACACTCAAATATATTACAATTAAAGTGTACAAATAAGATAATTAAGGCAAGTAGCAATTAATCACGGAAGCATGGGAGAAACGAACATTTTAATATGAGAGAAATAAGTGACAAGTAGCATGTTAAGGCATATGACACAATTAAAGCATGTAATAGTTAACAAATGGAATAAAACAATTAATGAAATGTGGGAAAACATGGAAACAAATATTTTGACAGCGTATATACACTCATCACTTCACATATATGCTGCTACACATGTAATAATTGAAAACTTATAAAATGTAATGGGTAATTGAAAAGAAATATTTTGGAGTTGCTTACCAAAGAATTTAGGTATAAAATCTCTTGGGAAAATCTCCTCTAGGGTGTTTAGGGTTAATAATTTGAAAGAAATGATCTAAATCCCGCTTTTTCCTTCTTTTGTCCAAGCGTAGATGTAGCAATTGCAACATGGGGTTCACAATTGCGAACCTCGCAAATGCAAAAAAGTCCTCGCAAATGCAAAGAATTCACACCTATGCTGCTATCGCAATTGCGATGGTTTTGTTCGCAAATGCGAACTTTGACTTTCCGCAATTGCGGCCATTTTGATCGCAGTTGCGAACCAGTTCTCTTCCAGCACTTCATCGCAAATGATAACCTGATACTATCATAGTTGCGACACAAAACTTGCAAATGTGATAACTGTATATGTGTAAAAAACCGCAATCTCCTAACTCTATCAATCACTCCGCCATGTGTCCGAAACATACCTGACCCCCTCGAGCCCCAAACCAACCATGTAAACAAGTGTAATAACATCATACAAACTCGCTCGCATGATCATAACACTAAAATAACACTTAGAACTATGAACTGGACACCAAATCATATGAAAATTTTAAAGAAACTTAAGAACTTTCAATTTTTCAATCGGACGTCCGAATCACGTCAAATCAACTCCGTTTTGCACCCAATTTTGCAGACAAATAATAAATACTAAAATGAAACTATACCAAGTTCTGAAATCGAAATCTGAACCTGATAGCAACAATGTCAATCTTCGGTCAAACTTAGGAATTCTTTAAATCTTTAAACTTCTAGTTTTTAACAAATTACGTTAGATCAAGCTAGGGACTTTCGAGCATACGCCCAAGTCTCAAATCATTATACGGACCCACCGAAATAGTGAAAATACTGATCCGGGTCCATTTACACAAAACATTGACCATAGTCAACTCAAATAAGTTTTAAGGCACGATTTCACATTTTTGTCAATTTTCTCATAAAAACTTTCCAGAAAGAGGACATGGACTGCACCACGCAAGTCGAGAAAGGATAAATAGAGCTAAGTGAGGTCTTAGAACATAGAAATGAAGATTAAAACTGGAAATGACCTATCGGGTCTTCACATACATGCATCACCATTTGTGGTTCCTAGAAATCAAACCCAAATTTCAGTAGTTCTAGTCCACCATAAGGCTATAAACACTCCTTATATCTTTTAAATGACTGGCACACATTCAAATTTGGAGTTAATTAGTTCTTTTGAAAGTCAACATTCATCTATATCTATTATTACTTGTTTGATATATTGTTCTTAACTAAATTAAACACCTGGAAAATAGGTGCTCAAATATAACCAGAATAAAGGCTTTTTTTTTTTATCTTTTTACAAGTAAAATGGTGTGTGAGGTGAAAGACACTTTAGCTCTTAACCTTAGAATCACTCTTTACAAAAATTTCATTCCTTACCTCATAAAATGCTTCTTATTGCTTTGTTTATTGGTTCTGTGTGAGTAGGTTGGTTGGCTCGGGTTCAGAAAGGATTTTGTATGGTTTGAGACACTTAGTCTCTTTTGAGGAAGCTTAAGTTTGAAAAGTCAGCTGGATATTGAATTATGTGTTAGAGGGCTCGGATGTGAGTTCTGAGGATTTAGATAGCTTCGGGATGTGATTTGAGACTTAGGGGCGTGATCTGAATTTGTTTTGGAGGTCCGGAGTAGATTTAGGCTTGAATTGGCAAAATTGGATTTTTTGCGTTTTCCAATTGGTAGGTGAGATTTTTATATAGGAGTCGGAATGGAATTCTAGGAGTTGCAGTAGTTACATTGTGTCAATTGGGATGTGTGTACAAAATTTCAGGTCATTTGGACATGGTTTGGTATACTTTTTGATCAAAAGCATAATTCGGAAGATTTTGGAAACTTAGGCTTGAATCCGATGTGTTTTGGTTGATTCGATGTTGTTTGAGGTGTTTTGAAGATTGGTATGAGTTTGAATAAGGTTATGGGATATGTTTGTGCTTTTGGTTGGGGTCCCGGGGGCCTCGGGGTGATTTTGGATGGTTGACAAAGAGTTTAGGAGTTTGTAGAAGCTGCAGATTTTCTGTTCTGTTGTTTCTGCACCTGCGGATTGGTGGCCGCAGGTGCGACGCCGTAGATGCAGGAAAACCAGTCGTAGAAGCAAAAGAGCCTAGAAAGGCAAGGACCGCAGAAGCGGTAGAAGAACCGCAACTGCGATGGTGTAGGTGCGGGTTAGGCATTGCATATGCGAAATATAGGATTCAAGTGAAAAACCGCAGAAGAGGTTCATGGACCGCAAAAGCTATACCACAGAAGCGGTAGAGGGAGCCACAGATGCGAAATGCCTGGGTCAGAACATATAAATTCATTCCTTCACGATTTTTGAGCTATTTGACCATTTTTAAGTCGGTTTTTGGAGCTTCTTGGGCGATTTGAAGAAGGATTTCAAGGGAACTTCTTTGAGGTAAGGATTTTGGACCTAATACTTGTTCCTATGGTATTATTTCATAGACTAGAGCTATAATAAATGGAATTTAAGGATCAAAGTTTGGGGAAAACTAGGGCTTGGTATTGGAGACCAAGACTTGGGGATTTGAGGGACTATTTGTGGTCGGATTTTGGGACTTTTGATATGAATGAACTCGTGGGGAGATAAGGAACCTATTGATGTAAATTTCATCGAATTCCGAGACGTGGGCCCGGGGATCGGGTTTTGGTAATTTTTTGATTTATGTTGTAAATTGATTATTTTTCCTTGGGCTTCGTTCCCTTAGCATATTTTGACGTCCTGATTCTGATTTAGGATAGATTTGACGTGAATTGAGGCCGATTCAAGGGGCAAAGGCATCACGGGCTATAGTTTGGATCAGATTGAGGTGAGTAATGATTGTAAATGTTTTCCTGTGGGTATGAAACCCCGGATTTCACATCGTAGTGCTATATTGAGGTGACACACACACTAGATGACGAGCGTGGGTTCGTGCACTATTGGGAATTGTGACTTAGTCCATCCCGAATGACTATTTTACCACGTATTTGACTGAAAACTATTTGCTATTATCATGTTTTGGGATGAATGACATATTTGGCCTCGTGCCGACTATTTGAACCCTTATGGGATTTTTACTGATATTTCCTCATTGTTTGACTTTATACTTGTACTCAGTCATGCTATATTCTACTGTTTTCATAAATCAGCCATATCTACTCTACTTTAACACTTAAAATGATATTTTAAATGATATATTGGGCTGAGCATCATGTTTTACTATTGCCTGAATGACTTGCGAGAATTTTGACTGAGTAAGGCCGAGGGTCTATGTTGTAAGGAAACACCTGATTATGATTATGAGGCTGAGGGACTGAGATTTGTATGCCACGTGGTGGCTTGTTGATATGAGGCCGTGAGCCTAGTGATGATGCCACGAGATGGCGTGATATTGCGCTTGGGACGTAAGGGGCCCCTCTAGGAGTCTGCACATCCCCAGTGAGCGCGGGTACCCATTATGATGTGAGATATAGCCTGAGGGGCTGGTATTGTTTCATGTGTTGCCCCAGGGGCTGATTCTGTTGGTACTGTGCCTAATAGGCAGTTCTTTATGTGTTTATCTGTCCTAATTGCCTATCTTTTACTTGCTTAACTTTTTAAAAGGCATTTTAAGAAGCTTAAACTGAACTAAAGTGACTTTGCATATTTTCACTATTTCATAACTTTTATTGGCATTTACTGCTTCCTTATAGCCTGTAATGTGCTTTACGTGATTTCTTATTACTCAGTATGCATTTATTATTATTACTCACTGAGTTGGAGTACTTACTTTACTCCCTGCACCCCGTGTGCAGATTCAGGCGCTTCAGGTCCCGCTAATGAGTGTTGATCCTTCCAGTCCAGGCGGATTTAGAGATTCTCTAGGTAGCTGCCGCTGTTCATAACCCAGAGCTTCTTCTCTTATCTTATTTTCTCTGTTTTAGCTCTGTAATAGACTATGTAGACTCTTCTTATCTTTATTCGGATTGTAGATGCTCATGACTTGTGACACTCCGATGTCGGGCTGTGTCTATTCTGCAACTGTAATCTTTCACTTTATTTTGGGATCATATTATGATTAAGAGTTAATTTGTATTATTTAATTGCTTAAAATGAATTGAGAAAGTGTCGACTGGCCTTGTCTTCATGAGGGGCGCCATCACGATCGGGTTCGGGTTTAGGTTTGTGACAAGTTGGTATTAGAGCCTAGGTTACATAGGTCTCATGACTCATGAGTAGGTTTAGTAGAGTCTCACGGATCCGTACGGAGATGTCTGTACTTATCCTCGGGAGGATGCAGAACCCTTAGGAAAAACTTCGTATTCTTGAAATTCTTGTTGTGCGAATTGTTGATCCGAGTACTAAACTTCTATTATTCTATTCTCTCACAGATAGTGAGGACACGCACTACCGGTCAGGATAGACGACCACCAGTACCACCAGTTATGGCCACTAGAGGCCGGGGACGCGGTCGAGATCGCGGTAGGGGCAGAAGTGTGGCCCGCATAGCAACTAGTGTAGCACCTACAGATCTACTAGTCGCCCCAATTCAGGATCAGGTCCCAGTTGTGGACGCTTTAGCAACCAGCTGTGCCCATTGTGATTTCGGGTCTTCAGGAGCCCTTGGCTCAGATTCTATCAGTATGCATTGGCCTAGCTCAGGCGGTCTCAGTCACACAACCGCAGTTACTTCTCAGGCCGGGGGAGGCACTCAGAATACCGTTGCTCGCACACCTGAACTAGTCGTGTAGGGACTTCAAACATCGGGGGTATATCCAACCCAGCCGGTTGCAGCTGCTCAGGACTCTGTAGTTCCTACCATGCCAGAGGACGAGCAGTGTAGGTTGGAGAGGTTTGGTAGACTTCAGCCTCCAACTTTCAATAGTGCAGAGGGCGAGGATGCCTAGGGTTTCTTGGATAAGTGTCAGAGGATGCTTCATACATCGGGTATTCTGTAGACTAGCGGGGTCACTTTCACTACTTACCAGTTTTCTGGAGCTGCCTTCACTTGGAGGGAAACTTTTGAGAGGTGTAGGCCTATTGGTACAGCACCCCTTATCTGGCAGCAGTTCTCCGTTCTCTTTATGGAGAAGTATATGCCGTAGTCTCGCAGAGAGGAGCTGCGTAGGCAATGCGAGTGGTTGAGTTAGGGAGAGATGACTATGACGCAGTATGAGATGTGGTTCTCTGAGTTAGCTCGTCATATAATTTGGTTAGTTCTGACAGATAGAGAGAGGATTATGAAGTTTGTTGATGGCCTCACTTATCAGCTTCGTATTCTCAAAACCAAGGAGAGGGTGACTGGTGCTGCCTTTGAGGAGGTTGTAGACATTGCTCGTGAGATTGAGTATGTTCGTCGCCAGGAGCAAGAGGAGAGGGAGGCCAAGAGGCCTTGTGGATCTGGTAGTTATAGTGGTGCTCTTCGAGAGGTCGGTTTTAGCATGGCAGAGGCTGTCCATTCAGGCATGCTCAGCCAGCTCACCCAGGTTATTGTGGGGCATCATCGAGTCATGGTTCTCATCAGGGTCAGTCATCACTTAGTGCCTTTCCTGCTCAGAGTTTGTCCCGTGCTCCATCAGTTCAGGCTCTTCTATGCCAGGTACATCTAATAGTCATTCTGGTGCTAGGGGTTCCCTCAGTCCCCTTCTCCAGCACCGGGGAGTTGCTGTGAGTGTGGAGAGACATGTCATATGTGGAGGCAGTGTCTTCATCGTCTTGCGGGTTCATCTCAGCAGAGGAGTTAGCCATTGGCTTCAGCACTAGTTACTTTACCACCACCCACCCAGCCAGCTAGGGGTGGAGGTCAGTCAGCTAGGGGTCGCCCTAGAGGGGGAGGTTGATCAGGTGGTGGTCAGGCACATTTCTATGCACTTCCAGCTAGAACCGATGTTATTGCTTCCGATGATGTTATTACAAGTATTGTTTTAGTCTTCCAGAGAGATGCCTGTGTATTATTTGATCTCAGTTCTACCTTTTCTTATGTGTCATCATACTTTGCTCTTATTTGGGTACGCCTTGTGAGTCTCTTGTTTCACCTATTCATGTATCTACCCTGGTGGGTAATATTGTTGTTGTAGACTATGTGTACCGGTCATGTGTGGTGACTATTGGGGGTTTGGAGACCCGAGTGGATCTTCTATTATTGTGTATGGTGGATTTCGATGTCATTTTGGGCATGGATTAGCTATCTCCGTGCCGTGCTATTCTAGACTATTATGCTAAGGCAATCACATTGGCTATACCAGGTGTGCCACGGATTGAGTGGAGAGGTTTGACTGATTATGTTCCCAATATAGTGATCTAATTCTTGAAAACCCAACATATGGTTAGGAAGGGTTGTATTACATATCTAGCCTTTGTGAGGGATGTCGGTGCAGAGACTCCCAGTATTGATTCTGTTCCAGTTATGAGGGATTTTCCCGATGTGTTCCCTACGGACCTGCTGGGCATGCCACCAGATAGGGATATTGACTTTGGTATTGACCTGGCAGCGGGAACTTATCCCATTTCTATTTCTCCATATCATATGGCATCAGTGGAGTTGAAAGAGTTAAAGGAGCAGCTTCAGGAACTCCTTGATAAGGGGTTCATTCAGCCTAGTGTGTCACCTTGGGGTGCGCCAGTTCTATTTGTGAAGAAGGATAGCACTATGAGGATGTGCATTGATTATAGGTAATTGAACAAAGTAAAAGATAAGAACAAGTATCCTTTGCCTCGCATTGCTAATTTATTCGACCAGCTTCAAGAAGCGAGAGTGTTCTCCAAGATTGATCTCTGTTCAGGTTATCACTAGTTGAAGATCAGGGACTCGGATATTCTTAAGACGGCTTTCAGGACCCGATATGGTCATTATGAGTTCTTGGTGATGTCTTTTGGGCTGACCAATGCCCCAATAGCATTCATGCATCTGATGAACAGTGTGTTTTGGCCTTATCTTGACTCATTTTTCATAGTCTTCACTGATGATATTTTGGTATATTCGCATTGCCAGGAGGAGCACGCGGAGCATTTGAGAGTTGTGTTGCAGAGATTGAGGGAGGAGAAGCTTTATGCAAAATTGTCCAAGTGTGAGTTTTGGCTCAGTTCAGTGGCTTTCTTGGGGAATGTAGTGTCCAACTAGGGTATTCAGGTTCATCCGAAGAAGATAGAGGCGGTTCAGAGTTGGCCCAGACTGTCCTCAGCCATAGAGATTCGCAATTTTCTTGTTTTGGCAAGCTATTATCGCCAATTTGTTCAGGGATTCTCATCTATCGCATTGCCCTTAACCAAGTTGACTTAGAAGGGTGCCTCATTTGTATGGTCAGATGAGTGTGAGGAGAGCTTTCAGAAGGTCAAGACAACCTTGACCACATCTCCAGTTTAGTTTTGCCATCAGCTTCAGGTTCATATACCATGTATTATGATACTTCGAGAGTTGGTATTGGGTGTGTATTGATGCAGGAGGGTAGAGTTATTGCTTATGCTTCTCGTTAGTTGAAGCCCCATGAGAAGAACTACCTCATTCATGATTTGGAGTTGCCTGCCATTGTGCACGCGTTGAAGATTTGGAGGCATTACTTGTATGGTGTGTCTTGTGAGGTGTTTACTGATCATCTTAGCCTCCAGCACTTGTTCAAGCAGAAGGATCTTAATTTGAGGTAGCGGAGGTGGTTGTAGTTGCTAAAGGATTATGATATCACCATATTGTACCATCCGGGGAAGGCCAATGTGGTTGCCGATGCTTTGAGCCAAAAGGCGGTGAGTATGGGGAGTTTGGCATATATTCCAGTTGGGGAGAGACCTCTTGTAGTTGATGTTCAGGCTTTGGCCAATCGGTTCGTGAGATTAGATATTCCAGAGCCCATACGGGTATTTGCTTGTGTGGTGGTTTCTCGGTTTTCCTTATATAATTGCGTTAGAGAGCGCCAATATGATGATCCGCATTTGCTTGTCCTTTAGAACAGAGTTCAATATGATGATGCCAAAGACGTGACCATTGGTGATGATGGGATGTTGAGGATGCAGGGCCAGATTTATATGCCCAATGTGGATGGGCTTCAGGAGTTGATTTTGAAAGAGGCCCATAGATCGCGATATTATATTCATCCGGTGCCGCGAAGAAGTATAAGGATCTGAGACATCATTATTGGTGTAGAAGAATGAAGAAGGATATTGTGGGATTTTTAGCTAGGTGTCTCAATTGTCAGCAGGTGAAATATGAGCATCAGAGACCAGATGGCTTGCTTCAGCGGATGGATATTCCAGAGTGGAAGTGGGAGAGGATCACTATGGACTTTGTAGTTGGAATTCCACGGACTTTGAAGAAGTGATGCTATTTGGGTGATCGTGGATCGGCTGACCAAGTCCGCGCACTTCATTCCGGTGTGTATTACTTATTCTTTAGAGCGGTTGGCAGATATTGTTCGTTTGCATGGTGTTCCAATTTCCATCATCTCATATAGGGGCACTCAGGTTTACTTCGCAGTTTTAAAGGTCTGTGCAGCGAGAGTTGGGTACTCAAGTTGAGTTGAGCACAACTTTTCACCCTCAGATGGATGGGCAGTCCGAGTGCACTATTCAGATATTAGAGGACATGTTGCGTGATAGTGTCATTGATTTCAGAGGGTCATGGGATCAGTTTCTAACTCTTGCAGAGTTTTCTTACAACAACAGCTACCAGTCGAGTATTTAGATAGCTCCATATGAGGCTCTGTATGGGAGGCGGTGTAGATATCCAGTTGGCTGGTTTGAGCCGGGTGAGGCTAGGCTACTGGGGACAGATTTGGTACAGGATGCTTTAGAAAAGGTCAAGGTAATCTAGGAGAGGCTTCGTACGGCTCGGTCGAGAGAAAAGAGTTATGCTGATAGGAAGGCTCGAGGTGTGTTCTACATGGTTGGTGAGAAGGTTCTGTCGAAGGCTTCGCCCATGAAGGGTGTTATGAGGTTTGGGAAGAAATGTAAATTGAGTCCTCGGTTCATTGGGCATTTTGAGGTGTTTCGGAGGATTGGGGAGGTGGCTTATGAGCTTGCTTTGCCACCTAAATTGTCGAGTGTGCATTCGGTATTTTATGTTTCTATGCTTCAGAAGTATATTGGAGATCCGTCTCATGTTCTGGATTTTAGCACGGTTCATTTGGACGGTGATTTGACTTATGATGTGGAGCCAGCAACTATTTTGGAGCATCAGGTTCGAAAGTTGAGATCAAAGGATATAGCTTCAATGAAAGTGCAGTGGAGAGGTCGACCCATGGAGGAGGCTACCTGGGAGATCGAGCGGGAGATGTGGAGCAAATATCCTCACCTGTTTGAGGCTTCAATTATGTTTCTTGACTCGTTCGAGGAAGAACGTTTGTTTAAGAGGGGGAGGATGTGACGACCCGACCAATCGTCTCATGAGTTACAGCTCCATTTTCCCCATTTCTGCTTCTTATTGCTTTGTTTATTAGTTCTATGTGTGATCGGGTTGGTTGGCTCGGGTTCGGAAAGGATTTGGTAAGGTTTGAGACACTTAGTCTCATTTGAGGAAGTTTAAGTTGGAAAAGTCAACCGGATGTTGACTTATGTGTTAGAGGGCTCGGATATGAGTTTCGAGGGTTCGGATAGCTTTGGGAGGTGATTTGAGACTTAGGAGTGTCATAGCAATATGTTTTGGAGGTCCGGAGTAGATTTAGGCTTGAATTGGCGAAATTGGATTTTTGGCATTTTCTGGTTGGTAGGTGAGATTTTGATATAGGAGTCAGAATGGAATTCCAGGAGTTGCAGTAGTTCTGTTGGGTCAATTGGGATGTGTGTGAAAAATTTCAGGTCATTCGGACATGGTTTGGTATACTTTTTGATCAAAAGCGTAATTTGGAAGATTTTGGAAACTTAGGCTTGAATCTGATGTGTTTTGGTTGATTCAATGTTGTTTGAGGTGTTTTGAAGATTGGCATGGGTTTGAATAAGGTTGTGGGATATGTTTGTGCTTTTGGTTGACGTCCCGGGGGCCTCGGGGTTATTTTGGATGGTTGATGGAGAGTTTGGGAGTTTGGAGAAGCTGCAGATTTTCTGTTCTGCTGCTTCCGCACCTGCGGATTGGGGGCCGCAGGTGCGACGCCGCAGATGCGGGAAAACCAGTCGTAGAAGCGGAAGAGCCTAGGAAGGTAAGGACCGCAGAAGCGGTAGAAGAACCGCACCTGCGATGGCGAAGGTGCGGGTTAGGTATCACAGATGCGGAAGTTAGGATTTAATTGAAAAACCGCAGAAGCGATTTATGGACCGCAAAAGAAGTACCGCAGAAGCGGTACAGGGAGCTGCATATGCGAAATTCCTGGTCCAGAACATATAAATTCATTCCTTTGCGATTTTTCAGTTATTCCACCATTTAAGTTAATTTTTGTAGCTTTTTGGGCGATTTGAAGAAGGATTTCAAGGGAACTTCATTGAGGTAAATATTTTGGACCTAAAACTCATTCCTATATTATTGCACGGATTAGAGCTATATATAATGGAAGAAAATAATGTCTTGGTATTGGAGATCTAGACTTGGGGATTTGAGGGACCATTTATGGTCGGATTTTGGGACATTTGATATGTATGAACTCGTGGGGAGATAAGGAACCTATTGGTGTAAATTTCATCAAATTCCGAGACGTGGGCCCGGGGGTCGAGTTTTGGTAATTTTGAAATTTATATTGTAAATTGATTATTTTTGCTTGGGCTTCGTTCCCTTAGCATATTTTGACGTCGTAATTCTGATTTTGGATAAATTTGATGCGAGTTGAGGCCGATTCAAGGGGCAAACGCGTCGCGGGCTAGAGTTTGGACCGGATTGAGGTGAGTAATGATTGTAAATGTTGTCCTGGTGGTATGAAACCCCAAATTTCACATCGTGGTGCTATATTGAGGTGACACACATGCTAGATGACGAACGTGGGGTCGTGCACTGTTGGGGATGTTTGACTTAGTCCATCCCGAATGACTATTTTACTGCATATTTGACTAAAAACTATTTGCTATCATCATATTTTGGGCTGAATGCCATATTTGGGCCTCGTGCCGACTATTTGAACCCTTAGGGGATTTTTACTGATATTTCCTCACTGTTTGACTTTATACTTGTACTCAGTCATGCTAGATTCTATTGTTTTCATAATTCGGCCATGTCTACTCTGCTTTAACACTTAAAATTATATTTTAAATGATATTTTGGGATGAGCATCATGTTTTACTGTTGCCCGAGTGGCTTGTGAGAATTTTGACTGAGTAAGGCCGAGGGCCTATGTTTTGAGGAAACACCTGATCATGATTATGAGGCCGAGGGCCTGAGATTTGTACGCCACGAGGTGGCTTGTTGATATGAGGCCGATAGCCTAGTGATGATTCCACAAGATGGCTTGATATTGCGCTTGGGCCTTAAGGGGCCCCTCTAGGAGTCTGCATACCCCCAATGAGCGCGGGTACCCATTGTGATGTGAGATATAGCCCGAGGGGCCGGTATTGTTCTAAGATATTGCCCGAGGGGCGGATTCTGTTGGTATTGTGCCTGAGGGGCAGTTCTTTATGTGTTTATCTTTCCTAATTGCCTGTCATTTACTTGCTTAACTGTTTAAAAAGGCATTTTAAGAAGCTTAAACTGAACAAAAGTGACTTTGCCTATTTTCACTGTTTCATTACTTTTATTGGCTTTTACTTCTTCTTTATAGCCTGTAATGTGCTTTACGTGATTTCTTTTTTTCTTTTTAAGCAAATATTCCACTAGGCAGGCTGCCTAGTGGCTATTATATAAATAAATCCCAAAATAGGGTCCAGTACATACAAGATGTCCAAATACTCTATAAAGTGCATAAAACTACCAGCTACTACTAATGATCTAAAATAACAAACTACTGTGCTAGCTATTACACCATATCTTGCAGTTTGACCCCATCTCCTGTATGTGTGTGTGAATTCAAATGACAATGGCAAATACCAAGTAGCACCTATAAAACTCTCACCAGGCGCCAAAGTATGCATTCCAAAGACCATATTGAATTCCAAACCAATACACCACAGGACTTCAGGACTCTAAACTGCTATAGTTTTCCAAGATTCAACTGTGAATATCATAATTCTCAATTGTTTCCTCATCCAGCATATCCTGTGAACTATACTATCACCTCCAGAATGAGAGTGTAAACACTCTAATACCACTGGATAATGATCATACAATACACTAAGAAATGAAAAATTTTGATGAAGGAAGAGATGTAGTAGTCTTGTGTGAAGCCGCAACCGCGAATCTACAACATCATGAGTGTATAAGTCTTGTCCAGTTGATATCAATGTGGACCAAACTTGAATACTTAGGTTGAACAAATCAGAAAACCTGCACAATGCTAACAGAAACAAAATCATGAATATGTAAATGTAATGTATAGACTGCACTGCTCCATTCATGTATAAAACCCCCTGTATATGTCCTGGACCTTGATGATCTCCTTTAGGCTCAAAAAACTACTTTAAAATCTCTTCCCAACGATTTAAAATGCACAGCAACTCAAACAAGAGATTGCAACATAAGGATGTGAATATAGCCCTACTGTTCATCAGATGTTTCTCTTTGTACTTATCTGCTACCATCTGCAATGTTCCTTGTGATTTTCTACCATATAGCCATAGAGTCTCCTCATAATGAGCATGAAAACACACTAATACCACTGAGTAATACCCTATAACTATACTTGTAGACAAACCAAAAAGTTTATTGCTTGAAACAGAATGTATACTTCTCCTATGTGAGTTTAATTTCTTAACTACCTTGCCCTGTAAGTGACACACTCTGAACAAAGCTAAAAAACCCCCAGAATGAGCATGATGCCATGGTAATACCACTGGTAGATTGTTTAGCAATGTCCAGTAACATATATTATGAGCTTTAGGCAATACTATGACAAGATTGTTCATCAGTCTGGATCTTTCTTCTTTGCAACTCTAATCCTAAGGTTTGGAATTTGAGCTTTATCCATATTGATCAAAGCTTTTCCTTTAGATGGCAGTTCTTGAAAAGACTGAAATGTTATTGTACCCGCAAAAGAAAAAACAAGGTTAGCTAAAAAATTTGCAACTGTGTTGCCCTCTCTTAACACATGCTGAAAGAGTACGTGATTTTTTATTACTCAGTCTGCATTTATTATTATTACTCACTGAGTTGGAGCACTCACTTTACTCCCTACACCTCGTGTGTAGATTCAGGCACTTCAGGTCCCGCTAGCGAGTGTTGATCCTTCCAGCTCATGCGGATTCGGAGATTTTCTTGGTAACTGCCGGCGTTCGTAGCCCAGAGCTTCTTCCCTTATCTTATTTTCTCTGTTTTAGCTTTGTAATAGACTATGTAGACTCTTCTTATCTTTATTCGGATTGTAAATGCTCATGACTTGTGACACCCCGATGTCAGGCTATGTCTATTCCGCAACTGTGATATTCCACTTTATTTTGGGATCATTATTATGATTAAGATTTAATTTGTATTATTTAATTGCTTAAAAATTAATTGAGAAAGTGTCGACTGGCCTTGTCTTCGCGAGAGGCGCCATCACGATCGGGTTCGGGTTTAGGGTCATGAAAACAATCAACCAAGCCATACATCTGAATGATGTGTAGAAGCGTAGTATGAGTACACCACAATGGTACCTAGTAAGTATCAAGCCTAACCTCGGTAGAGTAGTGACGAGGTCAGGTCAAGACACCTACTAGGGTAAGAAATAAAGAAGCTGAATATGTATGGTACAATATAATAATGGAAACAAGGAATGAAACAATGAAGAAATACAACAAGATAAGCGACACCGAAAGTTATGGCAATAAAGGAATCAAGGGAGGAAACACATAATAAGAACACCAAGGAAATGATGCAAACAAAATAGAAGTGATGTAAATAAAAGATAACAACAAGAATCAAGTTCGAGGTTCTGTCTCGTATCTCATTTTCACAATCGCAATCACAATCTTTACTTATATCACCACGGGAGTCTTTCATTTAGTTTTGAAAATAATTTTCCCGAAATAGCTACCCGGGTTTTATCCCACCTTATCACATCGCGTGGCTCCAAGTAGTTCTCCTACTAGCAACACATGTATCAAGACAACCTTTGTCACGACCCCATTTTCCCTTCGAAGTATTTCATGATAGCACCTAGTCTCTAAGACTAGGTAAGCGTAACAAACATGCAGAAGTGAATGATACAATAATCTAAAATCTCAAAAAAACTCAGCAACATATATATGAAGGGAAATCTCTACAGCTCAAAGTATATACAATAGCCCAAAACCCGACGCAATACAAGTCACAAGCTCTATGACAATACCAAAACCATTCCTATACAACAGTGTCTAGTAAGGAGGAAGGTATTACAAAAAGGGAGAGAAGAGGACTCCGAAGCCTGCGAACGCGGGCAGGTGTACCTTGAAGTCTCCAAATGCAACTCAGATCACTAGTGTTGTGTTACGCCCCACATTTTCGTACATATAAATATGCCATAAGTAAATTGATAAAATCTCGAAAATGAGATTATCTCGAGGTTAGCATATTTATGCTATTTACAACAAGCGATAAGTGAGTGCCATGAAGGATAAAAGTTACACAGATTAAAGAAAATGAATTTTGTTGAAGGTTGTCAATTTGGGATAAAATACGGTCCGAACTATAATATCCTATATTTATGGACTAGTATCACACAAAGTACCATAGGACCGTGATAGTATGATGTATAAAGTATATTAAAAATGAGTAGAATTTTAAGTAATTTAAAACAAATTCTTAATTTTGCGGGTAATTGGTTAATTATCGGGTAACGAAATATTACCTAATTACCTAATAAGTGGATAATGATTAATATTTCTCACCCTATCTCACGTGTCAGCCACTATGTCTATATACATATGACACATACAATGGAAGGAAAGGTGGCAAAATATTAAAGAATTTAAGATTGTTTAAGCACTTAGTTATAAAGAATTCAAGGCTTTCAATTTGGACACAAAAATAGGCGTGAACTTTAGCACAGTAAGAATGAGATTCCTTTTACCAAAAATCTTTGTTTAATCATTCTCCATCCCACTAAAATTTTAACTACAGGCACATTCTTAATCCAAACTGATAATTCCCTTGATATTGTCCCAGTTGTATTATAAATTCACGAACCAACCACTCCTAAAGGTCTGCAAAGGTATTTTGGAAGAAGGTATCATTATCATTCACAAATACAATTTGACATCAATCTTATGTACGCAAAATTAAATTTCAAGAGTTTTAATGAATGAACTGAGAGTAATTTCGGATAAGGGAGTACGGTGTAATCTTTTTCAAGATAATCGACACAGGTATGTTAAGGCCCTCCCTTCTTTCTTTTGGCATAGTCCAGATTATACGAAAGAAACGAGCAAATACACTGTTTCTATAAATTACTCTATTCATAGAAATAATAGGGGTGTCTATATTCTTGATTTCCCCATGAGAATTATCATTATCTTCTGTTCACGGGTCTCAGAGTAATACGCAGTTGGAAAAGTTTATCCGGAAGGAATATCGATATTATTATGTATTTTTCATGTATTTCACTCATTTATACATGTTGCATTAATCCATGACCAGATGGCGTTATATACGCGTATATATATAAATATAAGTATATGGGATATGGGAAAAGGTTATGCCGTTATATATGCACCACCACCAGATCAGCTGGTATATGATGATAATGTTGCCCACAGTGGCTGAAATATGATTCAAACGATGTTATATACGCATATATGGGTATATATTCAAATGGCGTTATATACGCATATGTATGTATGTATTCAAACGGCGTTATATACGCGTATATATGTATGTATATATATGTATATGGGATATGGGAATGGTTATGGCGTTATATACGCACCACCACCTGATCAGCTGGTATACGATTATGACTTTGCCCACAGTGGCCGATATGATATGATGGGATGCCCTCAGAGGCTGATGATGTTATGAAACATATACCTATGCACGAAATGACATTCATACGCATATGCATGACGTAAAAGTAATTTATGATTTACAAAGTTATTCAGGCTTACGGGTTGGGTCATGTACTCTATATTTCTTCCATGTCTCTGATGTACTTACATATGTGCCTTACATACTCGGTACATTATTCGTACTGACGTCCCTTTTGCCTAGGGACACTGCGTTTCATGCTCGCAGGTCCTGATAGATAGGTCGAGAGCCCTCCAACTAGGCTATCAGCTCAGCGGAAGATGTTGATGCGCTCCATTTGCTTTGCGTATTTGGTTAGTATGAATTAGACGTCTATTGTTTAGTATGGCGGGACTCTGTCCCGACTTTTGTGACACTTATGTACTCTTAGAGGCTTGTAGACATATGTCGTGTACGTGAAAGATTGTACGGCCCAGTCGACCTATGGTTGAGTTTATAAATGATTATGTTAGCCTATTAGGCCCATATGTCACATGTATATAATGATGTAATAAGAAGGTACATTACGTTGGTACTCGGTCAAGTAAGGTATCGGGTGCCCGTCGTGGCCCATCGGTTTGGGTCGTGACAAAAGTGGTATCAGAGCAGTTCTGTCCTAGGGAGTCTACAAGCCGTGTCTAGTAGAGTCTTGTTTATGGGTATGTCGTGCACCACACTTATAAGCAGGAGGCTACAGGGCATTTAAGATTGTCACTCTTTCTTCTTACTCTAGATCGTGTAGTAGAGCTCAGTCATAGGAATTCAAGTTCCTAAATCCTATTCGTAATAAGACGGTACCTATATCCGGAAAGAAGGTTGGAAAGAGTGATTGTTGTGGAAGAGCTGAGTGTGAGGAATTGGATTTTTGTGTGATGCTTACTATATGTAAATATGAGGTTTTTAACAGATCATGGGTGTACTGAAAGATATAAGCTTCCAAATAAGAAGCCTTAAGGCAAGAATGTCTATCCATCTTTATGGTGAAGGTAAAATGAGAGATTAAGAAGATAAATACAAGTTTCAACAAGTAAAAGAAGCAAGATGAAGAAGGGTACGAGGCGCCCAGTTAATGAAGGTTAACATCATTTATAATGAGGTAGAGGAACATAAGCTTTTTGAGTTATATTCAATGGTAATAAAGGTATGTATAATTGGCCGTACCCATCTCAATTATGCCCTATGGGGGCTAACAGACATAGTTTAAGAAAAGGACGAGTTATCAGGGTCTGGCTAGCGATATAGTAACCCAAAATAATAGTTGGATTGGAAGAGTTAGTTGACGTTTCTGAAGGGCAAACGTGGTAATGGATCTCCCTGTGAGACACCTCGATGGTGCACCCTAAAATAGTACAGCTAGATATGAGTACTAAAAAGACATGCACTATAAGCCTTGAAGGGATAAATATTACCTTAGTGTGGCTCATGGCCCTAGTAAAGTGAGAACGTTAAGCAATTTGAAGAGCCACTGGATAGAGCAAAGGAAAGTTAAAAGCGAAAGAATGTTGTATTGAAGTTTTCACAAGAAAAAGGATATGCAGAAATCTTAGCAGAGTAATGAGAAGAGAGATAAGGAAGCATTATGAATAAGGTATGATACATAGATGAAAACGGTAGAATGTTACAGAACCTATAGTCAAATGAAGGAAGAGACGAAAGTTGATGGACCTTAAGACAACAAAAGAGTATAGGCTAGAAGGTTATATCCTCATTTTGAGAAATAAGTTCGTGACTCCAACGCGACTACCAGAGGGGAGAGTTAATCCCCAGAGTAACAGAAATCAGTATGGACTAGTAAACAAGATAAACTAAACATGAATAAGGGACTGAGTGATTCTATAATGGTCGGCGTCATGAGAATTTAGATCGCGTTCCAATGATAATAGAATGGATAATAAAAGAAGATTCATGGGAAATTCAGAGAATGGTCATTCAGGGAGACGCTTTCCTATAGCAAGCAATATGAGCAAAGTTAAGCTTAAGAGACTGTATGTACCAGTTACGCTAAGTGTCACCCACGCGAGTAAGGGAATTTGTCATCCTTGGTACAGGAGAATTGCCGCAAGGCGAGTAAGGGTAATTGATGTTAAGAAACAATGCCAAAAATGAAGAGGAAAAACATCTATAGGTAGATCCTCATGGCTTAAGCTTTTAGTACACCCCTAAAGGGGGGGAATATGGAGTGATATGACACTAAGTCAGAATTAAGTGGTTCTAGTGATTATGGAATGGTAAAGGAAGAATGCGATAAATGAAAAAGGAATAAGATGGCACTTATCCAAATCTTACAAATACACTACAATTCAAGAATATTGTGCAAGCACGACGTTAAGGAGGGGACGTAAAGGTTCTTGCCCGAGCCGTTATTAATAAATAAGAAACCAGTACGAGATGTAAGTTTAGACAAAGAAGATAATCCAAGAATGTTTATGAGGAACATTGATATGAGAATGGGCCAACGCGTAGTTAGTAATTAGTCAGGAAGATCCCAGTTATGGCTAAATAGGAGGTTACGGATGAGTCATCAGATCGTGTGAGATAAACATAGTAGAACCCAACGTGGAAAGTTCATCCTCGAAGAATATCATTATAATATTTGAGATATATTCAAACAAGAGTTGGGGTAGTTAAAGGTATGGTATGAACGTTATGGAAATAAAAAGAAGTGCCATTGGGAAGACAATCAAAATATAAGTTCAAAAGCAACCCTACAAGCACAAGGGCGTGAGATAAGTAACTACGAATAATTGTAGGCGAGAAAGGATATAAAATTTTTTATTGGGTATACGACGAAGTAAACTTGCAGCTTTATGAGAGTCAAGGGTTCTTCCTAAGTACAATAACGAAAGTACCCTGGAGTTTGATAGAATGACCAATCTAGATGCAGTAAAGTCATACATATAGATAACTAGGTCTATGAAACAAAATATAGCAATATTCGTAAGTTCAACAAAGTACCGAGCAAAGGACTACAGTACACCTATAGATACCGAAAGGGACATCTTGTCAATTTCTGTATGTAAGGAAAGGCAATTGGCTAAAATCTAAAGGAAAGAGTCCCATGGGCGCACATAGTAGGAAGAAGTCGTACAGGCTGCAGAACAAAAGGTAGCAATAGTTACAAGATTGGATGAATTCCGACCACATGTCATGATATGAGCAAAAAGACTAAAGGGGAGAATACCCTAGACTTTGGATTTATTCACAGAGCAACTCCCTAAATGGCAAGAAGAGTATTAAGGTATTCACAAAAGCTATGGGTTACGAGAATGATAAGTGCATCAGCCAACATTCGAGGACGAATATTCCAAAGGGGGAATGATGTTACGCCCCACATTTTCGTACATAGAAATACGCCATAAGTAAATTGATAAAATCTCGAAAATGAGATTATCTCGAGGTTATCATATTTATGCTATTTACAACAAGTGATAAGTGAGTGCCATGAAGGATAAAAGGTACACGGATTAAAGAAAATGAATTTTGTTGAAGGTTGTCAATTTGGGATAAAATACGATCCGAACTATAATACCTTATATTTATGGACTAGTATCATACAAAGTACCATAGAACCGTGATAGTATGATGTATAAAGTATATTAAAAATGAGTAGAATTTTAAGTAATTTAAAAAAATTCTTAATTTTTGCGGGTAATTGGTTAATTACCGGGTAACGAAATATTACCTAATAAGTGGATAATGATTAATATTTCTCACCCTATCCCACGTGTCAGCCACTATGTCTATATACATATGACACATCCAATGGAAGGAAAAGTGGCAAAATATTAAGGAATTTAAGATTGTTTAAGCACTTAGTCATAAAGAATTCAAGGCTTTCAATTTGGACACAAAAATAGGCGTGAACTTTAGCACAGTAAGAATGAGATTCCTTTTACCAAAAATCTTTGTTTAATCATTCTCCATCCCACTAAAATTTTAACTACAGGCACATTCTTAATCCAAACTGATAATTCCCTTGATATTGTCCTAGTTGTATTATAAATTCACGAACCAACCACTCCTAAAGGTTTGTAAAGGTATTTTGGAAGAAGGTATCATTATCATTCACAAATACAATTTGACATCAATCTTATGTACGCAAAATCAAATTTCAAGAGTTTTAATGAATGAACTGAGAGTAATTTCAGATAAGGGAGTACGATGTAATCTTTTTCAAGATAATCGACACAGGTATGTTAAGGCCCTCCCTTCTTTCTTTTGGCATAGTCCAGATTATACGAAAGAAACGAGCAAATACACTGTTTCTATAAATTATTCTATTCATAGAAATAGTAGGGGTGTCTATATTCTTGATTTCCCCATGAGAATTATCATTATCTTCTGTTCATGGGTCTCAGAATATTACGCAGTTGGAAAAGTTTATCCGGAAGGAATATCGATATTATTATGTATTTTTCAAGTATTTCACTCATTTATACATGTTGCATTAACCCATGACCAGATGACATTATATACGCGTATATATATAAATATATGTATATGGGATATGGGAAAAGGTTAAGGCGTTATATACGCACCACCACCTAATCAGCTGGTATATGATGATGATGTTGCCCACAGTGGCTGAAATATGATTCAAACGGCGTTATATACGCATATATGGGTATGTATTCAAATGGCGTTATATACGCATATATATGTATGTATTCAAACGGCATTATATACGGTAGATATGTATGTATATATATGTATATGGGATATGGGAATGGTTATGACGTTATATACGCACCACCACCTGATCAGCTGATATACGATTATGACTTTGCCCACAAAGGCCGATATGATATGATGGGATACCCTCAGAGGCTTATGATGTTATGAAACATATACCTATGCACGACATGAAATTCATACGCATATGCATGATGCTGCAAGTAATTTATGATTTACAAAGTTATTCAGGCTTACGGGTTGGGTCATGTACTCTATATTTCTTCCATGTCTCTGATGTACTTACTTATGTGCCTTACATACTCAGTACATTATTTGTACTGACGTCCCTTTTGCCTGGGGACGCTGCGTTTCACGCCTGCAGGTCCTGATAGATATGTCGAGAGCCCTCCAACTAGGCTATCAGCTCAGCGGAAGATGTTGGTGCGCTCCATTTGCTTCGGAGTTGCGTATTTGGTTAGTATGATTTAGAAATCTATTGTTTAGTATGGCGGGACTCTGTCCCGACCTTTGTGACACTTATGTACTCTTAGAGGCTTGTAGACATATGTCGTGTACGTGAAAGATTGTACGGCCCTGTCGACCTGTGGTTGAGTTTATAAATGATTATGTTAGCCTATTAGGCTCATATGTCACCTGTATATAATGATGTAATAAGAAAGGTAAATTACGTTGGTACTCTGTCAAGTAAGGTACTGGGTGCCCGTCGTGGCCCATCGGTTTGGATCGTGACATGTCGGGACTGATAAGATGAACTTGGATCTGCACAAAAATATGTGCAGAAGAGTTGCATGAGTACACCACAACGGTACCGTGTAAGTGCCAAGGCTAACCTCGATAGAGTAGTGACGAGGTCAGGTTAGGGCAGTACTGGAAATAAATAAAAGACTGAACAAATATGGGCAGTGTAATAAAGATAGTAATGAAATTGTAACAACGATTACACAACAAGATTAGCTACACAGAAATTAGAAAATAGTGCAACATGGAGAAGATAATTAATTATATGTTAAGGAAACAACAATCAAAGACAAGTAAAAAGAGTAGAAAAATGTCAACAAGAGTCACTACCGAGGTACCTCCTTGTAGCCTCAAATCATAAAATAACTTAGAATCTTTCCTTATAACACCACGGGAGCCTTCACATTTAGTTTTGAAAATTATTTTTCCCGAAATAGCATCCCGCGTTTTGGCCCACCTTATCACACCGCATGGCTTCTAGTAGTTCCCCTACTAGCCACGCGTATCAAGTCCACCTTATCTCTCCACATGCGTTTCAACACCTAAATCTTATACCACTGCATGCATATCAATATCATAACTTATCAAAAATCATACCTCAATTGCCCTACCTCAAGTGTCCAATATCACAACTTTCAAGAGAAACCAAACAATAATAAAATTTTACAGTAAGAAGCCCGCAGCTCAACCCCAATGTGCATAAAGTCTCAACAACTAAAACCGGAAGAATAACTCAATATAATGATATTTAACAACTTAACAATTTGCCTCAATAGGAATCACGACCTTTGCATCTCGATACCAATTTCAACAACAAGATATTCCTATAAAACAACAATTTCAAGTAAAGAATTCAATAGTTAAATAATGAATACGGAATAAGAGAAACAAGAATTTCCTATAAACATGTAGAGCAATTGGCAAGTAAGAGATAAGACAAGTAGACATGTGAAGTTAGACTAAAAAGACTATAACATGTTAAAGTAACTCAATTATGACATGAAAGGAACTTACATAGCTAAAAAATCGACAATTTCGACATTTAGCCTGTGTACACACTCGTCACCTTGCGTACATGGCTCTTACACATCACAATTATCACAAGAAATACCAATCCTAAGGAGAATTTCCTCTATACAATGTTAGGCAAGCCACTTACCTCAAACAATGCTAAATCAATCCACTAAAAGGCCTTTCCCTCGATTTTCCAACTCCGAACGGCTCGAATATAGCCAAAATAATTTTATACTATAAATATAACTATAGGAAACTAATTCAAACAATGAAATTATGATCTTTTCAAAGAATTGAAAAATCGACCCAAAATGTTAACCGGGGCTCGCGTCTCGGAACCCGACCAAAATTAAAAATCCGAATACTCATTCGATATCGAGTCCAACCATATAAGAATTACTCAAATCCGACCTCAATTTGCCTTTCAAAACATAAAAATTTATCCTAAGGAGTTTCTACCATTTTCCCCCAATTTCCAATTCCAAAACACTAATTTAATGATGAAATCATCAATAGATTCATGTAGATTAATCAAAAATTAGTTAGAATTCCTTACCCTCAAAGTTTTTCTTGAAGAACCCTCAAAAATTCGTCTTCCACCGAGCTCTTAAAATCCCAAATGAAAACTAGCCTTCGAATTTCCCCATTTCTACCAGTGACATCCGCTTCTGCGGCCTTTGGGTCGCTTCGGCGATGCCACACCTGCGGAAAAATCATCGTAGGTGCGAAAAACACTTAAGTCTACAATTTTTGCTTCTGCGGACCAAGGCTCACACTTGCGATCCCGCTTTTGCGGAGAACCCCTCCACTTCTACGACCATAGCCCAGGCCAGCCTTGTCTACATCTGCGATCTTCTCTCCGCAGATGCGGATAACTCTTCACTCCCAGCTTGGCTAATCCAAAATAGCTTATGTGACTAGTAGCTCGCTTTTGCGAGCCCACACCTGCGGCCATTACCTCCGCAGGTGTGAAGACACCAGAATATGCAAATCTTCAGCAAATTTCAACAAGTTCAAATTATTGCTGATTCGATCTGAATCACACCTGAGGCCCCCGGGACCCCGTCCGAATATTCCAACTAGTTTTAAAACACATGACGCACCTACCCAAGGACAAAAATTACATCAAACAATATAAATTCTGCGAATGGCAACCAAAATTCAAGCCTAAGAAATATGAACTTCAGAATTTCGAAAGCAATGCCGATTCATACCAAAACAACTCCGATTGACCTCAAATTTTGCACACATGTCATAAATGACATTACATACTATTCCAACTCCCGGATTCGGGATCCAACCCCGATATCAATAAATTCAACTCCTCGTCAAACTATCCAAAATCCTCCAACTTTTCGACTTTCGCCAAATCACGCCGAAACGACCTACAGACCTCCAAATCAACATCCGGACATGCCCCTAAGACCAAAATCACCATACAGAGCTACCAGAACCATCAAAACACCCTTCCGGAGTCGTCTTCACACAAGTCAAACTACGCATAACTCTTACGACTTAAACTTAAAACTTAGGGACTACGTATCTCATTTCACTCCAAAACTCACCCCGAAACCAAAACCAAACACCCCGGAAAGTTACATAACCACAATATAGCATAGAGGAAGCATAATATAGGGGATCGGGGCTAAAGTAGTCAAAACGACCGGCCGGGTTGTTACATCCTCCCCCTCTTAAAACAAGCGTTCATCCTCGAACGAGTATAGAGACATACCTGAAGTGGTGAAAATATGAGGATAACAGCTACGCATATCATGCTCGATCTCCCAAAAGCCTCACCGACTGGCTGACCTCTTTAATGAACTTTCACTGATTTGGTCTTAAAACAACCAAGATTAATTAAACACGACTGATACACACGGGCAACAATAATAGAATCTCCTACAGGTATGGACACATAGACAGGAGAACTCAAAGAATCACGGGATACACCTAAATATGGAGCAAAGTAAGATGACAGATAAGAATAAATGGAGCTTGGATCAAATAAGACTGAGGCATCAATATGACAGATTGGAACAATACTTGTGATGACTGAGTCAGATACAGTTGCCTCCGTCCTAGCAGGAAGAGCATAATATTTAGCATAGCCTCCCCCTCTAGGGCAACCTCTACCTGCCCGACCTCCACCTCTAGCTGGCTGTGCAGGTAGAGTGGCAACTTTTGCGGTAACCATGGCCTAAGGACCCAGTAGAACACGCAGAGCCTAAGTAGTCTATGGAGGTGCACCCCTCCTGAGTTTGGGCCAATCCCTCACCATATGATGAGTGTCACCACACTCAAAATAAGCTCTCGGAATACGTACTGATGTGGCTGTATCAGGCCTAATTGCCTTGACTAACCACTGAAGGAACCCTATGTAGGAGATGCACTAAACAATGGCAGTGCATAATAGGGAGCCTGTGGCTTAGGAGTGGTTGGAATGCCGCTGAAAGCTAGAAGTGCTGAATGAATAGGGTGACTCACATAGCCCCTACCATGACAAGTTTCAATTATGGCATGGGCACCACTATATGTGCCAAAATCTTGAGGCCTCTTCGCCTCCCTCTCCTCTCTCTCCCAGGCCCACGTACCCTCCAATCTCCTATTTATCTCCACTACCTACTGGTATGCGATATCCATCTCCAACATTCGGGCCATGATAAATCTGATACCATGGTTGAGCCCCTTGATAAATCGACGGACTTGCTCTCTAACAATAGCAACCAAGGCTAGTGCATGCATAAACAAATCACTAAACTGGACCGTATACTCCAATACGGTCATAGAACCCCAGCGCAACTACTCAAACTCTGTGTGCTATGCATCTTTGAGAATCTAGGGAACAAGATCCCTCAGGAATATACCTGAGACTAAGACCAAGTGAGTAAAGCTACCTCGACCGGATTACCCAACTCATATGTTTGCCATCACTGATAAGCAGCTCCCTTAAGCTGGAATACAGTG
This sequence comes from Nicotiana tabacum, assembly GCF_000715075.1. Lineage (NCBI taxonomy): Eukaryota > Viridiplantae > Streptophyta > Magnoliopsida > Solanales > Solanaceae > Nicotiana > Nicotiana tabacum. Next base: position 164,063,900 of record NC_134085.1, on the reverse strand, counting down.
AAAACAACCCCACTAGACTCCATAATACCCATAGTATAGAGGATACAGTTGCACTCCTCAAGAAAAGCCTGGGCATCCTCTAACACCAAACCGTTAAAAGTAGGAGGGTGGTACTTCTTGTGCCTCTCGAGCCTAAGCTGCTCCCCATCATAAGTTGTTGCCCTAACCTCGGGCTGAACTGGGGTGACCGGCTATACTGGTATGACCTCTAGGACCTGGTCAACCTGGACCCGTTGCTCTTGGGTACGGGAGGCGTGAGTCTGTGCATGTCCTCACCATCCGTGAGAGAATAGAAAGACAGAAATTTAGAATCCCCAATTCAGCAATTTTGCATGATAAGGAATCAAAGAAGTGAAGTTTTTCCTAATAGTTTCATAGCCTCCTAAAGATAAGTATAGACGTCTCCATACCGATATGCGAGACTCTACTAAACCTGCTTGAGACTCAAAACATCTATGAACCTAGAGCTCTAGTACCAACTTGCCATGACCCCATTTTTTGTCCGAAAGATATCGTGATGACACCTAGTCTCCAATACTAGGTAAGCCTAACAAATATGCGGAAGTGAATGATACGATAATCTAAAATCTCAAAAAAAACTCAACAACATATATATGAAGGGAAATCTCTACAGCTCAAAGTATATACAATAGCCCAAAACCCGGCATAATACACGTCACAAGCTCTATAACAATACAAAAACCATTCCTATACAATTGTGTCTAGTAAGGAGCAAGGTAAAAAAAAAAGTGTCGCGCCCCCTTTTTCCCTTTTGATGGGGAAGTTCGGGTTTCGATATTCATGGGGGAACAACTCATTTCCTTATGGAAATGGGGTATTTTTGAAGAGTCGCCACCTAACAGATTATGGTGCGTTAGGGAACCTAGAATAATTAACTCATGTAACTAGTTTGCATTACCAGAGATTAGGGTAAGGGCTCAAAATAACCTTGAGGGGAAGGTGTTAGGCACCCCTTGCAGTCCACAACGGTGGGTCCCGGCCGGACTTAAACTATGTGAATTAGTCATTTAACAAGTAAACAATTTCAACACATATTTGCAAATAAAGGCATGTTTTCATATCCTAAATACATGTATGATTTAGGTAATGGAAGCAAGGGAGAGGTTTGAACAAATTGCACATATATGTAAAGAAAAGGAAGTTTATACAATTCAAACACATAGGAATTGGAAAAGGGAAGTCCTAGGTTGATTGGCCTACATGATCATACCCATGCAATGTCCGGTAATCACTCCTCAATGAGGGGTTACACGTGACATTAGCGCACAGGTTATCATATTCTTTTACTACTCATTACCCTCCCCTTAGTGGTTAGATGAGCGAGCTTAATCAATAACCTCTAAGCGTGCTGATACTCGTCCCTTCCTTATGGTCCTAGAGAAATTTAGGACCTCTAAATATGGACAGTTCTAGACAACCTATGGTTTATAAAAGGTAAACATCTAGGCGATAGGAAAATAACATATAGGACAAGCAAATAAGGACAATCAGTTAGAAGGCTGACATTCACCTCTGCATGTATATAAGCAAACAAACAACACTTCTAAAACACAGATTTTGAAGAAATTCAGAAATCTTAATAACATGATATCTAGATTAATGTTGCAGATTCTGGATATGCATAGGTAAAGTAGCAGAATCCTAACCAATTTGCCTACTAGTTTTATAGCTTGTTAGGACTGGATAATCTCACATACAAACAGAACTGGTTTCAAAGTTATTTAACGCCCTAAGTCTTGCCTAAATGTGTATATGCAGTCAAAATTCTGGGAAGACATTTTGAAGTCCTTTATCCTATAGGCATGCTTTCTAATGATATTAATTAACACAATGTTAAGGACTATTAAAGAAACGAGTAGGATAATTAATTAAACTAATTCAGAACCTACAGGCGTGAGTTCTAATTAAACTGATTTTTTAGATCCTATAGGCATGATTTCCATAATTAAAGCTGATTTTAAATCCTATAGTCATGATGTCTAATTAAAGCTGATTTTAGATCTTATTGGCATGGTGTCTAATCATGTAAAGTGAAGCAGGCAGAATTTATTTGAACCAAAGGAAAACCCTATGGGCATATTATCTAACAAAACACATTTGAACCAAAATGAACCCTCTAGGCATGTTGTCTAACAAAACATGTTTGAACCAAAATAAAACCTATAGGCATCTTATCTACCCAAATTTATCCACAATACGTAACTACCATCCCTTTTCACTAGTCACCTCAATATCTGTTTACAATTAATTATTACAGACCAATGATCGAATAAAAATTACATAAATAGAATAGAAATTAAACTATAGGGAGCCTGAAGTAGGCCCAAAGCAAATCCTGATATACCAGGCCTTCAGTAGTCTTAAATGCCCAAAATTTCATAACCAATTTCATGTCTAGGTGTGTTAGAGTTCCCTAAGAACCTCAAGGATCCCGAGAAGTACTCACACCCAGATATTTCCCAAGTTAGGACTGATTTATGTGTAGCGTGGAAGGGCCAACCCTAATATGCTAGAGTTCAGATAGATCTCAAGGGACTCTAAGAAGTACACATACCAGAGGAGCGCGACTTAATAATCTATGAATAAGTGAGAGTGCATAATTTTGAAAAAAGGGTTTTGGTAAATGATACGCTCAAATTACACTTTAATAAGTAGTGTAAGGTGGTCGGTGTCAAATATAAATAACCAATAAGGTTGGGGTCGAATCCCACAGGGAATAGGTGTGAAAAGGTTACTCAATAGTGTGTTACTTGACTAAAGTCGTAGTTCTATTCAGTTAATGGTATCAAGAGTATGAAATGATTTTGGTTTGAAGTAATAGCATATTTTTGAGTTGAGAATGTAAATAATTTGACTAAAGAAACCAAGGTTGTGTCCTCTTTAATGAAGTGTAATGCTATCGGTGTTACTATGATATATTTATAATGGAAGGTCCTTTTGTTATGCAGATAGTGCCTAAATGACTACCCAATAATTTCCAATAGTTGGGTAGCATTTCCTCTTTATGATTTTTCCAAATATAAAAGAGTTGCAATTAAGAACAATCAATATATGCCAAATAAAACCCACTTACTCCTAAGCGATTCTATTAAACAAGGTTTAAATCCTTGAGTCTTTGATATTTACTTCTACAAAATTCTAACCCACTTTCCCAAGCAAAGCAAGAATTTAACGACACTTGTTAATGTTTGCAACCACCAACAATAAATAAAGAATAAGAAGTAAATAAATATCAACCAACCATTATATATATATATTCAATGTTAAACATCCATTAACATAACACCCATTTAGGGTTCACAACCTTAGTATTTTAAGTTAGCTACACATGCTAAAATACAAAAAGAAGAGAGTATTTAATGCCATAAAGTTTACAAAGTGAAAGATTCTTGACCCAAAAGCTTCCAATAGAGAGGAATATTGAAGCCTTGTATTGTAGTCTCAAAGTCAGACAAGATGAGCCAACAAAATCACAATAAATCTATTTATAGAGGGCCAAAAGTCGAGACAAAAAACGGACAAAAATGCCCTTTCAGGTTAAATATGCGACCGCATTTCTGTGGCATAACAGACATGCGGTCCGCATTCTTTTCATGCCCATCGTACTTCAGAATCCTAGTTTCCAGGTCATCGTCGCATTGTAGATTTGCGGTCCATATTCCAAATATGCGATCGCATTCTGCGTTGCATTTTCCACCATCAACATTTCTCTCCATAAGTTTGCGATCCATTATGCGGTCTGCAAACCTGTTATGCGATCGCATTCTGGACCGCATTTCTTGCACTGGATTTTGGCCAACATTCTGTTTTGGTTTGCGATCCTGTGCACACTATGCGGCTCGCATGTAGGATTTGCGATCGCATCTTTCACTGCATTTCTACATTTGTGCTGCATTTTGCTCTTTTCTTGTTTTTTTGTGGCTTTTTGATTTCATTTCCATGCTCTTGGGTCCTTAAACCTCATGTACTGCAAAAACACTAAAATTACATAAGTAAAGGAGATAATTGCATTCAAAACAAGCTAAAATTTAAGTTGTATTGAAATGTGCCGAAATTCTCCATCACATCAACACCCCCAACTTAAAATGTTGCTTGTGCTCAAGCAACTAAAACAACACTATTAGACATGAAACAATAGTGACCATGGATGGTGTTTGTTGTTAGTACTTCAAGCATGCATCTTCGATTGTTTTACCCTTTCTGAACCATCAATATATCCAAGGAAAACTAACCAACTTGTGAAACTTTGAGCCTCAACCAATTTGACAAAATGTTACCCTTAGCTGAGTGCACTTACATTTGATTCAAAAACTCAACTTCTATCCAACCTCACAGTTCATGTGCCCTCACTAGAAAGAAAGTCCCAAAATCACAATATTTACAATGACAACAAGAAGGGATGAATTCACTAATACACTCACTCTCAAAAAGAGTTTCAAGTGTTGCAACACAACATACCATAAGCTTTCCCTTATTTTAATTTATCGTTTAATTCTAAGAACGCTCGGTTGGAGATCCCACAAGGACTTTTAAGCTTGTAATGTAGGTTTAGGGAAGGGTCGGATAAGCATTTAGGTACAAGTGACTATACCCTCCTTGAACACTAATCACATTTTCTTTCATTGTTGCTCTTTGCTTCTTTTCTAACCATATAGCCTTCATTAGCTTCAAAATTTCCACCATTTAGCCGCCTCAACTACCTCTTATAACCAGAACTCTTATATTTTTTTATTTTTTTTTAATTTTTTTATATAATGCTTTTGGAGCATGAGTAATTTCACATTTTGAGGTTCACTTTCTTGCGCTCATTGTACAATCTTGCCGATTTCCGACTTTACACCACACCCCAACTTAGGCTTTTAGATTATTCTCAATGCTCAAGGAGGGACGAGTTCAAAAGAGGGAATTATTTCACAAAAAGGCAAAGGTTTGTAATGAGGTAGCCAAAGAAAAGGTTCAAGGCTCAAATGGGGTGACTAGTGAAACTATCTATACAATGGGTGACTTGAAAGGCTAACTGGTTTTCCAAAAAAAATTACAAAGACTGCCTAAGTTCATTTCTCCAACCAAATGTAATTATTATAAGCATCGCAAAACCAACATGGCAAGTTCTAGATGGCAAAAGCAAATACAAGAATTATTTATACAAAGAACTCACACACATGGCACACGAACTGTTTGGCTCACATAGTTTGAAGCCCTCGAGTCAACACTTGGCAACTCACAACTTTCATCATATACACATGTATAACTCTAGGTAGACATAGAGTCACAGAGCGAGCCTAAAGTTCACACAGTTGATCTCTTTTTTTTTATTATTAATGAAAGGGTATAGGCTATATATAGACACACATGCTTGAGACTAGACAATTATACCAAACCGGTCAACATGTTTCATTCTACTGTCCTAGTTCTACTATTACACGCTTGGGAAAGAACCCGCTGAAGAAAAACCAAGGGGAATTCATTGCTAATTACTAAAGATGGACAACTATCTACTTCTTTTTGTTGTTTTGTTGTGTTTTTTTTATATGTACAAGGATAACATAACTTATGTATGGAGATCACAAAACACTAATATATACACAATCACGAATTACACAACATAACTTAGGTATGGAAATAACAACATTAAATCACAACACTAATATATACAGAATCACAATATACACATGGGTACATAAGTCTATTTGTAGCACAAAAGCATCAATATGTACAGCAATTGCCAATGTCATTCAAGTCTAATATTCACAACCAAAAGTATATTCAAGGCTACCACCCCTAACTAAAAAGCATTCATTGTCCCCAATGCATAAGAACATAGAGTAGAGTTTATGGGGCTCCCTGAGGCGCACTAAGCGCTATGGGAGTCGGCAGCCGGCTGAGTGATGGTGGGGTCACCCTTTGATGCTGAAGCTGGGACCGATGGGATCTTGGCCTGAGGGGTGACCTCCACTGATGGAGGAGGGATCTCTGGCTGGCCCAATACTGGAGCTGGGGCTTGTGAGCTGCTAGCCTCGCTCGCTGATGGCTGAGTGGCCGATGGATCTACAGAGGCGGCCATATTTTCTAGCGAATGTTGTATTGCCATCTAAATATCTTCTTGCTCCTCGTCCTTAGTTGTAGGAGCAACAATCTGCTTGCCCTTCTCCTAAGGGCCATCATCATCCATGGACCATGAATCCTCCTCATCCTCGCCCTCATCAGCCTCCTCACCCTCGGACTCAGTAGAGCGTCCGGAAACCTCCTCATCGGGAATATCAATACGTACACGAGGTGCTGGAGGATGGGAAGCCTCGGCAGTCAGAGGTGTGAAGTCTGTCATCAAAGTGGTGAAATCAAGACCCAAATCAGGTGCTGCTGTGTCTGCTCCCTACTCACCTTCCTTGGGTAGGAGAGATGATAGATCGAACTCCAAAGTATGCATATTATGGAGCTCGGACTTCATAGTGGCAACCTCCTCCCGTAGCTTAGGCAAATCACTCCCCTCAGCTCGCTCAATTTTCTCAACCCTCAACTCAAGCTATTGCAGGCGATCCCCATATGTTGCTTGTTGTTGTTTGAGTGCTGTCACTGAGGATTGTATAGGAGTCAGGGCTTGTTTGATGAGGTTGGGCAAGGTCTTCAAAAGCTGGTCTACCTTAGCATTGGCATGCTGAGAAATGAGACCAAGCCTTAAGACGACTGGTAGTGCAGCAGGAGGCTGAGCACTGGTGGACTGAGAAGCGGGCTGTGCAGTGGAAGTGGATGCAACCAGTGCCTGGGACCCTTGGGGATCTACATCAACTGGTATTGGAGTCTAAACCTCTGGGGGAGTAACAACATCACTAATGCGCGTGATGTCAACATCTTTCAGCACCTTCCCTGTCTTGTCAGAGTGGGACATTCACAGCCTTGTAGAGGGCTGTGATCAAATAGGGGCATGGCAGTGAAGTGGCTGTCTACCTTGCTCGGATCCCTAACTCTTGGAAGATAAGGGCACCCATATCGATTTTGACACCCGTAATAATGTAGGCAATGAGAAGAGCCTTCTCAATGCTAATGTCAATTTCATTTGTGGACCCTATCCGTCGAAAGGTGACGAAACTATGCCAAAATCGACCTTGTCGTGTGAGATCCTCTTTGAAGATTTTGTGCATAGGACTGATCCACGTAGGGGTTCCCTTTGCTATCCCCAATGCTATCCAACTCCGCTCATTTTTACGATTCACCCATTTGGCTTGGTACTCAGTTGTTCTCGAGCTCCAGTCAGGGATGTAGAATTTATTAATAGTATTAGCGCTGCAGCTCACATCTTTCCCCTGAACTAGTACAATATCACAGAATACCCTTTTGCGCTTGTGGTGAGCAGTCCTGGAAGCTCCGTATGAGGCGTAAAACTCACGGAAAAGTGTTTCATTGTAGTCATCTGGCAGCTCAGTGAAACACTCCCATTTCTAGCTTTTATGTTCTCCCAAATGTGGGGGTGCCGCTTTTTAAGTCCGTTCATGCTCACTTGCTTCTCGGCAAGGATTTTTCTCTTTGTTAGACCTTCTCTATAGAGTTCCCTCGAACCATCGATTGCAAACCAAAGTTGGTAGTCATCTCTCCTGTTTCTTCTTACCTCTTCTTGTAGGTCTACTGAAGGCAAGGTCTGCTCCTCATCAGACTGGGAGGGATGTGGAACATTAGGGTCCATCCTGGGTCGTTTTGCTTGTGATGCTTGACGAATGGTGGAGGCTCTTTTCAGTGCAGAGGATGCATGTTTCTTGGGTGCCATATCTGCATGAAAGTGAAATGTGAGCGACATTGTAGGCATCAGTGAAAAGAGAACAAAAAAAAAGAAAAACAAAGAAGAAGTTAAGAATACGACAGGTATGCGGTCGCATAACCACTATGCGAACCGCAAACTTGCAACTGTTGAACTGATACAAGTATGATGGGTTATGCAATCGTATAACCACTATGTGGACTGCATAACCATCGCAAACCTGATTCTAAAGAAAATCAAAGCCTAAAATGCGAGCGCAAATTCCACCGCAAAGTAGGAAATGCGATCGCAAAAATCATGTTGAGAAACTGGGTGCACTGTCTCAGTATGCGGTAAGTTTGCGGTCCGCATATTAATTATGCAATCGTAAACTCGCCATATTTTAGCATCATCCTTAGCCAATCTAGGGTTCAGTTATGCGGCAAAAATGCGGGCCACATTTTGATTTTGTGAGCCGCAAAGTTTATCGTCATAAACGATTAAACTAACCCTCAACAATGGTGGTCCTAATTTGTACTACCCAGTACCCCAGACATATTTTCTACCCTAAAACAACCACGATATGGGAAAACATCTACTAAAAACAACACAATAAAAAATAAAGAAAGAAAATAAATAAGAAACATAAGAGAGACAACGTGAAATTGAAAATGGAAAATTAGGGCAAGGACACATACCAGTGAAGATGAGTACGAACACTCTGGAGATTATGAATTGATTTTCGTCCTTTGTAAGATTCCACTAGCCATTGTTTTTGCCCCTTTTTCGGTCGTTGTTTGCCTCTCTTTTCTTTTCGTTCTTTTTTTTCGTTAGAAAAATTTTCTTGTTTTTGTTCTGTTTTGAGTGTGTGAGAGAGATACCTGACCATTTTGCAGTGGGTAAGTCACCGCATAACACACTATGCGACCACATATGTGTTATGTGGTGGGTTCAAGTGACTTGGTGAAGGGCAAAGAATGCGGTGCACAATGCGATCGCATAGTTCAAATGCGGTCCGCAGAGTGCACCACCTTGTCGCATTCTGACCAACAATATTAGCCAAACTCACTATTTTGGTTTGCGACCAAAATGCGGTCCTCATTGCAAAAATGCGACCGCAGATTTGAAGCAAACTTCACACGGTGATTTTTCTTCCCTTTCTTATGCATTCCTACCCAATGTTATGATCGTTTGAATCCCCTGCATTCTAACACACACTTTAAATTTCTCAAGTAAATCTATCTATCAAAAATTAAAAATTTAAAGAACAAAAAGGGTGTTACCACACATGGCTTGCCTCCTATGAAGTGCTTGATTTAGCGTCGCGGTATGACAAAGTTGGCGTTTCTTTTCACTCATTTGTCGGGCATGGACCATCTTGAGAGCCAATTGTTACACTAAATGTTTTTCTCCATCTGTGCCTAAGTAGGGCTTGATTCATTGGCCATTGACTTTGAATGTCCGGAGCCCATCTTCCGATGCTAGTTCCACAGCTCTAAAAGGAGAGACATTTACCACTTTGAATGGACCGGACCATTTTGATTTGAGCTTTCCTGAAAACAATTTGAGCCTTGAGTTGAAGAGCAAAACCAAGTCACCTGACTTGAACTCCCTCTTCATGATCTTTTTTGTCATGGACGAACTTCATCCTTTCCTTATACACAGTTGCACTCTCATATGCTTGGAAACGGAATTCCTCCATTTTATTGAGTTATGTTAACCTCAAATTCGCAGCTTCAACCCAATCCAAGTTCAACCTCTTCAGAGCCCACATGGCCTTGTGCTCCAGTTCCACAGGTAGATGACAAGCTTTGCCGAAGACTAACAAATAAGGAGAAGTACCAATAGGATTCTTGTACATCGTGCGTTATGCCCACAATGCATCATCTAGGTTTCTTGACCAATCGGTCCTGTTTGCATTGACAAACTTTGCTAGAATGCTCTTGATCTCCCGGTTGGACACCTCAACTTGACCACTAGATTGGGGATGATAACGTATGGCCACCTTGTGCTTGACACCATACTTCTCTAGCAGTCCCGTGAAAACCTTGTTGCAGAAATGAGACCCACTGTCACTAAGAATGGCCCTAAGAGTGCCAAACCGAGTGAATATGTTATTCTTCAAGAATGCGGTCACACTTCTTGCCTCGTTGTTTGGTAAGGCAATTGCTTCCACCATTTAGACACATAGTCCACAGCTACCAAGATATATTTCATCCCACAAGAGCTCACAAAGGGGCCCATAAAATCAATTCCCCACACATCAAAGATTTCTATCTCCATCACAAAGTGCATTGGCATTTCATGCCTCTTGGAGATTGATCCTTGCCTTTGACATTGGTCACAAGCCTTGACCATTTGATTGGAATCATGGTAGATTGATGGCCAATAGTAACCACATTCAATCACCTTAGCCGCTGTTCGATTTCCTCCATGATGACCCCCAACCGGTGAGTCATGGAATGCCTTTAGAATTGGCATAATCTCTTCTTCTGGGATGCACCTTCTGATAATATTGTCAGCACAAACACGGAACAAGAATGGTTCCTCCCAATAGTATTGCCGACAGTCTCTCAAGAACTTCTTCTTTTGATAGGATTCCAATCCATCTAGAATAAGGTCACTAACCAAATAGTTAGCAATATCGGCATACCAAGGAGCAAAAGTGCTAGATAGTGCCAATATACGTTCATCTGGGAATGCATCGTTGATTTCAAGATCTCCCTTTGGTCTCCCTACCTCTTCAAGCCTTGATAAATGATCCGCCACTTGATTTTGAGTTCCCTTGCGATCTTTGACCTCGAAGTCAAATTCTTGCAACAATAAGACCCATCGAATCAACCGAGGCTTTGCATCCTTCTTTTCCATGAGATAGCGAAGAGCAGTATGATCTGTGTACACTATCACCTTGGATCCCAACAAATAAGTCCGGAATTTCTCAAAGTCATAGACAATGGCAAAAAGTTCTTGCTCAGTTACTGTGTAATTCATTTGCACCTTATTGAGTGTCTTGCTTGCATAATAGACCGGGTGGAGAAACTTGTTGTGACCTTGGCCAAGCATTGCCCCAATAGCTGCACTACTAGCATCACACATGAGCTCAAAAGGAAGAGACCAATCGGGTGTGACAATAATAGGTGCCGTGGTGAGCCTTTGCTTCAATTCCTCAAAGGATTTGAGGCATTTCTCATCAAACACAAATTTGGCATCTTTCTCAAGGAGTTTGCACGTAGGATTTGCAATCTTCGAAAAATCCTTGATGAAATGCCGATAGAATCTAGCATGTCCCAAGAAACTTCGAACACCTTTAACGGAAGTAGGTGGAGGAAGCTTAGAAATAATCTCGACCTTTGCCCGGTCAACCTCTATGCCACGCTTTGAATTTTTATGCCCCAACATGATGCCCTCATCCACCATGAAATGACATTTCTCCCAATTGAGCACAAGGTTGGTCTCTTCACATCTCTTAAGCACTTGTCTAATATTGTTAAGACAATGCTCAAAAGAATCACCTACCACCGAGAAGTCGTCCATAAAGACTTCTAGAAAATCCTCTACCATGTCAGAGAAAATGGACATCATGCATCTTTGAAAAGTAGCTAGGGCATTGCATAAATTAAATGGCATCCAGCTAAAGGCAAAAGTTCCCTAGGGGCAAGTGAATGTCATCTTCTCTTGATCCTTCAATGCTATGTTGATTTGGTTGTAGCCGGAATATCCATCAAGGAAATAATAGAATGACCTTCCCGCTAGCCGATCAAGCATTTGATCAACAAAAGGCATAGGGAAATGGTCTTTGCATGTGGCACTGTTGAGCTTCCGATAATCCATGCACACCCTCCAACCGGTCACCGTTCTTGTTGGGATGAGCTCATTATTCTCATTTCAAATTACGGTCGTGCCTCCCTTTTTTGGCACACATTGCACCGGACTCACCCAAGAACTATCGGCAATAGGGTAGACTACCCCGGAATCCAACCATTTGACGATTTTTTTCTTTACCACCTCTTGCATTGACAGGTTCAATTGTCATTGATGTTCCACACTTGGTTTTGTTTCACTCTCCAGTTGGATTTTGTGCTCGCAAATTACCACGGAAATCCCACAGATGTCCGCAATTGTCCATCCAATGGCTTGCCTATGCTCCTTCAAGACTTCCAACAATTGTTCTACCTGCACATCATTCAACAAAGAAGAAACGATTACCGGTAAAGTATCATTTGAGCCAAGAAATTTATACCTCAAGTGTAGTGGAAGTGGTTTGAGCTCTAGTTGTGGTGACTCAAGAATAGAAGGTTTTGCAGGAGGAGTGGCTTTATTCTCCAAGTCGAGAGAGAGCTTTGTTGGAGCATAAGTGTAGGACCCAAGCCCCTCCAATGCGTTTACCAATTCCATGTACCCCTCCATATCTTCACCATTAAAGTTCACCAAAATAGACTCCAATGCCTCGCTGAGGCATTGCTCTTCCATTTTCATTTCAACCGAATCCTCTACTTCATCAACAACATCGATCACCGAGATGCTTTCACACTCATGCTATAGTTTCATACCCTTGCTTACTTGGAATGTAACCTCTTCATTATTCACACGGAATTTGATCTCATTCCGCTCAAAATCCATTAGTGCTCTTCCACTGGCAATGAATGGTTTTCCCAAGATGATAGGGATATCTTTGTCAACCGCACAATCAAGGATTACGAAGTCGGCGGGTAAATGAAATTTTCCCACCTTCGCAAGTACATCATCAACAATTCCCACTGGTTGTTTGATGGAACGATCAGCCATTTGCAATCTCATACTTGTTGGCCTTGGCATACCTAGTCCCGATTTCTTGTAAATGGCAAGAGGCATCAAGTTGATGCTAGCTCCATTACCACAAAGGGCTCTTGCAAAATCATGTGCCCCAATAGTACAAGGAATGTTGAAAGCTCCCGGGTCTTCTTTCTTTTGAATGGTGGATGTTGCAATGATGGAACTAACCCGGTGAGTCACATTCACCACTTCATTTTTTGTGGTTTTCTTCTTAGTGATCAAATCTTTCAAATACTTAGCAAAACCCGACATCACTTGAAATGCTTCCACAAATGGAATATTCACAAATAATTGCTTGAGAATGTCGTAGAACTTTTCGAGTTTGCTATCATCAACCTTCCTATCAAGTCTTTGAGGGAATGAAGGAGGAGGTCTAGGAATAGGTGGAAGAGTTTTTGGTGTATTTTTTACCTTTTCCTTTACCTCTTCCCGGTTCTCTTTTTGCACTTGCACATCTTCCAGAATCTTCTCAATTTTGACAACACTTGTCTCTTCAACCTTAAACCCTTTCTCGAACTCTTATACCTAAACCACTTGTTCACCCTCTCCTTGTAGTACCTTCCCACTCATATTAGTAATTTCCATGACATGAGAAGTTGGGCCACTCCCACTACCCTTTGGGTTAGCAATTGTGTCACTAAGGAGTGTTCCCTTTTGCTTTGGATTTTGTTCCCTAGAGAGGTCTCTCATTTGCATCTCCAATTTTTGAATGGATACGGTATGGGAGCCAATAAGCTAAGTCATGTTCCTCATAGAAGTGTCGGATTTTTCTTGATTTTACAACACCCGTTCAAGCATACTTTCCAACTTAGACTCACTTGAGGAACCTTGATTTGAATATTGACCCTTTGGGGGAACATAAGGGTTTGAACTCCAGTTTGAGAAGTTGTTGTTGTTGTTCCAATTTCCTTGGTTTGAGCCACCTTGGTCATTTCGCCATTGCTGGTGGCCTTGCCCTTGCGGGTTTGGCCTCCATTGATTTTGTTTTCCTTGACCTTGGTATTGTTTCCTTTGATAGCCTCCTTGAGAGTTGTTGACATAATTTGCTTCCTCAAAATCCTCCTTTGATATGGGTTTCACATCCTCAACCACATTTACCTTCTTCGTTTGGCTTTCGGTGAACATCTTTGTCAACATATTGACATCTGTGGCAAGCCCTGCAATCACTTGATCTCTCTCTTGATTTTCCTTGATCATGTTGCTCAAGGAAGGAGAACCATATGTAATTCCACTTGTGGTGTCCTCAGAATGTCATGCTTGATTATACTTTGCCATTTTGTCAAGTATTTGTGTCACCCTTGCGAATGATTTGTCCATGAAAGATACATCAGCTGCATTCTTGGCTATAGATTGGTTCATAGGATCCAAGCCCATATAGAATTTTTCCAACAAGATAGAATCCGGAAAACCATGGTTGGGAGACCTCATCAAATATAATTTGAAGCGATCCCATGCCTCATGTAGATGTCCTCCCGGTACTTGCTTGAAAAAGAAGATTTTATCCCGGACCTCAGACTTCTTACTTTGCGAGAATCATTTAGATAAGAATGCTCGGACAAGTTCGGGCCAAGAATGAATGGAGTTTGGTGGCAGATTTTGAAGTCATTTCCTTGCGTCCCCAGCTAGAGAGTACCTGAAGCATCTCAACCTTAGGGCATCATTAGAGACATTGTTCTGCTTATGCATTGCACACATACCCAAGAAGTTTCTAATATGTTGTGTCGGATCATCATTAGTGGAATTCCTGAAAAACCCCTCCGCTTTGAGCATAGGGATTAAACCATGTTCCACCTTGAAAGTTGCAGCGCCAACGGCCGGAGGTATAATACCATTTGTATCCTCAATATACTCCTCGATGTTCGCAAAAGGATTTTCTTCCATTTCTTCCTCTATGTCTTCACCATATTCAGACATGTTTTCCTATCAACACCAAGCAAAACAAGCAAAGTGTGATGGAATACAATAAGACATAAAGTAAAGCACACACTAATTAGTAATTTCAAAACCGTATTCCCCCACAACGACGCCAAAATTTGATACGGGCAAATTACACTTTACTAAATAGTGTAAGGCGGTCGGTGTCAAATATAATAACCCAATAAGGTTGGTGTCGAATCACACAGGGAATAGGTGTGAAAAGATTACTCAAATAGTGTGTTAATTGACTAAAGTCGTAATTCTATTCAGTTAATAGTAACAAGAGTATAAAATGATTTTGGTTTGAAGTAGTAGCTAATTTTCGAGTTGAGAATGTAAATAATTTGATTAAATAAACCAAGGTTGTGTCCCCTTTAATGAAGTGTAATACTATCAGTGTTAATATGATATATTTCTAATGGAAGGTCTTTTTGATATGCAGATGATGTCTAAATGACTAACCAATATTTTTCAATAGTTGGGGTAGTATTTCCTCTCTATGATTTTTCCAATTATAAAAGAGTTGCAATTAAGAACAATCAATATATGCCAAATAAAACGCACTTATTCCTAAGCAATTCTATTAAATAAGGTTTAAAGCCTTGAGTCTTTGATATTTACTTCTACCAAATTTTAACCCACTTTCCCAAACAAAGCAAGAATTTAATGGCACTTGTTAATGTTTGCAACCACCAACAATAAATGAAGAATCACCAACAATTAATGAAGAATGAGAATTAAATAAATATCAACCAACCATTATATATATATTCAATGTTAAATACCCATTAACATAACACCCATTTAGGGTCCACAACCTTAGTATTTAAAGTTAGCTACACATGCTAAAATACAAAAGGAAGAGAGTATTTAATGCCATAAAGCTTACAAAGTGAAAGATTCTTGACCCAAAAGAGAGGAATATTAAAGCCTTGTATTGTAGTCTCAAAGTCAGATAAGATGAGCCCATAAAATCATAATAAATCTATTTATAGAGGGCCAAAAGTCAAGATAGAAAATGGACAAAAATGCCCTTTCAGGTCAAATATGCGACCGCATTTCTGTGGCATAACACACATGCGGTCCACATTCTTTTCATGCCCATCGCACTTCAGAAACTTAGTTTCCAGGGCGTCGTCGCATTGTGGATTTGCGGTTCGCATTCCAAATATGCGATCGCATTCTGCGTCGCATTATCCACCATCAGCATTTCTCTCCATGAGTTTGCGATCCATTATGCGGTCGGCAAACCTGTTATGTGATCGCATAAGTAAAAACATTTAAAGGTGATAGTTGTATTGAAAACAAGCTAAAATCTAAGCAATTTGTATTGAAATTTGCCGAAATTCTCCGGCACATCAGTAAACAGTATAGAGAAGACTCTTAATGATGCAAAGATTTTCTGAAAACTAGGGTTAGTTTGGTGGTAAAACAGTTGGAGAGAAGTATAAAAAATACATTGAAATTAGGACACAAGTCACAGAATAAACAGCTTCAGAAACAACTTAGGTAAACAGATTCCACACATGGAGAGGGGGATTGGGGATACATAAAATACACCTTAGTGTATAAGCAAATAGATGCGTAGGCTTCTCAAAAATTTGTAGAATTGATAAAGATTACAGCGAAGACACGTCGAGGACACATAGATCTTGGACATTACTAAACACACAACTGGAGTTACCTTGAAGGGCTAGATGACTTAGAAAAATCTAATTAGTAAAGCAGAGTAGGCAAGACTTAAATGAACAGACTAGGAAAACACTCATAGTTTAGAGATACTGATCACATATAGAACAAGCAGAGTTTAGACATGATCGGTGATATAGTAAACAAGCAATGTAGCTTGGACATGTTAATGAGCAAACAATTCATGCAATTATTGCAAGACAGGATTGGGCATGCTAAACAGTAAACAGATCCTTGTGGTAAATAAACTAGTCATAACTTCTTACAAAACAAACTCCAACATGCTAAGTGAGACAGTAGTTAGCCAGTGTGATCTAGGCATGTTGGTCCACACATTGAACAATATGATAGTAAAATAATAAACAAGATTAGAAGTCACAACTGATGAACTGAAACAACAAAGAAATACATAGTTTTGGAAATTGAATTAAATTAAGACATACCAGTTAAGAAGAGAATACAGAGTATAGAGCAGAGATGGTGCAAATAGCCAGCCTTGGCTAACAGCCGGCTAGGTTAGTGAGAATTACAAGTAACAGAAAAGAATAGAGAGCTTTTGAGAGTGTGAGAGAAGTGATGAACTAATGTTCGTCCCTTAGAAGTAAGAATAAGGGAGAGTATGTATAGTAGTTAAGAGCAAGAAGAATAAGGTAAATGAGATCAACCATTCAGCAATTAAGGAAGCCACATAATCAATTACACACCAATTTGTGTAATTTTCCCTTAATTGAGGATAATTTCCCAATGATAAAGGCAGAATATATTTAAGGAAAGAAAATCAAGTGAGAAATTAGGGATAAATAGACAGAAGTTTAATTAAAGAAATAATCAGTGAAGAATCAGTAAATATCACAGTTAATCGAATAAGATAAGAAAACTAATCAAGGTCGTAAATAAAGGAAATAATCAAGAATTAGCACATAGTTTTTAACAAAGCCAACCAGTGAATTAGAAATTCAAACAGTACTGATTTAAGGGTGAAAATATAGGTTTTCCACAAATAGACAAGTAGGCTAAAATAGAATTTCATAAACATACAGAAATTAGCCGAAAAGTCGAATCAAAAACCCTAATAGAGATAAACTAGGGTAAAAATCACAAGACACTGAATTAGACTAAGGGAGAAATCATGAAAGTCAAAGCACAAAACAAACAACGTAACAAGTAGCAGGGAAAGACTCAGAATCGAAGCAAAACATAAGAAAATTAGGGCTTTAGCATAATCTAGTTAGGGTTGAAGCAAACTCTTCAAAATCAGTCAAAAACACATAAAAATAGAAGATTAAATAATTAATGTCAGCAAAACATTTTAAAGAAAAGGATTTTCAGGAAACTCTAGTTTAAGAAAAATGGAAAGCCACTCGTAAAATTAGAAGATTCTCATAAAAATCGATGAAATAAGTTCAATCCATCTCAGATTTGTACAGATCTAAGAAGTTCAAAGGAAGAAATTAGGGTTTCGAGAAAAACAACATAGAGATGAAGAAGTAGGCTTAGAAATCCATAGGTTTAAGGCGAAATAGGCAGATCTTACTCGAAATCAAACCAGAATGGACTGAAATAGGCGAGCAAGAACCAAAGGTGTAAACGGACTAAACGTGGTCCCTTGAGGACCCTAGAGACGCTGATACCAGCATAGGAGAGGCCATTAGAGGCCTGGGGTGTCACGACCCAAACCGATGGGCCGCGATGGGTTCCTGAGTCGTACCTGTCAAACACCCCTAAGCATACGTCTAGGATATGAACTTGTATAACATCTTCTAAATTACGAAGGTAACATATATGAAGGAAACCTACCAATAAGGCATTTGTACGTATACATGCAGAATATAGTGGGCGAGCCGACAGGGCTGCCATAGACAACTATACATCTAATAACTAAAAGCCGACAAGGCCACATACAAGCCAACTAGACATACTGTCTACAAACCTCTAACAGAGACATAACTGTACAAAGACGAGACTGAGCCACATCATACCCATATACATATACATATATATGTATAACTTTGTAAATTCTAAAATGTTTATAACGTCATGCACATGCATATAAATGTCGTGTCATGCATAGGTATGGGTGTACATAATATCACGAATCCACTGAGGGCATCCCATCATATCATCTCGGCCACTGTGGGCACATCATCAACATATACCAACTGATCAGGTGGTGGTGCGTATATAACGCCATAACCTCTTCCCATATCCTATATACACATACGTACATATATACACGTATATAACGCCATTTGAGTCATATTCCAGCCATTGTGGGCAACATCATCATCATATACCAACTGATCAGGTGGTTGTGAGTATATAACGCCGTAACCTTTCCCTGTATCCCATATAAATATAATATACATATACACACGTATATAACACCATCTGGTCATGGGTCAATGCACATATATAAAGGAGTGAAATGCATGAAAAATATGTAATAATCTCAATATTCCTTCCAGATAAATTTTTTTTCAACTGTGCATTATTCTGAGACCCACGAACAGAAGATAATAATATTTTTTATGGGGAATCAAGAATATTGACACCCTTGTTATTTCTATGAATAGAGTAATTTATGCCCACTGTGTATTTGTTCGTTTCTTCAGTATAATTTGGACCATGCAAAAAGAAAGAAGGGACGGCATTAACGTATCTGTTCCCAGAATTATTTGAACGAATCTGCTTCTGCGAAATATGGACGAAATTTGCTTGAAATTCTCGAAATTCAGAAACAAAATTGGTAGCTCTTTGAAATTGAAACATTGGCTAAAGATTGAATTGATGAACAAAAATGATTCTGCTTTCACGTTTTTGGTTTTTTTTTTTAAACCAAAGATAAAATGCAAATGTTGCTTGATTTTTAATGAAGGAAATGTTTCTGATTTCCTTGAGTCTTTGAGAGGAAGACGTTGTTTTCTTTTTTGGTTCTTTGAGAGTTTGAAAGGAACAACGTTTTCTGTTCTTAGAAGTTTTGAAAAGAACAATATTGTTTTGGATTCATTTTGACTCATTTTAGATTTTGGATGATACTTGGTTAGTCATCCAATTTCAACTATGTCTAGGTTTCCACCTAGGCATAAGTGACTACTTAATCACTTCTTGTCTTGGTGGCTTCTTGGCACGTGATTGGGGGAATAATTATTAAGTTTTTATCCACTTATTAGTTAATCGGGTAATGTCATGTTATCCTGTAATTAATCAATTACCCGCATAATTTAAAAATTATCATAAATTACTTAAAATTCTATTTATTTTTAAAATACTTCATATATACTTTATATATTATACTACCGTGGTCATATGGTACCTTGCATGGTACTAGTTTATAATTATCGGGTATTATTACTCGACCTGTATTTTATTCCAAATTGACCACTTGCAACGAAACTCGTTTTCTTTAATCTGTGTACCCCTTTATCCTTCATAACACTTATTTATCGCTTGTTATAAATAGGTTAAGTATGTTAACATCAAGATTATCTCATCCCTGAGTCTATATCTGTTTACTGAAAATGAAATTTTAACGTACGAAAACATGAAATGTAACATCCCTCCCCCCTTAGAAACATTCGTCCTCGAATATTCAACTCCCCGTGATCTATATAACTTTGGCAAGGTCGTCTCTGTAACAAAACCACTACCAACTCTCCCCGTAGAAGCTTAATAACCCAACGACACACATGACCATAATTATGAATAATGACAATGGCCTCACATGACCAACGATAATAACCAACACAAGAATTCGCACATGTACCTTGAGGTTATGACATCTCAATCAGACCCTTCTTTGGAGGAGGAAATAAGTAGGGATATCTAGACTTCATGTCTTCCTCGGCCTCTCAAGTCATTTCTTCCACATTGTTGTTCCTCCAAAGTACTTTCACGGAGGTTACCTCCTTGTTTCGTAGCTTGCGGATTTGTCGGTCTAGAATGGCAACCGGAATTTCCTCATATGACAAGCCCTCTGTAATCTGTACATCATTCGTGGACACCACTCAGGTAGGATCGCTAATGCACTTCCGTAACATAGTTACGCGAAAAACCAGAGGGACAGACTCCAATTCTTAGGGCAATTATGACTCATAATCTAGTTGACCCATTCTCCGGATGATCTTATAAGGCCCAATATACCGTGGGCTAAGTTTACCTTTCTTGCCAAACCTCATCACACCCTTCATAGGTGACACCTTTAAGAATACCCAGTCATCAACCCCAAACTCTAAATCTCGTTGCTGCATGTCAGAATATGACTTCTGGCGACTCTGAGCTATCAATAATTGATCCCGGATAAGCTTTACTTTATCTATGGCTTGCTTAATCAGGTTTGGACCATGTAACTTAGATTCTCGAATATCGAACCACCCTATAGGCGACATACACTTTTGTCTGTAAAGAGCTTCATATGGAGCCATCTAAATGCTAGAATGGTAGCTATTATTATACGGAAACTAAATAAGTCTTCACCATATGATCATCCCAGCTACATTTGAAGTCTATTACACAATCTCGTAACATATCCTCCAGTGTTTGAATAGTATGCTCAGCCTGTCCGTCTGTCTGGGGATAAAATGTTATACTAAGACTTACTGAGTCCCCAATCCTTATTGGAAGGACCTCCAGAAGTTAGTTGTAAATTGAGCTCATCTATCCAAGATAATAGATACAGGGACACCATGCAATCGTACTATCTCCTTAATATAAAGCCTCGCATAATCCTCTGAGGAATATATAGTTCTGACAGGCAGAAATGGGTTGACTTTGTAAGCTTATCCACAATCACCCATATTGAATCGAACTTATGATGGGTATGGGGTAAGCCTATGATGAAGTCCATATTGATTACTTCCCATTTCCAAGTCGGAATCTCCATAGCTTGCAATAACCTACCGGGTTTTTGATGCTCAATTTTAACCTACTGACAGTTAGGACACTGAGCAACAAAATCTGCTATATCCTTTTCATTCTATCCCACCAATACACTTCCCTGATATCATGATACATCTTTGTTGCTCCTGGATGGATAGAATAACGAGAATAGTGAGTTTCTCCCATAACTTGTCGATCCAGACCTGCAACATTAGGCACACATAATCGTCTTCGATATCTGAGGACCCCATATTGTGTAATTCCAATATCTCCTGAGTCCAGTATCTGAACTCCAAGACTAGCTAGCGGATGAACCTCATGGGCTATTCCCCTCTTTTTTGGCTACGAATACGACATGCTACCTATAGATCTACGGCTGAGGGCTTCGGCTACTACGTTCGCCTTCCCTGGATGGTATAAAATATCAACATCATAGTCTTTAAGTAGCTCCAATCATCTTATTTGACGTAGATTCAATTCCTTTTGCTTGAAGATGTACTGGAGGCTCTTATGATCCGTATAGATGTCAACATGAATGCCATACAAGTAGTTCCTCCACATCTTTAGTGCATGAATCACCACAGCTAACTCTAAATCGTGGGTCTGTTAGTTCTTCTCGTGCTTTCTTAGTTGTCTAGAATCATAAGCCACAACCTTACCATGCTACATCAGCACACAACCCAATCCAATGCCTGAAGCGTCACAATAGATAACGTGACAATCGGTCCCTTCTAGAAGCGTTAGAACCAGTGCTGATGTTAGTCTGTCCTTTAATGATTGGAAACTTCGTTCGCAAGCATCAGTCCATTGAAACTTTGCTCCCTTCTGAGTCAACTTTGTTAAGGGTGCTGAAAGGGAAAAAAATACTTCCACAAATCTCCTGTAATAACCTGCGAAACTGAGAAAGCTACGAACCTCCATCGGTGTTGTGGGTCTGGGCCAAGTCTTTACTACCTCAATCTTTTGTGTATCCACCCGGATGCCTTCACCCGAAATGATATGCCCAAGGAAAGCTACAGAGTTCAACCAGAATTCACATTTAGAAAATTTTGCATACAACTTACCTTTTTGTAGAACTCTAAGCACAGTACGTAGATGATCTGCATGCTCAGCCTCTGAACGAGAATATACCAATATATCGTCAATAAATACAATTACGAACAGATCTAAAAAAGGCCTGAGCATACGGTTCATTAAATCCATGAATACTACTAGGGCATTGGTCAAACCGACCGACATAACCCGAAACTCAAAGTGCCCACATCTAGTCTTGAATGTAGTCTTTGGAATATCTTCATCGTTAACCCTTACCTGATGGTACCTAGACCTTAAGTCTATCTTTGAAAAACACTTGGCACCTTGTAACTGATCAAATAGATCATCAATTCTCAAGAGCGGGTACTTATTCTTGATCATCACCTTATTTAGTTGCCTATAATCAATACACATTCATAAGGAACCATCTTTCTTTCTTACAAATAACCCAGGTGTTCCCCATGGTGACACACTAGGTCCGATAAAACCTTTTTCAAATAAGTCCCTTAGTTGTTCCTTTAACTTTTTCAGCTATGCGGGGGCCATTCTATAGGGGGGATAGATATTGGATGAATATCTGGTAGTAGGTCGATGACAAACTCAATTTCTCGCTCTGGTGGAAGACCCGGAAGCTCATCGAGAAACTCATTCACCACAGGGATGGAAAAAATGGTTGGTGACTCTACTTCCATATCCTAAACTCGAACTAAGTGATAAATACAGCCCTTATTGATCATCTTCTTTGCCTTGTGATAGGAGATAAATTTACCTCTTGGTGATGCCGTATTACCTTCCCTTTCTATAACAGGCTATCCTAGGGACTGAAATCAAACCATCCTTGACCTACACTTGATGTTAGCATAACAAAAGGCCAACCAATCCATACCCATTATAATATCAAGTTCTACCCAACCGAACACCACGTACCTTATCCTTGTTTATCATTAACTCAATCACGGGCCATTACGGCGACATCCATATATATAAGTAACAATATTAAGTCTTAACTCGCATAACTAATTTAGAAAAAGATTTATATACATATGGGTCGACTAAGCCGTAGGCATATCATACCCAAAACTATATATAAGATACTGTCTGCATAACCTCTAAGTAGGCATAACCATAATATATACAAGTCAGGACGGGGCTCCCTACATCCTCATAAAACAACCAAACACATTTAAAACCCTGACTTGGTAATATTCTAAGAAGAGGTGGAATTTACCAACCAAAACTGACACTTGGAGGAAGACTATAGTAGAGGGTCATTGCCTCATCCTATATAAGAACCTCGATCGGACACACTTCGAAGCAGAATCTTCATATCGCTATCTGTTACCTTCCTCCTCTTGGCCCGACTACTATCTTCTCCCTCTGTGTATCCCATAACATACACCGACGAACATTGATTGACGGACTCCCAGGACTGTGGACTATCCGGAACCACAGAAGAGTTGGTGTCCTCAAATACCTTGACATAGTTTTGAGCCTGAGGGAATCCCGGTTGTGCCAATCCATGCACTACTCCCCTCATACCCTGATCAATAGGCTGTGAAACTAAGGGCCTTGGTGAGGTCGGAACTCCTCTCACCCCATCTACTACCGAAGTGGTCGAAACAACTCGAACAAATGACTCATGTGGATCCTCGAATGGATCCTCCTAAATAGAACCCATGATCTCCAATGGGTATAAATCCATAGTATAACTTATCTATCTTTCTAACACCTTCATAGCCTTTTGACCCGTGCTAGCGGCTGTAGTCTTCAGAGGTATCGCTAAAAACATAACACATCGTTAGGAACACGAATGCTTATATTGCAAGATCTAAGATAAGAAGAGAGGATGACATCTTATATGTCCTGTAGCCTCCTATCTATAAATATGGTGCACAACACACCCATAAACAAAAATCTACTAGACATGGTCTGGAGACAACTCTAGGACAGAACTGCTCTGATACCACTTTTGTCACGACCCAAACCGATGGGCCGCGATGGGTGCCTGAGTCCTACCTGTCAAACACCCCTAAGCATACGTCTAGGATATGAACCTGTATAACATTTTCTGAATTAAGAAGGTAACATACATGAAGGAAACCTGCCAACAAGGCATATGTACGTATACATGCAAAATACACTGGGCGAGCCGACAGGGCTGCTATAGACAACTATACATCCAATAACAGAAAGCCGACAAGGCCACATACAACCCAACTAGACATACTGTCTACAGACCTCTAACAGAGACATAACTATACAAAGACGGGGCTGAGCCACATCACACACACACACACACACACACACACACACATATATATATATATATATATATATATATATATATATATATATATATATATATATGTATCGTACCAATATCAAAAGCAGCTCCGGATCAAATGGAGCACACCAACTCTCGCTGATTAGGGATCCTAAGAAGGGGGACCGTCAGCTTGCCTAGATGCACATGTGGGCATGAAACGCAGGCCCCGTGAAATAGGGCGTCAACACAAAAAATGTATTGAGTATGTAATGCATGAAAATTTGTACGTAAAAGACATAGATGAAACATGGAATATACAAACACATCTTTAAATATGAATAACTTTGTAAATTCTAAAACGTTTATAACGTCATGCACATGCGTATAAATGTCGTGTCATGCATAGGTATGGGTATACATAATATCATCAAGCCACTGAGGGCACCCCACCATATCATTTCGGCCACAATGGGCACATCATCAACATATATCAGTTTATCAGGTGGTGGTGCGTATATAATGACATAACCTCTTCCCATATCTTGTATACATATACGTACATATATACACGTATATAACGTTGTCTAAGTCATATTCCAGCCATTGTGGGAAACATCATCATCATATACCATATGATCAAGTGGTGGTGAGTATATAACACCGTAACCTTTTTCCTGTATCCCATATAAATATAATATACATATACACACGTATATAACACCATCTGGTCATGGGTAAATTCATATGTATAAATGAGTGAAATGCATGAAAAATACGTAATAATCTCAATATTCCTTCTAGATAAATTTTTTTTCAACTGTGTATTATTCTGAGACCCACGAACAGAAGATAATAATATTTTTTATGGGGAATCAAGAATATTGACACCCTTGTTATTTCTATGAATAGAGTAATTTATGCCCACTGTGTATTTGTTCGTTTCTTCAGTATAATTTGGACCATGCAAAAAGAAAGAAGGGACGACATTAACGTATCTGTTCCCGGAATTATTTGAACGAATCTGCTTCTGCGAAATATGGACGAAATTTGCTTGAAATTCTCGAAATTCAGAAACAAAATTGGTAGCTCTTTGAAATTGAAACGTTGGCTAAAGATTGAATTTTTGAACGAAAATGATTCTGCTTTCACGTTTTTTGGTTTTTTTTTTAAACCAAAGATAAAATGCAAATGTTGCTTAATTTTTAATGAAGGGAATGTTTCTGATTTCCTTGAGTCTTTGAGAGGAAGACGTTGTTTTCTTTTTTGGTTCTTTGAGAATTTGAAAGGAATAACGTTTCTGTTGTTAGAAGTTTTTAAAAGAACAATATTGTTTTGGATTAATTTTGACTCATTTTAGATTTTGGTAGATACTTGGTTAGTCATCCAATTTCAAGTATGCCTAGGTTGCCACCTAGGCATAAGTGACTACTTAGTCACTTCTTGTCTTGGTGGCTTCTTGCCACGTGATTGGGCGGAATAATTATTAAGTTTTTATCCACTTATTAGTTAATCAGGTAATGTCTCATGATCCGATAATTAACCAATTACCCCCATAATTTAAAAATTACCCCAAATAACTTAAAATTTTATTTATTTTTAAAATACTTCATATATAATTTATATATTATACTACCGTAGTCATATGTTACCTTGCATGGTGCTAGTTCACAATAATCGGGTATTATCGCTCGACCCGTATTTTATTTATCGCTTGTTATAAATAGCGTAAGTACGTTAACGTCAAGATGATCTCATCCCCGAGTCTACGTCGGTTAACTGAAAACGAAATTTTAACGTACGAAAATGCGAGATGTAACATGGGGGTGGTGAGAACCACCATGAATGACAATAGATGAGTGACGGCGAAGGTGAATTAGGGTTAGAGTCAAAGAGAATTTGAGAGACAAGGGAACAAAAGGGCGGCAGAAATGAGAGCTAATGGGAGGGTTTAGGGGGTCATTTTGGTTAATATGGTAAGTTTAATCATGGACTGTTGATCAAATGATCAACGACCACGATTAAACGGGGCTATTTGGTCGGGCAAGTAGGTATTAGGCCTAGGGTATTTTGGGTTGGTTTTGGTTTAATATTAAGGGGGTTTCGGGCTGGTATAAAAAGGATTAAAATTGAAACATTAGAGGCTATTTGTTAAATACCCCAAACAATTGATTTAAAATAATTTGTAAAATAATTATTAGTTATAAAAAATAAAATTCATGCATAGAAATGTTTTAAAAATAGCTATTTAGTATTTAAAAATACAAAGGACTAATTTTGGTAAAATAATACAAAAATGTAGGCATGGGATGTAAGTGCAAAGTTATTGTAATTATAACCAAAAGGTGTCAATTTGGCTATTTATAAAATAATTTGGACTCAATAGGACGATAATAGTAATATTAAATCAAGACATATTCTAAATTCGTTTGTGATGCAATTTTACAATTATTTATATGAAGAAAATATTGAAATAAATTAATTTAAAGATGTAAAATTATGGGAAAATACCCATTTATGCTAATACATAGTTTTAAAGGTATATATGCATTTCAAAAGTATTATAGGAAAAAATTGGGTATCAACAATTGCCCCTCTTTACCCGGGAAGGATGAAAGAATTTTCGGGTAAAGAAATGATGGCCAATTTTGACCGAATGGGATGTTTTGAAAGATAGAGGCCAGACTCTGGCCTTTGAGCTACCTACATATCCCTGGTTTTACAGGAATCAGGTGATGTGTAGTTCCAGATTCATTGGCGGAATATACTGATGAAGTCATTACAAGAATGGACATGAGATTTCGGAATAGGTGAAGGAATGGTTATGGTGAATGGTTAAGTTTTGAGATAGTTGAAGGAACTGGAGCGAGGTTGCTCCTGCTGGGATAGCGGTTGCTTACTGATCGCCTGCCGATAAAGATATGCTGCAAACATGTAGTTGTGCGAAAATTTAAACATGATGCAGATTCTCTTTGGACCATGAAAGTTTTCTTCGGACGGTTTAAGGATGACGTCCTCAGACCATGATATCCTGGGCTATGAATTGTTCGATGAGGAATTTGTAGGCCATGAAGTGGTATTCTCGGGCCATGAAGATGGTGCCTCCGAACCATGATACCTTTGAATAATGATATGTAAATTTGAGAGATCCTCAGGCCATGGCATGGTGTCTTCCGGCTACGAGGATGATGCTTTTTAGACTATGATGCCTTTGGATAGATTGGCGATATTTTAGCCTATGAGATACAATAATATTATGTTAAAAAGACAAGGCTTAGTCTTGTGAAATGAAAGGCAGATCTTAGCTTGATTGAAAAGCAAATAGATAGTACCGGAATAGAGCAATATTTATGCAAGGAGGGGCAATGCTTGGTCCCATGCAAATGTGGAGGCAGAGATAAGCCTCATGCAAGTATGGAGGTAGGGATTAGCCTCATGCAAGTATGGAGGTAAGGATTAGCCTCATGCAAGTATGGAGGTAGGTATTAGCCTCATGCAAGTATAGAGGTAAGGAATAGCCTCATGCAAGTATGGAGGCAGGGATTAGCCTCATGCAAGTGTGGAGGCAGGGATTAGCCTCATGCAGATCTGGAGCTAGGGATTAGCCTCATGCAGATATGGAGGCAGGGATTAGCCTCATGCAAGTATGGAAGCCGGGATTAGCCTCATACAGATATGGAGGCAGAGATTAGCCTCATGTAGATATGGAGGCAGGGATTAGCCACATATAGATATGGAGGCAGGGATTAGCCTCATGCAGATATGGAGGTAGGGATTAGCCTCATGCAGATATGGAGGCAGGGATTAGCCTCATGCAGATCTGGAGGCAGGGATTAGCCTCATGCAGATCTGGAGGCAGGGATTAGCCTCATGCAGATCTGGAGGCAGGGATTAGCCTCATGCAGATATGGAGGTATGGATTAGCCTCATACAGATATGGAGGCAGGGATTAGCCTCATGTAGATAAAAATGCAAGGATTAGCGTCATGCATGTAGGGAGGCAAGGATTAGAATCATGTAGGTAGGGAGGCAAGGATTAGCCTCATGCAGGTGTAGAGGAAAGGATTAGCCTCATGCAGATAGGGAGGCACGGATTAGCCTCATACAAATAAAGAGGCAAGGATTAGCCTTATACAAGTATGCGAGACAGGGCTTTGTCCCATGCAAAGAATGAGTAGCAAATAAGAGTAACATATTTTTTAGCTGGGATATATTCGGTGTCTGATGGCCCGATTGATAGTGATCTTGTTACATGTATACATGTTTTCTCATGCTATCGCTACGTCAGATGTGCCTGCGCTCAAATAAAAATTGTAAGTTTTATGAGGGGGAGGTTGGTTTGTGCCTTTGTTCGCTGGCCTTGCTTTGCTTCGTTCTGGAGGTATCGTTTGAGTTTCCCTGGGTAACACCTGACTGTTATGAAAAATAGAGTTTTCGAAAATATGCAATTATTGATAAAAAATAGAGTTATTTTAGAAACATATTAAAATATCAAGTAGTTTTAGATGAACTAGTGACTGTAACATATTTCAGAGACATTGCAGCTTCCTCATGTTAGAATTTTGATGGCCCTCCTCAAAATTCTGCCCCAATTCTGTAGATGATCCTTCGGTCATTTGCGAATAACGAGACTTGTTGAACTTCGAAATTTTGAGAATCCTTCTCAAAATTCTGCCCCAGTTTCTGAACAAATTTTTGACTGTCTGGCATAAGTTGGCATCGGCTGGACTTGCTCCGGAATTTTGAGGGTCCTCCTTAAACTTTTGCCCCAGTTTTTCATCTTGCGAAAAGTGGAAATTTTATTATGATATGACCGAACCCACAGAGCTGCCTATGTATACCCTCTTAAACGGGAATCAGGTCAAGCGTAGTTCAATTACATCAGATGAGGAAATATAAATAGTCTAAGCATAGTATCTCTTGATTGCGTCTGAATTGATTAGTTTTGGCTAGATTTCTCCATCCATTTCTGCAAGTATTAGTGCTCTTCTTGTTAGCACCCTATGGACTATGTAAGGACCTTGCCAGTTGGGAGAGAATTTACCTTTGGCTTCATCTTGATGTGGGAAGATCTTCTTCAGTACCAGCTGTCCTGGTGCAAGCTACTTTGGTTTGACCCTTTTGTTGAAAGTTCTAGACATTTTGTGATAAAGCTGATCGTGACATACTGCGTTCATTCTTTTTCCATCGATAAGGGTTAGTTGTTCATAGCGGCTCCTTATCCATTCTGCATCACTGAGTTCGGCTTCTTATATGATCCTTAAAAAGGAATCTCTATCTCGGCTGGGATGACAGCTTCGGTACCATAAACCCGCATGTAAGGAGTTGCCCTAGTTGATGTGTGAACTATAGTGTAGTATCCCAACAAAGAAAAAGGTATCTTCTCATTCCATTGTTTGTGGTTTTCTACCATCTTCCTTAGTATCTTCTTGATGTTTTTGTTGGCGGCTTCTACGGCTCCTTTCATCTAAGGTCTATAGGCTGTGGATTTCTTATGCTTGATTTTGAAATTTTCACACATGGCTTTCATCAAATCACTGTTTAGATTGGCCGCATTATCAGTAATAATGGACTCGGGAACTCCGAATCGGCAAATAATACGATCTTTGACAAAGTTTGCGATGAATTTCTTTGTTATAGATTTGTAAGATGCAGCCTATACCTTTTTTTGAGGTAATCAATGGCTACCAGAATAAACTTGTACCCATTTGAAGTCGTGGGCTCGATAGGACCGATGACATCCGTTCCCTAGGCGTTGAATGGCCAAGGTGAGCTTGTTGCATTGAGCTCATTTGGCGGCAGTTTTATCATATCAGCATGTACTTGACATTGGTAGCATTTGAGGACATACTTGACACAATCTGTCTCATGGTCATCCAAAAGTAATCGGCCCTAAGTATCTTCTTGGCCAAGACAAAACCATTCATATGCAGGCTGCAGGTCCTAACATGTATGTCCTAAAGTAGTTTAGAAGCTTCTTTTGTGTTGACATATCTTAGCAATCCCAAATCAGGAGTTCTTCTATACAAATTTCCTCCGCTGTGGAAGAAATGATTGGACAATCTTCGGAGTGTGCATTTCTGAGTGTGGTTTGCATGCTCCGGATATTATCCTTTCGCCAAATACTCTTTGATGTCGTGGAACCAAGGCTTTCCATCTGTTTCTTTTTCAATATGGGCACAATATGCCGGCTGATTATGAATTCTCACTGGGATAAGATCAATGAAATTCTTATCTGGATGTTGTATCATGGATGACAAAGTGGCCAGTGCATCGGCAAACTCATTCTGAAGTCTGGGAACATACAAGAACTCTATCTTCGTGAACCTCTTTCTCAATTCCTATACATAGTGTAGATATGGAAATATCTTGGAATTCTTGGTGGCCCACTCTCTTTGTACATGGTGCACAAGTAAATCTGAATCACCAATTACCAGTAACTCCTAAATATTCATGTTGATTGCCATGTTGAGTCCTAGTATGCAAGCTTCATATTGTGCCATATTGTTGGTGTAGGGAAATCTGAGTTTAGCAGATACCAGATAATGTTGACCCATTTCTGATACCAAAACTGCTCCAATGCCCACTCCTTTAAAATTTGCAGCTCCGTCGAAGAACATCCTCCAATCGTCGTATGCTTCGGTAATGTCCTCTCCTACGAACGACACTTCTTTATCAGGAAAAAATGTTTTTAGGGGTTCATATTCTCCTCACACCAGATTTTCAGCAAGATGGTCTGCCAATGCTTGTCCTTTGATCGCCTTTTGAGTTATGTAGACGATATCGAACTCACTTAATAGTATCTGCCATTTGGCTAACTTATCGATTGGCATGGGTTTCTGATATATGTACTTTCAAGGGTCTATCCTAGATATGAGGTATGTAGTATATGCACAGAAGTAATGCCTCAACTTCTGGGCCGTCCAGGTTAAAACACAGCAAGTGCGCTCTAGTAGAGAGTACCGTGCTTCGTGAGGTGTGAGCTTCTTACTCAAATAGTATATGGCTTGCTACTTTCTCCCTATCCAGTCTTGTTGTCCCAAAACACATCTGAATGCTCCATTAAACACAGATAGATAGAGTAGCAAAGGCCGTCCAGGCTCTGGTGGGACCAAAATTGGTGGTGTGGACAGGTACTCCTTGATTCTGTCGAAAGCTTTCTAACAATCCTTAGTCCAGCTTGTTTCAGCATCTTTCCTCACCATCTTGAAGATGGGTTCACATATAACTATGGACTATGCTATGAAGTGACTGATATAGTTGAGATGTCCCATGAAGCTCATAACGTCCTTTTTACTCCTAGGCGGCGGTAATTCCTGAATAGCTTTGACTTTAGATGGATCCAGCTCGATCACTCGACGACTGACAATGAATCCCAGTAACTTTCCTGCGGGAACCCCGAAGGCACACTTTTTAGGGTTCAGTTTCAAATTGTACCTTCTTATCCTGTCGAAGAACTTTCTCAAGTCCGCTATGTGATCTACGACCCTCTTAGATTTGATAATGACGTCGTCCATATACACCTCTATTTCTTTGTGTATCATATCATGGAAGATGATTGTTATGGCTCTTATGTAGGTAGATCCAACATTCTTTAGACCAAATGGCATCTTTTTGTAGCAGTATACCCCACATAGTGTAATAAAAGCGGTTTTCTCTATGTCTTCTTCGTCCATCCAAATCTGGTGATAACCTGCAAAGCAATCCTCAAAGGATTGGAGTTCATGCTTGGCACAATTATCGATCAGGATGTGTATGTTTGGCAGTGGAAAGTCGTCCTTGGGACTCGCTCTGTTTAAATCACGATAGTCAACACATACTCTGACTTTCCCATCTTTCTTCGGAACTGGCACAATGTTGGCTAACCAGGTTAGGTACTCAACAACCCTGAGAACTTTGGCTTTGATCTTCTTAGAAACTTCCTCCTTGATCTTCAGGCTCATATCTGGTTTGAACTTTCTGAGTTTCTGCTTCACTGGTGGACACATGGGATTAGTAGGCAACTTGTGAGCCACTATGGACGTGCTCAAATCGGTCATGTCATCATACGACCATGCGAAAATGTCCTCATATTTCTTTAAGAAGTCAATGTACTCTTCTTTCTCTGTCGGTGATAAGTGAATGCTGATGCGAGTCTCCTTGATGGTCTTGGCGTTCCCCAAATTTACTATTTCGGTTTTGTCCAGGTTGGACTTAGGCTTATTCTCAAAGTTTTCAACCTCCCTGACAACTTCGTTGGTTATCTCATCTTCTTCATCTGAATCACTGTCCTCATGTTGCATTGCCTCATTACATTTCACGGTCACCGGTTCATTAGGAAAAGTAACAATAATGTTGTAGAAAGAAAGAATATGGAAGATAATAATAAATAATAAGGAGAAATGCATTTGATTAAGACTTAAAACATCCAAACGGGTACGACTCGATGAATCGAGCATTTATTTTGAAACAAGTGAATCTTAAAAATAAAATTACTAAAAATCTTAAATGCCTAGAATGGCTATAGGAATAAAATCTGCCAAGCTACCCAAGGACTCGACGGGCCTAGGATAGTGTGGCGGTCCAGTTCCTGAGGACAACTCCCTTCTCTACAGTCTGAATAGTGAGGCCTTCTTCCTCCTCCTCCTTAATTATTGCAGTCCATGTCTTCATCTTCCAAGAACAGATTCCTCAGTCCAGCCAATGCTCCTTCTTCTGCGGTTCTCCATATTGTATCAGCTTTGTGAAAGCTTGATCCATATGTGGCACTGGTTGCTCGAGAGGGTAATATGGTCCACGCCATGGAGGCGACCAATCATTATACTCTTGCCATGTATACTGGTATCCGAGCCCGAAGGTAGTACCGTGACGCTTCAGCTATATTGGTTTAGTAATACCCTGGAGATTCTTCCCAAGCCCTTTGCCGGGTTTATACCCAGTCCATGCCAGTATGCTTTCTATTTTGCTACTCCACCATTTGTCTTTCTCGGCGGTATTGACACGTTCTATGTGATTATAGTTTTCCCCTCCTAAGCTTCTTTTGTTTTTAATAACCGTGATGGTTTGACTTGGTGTAAATGGGGTTACTTTCTTCTCTGTGAATGATCATCTCCTAATGGTTCCATTCAAATTTCACGGCTTGATGTAGTGTGGAAGCCATAGCCCCAACAGCATCTATCCATGGTTGGCCTAACAGAAGATTGTATGAGGCTGGTATATCGAGCACTTGAAATTCAACATCGAACAAAGTTGGCCCCATCTCTAGACAAAGATTACGTTCCACAATTGTGGCCCTTTGAGACCCATCAAAGTCTTTCACGTTTATGCTCCCTACCCGTATTTCATGCAAACCTTTGCCTAGTCTTTTCGGAGTATCGAACAGACAAATATTGAGGCTTGAACCTCCATCAATTAAGACCCTGGCAATGAATTTGTCTTCAAATTGCATTGTTATATGCAATGCTCGGTTGTGATTCAACCCTTCGGTGGTAGCACATCATCGCGGAAGATTATTTTGTGACTTTCTAGCACCTGCCCTACCATATTGGCCATCCCTCCGCATGTGATATTGTTGGGTACATAAGCTTCGCTCAACACCTTTATCAAAGCATTCTTGTGCGCCTCTAAATTTTGCAATAGTGACAGTATGGATATCTGAGCTGGGGTTTTGTTCAAATGATCGATGACGGAGTGTTCCCTTGCTTGTACTTTCCTCCAAACATCATCTGGCCCTGTTTCAATGACAGGTTGTTTGGTAGCGGTATCATTACTTGGTCCTCCCGAGTGTTTAGGTGTATAGATTCTCCTGGTCCTAGTCATTCCTTGCGCAGCATCAGATTCCTCCATCTTTGCCTTTCCTTTTCACCTAGACTCAGTGACATAATCCCAGGGTATCGGTTTTGAGTTGAAAAGAGGTGTGGTTGATACTGTCACCATGAAAGGTGTGGCCACTTCCACTGCGAATAGAACAGGGGTGGCCGCAGGTGGAGCTACATCTACCTCAAATGGAACTGATGCAGCTACCTCAACTTTGATCAGTGACAGAGTCTGCACTACAATGGGAGTAAGTGTGACTGTAGGTTTAAAGTCATCTCCTTCTCGAATAAGCTCGATTGACCTCTCAGGATACCATTCTTCATCCATTTCTATCACATGTATCTCGCCACCTCTATGATCCGGCAGAGGATTGTTGCGGACATTGGGTTGCAGCTTCTTTCGCTTGTATAACCTTGTTGTCAATCAACGTTTGGATTTTATCTTTCAACATTCGGCACTCATCAATGGTGTGCCCTTTCATACCGGAATGGTATGCACAGATTTTGTTTGGGTTAACCCATTGGGATGGATTTTATAATGGAACATCGGGAAATGGGGTGACATAACCAGTGGCTTTCAACCTTTCATACAGCTGATTGATGGGTTCAGCAACGATGGTATATTGTTTGGGTGGCTTGCGGTCAAAGATTGGTCGTGGTCTTGGATAATTTTGGCGAGTTGGAGGTGACTGGAAATGAGATGGTTGGAAAATATAGGTATGATAGGCTGAGGCTGGTTGGGAATATCTGGGAGATGAAGGTTGATATGTGGGTGGTGGTACATGGTTTGTGGGTGGAGGTGTTGATATGTGGGTGGAGGTCTTTGATATGTAAGTGGAGATTTCGGGCCTTGAGCCACCATTACAGCCCCAACGTCTCTTTTCTTTGATATGACGCCTGATTGTAATACCTTGTTTGTGTCCTGTAATGCCTTAAAGTTTGTCACCATCCCGCTCTTGATTCCTTCTTCGATTCTTTCTCCGAGTTTGATGATATCAGAGAATTTATGATTTTCAATAACCATCAACCTTTCATAATATTGTGGATCATGTGCTTTGATGAAGAACTTGTTCATCTGTTCCTCATCCAAAGATGGCCTGACTTTGGCTGCTTCTAACCTCCAACGAGAAGCGTACTCGTGGAAAGTTTTGGTGGGTTTATTCTTAAGGTTCTAAATGTAGAAAACATCTGGTGTATTTTTTGTGTTGAACCTGAATCGGTCAATGAAATCAGATGCCATACTCACCTAGTTGGACCATTTCTTAGGATCCTGGCTGATGTACCAGGACAAAGCATCTCCCGTAAGACTTCTCATAAAGAGTTTCATTCGGACCCTTTCATCCTTTCTGACCCCAACAAACTTGTCACGATAGGTCCTCAGATGAACCCTGAGATCACTTGTACAGTCAAACATTTCAAACTTGGGGGGTTTATAACCCTCTGGCAGTTCTACACCTGGTTGTATGCATAAGTCTTCATAGTTCAAACCTTCTATTCATTTGCCGCCTTCGACACCCTGAACTCGACTTGTCAACTTCTTGAGCTCCTCGACCATGTTTTTAATGAGAAGGTCCTTCTCGGAGGATTCTGTGTGTAGGAGGTTGGTTGGATAGAATGAGGTACAGTTTCCATGTATATAGGGTTGTTTTGGTGAGTGTCGGGTGCTTGGGTGTAATGGTGGTCATTGGTTGAGTATTAAGGATCAGGAATGGGTTGTGGTGTGCTCTAGGGAGTGTGATAAGTAGTGGTTGGTGGGTACTGAATTGGTTGACGGTGATGTTGTGGCGGAGTTGGTATTGGTATGGCATTGACATTTTGGGGTGGGGTTGCGTATTGATGCGGTGCATGAGGGTTTTGTGGATGTTGGTTTGGTGTGCTTTGAGGTGGTGTTGGATTCTTTGTGTTGATGTCGGGGACGTTCAGAGTGAGCGGTAAGTTTGCCAAGTTGCGGACCTGATCAAGATCTCCTTGTAGCTCCAGTATCTTTTGTTCCAACCTCAAGACTAGATCATTTGGTGCTGGAGTACTCCGACCGTCTGAAGTTTTTGCTTTCTAAGCATTCTCCTTTCGATAACCACTTAAGTCGTCCATTTTTGCTCTTTCTTTGCCTTTTGTATTACTTGGAGGAGGAGGAGGTGTAGGGCCTCTAGATCTGGTGTGATATGCTGATGATGCCAGTATGAGCGAACCAACCTTAGGGGATGGGAATAAAGAAATAAGAAAAACAAAAAGGTAAACAAGTCAGTAAGGATTCTGAAATGTTTGCAATATTTAAACACATATTGCGGGAATGTAAATTCGCATCCTAATTTTGGAACCTCGTTGTGCCCGAGGTAGGCCGAGCGACAAATAAATTTGGAGAAATTTAATGCCAATAATTGCCTCATTTCATTAATGTAAAAGTAAACAAACCAAAACGAAACTAAATAAGATAGTGTTGCTAATGGCACTTGGACTTATTACATTTGAAATGAAAGCAAGTAAATCTAATCTACTTGGTCTCAAAAGGATCCTCTCCAGACTGGATGCTGTTGTCGATCAACTCTCCCAACTCGCGCAGGTTCAGTATTAGGAATACCCTTGCCAGATGCCTTCCTTCATTTCCTTTAGAGTTATGGCTCCTCATCTTCCCCTCCAATTCCCTCAAGTTGTACTCCAGATATTCCAGCCTCTCATTGGATTTGACAGCTCTTTCTTTCTACTCGTTAATCATTTCTATGTCAGCCTTATATTGCGCCATATGCTCAGCTTCGGACTCTTGAACTTTTTTTCGTAGCTTGTTGTACTTCACCTCTGCCTAAGAAACCTTGTCTATGACCCTATTTCCTAGCCCAGCCCTTGGCACAAAAGACCCTAGCTATGTTGTCCTTCAACCACAAAGGGTAAAGGTACAAGTGGCCCGCATGATATCGGTCTGGCTTGATAGTATCCTTCTCCACAATAATCTTCAAAGTCCACATATAGTGTGCTTCATTCTTATAAGAGAAGGCGTCACCTTGGAAATCGGCTCTGAAGTGACACATCTTAGCGACCCGTGGTATGATCTGTCTCTTGCCTACTTGTCTCAAAACCCTGAGAGGAGCGTAAGGGTATATGCCCCTTAACCCAATCAACACCAAGTATGGAAAATCTCTGGATATGATGATGAACTCATCGGTAGGGAACCACTCGAACATCCACTAGACCTGATCCTCGATCAAATTTTCAAAAAGCTGTACCCATCCCACAATGTCCTCCGGTTGAGCAAACATGTCTGGAATATAGTTCATTCTTTTGGGATGATGGAAGGCTATGTGATCATTCCACGGCCTTCGCGGAAATTCTTGACGGTATTGTCCCTTTTGGAGATGTTCCCACAACCAGACCTGTAACAGCAAGTTGAAACCCTCGAAGAACCTGAACCCCTTCTAACATCGCTCCAAAGCCTGGTACATGTCTGCAATGATCATAGGGAAGATAATGTATGTATCCCCCTCGATCCCGTCCATTAGAGTTTTGTCACCATGGCCAGCCTAGTATGGATTCTATCCCCTTGGATTGGGAATACCAGTATGCCCAAAAAACACAAAATAAACACGAAGACCCTATGATGAATCCAACCCAAAGAGGTGATTGAGAACTCATCATCAAAAATATGGTAAGAGCAACTATGATCGTATCATTCATAAAGGAAGTCAGAGGGTATGTAGGAGTTCTTTAGGCATTTCAAGTTGTCATCTTTCTTCAGCCCCATCATCTTAAGGAACCCTCTGGTGGTTTGATTTTCAGGTTCTAACAGATTAGGGCTATCCCAAGGCAACCCAACAAATCCTCCTATTTCTTCTAGAAGGGGAGTCATTTCTATGTTCCCAAAATGGAACACAACCCTTTCCTAATCCCAAACATAGTTGCAGCCTCGATTAATATTTTGTTGAACTGAAGACCCAACAGAGAAGGCAAGTTTCCTAAGAATCGTTTCACATGGTTTTGGTCATATGAAGGAAGATCCCTCCACCAGTCTAGCAAAAGTGAGGGTATGCTACCGACCATAACAAATCTGGGAACTTCGTGCCTCATTTTCTGCAAAACAAAAGAGATTTAGGCCCTTTCCCCTTCCAAGTTTGTCTATTTATACAGTAATGATTAGCATATTAGCACTTATTTCTCCAAATTAATGCATATAATCGTGGTTAGGTTCGTTGGGATTATGAAAAACCCAATGGACTTTTGGACAAGGCTTGTCTTAAGGGGTTATTATGCACACAATATATAACCCAGCTAGGTTTGACCATGATGCATGTACAATTAATCAGAGTAAGGACGTTATAAAGGTCTAGACTGGGATCATCAAGTGGACAACTTGATAAGGAAAGGCACGAAACGTCAAATGCACCGCTGATCGATTAGTTTTACTGCAAATACGCCTTTCCGAATTTAATGGGTGATATATAGGAAGAGCGCAACCACACATCAAGCATTGCTATAGGATTAATTATGCACGAGTGGAATATGATGTTGAGCATAATTTATGAAGAAATAAATAGCATGTTGTCAAGTATTTGCACGTAAGAAAAGTAATGAATGCAGTATTTAAATAATTGAAAGACAGTTACGAAAAGAAAACAAAGAGACAAGTCAGTTTCAGGACAATAAAGAAATCATAAATGCTTGAAAAATAGACAGTTAAATTCAAATAAGGGGAAAGGGTACGTGGGATAGAGCATCCCTGGACTAATTCACAAAATAAGTTTATTATGGTAAGAGTCTAAAATATCCTCAGTAGAGTCGCCATGCTGTCGCGCCCCCTTTTTTCCCTTTTGATGGGAAAGTCCAGGTTTCGACATTCATGGGGGGGAACAACTCGTTTCCTTTTGGGAATTGGGTATTTTTGAAGAGACGCCACCTAACGGATTATGGTGCATTAGGGCACCTAGAATAATTAACTCATGTAACTAGTTTTCATTACCATAGATTAGGGTAAAAGCTCAAAATAACCTTGAGGGGAAGGTGTTAGGCACCCATCGCGGTCCACAACGATGAGTCCTGGCTGAATGTAAACTATGTGAATTAGTCATTTAACAAGTAAACAATTTCAACACATATTTGCAAATAAAGGCATGTTTTCACATCCTAAATATATGTATGATTCAGGTAATGGAAGCAAGGGAGAGGTTTGAACAACTTGCCTTATATACTTAAAGAAAAGGAAGTTCATTTAAAACACATAGGAATTGGGAAAGAGGGGTCCTAGGTTGGTTAGCCTACATGATCATACCCATGCAATGCTCGGTAATCACTCCTCAATGAGGGGCTACACGTGACATTAGCGCGTAGTCATCATATCCTTACTACCCAACTCCCTTCTCCTTGGTCATAGCCTAAAGAGTTTAATCAACGACCTATAAGTGTGCTGCTACCCGTCCCTTCCTTATGGTCCTGGAGGATTTTAGGACCTCTAAATATGGACAGTTCTAGACAGCCTAAGGTTTGTAAAAGGTAAAAATCTAGGCAACATGCAAATAACATATACGACAAGCAGTTAGAAGGTTCACATTCACCTCCGCATGTATATAGGCAAACAAACAGCATATCTAAAACACATATTTTGAAGAAATTCAGAAATCCTAATAACATGATATCTAGATGAATGTTGCAGATTCAGGATATGCATAAGGAAATTAGAAGAATCCTAACCAATTTGCCTACTGGGTTTATAGCTTGTTAATCCTAGATAATCTCACATACAAACAGAACTGGTTTCAAAGTTATTTAAAGTCCTATGGCTTGCCTAAATGTGTATATGCAGTCACAATTCTGGGAAGATATTTTGAAGTCCTTTATCCTATAGGCATGCTTTCTAATAAAATTAATTAACACGACGTTGAGGACTATTAAAGAAACGAGTAGGATAATTAATTAAACTGATTCAGAACCTACAGGCGTGAGTTCTAATTAAATTGATTTTTTAGATCCTACAGGCATGATTTCTATAATTAAAGCTGATTTTAAATCCTATAGTCATGATGTCTAATTAAATCTTATTTTAGATCCTATAGGTATATTATCTAACAAAACACATTTGAACCAAAAAGAACCTTATAGGCATGTTATCTAACAAAACACGTTTGAACCAAAGTAAAACCTATAAGTATGTTATCTACCCAACTTTATCCATAGTATACAACTACTCTCCCTTTTCACTAGTCACCCCAATATCTGTTTATAATTAATTATTACAGACCAATGATCGAATAAAAATTACATAAATAGAAGAGAAATTAAACTATAGGGAGCCTGAAGTAGGCCCAAAGCAAATCTTGATATACCAGACCTTCAGTAGTCTCAAATGCCCAAAGTTCCATAGCAAATTTCGTGTCTAGGTGTGTCTGAGTTCCCTAAGGACCTCAAGGATCCCGGGCAGTGCTCACACCCAGACCTTTCCCAAGTAAGGATTGATTTATGTGCAGTGTGGAAGGGCCAACCCTAATATGCTAGAGTTCAGAGAGATCTCAAGGGTCTATAAGCAGTACACATACTAGAGGGGCGGGACATAGAAATCTAAGAATAAGTGAGAGTGCATAATTTTGAATAAAGAGTTTTGGTAAACATTATAGAGAAGACTCTTAGAGATGCAAAGATTTTCTGAAAACCAGGGTTAGTTTGGTGGTAAAACAGTTGGAGAAATGTATAAAAAAATACATTGAAATTAGAACACAAGTCACAAAATAAACAGCTTCAGAAACAACTTTGGCAAACTGATTCCACACATGGAGAGGGGGATTGGGGATACATAGAATACACCTTAGTGTATAAGAAAACAGATGCGTAGGCTTCTCAAGAATTTGTAGAATTGATAAAGATTACAGCAAAGACACGTTGAGGACACATAGATCTTGGACATTACTAAACACACAACTGGAGTTACCTTGAAGGGCTAGATGACTTAGAAAAATCTATTAGTAAAGCAGAGTAGGCAAGACTTAAATGAACAGACTAGGCAAACACTCATAGTTTAGAGATACTGATCACATATAGAACAAGCAGAGTTTAGACATGCTGGGTGAGACAGTAAACAAGCAATGTAGCTTGGACATGTTAATGAGCAAACAATATGCATGCAATTATCGCAAGACAAGATTGGGCATGCTAAACAGTAAGCAAATCCTTGTGGGTAAATAAACTAGTCATAACTTCTAACATAACAAACTCCAACATGCTAAGTGAGACAGTAGTTAGGTAGTGTGATCTAGGCATGCTGGTTGCACATTGAGCAACATGATAGTAAAATAATAAAAAGGATTGGAAGTCACAATTAATGAACTGAAACAACAAAGAAACGCATGGTTTTGGAATTTGAATTGAATCAAGACATACCAGTTACGAAGAGAACATAGAGTATAGAGCAGAGATGGTGCAAATAGCCAGCCTTGGCTTACAGCCGGCTAGGTTAGTGAGAATTACAAGTAACAGAAGAGAATAGAGAGCTTTTGAGAGTGTGAGAGTAGTGATGAACTAATGTTCGTCCCTTAAAAGTGAGAATAGGGGAGAGTATATATAGTAGCTAAGATCAAGAAGAATAAGGTAAAGGAGATCAACCATTCAACAATTAAGGAAGCCACAAAATCAATTACACACCAATTAGTATAATTTTCCCTTAATTAAGGGTAATTTCCCAACGGTAAAGGCAGAATACATTTAAGGAAAGAAAATCAAGTGAGCAATTAGGGGTAAATAGACAGAAGTTTAATTAAGGAAATAATTAGTGAAGAATCAGTAAATATCATAGTTAATCGAACAAGGTATCAAGGTCGTAAATAAAGAAAATAATCAAGAATCAACACATAGTTTTTAACAGAGCCAATTAATGAATCAAAAATTCAAATAGTACTGATTTAAGGGTGAAAATATAGGTTTTTCACAAATAGACAAGTAGGCTAAAATAGAATTTCATAAACATACAGAAATTAGCCGAGAAATCGAATCAAAAACCCTAATAGAGATAAACTAGGTAAAAATCACAAGACATTGAATTAGACTAAGGGGGAAATCATGAAATCAAAGCACAAAACAAACAACGTAACAAGTACCACGGAAAGACTTAGAATCGAAGCAAAACATAAGAAAATTAGGGCTTTAGCATAAGCTAGTTGGGGTTGAAGAAAACTCTTCGAAATCACTCAAAAACACATAAAATAGAAGATTAAATACTTAAAGTCAGCAAAACGTTTTGAAGAAAAGGATTTTCAGGAAACCTTAGTTTGAGAAAAATGGAAAGCCACTCGTTAAACTAGAAGATTCTCATAAAAACCGGTGAAATAAGTTCAATCCATCTCAGATCTGTACAGATCCGAGAAGTTCAAAGGAAGAAATTAGGGTTTCGAGAAAAACAACATAGAGATGAAGAAGTAGGCTTAAAAATCCATAGGTTTAAGTCAAAATAGGAAGATCTTACTCAAAATCAAACCAGAATGGCCTGAAACAGGTGAGCAAGAACCAAAGGCGTAAGCGGACTAACCCTGGTCCCTTGAGGACCCTAGAGATGGCGATACTAGCATAGGAGAGTCTATTAGAGGCCTGGGGTGGTGAGAACCACCATGAACGGCAATAGATGTGTAACGGCGAGGGTGAATTAGGGTTAGAGTCAGAGAGAATTTGAGAGATGAGAGAACGAAAGGGCAGCAGAAATGAGAGCTAATGAGAGGGTTTAGGGGGGTCATTTTAGTTAATATGGTAAGTTTAATCGTGGACTGTTGATCAAAATGATCAACGGCCACGATTAAATGGGGCTATTGGTTCGAGTAGGTAGGTATTGGGCCTGGGG
The DNA here is from genome assembly GCF_000715075.1 of Nicotiana tabacum. NCBI lineage: Eukaryota > Viridiplantae > Streptophyta > Magnoliopsida > Solanales > Solanaceae > Nicotiana > Nicotiana tabacum. Next base: position 164,020,965 of record NC_134085.1, on the reverse strand, counting down.
TCTTTTGGGTTGGTTTTGGTTTAATATTAAGGGGGGGTTAGGCTAGTATAAAAAGGCTTAAAATTGAAACATAAGAGGCTATTTGTTAAATACCCCAAACAATTGATTTAAAATAATTTGTAAAATAATTATTAGTTATAAAAAATGAAATTCATGCATAGAAATATTTTAAAAATAGTTATTCAGTATTTAAAAATGCAAAAGGACTCATTTTGGTAAAATAATACAAAAATGTACGCATGGGCTGTAATTGCAAAGTTATTGTAATTATAACCAAAAGGTGCCAATTTGGTTATTTATGAAATAATTTGGACTCTATAGGACCATAATAATAATATTAAATCAAGACATGTTCTAAATTCGTCTGTGATGCAATTTTACAGTTATTCATATGAAAGAAATATTGAAATAAATTAATTTAAAGATGTAAAATTATGGGAAAATATACATTGATGCTAATGAATAGTTTTAAAGGTATATATACATTTCAAAAATATTATAGGGAAAAATTGGGTATCAACAAAAGGTATAGAAGGGGATTCTGAGGCTTGCGACGTGGGCAGGTGTACCTTGAAGTCTCCAAATGCAACTTAACTCACTAGTGTCGGGACTGATAAGACGGACCTGGATCAACACAAAAAGATGTGCAAAAAAGTAGCATGAGTACGCCACAACGGTACCTCAGTAAGTGTCAAGTCTAACCTCGGCAAAGCAGTGATAAGGTCAGGTCAGGGCCCTGCCGGAATAAATAAAAGACTGAACAAAAGTGGCAGTGTAATAAAGATAGTAATGAAATTGGAACAACGATTAACGCACCAAGATTAGCTACACAAAACTAAGCAAATAGGGCAACACGGAGAAGACAATTAATAATATGCTAAGGAAACAACAATCAAAGACAAGTACAAAGAGTGGAAAAATGTCAACAAGAGTCACTACCGAGGTACCGCCTCGTAGACTCAAATCATAAAATAAATCACAATATTTCCTTATATCACCACGGGAGCCTTTATATTTAGTTTTGAAAATCAGTTTTCCCAAAATAGCATCCCGTATTTTAGCCTACCTTATCAAACTGCATGGCTTCTAGTAGCTCCTCTACTAGCCACGCGTATCAAGCCCACCTTATCTTACTGCATGCATTTCAACACCCAAACCTTAAACCACCGCATGTGTATCAATATCACAACTTATCACAAATCGCACCTCAAGTGCCCAATATCACAATGTGCTAGAGAGACCAAACAATAACATAATATCACAATAAGGAGCCCACGGCTCAACCATAATGTACACAAAGTCTCAACAATTAACAACCGGAAGGATAACTCAATAGAATGATATTTAACAACTTAACACTTTGCCTTAATAGGAATCACGACCTTTGCATCTAAATACCAATTTCAACAACATGATATTCCAAGAAAATAATAATTTCAAGTAAAGAATTCAACAGTTAACTAATGAATACGGAATAAGAGAAACAAGAATTTCAACTAAACATGTCGAGAAATTAGCAAGTAAGAGATAAGACAAATAGACATGTGAAATTAGAATAAAAATGAAGTCTATAACATGTTAAAGTAACTCAATTAAGACATGAAAGGAATTTACGTAGCTAAAAATCAGTAATGTCCACATTTAGCCCATGTACACACTCGTCACCTTGCGTACACGGCTCTTACACATCACAATATCACAAGAAATACCAATCCTAAGGGGAATTTTCCCTACACAACGTTAGGCAAGCCACTTACCTCAACCAAGCTAAATCAATCCACTAGAAGGCTTTTCCCTCAATTTTCCAACTTCGGATGGCTCGAATCTAGTCAAAATAATTTCATACTATAAATATAACTATAGGAAACTAATTCAAACAATGAAATTTTGATCTTTGCCACGAATTGGAAATTTGACCCAAAAAGTCAACCTGGGCTCGCATCTCGGAACCCGACCAAAATTACAAAATTCAGATACATTCAATATCGAGTCTAACCATACAAGAATTACTCGAATCCAACTTCAATTCGCCTTTCAAAACTCAAAAATTTAGCCTTAGGAATTTCTACCATTTTTCCCAATTTCAAATTCCAAAACACTAATTTAATGATGAAATCATCAATAGATTCTTGTAGATTAATAAAAACAAGTCACAATTCCTTACCCCAAAGTTTTCCTTGAAGAACCCTCAAAAATTCGTCTCCCACCAAGCTCCCAAAATCCCAAAATGAATTATAAAAACTAGCCCTCAAATTTCCCCTTTTCTACCGGTGACATCTGCTTCTACGGCCTTTGAGTCGCTTTTGCGACGCCGCATCTACAGAAAAACCATTGCAGGTGCGAAAATACTTAAGTCCACAATCTATGCTTCTACGAACCATGGCTCGCACTTTTGAGCCCGCTTTTGCGGAGAACCCCTACGAACCGCTTTTGAGTTACCGTTTAAATTAAGATTGAGAAATATTTACGAGAAGTTTCTCTTAGATCAATCCTACCAATTGATTCTTGCAAGTTTCATCGTACTTCACATTAGTTTATTTGAAAGATTTAGATTTACATGAGAGTGGAGTCTGAATCAGAAGTATAAGCTTATCACCTATTGAATTCATGTGTCACGACCCCAATTCCCACCATAAGATATCGTGATGGCACCTAGTCTTTAAGACTAGGTAAGACTAACACATGCTAATTACTAATGGAATTTAACTAACTAAACAACAATAAATTAAATAATATCTATAAGAACATAGCCAAACCAACATCAGCTACATAACCCCAAAACCGGTAGTACTAGTCACAAACCTTTCTAAGAATAACTATAAATAAGGAGTACATCACAGTTCCAGAATAATGGGAAGTAATGGAAATAGAATACAGCAGAATGTGACTTCAGTGCCTGCGAACTTATACCTTCAAGTCTCTAACAGCGTAGAGGATGAGTACACCACAGTGGAACCTAGTAAGTATCAAGCTTAACCTAGGTAGAGTAGTGGCGAGGCCAGGTCAAGACACCTAATAGACATGTAAACCTGTGCAGGATATAATATAAATCTAAAAATAGAAGAACTTCAATGTAAAACCAATAGCAAGAAGATCACAAATTTACAATCAATAGTGAAATAATAGAAGCACAAATGACAACAAGAAACAACCAGGAAATAAAGCAATGACATGGTTAAAATACAGATGAAACACGAACGAATTTGAGTAAGGAGAACCGATGACAACTCAATCAACCAAATCATTCCTAATTCACAAGTCACAATAAGAACTACCCGAGGTTCCACTCCTCGTAAATCTCAATTCATAAGTCACAACTTCCAAATCTTACAAGTATGTCACCTTGTGCCTACATTTTTCCAAATCACCTTAACACGGAAAAGTCCACGTGCTATCATGTACATCATATCCATATAAATTGCTAAATAAAATGTTTGAAAGATTTATTTATATATCACAAAGCATAATAACAAATATTTAATAAAGTAGGGAATCAAATGAGAAAAATGTGTATATTTTAGAAATCATTTGAGTGAAAAAATAGCATTTTCAAATAAAACGAAACCTTGGATAAGTTACCGATTAAATATAGAATTTGTTAAAATATAACATAATGACAATTTTTAAGTAAAATAAAAACATCAGATAAGATAAGGAGTTTAGTTTGAGAAATCAATTAAATTAAAATGTGACCACTATTAAGAATAGTAAATTACCGAATGAAACGACGAGCTCCCACTTAAGAGTCACATAAGATAAGTATGCGAAAAGTTCTTTTACTTAAAATCGTTATGTTCTTAACAACTTAATAGGATTTGAGATAATGACTCTGCACAGTAAATTCATCATAGAAATCAAATCACCAAGTAAACACAGAAGCACAAACTAACACATTGAAGTAATACAACAGTGTACGTAGGATGCATGACTCATACAACACACAACAATAACAATGAATACAACACACACAATTTGTTGCAGTGTGCAACCCGATCCCACAGTACAAACACAATCCTCCTTTATTTCACTATATCAATATCAAGAATAACATATAAAATCTGTTGTGATGCATAACCCAATCCTATTGTATAATCATAATCAATATCATAATCCTCGCTTATTTTACCATATCAATATCAAAATTACATATAAAATCTGTTGCGGAGCGCAACCCGATGCAACGACCTAACCGGTTATTTTGCTTTCTAGATCATCATTCCCCTAAATAAGACTCCTTGTATGTGATGTATTATGACTTATGGGGATGGTTAGTCGGGATTTAGAAGTGTTCGGGTTGAAATAGGAACACTTAGTTCCTTAGTATTGGCTTTAAAGGGCTAAGTTTGACTTAGGTCAACATTTCTATTAAACGACCTTGGAATCGGGATTTGACGGTCCCAATAGGTTTGTATGATGATTTTAGACTTGGGCATATATTAGAATTGGGTTTTGGATGACCCGGGAGAGTTTTGGCGCATAAAGTTAAAAGTTGACGCATTGAAGGTTTTAAAGTTCTTTAAATTTGGGTTGGAATAGTTTTGGTGTTATCGAGGTCTGTTTGGGATTCTGAGTTCAAGAATAGTTCTGTATGGTGATTTAAGACTTGCACGCAAAATTTAGTGTCATTATGAGTAGTTTAAGTATGATTCAGCGCGTTCGGAGCAAGTTGGAAGAACTTGTAAGTTTATAAGTTGATTCGACTTGGTTTGGAGTGTGATTCTTAGTTTTGGTGTTGTTTTCCGTGTTTTGAGAGGTCTAAGCAGGTCTGTTTTATGTTTATAAACTTGTTGGTATGTTTGGACGAGGCCTCGGGTGCTACTCGGATGGTACACGGATCGGGTTTGAGCTTGAAAGGGGTTGCTGGTGCACCAGTTCTGGTGTGCCCGCACCTGTGAGCTTTTGGCCGCAGGTGCGAGCTCCTGGCTCCATAAGTAGCTTTGGGCGTGTGGTCAGTGGTTCGTAGAAGTGGAGGAACTTTCGCAGAAGCGGCCTCGCTTCTGCGATGAAAAGTACGCAAGTGCGAGAAGAGGCTGGCCAGGCCTAGACCGCAAATGCGCTCCATTTTTCACAAAAGTAGAGGCAGCCAGCTTGGGCTAGGTGCGCACCTGCAGAAGGGTCCATTTAATACGGGACTTAGGCCATTTTCGACTCGCTTCTTTCACTTCTTGGGCGATTTTGGAGCTTCTTAGTGAGAGGTTTTAACCTAGCTATTGAAGGTAAGTAATTTCTATCTAATATAAGTTAAATGTATAGATTATGGGTAGATTTTAACATGTAAAATTTGAAAATTTTGGTTTTAGTTGAAAAACCTAGATTTTGATAAAAATAGGGTTTGGCCACGAAAATGATTATGAAATTGGGTGAAAAATGATATATTTGAGTTCGTGAGGTTATGGGTAAGAATTATCCTCGAAAATTTCCGGATCGAGGCACGTGGGCCAGAGGGGTGAATTTTAGGAATCACCTATTTGGGGGAGGGTAATTGCCTTAATAGTTAAATTATGAACATTTGAGTATATATTGACTTATTTATATAATATCTGGCTAGTTTCGGGTAGTTTGGCACTATTTCATGATTTAAAGTGTATTTGTGGACCGCAAGTGAGCTTGAGAATGAGGCAAATATCTTACCTAACCTTGTAAGAGGGAACTCATCCCCTTAGGTGTATTTTGTTGTGAATTACTTGTTTGGGGAGCTACATACTCACTAGGTGACGAGAGTCCGTGCATAGCTATATTCCATGTAATGTCCGGGTAGTCTTAGATTTACATCAATTTTTGTTTGCACTGTTATGTTGATTATGCATATTAATTATCTTAAATAGAGCTGAGATTAATAATTTTAAGATTTTAAGTCTCCAGTTTAGATTTCTTATGTTTGGGAAGAATTGAAGAATTTTATAATAACTCTGAGAAATACATGTCCACTCGTGTCGCAAGTATTTCTGCAAGCGAGGTAAATTCTTCTACTCTCATGGAAGCGGGTCATTTGCCTCGGCAGGTTAATAGATGCATCTATGGTTCATGTCGTTCGACCCTGAGCAATTCACACAGTATATATATTATGGATCGGGACGAATGACCTCGGCATATATCGTGCGTGATAATACTCGGAGCCTAATTATAATTGACATTATCTTTGGCTTGAGAGGTTAAGATTTATTTAATGATAGGAAATGAGTTGGGATTAGTAGGTGTTGGCTAGAGAAACTCTTGAAATTTATTATCATTTAAGGAACCATTTGTCCACTACCTGTTATTATGTTATTATCCTTATTATTTCCTTGTTTTATACCTGTTTATAGTTCCTGTCTTTTTTTATTGGCCCATAGTAAATGTCGATGTCGACCCCTCGTCACTACTTCTTTGAGGTTAGACTGGATACTTACTGGGTACATGTTGTTTATGTACTCACACTACACTTCTGCACTAACCATGTAGGATCTGAGGCAGGTACATCTGGTAGTCATCCCAGCGCGCACTCCTGATACTCTGAGACTTAGTGGTAAGCTGCCTTCCAAGTCCGTTCTACAACACCCAAAGTCTCTCTTTTGTATTTAATTTCTGTCTACTTTAGTTCAGACAATAGTTTAGTGTTTTGTATATTCTACTAGTAGCTCATACACTTGTGACACCAGATCTTGGAATTATGCTTGTAGACACTTGATGATTTTGAGTACTTATTTCACACACTTGTTCTTATAATTGTTTACACTTTATTTTGTAAAATTTCCAACCTCTTACTTATTTAACAATTAAAAATCAACCATTTCAAAATGTTTAAAATAATAAATACATGGCTTGTTCACCGTTGGCTTGCCTCGCGGCGACATTGGGCGCCATCACGACCTATAGGGAAATTGGGTCGTGACAACATGGTAATAGAGCACTAAGTCTACGTAGGTCTCGCAAGTTATGAGCAGGCCTAATAGAGTCTTGCGGATCGGTGCAAAGACGTTTTTACTTATCTTCGAGAGGCTATAGGGTGTTAGGAAATCTCTCTTTCTTCATCTCCTATCGTGCATTTGATGTTATGCTAAGTATATTTCTCTTATTCTCTCACAGATAGTGAGAACGCGTGCGACATATGTACCCGACCGTGGAGGAGCTTCTCCCCCTGTTGCTAGAGGCAGAGGCTGAGGGAGATCTCCAGCTCGTGGTAGAGGACGAGGACGTCCTAGAGTTGCTACAGTTATACCACCAGTGGATCTAGTAGAGGATCCTATTATTGAGGAGCAGGGCAAGGTGCCTGCAGTAGAGCCAGCCTCGACGGATTTCATGTCCGCACTAGGATTGCAGGAGGCCATAGGCCATATCATGCGGTTCATGGATTCTATGACTCGGGCTGGTCTATTTCCAGCAGACCCAGCCACATCTCAGGCGGGAGGGGGAGCACAAACCCCTACCGCTCAGGCTCCAGGTCATGTAGCTATCGTATATCAGACCCTAGGCGCACTACCCATGGGGGGGAGGGCCAGCCGATAGTAGCAGCTATACTTGAGCCTAGATCAGCTATGGCTAGCGAGCTGCGGAAGCTATTAGATAGATGGACCGGGCTACACCTTCCTGTCTTTCGAGGTGAGCGACATGAGGATCCCCAAGACTTTATTGATTGGCACAAAGACAGACTACACAACATGAGGATATTGGAGTCCTACGGGGTGGACTTTACTACTTTCCAGCCGGAAGGCAGGGCTCGTAGGTAGTGTCAGTCATATCTACTCGGTAGAACAACATATTCTCCTCACTTGACTAGGGACCAGTTCATACGTATTTTTTTGGATAGGTATATTCTGCCCTTTCAGAGGGAAGAGTTGTGGTTTTAGTTTGAGCAGCTCTCGTAGGTCAGATATCAATGACTGACTATAAGGCGAGGTTCTCTAAGTTGTCTCACTATACACTTATGATGCTTCCCACCTATGCAGAGAGAGTGCTCAACTTTGTTGTAGGATTGCACTCTGGTATCCAGACTACTGTGGTCTGAGAGGTTGAGATGGGGACTTTTTACGAGCTAGTTGTGAAGATACCTCGAAGGATCGAGGGTGCTCATCAGCAGATTTGAGAGCAGATGCCGCGGGACAAGCGGCTCGGTTATTCTGGAGGGTTCCTTGGTGCTACGTCTGGGGTAGAGGTTAGTCTGGGAGATCTCAGCCTAGCAGACGGACATATCTAGCACTTCCACCTTCTTAGGCTACTCCATTGCGGCCCTATTTCAGCCCCATGCTAGAGAGTTCCTACCGCTCACCAACTATTCAAAGTTCCCTCAGTAGGTATTCACGCCATCAGGGTAAGACTTTAGGTCAGTAGTCCTCCGTTCCGAGGGGTTGTTACTAGTGCAGGGATCCTGGCCACATGAAGAGGTTTTGTCCCAGACTTCACGGCAAGGCAGTACAGCAGGGTCATTAGCATATAGTTACAGCACCAACTGTCGCACCAGCCGTTCGGCCACCCAAAGGTGGAGGGCTGGTGAGTAGTGGTCGTCTAAAAGTGGAGGCTAGGCAGATGGAGGTCAGTCAGGTGATGCTCAAGCTAGATTCTAAGCTTTTCCGGCCAAACCAGATGCAGTGGCGTCAGATGCCATGATCACATGTATTATTTTTATCTGTGGTAGGGATGCTTCAGTACTGTTTGATCCGGGGTGTACATATTCATATGTTTCATCTTTGTTTGCTCATTTCTTGGGTGTTCCTAGTGACTCATTGGGTACTCTTGTATATGTGTCCACGCTGGTGAGAGATTCTATGGTTGTGGATCGGATCTATCGGTTCTGCATTGTTACTTTCTATGGTTATGAGGCCTAGGAGGACCTTCTGTTGCTCGATATGACAGACTTTGAGGTCATCCTAGGCATGGACTCGTTATCCCCATATCACGCCATCCTTGAATTCCATGCCAAGACTATTACCTTGGCGATGCCAGAGTTGCCTAGATTGGAGTGGAAGGGTTCGTCTGTTAGTGCATCTAGTCGGGTTATCTCTTTTCTGAAAGCTTGACACATGGTCGTGAGGGGTTGTTTAGCTTATCTAGCTTATGTTCGGGATACTACTACAAAGACTCCGACAATTGATTCAATGTCCGTGGTTCGGGAGTTCTCCGATGTGTTTTGTTCTGATTTTCTAGGCATGCCACCAGGTCGTGATATAAATTTCTGTATTGATTTGGCTCCAGGTACCCAGCCTATCTCTATTCCACCGTACCGAATGGCTCCGAAAGAGTTGAAGAAGTTTAAGGAACATCTTGAGGAGTTGCTAGCAAAGGGGTTCGTCAGACCGAGTGTATCACTTGGGGTACACCGGTGTTATTCGTGATAAATAAGGATGGGACTATCCGGATGTGCATTGATTACCGCCGGTTGAACAAAGTTACCATTAAGAACAAGTAACCATTGCTGCATATTGATGATTTGTTTGACCAGTTGTAGGATGCCAGGGTTTTCTCTAAGATTGATTTGAGATTGGGGTACCATCAGTTGAAGATTCGTGATTTAGATGTTCCAAAGACGGCTTTCCAAATTAGATATGGCCACTATGAGTTTCTAGTGATGTCCTTCGGTTTAATTAGCGCCCCAGCAGCATTTATGGATTTGATGAACCTGGTGTTTAGGCCGTATATTGACTCGTTTGTCATTGTCTTCATTGATGACATTTTGATATACTCGCATAGCCTGGAGGAGCACGAGCAGCATTTGAGAGTGGTGCTTCTGACCTTGCGGGAACAGAAGCTATATTCTAAGTTCTCCAAGTGTGAGTTTTAGTTAGATACTTTGGCATTCTTGGGGCATGTTGTATCAGGCGAGGGTATTAAGGTAGATCCCTAGAAGATCGAGGCACTTCAGAGTTGGCCTCGTTCTACCAGAGCTACCGAGATTAGGAGTTTCTTGGGGTTAGTAGGTGTTGACTAGAGAAACTCTTGGAATTTATTATCAGTTAAGGAACCATTTATCCACTGCCTGTTATTGTGTTATTATCCTTCCTACTTCAACTAAAGCATATAAGAGAAAAATAACAAGTAGGAAGAAGAATGAGTGCTAGCAACGTTAAGTAGAACATGTAAGAGTAGATTTACAATGAAAGATATCACATGTTATGACAATTCAATTAAGGCATGGAAAGTGTCTAGATACTCGAAACCGGTCAAATACCACATATAGGCCATGTACCCACTCGTCACCTCCCATACACGGCTTTTACATAAGACGAATAGCACAATTAACCCAAATCCTACGGGGTAGTTTTCCCCACACAAAGTTAGGCAAGATACTTACCTCAATTTGGCCAAATCAATACTCAAATTAGCTTTTTCTTTACGAATTCACCTCCGCTCGGCTCAATCTAGCCAAAGACGACTTTACTTACATCAAACAATGTAAGGGAATACAATTTCAATTAACAAAGATATGATCTTTATACAATTTCCAAAGAGTCAACCCCCAACTCGCCCGGTTAAAACCTGGGTCCAAGGGTCGGTATTGACTAACCGTAACCCCCACGAGTCCACATATGTGTTTTATTTTCAAATTTGAGTCCAATCCGAATCTCAAAGCTCAATTTTTTGTTTTTCAAAACTTTGACAAAAATGCCCAAACTTCCTCTTAGATTCTCATGAATTTGATGTTAAATCTAATATATAATCATGAAATAAAATTGAAAATTGATTAAAATCGCTTACTCAGTAGTTTGGTATAAAACATCTCTCCAAACAATCGCCTCCTACTAAGTCTAGGGTTCAAAATATGTTAAAATGAAGCTACATCCCGAAGTACTCAACTATAAACCAGCTACAGATGTCGTATTCACGACCTGCGAGCATTTCATCGCAAAAGCGAAACATAGGACTTTTTGCTTAAGTCGCATTTGCGACCCAATTCATCGCAAATGCGAAGACAACTTCCATCGCAAAAGCAACAGGCATCTTCGCAAAAGCCAACAACAACACTTCACAAATGTGAGGGAATTCTTCGCAAATGCAAACTCTTCCCCATCAACATAGGATCGCAAAAGTGACTAGGTGTCCGCAAATGTGATGGTCGTATTTGCGACCTTCTCATCACAAATGCTATGACACCAGCACCAGCACACACAATTCTCAACAAAACATTTCGAAACTAATCTGGAACCCGCCCGAGCCCTCGGGGGCAAACATCTACACAAGTCTAAAAACATAGCACAAACTCGCTCGTGCTATCAAAATACCAAAATAACCTCTAGAATCATGAATCGGATGCCAAAACGCATGAAAATCACCATAAACTTCAAGAATCGCAACCAAGCGTCCGAACCATATCGATACAACTCCGAATGACACCAAATTTTGCACGCAAGTTCCATATGACAAAATGGTCCTATTCCAAGTCCCGAAACAAAAAATCCAACCCTGATAGCGTTAAAGTCAAACCATGTTCAAACTTAGGAAAATTTCAAACCTTTAAATTGCCAACTTCTACCAAATGGTGCTGAAACCTTCTAGAAACATCCAAATACAAATCCGGGCATACGCCCAAGTCCAAATTTAACATTCGGACCTACCGGAACTATCAAAACTCCGATCCGAGGTTAAATACTTAAAAGTCAAACCTTGGTAAATTCTTTCAAGCTCGAGCTTCTCAAATGAGAGTCACCCCTTAAAATCATTTCCGAACCACTCAAAAACTAGAGCCGATGATGAACGCAAGTCATAATACACTATGTGAAGCTGCTCATGACCTTAAACTACCGAAATGGGTGTTATTGCTCAAAACGATCGGTCGGGTCGTTACATCATGAGAATCTATAAACCTCAAGAGTGAAATATAATAGTATCATATCTAGAATAACAATCTTGCACCTATCATGTCAAAACGCTTATTCCTCGCATTAATAAGAAACCAACTCTGCTAATCTCTAGCTCTTTACCGTCAATTATCAATTGTTTTACTTTGGTAGTTAATCGTAGTTCATAATCATTCCAAATCAAGTTTTAATCATCCTAAATAGTAGCCAAACTAGGAATTACTAGAGCATTGTTTAATCCAATCCATGTGGAGACGATAATAATATTATACTATCTTTGGCTAGCGAGCATCAATTTTGTATTGTGTTTTGTGCTCATCAGCAGGTGCAATTGTAGCAGAACCTCAGCAGCTTCAGCAATCAACTAAGTCCAAAAATGATCTGATTCAATGTGATTCACACTCAGAGCCTCTGGGATCCCATCCGAATATATCAACAAGTTCCATAACACATAACGAACCTACTCGACGCCTAAAATTACATCAAACAACATCGATTCTATGAATCGAAACCCAATCCAAACTTATTCAAATCATGAACATCCAACTTCCAAAAATAATGCCAATTTATACCAAACCAACCCCGACTTATCTCAAATTTTGCACACAAGTCATAAATGATAAAAATTGACCTAATTCAACTTTCAAAATCAAAATTCGACCTTGATATTAATAAAATCAACTCTCGATCAAACTTCTCAACCCTCCAAACCTACAATTTTCTAACTTTGGCCAATTCAAGCCTAAACAACCTAAGAACCTCTAAATTAATATCTGAACATGCTTTTATGTCCAAAATCACCATACGGCGCTATCAGAACTGTCAAAACTCCATTCTGGGTCATCTACACAAAAGTCAAACTCTGGTTAACTCTTTCAACTTAAGCTTCCAACCTTGGGATTAAGTGTCCTATTTCACTCCAAAACTTACCTGAAACCAATACAAACCACCTCGAAAAGTCACATAACAACAATTTAACATAGAGGAGGTAATAAATACTGGAACGAGTCTAAAATACTCAAAACGACCGGCCGGGTCATTACAATATAAAAAATAACATAGTTTTACAAATCACATATCATCAAGAAAACTAAAAATTAAAAATCATATTCCATTTATAGTTTTAAAACAAAGCAGAAAAACTATACTTCATTTATAGTATTATACCATAAAAATAGAGAGAGGCTAGAAAGGAAGTCAGGCTCCCTAAAAACGTGTTCCTAGTGGGGCCTAAATGGCTAAATGAAAAAGCGTCAAGTAAATTTCAAGAGCTCTTGCTCCACCTAGCATATGTCACGGCCCAAAATCCACTAGTCGTGATGGCACCTAACCCAACCCGCTAGGTATGCCAACTAATATCTATCCAAGTCCAAAGATATTAATAAAACAATTGAACAAAAGGAATTTTTTAAATCTTATACATTTCAAAGGACTGGTAGTACAAATCACGAGCGTCTAAGAATAGAGTTTACAAAGCAGAAACAAAGTAAACACATCATCTATTTGAAAAATACATAAAAAGAGGTTTATAAATCTAAGGCTCCCTTGAACAATAGGCAGCTACAACCGGAACGCAAGTACTTCTTCAATCCTATCTCTCGTTGATCACATCAACATTATCAGCCAAAATATGCACGAGGTGCAGAAGTGTAGTATGAATACAACTGACCCCATGTACTCAATAATTAATAAACCTAGCCTTAGGTTGAAAGTAGTAACAAGCTGGAACATGGTCGGGTCCAACACTAGTAGCCAACAACAATTCATAACAATGTAGAGCATATAAATAAGTAAGTAACCCAGAGATAAAATGCTAAGCTTTTTCACAGTTTTCCAAAAATAGTTCTGCTTTTAAAGAATATTAGTGAAAACCCAAATCCTTTACCAAAATTGTCAAAAAATATGAGATAGTTGAAAACTATAAATTTTTTTCCAAAAATCCTTTCCACAATAAACAAGATATTTCATTTGCTTTCCAGATAACAAGTGTGAAATACCACTATATTCCCACATATCAATGCGTGTGAGAAATCATGAATGACGTGATGTCGTATAACATGAGGAAAAATGCATCTCTATGCATGTATGTCATGTGCGCATGTCAATGCCATGTATCTGAGAGATGATTTCATGTACTCATACTCTAAGAGTACTCATTCTCATTGTCTCACACTTTTCACTCGTCATGCTCAATCACTCAGTACTGTATATGACCAATCCGGCCCAGGGAAAGATCCATCCCGCAATATATACATCAACTGACCATTAGTCACACAATATAGAGGAAGGCCAATCCGGCCCGCGGAGAAGATCCAATTCTAGGTATATAAATTCTAAACCACTCTGTACTATATATGGCCCATACAGCGTAGGAAAGATCTATTCCGGAATATATACATCTCTGACCATAAGTCACCAGTAGAGAGGAAGGCCAATCCAGCACCCATGAAGAAGATCCATCTCCGGGTATATAAATGCTTCGGACAAGATCCATATCCAAGGAAGATCCATCCCTCAATATAATCAACCATGCTCACTAGGGGTGTGTACAGACTCCGGAGGGGCTCCTACAACCCAAGCACTATCATAAGCCAGATCTAGGCATAAATCAATATAACATGTCGCGGCGTGCAGTCCGATCCCATAACTGTCACTCATGATCAGGCTCTCAGCCTCACTTTGTTATCAATCTCTCCAGTCTCACTCACGGGATAACTATGTCATGAAACTAGCCCGACAACAATGATTTGATGTACCAATAAGCAAGAACTGAGACTGCGATATGATATGAATGCATAAATACGACTGAGTATGAAATATCAATGAGAGCAGTGAGATGAAAGCAAGAAACGACTACTATCGGTCCTAATAATATCAGCATAAATCCTAAACATGATATCTAGAATGATTGATAGCTCAGATACTTTATCACATGGTGAAAACACAGATATCAACAAAATAGGGCCAATATACAGTGCCATGGAAATAATGAGGTCACAATTCATATGGTGCACAACCACACGCCTGTCGCCTAGCATGTGTGTCACCTCAATACCAATCACATAACACGTAAATTTGGGGTTTCATACCCTCAGAATTAAGTTTAGAAGAGTTACTTACCTAGAACAAGCCAATTACAATACCGAACAAGCTAGGCGATGCTCCAAAAATACCATCACGTGCGTAGCGACCTCCGAACGGCTCAAAACTAGAAAAAGCAACTCGAATACATCTAATAAAGCCCAAGGAAACAATTCCAAATAATAAAGATTGAATCCTTAATCAAAACCCAAAACTGGCCAAAAATCACATCCAAGCCAGCGCCTCGGAACCCGATAAAACTCACGAAATCTAACAACCCATTCGTTTATGAGTTCAAACATACTAGTTTCATTCAAATTCGACTCCAAATTGGTGTTTAAAACTTAAAACTTTATATTATAAAACTTTAGGCCAAAACCCACCAATTTTCCTCTTTAAATTCATCAACCAATTGCTAAAAATGAAGTTTGATTCATGAATTGTGATCAAAACTGAGTAGAGAACACTTACCCCAATCCCTGTGATGAAATTTGTTCCAAAAATTGCTCCATTCCGAAGTCCATAGCTCAATATGTGATACAAATGACCAACCCTCGAACTTATAATATTCTGCCCTGCAATTCCGCATTTGCGGACAAATCGTCGCATCTGCGACCGCCTCTTCTTTGGTAAAAACTTTGCTTCTTCAAAAATGGCCTTTCCGAGAAACCCCCGCACCTGCGGATATCAAATTCCGCTTCTGCGAATATTTTCGCACATGCGCTTCCAATTTCGCATCTGCGCGCACGTAGGGGCGCTACAAAAATCCGCTTCTGTGGTTTTCCTCACCCAGCCTCTTCTCGCTTCTGCGACTCCATTAACATTTTTGCGACCATTGCACCTGCACAAACCAGCCATATGTGCGGTCATACCAGAACCAGTAGCAACCAGCAATAGCAACATGAAGAAAAATTATCCGAAATCAATTCAAAACACGACCAAGCCCCTCGGGACCCTGTCCAAGTATACCAACAAGTCCCATAACATAACACGGACCTAATCAAGGTATCAAAACACACATAAAAACATCAAAATCATGAATCACACCTCAAATTCAAAATCAATGAACTTTAAAACTTCAAACATCTACAAAGATACCGAAACCTATCAAATCACGTCCGATTGACCTCAAATTTTGCACACAAGTCACATTTGGCATTACGGATCCGTTCTAACTTTCGAAATCAGAATCCGAGCTCGATATCAAAAAGTCCACTCCTGATCAAATTTTTCAAAATTCCAACTTTCGTCATTTCAAGCCAAATTCTACTATGGACATCCAAATCACAATCCGGACGCGCTCCTAAGTCCAAAATCATCCAACGGAGCTAATGGAACCATCAAAAATTCAATCCGATGTCAAATACTAAAAAGTCAAATTTGGTTAACTCTTTCAAATTTAAAGCTTTCAAATTGATAATCATTCTTCCAAATCAATCACGAATAACCTGAAAACCAAGATCGGTGTTTCACACAAGTCAAAATACATCGTATGGAGTTACTCATGCCATGTCACGACCCTAAAACCGACCCGGTCATAATGGCGCCAATCATGAAACTACGCCAGCCGATAGAACTCCTGAATTAACCATTAATCAATGAAAGTCATTTTTAAGTATTTACTTAATCAAATATTTCAAAATCAAAGTCTAAATGAATAGTGCGGAAAAAATACACAAGCCCGACATCGAGGTGTCATAAGTCACGAGCATCTTCTAAGGTCTAAATACAACTAGGAGTCTAAAAATATCCTAAATACAATGTAAGGAAGACAAGAGGGAGGAAAGCAGTGCTGCAAACGTCGGGTAGCTACCTTGCTAACTCCAATGACTCTACCACTTAGCAATCAACACTCGCTACCGGGTTCAAAATTTCCTGAATCTGCACACAAGGAGGAGAGAGTAATGTGAGTACGCCAACTCAGTAAGTAATAAAAGTAAATGAAAGCTGAGCAGTAAGAAAATACGTAAGCCGCGTCAAAACGCTATAACAAATGCAGGATAAATCCAACACAGTATAGAAATCATTTACTTCGTAAATCATGCTCAGTTTCAGTAAAACCTTTTAAATAAAATTTCAAAAGTTTCAAATGAGTGATAAAACAGTGAGTAAACATGATAGAAATGTAAGCAGTCCCTCGGGCAAAACATGTACCACAAACCACCCCTCAGACATAATATCAACAGAACCAGCCCCTCGGGCTACCTCACAATCACTTGTAATCAGCCCCTTGGGCATAAAATAAATCAAGAACCACCCCTCGAGCAATAACATGAAACGACATCAGCCCCTTGGGCTATATCACATCTCACGTTGGGTACCCGCGCTCACTAGGGGTGTACACACTCCGAGAGGGGCCCTTTACAGCCCAAGCAATAACAAGTCATCTCGTGGCATAATTAGACAGGCTCTCGGCCTCATATCAAGCCACCTCATGGCATAACAAATCAGGCCCTTGGCCTCATAATCATAAAGCAGTATAATACTGCTACGACGCGCAGCCCGATCTCATAGTATCCTCACAACACAAGCCCTCGGCCTTACTCAGTCAGAATCTTACAAGCCACTCGGGCAACAGTAAATCATAATGCTCAGTCCAAAATAACATTTAAAATACCAAAAACAAGTAATGATGGTTGAGTTATGAAAATAGTAGAATATAGCATGGCTGAGTACAAATATGAAGTCAAAACAATGAGGAATAGTAGTGAAAAGCCCTCTAAGGGTCCAAAACAATTGGCACAAGGCCCAAATAAGGCATTCAGCCCAAAACAGGATAATACTTTCCAAAACACAATGATAGCAAAAACTTTTCAATCAAATACGTGGTTAAACAGTCATACGGGACGGACTAAGTCATAATCCCTAATGGTGCACGACCCCATGCTCGTCATCTAGCATGTGCGTCACCTCAAAGCAGCACAACGATGTGAAGTTCGGGTTTCATACCCTCAAGGCAGATATTTACAATCATTACGTACCTTTATCCGGTCCAAACTCTAGTCCGCGATGGCTTTGCCTCTCGAATCGGCCTCCGGATCCTCCAAATCTAACCAAAATCAGTATATTACCATCAAAATATGCTAAGGGAACAAAGCCCACTCGAAAATAACCAATTTACATCAAAAGTCCTAAAATTGGCCAAACCCGACCCCCAGACCCACGTCTCGGAATTCGATAAAAATCACATCCATAAAATCCTTATCCTCTCACAAGTTCGTACATATCAAGAATACCAAAATCCGACCACAAATGACCCCTCAAATCCCAAATTTTAGGTCTCCAATTTCAAGCCCTAGTTTTCTTCAAATTCAACCACTAATTTCCATAAATTTACAAGCTTAATATGTGAAATAACACCATAGAAACGAATTTTATGTTCAAAAATCTTACCTCAACGAAGCCTTCTTGAATTCCCTCTTCAAATTGGCTCTCCCATGCTCTATCTCGTATGAAAAGTGATGAAAAATAGCTCAAAATCGTGAAGGCCTTAATTTATATGATCTGCCCCAGCAGAACCGCATTTGCGGTCAAAACTCCCGCACCTGCGGTCCCAAGTGCGCATCTGCGGAATTCACTTAATCGCTCTTGGCCGCACATGCGATCAAAATCTCGCACTTGCGCTATTGCAGGTACACTCCAGCACGCGCATCTGCAGTTCTAGCTCCTCAAGCCTATTTCTGCATCTGTGTCCCCCTTGGAGCCTCTGTGAGCCTGCACCTGCGGTCCCCAAGCCTCATATGGTTATGACTGGAGTTTCAACACTTCAGCTGTAAATTCCAACTCCAAACCTCCGGTCAACCATCCGAAATCACCCCCGAGGCCCCCGGGACCTCAACTAATAGTACAAATAAGTCATATACCACTACCCAAACTTATACCAATCTTCAAAACACCTCAAACAACATCGAATCAACCAAATAACATCGGATTCAAGCCTAAGGTTCCAAAATCTTCCGAATTCCACTTTTGATCAAAAAGTCTATCAAACCTTGTCCGAATGACCTGAAATTTTGCACACACATCACAAATAACACAACGGATCTACTCCAACTTCCAGAATTCTATTCTGACCTCTATATCAAAATCTCACCTATCAGCCGAAAAACGCAAAAATTCCAATTTCGCCAATTCAAGCCTAACTCTATTCCGGACCTTCAAAACACATTCCGATCACGCTCCTAAGTCCCAAATCATCTCCCGAAGCTAAAAAAATCATAAAAATTCTAATCCGAGATCATATACTAACAAGTCAAAACTTGGTCAAATCTTTCAAATTTTAAGCTTCAAACTGAGAATTGTTCTTTCAAATTCATTCTGATTATCGTGAAGACCAAAATCGACGATTTACATAAGTCATAATACATCACACGGGGCTAGTCATGCCCGATACCTGGTGAGCAAAGTGCAAAAGCTCAAAATGATCGGTCGGGTCATTACATCTTCCCCCACTTAAACATCCATTCGTCCTCGAATGTGCCCAGAGTTGTTCCGAAAACCATCAAATCGCTGTGAAACCTTACCATGCACATACCCGGGGGTGATCCCATGTCACCCTATCTCATATAGGTCTGATAACACAATGTAACTGAAGTTTCGCAATCCAACTTAGCCTATAAACCTTAGAACCACATCTCCACTTCTAGAATCCTTTACAAGATTAGAATCTCACATTTATACTTTGAATAAGCTCGAACAAGATGTAACAAACCATACCTGCAACCTCATATGCAATTACATGATACACCACATAACTCAAACACGTGTGGTGATAATCTCTAATCACAACATTTGCTCAAAACAACCAAATATCGATAATAAGCCTCTTATCCAATAAAGCCTCATTCCAACACTTTTGTATACTACCAATGATAAATTAAACATGTAGAAGGTCATAACCATTCCTCAGATCAACCATTCCTAAAGCCACTTCTCTTTTGGCAAGGACCATAGAAATTTCTAAGCCGAACATCGATATTATCCTTCCAACACGCTGAATTCAAATATGTTTGTATTTATTATAGATCCCAACGATCTTATCTAATCCAACACAACTACTCTGGTGACACGACACATCAATACCATCTAAATCCTCAACTCGTGCAATCTGCACACCAATAAGTAACAATTCGAACGTACTCAAATCATGAAAAATGACCCAAATGAAAGAGCTGTACTGCAAGCTCACCAGTACCACCACAACACAATGCTGAGAACCCATCACACATCGTAGAAACAGAACACACGAATCTAACCCAAAGGGTCATACTTCCACATAACTTCACTGCCATGCGCGACCCTATCCAAACACTGGTCCACATGAAACACCTCAAGTCACTCTACTCAAAATCGACAACGGCACACAAATTGATGTTTGGAACCAAAGCAAATTATTATAAACATGGAAAATTAATTGACATAACATTGCGCAAACTAAAAAAGTCACAACCGATACGCCATCCACCGAGCAATACCCAGTACTCTTCCCGCTCGAATTCCACTAAGAGACCCCAATAAAACCGCACCACATGTGCCTATAACCAACAAATCCTAACTCCTCGCAACACGGAAAGATAACTCATGGATCTCCCCAGATCACTAATAAGCTCAATAACAATCGAATCAACACATCCTTCAACAATACAACTCGGAGCCAACCAAGCTAACTCGAGTTAGAACACACATCCATAGTGGCCTACCAATGTGTTTACTGTGAAAATGGTAATAACAATTAAATTTGTAAATGGGACTCTAACAATACGTGATCTATTTTTATGCTAGTTGTTAGAGCGGTGGATGTTAGATATGTGATGTTTAATCGACGAAATACAAGCTAAAACGGGGCAGTAATGAAACCGAGGGGCTTGCTACCCGGACCTCGGACTGATCGATGAAAGGCCTCGAGGTTGATGCCTAGGATCGAGCTTGAGCTACTGGGGGTAATCGGGAAGGGAATAACAGTTAGTATATAATTAAAGAAGGCTCTTTATGGACAATACCAAGCAATAAATAAAGAAAGTTTGTGAAGGCAATAAATGGAAAAAGTAGTCTCGAGCGTGTATATTTAGAGAGAAAGAAGAGAAAGTTGTTATTGATCTTGTGTAGAGTAGTTGGAGCAATAGCCGCCCTTTACAAAGTGGAATCCTATTATAATACAACATATATTAATTATAAAACCGTGGAGATGGGACGGCTAGACGCAACGCATTGATACAGGCTCTGGGTAGGCTGACTCTATCAGACTTAGCCGTGTGCCTTGGGAATTCCCCGATTTTCTCTAGCCTCGATCTTCGTCTTCTTTGAGTCAGGCCTCGACGAGCCTTGAGAGAGGTAACTCGGTCGCAACTCCATGTTCTTGGGTCTCGAGACATTCTTCTAAAGTGAATTGATAGCAAGAAATTAGGCCCTCTGATTTCGCCGCATACAGATAGTCTCTGCATTTCTTAGAACGAAGCGATGAGAAAGGACTCTAACACTCGAATCCTCGAGCTTCTTGTGACGACATCATACCGATGATGCAACCTATGGCATGAGTTTTTACGATAACCGGGACATCCCATGGACTTATGTTTTCGACATTATTCAATGCACTGTCAATTCCTGTACTCCAAGGTAAAAGTACCGTCGTTGATTCGGTTATCCAAAAACGTAATAATTATTTCCACCGATCAGTCTTCCAAAGGCCTAGATGATCGTGTCGTTATCTCCTATAAATGGGGGCGTTCTGGCGTTGTTTTGCTATCCAAGTGTCTTCATCTGCTCATTCACCCTTTTCTCCTTAGCATCTTCCTCTATTGTTGATCACCATGTTTGGAGTCTATAGCCTTAGGGTCATTTGGCAGCGTTCCAATAGGTCGTGTCATGGCCCTTTGCCTGAGCTCCTCTTCATTGAGCATGATTATGCCATTCTGTCGTTGTTGTGGTTCTTGTTATATCTTCTGTCGTTGTCCCTATTGGTATGAAACGATGACGTACGAGGGTCGACTTTCCTCACTCGTAAAAAGTTCTTCAGGTTACATACCGCTACTCACAAGGGGGCTCGGATTATACACTGGTGCTCACCTCCATACCCTAGCTCGACGTAGCACTTTGCCCTGATCTGGTAGCTTGCACAGCTCAATGTTCTAAGAAATGGATTTTAAGTAGCCGTGCAAGCGAGGCCGATGCCCGCCAGGTCTGCTGTCTCTCCGAGGTTCTCTTGGTCAGTGAGGGTCCTTGATCTTTGGGGGGTTATAGCATTTTTTCATCCCTCCCTACTTCTCGACCTATCCTTTGGGGATATCAGTGCGGAAGGACGGGATAAGGCTTCTAAGGATGCGTACCCGGAGGTGTTTGTTGCAGGAGGTGGACCTTCGAGAGTAGGCTAGTCTCTATTCTTTTACCACGTGTGTGCATCCCTTTGCTTTTTGTTTTCTTATAAGGACCCCTTACGAGCTTTTGTGATTATATATAAGGACCCCCTGAGGGTTGTTGTAAGCCAATATTTATGAAATATGAAGACATCTTCTTTACTTCTGCTTTTGATTTTTTCCGTGTTCTTGTATACTTTTGTGCGTTTGCGGAGATTTTGAATGTATGCCTCTATTGACGATTGTCAATATTTTTCCCGACCTTTGGTTGACAAAAATGGCCCATTTCCGAGCTCATCGTTTTTCCCAGGATCAAGCTTGAAGCGGTCCGGTAAACTTGGATCATCGAGGCCCTTGAGCCTCGTGGAGATAGAACACCGAAGTGAAAGTCAACTTTGTGGGCGCCGGGCAAAGATCCCAATTTGCCCGGCTGGGTCCGGAGGTTGGCGACCCATTTGACTTGCGACGAGCGTAGGTGGAGAGTTGTGTCCCAGGGCAGATGGGAAGCATAACACCAAGGTATGTGCGTACGCTGCTTTTACCTTGGTTTTCGTATATTTGAGATGACATTTTCCTCTTTCTTTTGTACTGGTCTTGCCGTCGTAGGTATCGGAAGGTCCCCAGGGGTGAGGTTTTGCTCCTCCAGAGAGGGGGAGGAGTTGTCGACTTCCGAGCCATGGGACGATGCTGATAAATGAGATTTTCACTCGCAGTGCGATGGAGCTTTTAGCAGGGCCAAACGGGTCTGTGTTTTCGAGGAGAAAACATCGCCCGAGCCTATTGTTCCTGAAGTCTTTGGTTCCGGAGTGGTGGTTCCTCCGAGTGATCATGCTTCGACCGAGGTTAGTTCTTCCAGGTCTGAGGGGGCTGGACCAATAGGAGTATGTTTGTCCTTACAGGAAGTCTGTCGGCTTCACTTCATGGTGAGTTCTGGCATAGGCCTTTCGCATCTCGTGTCTTCCCTTCTTTATCGAGTTTTTCTTCTACAAGACTTTGATAGGCTCAGGTCTAAGCTACTCCGTCATGGGGTTAGGCTTCGGAAAGCTCTAGATGAGGGTAGGTCCCTCAGTCTCCTCTACGAGGAGAAGGAGGTTGAGTTGATGCACTGGCGATGTGATGCGTATAGGAGCTCGAATTATGAGAGCTATTTGATGGAGCAGGTAACCTCTCGTAGTATGCGTTTTGCTTTTTAACCTTTAAGGTTAATCTTTTTGCCTATCTCAGTTGTAGAGAAAGGCGGAGGCTCTAGAGCATCTTAGGGGTGAAGCCGACCGAGTTAGGAATGATTGTGGCGAACTAAGAGATCAGGTACAGGCTCAAACTTCAGAGGAGAAGGGTGCCTTTGCTAAAGTTCCTACCTTCGAGGCCCAACTCCTCTTGGCTCGTGACAATGCTTCAGTTTAAGCGGATATGATCGTGAAGCTCTATTTTGAACTTTCGAAGGTTAGGGCTAAAATAGTTGATGCTCGGGCTGAAGCAGCATTGAGTCGGACTAGGGCTGATCAGGAGATGGAGATTAATTTGAAGGATTCTACTGATGCCCAAACCGAGTTGAAGAGGGCCCTCAATCGTGAAAAGAGGGTAGAGGAATATGTTCGTTGCAGATCCTGAAGAGAGGTACTTGAAGACGTCAGCGCTAGGGGTTTTGTTCTCTTGGAAGAGCTGTCTTGAGCGAGGGCGGAGGAGTGTGATGCTCGGTCACTTCTTGCCAATGCCACGGAGAGTGAAGATGAGGTTGGTGGGTCGCAGCCTTTTGAAGCGGAGCGTACACTTTGCCATTTTGTATGTGATATTCACAGAGCGTGTTTGTAGATGGAGAACGCACCTTTTTGCATATGTAAATAAAAGAAAACCTGAAGCTTTATCTCTTATGAATCCCTTTCTGCTTTGCTTTTGACCAGGCGGGCTGGTTTCGGAGTTGGTGAGAATCCTTAGATTCGTAATACGGTTTCGGAGCTCATCAGGAATGCCCAGAGGCTTTTACACTCTTGGTTGATGCAGCCTTTAGCGCAAGATGGCGTTAGAGCTCTTATGCTTTGTTCAACTGTTTTGGGTTTAGTCTCTGAGTCGGGTTTCGACTCGAGCCTATTCAACCCTCAAGCTTTTGCGTCTGCATGGGCAGGAGACAATGGCTCTTACGCCTTGCCCTTGGGCATTTGTATTTTAACTATTTTGGGTTCAGTCTCTGAGTCGGGTTATGACTCGAGCTTAATTGGCCCTCATATTTTTTTCTCTTTTTTTTAGGGCTGGCGACAATGGCTCTTACACCTTGGGTCGAAGTGACCTCTTATGTATGTTGCTCTGAGGTTTGTGAAGCTAGCGACGATGGATCTTACGTTGTGTCCTAAGGCATGTATAGTTAAATATTTTGGATCCGGTCTCTGAATCGGCTTACGACTCGAGCTCATTTTAATCCTCATGTTTTCAAATTTTAAGCTGGCTCTTATGCTTTTGGTCATTGTGACCTTTTAGTGTGTGGCCCTGAGTCTCGTTTGGCTGGCGACAATGGCTCTTATGCTTTTGCCCGTGGGCATATGTAGGCTTTATTTTCCTCTCGTTAAGGACTTTTTGAAATAATTTCGCCTGACCCATCGTTAGTTCGGGAAGAACCTCTATTTCAATTCGTTAGCGGCGATTTTCGAGCACCTCGGAAGGTTTAGCTTGTAGGTTTTGTAGCTCGAAGCCTTGTGATTTGAAGCTGACATGGTCGAAGCTCGTTTGCCTGTTGAGGGTATCTTGTTTTAACTGGTTCTATTCGAAGTAGATTCGAAGTAATGGCCTGTGATTTTGTTAGCGACAATCGGGCATCCCCGAGTTGCGTTAATTTGGCTGGTGCAGCCGTATAGACCGTAGTCATGTGTGTTTGGCTGGAGCCGTTTTTGATCCCGAGTGTGATAGTTTAGGCATCTACATCAAGGGTATGCCCTTTCAGGAGTCTTACAAATGAGACACATAGCCTAAACTTTGGGATTGAGTTTTATGCTTGTAGTAAGGTCTTACAAATTTTTCATGCCTGTTGAGGTCTTACAGGTTTTTCATGCCGGTTGAGGTTTTATAGGTTTATTACGCCATTGAGGTCTTATAGTTTTTTTCATGCCGTTGAGGTCTTACAATTTTTTTCATGTCGTTAAGGTCTTACAGGTTTTTCATGTCATTGAGGTCTTACAAGTTTTTCACGCCATTGAGGTATTACAGTTTTTTCATGTTGTTGAAGTCTTACAGCTTTTTTTATGACATTGAGGTCTTACATGTTTTTCATGTCGTTGAGGTCTTATAGGTTTTTCACATCGTTAAGGTCTTACAGCGTTTTTCATTCCGTTGAGGTCTTACAGGTTTTTCATGCATTGAGGTCTTACAGCTTTTTTCATGTTGTTAAGGTCTTACAGTTTTTTTCATGTCGTTGAGGTCTTACATATTTTGTTGCTATGTTGAATAGACCTTGCTGGATGGAGTTTTCCCGCTCAGGGTCTTACGGCCTCGGGTTTTTTAGTGAGTGACGACTGACGACAGTCTCCGAGTCATCGAGTTTGCTTAGGTTCGAAGGCCATTACTTGTGAGCTCGGAATTGCTTGTTCAGGCCTTATGAGCATGGAGTTCCGACCCTTGAGGCCGTGCATTTCTCTTAAGAGCTTTTGACGTCAGTCTCCGAGTACTCAAGGTACCCTCTATGTTGGAGATGCTTGGCGATTTCTGCATTGCCTTTCCTAAAGGTTTTACAATTTCGGAGTTTCAACCTGGAGGTCATTTGAGTGTTGAATTGTCGACGTCAGTCCCAGAGTGTTCGGGACATTTCCGGCGGAGGAATTGTCACCTTAGCTTATGAAGGTGCTTTTGATAAAAGATATTCTTTGATTGTTCGGTATAATAGTACACGTATTCGCCGACGGAAGCCTGACTAGATGGACATGGTTTGTTTGACCATTTGGCCTGGTACATTACTTTCCTACAGAGACACCATTTGGTGTATCACGACTTTTCCAAGCGGATGACTTCCTGGGGGAATGCCCCCCATCGTTCAAAGTTGACTGCAAAAGAAGTTTTGAGCATTTGCTGAGTTTCCCTTAGGTAGCCCGCAAACGTTGCCTCGTTAAAAACCTTTCCGGTAAAAACTCTTCTTTTGGGACAAAAACTCGGTCGAAGGAAAAGAGTGCAATGGTGGCTTTTAGAGCCTTAAGGGTTCGTGTATTGCAAACATTTCCTTTGCCGCATGTTGTTCCCTGTAGATGGTTTTAATTCCGTCATTTGTTGGAAATTTCATCATCCGATGAAGGGTGGACGGTACCACTCTCATGTAATGTATCCACGGCCACCCGAATAAGTCGTTATACCTCATGTCTCCTTCGATGACATGGAATATGGCATCTTGGGTCGTGCCAGCCACGGTGACCGGAAGGATGATTTCTCTTTTCGTTGTTTCACTTGCCATGTTGTATCCGTTGAGGACTTGAGTGGCGGGCATGATTTGGTTGAGAAATCTGTGCTGCTCTATCACCCTTGACCTGACAATATTATCCAAGCTACCTGGATCCATGAGTACACGTTTTATTTGAAAAGAATTCACAAGGAAGGAGATTACCAGTGCATCATTGTGAGGTTGAGACAAGGCCTCGGTGTCTTCTTTACTGAATGTGAGGGCGTCCTCATGAATATATCCCCGGGTCAGCTTTTCTCTGGCAATGAATATTTTGTTCTTCTCATTACGGGTTCCTGCGGGGCATCGGCACCCCCATGATCTTGTGGATGACATGTTGCGGCTTGTTTGCCTCGATCTTCTTGGTTGCCTCCCTTTCCCGGAACTGATTTTTGGCTCGATCGCTAAGGAATTCCAGGAGATGTCCTTTGTTAAGCCATCAAGCTACCTCTTCTCGCAACTGATGACAATCCTTAGTCTTGTGGTCGTGTGTTTTGTGAAATTCGCATACCAAGTTGTAATTTCTTTGCGAAGGATCCAACTCTATAGGTTTGGGCCACTTGGCGTCTCTGATTTTACTGATGGCGAACAAAATATCCGACACATCGATGTTGAAGTTGTATTCCGACCCGTTGTCACTACATTCCGATCGAACCTGGATCTGTTGATGAGCCCTCGAGGATCCTGTCCTCGATCCATTTTGCGATCATTGCGAGGTAGGTTGCGCCTCGTGGTGTTCCTCCTAACTTCGAAGTATGGATGATACCTTTCTTTGTTTGGTTATGGTTCCTTTGCCAGGAGCCTACTTCGGTATACTGAGCCCGAAGGGGCTCCCAGTTGGTAATCCTCAGCCCTGATCTTTAACTGGTACCGGTTGTGGACCTTTAACCAAGTCACAGCTGGGTACTCGATCAGGTTCTATTTCAGCAGTTTTAAAGCCACCAAGCTTCGTTCGTTCAGACCTTGAGTGAAGGCCTGCACTTCCCAATCGTCGGAGACTGGCGGTAGCTCCATCCGTTCCATCTGAAAGTGAGACACGAACTCCCGCAACATCTCGTTCTCCCTTTGCTTGATTTTGAAAACATCGGACTTCCTTGTTGCTACTTTGATGGCACCAGCATGTGCTTTTACGAATGAGTCTTCTAGCATGGCAAAGAAATCTATAGAGTTAGGATCCAAGTTGTGATACCATATCATGGCCCCCTTCGAGAGTGTTTCCCCGAATTTTTTCAACAATGCGGACTCTATCTCGTCATTCTTTATATCATTTCCTTTTACCGCACAGGTGTAAGCTGTAACGTGTTCATTAGGGTCAGTGGTCCCGTCGTACTTAGGGAGTTCCGGCATTCTGAACTTCTTTGGAATGGGTTTCGGGGCTGCTTCCTCGGGGAATGGCCTTTGTATGAACTTCTTCGAATCCACGCCCTTAAGTACTGGAGGCGCACCCAGGATCTGGTCAATCCTAGAGTTGTAGGTCTCGACCTTCTTGTCGTTGGTTGCTTTCATTTTCTCGCCCGATTTGATCCTTTTAGTTAGATCCTCAAGCATTTTTACTATGGCCGGGTTGGCTATCGATCCGTTATTGTTCGATATCTCGGATACTTGTTCGACTGGGGGAGCCGTTTCCGACGCTACTGCACTGGGAGTCTTTGGATGGCTTTGCAACTAAGTGATAGACAACTATTGGGCCTGCAACATTTCAAAAATAACATGAAAACTAACTTCATGTTCTTCACAGGATGGGGTTGTTTGGGCTTCTTGTTGGTCGTTATGTCGTATACTCCTGTCGGTGTGTGAGGTTTCATCGACCTGCTATGCGTCCTGCGAATCTGGATCCGCTGAAATCGGTCTGGGCGCATTATCGAGACTCTGCGGTGGCACACCGACTACTGGAACAGCCATACCATTTTCCCCGTGTTTTTCGAGGTTTACGTTATCGACTCTATTTACTGAGCCAGACATTTTGTCCTGAAATCAAAAGATCTAAAACAAGAAAAAGTGTGAAAAACAACTTACATTTGTGTAATGAAACTAGCAAGAAAATAATCACTATTATTTTTAGCCCCAAGGTGGGTGCCAAACTTTTTACCGTAAAAATGGTAATAATAATTAAATTTGTAAATGAGACTCTAAAAATACGTGATCTAATTTTATACTAGTTGTTTGAGCAATGGATGCTAGGTATGTGTAGTTTAATCAACGAAATACAAGCTAAAACGGGGCCGTAATCAAACCGAGGGGCTTGCTACCCGGACCCCGGATTGATCGATGAAAGGCCTCGAGGTCGATGCCTGGGCTCGAGCTTGAGCTATCGGGGGTAATCGGGAAGGGAATAACAGTTAGGATATAGTTAAAGAAAGCTCTTTATGGCCAATACCAAGCAATAAATAAAGAACAAGTATGAAGGCAATAAATGGAAGAAGTATTCTCGAGCGTATGTATTTAGAGAGAAAGAAGAGAAAGTTGTTATTGATTTTGTGTAGAGTAGTTGGAGCAACAGCCGCCCTTTACAAAGTGGTGAGGATGCCCTTTATATAGGAGTGTAATCATGTTATAGTACAACGTATATTAATTGTAAAAGCATGGAGATGGGATGGCTAGACACGACGCCTTGATACAGGCTCTGGGTAGGCCGGCTCTGTCAGACTTAGCTGTGTACCTTGGGAATTCCCCGTTTTGCTCTAGCCTCGATTTTCGTCTTCTTTGAGTCGGGCCTTGATGAGTCTCAAAGGACTGAACTCGATCGCAACTCCACGTCCTCGGGGTCTCGAGACATTCTTCTGAAGTGACTTGATAGCAAAGAATTATGCCCTCTGATTTCGCCACATACACAATGAACCCCTTGACAAGGAGTTCCTGAAGTTGCTCCTTCAACTCCTTTAACTCCGCCGGTGCCATACGATACGGTGCCCGGCAGCAAATTAATACCGAAATCAACATCCTGGCCGGCGACATGTCCAACAACAGGAAACACATCCGAAAAATCCCTTACCATCGTAACTGAATCAATGGTAGAAGTATTTGCACTGACATCCATCACGAAGGCCAACTGCCCTTCCCAGCCATCCGTTGGGTCTTCAAAAATGAAACCACCCTACTAGGTACATAATCGTCGATCCTCGCCACTCAATCCATGGCATCCCCGCATAGCCAATGCCTCCTCCTTAGTGCAACAGCCCAAAATAACATGACACGGAGACAATCATCCATACCCAATATCACACCAAAATCTAGCATACTAAGCAACAAGGATCCACTCGGGCCTCCAAACCTCCAATAGTTACCACACAAGACCGATATACGCGGTCCACAACCACGACCTAACCTGTTTATGAGAACTCCCAGTCTCCAAATCCATATAGCACGTGAATTAGCATATCTGATCCAAACTCCGTCGTCTGAATATACAACACACCTCTAATTACCCAATCATCCCATAAGAGGTACTCCTATAATTCTTCTGCGCCACCAAGCAAACTCGAACATCAACAGCCGATCCAACCAGAGAGTGCCGCAATACTAATGAAGTATCAACAACTCGATCACATTGCCTTTTTTCTGAAACGTATACCCTCATCAAGCCACACCAATTAGTAATATCATTTCCCTAATCATCTGAACTGCCCATGCCACCTAAGAATTTGTGACCTTCCTTTCAAAACTGAATCGTGACCTTACACATGCAAATCTCAATCCTACACAACATACTGCATATACCAAACCATCCTAGGATAAACATGAGAACTTCATACCCCTTCTGAGCCACAAGCAGCTACGTACTAAACTAGCCAAGAACTTTCCATTGATCTCATCTAGAAGAAAATCACTACACATCCTATGCTCCTCACGCTTGTAGAAAAATATACATCTCTAACCATGGTAGAAACCATCAAGAACTCTCCGGATTCCATTTGCACAAAACTACACCGTCAGGACTGAATCCTTCTAACTCAACCAAGCTACGCAGGCCATTAAAACCCAAGAGCATTGTCGCGAAACACTTGTAGAAACTCATTACCTCGTAAGCATCCAAAGAACTAATCATATCCTCTACCATGCTGATCCGACCTACTACCAAGCTATCCCATCTATCCAAGTTCCTTCTGATTTACCTTCAACTTGATACTTCTTCTTGCTATAACACCACAATTCCTCAACCCAGGCTCACCACACGAGACCCAAGCATAAAACCACACTTCCTAAAGCTCATAAGCCGCCGAATACTCTCTTGAATATTCCAAACGCACCATATTCAAAATACCTACCTTGAAGAGACTTCCTGCAAATTTAAAGCCATTACCTTCACCTCCCTGATACTGATGTGTAGAATCCATAATGATATAGAAATACCACGAGTTTTAACACCCTTCAATGCAAACTCAGTTTCTAGCCAAATATACAACCCGAAAATCTCCAATTATCACATGTAAAATCTTGAACCCATCAGATCCATTCTCGAAAGTCACCCACTTTACTCAAACCGCAATGAGACCGATCAAACGGACCGGACGGCCCGTGCTCCATTAGAACTCTGACACCGCAGAATGTAACCCCACCTTAGTGCAACCAAGAAACTCATGTTCTATGCACCGTACATCCTTTACCAATAACAACTCAAGTCATTCCATGATTCTCATACACCCTTAAGGCATAACATAACCTTTATATAAATTTCCTTACTCGAGCCATCTTTGGTCTCAACATCTGTAAGCCATAGCTAATTCACCAATACGCCTCAAATTGGAACTGACATAGCACATAACCATGCTAACAACTAATCAATAGCAGACTCCCCTACTTGGATAAAAGCCATAGATCAAAACACCCAATAACTCATAATGTATATACTCTATCACGACCATAATACCATAGTGAGGTTAAACTCAATAATTCTTAAGCTCGTACAACACAGACCATCTAGTACCTCAAATCTCCTGCAAATCTCGCGTTCGCCCTCATAGCAGTCAAGCCCACTCTCTTAGGTGACCAAAATTCAAATTGCAGCACATACATTTCACTGGTAAAAGAAATCTTCCAACATACCACATAAGGATCACACAACTTTAGAACACTCCGCAGGAGATAACCCACCTTGTTCGCCTCAAACTAACATTTCTTTATACCTTCTATCATCATAAACATTACGCAGTCGCTTAATCTTCCTGAGTCTGATCTCATAACACAACATGAAATCTACTTCACTCCCCAACTAGAAAACATGAAAAGATTCTTCACACACCCATAACTCGGGGCTATTTCTCAAATCAAGATGGAAATCAAGCACCAAGTAGTTCTTACTACCCCCAAGCAGACCCTTCTTGTCTCATTCAATTCATATGAACACATCTCACAGTCACATCATACTCATCACATAGCTACCCCATCATCACTCTCACTAATAGGGACACTATCGGACATACAAATCCACAAGCACGTGCTTACACAATCAACGCCTCAGTGCTCAAGCTGTAGGCAAAAACCGGGCCTCAAGTCCTCCAGACTGGCCCAACATCAACACAAAAATGTCATGTCTCGCCCCTCGATTAGGGAATCACAAGCCATCGATGCATATCTGATACGGAGCGCTATGCGCGCATACGAACGCATGGAAGGAATTCAAAGAGTTACATTCCAAGATGAATCAAGGACGCACGATAAGAATTCAAGTCCCAAGGATAAGTACAGATGTCTCTGTACCGATCCGCAAGACTCTACTAAACCTGCTCATGACTCGTGAGGCCTATGTAACCTAGGCTCTAATACCAACTTATCACGAACCTAAAACTGACCCGGTCGTGATAGCGCCTATCGTGAAACTAGGCCAGTTGACACAACCTCGAATTAACCATTAATCAATAAAAGTCATTTTTAAGTCTTTACTTAATCAAATATTTCAAAATGAAAGTCTAAATGAATAGTGCGGAATAAATACACAAGCCCGACATCGGGGTGTCACAAGTCACAAGCATCTACTAAGGTCGAAATACAACGAGGAGTCCAAAAATATCCTAAATACAATGTAAGCAAGACAAGAGGGAGGAAATTAGTGTTGCGAAGGTTGGGCAGCTACATTGCTAACTCCGATGACTCTGCCACTGAGCAATCAACACCCGCTATCGGGTTCAAAATTTTTTGAATCTGCACACAAGGTGCAGGGAGTAATGTGAGTGCGCCAACTCAGTAAGTAATAAAAGTAAATGAAAGCTGAGCAGTAAGAAATACGTAAGAAACATCAAAACGCTACAACAAATGCAGGATATTTCCAACACAGTACAAAAATCATTAACTTCGTAAATCATGCTTTTTTCAGTAAAACCTTTTAAAACAATTTTCAATAGTTTCAAACGAGTGATATAACAGTGAGTAAACATGATAGAAACTTAAACAGACCCTCGGGCAAAACATGTATCATAAACCGCCCCTCTAACATAATATCAATAGAACCAGTCCCTCGGGCTACCTCACAATCAATCGTAATCAGTCCCTTGGGCGTAACATAAATCAAGAACTGCCCATCGGGCAATAACATAGAACAACATCAGCCCCTCAAGCTATATCACATCTCACACTGGGTACCCGCGCTCACTAGGGGTGTACAGACTCCAGGAGGGGCCCCTTATGGCTCAAGCACAATAACAAGCCATCTCGTGGCATAATCAGACATGCTCTCGGAATCAGAATAATACTGCTACAGCGTGCAGCCTGATCCTATAGTATCCTTATAACACAGGACCTCGACTTACTCAATCAGAATCTCACAAGCCACTCGGGCAACAGTAAAACATGATGCTCAGCCCAAAATATCATTTAACATATCAAAAACTAGTAAAGATCGTTGAGTTATGAAAATAGTAGAATATAGCATGACTGAGTACAAATATGAAGTCAAAACAGTGAGGAATAGTAGTGAAAATCCCCCTAAGGGTTCACAATAGTTGGCATGAGGCCCAAATATGGCATTCAACCCATAACAGGATAATACTTTTCAAAACACAATGATAGCAAACAGTTTTCAATCAAATACGCTATTAAATAGTTATACGGGAAGGACTAAGTCACAATCCCCAACGGTGCATGACCCCATGCTCGTCATCTAGCATGTGCTTTACCTCAAAGTAGCACAACAATATGAAGTTCGGGGTTTCATACCCTCAGGACAGACATTTACAATCATTACTTACCGCTATCCGGTCCAAACCCTAGCCCGCGATGCCTTTGCCTCTCAAATCGGCCTCCGGATGTTCCAAATCTAACCAAAATCAGTATATAACCATCAAAATATGCTAAGGGCACTCAAAAATAACCAATTTACATCAAAAGTCCCGAAATTGGCCAAACCCGACCCCCGGGTCCAATTCTCAGAATCCGATAAAAATTACATCAATAAAATCCTTATCCTCTCATGAGTTCGTACATATCAAGAATATCAAAATTCGACCACAAATGACCCCTTAAATCCCAAATTTTAGGTGTCTAATTTCAAGCCCTAGTTTTCTTCAAATTCAACCACTAATTTCCATAAATTTACAAGCTTAATCCGCGAAATAACACCATAGAAACGAGTTTTATGTTCAAAAATCTTACCTCAATGAAGCCTTCTTGAATTCCCTCTTCAAATTGGCTCTCCCAAGCTCTATCCCGTATGAAAAGTGATGAAAAATAGCCCAAAATCACGAAGGCCGTAATTTATATGATCTGCCCCAGCAGAACCGCATTTTTGGTAAAAACTCCCGCACCTGCGGTCCCAGGTGTGCATCTGCGGAATTCACTTAATCGCTCCTGGTCGCACGTGCGATCAAAATCTCGCACATGCGCTATCGCATGTGTGCTCCATCACGTGCATCTGCGGTTCCAGCTTCTCAAGCCTATTTCTGCATCTGTGTCCCCCTTGGCGCTTCTGCGAGCCCACACCTGCGGTCCCCAAGCCGCAGGTGCAGTTATGACAGGAGTTTCAACACTTCAGCTGCAAATTCCAAATCCAAACCTCCCGTCAACCATCCGAAATCACCCCCGAGGCCCCTGGGACCTCAACAAATAGTACAAACAAGCCATATACCACTACCCAAACTTATACCAATCTTCAAAACACCTCAAACAACATTGAATCAACCAAATAACATCGGATTCAAGCCTTAGGTTCGAAATTCCTTCGATTTCCACTTTTGATCAAAAAGTCTATCAAACCTCGTCCGAATGACCTGAAATTTTGCACACACGTCACAAATGAAACAACGGACCTACTCCAACTTCCATAATTCCATTCCGACCCCTATATCAAAATCATACCTATCAACCGGAAAATACTAAAATTCCAATTTCGCCAATTCAAGCCTAACTCTATTACGAACCTTCAAAACACATTCTAATCACGCTCTTAAGTCCCAAATCACCTCCTGAATCTAACCAAATCATAAAAACCAATCCGAGATCATAAACCAACAAGTCAAAACTTGGTCAAATCTTTCAAATTTTAAGCTTCCAACTGAGAACTATTCTTCCAAATTCATTCTGATTATCCTGAAAACCAAAACCGACGATTTACATAAGTCATAATACATCACATAGGGCTAGTCATGCCCGAGAACTTGCGAGAGAAGTGAAAAAGCTTAAAACGGTCGGTCGGGTCATTACATGCCCTCAAACAATCAAGCGAAGTGTAAATGCTCAAAATGATCAGTCGGGTTGTTACATCCTCCCCCACTTAAACATATGTTCATCCTCAAACGTGCCTAGTTTTGTTCTTAAAGACATCAAACTGCAGTGTAACCTTACTATGCACATATCCGGGGGTTATCTCACGTCACCCTATCCCATATAGGCCCGACAACACAACATAACTAAAGATCATTACTCCAACCTTAACCCATAAGCCTTAGAATCTAATTTCCAACATTCGGGATTTCTATAAGATCAGAATTTCGCATCTACACACTGTATAACACTGAACAAGTTGTATCAAGCCTTCACCATAACCCAAGATGTAATCACATGATATACTGCATAACTCAAATACTCATAGTGATAATTTGAAATCACAATAGCTGTTCAAAACAATCCAATACTGGTAATAAACCTTATATCAAACAAAACCTCATTCTAAAACCTTCGTACACTATCGATGATGAAAGAAACATGAAGAATTCACAACAATTCATCAGATCAACAAGTCATGGAGCTCCCTCTCCTTCAACAAGAACTATAGCCAATTTCTATGCTGACTTCCAATATTATCCTTCCAAATATTCCACAATCAAATGCGATAGTATCCATTCTAGGTCCAATGACCTCATCTTATCCAACATGACCACTCTAGTGACATGACCCATCTATAAAATCTAAATCCACAACTCGTGCAATTCGTGCACCAAATAACAACTTTACAAATGTAGTCAATCATGAAAATGACTCAAACGAGAGAATAGACCCGTAAGCTCAACAAGTACCACCACAATGCAATTCTTAAAACCCATCACACACCATAGAACCATAACATACAAATCTAACACAAAGGATCATATCTCCACATAACTCCGCAGCAATGCGCGACCCTATCAAAATACTGGTCCATATGAAATACCTCAAGCCACCCCGCTAAAAATTAATAACCACGTGCAATTCGACATCAAGTACCCAAAATGCATTACCATAACCACGAAGAAGCAAATAACACAATGCCACACAAAACCCGAAAGAACATAACCAATAAGCCATCAATCAAGCACTACCCAATACTATTCTCGCTCAAATTTCGCTATAAGACCCCAATAGAA
The DNA here is from genome assembly GCF_000715075.1 of Nicotiana tabacum. Taxonomy (NCBI): domain Eukaryota; kingdom Viridiplantae; phylum Streptophyta; class Magnoliopsida; order Solanales; family Solanaceae; genus Nicotiana; species Nicotiana tabacum. The sequence continues at coordinate 163,984,586 of NC_134085.1, read as the reverse complement.
CCACACCGTATGTGCATATAACTAACGAATCACAACTCCCGTAGCATAGAAGAGTAACTCACAGATCATTTCAGAATATGAATAATCTCAACAACAACCGAATGGAACATTCCTCAACAATAGTTGCCGCGCCCCCTTTTTTCCCTTTTTGCGGGGAAGTACGGGTTTTACATTCATGGGGGAACAACTCATTTCCTTTTGGGAATTGGGTATTTTGAAGAGTCGCCACCTAATGGATTATGGAACATTAGCGAACCTAGCGCAATTAACTCATGTACTAGTTTGCATCACCAGATATTAGGGTAAGGGCTCGAAATAACCTTGAGGGGAAGGTGTTAGGCACCCATCGCGGTCTACAATGGTGGGTCCCTGTCGAACTTAAACTATGTGAATTAGTTATTTTAACAAGTAAATGGTTCAACATATATTTATAAATAAAAAGCATATTTTCACATTCTAAATACATGTATGATTCAGGTAATGAGAGCAAGAGAGAGGTTTGAACAACGTGCACATGTATATATAAAGAAAAGGAAATTTATAAAATTTAAACACATATGGAATTGGGAAAGGGAAGTACTAGGTTAATTAGCATACAGGATCATACCCATGCAATGTCCGGTAATCACTCATCAATGAGGGGCTACACGTGATATTAGCGTGCAGTTATCATATCATTTTACTACCCATTACCCTCCCCTTAGTAGTTATAAGCGAGTTTAATTAACGACCTCTAAGCGTGCTACTACCTGTCCCTTCTTTATGGTCCTGGGGGAATTTAGGACCTCTAAATCTAGACAGTTTTAGACAGCCTAGGGTTTGTAAAAAGGTAAAAATCTAGGCAATAGGCAAATAACATATAGGACAAGAAAATAAGGACAAGCAATTAGAAGGCTCACATTTTACCTCTGCATGTATATAGGCAAACAAACAGCACGTCTAAAACACAAATTTTAAAGAAATTCAGAAATCCTAATAACATGATATCTAGATGAACATCACAAAATAGAACATGCGTCGTTTATTTTTTAGGGAAATGGCGGGATCCTAACCAGTTTGCCTACTGGTTTCACAGCTTTTTAAACCTGGATAATTTCACATATAAACAAAACTGATTTCACAATTATTTAATGCCCTAAGGCTTGCCTAGGCATGTGATAGTGATGTCCTATAAGCATGGTATCTAATCATTAATCATGAATGCAGTAAACCAATAAACAATTTTAAAGCGGACAATTTGGATTTTATATGCATGCTTTCTAGTGATATTAATTAACACAACATTGAAGACTATTAAAGATACGAGTAGGTTAGTTAATAAGACTGATTCAGAACCTATAGGCATAAGCTAAAATTAAATTGATTTTAGATCTTATAGGCATGAGTTCTAATTAAAACTAACTTTAGACCCTATAGGTATGAGTGCCAATTAAAACTAACTTTATATCCTATAGGCATGATTTCTATAATTAAAGCTGATTTTAAATCCTACAGGCATGATTTCTAGAGAGACAAATTTGAATATATGTCGTAATAAAAACTGAACCTTAGTTACTTTATTCCCTACAGGCATGGTGTCTAATCATGTAAAGTAAAATAGGTAGAACTTATTTCAACCAAAGCAAAGCCTATAGGTAGGTTGTTTAATGCAAAACATGTAAACCAAAATAAACCCTATAGGCATGTTATCTACCCAACTTTACCCACAGTGTACAACTACCCTCCCTTTTCACTAGTCACCCCATTATCTGTTTACAATTAATTATTACAAACCAATGATAAAAATTACATAAATAGAATAGAAATTAAGCTATAGGGAGCCTAGAGTAGGCACAAAACAAATCCTGGTGTTCCAAGCCTTCAATAGTCTTAAATGCCTAAGATTTTATAGCCCAATTCATGTCCAGGTGTGTCAGAGTTCCCTAAGGACCTCAAGTATCTCGGGCAGTGCTCACATCCAGACTTTCTCAAATAAAGACTGATTATATGCATTGTGGAAGAGCCAGCCCTGATATGTCAGAATTCAAAGAGACCTCAAGGATCTCTAAGCAGTATACATAATAGAGGGGCATGACGTAATAAGCTAAGAATAAGTGAGAGTGCTTGACATGATTTGAAAGAGTTTGGATAAAATAGTATATAGAGGATTCTTATAAGTGAAAAGATTTTCTGAAAACTAAGGCTAGTTTAGTGGCAAAATAGCATGAAACATTTGTGATATCAGAACCCAAGTCACAGAACAACCATTATTCAAAAAACACTTGACAAGCAGGCTCCACACTAGGAAAGAGGGGTTGGGACACATAGAATACACCTTAGTGGAGCACATAAACAACATGGTGCATATAGTTCTCATGGGATTCTACAAAACTAATATGTTAGATATAATGATAGGTCATTGCAGCATAGAGAAAGGATCATAGTAAAGCTACATTGAAACACATGAACACCAGACAGAACCAACTACACTACTTAGAGTTGCCTGAAGGACTAGATAACTTAGCAGGAGTAAGGCAGAACAGACAAGAACTTAAATTGGCAGGCTAGGCCAATATTAACAAATGTAGACATGCTAATTACACACTTACAAAACAAAGTTTAGGAATGCTAGATAAATAGTAGTCAGGCAAACAGGCTAATCACATATGGAATAAGACAATGTAAGACATGTTAAACAAGATAGTAAACAGGCAAGTAAAGTGGAGACATGCTAATCACCTATTTCAACAAGGCAGTATTTAGGCATGCTAGATAAGCAGTAAACATTCAAGTAAGTTGAGACATGCTGATCACATATTGAACAAGGTGTATTGGGCATGCTAGATAAGCAGTAAACAGAAGCAGGAATGAACTCAGGACTGATGAACTAAGGCAGTAAATAAACACATAGGTTTAGATTCTAAAATTTAATCAGAGGCATACCAGTTAGGGAAAGAGAACACAAGATATAAGACATTTGTTATACATTTTCCAACCTTGGCTTGCAGCCGGCTAGACTAACAAAGATCACAAGTAGCAGAGAGAGCAGAGAGCTTTTTAGAGTGTAAAAGGTAGTGGTTGATGAACTAATGTTCGTGTCCTAGAAGTGAGAATAGAGGAGAGTATATATAGTGGTTAGGAACAAATCAGAATAAGGTAAAGCAATCAAATTTTAGCAATCAGGGAAATTACAAAATCAATCACACACGAAATTAGCATAGTCTTCCTTCAATTAAGGACAACTATCGAACAGTTAAAAGACAGGAGTCACTTAAGGAAAGAAAATCAAATTAGACCTACTTAAAGAGGTAAACAAATATAAGTTTAATTAAGGAAATAATCATGAAGAATCAGTAACACTACAGACAATAAGGTAATAAGAATAATTAGAGTCGTAAACAAAGGAATAAATCAGAAATCAGCAAATAATTTTGTGACGACTCGGACAGTCATCTTAAGAATTAATGCACCGATCCCCTATTAACTGCTTTCCCCATGTTTATTTCTGCTATTTTGATCTGCCGAGATGTTCGGTTTTGAGTTTCGGAAAGTCTTGGGAGATTTAGTCCCTAAATGAGAGCTAAGTGTTGGAAATTTGACTGTAGTCAGAATAGTGTGAAGATGGCCTCCGAATGGAATTATGATGGTTCTGTTAGCTCCGTTGGGTGATTTTGGGCTTAGGGGCGTGTTCGGATTGTGTTTTGGAGGTCCGTAGCTAATTTAGGCTTGAAATGCCAAAAGGTCGAATTTTGAAGTTTCCGGTTCGACAGTGAAATTTTGATCTGAGGGTCGTAATGAAATTCCAGAAGTTGGAGTAGCTCCGTAGTGTTGCATCTGATGTTTGTGCAAAATTTCAGGTCATTCAGACGAGGTTTGATAGTTTTTGATCGAAAGCGTACTTTTATAGTTTTGGAGTTCTTAGCCTTGAATTCGTGGTTGATTCATTGTTTCGATGTTGTTTAAGGTGTTTTATGAATTGGTATAAGTTTGGACAGGGGTATTGGATTTTTTTGTGCTTTTGGTTGAGGTCCCGGGGGCCTCGGGATGATTTTGGGTAGTTAACGGGAAGTTGGAAAGTTGGAAATTGCAGCTAAAGTCATTGGGCTGCTGTCATAACCGCATCTGCGGTTGGTAGGCCGCAGATGCAGAGTTGAGCCACATAAGTGGCTAAGAGTAATTTGAGCAGGGACCGCAGAAGCGATAGGATTACCGCACCTGTGGGACCGCAGATGCGGCACCTGGGTTGTAGTTGCAGAGATGCAACTTTAAGTGAGAACCGCAGAAGTGGTTCCCCAATCGCATAAGCAATATCGCAGATGCGATGGGTGGACCGCAGATGCGGGATTGCTGGGCAGAACATATAAATAGTTGTCTTCGCAAAATTGAGCTATTCTTTCACCATTTTCATCCGGGAAGTGAGCTTTTAGGGAGGTTTTTGAGAGAGAATTCAAGGGAACTTCGAGGAGGTAAGATTCTTGGAACCTAAACTCGTTATTTAGGTGATTTTTATCATTATAAACATAAAAATTTAAGGAAAATCAGTGGTAAATTTGGGGGTTAGGGCTTGACTAATTAGAGACCTTTGAGTGATGATTTGAGGGACCATTTGAGGTTTGATTTTGATTTTTTTGGCATGACTGAACTCGTGAGAGTGTGAGGATTCTGGAAATGTAAATTTTGCCTGCTTCCGAGGGGCATTTTGGTCATTTTACCTAATTTTGCGTATTAGCTTAGAATTTCTTTGTAGAATCCGTTACTTGAACTGTTATTTACATTATGAAATTGAATTGAATAGATTTGGGCCATTTGGAGTCGAGTACTCGTGGCTAGAACGTGGTTTCGAGTTAATTTTGAGCCGGTTCAAGGTAAGTCACTTGACTAACCTTGTGTGGGGACCATTCCCTTAGGATTTGGTATTACTGTTAATTGAAATGCCTTGTACGTGAGGTGACAAGTGTGTACTTGTGCTAATTGTTGAAAATCCGATTTTCATTAAGTAATTACTAGTAGGTTTCTTTTCCTGTTTATATTACCTGCATTTAAACCCTGTTGTTAGCTTAGGAAAGCATATCTAAGTGTTTTAATTGCCTTATTTGCTCAAACTGATTTACCTAAATTCTGTGCAGTGTGCTAGGCTAGAATTACTTGTTTGACTTGATATGAAATTGATATTTCTGAATATTTTTCTGATGTTGCTGTGTGATTACATTTGGGACTACGGATGTGGGATTCTGGTAGCTCCCCCTTGTCTGTTTATTTAGGACTACGGATGTGGAATTTTGGTAGATCCCTTGCACAGTTATATGGAATTACGGGACTGCACCCGGTAGATTCCCCCAGTACTAGGTATTTATATTTGGGACTACGAAATGGGATTTTGGTAGATCCCCGCACACTATGAGTTGGACTACAGGATGGGATCCCGGGAGATCCATTAGATATGTATAAGTGGGACTACAGGACGATATCTTGGGAGATCCCCAATTGTTATTTTGGTGTTGAGCCTTATTTCTTTCTGAGTTTACCTTGCCTCTGTAATAGTTATTGTTGCCCTTTTATATCTTGTGTTACTTTTACTGTTGTACTTATTTATAATGATTTGTTCTACACTGTCGAACTTTATATTTTATTTAACCTCAGTAGGGCCCTAACCTTCCTCGTCACTATCCGGCCGAGGTTAGGCTTGGCACTTACTGAGTACCGCTATGGTGTACTCATGCCCTTTCTGCGCATGTTTTTCAAGTGCAGATCCAGGTACTTTGACTCAGTCCTATCATCCTTGAGGCGAGGCAATTGTTCCAAAGACTTCGATGTATATATGTCGCGTCCGCAGACCTAGGAGTCCCTTTCTACTATCCCTATTGTATTAGCCCTTCTGTATTTTCTTTTCCTTGTTAGATATTCTGGAGTGACACACTGGTAGACATTCCAAGGCTTGTGGTTTCATGAGATTCTGGGTTTTCGAAAATGTTGTTAGTTTTCGAGAATTTGTATTGTATATGTCGAGCGGCATTTTAAATATTGTTTCATTCGATTATTTTGGCTTTTATTTATTTTTTCCACAAGTTTTGTTATTTTCCGCATTTGTTAGTCTTACCTAGTCGTAGAGACTAGGTGCCGTCATAGCAGTTCACGGAGGGCAAACTGAGATCGTGACAAGTTGGTATCAGAACCCTAGGTTCATAGGAGTCATGAATCACAAGCCGATTTACTCAAGTCTCATTGATCGGTACGGAGACGGACTTATCTATGAGAGGCTATGTAACCGTTAGAAAAATTCTACTTCATTTGATTTCCCTGTCATGCGAGATTTTTGACATCATGAATCCTAAACATCTTTTTTCCATTCTCTCACAAATGGTGAGGACACATGCTACTAGAGATGATCAGACACATGCGCCCCTATGAGAGCCTTCAGAGGTCGGGGGCGGGGTAGAGGCCGAGGACACGCACGCATTGTAGCTAGAGCACCCACACGAGCTACCACCGAGGAGCCACCAGCAGTTTTAGCCAGATCCCAGGCACCGGATACGCCAACTGCTACTACTGCTCCAGTACTTCAGGAGACATTAGCATAGTTCCTAAGCATGTTTGGTACATATGTTCAGGTGGGGTTGATTCAGGTTGTACCAACTACTTCACAGATTTGGGAAGGGACCCAGACTTCCACCACCCCCACTCCAGAGCAGCGAGTTCTCATTGGTCGGGTTCCAGGTGTCATAGTGACACAGCCTATGGTCCAAGTTTAGCGGGTGGTGAGGACCTCTCGCCGAGTTGAGGACAGGTGGGTCTAGGAGAGAGAGGACAGACGAGGTTAGGAGAGAGAGTATAGGTAAATGAAGAGACTTCGTAGATTGGAGAGACCCACTGGTCCTTATTTTGGAGAAAGAGTACGGCATGGTATAGGTTTTGTGGGTCAGCCAGCTCAGTTTGCATCTCAGATTTCACATAGTGTTTTAGGTGTTTAGGGGTCTTTGAGTACCCATACCGTACAGTTCCCACTACTACGTCTCCCAGAGCTTGCTTTGAGTGTGGTGACACGCGCCATGTGGTAAGGGATTGCCCTAGACTTAGGAGGAGTGCACCTCCACAGACATCTCATCCATAGCGCACTCCGTAGAGTTCTCAGGCTATGATTACAGCATCAATTGCTAACCCACCTGCTCAGCCAGCTAGAGGGGGAGGCTAGGCCAGATATTATGCCCTTCCTGCCCGTACCAAGGCTATTGCCTCAGATTCTATCATCACAGGTATTATACTGGTTTGTCCCAAAGATGCATCGGTTCTATTCGATCCAAGCTCCACTTACTCTTATGTGTCTTCTTATTTTGCTCTGCATTTTGGTGTACCTCGGGATTCTTTGAGTTCCTCTATTTATGTTTCTACTCCTATGGGAGATTCTCTTATTGTGGACCGCATTTATCGGTCGTGTTTGGTTGCTCTTAGTGGTTTTGAGACCAAAGCCGATTTATTGTTACTCAGCATGGTAGATTTTGAAACTATCTTGGTCATGGACTGGTTGTCGCCCATTATACTATTCTTGATCGTCACGCCAAAATCGTGATGTTGGCTATGCCAGGTGTACCGCGTGTTGAGTGGAGGGGTACTTTAGATCAAACTCTCAGTAGAGTTATTTCTTTTCTTAAAGCTGAGTGTATGGTTGAGAAGGGGTGTGACATGTATTTAGCTTATGTGAGAGATGTCAGTGTTTACCCCTTCAGTTGATTCAGTCCTAATAGTACGGGATTTTCCCAATGTGTTTCCAACTGATTTTCTGGGCATGCCGCCTGATAGAGATATTGATTTTGGCATTGATCTATTGCCGGGAACTTAGCCCATTTCTATTCCTCCGTATCGTATGGCTCCTCCTAAGTTGAAGGAGTAGAAGGATCAGTTACAGGAATTGCTTGATGAGGGTTTTATTCGGCCCAGTGTATCACCTTGGGGTGCTCCTATCTTGTTTGTGAAGAAAAAGGATGTAACTATGTGTATGTGTATTGATTATCGCCAGTTGAACAAGGTTACAGTGAAGAACCATTATCCTTTGCCTTGTTATTGATGATCTGTTTGACCAGTTTCAGGGCGCATGGGTGTTTTCTAAGATTGACTTGCATTCAAGTTATCATCAGTTGAAGATTCAGGAGCCAGATATCCCGAAGACTGCTTTCAGGACTCGGTATGGTTATTACCAGTTCCTTGTTATGTCATTTGGGCTGACCAATGCCCTAGAAGCCTTTATGCATTTGATGCACAATGTGTTCCGGCCATATCTTGACTCATTCGTCATTGTCTTTATTGATGATATTCTGGTGTATTCCTGGAGTCGGGAAGATCATGAGCAGCACCTGAGGATAGTGCTTCAGACCTTGAGAGTAAAGAAGTTATATGCTAAGTTCTCAAAATGTGAGTTTTGGTTGGATTTCGTGGTATTCTTAGGCCACGTGGTGTCGAGTGAGGGAATTTAGGTGGATCCGAAGAAAGTAGAGGCCATGCAAAGTTGGCCCAGACCATCCTCAGCTGCAGAAATCTGCAGTTTTCTTGGCTTGGCGGGTTATTACCGTCGTTTTGTTGAGGGGTTTTCATCGATTGCAGCCCCTATGACCAGACTAACCCAGAAGAGTGCTCCGTTCTAGTGTACGGAAGAATGTGATGCAAGCTTTCAGAAGCTCAAGACAGCTTTGACTACAGCCCCAGTGTTGATATTGCCTACAGGTTCGGGATCTTATACAGTTTATTGTGATGCCTCGAGGATTGGCCTTGGAGCGGTTTTCATGCAGGACGGCAGGGTGATTGCCTACGCATCCAGACAGTTGAAGGTTTACGAGAAAAATTATCCGGTCCACAGCCTTGAGTTAGCTGCCATTGTTCATGCCCTGAAAATCTAGCGTCATTATTTGTACGGTGTGCCTGGTGAGATTGATATTGATCATCGGAGCTTGCAGCACCTGTTCAAACAAAAGGATCTAAATTTGCGCCAGAGGAGGTGGTTAAAGTTGTTGAAGGACTATGATATCACTATTTTGTATCACTCGGGCAAGGCCAATGTGGTAGCCGGTGGCTTGAGTCGTCGGGTAGAGAGTTCGGGGAGTTTGGCTTATTTACCAGCATCGGAAAGGCCTATGGCGATGGATGTTCAGGCCTTAGCCAGCCAGTTTGTGAGATTGTTCTAGCTTGCATGGTTTCTCGGTCTTTCTTATTTGATCGTATCAGGGAGCATCAGTATGATGACCCTCATTTGCTTGTCCTCAAGGACAAGGTCCAGCACGGTGATGCCAGAGATGTGACTATTGGTGAAGACGGTGTATTAAGGATACGAGGTCGGATTTGGGTACCCAATGTTGATGGGCTTCGGGAGTTGATTTTGGAGGAGGCCCACAGTTCACGGTATTCCATTTATCTGGGTGTCACGAAGATGTATCAGGATTTGAGGCAGCACTATTGGTGGAGGCGGATGAAGAAAGATATAGTTGGATTTGTAGATCGGTGCCTCAATTGTCAGCAGGTAAAGTATGAGCACCAGAGACCGGGTGGGTTGCTTCAGCAGATAGAGATTCCTGAGTGGAAGTGGGAGCAGATCACCACGGACTTTGTAGTTGGGCTCCCATGGACTTTGAGAAAATTCAACGCTATTTGGGTGATTGTGGATCGTCTGACCAAGTCTGTGCACTTCATTCTTGTGTGTACTACCTATTCTTCAGAGTGCCTAGCAGAAATTTATATTCGGGAAATTGTTCGTCTGCATGGTACTCCAGTTTCCATCATTTTAGATAGAGGTACTTAGTTCACATCATAGTTCTGGAGGGCCGTTCAGCATGAATTGGGTACTCGGGTGGAGTTGAGTACAGTCTTTCACCCTCAGACAGACGTACCGAGTGCACTATTCCGATTCTTGAGGATATGCTCTGTGTGTCTGTGATTGAGTTTGGAGGGTCTTGGGATCAATTCTTTCCATTGGCAGAGTTTTCTTACAATAATAGCTATCAGTCCAGCATTTAGATGGCACCGTATGAGGCCTTATATGGTAGGCAGTGTAGGTCCTGTTGCGTTGGTTTGAGCCGGGTGAGGCCAGAATATTGGGCACAGACTTAGTACAGGATGCTTTGGAGAAGGTTAGGGTGATTCAGGATAGACTCTGTACTGCCCAGTCCAAACAGAAGAGTTACGTGAACCGGAAGGTTCGTGATGTTTCTTATATGGTTGGAGAGCGGGTTCTGCTTCGGGTTTCGCCTATAAAGGGTGTTATGAGATTTGGGAAGAAAGGAAAGTTGATTCTGAGGTTTATTAGTCGTTTTGAGATATTGCAGCGTGTTGGGGAGGTTGCTTATGAGCTTGCCTTACCTCCCAACTTGGCAGGAGTTCATCCGGTATTTCATGTTTCGATGCTCCAGAGGTATCACGGTGGTCCATCGCACTCGTTAGATTTCAGTTCAGTCTAGTTGGACAAGGATATATCATATGTTGAGGAGCTAGTGGCAATATTGGACAGGCAGGTTAGAAAGTTGAGGTCAAAGAACATTGCATCAGTGAAGGTTCAGTGGCGGGGTCAGGCGGTCGAGGAGGCGACCTGGGAGACCAAGCAAGATATGCGCAGTCGTTACCCTCATCTTTTCACTACTTTGGGTATGTCTCTATGCTCGTTCGAGGACGAACAAATATTTAATTGTAGGAGGATGTGACGACCCGGTCGGTGGTCTTAAGAATTAATGCCCCGATCTCCTATTAACTGCTTTCCCCATGTTTATTTCTACTATTTTGATTTGCCGGGATATTCGGTTTTGAGTTTCGAAGAGTCTTGGGATACTTAGTCCCTAAATGAGAGCTAAGTGTTAAAAATTTGACCGTAGTCAGAACAATGTGAAGACGGCTTTGGAATGAAATTCTAATGGTTCTGTTAGCTCCGTTGAGTGATTTCGGGATTAGGGGCGTGTCCAAATTATGTTTTGGAGGTCCGTAGCTATTTTAGGCTTGAAATGCCAAAAGGTTGAATTTTGAAGCTTTCGGTTCAATAGTGAGATTTTGATCCGATGGTAGGAATGGAATTTCGGAAGTTGGAGTAGCTTCGCAGTGTTGAATGTGATGTGTGTGCAAACTTTTAGATCATTCGGACGAGGTTTGATAGACTTTTTGATCGAAAGTGTATTTTTTGAGTTTTGGAGTTCTTAGGCTTGAATTCGTAGTTGATTCGTCATTTCGATGTTGTTTCAGGTTTTTTAAGAATTGGTATAAGTTTGGACAGGGGTATTAGACTTGTTTGTGCTTTTGGTTGAGGTCCCGGGTGCCTCAGGATGATTTTGGGTGGTTAACGGGAAGTTGGAAAAATTGCAGCTAAAGTCTTTGGGCTGCTGTCATACCTGCATCTATGGTTGGTAGGCCACAGATACGGAGTTGAGCCACAGAAGCGGCTAAGAGGAATTTGAGCAGGAACTGCAGAAGCGATAGGATTACCGCACCTGTGGGACCGCATATGCGGCACCTAGGTCGCAGGTGCGGAGATGGAACTTTAAGTGAGAACCGTAGAAGCGGTTCCCCAACCGCAGAAGAGGTATCGCAGATGCGATGGGTGGACCGCAGATGCGGGATTGCTGGGCAGAACATATAAATAGTTGCCTTCGCAAAATCGACCTATTCTTTCACCATTTTCTTGCGGGAAGTGAGCCTTTGGGGAGGGCTTTGAGAGGGAATTAAAGGGAACTTCGAGGAGGTAAGATTCTTGGAACCTAAACTCGTTATTGAGGTGATTTTTATCATTATAAACATAAAAATCTAAGGAAAATCAGTGGTAAATTTGGGGGTTAGGGCTTGACTAATTAGAGACCTTTGAGTGATGATTTGAGGGACCATTTGAGGTTCGATTTTGGTACTTTTAGTATGACTGAACTCGTGAGAGTGTGAGGATTCTGGAAATGTAAATTTTACCTGATTCCGAGACGTGGGCCCGAGGGGCATTTTGGTTATTTTACCTAATTTCGTGTATTAGCTTAGAATTTCTTTGTAGAATCAGTTACTTGAAGTGTTATTTACAATATGAAATTGGATTGTGTAGATTTGGGCCATTTGGAGTCGAGTACTCGTGGCAAGAACGTGGTTTCGAGTTGATTTTGAGCCGGTTCGAGGTAAATGGCTTGTCTAACCTTGTGTGGGGGACCTTCCCATTAGGATTTTGTATTACTGTTAATTGAAATGTCTTGTACGTGAGGTGACGAGTGCATACTTGTGCTAATTGTTGAAAATCTGGTTTTCATTAAGTAATTACTAGTATGTTTCTTTTTCTATTTATATTACCTGCATTTAAAGCTTGTTGTTAGCTTAGGAAAGCATGTCTAAGTGTCTTAATTGCCTTATTTGCTCAAATTGCTTTAGCTGAATTCTGTGTAGCATGCTAGGCTAGAATTACTTGTTTGCCTTGATATGAAATTGACATTTCTGAATATTTTTCTGATGCTGCTGTGTAATTACATTTGGGACTACGGATGTAGGATTCCGGTAGCTCCCCCTTGTCTATTTATTTGGGACTACGGATGTGGGATACCGATAGATCCCCATGCACAGTTATATGGAACTACAGGACTGCACCCGATAGATTTCCCCAGTAATGGGTATTTACATTTGGGACTACAGAACGGGATTCTGGTAGATCCCCGCGCACTATGAGTTAGACTATGGCATGGGATCTCGGGAGATCCATTGGATATGTATAATTGGGACTACATGACGGTATCCTAGAAGATCCCGGATTGTTATTTTGGTACTGAGCCTTATTTCTTTCTGTGTTTACCCTGCCTCTGTAATAGCTGTTGTTGCCCGTTTATATCTTGTGTTACGTTTACTGCTGTACTTATTTATATTGATCTATTCTACACTGTCAAACTTTATATTTTATTTAACCTCAGTAGGGCCCTGACCTTCCTCATCACTACCTGACCGAGGTTAGGCTTGGCACTTACAAAGTACCGTTGTGGTGTACTCATGCTCTTTTTGCGCATGTTTTTCATGTGCAGATCCAGGTACTTTGACTCAGTCCTATCACCCTTGAGGCAAGGCGTTGTTCCAGAGACTTCGAGGTATATCTGCCGCGTTCGCAGACTGGGGAGTGCCTTTCTACTCTCCCTATTGTATTAACCATTCTGTATTTTCTTTTCTTTGTTAGATATTCTGGAGTTAGACACTGGTAAACATTCTAAAGCTTGTGGTTTCATGAGATTCCGGGTTTTCGAAAATGTTGTTAGTTTTCGAGAAGTTGTATTGTATGTGCCAAGCGACATTTTAAATACTATTTCAGTCAGTTATTTTGGCTTTTAATTATTTCTTCTGCAAGTTTTGTTATTCTCCACATTTGTTAGGCTTACCTAGTCGTAGAAACTAGGTGTCGTCACTGCAGTTCATGAAGGGTGAACTGGGGTCGTGAAAAATATTTTAACCAAGCAAATCAGTAAATCAGAAATTCAAAATAATACTGATTAAAAAGGGGGGGAGAATATAGTTTTCCATAAATAGACAAATAGGCTAAAATATAATTTCATAAACACACAGAAATCAGTCGAGATGTCGAACAAGAAACCTTAATAGTGATGAACTAGGGTAAAAAGTCAAAAACAATTAATCTGACTAAGGGAAGCATGTGAATCAAACACAGAATGAAACACCGCACAAGTAACACAAAGAACTCATAATCGAATCAGAATATGGGAAAAATAGGGCTTTAAGGCAAACTCAACATAAATCGGTCAGAAGCACGTAAGAACAGAAGATTAAACATTCAAAATCGGAAATTTTTTAGAGAAAATGATTTTCAGTAAACCCTAGTTTTTTGGGAAAACGGAGAATCAATTGAAAAACAACGAAACTTTCACAAAAACATGTAATATAGGTTCGATTCGTCTCAGATCTGAAAGGATTGGAGACCCAAAATTAGGGTTTTTGAAAGTAGAACAGAGACGGGATCATAGGCTTAGGAATTCATGGATTTAAGACAAAAATAAAAAGGATCTTACTCAAAGTCGAACCAAACGACCTGAAACAGGCGAGAAAGACCCAAAGGTGTACACAGACCTGCCTAGGTCCCTTGAGAATCTCCTCAAGGATCTTGGAGATAGCGGTACCATAGCATAGAAGAGGCCATTAGAAGCCTGAGGTGGTGAAGAACCACCAAAGAAAGGCAGTAGGTGAGTGGCGGGGGGGGGAATAAGGGTTAGAGTTTAGAGAGCATTTGAGAGATGGAGAAAAGGGTGATAGCGGGGGGAAGGGTGGAAATGATTAGGGTTAGAGTGGGGTATATGGGTTTAATTAAGGTAGGGGGATCCTGGACCGTTGATCAAGAATGATCAACGGTCAGGATTGGCCATAGAGTTTTGGGTCGGGCAGATAGGGTATTGGGCCTGGGTTTTTTGGGTTAATTTTATAAGGTATTGGGCTGGTAGATTTTAGGCTAAAAAAGAGGCTATTTGTTAAATACCCCAAAAAATTGATTAAAAATAATTTGTAAAATAATTACTAATTATAAAAAAAAAGAATTTCATGTATAGAAATATTTTTTAAAATAATTATTTAGTATTTAAAAATACAAAGGACTAATTTCTGGTAAAATAATACAAAACGTATGCATGGGCTATAATTGCAAAGTTATTGTCATTATAGCCAAAAGGTGCCAATTTGGCAATTAATAAAATAATTTGGACTCAATAGGACCATAATAGTAATATTAAATCAAGACATGTTCTAAATTCATTTGTGATGCAATTTACAATTATTTATTAAAGGTAAAATACTAAGCAAATTAATTTAACAAATGTAGAAATTGTGGAAAAATACCAACCGATGCTAATGCATGATTTTGAAGATATATATGCCTTTTAAAACTATTATAGGAAAAAATTGGTTATCAATAATAGCAGTATGGAGCCAATCAATCCGGCTTGATATAGAATACACATATAAATTGGGCCTACCAATGGACCCCTAAATCAGCTCTAGTCACCCGTAGATAGATAAATAACCCTCCAAAAGTCCATAATGACTGAATCATAACACATACTATCATCTGGTGAGCTTCAGCCACAACTTCACAGTCCACAACCATGAAACAATCTGCTCCTGAGAACGTCGGTCTCCAAATACATAGAACGCACAAATCACCATATTCGATCCCAACTCCACCGGCCAAACGTCTAACACATCTCCCATACATGATCATCCCACGAGGAATACTTCTATAATTCTTCCTTACTATAAAGAAAAATTTGAATATCAGCAGTCGATCAACTAGGAGAGTGCCACAATACCAATGAAGTATCCATAAATCAAAACACATTGCCCCTTCTGAAATGTATACTCTTATCAAGCCATACAAAATAGTAATATCATTTACCTAGTCATCTGAAACCGTCCATGCTGCCTAAGAATTTTATGACCTTCCCTTCAAAACTAAACTGTGACCTTGTTCATGCAAATTTCAATCCCACACAACACATCGCATTTATCAAGTCATCATATGAAGAATACGAGAACTTCATAATCCACTCCGAGTCACAAGCAACTACATACTCAACTAGCTAAGGACCTTCTATTTGATTCTATCCAGGAGAAAATCACTATACACCACATGTTCCTTACGCATGTTGGAAATATACCCCTCGAACCGTGGTAGAAATCATCGAGAACTCTTTGAATCCCATTTTCACATAACCATGCCACCAGAACTGAATCTCTCTAGCTCAACCAAGCCACCAAACCCAAGATTATTTCCACAAAACACCTGTAGAGACTCACTGCATCATAAGAACCAAAAGAGCCAATCACATTTGTTACCATACTAATCCAACCCGTTACCTAGCTGTGCTAATTCTCCGATTTCCTCCCGAATTGCCTTCAAATTTATACTTCTCCTTGCTAGAACACTACGTTCCTTAACCAAAACTTGCCCCACGAACCCCAGCCTAGAACCACACTGCCCTAAGGCTCATAAGCCGCTGAATTTCCTCTTAAGCACCCCAGAAGTACCATAACCGAGATACCCATTTTGAAGAGACCTTCCATGAATCTAACGCCGTTCAATTCACCTTCCTGACATTGAAATGTAGAATCCATAAGGATATAGAAACGCCACAAGTCTCGACACCATCCAATGTAAATCTCAGTTTCTAGCCATATACACATCCTGAAGATTCCCAATTGCTACATATAATCTTGAATTCATTAGAACCATTCTCGAGATTCATCTACTCTGCTCAAACTCAATTAAACTGATCAAACGGATCGAATGACCTGTGACCCATTTGCACACCAACACCCTAAGAAGTAATCCATACTTCTAAGCAACCGAGTAGATTCCTATTCCATGCGCACTACATCTCTCACCAATAACAATTCAAATCATTCCATGATTCTCATATACTCAAAAAGCATAATACAACCCATATCCAAAAATTCTGTTACTCGAGTCATCCTCGATCTCACCCTCTGCAAAACATAACTTAATCATAAGTATACCTCAAAGCGAAACCAATACAACACATAACCGTGCAATTCACTTATCAATAGCAGACTCCCCCACTTGGCTCAAAGACATAGATCAAAACACACAATAACTCACAATGCCCATACCCTATTATTGCCATAATACTGCAGTGAGATTCAACTACATTCTTCATAAGCTCATGTAACACAAACCATATAATGCCTCAAATCATTTGCAAATCTCGCATTCATCCTCATTACAGTCAAGCTAACTCTTATAAGCGATCCATAATCAAACTGTAACACATATAATTTACGGGTAAAAGAGAACTCGCTACAAAACAACATAGGATTCACACAAACCTCAGGACACCCCACAGGAGATAACCCACCCGCTTTGCCTCAAACTGACATCTCTCTATACCCTTCTATAGTCATAACTATTACGTAATCACTTAATCTTCCTAAGTCTCAACTCATATCATGACATGAAAATCTACTTCACTCCTCAACTAATCAAAATGAAAATATCCTCCAACACACCCATAACTCGAGACTATAAGTCAAATCAAGACAGAAATGAAACACCCAATTTACATCTCAATCAAATCTTTTCGTCATATTCGAACAATCTGAACACTTACCGCAGTCACGTCATACTCATTATATAGCCATCCAACCACTCATCATGCCACAAATCCCACTAATAGGGACACTATCGAACTTATAAGTCCAAATTCACGTGCTCACACAATCGAAATCTCCATGCTCAAGCTACAGTCAAAACTCGGCCTTAAGTCCTCCAGACTGACCCATCATCATCACACAGAAATTACATCTTGCACCTCATCCATATAATCACAAGCCATCGATGCACGGCTGATACCGAGCACTCATGTGCACATACGAATGCGTGGAAGGAATTTTAAGAGTTAAGTTCCAAGCTAAATCAATATTGCACGATAGGGAAAGAAAGATGAGAAGTATATCCTAAATGTCTTGTAGCCTCTCGAAAATAGGTATAGACGTCATCATACCAATCCGCAAGACTCTACTAGACACTTGCTCATGACTTGTAGAACTTGTGAGCCTAGAGCTCTGATACCAATCTGTCACGACCCAAAATTCACTAGTCGTGATGGCACCTAACCCAACCCGCTAGGTAAGCCAACTAATATCTATCCAAGTCCAATGATATTAATAAAACAATTAAACAAAAGGAATCTTATATATTTCCCAAGGACTGGTAGTACAAATCATGAGTTTATAAGAATAGACTTTACAAAGCTTAAATGAAGTAAATACGTCATCTGTTTGAAAAATACATAAACAGAGTTTTATAAATCTAAGGCTCCCGTGAATAATAGGCAGCTACAATCGGAATGCAGGTACGTCTTCAATCGCAACTCCCATCAATCACAGCACATCGTCAATCTGCACACGAGGTGCAGAAGGTAGTATGAGTACAACCATATGTACTCGTAACAAACCTAATCTTAGGTTGAAAGTAGTGACGAGCTGGAACATAGTTGGGTCCAATACCAGTAGCCTACAACAATTCATAATAACGTAGAGCATATAAATAAGAAAATAACTCAGAGAAAAAATGATCAGCTTTTACATAGTTTTCCGAAAATAGTTTCACTTTTTAATAATATAAGTGAAAATCCAAATCCTTTACTAAAATCGTCGAAAAAATATGAGATAGTTAAAAACTGTAAAAAAAAATCCAAAAATCCTTTCCATAATAAATAAGATGTTTCATTTTCTTTTCAGATAGCAAATGTGAAATACCACTCTATTTCTACATATCAATGTGTGTGACAAATCATGAATGACGTGATGCCGTACAGCATGAGAAAAAATGCATCTCTATGCATGTATGTCATATGTGTATGTCAATGTCATGTATCTCAAAGATGATTCCATGTACTTATACTTTCAGAGTACTTAATCTCACTGTCTCACATTTTTCACTCGTCATGCTCAATTACTCAGTACTGTATATGACCAATCTGGCCCAGGGAAGATCCATCTCGGAGTATATACATCAACTGACTATCAGTCACTCAGTACAGAGGAAGGCCAATTCGGCCCGTGGAGAAGATCCAATTCTAGGTATATAAATGTTAAACCACTCGGTACTGTAGATGGACCATACGGCCCAGGGAAGATCCATCCCCGAATATATATGTCACTGACCATTAGTCACTAGTACCGATGAAGGCCAATCTAGCCCCATGGAGAAGATCCATCTCCTAGTATATAAATATTTCGGACAAGATCTATGTCCAGGAATATCCATCCCTTAATATAATCAACCGCGCTCATTGGGGTGTGTACAGAATCCGGAGGGGCTCCTACAGCCCAAGAGCTATCATAAGCCAGATCCAAGCTATCAATATAACTTGTTGTAGTGTGCAGCATGATCCCATAACTATCACTCATAATTAGGCTCTCAGCCTCACTCAGTCATCAATCTTTCCCATCTCACTCAGGGGCTCACTATGTCATAAAACTAGCTCGATAACAATGATATGATGTATCAATAAGCAACAACTGATACTGATAAATGATATGAATGCATGAATATGACTGAGTACGAAATATCAACGAAATCAGTGAGATGACAGCAATAAACGACCACTACTCTTCCTAACAATATCAGCATAAAGCCTAAATATGATATCTAGCATGATTGATAGCTCAGTTACTTTATCACACGGTGAAAACACAAATATCAACAAAATAGGGCCACTATACAGTGCCATGGAAACAACGGGGTCACAATTCATATGGTGCATGCCCACACTCCTGTCACCTAACATGTGTGTCTCCTCAACACCAATCATATAACACGTAAATTCGGGGTTTTATACCCTCAGTACTAAGTTAAGAAGAGTTACTTACCTCGAACAAGCCAATTCCAATACCGACCAAGCCAGGCGATGCTCCAAAAATGACATCACACGCGTAGCGACCTCCGAACGGCTCAAAACTAGCCAAAAGCAACTCGAATACATCAAATAAAGCCCAAGAAAATAAGTTCAAATGATAAAGATCGAATCCTTAATCAAAACCCAAAACCGGCCAAAAATTACATTTGGGCTCGTGCCTCGGAACCCGTCAAAACTCACGAAATCTGGTAACCCATTCATTTACGAGTCCAACCATACTAGTTTCACTCAAATCCGACTCTAAATCGATGTTCAAAACTCAGAAATTCATATTATGAATCTTTAGGCCAAAACCCTCAATTTTCCTCTTTAAATTCATTAACCAATTGCTAAAAATAAAGATGGATTCATGAAATGTAATCAAAACTAAGTAGAGAACACTTACTCCAATCTTTGTGATGAAATTTGTTCCAAAAATCGCTCCATTCCGAAATCCATAGCTCAATATGTGATAAAAATAATCAACCCTCTAACTTATAACATTCTGCCTAGCGATTCCGTATTTGCGGACAGATTGTCGAATTTGCGACCGCAGCTTCTGCAGTAATAACTTCGCTTCTGCGAAAATGGCCTTGCCCAGCAACCCCTGCACCTGCGGATAATAAATTTCGCTTCTACGAAGATTTTCGAACCTGCGCTTCCAATCTCGCATCTGCGCGCACGCAGGTGCGCTACAAAAATCTTCTTTTGTGGTCTTCCTCACCCAGCCTCTTCTCGCTTCTGCGACTCCACTAACGCTTCTACGACCATCACACCTGCGCAAACCAGCCGCAGGTGCGGTCATACCAGAACCAACAACAATCAGCAATAGCAACATGAAGAAAAATGATTTGAACTCAATCCGAAATACGCCCGAGCCCCTCGGGACCCCGTCCAAGTTTACCAACAAGTCACATAACATAACATGGACCTCATCGAGGTCTCAAAACACACATACAACATCAAAACGATGAATCACACGTCAAATTCGAAATCAATGAACTTTGAAACATCAAACTTCCACAACCGATGTCGAAACCTATCAAATCATGTCCGATTGAGCTCAAATTGGGAAACAAAAGTCACATTTGACATTATGGACCGGCTCCAACTTCCGAAATCGGAATCCAACCCCGATATCAAAAAGTTCACTCCTGGTCAAACTTTTCAAAATTCCAACTTTCGCCATTTCAAGCCAAATTCTACTACAAACCTCCAAATCACAATCCGGACGCGCTCTTAAGTCCAAAATCACCCAACAGAGCTAACGGAACCATCAAAGCTCCAATCCGAGGTCAAATACTAAAAAGTCAAACTTTGTCAACTCTTTCAAATTTAAAGCTTCCTAGTTGAGAATCATTCTTCCAAATCAATCCTGAATAACCTGAAAACCAAGACCGGGGATTTACACAAGTCAAAATACATCGTACGGAGCTACTCATTACCTCAAATAACCGAGCAGAGTGTAAATGCTCAAAACGATCGGTCGGGTCGTTACGACATCCTACTTCTCATTCTGAGATCATAGAAAAAGCACACATTAAAAATGTCGTCTTCTTCTCCGTCTCACCTACATCTCATATTTCTTACATTCACAACCAGACTCATGAGTCAGATGAAATAATGTAATTTAAGAACTAAAATGAAAAGAAGAAAAAAACGTGAGAAAGTTGTTTCTTGTGAAATGAAAAATAGACATTTGTTTAACTTCTGATTGAGGGGCGTGCAAAGAGAATTTATTCAGAAAACGGAGGTAACAATTAAATAGCTTATAATATTTGGAAAAGATGGTCACAACTCCTACAAAGAATGAAACAAGATCTCGATTCCCCCGTCCATTTGTGAAACCAGCTAAGGCAATAACCAAAACACAAAGAATCAAATATTTATTAATTAAAAATCTACAAAATACATCTTTCAACAATTGGTTTATTTGCTTTAGAAGGTCTACTGCTTAGTCCAAGATGAGCTATTGATCATGCCGCAAATCCTTATAGAAAATATCATACTACAAATAAAATAAAACATAAAGGAGATAAGAAACTGGTGTAGCGGAAACATTACATATAATATGACTAAGCGTATTAAAAAAATTTAAAGCAATATAAAAATATTACTAACTCTCATTAGTTTTCCTGTTTTATATATGATATACAAAAAATTAGGAGCTACTCTCGAGTAACAAACTCAAGATTAAGAGCTCTCTCATTTCTTCAGATCTTGTTAATTTCTCTTATTTCCTAAAACTTTTCCTAGCATCAATATTTTTCTTCATTTTTATTTGTTTGCTAATTTGTTTATCTTTAAATTTTTTTGGATTGGTGAGATGAAAAATACTCGATACTATCAATTGTATATAGTTGAACCAATATGAACACATGAAACAGAATCTTCGAGAAAGTATTAGATTAAATACCAAATTTTCACAGCTCAAACCAGTAGCAGAATGCATAAAAGCTACATATATCAACCTCTCGCTATGCAACTTATTAATGATACAACTGATATATTTCAATGTCACCTACATTTGTATAGTCCATAGTCCTGAAATCACTTTAGTGGCCTTGCAGGAACAAATGCATGATATGTTGGGCTCGCCAAAAGGTAAAATAAAGAAATAAAAATCTCAATTATTTGGTAATTGAGGAGGAGAACGAATACTTAATACGACATACCAATACTTTGTATTCCTAAAATTTCAAAGTTCCAGCTCGTGTGAGGGGGAAATTGACCTACAAAAATAATATAAGCCATGAACAATCAAAATCGAACGGCAAGAAGTAAAAAAATAAGATATCATCAGACAATCAACCATGCAAGTCTATTTAACCAACCTTAGTTAACTGTATTTTACAACTCAAATATAATTTTTAAAATACACTTTTGAGAGTAAAATTTCACAACACTCTAATCAATAAGGCTTGAAACTTCTAATATACACATGAACAAAAGAATAGTTCTAAAAGGAGATACAAAAGAAAGAAAGAAAAAATAACATACTGAACAAAAATGGCACGAACTCTCCTAAGAAATGAATAACTCAAAAAGCAGAGTTTTCACCTCCAAGCGCAAACAAAATAATTTAAAGGAAAAAATTTCACTCAAGCAACAAATTTATTCAGTAGAATAAAAATTTTATCAAGAAATCAACCTATATCATCTTTTAAAAGAATATATCAGATTTACTAATAAAACTCTTGATCAAAACTAAGAATTCGTGTAAGAATCAATTATATTTTAAGAAAACTTATTCATTAGAATCAATATTTTTGCGAAAAGTTCAACTAATCTTTATCTTCAAGAGAAAATCAACTGAAGTTCATCTTTCAAAAGAAAACATCAAATTTAATGATAAACTATAATGTAATCAAAATCTTATAAAAATAACAAAGAAAAAATTAATAACTTTGAAGAAGAGAGAAACCCAATTAAAGACTACTGGGGATGACGTAAGTAAAATTGCTCTATTGTGAGGGGAAAAACACACACATGAGCAAATCAGCAAATTACCATTGCATGAAGAATTTCCAACAAAACTACCCAAAAGAACATAACAACGAACAGATAACTATCAAAGTCCAATTAGGAACAATATGGATTCATTTGACAAAGAATAGAGGATTACTGTAATGACTCCGCCGGTCGTTTTGAGAAATTGCATTCAGTTCGGCAGTTTGAGGTCATGAATAGCTTCACATAGTGTATTATGACTTGTTTGCATCGTCGGCTTTGGTTTTTGAGTGATTCGGAATTGATTTCGAAGGAGGACTCCCACTTGAGAAGCTTGATATTGAAAGAGTTGACCAAGTTTGACTTTTGAGTATTTGACATCGGATCGGAGTTTTGATGGTTCCGGTAGGTCCAGATAGTAATTTTGGACCTGAGCGTATGCCCATATTTGCATTTGAATGTTTCTAGAAGGTTTCGGCACCATTTGGTGGAAGTTGGCAATTTAAAGGTTTGGAATTTTCCTAGGTTTGACCATGGTTTAGCTTTAAGGCTACCAGGTTCGGATTTTGATTTCAAGACATGGAATAGGTCAGTTTCGTCATTTAGAACTTTTCTGCAAAATTTGGCATTATTTGGAGTTGGTTTGAGATGGTTTGGATGTCTGATTGCAATTCTAGAAGTTCTTGAAGTTCATTGTGATTTTCATGCATTTTGGCGTCCGGTTCATGATTCTAGATATTATTTTGGTATTTTGATCGCACGGGCAAATTCTTGTTATATTTTAGTATTGTGTGAATGTTTGGTTTAGAGCCCCGAGGGCACGATGAGATTTGGACACTTTCCGGAGGAATTTATACATGTTCAGTTGGTTCTGGTGCTCTGTTCCCGCATTTGCGAGGCTTTTATCGCATTTGCGAGATTATTCTCGCTTTTGCAACGATGGGCTGGAACGGGGGAGTTCGCATTTGCGAATAACTTTATCGCATTTACGATTGAAGCAGCTTCCGCATTTGCGACACAAACTGTCGCTTTTGCGAAGACTCTAAACTTCCTTTTGCGAGACTTGTGTCGTATTTACGACTTAGGCAGAGTTGGTGAGGCTTCTCTTTTGCGAAGCCATTGTCGCATTTGCGACTATCACATTTGCGAACCTCATGTGGCAAATGTGACATCTGAGACTAGTATTAAGACTTTCATTTCGGGACTTAGCTTTATTTTTAACATATTTTGAACCCTAGACTCGGTAGGAGGCGATTTTTGTGAAGAGATTTTCATACCAAACTATTGGGTAAGTGATTTTAATCAATTTTCAACTATATTTGATGATTATATATTAGATTTAACATCAAATTCATAAGAATCTAAGAGGAAATTTGAGAATTTTGTCAAAGTTTTGAAAAATGAAAATTTTGAGATTTGAGAGTCGAATTGGACTCGGATTTGAAAACAAATACATATATGGACTCGTGGGATTATGGATAGTCAAGGCCTGCCCTTAGACCCGGGTTTTGACCGGGCGAGCCTAGGGTTGACTTTTGTTGACTTTTTGGAAATTATATAAAGATCATAGCTTTGTTAGTTGAAATTATTTCATCTTGCATTGTTTGATGTATTTAAGTCGTCTTTGGCTAGATTGAGCTGAGCGGAGGTGAATTTGTAAAGGAAAAGCTAATTTGAGTATTGATTTGGCCAAATTGAGGTAAGTATCTTGCCTAACTTTGTGTGGGAGAAACTACCACTTAGGTTTTGGATTTATGATACTAGTTGAGTTATATGGAAGGCGTGTATATGAGGTGACGAGTGTGTATACGGGCTTATATATGATATTTGACCGATTTAGACTATTAGGCTTCTTTCATGCATTTAATTGAAATTATCATTTCATGTTATATCTTTTGTTGCTAGGCTCGCCCTTACGTGTTATATTTGAAGTTGTTAGTACATGTTCTATCTTTTATTTGCCAAGTGCACCCTTATATGTTTTTAATTGTTAAATTGCAATTACTTGTTGAATACATGTCTTGTTTGTCACATGCCTTCATTGTCAATTGATTCTCGGAGATTGTGTCTTGGTTTACGAATTGTCATTTCTTGTTATTTGATTTTGTGAGTTATCGTGTAACTTCTTCAACCATTGTGACTTCTTTGTGTAGCTTCGTTATTGCGTTGATTTTCTGATATGTCGTAGTTGGGTGTAGCTCGTTTGCTTAATTCACATTGCTAGGGGAGCGGATTGCGCGCTGCAATGGTACTAATAATGATGATATGGTGGAATAAAGAAGGATTATGGTGTTGATTAATAATGATATGGAGGGATCGGTTACGCGCCGCAACGGTTTGTGTACGTAATACTTAATATTGATAATGATGATATGGTGGAATAAGGGAGGATTATATTATTGATAAATGATGATACAGTGGAATCGGGTTGCTCGCCGCAACGGATTGTATATGTGATACTTGATATTGATTAATGATACTATGGTGGAATAAGGGAGGATTATGATATTGATAAATGATGATACGGTAGGATCGGCTTGTGCGCCGCAACGGATTATATGTATTGTACTTGTTGTTGTTGTATCTTGTGTGAGTCATGCATCCTATGTGAACTGTTGTATTACTTCAATGTGTCAATCTATGCTTCCGTCGTTACTTGATGAACTAATTTTCAAGATATATTTACTGCACGGAGTCATTATCTCATACCCCGTTGAGTTGTGGGTAATGCCACACCCCCTTTTTCCCTCGCGGGAGTCCGAGTTTCGACGTTCATGGGGGAATAACTCATTTCCTTTTGGGAATTTGGGTATTTGGAGAGTCGCCACCTAACGAATTATGGTGCGTAAGGGCACCTAGAGCGATTAACTCATGTAACTAGTTTGCATTACCAGAGATTAGGGTAAGGGCTCGAAATAACCTTGAGGGGAAGGTGTTAGGTACCCCTCGCGGTCCACAACGGTGGGCCCCGATCGAACTTAAACTATGTGAATCAGTCATTTTAACAAATAGATAGTTTTAACACATACTCGCAAATAAAGGCATGTTTTGACATTCTAAGTGTATGATTCAAGTAATGAAAACAAGGAAAAAGGTTTGAAAAAATTGCACACATATAAAGAAAAGTAAATTCAACTAAACAACGGGAGTTGGGAAAGAGGGGTCCTAGGTTGGTTAGTCTATAGGATCATACCCACACAATACCCGGTAATCACTCCTCAATAAGGGGCTACACGTGACATTAGCGTGTAGTCATCATATCTTTACTACCCAATTTCCTTCCCTTGGTCATAGCCTAAAGCGTTATAGCAACCTTGAAAGATATCCTATGCGTGCACTACCCGTCCCTTCCCTGTGGACTTGGAGGTATTTAGGACCTCTAATTTAGGTAGTTCTAAACCATCCTAATGTATTTAAAGGAGAAAATCTAGGCTTCAACCAAAACAATTAGGACTGCATTAAAGAGGGAACAATTAAAGGCTCACATTTTACCTCCACAAACAGAACAAGTAAGTGCACATCTCAAATAATAGTTTTCAGATATTTAAGAGGAACTCTAGAACAGGATATCTAGGTGAGCAGAGAATATGCAATATTAAGTTAAGATCAAAGTGTAAAAGAACTTAATCCATTTGCCTACTAATTTTAGACTTGTTGAACATGAGCAGTCACAAATAACAAAGCGTGGTTTTTGCAGTTTGCAGAATTTTAGTCACCCTACAGGCTTGCCTAGGCGTATAATAGTGATGTCCTATGAGCATGGTATCTAATCATTGATTAGGAATGCAGTAAAACAGTAAATAATTTAAACGGGCCATTTGGATCCTATAGGCATGATTTCTAGTGATGTTAATTAATGCAACGTGGAAGAGATGAGTAGGTTAGTTAATTAAATCGATTCAGAATCTACAAACCTGAGTTAAAGTTCATCTGATTTTAGGTCTACCTAAACTGGTTTTTGATCCTAGTCATGACTTCCAATTAAACAAAAGGTGAAGCAAGCAGAATTTATTTGACCCAAGCGAAATCCCTATAGGCATGATTTCTATTAAAGCTGATTTTAAATTCTATATGCATGGCTTGTAATTATGTAAAAAGTAAAGCAATCAGAACTTATTTAAACCAAAACAGATCCTATTGGCATATTATCTAACACACACATTTGAATCAAAATGGACCCTATAGGCATGTTATCTACCCAACTTTACCCACAGTATACAACTACCCTTCCTTTTCACTAGTCACCCCAATATTGTTTATAATTAATTATTATAGACCAAGAATTGAACGAATTACATAATTATAAATATACATTAAACTATAGGGAGCCTGAAGTAGGCCCAAAGCAATTTCCAGCCTTCAGTAGTCTCAAATGCCCAAAGTTCCATAGCCAATTTCATGTCTAGGTGTGTCATAGTTCCCTAAGGACCTCAAGGATCTCGGACAGTGCTCACACCCAAACCTTTCTCAAATAAGGACTGATTTGTGTGCAGTGTGGAAGTGTCAGCCCTGATATACCAGAGTTCAAGGAGACCTCAGGGATCTCCAAGCAGTACACATACCAGAGGGGCAAAACTTAATGAACTAAGAGTAAGTGGAAGTGCATAATTTTAACAGTATAGAGAAGGGTCTTGGGGATGAGAAGATTTTTGAAAACCAGTACTAGTTTGAGTAAAACAGTAGATGGAAAAAGCATGAAAAGAACATCTTGAAATCAGAAAACCAGTCCCAGAACAGCTTTAGAAAACACTTTGGCAAACAGACTTCACACAAGGAGAAAGGGGTAAGGGACACCTAAAATATACCTTAGTGATATCAAACAAATACACAGATTCCTCAAGAAGTTGTGAAATTGACAAGTTAGTTACAAAAATATGTTGAGAACATATAGGTCTTAGACATAACCAATACACATAACTAAAGTACCTTTGAGAGGACTAGATGTCTTAACAAGATTTCATTAGTGAAGTAGAGTAGGTAATACTTAGATGAATAAACTAGATAAGCACTTTATGAAGCATTCAAAGTCTTTTAGAAATACTAATCACATATAGAACAAGCAGTATTTGGACATGCTGGATGAGACAGTAAACAAACAATGCAGCTTGGACATACTAGTGAACAAATAGGATTCATGCAATTATCTAAAGCAGGATTGGGCATGCTAAACAATATACTAGTTATAGCTTTAACAGAACAAACTTAAACATAGTAATTAGGCAGTGTAATCTACGCATGTTGGTTACACATTGAGCATATGACAGTAGAATAGCAAGTAGAACTGGAAATCACAACTAATGAACTGTAGCAACAAAGAAAGCACATAGTTTTGGAATGTGAATTTAATTAGGACATACCAGCTAAGGAGAGAATACAGAGTATAGAGGAAAGATGGTGCAAATAGCTAACCTTGGCTTATAGCAGGTTGGATTAGTGAAAATTACAAGTAACAGAAGAGAATACAGAGCTTTGAGAGTGTGTGAGTGTAGATAAACTATTGTTTGTGCCTTTGAAGTGAGAATAGGTAAGGGCATATATAGTAATCGAGACTTAAACAAAATAAGGTAAATAATCAATTATGTAGCAATTAGGGCAATTTACAGAATCATTCACACACATGAAATCAGTAAAGTTTTTCCCTTAATCAAGGGGCATTCAATCATCGATAAAAGCAAGACAGATATTTAAGGAAAGAAATTAAGTAGGACTTAGGTACAGAGTACGTAATTAGGGGTGAATGAACATGAGTTCAATTAAGAAAACAATTAGTAAGAATCAGCAGGTAATATTGTTAACTCAAATAAGGTAAGAGAAAACTAATTAAGGCAAGAAGTTCAATCAAACTGAGTGAAGAAGTAAGAATCAAAGGTTTTGTTAGGGAAAAGAGTTCAAATCAAACCAAAAATAAGAACTTCAGAATAGTCAAGGGTTTAATTAAGGAGAAAATCATGTGAAGAGTCAGCAATATCGCAGAAAAAATAAGGCAAGAAAGGAATAATCAGGATTCGACACATAAGTTTTAACGAAACAAATTGGTAAATCAAAAAAACAACACCGATTTAAGGAGAAAAAT
Source organism: Nicotiana tabacum (assembly GCF_000715075.1). Taxonomy (NCBI): domain Eukaryota; kingdom Viridiplantae; phylum Streptophyta; class Magnoliopsida; order Solanales; family Solanaceae; genus Nicotiana; species Nicotiana tabacum. Next base: position 163,955,696 of record NC_134085.1, on the reverse strand, counting down.
ATAGGTTTACCATGAATAGCCAAAAATGAATATAGAAATATGGAATCACTAGAGAAGTCGAACCAAAAACATTAGTATAGACATATCAGGATAAAAATCACAAGACATCTAATTAGGCTAAAGCAAAGTCACAGGATCCAAAGCATAAAACAAAGTCGGTACACAAGTAACTCAAAAGCCAAACTACATGTTGAAAAAATTAGGGGTTTTAGTATAAACGAGTTATGGTTAGAGCAAAACTTACGAAATCGGTTAAAACACATAAGAAATAGAAGATTAAACACTCAAAATTATCAAATATTTTGGAGAAAGAAATATTCGAGAAATCCTAGGTTAGAAAAAAATGAAAAACCATTCGAACATCATAAGGTTCTTGTAAAAATCAAAAAGTTCTTGTAAAACTTATACGAAATAAGTTCAATCTATCTCAGATCTTGCACAGATCTGAGAAGTTCAAAGGACAAATATTAGGGTTTCGAGAAGAACAACACAGAGGTGAAGAAGCAAGCTTAGAAATCCATAGATCTAAGGCGATATAGGAAGATCTTACTCAAAATCGAACAGGAACAGCCTGAAACAGGAGAGAAAAGACCAAAGGCGTAAGCAGACTAAACATAGTCCCTTGAGGACCCTGGAGATGGTGATACCAGTACAGGAGAGGCCATTAGAGGCCTGGGGGTGGTGAGCAACCACCATGGATGGCCATAGACAAGTGACGGCGAGGGTGGATTAGGGTTAGGTTTTGAGAGCGTTGGAGAGGAAAGGGGTTTCAGGGCGACTATTTCGGTGAGAATGGACGGGTTTAAGGGGTCGTTTGGAACTAAAAAAAGGTAAGGGGTAATGGCGGCTGTTGATCTTTGTGATCAACGACAGGATTGAAAGGATATGGGGCCGGGTCGGGTGTTATAGATTGGGCTGGGTAAGTTTTGGACCCGATTGGGATTTTGTTTTTTTTTTGGGGGGGGGGGGGTGGGGGGGTTAAAATTGGGCTAATTTAATAGGCTAGGTCCAAAAATAAAAAGGGTTATTTGTTAAATACGTAATTAATTGCTAAAATAATTTTAAAAGATGGTTAATAAATTTTTAAAAATGATTTTCATGCATGTAAATGTTTTAAAGTAATTACTTAATATTTAAAAAATATAAAAAGCTATTTTTCGGTAAAAATAATGTAATAATGCATGCATAGTCTATAATCGCAAAGTAATTGCAATTGCATCCTAAAAATATCAATGTGGTTGTTTGTGCAATAATTGAAACTTAATATTAATGCAAATGATAAATTAAGCCACAAAAATTATTATTAAACTATTTTGTGATGCAATGAGTGATAAAATGCTGGGATAAATTAATTAAAATATTTTAAAAATGCAAAAATTTTATGAAAAATACTAATTGGTGTCACACCTCCTTTTTACCCGACCCGAGGGCAGATGTAAGGGAATTTTTCCAATTTAAGTGACATTATTTGAAATGGTATTATTTTATGTATTTTTCAGAGTCGCCACTTGGAATAGTTAATGGTGTCCTAAGTCACCGGTTTATTTTTAAATCCCAAATCGAGGAAATCTACTTTATTTAAAAGACTGTAAAACCAGAAATTCTAAGTAAGGAATTCTGTAAATTCGGGAGAAGGTGTTAGGCATTCCTGGGTTTCGTGGTTCTAGTACGGTCTCTTAAACTATTAATAATTGGCCTATTATATGATTTACTACACATTTTAAACCTATTGTGCATTTTTAACTTTATAACCGCTTTTAATTATTTTATGAAATTAATCTGGAACAAGTTACGATTATCGTACACTTGTTTGTTTGATACACATTTCGAATCATGTCACGGGAACCATACCCACGATCTACAACATGTTTAATTTATTTAAATTTATTAGAAATTGTGACCGGGTCACATAAATGTACCCCCGAATTTGGAAATTAGGTATCACAAACTACGTCACGGGAACCGTACCCGTAGCTATGATAATTTTAATATAAACGTGCCTAAAGCAAACTATGAATGTTCAAAATATTTTCTACACTAAGTTATAATATTAATGTGAGGGCCATATATTAGGGGGTTCATTTGTGAATGGCACGCCTCAATTTATTTCAAAAGGTTTTACTAAACTAAAACAAACTATGGATGTTCATATTTAAAACTAATTTGAAATTAGATATCACAACTATGCCACAGGAACCGTACCCGTAGTCGTGATGATTTATTATTAATCGCGCCTAAAGCAAGCTACTATGTTTGTTTTCTTTCCTAATCTATTTTGAGATTATTGCAAGGCCGTAGATTATGGAATCACTGTTGGAGATCAAGGTGAACCAATTTGGAAACAAAAGGATCAATCTGCACATGTGGAGTCATTAGGAAATTACTCTATTCAAAAGTTAACACTCCAAGCTCGCTACTGTTTCAAGGAATCATATGCTAATCTAGTGTAGGTACTTTATTTGTCGTGAATCAATTCATGGCATTTTCGAAAATGTCCAGTGGCTTCTGCAGAATCAAAGCAAACCACAACCAACCAACTGTGATAATGAAGGTACACAAAACATAATTTATCTTTGAAAAGAAGGAGAGATTGGTTTATTTTACAGCGGCATTATTTATTCCAATCGAATTATAACGTAGCTGCATCTAACATATATACCTCTATTTTTCCTGGAACATTCATCTATTATATAATGAAATTAACAGTAATCTTGCCTTGGAATTAACCTATCTATAGCATTAATTTAAGTATGAATTACTAAATTCTAAAGTATTAACTAGAAAATAGCAGTACATTCTTCCCTTAATTAAACATGAGCAAACATCTAAATACACTAACAACATTTAGAAGCAAATAAAACTATTCAAAAGCAATATATCATTTCAAACATGTATCCTTTAGTCACTTAAGTTTATCTTTGCAGCATTTACTAAACAAGAAAAAATAATTCAGAGTGTAAATATTTAAACCAATTTCTAAACATATATACAGAGTATTCAATAACTTAAAATAAACCAAAACCATATATCTACTTCAACAATTTAACTGACTTATGTCCATCATTTTCCGCAAAGCCTAAAATCATCTAGCGTCCATGGAAGAATTAATGTTTTATATCATTTAAAATTCAAATAATTACAGAGCTTTCATGTTTACCTTCTACGCGGAGAAAATAGCTGAATTTCCAAATAAAGGCAAGAAAGCAGTGAGAATGAGGCTCGGCAAAGACTCCAGCGAAACAACCCCAGATTCAGCAATCAACAGCATTGAGAAAACCCAGCAGAAAACTTATAGCTTGAAAACCAAAATCTTTGAAGAACCAACACTAGAACAGTAACACTAGAACTTACAGAATTTTCTAAGCTCTGATGGAATTTCTGTTTCTTTCTTTAATTTTTAGCCTGAGCCGGCGGCGAAAGACATTCAAGAGAGTGAAGAAGACGGAGAAGAGGAACAAGGGAGTGGTGATGCACTGTATCTCCTTCTTGAGAGAAAAATCAGAGAGGAATCCCTTTTTGAGATCCGCCGGTTTTCATTGTTGAAGATGAGAGAGTTGCTTCTTTGTCTCTAAGGTAGGGAATCCGATTCTTGGTTTTTTGATGAAAATGAAGGAGAAACCTCAAAAAACCAGATACGCCGTTGCTCTCCTGATGAAGGGGTTCAAATCCTTTTTGTGTCAAAGATCTGATGTCTTAGGTCTAGGTTTTCTTAGGCATTTTTAGGGAGATGGGTCAGGCGGGTCGATTTTAATGGTTTCTGGGCTGGAGCAAATTTACACAATTGGGCCACTGAAATTTTCTTTGGCCCAAATCCTAAGCAAGACCCAAAGAACATTAATTCCTCTTCTTTTCTTTTCTTTAAAAATTCTAAATTAAACCCTATCTAATTTGCAACATTAATTCTATTTATCCATTTTCTAACAACTAACTAATCTTCCAATTTTAACAAATGCATGTAAAATATTTAAAAAAATTATTTTTGTTTCTTTTTTATGTATTAAATTTAAACGATTAAAGAGTAATTAATTTCTAAAAACGCACATTAAACCTAAAGTGACATGAAATGAAAAATGTGACAATTTTTATGGTTTTTCGTATAATTTTAAAATATTAAAAATGCATGAAATGCAACTAAATAAAGAAAAACTTCTAAAATCCCTTAAAAATTATTTTTGGTCTATTTTTAGGAGTTATTTCCATGCGGAACAAAAATTAGGTGCTCACAGCTGCCTCTCTTTGCTCAGAAACATGAAGAGTTTTCGGGCAAAGATAAAGTGAGCAATTGAGACTCCATTTGGAAGCATTTTGAAAAAGTTTAACCGAACCTTGCTTCGGAGGTTGCCTAAATATCCTTGGCTATAACGTAATCAGGTCGGTGTAGTTCTGGAAGTTTTGGTAGCTGGGACTACAGGAAAATTGTGATTCACTGTTGTTTCTGCTTGCTAAGCTCCTTATTACACCAAAATAAAAAATAAAAAGCTAAACTAGCTAAGCCTATCAACTACGAGTTACAAGATTCCTATCTACAAATCTTTTGAAGCTTGATCTTGAGTCTTGGCTAGTTCTTCTTGCAGACTCTGATCTGGATCTTGATGGTCATTAGCTGCAACTGCTGGATCAAGGCGGGACATGCGAAACTTGTCACTTCAATAAAATTTTGAGTAGTTCGCATCTTTTCTCCGCTTCTACGCCTTGAGTTCAACTTCTTTTCTTTTATCTGGGTTGAGACTTCTTCTTTTGGTCGTCTCAAACCTTGTGCCTCACGGTGAAAACCTGTTAAGGCACTAAAGCAAACAAATGAACGAAATTTTCTGCCTCTGTTTTCGCTAGGAATATTTCGTGAGTTATTGTAACAAAAATCTAAACTATTTTTTTATTGAAAGCAATATAATCAGGATTGTGTATCCTTGAGAAAAAGAGATTAGGGAGTGGGGACACTATATCCAAAATGCGATCAAACGGGGATCAGAGGCCCCAAGTTGGGAAAATTACCAGGTTATGTTAGGGAAATGACTGAGTTATGCCGGAAAAGAAAAAAAGGTCCTCATATTATGTCGGGGAGGTCTACGGGTTATGCCGGGGAAGGTCATCGGGTTATGCCAGAAAAGAAAAAGGTCTTTGGTTATGCCGAAAAAGAAAAAGGTCCTCGGGTTATGCCAGGGAGGTTCACGGGTTATGCCGGGAAAGGTCATCGGGTTATATCGAAAAAGAAAAAGGTCCTCAGGTTATGTCGGGGAGGTCCACGGGTTATGCCAGAAAGTCATTGGGTTATGCCAAAAAAGAGAAAGGTCATTGGGTTATGCCGGGGAGGTCCACAGGTTATGCCGGGAAAGTCATCGGGTTATGCCGGAAAAGAAAAAGGTCCTCGGGTTATGCCGGGGAGGTCCACGGGTTATGCCGGGAAAATTATCGGGTTATACCGGAAAAGAAAAAGGTCATCGGGTTATGCCGGGAAAGGTCATCGGGCTATGCTGGAAAAAAAAAGGCCCTCGGGTTATGCCGGGAAGGTCATTGGGTTATGCCGGGAAAGTCATCAGGTTATGCCGGAAAAGAAAAAGGTCATCGGGTTATGCCGGGGAGGTCTACGGGTTATGTCGGGAAAGGTCATCGGGTTATGCCAGAAAAGAAAAAGGTCCTCGAGTTATGCCGGGGAGGTCATCGAGTTATGCTGGAAAAGAAAAAGGTCCTCGGGTTATGCTGGGGAGGTCCACGGGTTATGCCGAGAAAGTCATCGGGTTATGACGGAAAAGAAAAGGTCCTCGGGTTATGCCGGGAAGGTCCACGGGTTATGCCGGAAAAGTCATTGGGTTATGCCGAGAAAGCCATCGGGTTATGCCAGGAAAGTCATTGGGTTACGTCGTAAAAGAAAAAGCTCCTCGGTTTATGCTGGGGAGGTCCACGGGTTATGCCGGGGATCAACTAAGGAGTGGAACCCTATAATGGAAAAGACTACCAGGTTATGCTGGCAGCGACTAGGGAATGGAACCCTATGTTGGGAAGACATAGCTAGAGATTGGAGACCCTATGCTTCCATGGTTTTGAATTTTTCTTCTTCTTTTCATTTCATTTTGTTTATTTAATTTTAGTTAAGAAAAATGAGTAAAAATGCAGGAAGAATTTGGAAGAGACTTCCCTTTTGGATTGATTATTGCTGCAAAGCTGTTTCTAGCTCTTGTGCAGTTTCTTTTTGGTTGCACCTGCTTCTTGCAAGGCCGATTTTGGATTGCACTTGTTTCCTGTTTTCAAACAAAGAACAGCTATTAGTTTGAAACGGTGGTTGGTTTTGTGGCCCTGATTGTTTTGATCACTTGATCTCGGCCAAACCCTTTTTGCTGAAATCCTTTACTGTTGGCTGGCTTTCTGGAAATCGATCTCTTTTCTAAAACAAGGTAACTTGACTTCTACCAGAATTTCACATGATGATTCACCCATATGGGGCTTTGGCCTTTCATTTTATTCTGCCTTTATGGGCACTTAACTTTGGATTTCTTTCGTTTTTCAAGATTTTGATTTCGGAGCATCGGTCATCATGGCCAGTCGGGATCGACTTGATGTACCCGCTGAGGATGGGTGCTTTTCATTGGATTTGGCTTTGTTAAGCAGAACCCTGTAAACCAATCTTGCCACCTTTTCTTTGTATTAGTCTCGGAAAAGAATCAGACCGAAAGGGATTCAAAGAAAAGTAAATGAAGGACAAGAAAGTGAATTTAAACAGAAGTGTCCCTTTCGGGAAGGATGAGAAAGAATTATCTGGAGTGCGTGCAGACTTCAATAGACATGACATGCTTCTTAGACTGGATACCCGATCTGTGCAACCATCCATCTTCTCATAAACCCATGATGAACCGAGTTTTAAAACCGGAAAACCTTGCCAGGACTCCTTCAGTGCCCATGGTTGTAAGGGATTCTCTCTTTTCGATCAATGGCGCCCTTTGCGGGTTTTCACTAATTGACCTCTTTCATTTCTCTCCTCATCGTCGCCTTGTAGTGCTCTTTTTACGAGTTTCACTAACAAGACTCTCTCATTTTTCAATTTCTCTGCTCACCATCGCCTTACGGTGCCCTTGGGTTTTCACCAATAAGACTCTCTCATTTAATTTCTCTTATCTAGTTGCATTGGATCCAAGAAACCGCATTCTCCGATTTTGAACACCTTTCACTGATTGATCGGAAGGACTTGAACAAGGTTTGGGTAAAAAGAGCTTGGATCGAATTACATCTTTGGAACCGTTCAGGCAGTATCATTGCCGAACCATTATAATATCTGCCCCAGTTTTACTTTGGGGAAAATGGATTTTTGTTTTGGTGTGACTGAACCCAAGGGAGAGGTTGCCTGCATATCCTTTCGGAATCAAGTCGAACGTAGTTTAGGGAAACATTTTGTTTTGTTGTATTTTTTTTTACAAACGTTTTCAAGTTCCAAAGAGGTTAATGAAAGAAAAGTAACCGGCTCAAGGGGTTAGCAAAGGATTGGAGTGTTTGGGGTAGCGAGAATGAAAGCCTTTGTCATCCCAATCAGATAATGTTGTTGCTGCAAAAAGACAAGACATAATATCTTTTGACTGCGTCTGCATTTATAGCTGTTTCGGGGTCATTTCCTTCAATGTCTCCCAGGTATAACGCCCCTCTTGGCAATATTTTTCTAATAATGCATGGGCCCTTCCAGTTAGGAGCAAACTTTCCTTTTGCTTCCTGATGGTGGGGGAGATTACGCCTCAAAACGAGTTGCCCCACTTTAAAGTTTCTAGGCCGCACTTTCTTGTTGTAGGCACGAGCCATTCTTTGTTGATACCAGCTGCCCGTGGCAGACTGCGGCCATTCGCATTTCATCAATCAAGGTTAACTCTTCCAGACGGGTTTTGACCCACTCACTGTCCTCAATTTCAGCTTCAACAATGATCCGAAGAGAAGGGATTTCAACTTCTACGGGTATTACGGCTTCAGTGCCATAAACCAAACGATACGGGGTTGCTCCGACTGATGTGCGCATAGTTGTGCGATATCCCAACAATGCAAACGGAAACTTTTCATGCCATTGCCTGGAACTTTGGATCATCTTTCTCAGAATCTTCTTGATGTTCTTGTTTGCTGCATCAACGACACCATTAGCTTTGGGCCAATAAGGGGTGGAATTCCGATGCATTATCTTGAATTGTTTGCATATCTCCCTCATCAAATGACTATTCAAGTTTGCAGCATTATCCGTAATGATAGTTGTAGGAATACCGAAATAGCAGATGAGATTGAGTGCATGAAGTCTACCACAGCTTTCTTGGTGACAGATTTGAGAGTAATTGCTTCAACCCACTTTGTGAAGTAGTCGATAGTGACAAATATGAATCTATGCCCATTTGAAGCTTTTGGCACGATCGGCCCAATGACCTCCATACTCCAGGTAACAAATGTCCAAGGTGCTGATATGTGATGCAGTTCTATGGGCAGTGCATAAATCAGGTCACCGTGCACCTGACACTGATGACATTTCCGGACGAAACTGAAACAATCTTTCTCCATAATCATCCAATAATAGCCCGCTCAGAGGATTTTCTTTGCCAAAATGTACCCATTCATGTGAGGTCCACACACTCCTGCATGCACTTCATACATGATTCTTCCGGCCTCTTCAGCGTCAACGTATCTTAACAAATTGAGATTTGGAGTCCTTTTGTACAAGACCTCACCGCTCAAGAAGAAACCACTTGCGAGCCGTCTAATGGTTCTCTTTTGGTCTCCATTGGCTTGATCGATATATTCTTTCGTTTTCAGAAATCTCTTAATATCATGATACCATGGCTGAACATTTGGCTCCACCTCGACCGTATTGCAGTAACCATGCCTTTCCCGGATTTGGATTTCCAATGGGTCAATGTGGAGATTGTCCTGATAAGGCAACGTTGAGGCCAAAGTAGTGAGTGTATTGGCCAACTCATTGTGAAAACAAGGAATGTACCTGAACTTGACTGACTTGAACCATTTACTAAGATTTTCCACATGTTTCCGATATGGAATAAGCTTGATATCCCGGGTTTCCAATTCTCCCTGAGCTTGTCGGATAATCAAGTCTGAATCTCCCATGATCAAAAGTTCTTCGACATCTTGGTTGATTTCCATATTCATACCCATAATGCAAGCTTCAATCTCGTCACTGTTATTTATGTAGAAAAACCAAATCCGGGTTGTGGCTGGATAGTGCTGGCCCGTGGGTGAGATCAAGATTGCCCCAATTCCGATGCCTTTTGCCTTCACAACTCCATCGAAAAACATTTTCCATGCATTGGTGTCTTCTAATGTCACCTCAACGAAATTCACCTCCTCATCTGGAAAGTAAGTACTTAGAGGTTGATATTCATTGTCAACAAGGTTTTCGACTAGGTGATCTGCTAAAGCCTTTGTTGTGCGGGTAACATAGACTATGTCAAATTTAGTGAGTAGGATATGCCATTTTGCTAACCTTCATGTGGGCATCGGCTTCTGAAATATGTACTTTAAAGGACCCAACTTGGTGATGAGGTAAGTGGTATAGGCCAACAGGTAATGCCTAAGCTTCTGAGCGACCCAAGTTAGGGCGCAGCAAGTCCTTTCCAACAGGGTATATTTGGCTTCATAACTTGTGAACGTTTTGCTCAAATAGTAGATTGCCTGCTCTCTTCTCCCGGTCATATCATGTTGCCCAAGGATACATCCGAAAGAATTCTCCAAGACTGTCAAATACATAAATAAAAGACCTCCCAGGTTCAGGTGGGACCAAGACTGGTGGGTTCGATAGATATTCTTTGATTTTGTCAAAGACTTCTTGACACTCATCCATCCATTTAATTGCTACATCTTTCTTTAACATCTTGAAGAAGGGTTCACATGTAGAAGTCAACTGGGCGATGAATCGACTAATGTAGTTCAATCTTCCCAGCAGACTCATAACCTCTTTTTTGGTTCTTGGAGGAGGTAAATCCCAAATAGACTTTATCTTTGTTGGGTCTAGCTTGATACCCCTCTGACTGACTATGAATCCCAGCAGTTTGCCAGACAGAACCCCAAATGCACATAGCTGGATTTAGCTTCAAATCAAACTTACGCAGCCGCTCAAAGAACTTTCTCAGGTACCGAACATGGTCATCCTATGTTCTGGATTTAATGATTACATTGTCCACATATACCTCAATTTCTTGGTGCATCATGTCATGAAAGATGGCAGTGATGGCCCTCATATAAGTTGACCCAGCGTTCTTCAAACCGAAAGGTATGACCCTATAACAGTAGGTGCCTCATGGTGTGGTGAAAGCTATCTTTTCCGCATCATCTTCATCCATCAACACCTGATGATATCCTACATAATAATCCACAAAAGACTGTATCTCATGTTTGGCACAGTTATCAACAAGGATGTGGATGTTTGGTAAAGGGAAATTGTCCTTGGGACTTGCTTTGTTCAGGTCCCTATAGTCAACACACACTCGGGTCTTCCCTTCTTTCTTTTGTACGGGAACTAAATTGGCCAGCCATGTGGTGTATCGGACCACTCGGATCACTCCTGCCTTTAACCATTTTGTGACCTCTTCTTTGATCTTGTCACTGATATCAGTTTTAAACTTTCTCTACTTTTGCTGGACAGGGGGACAATCGGGGTAAATCGGCAGCTTATGGACCACCAAATCGACACTTAATCCTGGCATGTCATCGTAAGACCAAGCAAACACATCTTTAAATTCGAACAAAAGTTGGATCAATGCATCCCTGGTTCTTTCATCTGTGTGAATGCTTATCATGGTTTCTTGGACCTCTTCAGAACTACTCAAATTAACCGGCTCGGTTTCATTTAAGTTCGTCTTAGGTTTATTCTCAAATTGTTCCAATTCTCGGTTTACTCCCCTAAAAGCCTCTTCTTCATCATATTCCGGTTCTTGGTTCATTATTTCACAAGTAGACAGCATGTTTGGATCTGGGTATGAAGTCCGTAAGCATGTCATGTTATTTAAAGCCGCATTATTAGAACTGAAAGAAGAAATAAGAAAAAGTAACAAAGATCAAAAAGAATAAAGAGATATGAACGATGAAATATTGATTTCATTTCATTGAATTTTGAAGACAACAGGGTTTACATTGGAAATTAAAGACAATAAACTGAAAGAAACATCCGAGTTACACCCTGAAATAACTTGTGATGTAGAAAAGGTGGCAAGACTGGACTACCGAGATTCCCGCCTGACTAGGAACGGAGTAGCCTTCCAATTTTGCAACTTGGCATCGGGCCCCATATACAGCACCTCAGTGGTGCTCGAGCCTTCTCTCGGCTGAACCATGTGGGTTTCATACAACATCTGCCTCATAGCCCCACAGATTTCTTCAATTTCCTCGGTCGTGAAGGCCTCATCTTCTTATTCTTCATTGTACTTGGGCCTGAAGAAGGTTCTGAACAGATGTGGGATCGGCTGAGGCAAGACCCAAATGTTGTTCTTTAGCTCATTTGCCCATGTTTTATCAGCTGGCATGGCTTGGAAACCCACACCACAGAACTTCTCGCTAGTAGCCAGAGTGATAGGTTCTGTGATTCCTTGCAATGATGTCCCGAGCCCCTTCCTAGGTTTATAATCATGCCTGATCATTTCCTTGGCAACCATAATTGACGCTTTTGAGAGAAAGGGTTGAGGACAAGGGCTTCCTTCTTCACAATGGTCTGCGACCACAACCTCGAAAGCTTGATAGACTATATCTTCACTTCCTTCCCTAGCTTCGAGACATGGGACTAACAGGTCTCAGTAAATTGACTGCACGTCCTCTCCATGGACTACAATCTCCTGATCTTCACATTCAAATTTCACCATCTGGTGGAGAGTGGAAGGTATAACCCCTACTGTGTGAATCCAAAGTCTTCCCAAGAGGAAATTGTAGGAAGTATCCATGTCTGGAAGCTGAAAGGTCACCTCGAAATCTATAGGACCAATAGTCAAAATCAAATCGATCTCCCCTATGGTATCTCTCTTTATGTCATCAAAGGCATGCCCACAGACATTGTTAGACCTAATTCTCTCAGTCCCAATCTCCATTCTTTTCAAAGTTGAGAGAGGGCAGATATCAACTTCGGACCCGCCATCTAGCACGACTCTTTTCACATAGTACCCCTCACATTTAACTGTCAGATTGAGGGCTTTGTTGTGGGAGGCCCCTTCCAGGGGCAAATCATTCTTGATGAAGGAGATCTGATTGATTGCGAAGAATCTTTCTGCCATCCTTTCCAGTTGCTCAACAGTGGTTTCAATTGGGACATAAGCTTCATTGAGGGTTTTTATCAACACCTTCTGATGCTCGGTTGAATTCATTAACAAAGACAACAAAGAGACTTGAGCAGGAGACTTTCGGAGTTGGTCAATTATCTCATAGTCCGCAGTTTTCATTTTCCTGAAGGACTCTTCTGCTTCTTCGACACTAACTGGCTTCTTGAGTGGAAAATGCTTTTTCGTGGCATTATTCACTTCCTCCAAATTGAGGTATTTCTCAGCCAGGTTAGTTTCATTTGCTTCTCCCGGGACTTATTTTCCTTTGTAGGTCACTACCTCCTTGTTATAATTCCATGGGATGGCAATAGGATCTGTCATGGGCCTCTACGGTGCACGGCTAATAACCACGGGCTCATTTAGCCTTGGTGATATTGCTGGCCCCCGTACCACATAGGTCCCTTTAGGCACATACATTTTAGATCCCTTATTCAACTCAAACCTTCTTGGTAGGGCTCAATGTCACTTGTCCTTTCCTGTGACCCCGGGGAACATAGAGAACGACATCTTTCGAGGGTACTGGCTCAGCTTTGGTTTCCACTGCCTTTTCTGTGTTTTGAGGGGTGGGTTTACTCTTCTTCTCCCCTTTTTCTTGTTTTGCATCAGCCTTTGGCTTTTTCTTGATGTTAGCGATTGCAATGATGGCTTTCAAGGCAGGATCAAACTCTTTATCTTCGCAGATCATTCCAATAACCGGTCTGTTGTTGTGAGCTGGTAATGGGTTGTTGGTCACATTAGGAATGTCTTCGTCCTTTAGCACTATCTGTTTTTGTTCTATAAGATTTTCAATAGCCTTTTTCAAAGTCCAACAGCTGTGAGTGTCATGCCCTTCCACCCCAGAATGATAGGCACATCGGGTGCCAAGTTGGTAAGAAGGTGACTTTATGTTTTGCCTATTCGGGGGTACGGGTTGTACAAACCCATTTAGACCAATTTAGGGAAAAGGCTAGAATATGACTCACCAATAGGTGTGAAGTTTGTTTTCCTGGGTGGCTCCCGAGCACGGGCATTATAGGGGAAACTATTTTGTGGAGGTCGGGGATTATACTGAGCTTGGTGAGTAGGTTGATTTCTGGGAAATGAAGATCGGTTTTGGTGGAATTGTTGTTATGGCCTAGTGTATGGTTAGGCATTAATTACTGCATATGGCTGAGGAGCCATATCATAGGCCGCGTCTTGATGGGGATAATAATGTTGTGGGGGTGCTTTTATAGAAGTAATTTTTTGGTGGACGAGGTTTTCTTACACTTGAAGTTTCCATTGCCACTTCTTCCTTCTTCTTTCGGTTTGCTACACCTTCAAACCTGCCTTGAATTTCTTGGTAGGTAGCCCTTATAGTAGATTGACTCAATATGCGCCCTGTTTTTAGACCATTCTCAGCTATTTCACCAATTTTTATGGCCTCGGCAAACAGTTTCCCCATTGCAGACATCATGTTCTGAAAATAATCAGCCTCTCGGGCTTGAAGAAAAACACTAACCATCTTTGTTTCATCCATTGGTGGCTTGACTCTAGCCACTTGTTCGTGCGATTTGACAGCATACTCTCGAAAGCTTTCCGAGGATTTTTTTCTTGAGATTCGACAACGAATTCCTATCAGAGGCTATGTTGATGTTATACTGAAACTACCTGACAAAATCCCGAGCCAGGTCATCCCAAATATGCCAACGAGATATATCTTGATCCATGATACGCTCAAATTACACATTAATAAATAGTGTAAGGCGATCGGTGTCAAATATAATAACCCAACAAGGTTGGGTTTGAATCCCACAAGGAAGAGGTGTGAAAAGGTTACTCAAATAGTGTGTTGCTCGACTAAAGTCGTAGTTCTATCCGGTTAACAGTAACAAGAGTATGAATTAATGGTAACAAGAGTATGAGTTGAGTTTAATTTGAAGTAACAGCTAGTTGATATATTGAAAATGCAAATAATTTGATTAAAGAAACCAAGGTTGTGTCCCCTTTAATGAAGTGTAATGTTATCGGTGTTAATATGATATATTTCTAATGGAAGGTCCTTTTGATATGCAAATGATGTCTAAATGACTACCTAATATTTTCAATAGTTGGGTAGTATTTCCTCTTTATGATTTTTTCCAAATATAAAAGAGCTACAATCAAGGACAATCAATATATGCCAAATAAAACCCACTTATTCCTAAGCGATTCTATTAAACAAGGGTTAAAGCCTTGAGTCATTGATATTTACTCCTACCAAATTCCTACCCACTTTCCCAAGCAAAGCAAGAATTTAATGGGACTTGTTAATGTTTGCAACCACCAACAATAAATGAAGAATGAGAAGTAAATAAACATCAAAATGAAAATTAAATAAACATCAACCAACCATTATATATATATATATTCAATGTTAAACACTCATTAACATAACACCCATTTAGGGTTCACAACCATAGTATTTAAAGTTAGCTACACATGCTAAAATACAAAAGGAAGAGAATATTTAATGCCATAAAGCTTACAAATAAAATATTCTTGGCTCAAAAGCTTCCAAAAGAGAGGAAAAGTAATGCCTTGTATTGTCGTTTCAAAGTCAGACAAGATGAGCCCACAAAATCACAATAAATCTATTTATAGAGGGCCAAAATTCGGAACAGAAAATGGACAAAAATTCCCTTCTAGGTCAAATATGCGACCGCATTTCTATCGCATAACAGACATGCGGGCTGCATTCTCGTCAAGCCCATCGCACTTCAGAACCCTAGTTTCCAGCGTCCACCACATTCATGGTTTGCGATCCGCATTGTGGAAATGCGACCGCATTTTGCGTCGCATTTTCTTCCTTCAGCAGCCTTCGTGTTTAGTTTGCGGTCCATTATGCGGCTCACAGACACATTATGCGATCGCAGACTGGACTGCATTTTTGACGATGAACTTTGCCCAGAGGACTGTTTTGGTTTGTGATCTCAGTGTGACATCTGCGGCTTGCATATGGGTTTTGCGATAGCATTTTCACACTTGCGATGCCTTTTTGCTCTTTTCTTGTCTTTTTGTGGCTTTTTGGACTCCTTTTCATGCTCTTAGGTCTTTAAGCACTACACACTGCAAAACAACACTAAAATAACATAAGTACACAAGGAAATTGCATTTAAAATAAACTAAAATCGAAGCAATTAGTACCAAATGTGCCGAAATTCTCCGGCACATCAACACCCCCAACTTAAACTCTTGCTTGTCCTCAAGCAACTAAGACAACACTATCCTATTCTAGACTCCATCTACAAAACATGAAACAATAGTGACCATGGATGGTGTTTGTTGTTAGTACTTCAAGCATGCATCTTCGATTGTTTTACCCTTCCTGAACCATCAATATATACAAGGAAAACTAATCAACTTGTGAACTTTGAGCCTCAGACAATGTGACAAAATGCTACCTTCAGCTAAGTGCACTTGCATTTGACTCAAAAACTCACTCTTGTTCAATCTCACGGTTCATGTGCCCTCACTAGAAAAAAAGTCTCAAAATCACACTATTTACAATCACAACAAGAAGGGACGAATTCACAAATACACTCACTCTCAAAAAGAGTTTCAAGTGTTGCAACACACCATACCATAGGCTTGCCCTTATGTTAATTCATCGCTTAATTCTAAGAACTCTCGGTTGAAGATCCTATAAGGACTTTTTAAGCTTGTAATGTAGGTTTAGGGAAGGGTCGGATAAGCATTTAGGTACAAGTGGCTAAACCTTCCTTGAATACTAATCACATTTTTCTTTCTTGTTGCTCTTTGCTTCTTTTTTTCAAACTACATAGCCTTCATTAGCTTCACTTTCTCTACCATTTGGCCACCTTAATTACCCCTTCAATTCTTTTCAAGACTCCGTATATATAGATAATCAATTTTCTCTCTTTTTTTTGGTTTTGCAGCTTAAGTAGTTTCACACCTTGAGGTATACTTTACTACACTCATTGTACAACCTATCCCATTTTCGGCGTGACACCACACCCCCAACTTAGGCTTTTAGCGTCATTCTTAATGCTCAAGGAGGGACGGGTTCAAAAGAGGAAATTATTTCACAAAAAGGGAGAGTTTTGTAATGAGGTAGTCAAAGAAAAGGTTAAAGGCTCAAATGGGGTGACTAGTGATACTATCTGTGTAATGGGTGGCTTGAAAGGCTAATTGGCTTTCTAAAAATCACAAAGACTGCCTAAGGTCATTTCTCCAACCAAATGTAATTATTATAAGCATCGAAAAACCAACTGGGCAAGTTCTAGATGGCAGAAGTAAACATAAGAATTATTTACACAAAGAACTCACACACATGGCACATGAACTGTTTGGCTTACATAGTTTGAAGCCCTCGAGTCAACACTTGGCAACTCAAAGCTTTCATCATATATACATGTATAACTCTAGGTAGACATAGAGTCACAGAGCGAGCCTCAAGTTCACACAGTTGATATTTCTTTTTTTTATATTAATGGAAGGCTATATATAGACACACATGCTTGAGACAAGAAAATTACACCAAACCGGTCAACATGTTTCTTCTACTGTCCTGGTTCTACTATTACACCCTTAGAAAAGAACCTGGTGAAGAAAAACCAAGGGGAATTCATTGCTAATTACTACAGATGGACAACTATCTACTTGTTTTTGTTTTGTTTTTTTTTTTTTGAACAAGGATAACATAACTTATGTACGGAGATCACAAAACACTAATATATACACAATCACAAACTACACAACATAACTTAAAGCATAAACACAAAACACTGATATATACAGAATCATAAGATACACATGGGTACATAAGTCTATTTGTAGCACAAGAGCATCAACATGTACAATAATTCCCAATGTCATAACTAATATTCACAACCAAAAGTATATACACGGTTACCATCCACTCACAACTAAAAGCATGCATTGTCCCTAATGCATAAGAACATAGAGTATAGTTTAAGGGGCTCCCTAAGGCGCACTAAGAGCTATGGGAGTCGGCAGCTGGCTGAGTGATGATGGGGTCACCCTCTGATGCTGAAACTGGGATCGATGAGACCTCGGCCTGAGAAGTGACCTCTACTGATGGAGGAGGGATCTTTGGCTGGTCCAGAACTGGAGCTGGGGCCTATGAGCTGCTAGCCTTGCCTGCTGATGGCTAAGTGGCCTATGGATCTGCAGGGGGGCCAAATCTGCTAGCGAATGTTCTATCGCCATCTGAATGTCTGCTTGCTCCGCATCCTTAACTGTAGGAGCAGCAATCTACTTGCCCTTCTCCTGAGGGCCATCCTCCTCCGAGGACCATGAACTTTCATCATCCTCGCCCTCATCTGCCTCTTCACCCTCGGACTCAGTAGAGCGTCCAGAAACCTCCTTATCAGGAACATCAATACGTACAGGAGTAGCTAGAGGCTGGGAAGCCCTGGCAGTCCGAGGGGCAATATCAGTCATCAGCGTGGAGAAGTCAAGGCCTAAATCTGGTGCTGCTATGTTTGCTCCCTGCTCACCTTCCTTGGGCAGGAGGGATGATATGTCAAACTCCAAAGTCTGCATCTTATGAAGCTCGGTATTCATAGTGGCAACCTCCTCCCAGAGCTTAGGCAGGTCACCAACCTCACCTCGCTCGATATTCTCAACCCTCAACTCAAGATGCTCCAGGCGATCCCCAAATATTGTTTGTTGTTGTTGGAGGGTTGTCACTGAGGATTGTGTTGGAGTCGGGGCTTGTTTGATGAGGTTGGGCAAGGTCTTCAAAAGCTGGTCTACCTTGGCATTGGCATGCTGAGCAATAAGACCAAACCTCGAGCCAGTTGGCAGTGCAGCAGAAGGCGAAGCAATGGTAGACTGAGAGGTAGGCTCTAAAGTAGAAGTGGATGCCACTAGAACCTGAGGAGTCATAGGAGTCTGGGAGTCTGAAGGTCTACATCAATTGGGGCTTGAATCTGAACCTCTGGTGGGGCAACAACATCACTAATATGTGTGATATCAATGTCCCTCGTATCCTTCAATGTCCTGTCAGAGTGTGGCATGATAGGGAACTTCAAAGCCTTACAGAGGGCTATGATCAAACAAGGAAACGGAAGCGAAGTGGCATGCTGCTTTGTCTTGATCCCTATCTCTTGGAAGATCAGAGCTCCCACATCAATCTTGAAGCCCTCCATGATACATGCAATGAGAAGAGCCTTCTTAATACCTATGCCAGTTTCGTTCCGGGACGGTATCAATCGAGAGGTAATAAAGCTGAGCCAGAATCGACCCTCTCTTGTGAGATCCTCCTTGTATATCTTATGCACAGGGTTGATCCAAGCAGGGGTCCCCTTTGCTATCACCTAAGCAATCCAACCACGTTCATTCTCCCTATTCGCCCATTTGGCAGCATATTCAGCGGCGCTCGATCTCCAGTCAGGGAAATACAGCTCATTAATGGTCTCACTGCTGCAAACCAAGCTCCTCCCCGAACAAACACAGTGTCAATAAAGATCCTGTCGCGTTTGTGGTGTGCATTCCGGGAGGCCCCATATGAGGAATAGAATTCCTGGACGAGGGTCTCATTATAATCCGCATGTGGCTCAGTGAAGCACTCCCATTTTCTTGCTTTTATGTCCTCCAAGATGTGGGGGTACTGTTGTAGCCCGTTCAAGCTTAATTGTTTCTCGGCCAGGATTTTTTGTTTGGTGATCCCTTCTCTATCCAATGCCCTAGAACCCTCAACCCCAAATCGGAGTTGGAAAACATCTCCTTGCTTCCTTCTTGCCTCAGTTTGTAAGTCAACTGAGGGCAAGAGCTCCTCCTCATTAGACTGGGAGGGACGTGGAATATTAGGGTCCGTCCAGGGCCGTTTTGCTTGTGACGCTTGATGAATGGCGGAGGCCCTTTTCAGTGTAGAAGATGCATGCTTATTGGGAGCCATATCTGACAACTTTGCGGTGGGAAAGTCACCGCATAACACACTATGCGACCGCATAAGTGTTATGCAGTGGGTTCAATTGACTTGTTGAAGGGTAAAGAATGTGGTGCACAATGCGATCGCATAGTTGAAATGCGGTCCGCAAAGTGCACCACCTTGTCGCATTCTGACCAACAATACTAGCCAAACTCACTACTTTGGTTTGCGATCAAAATGTGGTCCACATAGCGAAAATACGACCGTATATTTATAGCAAACTTCACACGGTGATTTTTCTTCCCTTTATTATGCATTCCTACCCGGTGTTGTGATCTTTTGAATCCCCTGCACTCTAACACACACTTTAAATTGTTCAAGTAAATATATCTATCAAAAATTAAAAATTTAAAGAACAAAAGGATGTTACCACACATGGGTTGACTCCCATGAAGTGCTTGATTTAACGTCGCGACACGACGAAGTTGATGTTCCTTTGGATTCACTCAATTGTCGGGAACAAACCATCTTTGAGAGCCAGCTGCTCCACTAAATGTTTTTCTCCATATGTGCCCAAGTAGTGCTTGATGCGTTGGCCATTTACTTTGAATGTCTAGAGCCCATCTTCCGATGGTAGTTCCACATCTCCAAAAGGAGAGACATTGACCACTTTGAATGGACCGGACCATTTTGATTTGAGCTTGCCCGGAAACAATTTGAGCCTTGAGTTAAAAAGCAAAACTAAGTCACCCGACTTGAACTCTCTTTTCAAGATCTTCTTGTTATGGACGAACTTCATCCTTTCTTTGTACACGGCTGCAATTCATAAGCATGGAAACGGAATTCCTCCAATTCATTGAGTTGCGTTAACCTCAAATTTGCAGCTTCAGCCCAGTCCAAGTTCAACCTCTTTAACGCTCACATGGCCTTGTGCTCCAGTTCCACGGGTAGATGACAAGATTTGTTGAAGACTAACCAATAAGTAGAAGTACCAATAGGTGTATTGTATGCTGTGCAGTACTCCCACAATGCGTCATCTAGCTTCCTTGACCAGTCGGTCTTGTTTGCATTAACAGTCTTTGCTAGAATGCTCTTGATCTCCCGGTTGGAAACCTCAACTTGACCACTTGATTGGGGGTGAAGGGTGTGTCCAACTTGTGCTTAACACCATACTTCTCTAGTAGCCCCGTGAAAGCCTTGTTACAAAAATGAGACCCACCATCACTAAGAATGGCTCTAGGAGAGCCAAACCGAGTGAATATGTTTTTCTTCAAGAATGCGGTCACACTTCTTACCTCGTTGTTTGGTAAGGTAGTTGCTTCAACCCATTTGGACACATAGTCCACAGCTACCAAGATATATTTCATCCCACAAGAGCTCACAAAGGGACCCATAAAATCAATTCCCATGCGTCGAAGATTTCGATCTTCATCACAAAGTGCATTGGCATTTCATGCCTCTTGGAGATTGATCCTTGCCTTTGATATTGGTCACAATCCTTGACCATTTGATTGGCATCGTGATTTATTGACGGCCAATAGTAACCACATTCAAGCACCTTAGCCGCCGTTCGGTTTCCTCCATGATGACCCCCAACCAGTGAGTCATGGCATGCCTTTAGAATTGGCACAATCTCTTCTTCTGGAATACACCTTCTGATAATATTGTCAGCACGAACAAGAATAGTTCCTCCCAATAGTATTGCCGGTAGTCACTCAAGAACTTCTTCTTTTGATAGGATTCCAATCCGTCCGGAATAAGGTCACTAACCAAATAGTTAGCAATATCGGCATACCAAGGAGCAAAAGCGCTAGATAGTGCCAATATGTGTTCATCCGGGAATGCATCGTTGATTTCAAGATCTCCTTTTGGTCTCCCTGCCTCTTCAAGCCTTGACAAATGATCTGCCACTTGATTTGAGTTCCCTTGCGATCCTTGACTTTGAAATCAAACTCTTGCAACAACAAGACCCATCGAATCAGACGAGGCTTTGCATCCTTCTTTGCTATGAGATAGCAAAGAGCCGCATGATCTGTGTACACTATCACCTTGGATCCCAACAAATAAGCCTGGAACTTCTCAAAGGCATAGACAATGGCAAGAAGTTCTTGCTAAGTTACCGTGTAATTCATTTACGCCCCATAGAGTGTTTTGCTTGCATAGTAGGCCGGGTAAAGAACTTTGTTGTGACGTTGGCCAAGCATTGCCCCAATAGCTACACCATTGGCATCACCCATGAGCTCTAAAGGAAGAGACCAATCGGGTGTGACAATAATAGGTATCGTGGTGAGCCTTTGCTTCAACTCCTCAAAGCCTTGGAGGCATTTCTCATCAAACACAAATTTGGCATCCTTCTCAAGCAGTTTGCACATAGGAGTTGCAATCTTGGAAAAGTCCTTGATGAAGCGCCTATAGAACCCGGCATGCCCTAAGAAACTTCGAACACCCTTAATGGAAGTAGGTGGAGGAAGCTTAGAAATAATCTCTATCTTTGCCCGGTCAACATCTCTGCCATGCTTTGAAATTTTATGCCCCAACACGATGCCTTCATCCATTATGAAGTGACATTTCTCCCAATCGAGCACAAGGTTGGTCTCTTCACATCTCTTAAGCACTTGTCTAAGATTGTTAAGTCAATGCTCAAAAGAATCACCTACCACTGAGAAGTCGTCCATGAAGACTTCTAGAAAATCCTTTTCCATGTCGGAGAAAATGGACATCATGCATCTTTGAAAAGTCGCTGGAGCGTTGCATAAACCAAATGGCATCCGGCTAAAAGCAAACGTTCCATAGGGTCAAGTGAATGTTGTCTTCTCTTGATCCTCCAATGCTATGTTGATTTGGTTGTAGCCGGAATATCCATCAAGGAAACAATAAAATGACCTTCTTGCTAGCCGATCAAGCATTTGATCAATAAAAGGCATAGGGCAATGGTCCTTGCATGTGGCACTGTTGAGCTTCCAATAATCCATACACGCCCTCCAACCGATCACAGTTCTTGTTGGGATGAACTCGTTTTTCTCATTTTCAATTACGGTCATGCCTCCCTTTTCGGCACACATTGCACCGGGTCACCCAAGAACTATCGGCAATGGGGTAGACTACCCCGGTACCCAACCATTTGATGATTTCTTTCTTTACTGCCTCTTGCATTGACAGGTTCAACCGTCATTGATATTCCACCCTTGGTTTTGTTTCACTTTCCAATTGGATTCTGTGCTCGCAAATTAACGCGGGAATCCCATGGATGTCCGCAATTGTCCATCCAATGGCTTGCCTATGCACCTTAAAGACTTCCAACAATCGTTCTACCTGCACATCATTCAACAAAGAAGAAACTATTACCGGTAAAGTATTATTTGAGCCAAGAAATTTATACCTCAAGTGCGGTGGAAGTGGTTTGAGCTCTAGTTGTGGTGGATCAATAACATATGGATTTTTGGGAGGTGTGGCTCTATTCTCCAAGTCGAGAGAGAGCTTTGCCAGAGCATAATCGTAGGACCTAAGCCCCTCCAATGCATTGACCGACTCCATGTACCCCTCCATATCTTCACCATCAAAGTTCACCAAAATAGCTGCCAACGCCTCACCGAGGCATTGTTCTTCCATTTTCATTTCGACCGCATCTTCCACCTCATCAACAACATCAATCACCAAACTTCTTTCATACTCATGTGGTAGTTTCATACCCTTGCTTGCTTGGAATGTGACCTCTTCATCATTCACACAGAATTTGATTTCATTCTGTTCTGAATCCATGAGTGCTCTTCCCATGGCTAGGAATGATCTCCCCAATATGATAGGGATCTCTTTGTCAACCGCACAATCAAGGATTACAAAATCGGAGGGTAAATGAAACTCTCCCACTTTTACAATCACGTCATCAACAATTCCTACCGGTCTCTTGATGGAACGATTGGCCATTTGAAATCTCATAATTGTTGGCCTTGGAATCCCTAATCTTGCTATCTTGTAAATGGAAAGCGACATTAAGTTAATGCTAGCCCCATTATCACAAAGAGCTCTAGCAAAATCATGCGCCCCGATAGTACATGGAATAGTAAAGGCTCTCCGGTCTTCTTTCTTTTGAACTGTGGTTGTGGCAATAATGGAACTAACCCGATGAGTCATGTTCACCACCTCATTCTTAGTGGTCCTCTTCTTAGTGATCAAATCTTTCAAATACTTAGTAAAACCCGGCATCTCTTGAAATGCTTCCACAAATAGAATATTCACTGATAATTGTTTGAGAATGTCGTAGAACTTCTCGAGTTTGCTATCATCAACCTTCTTGGCGAGTATTTGAGGGAACGGAGGAGGAGGTCTAGGAATAGGTGGAAGAGTTTTTGGTGTCTCTTTTACCTTTTCCTTTACCTCTTCCCGGTTCTCTTCTCTTCTTGCACATCTTCTGGAATTATCTCAATTTCGACAACACTTGGCTCTTCAACCTAAACCCCTTTCTTGAACTCTTCTACTTCAACCACTTGTTCACCCTCTCCTTGTATTACCTTCCCACTCGTATTAGTAATTGCCATGACATGAGAAGTTGGGCCACTCCCACCACCCTTTGGGTTCACAATTGTGTCACTAGGGAGTGTTCCCTTTTGCTTTGGATTTTGTTCCCTAGAGAGGTCTCTCATTTGCATCTCCAATTTTTGAATGGATGCGGTATGAGAGCCAACAAGCTCGGTCATGTTTCTCATAGAAGTGTCAGACTTTTCTTGATTTTGAAATATTCGTTCAAGCATACTTTCCAACTTAGACTCACTAGAAGAACCTTGATTTGAATATTGACCCTTTGGGGGAACATAAGGGTTTGAACTCCGGTTTGAGAAGTTGTTGTTGTTCCAATTTCCTTGGGTTGAGCCACCTTGATCATTTCGCCATTGTTGGTGGCCTTGCCCTTGAGGGATTGGCCTCCATTGATTTGGTTGTCCTTGACCTTGGTATTGTTGCCTTTGATAGCCTCCTTGAGAGTTGTTGACATAATTTGCTTCCTCAAAATCCTCATTTGATACGGGTTGCACATACTAAACCACATTTACCTTCTTCGTTTGGCTTTTGGTGAACATCTTTGTCAACACATTGACATTTTGTAGCAAGCCCTACAATCACCTGATCTCTCTCTTGATTTTCCTTGATCGTGTTGCTCAAGGAAGGAGAACCATATGTAATTCCACCTGTGGTGTCCTCGAAATGCCATGCTTGATTATGCTTTGCCATTTTGTCAAGTATTTGTGTCACCCTTGCAAATGATTTGTCCATGAAAGATCCGTCAGCTGCATTCTTGGCTATAGACCGGTTCATAGGATCCAAGCCCATATAGAATTTTTCCAACAAGATAGAATCCGAAAAGCCATGGTTGGGAGACCTCACCAAATATAATTTGAAATGATCCCATACCTCATGTAGATGTTCTCCTGGTACTTGCTTGAAAAAGAAGATTTTATCCCCGAGCTCAGACTTCTTACTTTGCGGGAACCATTTAGACAAGAAGGCTCGGACAAGTTCGGTCCAAGAATGAATGCAGTTTGGGGGCAGATTTTGAAGCCATTTCCTTGCGTCCCCAGCTAGAGGGTACTTGAAGCATCTCAACCTTAGGGAATCATCAGAGACGTTGTTCTGCTTATGCATTGCACACACACCCAAGAAGTTTCTACGATGTTGTTTCGGATCATCATCAGTGGAATTCCTGAAAAATCCCTCCGCTTTGAGCAAAAGGATTAAACCATGTTCTACCTTGAAAGTTGCAGCGCCAACGGCGGAGGTGCAATAGCATTTGTATCCGCAATGTACTCCTCGATGTCCGCAAAAGGATTTTCTTCCATTTCTACCTCTAAGTCTTCACCATATTCAGACATGTTTTCCTATCAACACCAAGCAAAACAAGCAAAGTGTGATGTAATAGAATAAGACGTAAAGTAAAGTACATACTAATTAGTAATTTCAAAATCGTATTCCCCGACAACGGCGCCAAAATTTGATACGCTCAAATTACACTTTAATAAATAGTGTAAGGCAGTTGGTGTCAAATATAATAACCCAACAAGGTTGGGGTCGAATCCCACAGGGAATAGGTGTGAAAAGGTTACTCAAATAGTATGTTGCTCGACTAAAGTCGTAGTTCTATCCGGTTAACAGTAACAAGAGTATGAATTAATGGTAACAAGAGTATGAGTTGAGTTTAATTTGAAGTAGCAGCTAGTTGATATATTGAAAATGCAAATAATTTGATTAAAGAAACCAAGGTTGTGTCCCCTTTAATGAAGTGTAATGTTATCGGTGTTAATATGATATATTTCTAATGGAAGGTCCTTTTGATATGCAAATGATGTCTAAATGACTACCTAATATTTTCCAATAGTTGGGTAGTATTTCCTCTTTATGATTTTTCCAAATATAAAAGAGTTACAATCAAGGACAATCAATATATGCCAAATAAAACCTACTTATTCCAAAACGATTCTATTAAACAAGGGTTAAAGCCTTGAGTCTTTGATATTTACTCCTACCAAATTCCAACCCACTTTCCCAAGCAAAGCAAGAATTTAATGGCACTTGTTAATGTTTGCAACCACCAACAATAAATGAAGAATGAGAAGTAAATAAACATCAACCAACCATTATATATATATTCAATGTTAAACACTCATTAACATAACACCCATTTAGGGTCCACAACCTTAGTATTTAAAGTTAGCTACACATGCTAAAATACAAAAGGAAGAGAATATTTAATGCCATAAAGCTTACAAAGTAAAAGATTCTTGACTCAAAAGCTTCCAAAAGAGAGGAATATTAATGCCTTGTATTGTCGGTTCAAAGTCAGACAATATGAGCCCACAAAATTACAATAAATCTATTTATAGAGGGCCAAAATTCGGGATAAAAAATGGACAAAAATGCCCTTCCAGGTCAAATATGCGACCTCATTTCTGTCGCATAATAGACATGCGGTCCGCATTCTCGTCAAGCACATCGCACTTCAGAACCCTAGTTTCCAGGCCTCCACCGCATTCATGGTTTGCGATCCGCATTGTGGAAATGCGACCGCATTTTGCATCGCATTTTCTTCCTTCAGCAGCCTTCATGTTTAGTTTGCGGTCCATTATGCGGCTCGCATACACATTATGTGATTGCAGATTGGACTGCATTTTTGACGTTGAACTTTGCCCAGAGGACTGTTTTGGTTTGTGATCTCAGTGTGACATCTGCGGCTCGCATATGGGTTTTGCGATAGCATTTTCACACTTGCGATGCCTTTTTGCTCTTTTCTTGTCTTTTTGTGGCTTTTTGGACTCCTTTTCATGCTCTTAGGTCTTTAAGTACTACACACTGCAACAAAAACACTAAAATAACATAAGTACACAAGGAAATTGCATTTAAAACAAACTAAAATCGAATAAATTAGTATAAAATGTGCCAAAATTCTCCGACACATCAATCCATGTACCATTCAGAAGCGATGCCGACCAGGCTCTCTCTAAAATAAGTCATGAGAAGCTCTTTTTTTCCACCTTCTCCCTGCAATTGGTTGCAGTACCTCTTGAGGTGGGCTATGGGATCCCCATGCCCGTCATACTTTTCAAACTTTGGGGTTTTGTAACCCAGGGGTAAATGCACGTGTGGGAACATACACAGATCAGCATAGGATATGCTCTTTTGCCCGCTTAAACCCTATATATTTTTGAGACTCTGCTCCATGCTCCTCATTTTTCGGGTAATCTCCTCTTGTTCAGGGTTCTTTATGGTTTTCTCCTATCCCGCGGTAGACTTGTACCGGGATGGCTGAGGGTAAGCATTGGTAGTGAACTTGGTATGTTCTGCTGGGAAGGATGGTACCTGGAAGGTGAAAGATGATAGATCAAAACTAGGCCTGGGCAAAGTGGGTTGTGTCGTGGCTGAACAAGGTGGTGCAGTGAAAATGTTGGAGGCCGCACCTAAAATCAACACTTGAGGGCGAACCTCAGAAGGTGTTCCGGCAAAGTGGGCTGAGATGGTAGGATATCCAAGTGGGGTGTTCGGATAACTTATTAGGACGTTGGAAGTCCCACTTGCCCTGGGAAGTAACTCAGGGAATCCAGGTATTGCACGGACCATGCGTCCCACATTTCCATCATGCGGAGACGCAGAATTCTGTTTTCCTCAGTAGTTGCTGACCCAGAAGTTGGGATGGCCGAGATCGGGCTATCCTCCAGGATAGGAACTGTTGGCAGATGACTTTCTGATGACGTTTCTACACTTCCTTTTGATCTTGTAAAGTACGGATGTGAAGCAAGATTACCACAAAATCAACCACCTTAATATGGAAACTTAACTCAATAGTAGACAACAAATTGGTTAGTTTGAAGCAAATAACATATAGGTAATCGCACATTGGGGTGTGATGCACCTATACAGTTGAATGTGTTTATAAATGTTTCGCAACGGTTGCGTGTTTCATCTCGGATTTTGTTTATCTCTCCACTTTTCCTTTCTTTCCACTTTGGCTCTTTAATGCTTCTCCTCTTATTCATGTCTTCCTCTCTTTTCTTTCCTCTCTTTTCTTGCTTTTCTCGCTTTTCTTTTGGTTTTTCTTTTGCTCTCTTTCTTTTTTTTTGGTTTTTCTTTCATTTGAGTTATTTATAAAATCATGACCGGATCCGATGAGGATTCCCTACGTATCACGACGCTGTGTGAATCAGATCATCACGTAATTCAAGGAATAAATGCGAAAAATAAAGAAATAAATTTCGGGGTTT
Source organism: Nicotiana tabacum (assembly GCF_000715075.1). NCBI lineage: Eukaryota > Viridiplantae > Streptophyta > Magnoliopsida > Solanales > Solanaceae > Nicotiana > Nicotiana tabacum. The sequence continues at coordinate 163,927,830 of NC_134085.1, read as the reverse complement.
TCCAAATTTTCATTAATAAAACTTCTACTTTACTGAGTTACACAAGACTCAAAACATACTTTTTCTAGGAATTTAAAACTACAAATAGACTCAAAACATACTTTAAAATGAAAATACAGACTCGAAAAAGAGAAAACAATCAAGAGTATATCAGTGCTTCCAAATCTGCCCTAGGAGCACCAGTTGGTCTTGTTGCTAGCCTCTGCACCATGTCGTCCTGGAGGCAATAGATATCATCCATTATTTGGCGGACGAAGATCATCACTGTGGCAAAAAACATGGAGCTAGTCATGTCCTCGCACTGATTGCATTTCATCACAATGTAGTCGGCTATTCTTCTAACCATTTCCTTGATGATGCCTTTTTCTTGCAACAATCGCCCAGTCTGATGTGATCTAGCCTCCAAGACCCGGGTGGCTGCATGATTCTGTTCTTGCAAATGTTGTATGTCTCCCTCTAGCTGTGCTATCAAAGCGTAGCATTGTTCTCTCTCAGCTTTGAAGCTCTTGGCTTGTTTAGCCATTTTACCTTTGAGGCTATTGAGCTCCTTTTCCCAACCTATGATCCCTCTTTCATATCTTTCTTTCATCTGTCGAACGAAAGCTGCATGTCCTTCTGCATTTTTGGCCAACTTTGTTCGTACTTTTGCTAGCTTAGACTCAGTTTTTTGCAAATTATCTTCACAGTCACGTACCTTTTGTGTAAGGTTGTAGATGAGCCTTTCATCTTTTCTACTTCTGCCTGGGTTCTCGGCTGCTATTCTCAATTGTCGAACCTGGGCCTTGAGAGCTTCATTTTCCTGGGCCAGCCTTTTTCTTTCACCCTCAACTTCTCGTGCATGTAGATCATTGTTGAAGGTGACATTTCTCTACTCTTCTCGCAAAGCGTGAATGCTGGCTTGATATTTCTTTTCCTTTTCTCCCCATGCCAACCTTTCCTAGATTTTGTCATCAAAAGCTTGAACATGGGGTCTTTTTGTAGGCTTCTTGGGTTCGGGCTTAGGTTGTGGCTCATTGTTCACATAAAACCTTCTTTCAAACCATACAACAAAATTGGGATCAACTTCGCCCCTAGCCGAGTCTGGTACCTGGTTGTCATTTTTTAGACATCGACAATCGTTCCAGTCCCGTTGAACTAAAGCCTCGGGTAGCATTGCTTCTGGGTGTAATTCAATGACTTAGGTACTTAGATCTGCATCTTCAGGTATCACTCTATATCTTCCCAGTTGTCTCAAAGCTCTTTGTGGTGCATATGGTTGGATACTCCTCAATCCCATCATCATCAAGTAGCCTTTTGAAGATGTCATGTATATGACTTCTGCTATCGGAAGCCATCCTATGGTCCATTCAATTTGATTTGCTTTCAGATTTCTTAAATGGGAGACCCAAGCTTCAACTCCTTCTGGCGGTTTGTAGTCTTCAACCCTTTCCTCATAATTCTTGATGAAATTGTTCCCGTGCGAAGCATATCTCATGAACTTAGGATGACGGCGAAGGTGTTCGATCATCCACATTTAAAGAAGAATATTGCAACCCTCGAAGAACTGAGCCCCAGATTTGCATAAGGTTAATGCCCGGTAAATGTCTGCCAGCACTAACGGGACAACTGTGTGATCTTTTTTGGTAACGAGTATCTATGCAATTATGGCCATATGAGTGTCTATTATGCCCTCCGCATTTGGAAAGATCATGATTCCTAAAAATGCCACGATGAAAGCAAACCAACGATGAATTTTCCATGTGCTCTTTTATTTTTTGTTATTCAACCCCTTTTCATGTGTTTCAAACCCGGCTGAGTGCCCGAACCTGAAGTACAAGAAGTAGAAAGAACAACATCCTTTGCTCACGTGGGCCTTCTTCATTTCTTTACTAATGTTCAGAAGATCGAAGAACTTGTGCACAGAGGGAGCCCTTGGGAATATGAGTTGCTGCTTTCTTAACTCTTGGCTAAAATCAATATCCCCGGCCATTTCTTCCATAGTGGGGGTGAGCTCAAAATCCAAGAAACGGAACACATTATGGACGGGGTCCCAAAATGTCACCAAGGCTTTGATCAAAGCTTCTTGGGGTTTAACGCTCATGATGTCTATAATGGAACCTAATTGCTCTTTTACCCAATCCTTGCCGTCTTCATCCAAGTCATGCCACCACATGCGCAGTTGCAGCTGAGCCTGCTTTATGACCAACTATGACGGGTTCTGGACAACATTCATTTGTGAGGGGTCCTGGACAGTATTCATTTGTGACAGGTTTGGACAGTATTCATTTGTACCTGCGGAGGATTAAGGTTAGGGTTGACTCTTGTGGACTTTTTTTGCAAAACAAGTCTTTCAATTTCTAAAGAAAATCAACGGACAAAGACCCCTTTTATTGCTACTTTAGCAAAAATGGTCGTTTTTGCAAACGTGGCCCCTTCGCAATTCCAAACAAATTTTAAGGCCAGGGGCGAGTATTTTACTGGAAAAAAGACACCTTACTGACAGACTTGCTCGTTCTTTATGAAAAATAGCCTTTCGACAATTGAAAGATAATCTAAGGCTATTCCGGTAAGAACGACTTAAAATACAAGCGAAGCTGGGTCGGCTTATTCTTTTGACCAAAGCCCTAAACTGCACTTTACTCGACTATTTATTTATTTATTGTAAAAAATGAGGCCAAACCATATGTGGGTTGCCTACGTATCTCACATCCTGTGAGAATCAGACCTGCGTAGTTCGGTTAATTTTGACATAAAAAAACATGATATTCAACTCACTTTTTTTAAACACTTTTTCCCTTTTTTTAAAAAAAACAATTTGGCAGAGTTTTGAGACGTTTGTCAAATACCGGGATTTTTTCAAAATCGGGTAAATTCTCTATCCTAGCTTACTCTTGGTTTTTCTCTTTATTTCCTCTTCCTATCCAGTCAACATGCAAGCCGAAACAAATAAATATCCGCATAGCACGTAGGATGCATCAGGATGGTCTTTATTTTCGGGTACACCTGTCCTAGACGGACCCAACCCCTGTATTGAGTCCCCAAGGTCAAATGCATGTGATGAAAATAATCGTTCCTACTAGGGATTCGGCATGAGGTTGCGTTATTCTAGGTTTAAAACCTGGGGTTTGTGTTCTAGACCTGGCTTACCCGAGCGGACAAACTCGAGTCGAGGAGGGGGCAACGTACCAGGAGCAATAAAGTCTGCTCGGCCTTGTTGCTTGCCCATCCCCGTCCTATTTGGTATAACTCTAACAAAAAAGTGAGCCACGCGAACGTGACACCGTTTCTGAGAAGACTCAGAAGGGAGGCGTAAGAAGACATTTAAATACAGTTCAAATAATATCAAAGCGGTAAATTGCAATTAGCACATTCAGTCTACAAAATACAGTAATATCAACAAATAATAAATCCAAGCATAGATCATATTAACAAGCTCGAATTCTTGAACCCTGAACCAGAAGTTCGGGGTTCATGTTCCTCAGCTGAGACGCCAGAGCTGTCACACCTCTTTTTTACCCGACCCGAGGGCAGATGTAAGGGAGTTTTTCCAATTTAAGTGACATTATTCGAAATGGAATTATTTTATTTATTTTTCAGAGTCGCCACTTGGAATAGTTAATGGTGTCCCAAGTCACCGGTTTATTTTTAAATCCTAAATCGAAGAAATCGACTTTATTTAAAAGTCTGTGAGACCAGAAATTCTAAGTAAGGAATTCTGTTAACCCGGGAGAAGGTGTTAGGTATTCCCGGGTTCTGTGGTTCTAGCACGGTCGCTTAAACTATTAATAATTGGCCTATTATCTTATTTACTACACATTTTAAACCTATTGTCCATTTTTAACTTTATAACCGCTTTTAATTATTTTATGAAATTAATCTGGAATAAATTATGATTGTCGTACACTTGTTTATTTGATACACATTGCGAATCGTGTTATGGGAACCGTACCCACGATCTACAACATGTTTAATTTATTTAAAGTTATTAGAAATTGTGACCGGGTCACATAAATATACCCCCGAATTTGAAAATTAGGTATCACAAACTACGTCACATGAACCGCACCCGTAGATATGATAATTTTATTATAAACGTGTCTAAAGCAAGCTACGAATGTTCAAAATATTTTCTACACTAAGTTATAATATTAATGCGAGGGCCATAGATTAGGGGGTTCATTTGTGAATGGCATGCCTCAATTTATTTCAAAAGGTTTTACTCAACTAAAACAAACTATGAATGTTCATATTTAAAACTAATTTGAAATTAGATATCACAACTACGCCACGGGAACTGTACCCGTAGTCGTGATGGTTTATTATTAATAGCGCCTAAAGCAAGCTAGGATGTTTGTTTTCTTTCCTAATCTATTTTGAGATTATTGTAAGGCCGTAGATTATGAAATCACTGTTGGAGATCACGGTGAACTAATTTGGAAACAAAAGGATAAATATGCACATGTGGAGTCATTAGGAAATTACGCTATTCAAAAGTTAACACTGCAAGCTCGCTACTGTTTCAAGGAATCATATGCTAATCTAGTGTAGGTACTCTATTTGTCGTGAATCAATTTATGGCATTTTCGAAAATGTCCAGTGGCTTCTGCAGAATCAAAGCAAACTACAACCAACTAACTGTGATAATGAAGGTACACAAAACATAATTTATCTTTGAAAAGAAGGAGAGATTGGTTTATTTTACAGCGGCATTATTTATTCCAATCAAATTATAACGTAGCTGCATCTAACATATATACCTCTATTTTTCCTGGAATATTCATCTATTATGTAATGAAATTAACAGTAATCTTGCCTTGGAATTAACCTATCTATAGCATTAATTTAAGTATGAATTACTAAATTCTAAAGTATTAACTAGAAAATAGCAGTACATTCTTCCCTTAATTAAACATGAGCAAACATCTAAATACACTAACAACATTTAGAAGCAAATAAAACTATTCAAAAGCAATATATCATTTCAAACATGTATCCTTTAGCCACTTAAGTTTATCTTTGCAGCATTTACCAAACAAGAAAAAATAATTCAGATTGTAAATATTTAAACCAATTTCTAAACATATATACAGAGTATTCAATAACTTAAAATAAACCAAAACCATATATCTACTTCAACAATTTAACTGACTTATGTCCATCATTTTCCGCAAAGCCTAAAATCATCTTACGTCCATGGAAGAATTAATGTTTCATATCATTTAAAATTCAAATAATTACAGAGCTTTCATGTTTACCTTCTACGCGGAGAAAATAGCCGAATTGACAAATAAAGGCTAGAAAGCAGTGAGAATGAATCTCGGCAAAGACTCCAGCGAAACAACCCCAGATTCAGCAATCAACAGCATTGAGAAAACCCAGCAGAAAACTTATAGCTTGAAAACCAAAATCTTTGAAGAACCAACACTAGAACAATAACACTAGAACTTACAGAATTTTCTAAGATCCGATGGAATTTCTATTTCTTTATTTAATTTTTAGCCTGAGTCGGAGGCGAAAGACATTAGAGAGAGTGAAGAAGACGAGGAAGAGGACCAAAGGAGTGGTGATGCGCTGTATCTCCTTCTTGAGAGAAAAATCAGAGAGGGATCCTTTTTTGAGATCCGTCGTTTTTCATTGTTGAAGATGAGAGAGTTGCTTCTTTATCTCTAAGGTGGGGAATCCGATTCTTGGTTTTTTGATGCAAATGAAGGAGAAACCTCAAAAAACCAGATGAGTCGTTGCTCTCCTGATGAAGGGGTTCAAATCTTTTTTGTGTCCAAGATCTGATATCTTAGGTCTAGGTTTTCTTAGGCATTTTTAGGGAGATGGGTCAGGCGGGTCGATTTTAATGGGATCTGGGCTGGAGCGAATTTGCACAATTGGGCCACTGAAATTTTCTTTGGCCCAAATCCTAAGCAAGACCCAAAGAACATTAATTCCTCTTCTTTGCTTTTCTTTAAAAATTCTAAATTAAACTCTATCAAATTTGCAACATTAATTCTATTTATTCATTTTCTAACGACTAACTAATCTTTCAATTTTAACAAATGTATGTAAAATATTAAAAAAAAATATTTTTGTTTCTTTTTTATGTATTAATTTTAAACGATTAAAGAGTAATTAATTTCTAAAAATGCACATTAAACCTAAAGTGACATGAAATGAAAAATGTGATAATTTTTATGGTTTTTCTTATGATTTTAAAATATTAAAAATGCATGAAATGCAACTAAATAAAAAAATTTGGTGCTCACAATTGGTGCCAAGGCATAGTTTTAAAAATATTATGGGAAAAATTGGGTATCAACAGGTAACACAACATTTTTAAATAAAAGGATTAGGAGAATGCTTACCTTATGTGACTCTTAAGTTAAGACTCATCGTTTCATTCGGTACTTTACTATTCTTAATAGTTGTCATAGTTTACTTTAATTAATTTCACAAATTAAACTCCTTATCCTATGTGACGTTTTTACTTTACTTAAACACCATTGTTACGTTTTATTTTATCAAATTCTAAATTTTATTCGGCGACTTATCCGATTCTTTGTTTTATTTGAAAATATTATTTTCTTTACCCTAATGACTTCTAAACTAAACTCATTTGATACTATATCTTCTATAAATTTTACCTTATTTCATTTTATTTGGTTCCTAAATAAAACTCAAATTTTCTCATTTGATTCCCTACTTAATTCGAGGTTGTTATTATGCCTTATTGTATATAAATAAATCTCTTGAATATTTTAATTAGCATTTGACATGGAGACAATTTACATGGTAGCTCCTGGATCTTGCCGTGCGAAAGTGATTTGAAAAATGTGGGCATGAGGTTCTATACGGGTAAGATTTGGAAGTTGTGACCTACGATTTGAGATTACGAGGAGCAGTATCTCGGGTGATTCTTGTTGTAATTCGTGTATTAGGGACGATTTGATTGATTCAATTGTCATCGGTTCTCCTTGCTTGAATTTATTCATAATTTATTTGTATTCTAACTATATTGTTGTTTTATTACCTGGTTGTTTCTTGTTGCCATTCATGCTTCTATTATTGTTACTATTGATTGTAAATTGGTGATCTTTCTGTTGTTGGTCTTACATTGATGTTCTTTTCATTGTTAGCTCTATGATATATCTTGTACAGGTTTATATGTCTGGTAGGTGTCTTGACCTGGCCTCATCACTATTCTACTGAGGTTAGGCTTGATACTTATTGGGTACCACTGTGTTGTACTCATGCTACGCTTCTGCACATTTTTGTGTATATCAAGGTACTTATGATCGAGTTGGTTTGAGACTTATGTTTGCGCGACTGGAGACTTCATTATATACATGCTCGACGTTCGCAGGCCCCGAAGTCACCTTCTGTTGTATTTTATTTCCATTGTTTCCTATTATTCCGGGATAGTGATGTACTTGTTATTTTTAGTTACTCTTAGAAAAGCTTATGACTTGTACTACTGGTTTTGGGATTGTATGACGATGTTGGTTCAGCTATGTTGTTATAGTTATTATTTAATGTATTGTAGTTAAGTTAGTTAAATTCCATTAATAATCAGCACGTGTTAAGCTTACCTAGTCTTAGAGACTAGGTGTCATCACCACATACTAAGGGGGAAATTGGGGTCGTGACAAGTTGGTATCAGAGCCAGGTTCATAGGTGCTACGAGTTATAAATAAGTTTAGTAGAGTCCCGTGGATCGATACAGAGACGTCTATACTTATCTTCGAGAGGCTATGGAACTATTAGGAAATTCCACTTCTTTCATTCATTATCATGCGGCATTGATTCGGCTTGAAGCATATATTTAATATTCATTTGCATCTACTTATGTATGATATTGCACACTCGGTATTAGCTATGCACCAACGGTTTTTGATGCTGCAGATGGGCTATGAGGGAGCCATGGATGCTCAAGCATTATCTCAATGTGTAATCCAGACTGAGGATGCAGATGTACTGAGAGATCATTTAGTTGTCCACGTGGGGGTACAACAAGTTTTGATATCTAGTTGATAAGTGCGAGCTCGGGAAGATTTAATTGGTTGCCTAATTGCCGCAATCGTAGTAGGGTCATGACGTGGATATTGATTTGAGGATAGTTGGTGATATTAGAGACTAAGTTGTTTGTGTGGAATTTCTACTCAGTGAAAGGCACCTATTATCATTCAAGGCACTGGAGGAGTGAGTTTGACTGCCACGAGGATGGGCATTCGCTTAGTAGATGATTTGAGGAATCTTATAATTGGTGTTCTATGAACTATGATGGTTATATTATGGATCATCAGATGTTGTGTCCTTTGGCTTCGCGCCAAGTAGGGGGGTCATGTGTTATATCAGTTTTGGTCTGAGAAGTGTATATGGTATTGAAGGGTTCCTCGAAATTTGTATATAATTAAGATCTGAGATTTGCATGGTATTGCTGGGACTTGCGGTATTTCTGCATCATTAATAATTCAACATTTCAGTATCAAAGAGGTTAGAGAAACAACTTTAGATTCACATAAGGTCTCTATAGCGTAGGTATCTCGGTTGCGGCATTATGGGGTGCTTCAGAGGGAATGCAATGATTTATGAGCTTATGGGCTACGTTGTTCGTGCTAGGATCTTCTGCTTTGATCTTTGGTTTTTGGATTGTTGTGTACCAATAGGGAAAAGTGTTACACTAAAGAAAAGTTGAGGAGGATCCGAAGGAACGGGTTAGCTCAGTGGTGTTGGGTCAGCATAGCTATAAAGGTAATTGGTCCTTTTTGGGTAGTAATTGTCTACCAGTGTTTATGGCAGTACTCTTGGGTTGGACGGTTTGCATGACTTGGTTGAGTTGGGGAGACTCGGTCCTAATGGCTTAGTTATGTCCGGGCGGGTCTTAGAGAGTTCTCAATGGTGTCAACCACGGCTTGAGCCGGCTGTCTGCTACGGGCATAAGGAATATGTTGTGCATTATGGTTTTCTCCTGGATGGACATCAAAAGTTAAGAATATGCTGGCACTATTTGGTACCGCATGTGATGAGCGTGCATTTTAGGAGGGCACCTTGTGTTTTTGCTTGCGGATGCTTGACTAGTGGTATAGTGATTGCCTGGTTTTAGGGCTTCTAAAGTTCAAGTTTTGCTACGCTGTATGGAAGGTCTATGGAGGTATTCCGTAAGATGATGGAGTATGAGTGATGTATCAGCCATTTGAGTAGCGTAGTTGAGATGAGGTATGGAAATTCTGGTATTCATGAGGTTTCGGGACTGGATGTTCTCGTAGGCGGACTATCCCTTGATTGCATATTGCGAAGAATATTGAGAATATAATAACTAATGGCGCATGTTATGGATAGGTTGCTATTGACTTTTGAAAGGTTATTTACCTGTTTGGGAATGATCGAAATTGGTTTGGGGGCTATTTGAAAGCCCAATGAGAACGTGTATTCTATATCAGATCAAGTTTGGTTACTCTTACAAAATTGATATCCTCGGTTTAGTATCGGGCAGAATAGATGCCATTCATTCCCCAATCTGTGTCATGTACTTCTCTCTTATGCTATGATGGGTTGTGAAGTTATGTACTCACACACATGTTGTAATCCCATTCAGGCCTTATGGCGATATGGGCAAGATGTTCCTCGTGATGTTTATTTGCTCATTGCACCTTAGTTGTGCTTGCTTTCCTCCATATTGTATTATTTCTATTCATCTTCCCACAGTTATATTTGTGCACTCTATCGTGCTTAATGTTGGCATATATGTTATCAGTGAACCCGAGCACTTTGGCTCGAAGGGTATCCTATGTGAATTGATATATTTGGGATCAGGTTGCACGCCGCAACGGATGTTATGTGGGATACCCTTCCTTGTGCTTATTTCGTGTTTTATTTCCCCTACTGTGGGATAAGTTGATGAAATTGTACTTTTGTTGTTATATCTTTCGTACTTGTTAGACAGTCTCTGTACTTTGCTTTCGTTCTGTCTTTAGAAAATTTCCTTATGAGTTATTGCATGTTTGGTGTACAGACCGCGTGTGTGGGAATCCATGCGTTTTGGTGTGACTTGTCAGTGGGATGCTTGTATGGGCTGAGAGAAGGTTTCTAGACCTAAGATTTGCGCTATCGTATCATGATGAGGAGTGTTTGGAAGGATGATGCTATATTTCTGCTCGGAATTGGGCAATGGCCCTTAGAGGATGAGAGAGCTTCTTGGCTTGTTGATTTCATGGGTGGTTATGAGTTTCCTACATGCTCTTTTATCATAGGCAACATTGCGGAGGTCCGAAATGAGGTTTTATTCAATATGAATTGTATTACCTGTCGCGCCCCTTTTTCTCGCAAAAGCGGTTCTCGATATGTGACAGCTCTTTTAAATGGGTAATAAAATAGAAGAGTCGCCACCTAATGGTGTAAAGTGCGTTAGAGCGCCTATTTGCTAATAACTTTGTTTAACTAGTCTACATTACCAAAGATCGGGTAAGGGCTCAAATTACCTCAAAGAGAAGGTGTTAGGCACTCTTCGAGGTCTACAACTATGGGTCTCGGCCGAAATTTTACACTATGTGGGATTATCGGATTATAATTATCATATGTGATCATGTAAGCGAGGGAAGACAAGGAATTTAAAAGTTCTACTATGATGTAAATAAGTGTAAAGAAAATTGCGCAAGAATTAAACTATAAATAATCAGTACAGGTCTTTGGAGGTTACATGATACAACTTCATTGTTTCTAAATTCAAAGAGACGAAGCGCGAACAATAAACATAAAAAGGAGAGGGCTCCTAAATTTTTTGGAGATCACCTCATACAACATAAATAATACTTCGTAACTCCCTTAGGGTATGGGTTGCTCATATTATTCATCAGGCACAGACTATCATCTCCTGCTACCCAATTACTAGGTTAAAGTTGTTTACTTAAAGTGCTCTAATTCAATTCTAGATCGTGTCCTATGTGTGCGCTACCCATCCCATGCCTATGGTCCAGGAGGCTTTGGCGCACATTCAAAACATGTAGGACTACACGTAGAGACAATAAGTTGCTCTAGTTAGCCTCCACAGATAATCAACAAATGCATGCGGACAGATTCTTATATTAGGCAGTAGACAGTTTCAGAATTAAGAAGCATTAGAGTCGTTAAGTCCTATAGGTATGGCTTCCATATGATTCCGATTTCAAGCATCTTATAGGCAGTACTGCTGTTTTAGACTAACGAATTTGCATATTACAGGTATTACAGACCCTATAGGCATGATCTCTAAATTGTTTGCACAATGAGGCAGTAAAACAACTTGGTGTTACCAGCATTTGACTTTATAGACAGGCTTTCTAGGCGAGTAACAGTATCCCATATGCATGATTTCTAATAATTGGTGTTTGAACGCGATTTTATCATACTTGTTCCTAAATGCATGTCATCTAGGTGAGCAATATGATGAAAGTGACAGAAACAGTCAATTAATTAGTTAAAACCCTATAGTCATGGTATCCAAATGACCATTAGCAAAGGTATGTATTTTTACATCCTCTAGGCATGCTGTCTAATAATTAAACAAGTAGTTATTGGCATTTGTGTCATGCTCCAAGCCTAGGGGCGAGACCGGCACTTAGTGCCTCACCTATCCTTGCGTATCACTTGCGACTAAGAGTCTCTGAACATATAATGTCATACTTTGGCCATGGGCAACATTACAAGATAATGTGCAATGCAAAATATAAAAACTGAATAGAGACTAACGCTGACTAAATGTCAACATAAGGCTAGGCGGGCAAGGCCGTCATAATTACTACAACTGACAAGCCAACAAAATATACATACAGGGCCTACAGGCCCAACATACTGTACTAACTGACAGGATATGTCTACAAGCATCTACTGATAGATGTACTATGATTGGAACAGGGCCTCGACCTACCCATATCTTATCTACATATATACAAGATGCACACCAAAACTTCTAGACCCGGCAACTCCGAAAGACGGGGAGCTTATCGATAAAGCTGAACTCGGGCAAATACCTACTGGGGAGGTCTACCCGTCTGTCTATCTGAACCTGCACGTATGAAATTGCAGCGCCCCCAAAGAGGGACGTTAGTAACTGAAACTGAACTGATAATATAATAACTGAAAACAACTGGGGTTCAAAGATAATCTGAAGATATGCTCACCTACTGATACCGACTCTGTTCTCTCTATATAATAAGTAAAATAGTTGTCCGGCCTTGTGTGTGTGTGTATATATATATATATATATATATATATATATATATATATATATATATATATATATATATATATATATATATATATATAATTGTTCTGTCGTAGTAGGCTCGCTCATAGGCGCTCGGCCATACTAGGCTCTGTATCTCGACCATTCTAGGCTCGCTCATAAGTGCTCGGCCACAGTAGGCTTGGTGTATAACTTACCATCTGATCAGAGGCTGCCCAATAGGGGTCTGCCCATCGATTATAGCTCGATGGTAATGAAAATAATGTAATACTGTATATATAAACTCCCTGCTCTCTTAACTGGAAGAAGAAAATACTCAATTGAATATGAGTCCCTATAAGGAGAATACGATGACTTACAAAACTAGAAAAATATACGTAAATTTCGGGATATGAATTTTTCTTTATGTCTCGCTATCAAATATAAAAATCTTTTACTTATGTTGATGCTTTATTTTAAAATTTCCTTATTTCTGTTATGTTTGTCTTAAAGAATATATCTACTTTGTAAAAGTTCTAAATGCAATCTGCTTCCGAAAAGTTAAAGAAACTCAATTGCTTTTATATACAAATTTATACAAATATCTTACAGAAAATTCACGTTCACTCAAAAATGTATATAATACAATTTTTCAACTATTATTAAATAATTACCTAACCATTTTATTTGAAACAAATGATACGGTTTCATTTATGAATAAGCATAACAAATATTGCTACATTTTTCCTCATAAATATTTATTATTCCTAGAAGAACACTGGTTGAATAGGATAAGCTCAAAAATCTAATTCGTGTGCGATTTATTTATATAGGATCATCCTAAAATGAAAGAAGGGCTTAGCCTTAACATACCAGGAGTAGGAAAAAATCCGTATAATATTCTTGAAAAAGATTGCACCGTACTCCTTTAGAACCGCAAAATTTTACGTTGCTATGGTTCTAACAATTCTCGTTGGAATTGTTTGGTTGCAAGAATTTTATTGAAATCTTGCTGGATGGAGTTTGAACGTAATGTCTATGAAATCAATTCTAGTTTGAAAATGTCTGGAATTGGAATTTTAGGAAGAAAATCAAATCTTGTAATCTTATGAAACTAAGTATTATAAGGTCTTACACTTACTTACACGTAAGTGCCTTGTAACTTTATATGGACACTAAGCCACTATGACTAAGTGTCATAGTCCATAGTAGTGGCTTTCTGCCACATGGGGGTGGGGTGGGAATTATTAAATTCTTATCCACTTATTAGGTGATTAGGTAATGTCTCGTTACCCGGTAATTAACCAATTACCCGCACAAATTAAGAATTATCTCAAATTACCTAAAACTACTACTCATTTTTAATATACTTTATACATCATACTATTACGGTCATAAGGTACCTTGTATGGTACTAGTCCATAAATATCGGGTATTATAGCTTGGACCGTGTTTTATCCCAAATCGACAACCTTCAACGAAACTTGTTTTCTTTAGTTCGTGTACCCTTTACCTTTATGGCACTTACCTATTGCTTGTTATAAATAGCATAAATATGCTAACCTCAGGATAATCTCATCCCCGAGTTTACGTCAATTAACTGAAGACGAAACTTTAACGTACAAAAAATGCGAGATGTAACATCCTTCCCCCTTAGAAACATTCGTCCTCGAATGTTCAACTCCTCCTGATCTATATATCTTTGGCAGGGTCGCCCTGAAACATTCGTACTTTCACGGAGGCATCCTCCTTATTCCGTAGCTTGAAAACTTGTCGGTCTAGGATGGCAACCGGAATTTCCACGTATGACAAGTCCTCTGTAATCTGTATATCATTCGTGGGCATCACTTAGGTAGGATCACCGATATACTTCCGTAACATAGATATGTGAAAAACCGAATGAACAGACTTTAACTCCTAGGGTAATTCTAACTCATAAGCTACTTTTCCCACTCTCTGAATGATCCTGTAAGGCCCAATATATCGTGGGCTAAGTTTGCCTTTCTTGTCAAACCTCATCACATCCTTCATTGGTGACACCTTTAAGAACATCCAATCATTAACCCCGAACTCTAAATCTCATCGCTGCATGTCAGAATATGACTTCTAACAACTCTAAGCTGTCAGCAGTCGCTCCTAGATAAGCTTTACTTTTTCTATGGCCTGCTGAACTAGGTCTGGCCCATGTAACACAGATTCTCCAACATCAAACCACCCTATAGGAGATCCACACTTGCGCCCATACAAAGCCTCGTACGGGGCTTTCTGGATACTAGAGTGATAACTGTTATTATATACAAACTCGATAAGAGGTAGATGTTCGTCCCAACTTCTTTTAAAATCTAACACACATGATCGTAACATATCCACGAGCGTCTGAATCATGCGCTCGGGTTGTATGAATGAAAAGTTGTGATGAGATTCACTTGAGTCCCTAGACCTTTCTGAAATGACCTCCAAAAATGTGTTGTAAACTGGGCCCCACGGTCAGATATAATTATACGGGTACTCCGTGTAGTCGCACTATCTCCTTAATGTATAATTTGGCATAATCCTCTGCTGTATACATAGATCTAACCGATAGGAAATGAGCTGATTTCATGATCATGTCGACTATCACCCATATGGAATCAAACTTATGGTGGGAACGAGGTAAACATGCGATAAAGTCCATGTTTATCGCCTCTCATTTCCATGTCGGGATCTCTATAGTCTGCATTAGCCCTCCGGGCTTCTGGTGCTCTATTTTCACCTGCTGGCAACTAGGGAATTGAGCGACATACTCAGCAATGTTCTTTTTCATATCGTTCCACCAATACACATCCTTAATGTCATGATACATCTTTGTCGACCCAGGGTGAATGGAATACCATGAATAATGTGCCTCTGACATAATCCTGTCTCGTAGCCCTGCTACATCTGGAACATACAAACGACCCCTGTATCTGAGAACCCCATCTCATTTGAGTCCTAACAACGGCTTCTTCTGTTGTGGAACCCGCTTTCTCAACTTGACTAACTCTGGATCCTCGTACTTAATATCCTTTACTTCAGCTATGAGATATATTTTACAATATTTTGGAGTACAACTCCTACATTGTCAGAGTCTACTAACCGAACCCCCAAACAAGCCAATTGATGAATCTCTCTTGTTAATTGTCTTTTCTTGGCCTCTACATGTGCTAAGCTACCCATAGATCGACGACTAAAGGCATCTGCTATAACATTAGCTTTCCCAGCATGGTAAAGAATGTTAACATCGTAATCTTTCAAATAACTCAAGCCATCGCCTTTCTCGCAAATTCAACTTTTTTTTGCTTGAAGATATATTGCAGGCTTTTATGATCTGTGAACACATCAACATGAACACCATATAAATAATGTCGCCATATCTTAAGTGCATGAACAAATGCAGCTAATTTGACGTTATGGGTCGGATAACTCCGCTCATGCTTCTTTAACTGCCTTGAAGCATACGCACTTACTTTCCCATGTTGCATCAGGACACATCTTAACCCGACATCTAAGGCATAACAATACATGGCATAACCATCTAGACCTTTTGGAAGTGCTAGAACTGGCACTGAGGTCAACCTGTTCTTAAGCTCTTGGAAAATCTGCTCACAGGCCTCTGTCCGCTGAAACTTAGTCACTTTCTGCGTTAGATTTGTTAATGGTGTTGAAAGAGAAGAAAAACCCTCTATGAACTTCCGATAATATCCTGCTAAGCCTAGAAAGCTACGAATATCTGTGGGAGTGGTAGGTCTAGGCCAGGATTTCACAGCCTCAATCTTCTGAGTGTGTACCTTTATACCTCTGTCGGATACAATGTGCCCCAAGAATGCTACGGACTTCAACCAGAACTCACACTTAGAAAACTTAGCATACAATTTATTATATCGGAGGGTTTGGAGTACCACTCGCCGGTGGTCCACATGCTCATCCTTTGAACGTGAATAAACTAGAATATCGTCAATAAAGACTATCACGAACAAGTCTAAATATGGCCGAAATAGGCAATTCATCAAGTCCATAAATATGGCAGGCGCATTCGTCAACCCGAAAGACATGACAAGAAACTAGAAGTGGCCATATCGAGTCCTGAAGGCTGTCTTGGGAATATCTTTCTCCCGAACTCTGACCTGGTGGTACCCTGACCTCAAATCTATTTTTGAAAGCATCTAGCTCCCTGCAACTGATCAAACAAGTCGTCTATCCTTGGAAGTGGATACTTATTCTTAATAGTTACCTTGTTCAGTTGCTTATAATCGATATACATCCTCGGCGAGCCGTCTTTCTTCCGGACAAATAGTACCGGTACACCCCATGGTGAGGTACTGGGTCTGATGAAACCTTTCTCCAGTAAATCTTTTAACTGCTCCTTGAACTCCTTCAATTCGACAGGTGCCATTCTATAAGAAGGGATGGATATTGGTTGTGTCCTCGATAGCAAATCGATGCCAAAATCAATCTCTCGCTCTGGAGGAATACCTGGAAATACATTCGCGTACTCCTTTACTACTGGAATAGACTGAAGTGTAGGTATCTCAGCATCTGAATCTTTAACTCTCACAATATGATAAATTCACCCTTTTGCGATCATTTTCCTCTCCTTCAGATAGGAAATAAACCTGCCTCTAGGTGTCGCTGTATTACCTACCCATTCAAGGACTGGCTCACCTGGAAAATAAAATCTAGCTGTCTTTGCTCGACAATCAACTGTGGCATAACAAGCTACCAACCAATCCATGCCCATGATAGCATCGAAATCCAACATCTCTAGTTCAACTAGGCTGGCTGAGGTCTGACGACCACAAACTGATACCGTACAACCTTGGTAAACGCATCTAGTGATAATTGATTTTCCGACCGGTGTAGATACCGCAAAAGGATCACTTAGTATTTCAAGCACTATACCAAATTTCCTCGCGACAAATGGGGTAATACATAATAAGTAGATCTTGGGTCTATCAAGGCATAAACATCGTGAGAACAAATGGTCAACATACCTATCACAACGTCGAGTGAGGACTCTTAGTCTTGTCGACCTGCTAGCGCATAGATACGATTCTGGTTACCACCTGAACTGGACCCTCTACCTCTGCCTCGACATTTACCAGCCGAAGATTGAGACTCGCGCCCTAAAGGATGCACAGACATAGCTGATCATATTGTTGAATTTGCTGGTTGCACCATACTCCCAGAATCTCTATTTGGGCAATCTCACATCTTAATCCCTGGACATCAACATGTATAACAAGCATCAGAACCGGTTCAGCATTAGCCCAAGTGTCCTCGACTATAGATGGCACACCGCAGCGGAAATGGCCCTATCTGCCTCGAACCTCGTTGTCGTTGCAAAACTTGACGCCTGGGAGCTCTCACCTGGTTCTGACTGAGTATAGCAGTCATACATGTAACCCTATAGCTGAGGTGGCGGAGGTCTAGGTGGCCGTTCGAAGTACTGGGGCCTGTAACTACCCTAAGACTGCTCCTGAGACCTGGCAAATCTCATCCTCTTACGCTGCCCTGACTCAGTCCTCTCCATACCTTGCTGTTGATGCCTACCCCTCTCTATATTCTTGGCAAATGCCTAAATCCGGGAGATATCCATACTATCCTATAATGCAACGGTGGCACATGCCTCAGTCAACTTTAGGGCCAACCCTGCTATAAACCTGTGGATCCTATCCCACATAGTAGAAACTATGGATGGTGCATATCTGGCCAATGAGTCAAAACGAAGACTATACTCTCAAACACTCATATTTCCCTACTTGAGGGCTGGAAACTGATCGAGTCAGGCCTGTCGGATCTCTCGCGGTAAGTACTGAAAACAGAGACTATACTCTCGAACACTCATATTTCCCTGCTATGGTTCTAACAATTCTCGTTGGAATTGTTTGGTTGCAATAATTTTATTGAAATCTTGCTGGATGGAGTTTGAACGTAATGTCTATGAAATCAATTCTAGTTTGAAAATGTCTGGAATAGGATTTTGAGGAAGACAATTAAATCTTGTAATATTATGAAACTAAGTATTATAAGGTCTTACACTTACTTACCCGTAAGTGCCTTGTAACTTTAAATGGACACTAAGCCACTATGACTAAGTGTCATAGTCCATAGTAGTGTCTTTCTGCCACGTGGGGGTGGGGTGGGAATTATGAAATTCTTATCCACTTATTAGGTGATTAGGTAATGTCCCCTTACCCGGTAATTAACCAATTACCCGTATGATTAAGAATTATCTCAAATTACCTAAAAATACTATTTATTTTAATATACTTTATACATCATACTATTATGGTCATAAGGTACCTTGTATGGTAATAGTCCATAAATATCGGGTATTATAGCTTGGACCGTGTTTTATCCCAAATCGACAACCTTCAACGAAACTTGTTTTCTTTAGTTCGTGTACCCTTTACCTTTATGGCACTTACCTATTGCTTGTTATAAATAGCATAAATATGCTAACCTCAGGATAATCTCATTCCCGAGTTTATGTAATTAACTGAAAACGAAACTTTAACGTACGAAAAACGTGAGATGTCACATTCTTTACCCCTTAGAAACATTCGTCCTTGAATGTTCAACTCCCCGTGATCTATATAACTTTGGCAGGGTTGCCTTTGTAACAACACTACTACCAACTCTCCCTGTATAAACTTAATAACCCAACGCCACACAGGACCACAATTATGAATAACGACAATGGCCTCACATGACCAACGACAATAACTAACACAAAATTCTATACACGTACTTTATGGTTATGATGTCTCAGTTGGACCCTTCTATGGAGATGGAAATAAGTAGTGATATCTAGACTTCATGTCTTCCTCGGCCTCCCAAGTTATTTCTTCCACATTGTTGTTCCTCCAAAATACTTTCACGGAGGCAACCTCCTTATTCTGTAGCTTGCGGATTTGTTGGTCTAGGATGGCAACCAGAATTTCCTCGTATGACAAATCCTCTGTAACGTCCTTTCTTTCTATAAGTCTCACCTAGCAAGCCACCCCAACCCTACAGCCAAAAAAGGTAAGCGCCTAGCGCGAGCCTTATTTATTAGTTTAGTAAAGTCAAGTTTTGGCTCCCTAAAGACTAAAGAAATGCATAAAAAAGGGGGGACTTATGCAACGGGCTATGCCACCCAAACCAACTGAGGGAAGTCGCATCCGTCCCATCGCAAGCACCTACAATGTCATGATCACATTGGTTTTGATGTACTTCTGTAACATAGATACGTGAAAAACCGGATGGACAGACTCCAACTTCTAGGGCAATTCTAACTCATAAGTTACTTTGTCCACTATCTGAATGATCCTATAAGGCCCAATATATTGTGGGGCTAAGTTTGCCTTTCTTGCCAAACCACATCACACCCTTCATAGGTGACACCTTTAAGAACACCCAGTCATTAACCCTGAACTCTAAATCTCATCGCCGCACGTCAGAATATGACTTCTGACGACTCTGAGCTATCAGCAGTCGCTACCGGATAAGCTTTACTTTTTCTATGGCCTGCTGAACCAGGCCTGGCGCATGTAACC
The DNA here is from genome assembly GCF_000715075.1 of Nicotiana tabacum. NCBI lineage: Eukaryota > Viridiplantae > Streptophyta > Magnoliopsida > Solanales > Solanaceae > Nicotiana > Nicotiana tabacum. The sequence continues at coordinate 163,908,108 of NC_134085.1, read as the reverse complement.
CAGATTCTCCAACATCAAACCACCCTATAGGAGATATGCACCTGTGCCTATACAAAGCCTCATACGGGGATATTTGGATACTGGAGTGATAACTGTTATTATATGTAAACTCGATAAGAGGTAGATGTTCATCCAAACTTCTTTTAAAATCTAGAACACATGATCGTAACATATCCTCGAGCGTCTGAATCATGCGCTTGGCCTGTCCATCAGTGTGTGGATGAAAGGTTGTGCTGAGATTCACTTGAGTCCCTAGATATTTCTGAAATAACCTCCAAAAATGTGTTGTGAATATGTCCCCACAGTCAGATATAATAGATACGGGTACTCTGTGTAGTCGCACTATCTCCTTAATGTATAATTTTGCATAATCCTCTACTATATATATAGATCTAACCGGTAGGAAATGAGATAATTTTGTGAGCCTGTTGGCTATCACCCATATGGAATCAAACTTATGATGGGAACGAGGTAAACCTGCGATAAAGTCCATGTTTATCGCCTCCCATTTCCATGTCGGGATCTCTATAGTCTGCATTAGCCCTCCGAGCTTTTGGTGCTCTATTTTCACTTGCTGGCAAATAGGGCATTGAACAATATACTCAGCAATGTTCTTCTTCATATCGTTCCACCAATACACATCCTTAATGTCATGATACATCTTTGTCGACCCAGGGTGAATGGAATACCATGAATAATGTGCCTCTGACATAATCCTGTCTTGTAGCCCTGCTACATCTGGAACACATAAATGACCCCTGTATCTGAGAACCCCATCTCCTTTGAGTTCTAACAACAGCTTCTTCGATTATGGAACCCGCTTTCTCAATTTGACTAACTCTGGATCCTCGTACTGCCTCTCCTTTACTTCAGCTATGAGAAATGATTTTGCAATATTTTGGAGTACAACTCCTCCATTGCCAGAGTCTACTAACCGAACCCCCAAACAAGCAAATTGATGAATCTCTCTTGTTAATTGTCTTTTCTCGACCTCTACATGTGCTAAGCTACCCATAGATCAACGACTTAAGGCATCTGCTATAACATTAGCTTTCCCTGGATGGTAAAGAATGGTAATATCGTAATCTTTCAATAACTCAAGCCATCGCCTTTGTTGCAAATTCAACTCTTTTTGCTCTAAGATATATTGCAGGCTTTTATGACCTGTGAACACATCAACATGAACACCATAGAAATAATGCCGCCATATCTTAAGTGCATGAACAACCGCAGCTAATTCGAGGTCGTGGGTCAGATAATTTCGCTCATGCTTCTTTAACTGCCTTGAAGCATATGCAATTACTTTCCCATGTTGCATCAGGACACATCTTAACCCGACACCTCAGGCATCACAATACATGGCATAACCATCTGGACCTTCTGGATGTGCTAGAAGTGGCGCTGAGGTCAACCTGTTCTTAAGCTCTTGGAAACTCTACTCACAGGCCTCTATCCACTGAAACTTAGTCGCTTTATGCGTCAGCTTTGTTAATGGTGCTGAAAGAGAAGAAAAACCCTCTACAAACCTCCGGTAGTATCATGCTAAGCCTAGAAAGCTACGAATCTCTATCGGAGTGGTAAGTCTAGGCCAGGATTTCACAGCCTCAATCTTCTAAGTGTCTACCTTTATACCTCCATCGGATACAATGTGCCCCAAGAATACTATAGACTTCAACCAGAACTCACACTTAGCAAACTTAGCATACAATTTATTATCTCTGAGGGTTTGGAGTACCGCTCGCAGGTGGTCCACATGCTCATCCTCTGAACGTGAATAAACTAGAATATCGTCAATAAAGACTATCACGAACAAGTTTAAATATGGCCGAAATAGGCTATTCATCTAGTCCATAAATATGGCAGGCGCATTCATCAACCCGAAAGACATGACAAGGAACTCAAAGTGGCCATATCGAGTCCTGAAGGCTGTCTTGGGAATATCTTTCTCCCGAACTCTGACCTGTTGGTACCCTGACCTCAAATCTATTTTTTAAAAGCATCTAGCTACCTGCAACTGATCAAACAAGTCGTCTATCCTTGGAAGTGGATACTTATTCTTAATAGTTACCTTGTCAGTTGCCTATAATCGATATACATCCTCAGCGAGCCGTCTTTCTTCCGTACAAATAGTACCGGTGCACCCCATGGTAAGGTACTGGGTCTAATGAAACCTTTGTCCAGTAAATCTTTTATCTGCTCCTTGAACTCCTTCAATTCGGCAGGTGCCATTCTATACGGAGGGATGGAAATTGGTTGCATCCCCGGAAGCAAATCGATGCCAAAATCAATCTCTCGCTTTGGAGGAATACCTGGAAGTTCATCTGGAAATACATCTGTGTACTCCTTTACTACTGGAATAGACTAAAGTGTAGGTATCTCAACATCTGCATCTTTAACTCGCACAATATGATAAATGCACCCTTTTGCGATCATTTTCCTCGCCTTCAGATAGGAAATAAACTTGCCTCTAGGTGTCGCTGTATTACCTACCAATTCAAGGACTGGATCACCTGGAAAATGAAATCTAGCTGTCTTTGCGCGACAATCAACTGTGGCATAACAAGCTGCCAACCAATCCATGCCCATGATAGCATCGAAATCCAATATCTCTAGTTCAACTAGGTCGGCTGAGGTCTGATGACCACAAACTGATATCGTACAACCTCGGTAAACGCATCTAGCGATAATTGATTCTCCGAATGGTGTAGATACCGCAAAAGGATCACTTAGTATTTCAAGCACTATACCAAATTTCCTCGTGACAAATGGGGTAATACATGTTAAAGTAGATCCTGGGTCTATCAAGGCATAAACATCGTGAGAACAAATGGTCAACATACCTGTCACAACGTCTGGTGAGGACTCTTAGTCCTGTCGACCTGCTAGCGCATAGATACGATTCTGGTTACCACCTGAACTGGACCCTCTACCTCTGCCTCGACCTCTACCAGCCGAAGATTGAGACTCGTGCCCTGAAGGATGCACAGACATAGCTGATCCTGTTGCTAAATTTGTCGGTTGCGCCATACCCCCAGAATCTCTATTTGGTCAATCTCGCATCATATGCCCTGGATGTCCACATGTATAACAAGCATCGGAACCGGCTCGGCATTGGCCCAAATGTCCAAACTAACAAACCACACAAAATAATCACTTAAAAGATTCTGGGACCTACTAACAGCGACTAGATAACAAAATTTACAGGAAAGTGTATTTTAGAAGCAAGCATGACATGATTGATTAAACAAAAGAACATGAAAACTAAGAGAATCAACAGCGCTTAGCTTTAACATGGCAAATTTGATATGGCAAACTAACATTACGGATTCAATCACTTAGCAGGGGATAGTATGCTGAGCATGAACAACACATTGAGAGAGAGTTAGGGTAAACAGGTCATTTGGGGCTACATGGTAAACATATACAAGATGCACATGCCAAATGAGTTCATAATAGAGCATGGTCCATAATTAGCCTTAAAAGGAGTCTAATTTATGAAGGTCAAATAGAGTCATAGTTAGGGAATGACAATATAACAAACAGACAAGCAAACAATCAATAGAAAACCTAATCGTGATGAGTGTAACACAAAGATCCCCAAGTCCAAAGGTATCATGGTGGGAAGACACATTAACTCCAGACTAACATGTCAAACATGCATTAGGACTATCCAGTTGACCATATAGGGAGAATAAGTTGAATATGATGAGATTCCTCCTAGTAGTCTTAGGCAATCAGTGAGCATAGAGTGATAGCATGACATTAGAGTTTACAAACAACAAAAAGACCTGGTTGGGATGGTATTAGCATATAGGTTCCTCATGAATTGACTCTAAGAAAATAGCATATTGTACATGAAGGACTTGACAGGAAAGTAGTTTATTTGGACAAATTCTGGGCATAAATTAATTCCTCACAAGAATTTAAGGCATAGACTCATAACAAGAAAAAGGTATAAGTAACCAGTTATATATAAACTTAATGATTAGAAATCAATCAGGTTGGACACATATACTGGGCATGCGTTAAAGCTATCAGTGGCAAGAGAACATATTAGGCTAGGCATTTGGACAGTATGGCCACATGAAAGCAAAAAAGCACCGTAAAAATTACATGGTTAAACGACAAAGGAGAAGATGGGCGAATTTTGTAGAAAGTAAGATGGTGAAGCAGAGCAAAATTAATAGCTTGTTTGGATGGTTGTTTACCTATTGTATTGTATCGTATTATTACTTTAAATATAATATTTGTTTTGATTGTTACTTAAATTTTATTGTATCTTATCGTTAAATCCATTGTTACGTAACGACGAAAAGTGTCACTCTATGAAACTACGGATTTTAATGTAGTGCTGTCGTTTCCTTATTTTTTTTCTCTCATCTTGCACGTCCTTATTATTAAATAATCATATTTTATCATTTGCCTTATTTATATAATAATTTTACTCCGTGTCCTATTTTTTTCTTGTAATATTACAAGTTAATTTTTCATATTGTTAGTGCGTGACATCATGAAATGACGGCAAATAATACAAACTTTGTATTTATTAAATAATACAATGCAATACAATACAATACTATACATTATAAAACGACATGTAACAACAATCTAAATAAGTTGTAAGCGGTGGGTGCAAAACTACCTAAATGGTCTTTCTCTTAACTAACATAAATAGCGGTGTGCATAGTTTGGGCAAATCCAAATCGAATTTCGATTATTTTGGATTTTTTGGAACAGAAGTAGATTTAGAATTGTGGCTCAAAAACAAGAAAGTTAGAGGCTGTCCATTCTGAATCCCCAATTTAAAAAATGACAAAACCTTCAAATACAAAGAAAGATGTAAAATTGTTGGATAATCATTTTCTTTTGAAGCATTTGATTGAGTTTCACAAACAACAAAAACTGGAACAACAAACTAATAAGAACCCTGAAACAAAATAATCAGTCACCCATATGAAGGTGAAGAAATAGAACAGTAAAATTAACCTTTCAATCATGTGATTATCTTAGTGGAACAAATATGAAACTGCAAAAAATTCAGCCAAAACCTCAATTTCCTATTAAATTATCACGTTATATTCCAGAAATTGGTATTCAATTTATGAAAGCAAAAAGTACCACAAGGGTTAAGCGACAAAGGAGGAGAAAATGGGCGAATTTCGCACAAAGCAGGAGGCTGAAGCAGGCAAAATTATGGTGGCAGGGATACAACAGGAATTTTACCTAATATAGAAGTACTGCAAATGCCAAATTGCGGCTATGCTATCTGAAGATTATACAAAACCATTTCCCCTACTCTTAAACCCTACTACCAGAAAATCTCGAAAACGACTTGGAAGCCATGCATAGAAGGAACATTAGGTTGCGAAGAGAGTACCTTTACAGGAAAAGCTTAGAAGGGAAGGAGCGTTTGCTCTATGAGAAGAAACGCAAAATCAAAGAAGCTTTGGAGGGTTAGTTTTCACACTCAATAAATGACAAAAATTTTGAACTTTTTTAACCTTCTTTATTAACGATTTCAGAGGGAAAACCGATTCCAACTGAGCTCAGGAATGAAGAGGCTGCTATTCGCAAAGAAATCGACCTTGAAGATGAAAATACTGCTGGTATGTTAATTCCCTTTTTGCTTTTGCCCTTGTTTTGGGATCCTGCTACATGTCTTGGTTATTTGGTATACTTGATTGAATTGGGAATGGAAGATGTCTAGAATAGGAAAAGAAGTGCCATGTTTACTGGAATTTGTTTAAAATGATTGATATAAATAACTTGAAGGCCAAAATATGGATTTGTGGCAAATATTAACACCAAGGGTGTGACTTAATGTACAATGAAGCTGAAATGAATCGTGGGATATAAGGGTTCAAATCCTAGCTGAGTCAATAAAACGTCTCAAACTTCATCCACTTTATGCAATTTTATAACATCTATAGGCTTGGAGAAATAGTGCTTTGTTGATTGAAAATTGTGGAACATTGGTCAGCTTAAGTGACTGAATGCCATGAAGAGGAATTTATTTGGTCTTCTTATGTGATATAAATTTTTATAGTTGTAGAGTATGAAAGGGAAGGTAAGAGAGAAGCAATGAGGAGTGTCATGACAGATGATAGAAGGATATGGAACATAAAATAAACTGGAAATTATTAGATGCCGGAAATGCATGAGAAAGGGGATTACATGCCTTATTCACTTTTACTTCTGCCTATAATTTGTCTTAGTATCAGTAGGTCAAAAAATTAGAGTACCTTCTATGAAAATCAAATTCCCATCATAGAGAAGCTATGTAAATTTTGGCATAGTTCTCCTTTATAAAGTGTAGATCTGTCGTGAAATGCATTATATATTAGATATGATTTGCCTCCTACACTTTGTGCTGTTTGAATGTCTTGGCTTACTTGAAAAGTTGTCCCTAACCTCATTGTTACCCTAAAACACAAGGCCAGGGAAGAGCCAAGGAATTGTGGAAACATTAAACATGAACTATCTCCTTAACAGCTGCACCTTGTGTGGTTAAAGAAGTTCAACATGGCGATCTTTTTCCTTTCTTGAACCCAGTTGATTCCTGCTATGGCTCTTTCTTCATCTTTCTCTATATTCTGCTCCATATCCTTTGCCTATTGTTCCTCACTTAAATGGATCTCATGTTTCAAAATCATATTCTCTGTCCTGTGGTGGATGATCATTTCTTACCTTTTTCTTCAGCTTATAGTATCAGACTTAGAATACCTTTCTCCGCCTTTTGGCTAAAATCAACTATAGGTCATTCTGCTTCATTGCCAAGTTGCCAGAACTTTTTGGTTGTTTTGGCATTCAATGGGCGGTGTCTTCCTATGGTGCAAGTTAATGTCCCTCGGGAACATAGATACATGCTGTTTGCTGTCGTCCGCCGGGGTTATGTGGACCTTATGGAAGAAAGGAGAAGTTCCATGATCTCAATTTTGATTTATCAACCATATAAAATAAATAAATAAAAAAGAAAAGAAAAAAAGGAGTTGTTTTAGGATTTGTTGTAGAGCCAGTCCCTGAATGGAAGTTTCTTTGCTCTAGACAACTGCCTTTTGGTGTTAAAGACTCTGCGATTGGAACCTATAACCTTTACAGTTATTGTTCCTTTAATGCTGTATTTTTTGTCATGCTCTCTCTCTCTCTCTCTCTCTTGCTCTCTCTTTCTTTCTCTTTGTTCTTTTGAGATAAGTATTCCAGATGGAGATGAGGTGGTTTCCAATTACGTTACTTGTTGAGTTGTACGTGCTATGTATTTGCTAGGACTAGTCCTTTATCTTTTTTAATGATGTTGATGCAGTACCTCGATCAACTATTGATGACGAATATGCTAATGCAACTGAAAAAGATCCCAAAATTTTGCTTACCACTTCAAGAAATCCTAGTGCTCCTCTTACTCAGTTTGTCAAGGTTGGTGTACCTATCTAACCTAGTCCCCTAACACCCCCCACCCCCACCCCACCCCCACCTCCCCGGTTTTATCAGTCATTTATTTGATAAATATATTGTTTCAAGGTAATGATTTCTCTTGTTGTCCTTCTCTTTATTTTTTCCCCTGTTGTTGTATGGAGACAGGAATTGAAAATTGTGTTCCCTAATGCTCAGCGGATGAACCGTGGTGGTCAGGTTGGTTTACTATTGTGAAGTCTATTCTTGTTTGATGCTTTAATGCATTATGAGCTAACTAGTGATGGTTTTTGGAGCATTATAGCTTAAGAGTTTCATAATATTTAGAATTGGAGCTATTTTGTCTCTAAGAATAGGACGAGGTGTTCCTTTAGTGTAAATTACAGTTTGGACTTATTGGTATATGTACATATTTGTATCTGCATGGACATGTTCAACCTAATGCTGGGGTTTAGTCAGCTTAATAATCTTTACTGGATGCTTTTCCATCTTGAAACTTGACCTTCTTTAAACTTATTCCATTGTACTTGGGAAGATTTAGTTAGTGATAATGTGTATTTAAGGAAGCTAATTGTTTTTGCACTGTCGCATACTAGTTCAATTTTGATACTGTTCCTCACTTCCTTTAACCTTGGCTCTTTATGTGGTTGGGACTTGGGAATATCATATATGTTACAATAAAATGTAGTATCACTATGATTTTTGAGAAACCTGTTAACATAATCCTTCCTCTTTGGTGGGAAGAAAACAAATCAGAATCTTAAATGCTAGAGTTTTGAGATTGATCTTCTCTCCCTTGTTTTACTTTCCATGTCAGTCCGTTCTTCTACTGAGCATAAAATAGGGAAGATCAGCACCCAAGGGTGTGGCCTAGCAGTAAGAAACGGGCATGAGAGATCAAGGTTCAAATCCCATCAGAGCAGCAAAATACCTTATGTGATTTCTTCCCATTCGTAAGCCCTGGTGGATAGAGTTGGGCATCACCTTGAGCCGATCTTATTCAATGGATTGTGACTTCCTCACTTGAGCGTTCTATCGAATTTCCATTGATGGACTAGTGGACTTATTCGACTCATCTAGTGGATTAGTTGAGGTGCACACAAGCAAGTGGAATACCTCCCTGTTATTTAAAAATAAAGGAACATCAAGATAAAAGGGAAGAAATTGGATCGATCCTCCTACATGCTAGTTTGAACGATGATAATCCTCTCTCTCTCTCTCTCTGTTGTTTATATGTCAATCTCCTGTTATACTTGGCAGAAAATGGGGCATTTTGGAGAACACTTTACAATTGGCATGTTTATTTCACAAGGTTTTACTGATCACAAACAAAATTTACAAGGTTTGGCACTTTGGTTAAGTGTTTCTTGGGACAAGCCAATAGTATAGGCAGCTGGGCAGCTCTCTCTGCTGTCTCTCGAAGACATTATTTTTTTTGTGTTGTTTTATTCTAATAGTCTCTACTCCATTCTATTACATGAAAATAAAAGGTAAGGAATTGAAGTAACCTGTATCAGCTTTGTGTCTTTGCTTCAGAAAAATTGAAGTGGCCCGTATTTTACTCCACTAGGGCAAGGACATATTTCAGTCGCACTTATTAATAGAATATAAAAAGAAGAGAGCACATGGCAATGGATGTCACATATTTTTTTTTGTAAAGAAATTGCTGTGACTCTTCGTCTTCTGGACGTTTCTTTTTCTCAACGGGGAAAATGATTTGGCTTAAGCACTTCATAACTTTTATGTACTTGCATACGTATTTAGTCCTATTTTATACACTTATTATGTGTTTGCATTTTAGTCTCTTTTTCCTCTTTTTGCAGGTTATATCAGAAATAATTGAAACCTGCCGAGCTCATGATTTTACAGATGTAATTTTGGTCCATGAGCATCGTGGTGTGCCTGATGGTATTATCATTAGCCATCTGCCATTTGGTCCAACTGCCTACTTTGGATTGCTCAATGTGGTAAGTGGTCTTACTCTTCCCTTATATAGTTCCAGAAGTCTTATGCTGGCTGTGAAGAGGTGCAGATGATGTCCTCATTCAACCATTTTCATGCAGGTCACGAGACATGATATAAAGGACAAAAAATCTATTGGAACCATGCCTGAGGCGTACCCACATCTTATTTTTGACAAATTTTCAACAAAGGTTATACCTAACATCCTTTTTTGATGAAGAGTAAAACCTATCATTTTTTTCATGCATTTCCAATGGACTTGCTAGGCATATTAACAAAAGAAACAAGAATTCTATGTTATCTCCATATTAAAGTTTATAGCTTCACAGTGGCTCCCAGTTGGTGACATATTGACATCAAGAGTTTTTAATTTGGTCGCTTATGTCTGCAAACAATCCAATCCTAGAAGTTTTAGTAATATATGAATGTCTGGAGTCTTTGTATTCTTAGTGTGGCATCTAATATACTGTTCTATACTAACCAGGAGTACTTTGATCATGCAGCTTGGTGAGAGGACAGTTAACATCCTAAAGCATTTGTTTCCAGTACCCAAGCCTGATACAAAACGTATTATCACATTTGCTAATCAGTCAGACTACATTTCATTCAGGTTAGTTTCTTGTTTGTAGTAGTTAAATTACTTAAAAATTAATGGTGTCATACGAGCAGAATGAAGCTTGTAAAGTGTATCTTTGGCATTGGCTATCCTTAAACAAGTAGATATATATCTGACTTCTGTTTCAATAGATTGCACCCGACCATGTTCTATTATTTTTTCTTTTTGGTAACATTTTATTTCTTTTTCAAAGTCCATCATTTCAAGGATGTCTCTGTTAGTTGTTTCAGTCATTAGATTCTACACTTTTGTTCTGGCAAGCTTAGCATAGTGAATCTTTTAGAAAATCGCTAACCTTTGTTTAGTTCTGTCATGGTGGCGTACATGGATTTGCCTGAAATATTCTAACAAATAGAAAGGTGGCAAGATCCATGATATGCACCATAATTCTGCGTCTCAAAAAGTTAAAATAGACAATACAAATGGATTATGACAAGGCGTATCCTGGTTAAATATCATAACCAGGAATATAACAGTAGCTTTTACCACTTTACTCTCTTGATTGTTTCAAACCACCAACCTCATGGTTGGAGGTGGAGGGTCCTTACCACTAGGCTATCCTTTGTGTTGTCAAAGAACCTTTTATATAGACCTAAGCATTACAGGGAAAAAAAGAGAAGGGCCTTTTCTGATTGGCAGAGAGGATAGTTGAAAAGGAGGTTAAGTTTTGATCATTTACCAAATATACAGCTTCTTCTTTTCCTCCTTGCTTGGTACTAAATTTGATCGAAACATGCAGACATCACATCTATGAAAAGCACGGAGGTCCAAAATCAATTGAGCTGAAAGAGGTTGGTCCTCGATTTGAACTACGGCTTTACCAGGTAACCACAATTCAAATGAGACTTGATTCATCATTCTTGTCCGCATCCGTGTTTATGCATAATTCTGAAACTGTGTTATAGCTTATCTAAGTTTATTAGCAGACCGACATATCTATATAATTTTCCTCGTTGTATTGTGGGGGGGGGGGGGGGGGGTTGTCATAGTTTCAAATCTACATATTCCTTATAGAAAATTTCGGAATGATAAAAAAAGAAAAAAGTGCTGCAGGCTCTCGTATCTGTATCATGATAATGGATGTCAAGTAACTAGACTGTAAGTGGTATTGGACCCTTGTCTCCATGAGTTTATTAATCTGTGATTTCTCTTGTTTGTGAACAACAACAGCAACAAACAAACCCTGTTTAATCGCATGTTGTTTTCGATAGACCATCGGCTCAAGGAACAATAAAAATAAAGCAACAAGCAATAGCAACAGTAATGTAATAGGGTAATGGAAGCGAATGACATGACAAGTAATAAAGAACCAGGAATAAGAGAATACAGATTTAATACTAGTACTACTAATAAGCCTAGGAGAAACTCACAACTACCTGTCAACGTACCACCTTAATCCTCGACCTCCACACCTTCCTATTGTGGGTCATGTCCTCGGTAAGGTGAAGCAATGACATGTCCTGCCTAATCACCTCTTCCCAATACTTCTTTGGCCTACCTTTGCCCTTCCTCGGGCCCGCCATGGTCAACTTCTCACACCTCCTGACCGGGCATCTATGTCTCTCTCTTCACATGCTCGAACCATTGCCAGCCTCATTCCCACAACTTGTACTCCATAGAGGTCACTCCCACCTTGTCCCTAATAACTTTATTCCTAATCTTGTCTTTCCTTGTATGTCTTTACATCCATATCAACATCCCCATTTCAGCTACGTTCATCTTCAAGAAATTGGATTTCTTGACGGGCCAACACTCAGCTCCATACAACATAGTCAGTCTAACCACCACCCAGTAGAACTTGCCCTTAAATCTAGGTGGCACATTCTTATCGCACAAAACCCTCGAACTTAGCCTCCATATCACCCACCCCGCTCCAATATGATGAGTAACATTCTCGTCAATCTCCCCATTGCCTTAGATTATAGACTCAAGATACTTGAAACTATCTATTTCTCTTGTTTGTGAAATTTGTCATATTGTTTAACATCATTGTTTTGGTCTTAAAGATTCCGCTTTTGAAATTGATATTGTGGAGGACGGTTGAAGTTAGGAAAGAACATATCAAACTCCGCGTTTGATATTTCTTTTTTCGCAGTTCTCTGATTTGGTGCCAGATAATAGTAGTAGTTTTTTTTTATGAAGTAAGGTGTTTCATTAAAAAAAAAAAAAAAAAAAAAGGCATCATGCAAATGCATATTTACATAGTTACAGAAGGCCTAGTTACAAAAGACAAAAACAAAAGAGAGAAGCACCCTATACAAAGTGTCAATCTAGGACAAGAGTACTAACAAAGTCCCAAAACTGCAAAAAAGTTCAAGTAGCCATTTTGCCTTGAGAGAGTGATTTGGAATTGAGATGCCATCAAAACATCTTCTATTCTATTTGTCCATAAACACCAAAAAATAGCTGTAGGAATCATCAACCAGATTTTCTTGATGGCCATAAACTTTCCACAAACTCCAACTAATGTGTGCCTGTCTCATATTCTGTGGCATAACCCAGCTCAGGCCAAAAATATGGTAGAACATATTCCATATAGTAGTTAATCTACCTCTAATCTCTGAAAGTTCTATAATTTACATCCAATTTGATTTTATGATTTGATGTAAGATAATAGTAGCGCTTCATACTATTTACATCTTACAGTGTAGTTCAACTTTTGTGTGCCTAACAGTTTCTGATTCTAAATAGATCATTCTCTCCATTTTAAAGTATAACATGGTCGAACATAATGGCCTCATCGAGATGCATGATTTTCTTCCATAGCAAGTTTCCAAGTGCTTGTGTTGTCTCTTTATTGAATGTCAATTACATAATGTACAGCTTTCGTGCTATGTTAGCATCATGTGATATCTTTTGGTTTTGCTGAAAGTCTTGATCAGCGTTCCATCTGTCGTGTCTGATCAAGTTACTTGTTTCCTTTCTGTAGATAAAACTAGGAACAATGGATCAGGATGAAGCTCAAACAGAGTGGGTCATAAGGCCTTACATGAACACATCCAAAAAACAGAAGCTTCTAGGAGACTGAAGCTGCAGAATATAAACTTTGAAGCCCCCGAGCATTAACAGAAGTTGATTTCAAACTTTGGTGGTGGTTGCTGCTAAAATCAATTTTGTTAGCGAGAAAACATCACAGAGCAAGATATGTGTTTGATCATTGAATCGCAGGAGAGCTATATATCTCATCTCAGAGCAATATTTGACGCAATTTATGTAATATCGAGTTGCCTAAACATCTTGATTTAGAAATTGATACTACAATTTTTGATGTTGAAATACCCTTTGATTTTGTAAAGATAACTTGATAAAATTTAATTTTTCATGATAAGTCAGTTCCACGATAACTCCAGGACCAATTGCTATAATATTTTTGGTTGACACAGCTTTGGCCTTTTCATTAAAACTGCAACTACTGCCAGAAATTTTGGTTTCTTTAAGTATTGAGTGTAAGATCACTGGACCACTTCAAAACCATAGTGAATAACTTATAATGTTTTTCCTTTTCTTCTGGAGCAAAGCTTTTACTTGCATGAGCTCCTATAAGGTTGTTATGGAGCTTTCAGATGAGATGATCATACAATTAACAATGAGAGCATAGTAAGTAGAGGTCAATGAATTTTCACGTAGTTGGTTCATTAAAAAAAAAAAAAAGCAAACTCGTATATGTGGTCACACACTTCAACAAGTAATGTCAAATTGTTAGTTTTTAAAATATATCAAAACTTTCACCGCATCTCCTAACTGCCATAAAGTACTTTTCCCAAAAAAAAAAAAAAGAGCTGCAAATCATTAGCTATAACTGTGTAATTGTGTTCCTCTTGATGCTTATTTTTGAGCAATAAGAGGTCAAATAATCACAAAAGAAATTTGAGTTCCAACACCAGAAGCATCCTATGCATTAGGATAGAAAAAGAAACTACTCAATCATTGTTAGGAAATGCTTTTCTGTTATCTTATTAGCTTCATTCAAATGTTAATGTTCTTCACTTCTTATGTTTAGTGAACTTGTAGTCCTTTTCTGCTTCTCGGAATACCTTGTAAGTTTTTCACATAATATCTCATAATTTAGACATATTTTTATAACTCAATTTTTAGATATTTAAATTACTTTCAGTCAAATCCCCGCACCCGTATCCGTAGCTAGATACGTACGCCTAATCTTAAAATTTGGATCATAAAGGATTTAACCTATAGATCCGCACCCGTATCGGATAACTACAACCGAGTCCGAGCAACTTAGCTAGCCACACCCTTGGATGCTAAAGAATAGAAAGAGAAACTAACTCATTGATACAGATGGACTATTGCTCTGCTAGTAGTTCTATACATAACAAAACAATGAAATCATAACACTTAGAAAGAAACTCCTAGATTGTCCAATTTGTTTCCCAGCAGAAGTGGCGTGCCAACCAGGATACATAGCAGAATTTTTTTTTATGAATGATCAGGACAAAAAAACAATTATTTTGATTAAGGCTTACGCTGTGCACAAGTTGCTCTACAAAACTTAGTGCATGTAGCTATTTATATACATCATAATTCTAATCCATTGAGTCAAGACTTGGTGCATACCAGCCCAACTCTTCTGTGATCTTTTTCATTCTTTCTTCTTGTCCTTTTGAATCTCCTAATGCTGTAGTAAATGGGTATATATAAGTCACTTTTGTGGCCATTGCTCTGTAGGCAACTGAATCTCCTTTCACCAAAAATTCTAGAACATCTCTACCAAATCCCCCATCTACCTCAGCCTGCAAATATTTTCCTGCATGCAGTTGTTTCCATCATCAGCAAACAGGAATTTTTCCTTTTCAGTCCTAAATTCTAATTAATCAATGTTCGATGAAATAAATATTCAATATATCTTGATTTCATTTGAACGCTTTGAGATCTTTTTTGCAGTTTCATCTGTATCTATCTAGTCATTTCAGGCATCTATTGCATATCGATTGAGTAAAGTGCAGTGTTTGATGCATCTAGTTTCAGTATGATTACCATCAGGGATATCTTCAATAACTTGAATCTTTGCATTCTTCTGCGTCTTCAAAATGGCGTCCTGCAATTGCTGCAACAGATGAAGAATTTAACAGACAGACAATTGCTTGGTATCAGAACAAAATCGAATCGACAATGGGAAGTCCAGGAAGTCTACATCTTCTTTACCATGATAGCATTGCCAGTAGAATTTTGAGGAATCATCCAGGGGAAGGCAGAAGAAGAAGACTGGGGATTTGTCGATACACACCCCGGATTAACTGAAGGGCAAGGTCTGATTTTTCTGCAATAGCAGGCGACATTATAAACCATAAGCCAATGGAAGAAGTAAACCTTAATTAATTCAGAAGCCTGGCTTTAGATAATTGCCTCAATTGTATATACGCAAGAGAACAGAAGAATGGTACTTTGCAAGCTAAATTAGCAACATTATATCACCAAGTAGGCAAGGAGTGCATCGCATATTTTACTTATGGAGTTAAATTAACACGACGGTTCCTAATACAGTATCTAAAACTACAAAAAATCAGATTCAAATAACATTTGGAATTACCAAATAACACTATAGACATTAAGGGACTAGGTGAATTCCAAAAAATCTATATCATTGTCTATTGAAGTGACTTTGTGACAGTAGCATATTTGAGGATGAGTACATGAGGTACCTGCTACAAACTAGTAGTACCAATACTTGGTAAACATTCTTAGCCGAGGAGGTTCGCAACTAGACTATCTTCCTGCAATCATCATTTATGGATTCTACTCCTTCAACATAACGGAATAATGGATAATGCGTGCATTAAGCTGCGGACAATGACAAAATTTTACCTCTAGCAGTTGACAAAATTAACTTAGTTGTGCCTTCTTATTGAATTGTGGACGACCACATAAAAAAACTTGAACCGTTGGAGGGGACAGATTTCTACAATAGGCATCTCATGTGCTGGCCTACTCTTTTTCTTCGCCCTAGTATGTTGATATTATTTTTGAAGAGGTAATTGTGAGAGTTGCACCATCTCATACCTTATTTTTGATATCATACTGAATCGCAGGACAAACTTATTTAAAAATTTAAACACTTGGCATGACACATTTATTTATTTACTTTAGTCTCTGGCACGTCTCATCACATGCGGGCCAAGCACGTGGAAATTCACGTGAGACTTGAACTCAGAACCTTAGTATATATGCTCTGATATCATGTTGAATTATATGACAACTTTACCTAAAAGGTTTAAACTTTTAGATGAAATGGTCATACAAGGTATCATAGCCAATATTTAGT
This sequence comes from Nicotiana tabacum, assembly GCF_000715075.1. NCBI lineage: Eukaryota > Viridiplantae > Streptophyta > Magnoliopsida > Solanales > Solanaceae > Nicotiana > Nicotiana tabacum. Next base: position 163,891,846 of record NC_134085.1, on the reverse strand, counting down.
AAGCATATTCTCACACTTGTAAGTTCATATTCACGTTTACCCGTGAACACCAAAATCCAATTTAAGTTACTAATTGTCCCACATGACTGTGTTATTTTTAAAATGAATTTATAAAGGTGTTGGACCAGTCCATCCTCTGCCTTAAAGTTTTAGGTTAGATGCTTAAAGTCTTACAATGTAAACATGTTTGATCACCAAATTCCATCGATGGCGCAATAGCACCGTGCAACGAGCAAAACGGATCAGCCCATTTTACAGATACCAATTTCTTCGATGATTTGACCAATTAAAGAAACAAAGCATGCATAGCACGAGAGTGAAAAAAATAATTGGACTACTAGTTTAATTACCATAAGTTATACAAAATCCTCCGACTTCACAATGAGAGAGATTTAATGGCCCACTTGACTTTCCTCAAAGGGCGTAACAGATAACAACATAATTATAAACTTGATTAGGATTAGCTAAAATGATAAAATACGGAGTGCAGAAAATTACCCATTTTCGAGTCCGGTAGGCAAGTTCTTGGATTGTGAAAATGGGGTTGTGGGAGCTAGTGAAGAAGATTTGGAGTCGAGAAAGGGTATTGCCGAAGAAGACAGGGGAGCGACCAGCGACACTGCAACTGCCAGAGGGAGTACCTTGGACCAAAAATATGGTACTGTTGCTATGGATTGGTGGTGTTCGACTTTAGTAGCTGCTACATTGAGAGTACAAGAATACTTCTTGGTCGGAGAATTGTGTTTGGCAGCGACTTTGGGAAGCACCGGAAGAAGCTGACCGCTCATTCCCAATGCGGCCATGTTTGTTATTCTTCTATACTATAGTTGCTGCTCTTTCTACACAGGCATTTGTAAATTCTATTTATGGTCCACGGTCTGCCACGTTGGATAATACAAACTTTGATGTCTCTCTTATGTTTTGCTCAACAAATAACTTTTTTCTTTTCATTCGTTTATTCAAAACTAGTAAATCTATACTCGTTTCGTGCGGTTATAATTTTTTTTCCTAACAAAAAGTAGTCATCATTCGCTAGAATTGTTTCTTGTTTTTTGGCATTTTAGGACCATAAAACATGAATTCAGATAATTTTTAAATTTTTGTGTGCGTATGAATTCAGGTTACATATCGAAATCAGTCAATCCACATATTAACAATGTCGTTATCCTAGTATTTATTCAAAATTCATTGACCTAATTATTTTGAATTTGTGTTGCATAAGGTCTCCCGAGCAAAAAATTATTCTCTATCACTTTCTTCATTCTTAAGATTCAAATTTGTGACCTTTAATTAAAAATGGAGGAATTAGATGAGTTCCATCACACTCTTTGATGGTGCTCTATAGACTACTACATCTTTACAAGATCAAAATTACTTTATTTTTGTTTTGCTAACAATAATTTCTTTTTAGCTTATGATATCAAATCTAGTGCTATATATATTATTGTAGATAATAAGTTATAGAAAAGTTATAAAGGCGGTTTACTTTATCTTTGAAGTAAAAACATTCTTATGAAAGTTTCTATAAGATGGTAACAACAGCAAAATTGCTATTGGACCGGTGCATCCACAAAAATTGGGGGCATTTGTATCTATACCCGTTTTTTATGTCACGTTTTAATTTGTGTCCGCTTTGTAAAAAAAATTGCAAGCGTACCCGCTTTTTCACATAACTTCAGCATACGGGACTGAAGTAGCAAAGGCAATCACGCAAAACTTCAGCATTCTAGTAGCCGGGCCTGAAGTTCATCTCTAAAGCTGAAGTTTTTGTTTGTAACTGGCGAATTTTTGTTTTTGTAACTGGCGAACTTCAGCTCTAGAGCTGAAGTTTTTATTTTGTAACTGTCGAACTTCAGATCTAGAACTGAAGTTATTTGGAAGCTAGCTTTAGAATAGGATCTACTCAAATAAGCTAGGGATCCATCCATCAAACAACTTGCTAGTTTGTTAAAATTTTTGGGGTAAAATCTCAGCACCGGGCTCAAGAATTTTTATGTGCTAACATACTCAATTTAGCTTTACAAGAAACAACTTTCACCTTAATAATATTTATCAAAACAACCCAAAAAATAGAAGTAAATAAATGCAAATTAATCATCCCTGATTGCGAGAACAAATAATGAGCTCCGTAATACGATTAAAATGCAAAAACATCGTCACTTAACAATGGTATCTTCATAGTTTCCACTCACAAAAGGAACTATGGGAAATAATTTCTTTTTTAATCATATAAAGGTACAAAAGAAAGTTTTAACTTCTATGCACCAACAGTGTAAAAGAAATTTTACCTAAAAAATAATTTGCACCAACAACAGCAGAAAGAAGAAGAAAACGAAAGAGGAGAAGGAGGGGGAGAAAGGGGGATGAAGTTATTTAAAAAGTGGGTACAAGTTAAAAAAATTTAAAAAAATAGGTATAAGTTAAATGGGGGCGACCAAATAGGGCGCCCCGTGCAATTTTTACCAAAAATTGTAGCTAGTCTTTCTTTTAGAATTCGCCAAATACAGATACAGTTCATTCAACTTGGCCCCATTTTTTATTTTGACACTCTATTTCAATCTTGTTCCATTTTAGCCCTCCAATTCTATTTTTTATGTATCACTTTAACACAAAAGTTGAAACCAGTGCATAAAATATAGCGCGTGTATATACACAAATCTGATGTGTAATAAATATCCAATTAAATATTGCCACCTGATTTTCATCCATGTCAAACGGGTCAATACTAAAATACCCTAACCAAACAATAGTGATAGCCGCTAAACAATTTGTGGATGCACCGATCCAATAGCTATAAGAAATTAATGGCCGCTAAACAATAGTGATTTCTGGCTCTATAACCCCTCAAAATTTTAATAGCCCATATTTTTTTTGACTCGAAATGCCCTTTCGGCCCAAACATATTACATCTACTATCCTGAAATGTCTATTTTGTATATTTTTTGTAAAGTGACAGTCTATTTTGTATATATTTTGTATAGTGATAGTCTATTGTATATAAATTGTACATTGACAATCTATTTTGTATATAGTATTTCGTATATTTTTTATATAGTGACAGTTTTTTTTGTATATATTTGTATAGTGATATCTATTTTGTTTTTTTTTTTTGTATAGTGACAGTCTATTTAGTATATAAATTATATAGTGATAGTCTATTTTACATATTTTTTGTATAGTGACAGTCTATCTATATATTATTTTTGTATATTGATAATCTTTTTTGTATATTGAATGACAATACGTTTGTAAAACCAGTCATTACATAATTGATGTGATGTGTCTTACTGTAATTTTTAATTATTTATTATCTGTTAGTGTATCTAGGAATTGTAACAAATGGAGTATGCTCCCCAGATCCTATGTTTGAGCTTACGTAGTATTATAAAAATAAAAAATTTAATTTCTAAAAAAACAAAGAAAAGGAGTATACTCCACAATTCTTAAAAGGAAAGGCACAAAACAGAAAATTGATTTTTTTTTTGGCAACTAAAAATTTTTCGTTATCAATGAAATAATGTACAGTAAAACGGCCAGCCATGTATTGCGAATTTTTTTCTCTCTGTGTAACCATATATTGACAAAAAATAAAATTTATTAAGTGCATATAATATCAATCTTACTATATGAACTATCAAATTGAGAAAGTAAAGATTGATATTTATGATGGGTTATGATAATTGTTTGGATGGTGGAGCTGGGTGTAGCAAAGAGGCCGAATAAAAAAAAGGGCATTTGTATCTATACCCGCTTTTTGTGTCACATTTTAACTTGTGCCCGCTTTGCAAAAAAAATTGCAAGCGTACCCACTTTTTCGCATAACTGCAGCACACGAGGCTGAAGTAGCAAAGGCAATCACGCAAAACTTCAGCATTCTAGTAGCCGGGCCTGAAGCTCAGCTCTAGAGCTGAAGTTTTTGTGTTGTAACTGGGAAACTTCAGCTCTAGAACTGAAGTTTTTGTGTTGTAACTAGGAAACTTCAGCTCTAGAGCTGAAGTTTTTATGTTGTAACTGGGAAACTTCAGCTCTAGAGTTGAAGTTATTTCGTTCTCTTTTCTTTCTAGTGCTTGTGTGTTCCAATCCTTTTCTTTCTTCTTCAGCTTCTGCTTGTTTGTCTTTCGTTTTGTTATTTTAAACTCCATCCAAAAAAAAATGCAGGCTAAAAGCGGACGTAGTAAAATCTTTGAGTGCAAAACATGCAAAAAAAAACAATTTGATTCGTTTCAAGCACTGGGTGTACACAGAGCAAGTCATAAAAATACAGTTATTAAACTCATGTTGATGACTACTTTTCCTAACGAGTTACCTACTGTTAAACCTAAGAAACATGAATGTTCGTTTTGTGGTGAAGAGTTTGTTGTCGGCCAAGCTTTAGGTGGACATATGAGAAAACATCGCGACGAGTTGAATAAATTAAATCAATAGTAGCAATACCAGTATTAGAAGGAGGGGGAGAAAGGGGAAGGAGGAGGAGAAAGGAGCTGAAGTTATTTAAAAAGTGGGTACAAGTTAAAAGTTTTTTTAAAAATAGGTATAGATTAAATGGGGGCGACTAAATAAGGCGCCCCGTACAATTTTTACAAAAAATAAGGTGGGTTAGCGAATGTTTCGTTGTAGCCAATATAAATTTTTTTTGGCTATAACTTGCAATCAAATATAATGGGTTAGCGGTTGTCTTAAGTTTGTGCCGACCAGCCAATTATGTCAGAACCTCGTGGTAGTTCTTTCCTTTAGCTCGTATCACTAAAAAAATGGCTTATTTAATGATAAATAACTTCACTCGAATTATCATGAAATTAGATCAAATCGCCAAAATAACATCTAGAACTACAGATTTAGCACCAAAACACATGAAATTCCTAAGAAGACTTTGAAATTCCTTCCTAAGGCTGTATTGTGGTCCGGGCCAAACGGGCCTAAACAGGCTGGGCCAAACGGGTCTGGGCTTTAGGCGGGCCGGGCTGAGGCGGTCCCGGGCCAAACGGTCCCAATGTGTGGAACCGGCCCACGGTGGTCCTAAGCCCACATGGTCCCGGGCTAAATGGGTCGGGCCTGTGGGCCTAACGGGCTTTTTTAGTTTTGGGTATAGTTTATATGTATTAGATATATATTTATATATATATATATAGTTTATATGTATTAGATATATAATATATACTATATCAAATTTAAACACAAAATAAATTACAAAGAAATATTCAAGGGAATGTCTTATATATTTTACTATTACGACATTAACAAAGAATGACAATATCTTTCTTAGTCTTCCTCCCCCCCAATGGAATGAGCACAACAAGGTACTAATACCACCATTAAAAGGAAAAAAAACTAAGGAAGATGTGCCAAAATACAAGTTACATGTTAGTCTATGTATTATCTCTAACAAATCTCATAAATCCTTCAAGGTCCGGAGGAATTTCCGTTGCTGGTGGTAGAAAAGAAGTTTGTTCATCACCGCTTCCGGGCGAAGCAGCATCCTGCGCAAGTTCCGCTAGCATTTCTTCATAAGCTTCATCTATCTTCGGTTGTGATTCTGCAAGTCCAAAATTTCTTCTTTCCGAACGGATCCAATCTATGAAGAGTACTGATTTTTCCAAGCTCTCCTTCATAGACGCTCTATGATCACCGATTTGAAGTCTCGCTTGACTGAATGCGCTCTCTGATGCCACTGTTAAAGCTTGAACACTTAAAATATCTCGAGCCATCCTTGAAAGAACCGGATAGTGTTTTTGTTTGTCCTTCCACCATTCCAAAACATCGAAGGAGCCGTCAGAATTCTCTGATTCAAGTCCGTGCGACAAATAAACTTGAAGCTCATTTAGTTGTGAACTATCACCAAAATTATCACATTGAGAACCCCTGAACTCCGTCCAAGAACTAAGGGCTTTTAGGGCCGCAGTTCTTTTAGATGCTTGCGAACTAGACGAAGTAGGAGTTGGAACATTTGGTCTAGCCTGATCTAAGTCAAGTTGATAAGCATTATAAATTGTTTGAGCATTTATTTTAATTGAGGCTTTTGCATCTCCAAGTGTAGCAAATTCCTCAGCTGAAAGTGATAAAGCGTTATAAAGTTTTGAATACCAGAAGTGAGGACCTCCTAATTTCATTGTAGGATTTAACAATGCAACAACAACAAAAATAGGGGGATAGGGAAAAAATATTTTTTAAACTTAGCTTTCATAAAATTAATAGCTTCTTGATAAATTACTCCACCCTCTGAAAATTGAGTAAATAAATCTACAAGTGCTGCAATATAAACTAAACAGTTAGAAATAGTAGGATAATATTGGCCAGATAATTCATTTGTAGCAATATGAAATTGTTCTAAAGAGTCTACAAGCATTTTAACATTACTCCAATCTTGATTTGTAAGGTGCTTATCATCATCATCATCACCTACACGAGCATTATACGTTGCGCTTATTGGGTTACTATATTCATATGCAACAACTAAACTTTCATACATGTAATTCCATCTAGTTGGACAAGGTTTAGGAACCTTTCTTTCTCTAAGGCCAAATTCATCACATTTTTAAAATAGTTTCTAAGTTTACTTCTACGGTTTGAATAAAATATCCAATTAAGAGCCATTTTAACCTTTTCAATTTCTACATTTCAAACTTTCATACCAGCACCGACGATTAAATGGTAAATATGACAAATACATCTAACATGAAAAATATTACTAAATGCAGGATTTAGTGTGGTTGTAAGCAAGTCTATAGCGTTAGTGTTACTAGAAGCATTATCTGTTGAAACCAACATAATTTTATCTCTAATGCAAAAATATCTACAAATATCTGCAACCGTGTTAGCAATAAACTTACATATGTGGCGTGAATTAATTATTCTATAAGCAATAATGCACTTTTGCATTATCCACTCCTCATCTATCCAATGACTTGTAACAATTAGATAATCACAATCATTACCACTTCTACCAATATCAGTAGTAATAGCAATGCGACAATCTATATGAGTAAATAAATAGCGCAAATATTGTTCATATTCATGTTTATATTTATAAATATCGCTCTTTACGGTTGCGCGAGGTCATCCTTTATAAGTAGGATTAAAAACTCTTCTAATATAATGCACAAAATGAGGGTTAGAAGGAAAACTATAGGGTAAACACATAACAGTAACCATTTTGTCAATTCTTCACGATCTTTATTTGGATCATAATATAAAATGCCACCGGTAACAGTGTTAATTCCCGGTTGAACTAGATTTGAACTTGTACTAGGGTTAACCGTACTATCTACACTTGTTCCCCTCTTGCGCAACTTTCATTTGTAAAAATATAGCTTTATCTCTAGGGTGTTTCAATATGTGTCTAATTCAAACTACCCGTACCGCTACGGTCTCTAGTAAATTTATGAACTAGTTGAGACCCACAAGTTTTACACTTAGCCTTATTTTGTTCTCTTAGTTGAGTAAAAAAGTGTCAAACAAGAGATGTTTCAGGCCGTTTAGCAGGTTGTCTATTAAAGGTAGAGGTTACTACAAGAGGGTCAGGCGGGACATCATTTGAGTTATTAACAAGACTAGTAGGTGTATCATCTAAATCCGGTTGCGTTTCATCTAAATCATCATTTTCCTCATTATTTTCAAAGATAGTTTCATTAGGATAAAGAACATTCATAACTTCTTCATTTAATTGTTGACCTGGTGCAACATCATGGCAAAATTGACTATCAGAAAATTGAAAACAAGGGTTATCACTATCAAGAATAACAGGTGGAGGAGGACGGATAACAGGTCTGGGTCAGGGAGCCGGGGGAAGAGTAGTAGCTTGGTTACTAGATTCACCAATTTTAGATTTTCCTTTACCGTTACCACCAAAAAAAATTCAAAGAAAATGCCAAAATAATTATAATTATACTAAATAAAACTAACAAAACTATAATATTAAAACTTAAGAGTTGGAACAAGTTTACCGAATTGACGAACAACTTCTTGAAAATTGAATATCGTTGAAGACTTGAATACTTCAATTCACCAACTTCACAATTTTTCACGAAATTGCAATAATATAGTAAGCAATTATAGAAGAAAATTAGAGAGAGATTGATAAATTTGTGAGTAAAAATGAAAGAATGGGGGGTATTTATAGTTGGGAATTGGGAAAAAGTATAATTAAAAAAAGTTTGGGGGCCAAATGACTATTTTTTAAAGTGCCAAACGGTTGAATTTTGATGGCCAACGGGCAACGGCTAGATTTTAAAAATCTGACCGTTGGTCATTTTTAAAAAAAAACAATTTTTTTTAAAAAAATAGCCGTTGGGGCCCATTTGGCCCGTTGGGCCCGGTTGAACCGGCCCAGGCCCGCCTGCTGGTCCCGGGCTCACGAACTATTTGGGTTGGACCGGCCCGCTACGGGCTTATGCACCACTAGAGACCGGGCTCGCTTGAACCGGCCCGTTTGGCCCGTTTGGCCTGCCGGTCCCGGATCGGGCCCGGACCACAATACAGCCTTACCTATATCACATGAATGTGTAGTCTTTCGCGCCAAAATGAGGCCAACTTGGAAATATAAAACTTTTACTCGTAGCTAATAAAAAGAAGAAGAAAAAAATAACATTGTATCGCCGTTTTCAAAATAATAGCTCAAAAAGTATATATTTTTTATATAATTTTGTGTCTGTATATATAAAATTTCTTGTGCAAGGTAAAAGTGAAAAAACCCCAATAAAGAACAAGCGTTCGATACAACATTATTTGCCTTTTTCTTCTGCTCAACTTATTGATGTTACCCCTCTGGAAAACTGCAATTTTTGTATACTTCGGACCAACTCATTATTCTTGTGTTCCATAAGATGACTAAGGACATAAAATCGATTCAAAATTCAACTTCGTTAAAGAAAAAAACCTTAAATCATGACATTGTCAAATTGAATTATCATCCTCAAAATATCGGTTTCAAACTAGTTATATACTATATTATAAGCATGGAGATCAAAAGTTGAATGTGAAAGACTAAAATAACGCTATACTATTATTGGACTTTTACGCCCTTAAAAGTTATTTCAATAATACCTTCAAATTTAATAACAAAAGTTAGTTTTGTAACATTAAATTTGACTTGGGATTATCAAAGAATTTAGTAAGGTCCATGTATCTAAATTCTTCACTTTACAAGGTCTCTTTAACTTTATAATAATTTTTTTGAGCTAACATTTACAATTCTTAAAAAATCAAATAATTTTTTTGAGCTAACATTTTTTATTCTCCTTTTATTTTTCTTAGGTTAAATATTTAGATTGTTATTAGAAACGATTTCTAAGATCAATCTTTTTCTTATTAATATAATCATAATTCTAAGTGTTTTACCATTCATATACAAGACTATATAATTTTTTACTAATTATATGGGACAGACGCGCATCGCGCATGCCCAAGCACTAGTATGTAATAAACTCGATACATAAGATTAAAAGTGTAAATAGATTAGACTTACAGAAAAGTATATAATTCCAAAGCATGTGATTATAAAAACAAAAAATATAATAAGACTTATGTTTTCAATGCATTCTTTCAATATTTCATTCTCCCGTGACTCTTTTTTTTCACAACTTGTACATTCACATGTCTAAACTTACAAACGTTTCCCAAAAATCATAGTTCTTGTAAAAAGCCAAACCATTTGGGGAAGCTCCAGAAGGAATTAAGCAGATCCTCTGAACCTAAACTATTTTATCTACCTTATATCACATTGCTGACAAAAAAAATGACATTGCTAGAGGGCTACTAAAACTTAATCTCTACTGCAATTTCTTCTTTCTGGGGATTTAAGCGACGAATCTAGGAATAACACGAACTAGATGGACGTCAAAATCCACAAATAATATAACTAAACTTCTAAATACTCTTTTCTTCGATTTCAACCAATTATTGTCCAAACGCCTTTGCTTGTTACTAGTGATGAACTGAGGATCTAGTGGTGAGAGAGGATCTCATGTCTACAATTGTAGACTCATCTGCTCCTAACTTAGTAGCTTCTTTGCTTGCACTAATAAATCTTGAAACTGCACCTGTTACGTAATTATGAGCTTCTTTCACGTTCATTTTCTTCCCCATTTCATGAGGAAAACTGCTCAAGAAATGGTCTCCATTCAACACGGCTGCTAACTGTACTATTTCACTCTGAAACTCGGACAACCCTCGAGTTTCATCCGCTTGTGTCTTCCTCAATGGAGCTACATCAGGTAGAACTTCTGCAAATTTTTACACTATCAGGTCGCATATACAAAACAATTACTAAGTAGTTGTAAAGAAGTACTTAGTTAAAATATGACAGATCACAATTAAGCTACAAAATGTTAAAATACACTGAGTAACGGTCCTTCATGCTGCCATTGTAAAGAAGTTAAAATCATATCAGTATACTTTAATTTTGTTGTTTCTTTAAGTTACAAATCTCACTATTTACGATGATTACCTATAGACTATAGTTATCTTTTAAATGACTTAATAGTATAAAAGCTCTTTTACACTATTACAATATAAAAATCTAAAGAAGGGGAATCTTGGAGCAACGATCAAGCTGTCTCTGTGTAACATATAGGTCACGGGTTCGAGCAGTGATATCACCCGCTGATGCTTGCATCAGGATAGGCTGTCTACATGACACCTCCTTAGGGTGCGGCCCTTTCCGAACCCTGCGTGAACACAAGATACTTTTTGTACATCGGGCTGCCTTTTTACTGTATAAAATCTAAATTCTTGTTAAGAATTGTAGCTCAAAAATAACAATATAGAACAAGAAAAAACAAGTTAAGAGATATAGAGAGAAAGAAAGAAGGAAAAGATTTTCTTCTTCAATTGTGTGTATTTTTCTATTTATTACAAGGCCTTTATATAGGCATAAAAAGTGAAGAAAATATGTCATGGAATATGTCATTGAACATACAAAATATGTCATTGAATATGTCATTAAGCATTTGAGATGAAGATCATGGAAGAAGAGTAGACATCCACCAAAATATGATATTTATCATAATACTCCCCCTTGGATGTCCATAGATAATGTGTCTCGTTAAAACCTTACTAAGAAAAAAAAAACATAAAAAAAATCCTAGTGAAGGAAAAAGAGTACACATGTTTAGAAATACGCCTTTTGGTTGCCTCATTAAAAACCTTGCAAAGAAAACCTAGTGGGACAAAACCTTGTAAGGGAAAAAGAGTACAACGCGTATTAGCTCCCCCTAATGAGAGCATCAACTCACATCCTTGAGCCTTCGCATCCCAATCTTGTACACCAGTTTCTTGAAGGTTGATGTCGGTAGAGATTTGGTGAACAAATCAGCCATATTATCACTTGAACGAATCTGTTGCACATTGATATCACCATTCTTTTGAAGATCATGTGTAAAAAATAACTTTGGTGAGATGTGCTTTGTCCTATCTCCTTTTATGAATCCTCCCTTCAATTGGGCTATGCATGCTGCATTGTCTTCCTACAAAATTGTGGGTAGTTTGTCACACTTCAAACCACATTTGTCTTGGATAAGATGTATTATAGACCTCAACCAAATACATTCTCGACTTGCTTCATGAATAGCAATTATCTCAGCATGATTAGAAGAAGTAGCCACGATTGATTGCTTAGTCGATCGCCAAGATGTGGCAGTGCCGCCACATGTAAACACATAACATGTTTGAGATCGAGCCTTATGCGGGTCAGATAAATACCCAGCATCGGCATAACCAACAAGATCGGGATTGCAATCATTGCCATAAAATAAGCCCATATCGGTAGTCCCTTTTAGATATCACAATATGTGTTTGATCCCATTCCAGTGTCTCCTTGTAGGAGCAGAGCTATATCTTGCTAAGACATTAACCGAAAAAGTTATGTCAGGCTTTGTAGTGTTAGCAAGATATATTAGTGCACCAATTGCACTAAGATATGGTACTTCAAGACCAAGAAGCTCTTCATTCTTTTCTTGAGGTCGGAACGGATCCTTATTCACATCAAGTGATCGAACAACCATCGGAGTACTTAATGGATGTGCTCCATCCATGTAAAACCGTTTCAATACCTTTTCTATGTAGGCAGATTGATGAACAAAAATTCCGTTTGCCAAATGTTCAATTTGCAAACCGAGACATAATTTTGTCTTTCTGAGATCTTTCATCTCGAATTCCTTCTTTAAACATTCTACGGCTTTGGGAAGCTCTTTAGAAGTGCCAATGATATTCAAGTCATCAACATATACAACTATGATGACAAATTCAGATCCAGACCTCTTAATAAAGACACAAAGGCAAATAAGGTCATTTTTGTACCCTTGGTTTAGCAAATACTCGCTAAGGCGATTGTACCACATCCTCCCTGATTGCTTCAATCCGTATAAGGATTTCTGAAGTTTTATTGAACAAGTTTCTCTTGAATTTTTATGTGCTTCAGAAACTTTAAATCCTTCAGGGATTTTCATAAAAATCTCATTGTCTAGTGAGCCATATAAGTAGGTTGTGACAACGTCCATCAACCTCATATCAAGTTTTTCATGGACTGCCAAATTTATTAAATACCTGAAGGTAATTGCATCTACCACAGGAGAATATGTCTCCATATAATCAATGACATGCCTTTGCGAAAACCCTTGTGCCACAAGTCATGCTTTATGCCTTATGATTTCACCTTTTTCATTTTGTTTTCGCACAAAAACCCATTTGTACCCCACTGGCTTGACACCTTCAGGTGTTTGGACTATTGGTCCAAAAACTTCATGTTTAAATCCTTCAGGGATTTTCATAAAAATCTCATTGTCTAGTGAGCCATATAAGTAGGTTGTGACAACGTCCATCAACCTCATATCAAGTTTTTCATGGACTGCCAAATTTATTAAATACCTGAAGGTAATTGCATCTACCACAGGAGAATATGTCTCCATATAATCAATGTCATGCCTTTGCGAAAACCCTTGTGCCACAAGTCGTGCTTTATGCCTTATGATTTCACCTTTTTCATTTTGTTTTCGCACAAAAACCCATTTGTACCCCACTGGCTTGACACCTTCAAGTGTTTGGACTATTGGTCCAAAAACTTCATGTTTTTTGAGTGAAGCCAATTCCACTTGAATTGCATCTTTCCATTTTGGCCAGTCATTTCTCCGTCTACATTCATCGATAGATTTTGGCTCAAGATCCCCATCTTGTTGCATTACTTCAACTGCAACATTATATGCAAAATTGTTGTCAACAATAACGTTATTTCGGTTCCACCTTTTTCCCATAGAGATATAACTTATTGAGATCTCTTCATTTTCATCATTTCCAGGTACTAGAACCTCCTGTGAGGTCTTGTCAATTATTATGTCTTTATGCTCCTCTTGAGCAATTGCCTCTATGTTATGATCAACTTGATCATTCGCTCATTTCCTCTTTCGGGGGTTCTTATCCTTGGAACCGATTGGTCTACCACGTTTAAGGCGTGGCCTAGACTCTTTTTCATTATCATACTATCCAGCTGAGACATCAATTCGAATTGGAGCATTTACAGCTGGAATATGCGATTTAGTAACCCGTGGAAGGTTAGTAAATGCATCTGGCAATTGATTTGCAACATTTTACATATAAATGATCTTTTGAACTTCTCGTTCACATTGATTTGTACGAGGATCCAAATGAGATAAAGATAATATGTTCCAATTTATCCCTTTTTTCACCTGTTTATTTTCTCCCCCTAATGTTGGAAAAACTGATTCATCAAAATGACAATCAACAAATCTGGCTGTAAACAAATCTCCTGTCATAGGCTCCAGATATTTAATAATAGAAGGAGATCCCAACTTTCTTTGGGGGCCCATCTTTGTGCGTTGTGGTGGAGCAATTGGAACATATACCGCACATCCAAAAATTCTTAGATGGGAAATATTTGGCTCCTGACCAAAAACCAACTGTAATGAGGAGACTTCATGATAACTGGTTGGCCTTATGCGCACAAGTGCTGCTACATGCAAAATAGCATGTCCCCACACTGAAAGGGGAAATTTTGTCCTCATTAGTAATGGTCTAGATATTAATTGGAGGCATTTAATCAATGATTCTGCTAGACCATTTTGAGTATGAACATGAGCAACCGGATGCTCAACTTTTATTCCAGTGGCCATACAATAATCAGTAAAGACTTGAGATGTAAATTCACCAGCATTATCAAGACGAATTGTCTTAATTGCATAATCTGGAAATTGTGCTGTTAATCTTATTATTTGGGCCAACAATCTCACAAATGTCATGTTACGAGTTGGCAATAAGCACACATGTGACCATCTTGTAGATGCGTCTATCAAGACTATAAAATACTTGAATGGTCCACATGGAGGGTGTATAGGCCCACATATATCACCCTGTATACGTTCCAGAAATGCAGGGGATTCAATCCCAACTTTAGCTGTTAATGGTTTAATAACCAATTTTCCTTGAGAGCAAGCAACATAGGAGAATTCCTTAAATTGAAGAATCTTCTTGTTCTTCAATGTGTGTCCATTTGAATTCTCTATTATTCTACGCATGTTAGAACTAGGATGACCCAACCGGTCATGCCAAATGATAAAATCACTAGAAGTAGTAAACTTTTTGTTTACTATGGCATGTGGTTCAATCACACCAATGTTTGTGTGGTACAACCCAGAAGAAAATGCGGGTAATTTTTCATGCACATATATTTTACCCGTTTTTATTGTAGTAATATAAAGGTATTCAACCTTTCCTTCGTTTGATGTCTCAACATGGTAGCCATTTTGGCGAATAGCTTTGAAACTCAAGAAGTTTCTTTGAGACTTACTACAATACAATGCATTATCAAGTTAATATCGTTCCTTCAGGTAATAATAAGGCCGCTCTTTCGGAGCCCTCAATCAACTTTGTACTACCGGATATTGTATTAACATAGGCCTTTTTCATAACCAAATAAGAGAAAAATTTCTTTTCTCTTAACATTGTATGAGTTGTAGCACTATCCAAAACACATAAATCTTCATTACTCATCTTGGATCCAATTGAAGACTGGGGAATTTTAATTTCTTCATAAAAAAAAGAATAAAAGTACATCATGAGAAATACGGAAAACAAACATCTCCAACATAAGACAACATAAGTACTACTTAAAAATAAAAACAACTTTAGATGAGATAAAAACACTAAAAATAACAACGTAATTGCAAAACCCAATAAAATGATCAAACTTTAGTTTTGATCTCCAAAGAAATCTTCAACTTCCAAATGAGTAAGATCATCGAGGCCTTGAAAATCATCATCTTTCAAAGCAAGATCTACCGCGGCATCGTCATCATTTTTGTTTGAAGGCCCTGCCTCAAAATCATTTTTAAAGGTCAAGTGTGACTCCACTGGGGCATTAGCAGAAGATGCTCCAACATTATTTGCCTTTTTTTTTATGGAGTTTTGATAAAGCCTGACAAAATGCTCAGGTGCACGACATTCAATTTTCCAATGACCTTTCATGCCACAGCGGTGGCAGTTACCACTTTTGCCTCTTGAAGGATAGTTTTGAGAACCCATATTGTTCTCTCGTTTTCCATGACCACCACGATGACGACTATCATATCGTCTCTTACCATTGTCATACCCACATTCATTCATATGGCCATGATTATTATTCTGTCTTTTTTCAGACTTATCACGTCTAACTGTCATATTTGCTTCAGGAAGCGGAGCTGACCCTGTGGGACGAGCTTCATGATTTTTCAGTAAAAGGGTGTTATGTTGCTCAGCCACCAGAAGGCATGAGATCAATTCAGAATACTTTTTAAAACCCCTTTCACGGTATTGCTGTTGTAATACCATATTTGAGGCATGGAAAGTTGTAAGAGTTTTTTCCAGCAAATCCTCATCATTCATAACTTCCCCACATAATTTCAATTGGGAAGTTATTTGAAATACAATAGAGTTATACTCACTTACGATTTTAAAATCTTGCAATCGTAAGTGCATCCACTCATATCGAGCCCTTGGCAATACCGTAGCCTTAAGGTGATCATACCTTTCCTTCATGCCAGTCCACAATTCAAGTGGATCTTTCACTGTTAAATATTCAACCTTCATCCAAATGATGACGAAGAAAAATCATGGCCTTCGCCTTGTCCTGGCTTGATGCCTCATTACCCCGAGTAATGGTGTTACCAAGGTCTTTAGCGGCTAAGTGAATCTCAGCATCGAGAACCCATGATAGGTAATTCTTTCTAAAAATGGTGCCACAAACTCAAGCTTTGACATAGTAAAAACTATCAAAGAAAATAAATGAATTAGAAATGATAGTGAAAATAAATAAATGGATATAAACATTACGAATGTTTAAATTGTGTTGCCATATAAAACATATAGTGATAATGATAACATTAATCTATTTATTAGTACTTATGCAGATTTGAGAATGAAAGGTTACGTATTATATCAAACAACAATTTCTATAAATGAAGGCAAAATATACATAATAATATAGGTTTAAGGTGATGGATTTTAACGCCAATAACTAGCAATTTATCATGTTTGCCACAGTGTCGTGTGATTCATATTGATTCGTAATGATCACTTGTCATGATAACAATTTGACTTAATTCATACAATACAATACCATTAGAATGGCAAGAAGAGAAGAAGAAATGTAGAAGATAACTTGTTATACCTTTTGGATGAAGAATTGCACTTAACTTTTGACAAGGCTAGAGTCGTGCTGATAACGTGTTAAGAATTGTAGCTCAAATATAACAATATAGAACATGGAAAAACAAGTTAAGAGATATAGAGAGAAAGAGAGAAGGAAATACCCGAATTGTATTGATAATGCATTGTATTTTCAAAGTTATTACCCTTAATGGATATTGTATTAAGTACTCAAAATGCATTAAGGGTAATGTCGTTTTGAATACAACTCTTTTGAATACAATGCATTATCAATGAGAGGGACCTTACTATAGAGGGCAACGACTGTGACATGGTTCTCTTCTAATTGAAACAAGTATCCAATGAAGAGGGCGGCCGAGATCTCTAGATTCCCACTAAGTTCTCTTGGAACACTTAGGACATGCAACACAACATATCTTGATGGTTGTTGCCTCATACATAGTCCCTCTATCGGATGTTCCTTCACAATACTTTGTCAGCATACGCCGCCTACACGACTGACATTCGTCCTGGCGCACTGTAGTACGCAGAACTCATGGATGACATGACCCTCAAAATGTGGGGTGTGACATCCTCCCACACTCAATCTGTCATCGTCCCCGATGACACATCAATGCCTACGACAACCCCGAGTCTTCCCCCTCAGGGATGTGCACTGGCTTCCTTAATCCTTGTGGGTCGGACTTCCTCAAAGTCCAGCTCAAAATTTTGGCGGGTAATATTGTATTTTCAGAGTATTGTATTAAGTACAATACAATGCATTAACTTTGTGTGGGTCGCCACAAAGTTAGACACCAGAGGGTGCAAGTGCGGAGGCACTTTCCAAGCGAACACCGATAGGAGGTGCAGTGCAGAAGGCACACTTGGAAGATACTTGGGAGGAGAAGTGCATGGGGTACGACTCCATTTTGAGCTATAATTCTTAACACGTTATCAGCACGACTCTAGCCTTGTCGAAAGTTAAGTGCAATTCTTCATCCGAAAGAAATTAAAATTCCCCAGTCTTCAATTGGATCCAAGATGAGTAATGAAGATTTATGTCTTTGGATAGTGCTACAACTCACACAATATCAAGTACTCCGATGGTTGTTCAATCACTTGATGTGAATAAGGTTCCGTTCCGACCTCAAGAAAAGAATGAAGAGCTTCTTGGTCTTGAAGTACCATATCTTAGTGCAATTGGTGCACTAATATATGGTACTTCAAGACCAAGAAGCTCTTTGTTTTCCAGCTGTCACTTCCTTAGCAAGTACCCAATGTTCCCGGTAGTACCTCTGTACTCGCCCTATAGACAAGAACCCTCTTGGTTCTGCTAGCACGGCTTCCCGGTTCGGTGTGCCTCGCACATGGCCCCATCTCAATGGTCCCCGATCACTTGGCGTACCCCTTTCTAGAACAATACCTTCTAACTTGGAATCCCGCTCAATTCTGGAGCTTCGCTATTTCCTTCGATTTCGTCTCCTCACCTTAGCAATTCAGCACAATGCCTCTCCATCAAATGGCTCAGCTCTTTTTCACAACCTTGGTGGCTGACTCCACCCCATTGTGACACTCATGTACTCCCGCTAAGAAGCCCGACATAGGTCCTTCTTTGCGGTTGTCAAGGGACTCTCCTGCCATTCATCGCAACCCTTGAGATGGCTAGGTACCTCTAAATGCCCTTAGGCATTCCATAAGTCTATCCCGCAGGAAAGACACTCAACTGATGCGCTTCTAGCATCCTTGGCAGGATCTCTTCATGATCATGCCCTTTGTTTATAGTCCATGGCTCACACTCATTGCAATATGGCTGCCCGACCTGGCAAACAAGGCCTTTTCTTGACCACCCTACTCATCGGCATATCATCACATTCAACTGGAGCACAGACTTACGAAAGAAACTGGGGTTGTCCATTTCCTTCGTCAAAACGGCCAACAGCTCCAGCTTTCTGCTTAACATGAACAAAACGCCTCAACCTGACGAGCTCCCAAATGCTACTGAACCTTCATGGTTCAAACGGTATTCAACCTGTGCAAGGAACACTCTCAGTCCGTTCGACATTCCTTACCATGCCTTGCTTAGCAAAGCTGCTAACCAACTGTTGGCAGAGTTTCGGACAACCTATATAGTATCCCTCTAAAAACAGCACCTACTGCATGAAAGACATCCCTTACGATATCTCAATCAAACTAGGATGCCCCAAAATTACCTCTCAAGACACAGACGATGGCGGAAACAACGACTGTGACATGGTCTGATTCTGTAGGTTGAAGTTCATGGCTGACAATGCACATTCTAGACATAACTCACGCAACTCATCCCCTCTTTTTAGACCAGTTGTATCAGG
This sequence comes from Nicotiana tabacum, assembly GCF_000715075.1. Classification (NCBI taxonomy): domain Eukaryota; kingdom Viridiplantae; phylum Streptophyta; class Magnoliopsida; order Solanales; family Solanaceae; genus Nicotiana; species Nicotiana tabacum. Next base: position 163,872,872 of record NC_134085.1, on the reverse strand, counting down.
TTCTCAATCTCTGGTGGCATATGAACATCAATCTCTACTTTGATATGATCTCCACACTGACATCCAAAATGCACTCGCCATCTCAACTTCTGCTTAGATATCATTTGTCATGGCAGAATATGGCCTAACATCGCTCTGATACCACGTGTCACGAGCTCAACTTTTCACCGACGCTAGCGGCACCAAAATGCCCGTGCGGCGCCTATAGTCACCCCGCACTACAGGCCAACCCTTCCTTATCCCAGGTTTTCTAGCACGATCCTGTGCCTGTGGGTGGAGCTTTCTCAAATGGCCCACTCCAACTGTGCCGCCCGTATGATGTCTAGGCTCATAGCTTAGACTAGCTGTGGCGCTTCTCGTCTGCTGGATCATCATCCATGCGCACACCCGGGGTTGGCTAGGGACACGTACATCCTTCGCCTAGCACTGAGCATCGCTCTCGCATGAACAACCTAATCCTCAAGCTTGACACTCGCCTCGTGCATCCGCACTCAGCTTGTGCTTCGCCCGAGTAGGGCAACCTTTAGTCCTTGGCCTTTGTCATTTGCGTCTTTCATAGCATGCCTATCCTTGTCTTATGGCATGGCCAAACATAGCCCTCGCGACATACTTCCATCCCACATAGTGTAGTGTCGCCCCACATCTGCACGTCTAGGCCAATGGACCCTTGCTCGCCTAGCTGAACCCAAGCTAAGCTCACAAGTCGACACATGAGGCCCCTAAGAAAGGTGCTTCAAGTATCCAATCGGCACGGTGGTCTTCATCCATCATTTCGATAGCCCGTAGGGCATAATCATCCCTCATGTCAAGCCTTCAGTGCCCGTTTGGTGCCCAACGCTGGCCCTAAGGCGTCGCGTCGTCCATAGAGTTCCCAAACTCGTATGGATACCTTAGACACTCCTTTGAGATGTCCAGGCAGGCCCTTGAGGTTCTCCCCCAAGGTAGCTCACTTGGTGCGGCTTGATGGCAGCGCGCACGGGGGAGGCAGGCTGAGCTTCAACACCTATACCCCCCTTATATATGCTTAAAATTAAAAAGCCCAAGATTCAGTAATCGTCTAGTTCTTGTCAGAGAATCAGAATCAGCACGACTCTAGCCTTGTCGAAAGTTAAGTGCAATTCTTCATTTGAAAGGTATAACAGGTTATCTTCTACATTTCTTCTTCTCTTCTTGCCATTCTAGTGGTATTGTATTGTATGAATTAAGTCAAATTGTTATCATGACAAGTGATCATTACGAATCAATATGAATCACACTACACTGTGGCAAACATGATAAATTGCTAGTTATTGGCGTTAAAATCCATCACCTTAAACCTATATTATTATGTATATTTTGTCTTCATTTATAGAAATTGTTGTTTGATATAATACGTAACCTTTCATTCTCAAATCTGCATACGTACTAATAAATAGATTAATGTTATCATTATCACTATATGTTTTATATGACAACACAATTTAAACATTCGTAATGTTTATATCCATTTATTTATTTTCACTATCATCTTAATCATTTCTAATTCATTTATTTTCTTTGATAGTTTTTACTATGTCAAATTTGTCAAAGCTTGAGTTTGTGGCACTTGACATTTCTGGAAAGAATTACCTATCATGAGTTCTCGATGCTGAGATTCACTTAGCCGCTAAAGGCTTTGGTAACACCATTACTCAAGGTAATGAGGCATCAAGCCAGGATAAGGTGAAGGCCATAATTTTCCTTCGTCATCATTTGGATGAAGGTTTGAAGGTTGAATATTTAACAGTGAAAGATCCACTTGAATTGTGGACTGGCCTGAAGGAAAGGTATGATCACCTTAAGGCTACGGTATTTCCAAGGGCTCGATATGAGTGGATGCACTTAAGATTGCAAGATTTTAACACCGTAAGTGAGTATAACTTTGCTGTATTTCGAATAACTTCCCAACTGAAATTATGTGGGGAAGTTATGAATGATGAGGATTTGCTGGAAAAAACTCTTACAATTTTCCATGTTTCAAATATGGTATTATAACAGCAATACCATGAAAGGGGTTTTAAAAAGTATTCTGAATTGATCTCGTGCCTTCTAGTGGCTGAGCAACATAACACCCTTTTACTGAAAAATCATGAAGCTCGTCCCACAGGGTCAGCTCCGCTTCCTGAAGCAAATATGGCAGTTAGACGTGATAAGTCTGGAAAAAGACAGAATAATAATCATGGTCATATGAATGTACGTGGGTATGGCAATGGTAAGAGACGATATGATAGTCGTCATCGTGGTGGTCATGGAAAACGAGAGTACAATATGGGTTCTCAAAACAATCCTTCAAGAGGCAAAAATGATAATTGCCACCGTTGTGGAATGAAAGGTCATTGGAAAATTGAATGTCGTGCACCTGAGCATTTTGTCAGGCTTTATCAAAACTCTATCAAAATAAAGACAAATAATGTTGGAGCATCTTCTGATAATGCCCCAGTGGAGTCACACTTGACCTTTAAAAATGATTTTGATGCAGGGCCTTCAAACAAAAATGATGACAATGCCGAGGCAAATCTTGCTTTGAAAGATGATGATTTTCAAGGTCTCGATGATCTTACTCATTTGGAAGTTGAAGATTTCTTTGGAGATCAAAACTAAAGTTTGATCATTTTATTGAGGAATGCAATTATGTTGTTATTTTCAGTGTTTTTATCTCATCTAAAGTTGTTTTTATTTTTAAGTAGTACTTAAGTTGTCTTATGTTGTTGGAGATGTTTGTTTTCCGTATTTCTCATGATGTACTTTTATTCTTTTTTTTTATGAAGAAATTAAAATTCCCCAGTCTTCAATTGGATCCAAGATGAGTAATGAAGATTTATGTCTTTTGAATAGTGTTACAACTCACACAATATTAAGAGAAAAGAAATTTTTCTCTTATTTGGTTATGAAAAAGGCCTATGTCAATCAACTTTGTACTACCGGATATTGTATTAACATAGGCCTTTTGTCATAACTAAATAAGAGAAAATTTTCTTTTTTCTTAATATTGTGTGAGTTGTAGCACTATCCAAAAGACATAAATCTTCATTACTCATCTTGGATCCAATTGAAGACTGGGAAATTTTAATTTCTTCATAAAAAAAGAAGAATAAAAGTACATCATGAGAAATACGAAAAACAAACATCAACAATTTTGTATGAAGACAATGCATCATGCATAACCCAATTGAAGGGAGGATTCATAAAAGGAGATAGGACAAAAACATATTTCACCAAAGTTATTTTTTATACATGATCTTCAAAAGAATGGTGATATCAATGTGCAACAGATTCGTTCAAGTGATAATATGGCTGATTTGTTCACCAAATCTCTACCGACATCAACCTTCAAGAAACTGGTGTACAAGATTGGGATCAGTGGCGGACCCAGGATTTTGTGTAAGCGGGTTCAGTCGAAGAAGTCCATAACTAACATAAGCGGTATAAGCCGTATAAGTGGGTTCAAAAATAATTTTTATACAAAATTTATCTTGCTTTAGCCATAATTTATACATATATACAGTATTATTTTTTAACGAAGCGGGTTCAATTGAACCCACTTCTCACCACTTGGGTCCGCCCCTGATTGGGATGCGAAGGCTCAAGGATGTGAGTTGATGCTCTCATTAGGGGAGCTAATACGCGTTGTACTCTTTTTCCCTTACAAGGTTTTGTCCCACTGGGTTTTTAATGAGGCAACCAAAAGACGTATTTCTAAACATGTGTACTCTTTTTCCTTCACTAGGATTTTTTTTATGGTTTTTTTTTCTTAGTAAGGTTTTAACGAGACACATTATCTTTGGACATCCAAGGGAGGGTATTATGATAAATATCATATTTTGGTGGATGTCTACTCTTCTTCCATGATCTTCATCTCAAATGCTTAATGACATATTCAATGACATATTTTGTATGTTCAATGACATATTCCATTAAGCATTTGAGATGAAGATCATGGAAGAAGAGTAGACATCCACCAAAATATGATATTTATCATAATACTCCCCCTTGAATGTCCATAGATAATGTGTCTTGTTAAAACCTTACTAAGACCTCTTAATAGGTGTGGATCTGAATTTGTGGCAACCACATTGACATCGGGCTGCCTTTTTATTGTATAAAATCTAAATTCTGAATTTGTAGTACTTTCTTAACGAAAACAATGGTTACATAAACTGAAGTGGAATGGAGGCGATTTGTTAAAATTAAAATAGCCAGCGATGAAGCATTAAAAAATTGAACAAACCCTCGTGACAAGATCGATATCATTTATGAATATTCTAAGTTTATCTAAAGACTTCCGACTAGTATATTAATATAAATATATTCTCATCAATTAATTAAGAATATTTTTGTGGCAATATTATAGTCAATAAAATAGTTATATCTTACCAGGGCAATCAGACCTTGGAGATGACAATTGACCTACAACCTGCTCAAAAGTGCCAGCCCAAGCATCTCTATGAGTTAAAAAGCTGGATGTGAGATTGAATATCTTCTTTATTGTTGCAGGAATTGATGAGTGCTCGAACTCTGAATTTGGTTTTGGTCCCTTCGGTTTGCTTATCACTGTAATACAGAACCAAAAAAGGGCTATTATATTATTTAATAAAAAATTCACAAACTTAGAGCTATTTATACAGAAAAATAAAAACAAGATTTAATGAATCCCGTGACTATCTTCGATAAGAGTACAGTACAGATAGATCTGCACATCTTGACGTATTAAAAGATATTTTAGCTTATCCATCTGAAAGTAGCACGTACAAATTTGGATCTATATTTTCTCTCTATGACAAGCTACTAAAAGAAGGTGCATCAACTACCAAAAATCAGTGGTGGAATGAGAATTTAAATTCTATGGGCTCTAAATTTTAGGATAGCGATATTAGATGTTAGTAACTAGGTTCAAAATGGGGGGCATAACTATCAAAATAGGACCATCTAGTTGTTCCCCCGAATTGACCAATGCAGCTACCTATGCTTTGAGTCTTAGGGTGCTAATTGAAATATATACCTATTATTTAAGATATGCACATATAATTTTTCCGAATTTACCACGGGCCGGTGACCCCTCTACCGTAAGGGTAGGTCCGTCTCTGTTCAAAATCGTGTAATCAAGGCGGTCAAAATGCTACCCAAATCTAAACATATGAATTTAAATTTGAAGATCGAAAATTATGCAAATTTGAAAGAACTTAAGCTAATAATTTAAGTTGGGTCATGATCAAAATGCAACCCAAACCTTAGCAGACAAGTTGAGTCATGATCCATTTATTGATTTGATATGTTTTGACCGTCGAAATTTGACGCCACCCGCCCACTTGCCACGTCTAATGGCAAAGTAATCAAGTTCCTACAACCAGTAACTAGTGAAAGAAAGTTTTAAGCTTACCAGTTCCTTTCTTGATCCAAGGGGAGACCATAATGGTTGGTACACGAACGCCAAGCCTATCAAACTTAAAGAAATTAGGTGCAGGTCCAGTATTTCCATCTGGGTTTGGAACATCACCATAAGGAGTTCGGACATGATCATAGAATCCCCCATGTTCATCATATGTAATAATAAAAAGTGTCTCATTCCACTGTGGACTACTTTTTAATGTCTCATAAACCTCCTTTACTAATTTCTGCCCATTAGCAACATCATGTGATGGATGATCATCATTTGCTGGATAACCAGTAATATCAAAATACCTTGGCTCAATTACTGTCAAATTCGGTAAATTCCCATTTTTGGCATCTTTCTTGAACTTCAAATCATATGAATGGTACTTAAACATATACTTCAACATCCTCAGATTTCTGAAGAACAAAGTTGCTGGTAATGTCTGGTGATATATACCAAAATCAATTCCATTTTCGTGAAGTGAATCGAATATGGTTTTTTGTGGATATCCTGTAGCAAGCTGCTTCTTTACATGGCTAGTGGAACCATGAGAAGTGGCAGAGTAGAGAAATAACCTGTTTGGTTGAGTTGGACCAGGAATTGAACAGAACCATCTATCAAATACTGCAAATTCACGAACTAATGTCGCGTAAATTGGGACGTTTTCGGGCTTAAATCCTCTCATGACTGTTCTTGATAGGTTTGGAGACATACTGAGTGCTTGTTCAACAAAGCCAGACATTGAAGGAATGGACCCTGAACCAAATACCTGTTGAGACATCAGCTCAAATTTTTAGACGAGACAGTCACATAATTTAATATGGTATCAGAACAGACAAGAGGATCTTGAACCAAAAAGAAAAAAAGTATTTTTACGTATTGGGCTCATAAAAACGAGTTGATTGTCATATGTGAAGGGGCGTGTTTTGAGACATAAAGTTAAAGCTTTTAGATGAGAGGTCATACAATTCAATATAGTATCAGAAAGAGACTCTGGATTCAAATCCCATTGTGAACCAAAAAGCAAGAAACTAAAAATAAAATATGTTCGAGTGCTTGGCCTATTGAGCACAATCAGCGCCCATGTTAGGGACCGTGAGACATAAGCTTAAACTTTTAGACAGATGATTACAGGCGTCAACAATACCTGTTGCTCCACGGCTTCAAAGGAGTGACCAGGGTCTGGATCCACATACTGAGCATCATCAGTGAAGCATATTGTTTCAGTAAGTTGGGCTTTAGTTGACATTGGATTGCACTCTTTGCCACTGACACCATTAATATGCGGATTCACTGATTTCTTCATCCATCCAAGCAAGTGATCAAAAGATCTGTTTTCCAACACCAACACAACAACTGTTTTAATGGGTTGTTTTTGTTGTCCGTAAGTGTTCTGAGAAACCCATGAAAGAGTGAGAAAGAGCAAGAAAACAGTGGCAAATGGTGGAGCTTTGCTTCTCAAGTGGTCCATTCTTGAATCTTGATTGGTACTATACTTTCTTTAAAAGATTTGGGGTTGCAAAAATGAATATAATAGAGCAAAAGCAAATGAACAGTACTGTATTAAAGAGCCCCCTTTATTTTCTTTTACTTTTTTAATGATTGATTTAATGTCAGTAAGGTAAAATGGGATGCTGCTAAATAAGCTGAGAGGTTTGTGGTTAGGATGAGCCAAAAAGAGGAAGGATCTGGTAGTAGAGTAGAGGTGTAAGGAGACAGATGAATGAATGAAATTAAATGTATTGATGCTATGAAAGCTTTAAATGGAGATTGTCCTGATCTGATGTGGGTCTTAGTGGGGTGAATGTTAAGTGGTTAATAAGATAGCAGTAAGTTGTAAAGTGGGAAAAGGGAGGAGTAAAAAAAATCTGGGAGAAGTGGCTTTGGAATTCAAATTGTGAAATAGGAAAAAAGTTTATTCACACCCCCTTGTATATATTTATAACAACTCAATAAATGCATAACATTTGTCTTCATATACTATATCGTCACTTAAATCATATTCCCTCCATTTCATATTAGATGAGGTAGTTTGACTTGATACGGAGTTTAAAAATAAAGAAGATTTTTGAAATTTGTGGTCTTAAAAGCTTAAAAGGTAAAAGGTTTGTGGGGTCATGACATTTGTGTGGCTATAAAAGCTTCTCATTAAGAGTAAATGAGTAAAATGAAAGAGTTTAAAGTTGAATTATTTTTAAATTTAGAAATGTATCATTTGTTTTGGAACAGACTAAAAAGGAAAATACCTCATCTAATATGAAACGGGGGGAGTACTAGTTAATTTAATATATATTTATTTCTAATTTACCACCTAGATATGATTAGTTAATATGATTCGGTTAAATACCAAGTGGAAGTAAATTTTTATCGTGAAATACCACGTGAAGTGAGCATATGTTTCACCACCAAAACTTGTAGTTTAATGGTACTGGCGGGAGTCATTCGCATAATAATTGCTTCGATTATCACTGTCCCCCTTTTCCTCCCTTCTCCTTCTCCCTCCACAATAGTAAAAAGTTGCCATATGTTTCAGAAAATATGAAGTTTCCTTTTGGTACTGTTGCTTAACTAGTTTGCTACCACAGCCAACATGGAGGCTTGATGCTTGTCAATTGGAACATATTCTGGGAATGGAACCTTCCTCCCTGCTAATTTTCTTAACGTAACTCATAAAGTACCAATCATGAGTAGAGGACATTCCATTTCTATTGAGATATCAATGTATTACCATTGAATTGAAGTGGCTTAAGCTATCTACTAATTGGGTCTTCTATACTCCCTACTAGCGAAGACATATTAAATCTTTTATTTCCTTTAACAACTTGTTTGGATGGTTGTTACTTATTGTATTGTATCATATTGTTACTTTAGTATAAGGTTTGTTTTAATCGTTACTTAAATTTTATTGTATCGTACCATTAAATCCGTCATTACGTAAATGACGAAAAGTATTCACCGTATTGAACGGCCGATTTGGTGTCGTTTTTTCTCATCTTGCCCTTCCTTATTATTAAATAATTCTATTTTATTATTTATCCTACCTTTTAATATAATAGTTTTACTCCGTACCTTACTTTTTCTTTGTAATATTACAAGTTTATTTTTCATATTGTTGGCGCATGACATCACGAAACGACAACAAACAATATAATCTATCTAAATATTGTATGTATCCAAACGATACAGTATAATACAATACTACATGGTAAATTTTGAAACTATAAATAACAACCATACCAATCTAGCTGTAAATTTTGTGAAGTTCTTCTTTTTCTTTCCAAAAAGTTCAAATTATATGGTCATTAGTCAAAGAAGGAAGCAAACCGACGAAAAATTATGACAAAGGAAATCACTAATCTCCAATCTCACTTGCTATTCTCACGTGAAATCATGCACCGACAAATCTTGAGTTATTCTCTTTCTTCTTTTCTTTTCCTTACTTTTCCTGGGCTGGTTTTATTGTAGCCACGTTCTAGTTGGACCCTCTTTATCTTATTTTCTCCCGTTGTGCCCCTTTATCACCCCCTTCTACCATTAAAAGATTTGATTGTGCCATTTCTAAAATTAGGTGTCTCAAAAAATCGTACTCCTATGAAGTTATTTTAAGATGGTATTCCAATTTGATTAAAGAAAAGGAAGTCGGACGAGCAACTGCACAATATAAAAGGTTGAGAATTAACTTCTGGTTATACTGTTTAAACCATAATTTAGAGACTGCCAACGAATTGCTATGTGATGTAAACTTTAATTCAAAGGCCAAAACTTGAAGGTATTGAACTAGTAAACTTTTACCGTTCTATTCCGTTGGGTTTCACCAAACCCTTTCTCATCCCAAAGACCACTGACGTTGTACCCGAAAAAAAGGAATTAAATAAAAACTAAACTAACCACCACAATTAATCAAAATCAAAAGGAAACAAAAGTTTGGACACCGCAATTCAACCAATCTGTTTTTTTCCCCTTTTCACTGACATGAACAATAAATGTAAGTTTGTCATTACAAGCACAAACAAATTTGTTTCGCAAAATATCTGTGCATAAATATCAATGCAGATATGATCACCTGAATTCTGTTACACTCCGGGAACTAAAATTTGCTTAGGTCAGAGAGCTAATTACAAAGGGTGTAGGGGACACAATTCTCAGCACTATAAACCAGTGACACCTGCAAATTCAGCTTCCAGGCAAAATATAAAATGGACTCCAAAATTTAGAGCTACCGATCCAAATCCTATAGCACAATACAAATCAAACTGACCCATTAATATTTCCAATCTGCTGCTCCTGGTGCAGAGTATATCAAGTGGCAACTTCGATGTGATCATTCACTGGATCTCCTTAAGAAAGCAAATAAACCTAAACTCGCAGCTAATGCAGCACCAGCTGCTACAGCGGTATAGGCTGAAGCCCATGCAGTTTCTGGATGAGCATAATCCAAACTTTCGGACTGCGAACCTCTCCTCCGGCCAGGCGTTCCTGAATAGTCTAAATGCAATCTTAATCCCTGTACAGGTCCATTTCTATTATCAGTCCTTAATTTGTAACATGAAAGACAAAGCAGCATCTAATAATTAAAAATCTAAGTCAGTATTCCTTCCCTGTTATTACGTCTCTTATCATCCAAACCAACAGAATAGAGCTGGTTTTGAACCAAGGACCAGAAAAGGCCAATCATACCTTCCAACCTGACAACCTTGCATGTTCAACTGCTGTTATAAGATCACTATCTGATGCTAGAATAACCTTGTCATGATCTTCATCTTCATACTGCAAGAGAGCGATTAAACATGAACATAAAAGTCAACTAGTTAATACAGCACAAGAGAGGACAAAGAGATGTGTACAAGGAAAAATTCATGCATCCTTACCAGAATCTGCGGAAGGTTGTTCCGGTCAATGTCGTCGCCCATTCTCTGAATGATTGAAGTTATGAGATCTGTCATGCTCCGTATATCTGAATTATAAAAACATTAGGACCATATGGGAGTCAAATTATTAACTGTTAGCTTTGACGGAGAATAAGGATTTCACTGAGATGAAGACAAACTCTGTACTGCTAAATGCCCAATGCATGACGGAGATTTTCAAGAGTGCCAACACATATGATAAGTAAGCCATCCTTATTAGTTCATCAAATCCCCATAACACACCCTCACTATATAGATACTGACTTGTATAAGGATCACTCGTGGAGAACCAAAGAAGAAAAAGAGTAACATGGAGAAATCACATGTGAAATGCTAATGCAAAGTTGAAAGGAATCGAGAGCTTCAAGGAGAGTATTATATCAGAAGGAAAGTCTCCAGATGTCAAAAAGAAGAATAAGGTTCAAAATTTAGTTTGTATGTGGCAGTAATAAACAGCAGAAGCTTAGTTTATTCTTCTTCTTTTTTTCCTTTAACAAGGGCTCATCAATAGCATACCACAGTTGAATCTGTGCATCCTTCCCTTTCGATCTTGAATCTTGAAAGCAAAAGTATTTGGCAGGCTTGCCGGAGGATAGGGAATTGATCTTCCTGTTTCTGCACCTTCAGAAGCTAATTTTTGTGAACCCTCGCTGAAATACATAGACAAATGTGAAAGATAAGTAAAAAGTAAAAGAAAATACTACAATTTAACAGAAAATATGGAAAACGAGGCTGGAACCTCGGTGTCTCTTCATCATCATCCGGAGTCAACGCCATAGCTGAATCCCAAAATTTTTGCATCATAGTGTTTGCAGCTTCATTATTCGCTCCAGCAGCATTTCCCACCTGGTTAGTGAGGCACGGTTAAGGAATAATTCTGTACAAACTTGGGGAACAAGAAAGCTTGTCCTGTTATACACAGCCGAGATTGTAAAGATGTACAATGAAAAAAATTCAGTACCCTCCAAGACCGTTTGCCTTATTTAACAATAATGGCGTTCTCTAAAACTACTTTGAATTTTGATATTTTTATATTTGAAGAGGGTTGTTGGAAACAAAAATCAAAAAGAAAAAGAAAACAGAAATAATCATATTATGCATTTAGTCAGTTAGGGAAACAACAAAGATTTTCTTATAAATCAGAAATGTAATTAAAAATTCTAACCGTTAGTGCTTCAAACTTTAATCAAATATGATTTGTTCTGCCAATAGAGTGAAAAATTCTAAGGACTGGAAGTCTAGACACATCAAAGGAAACAGTACATTGAAGGAAGGTTTGAAACTTCACCAATATGAAAAGCTGAATCTTAAAACTAGCACCAAGTCAGGAAAGGTCATAATGACGTTCAAGATTTATCGTAACATCCTCTATCTGATTTCACTTGCGAATGCTGACAAAAATTTATTTCCAAAATCTAGAGCTGCCTTTCGCATATGGAAACATAGTTGACCCTTCTGTTAAATGCATAAACTAACAGTCTTAGCAAAGAGGCCCCAAGATTCCAACTTGAAAGATCCCCTAAAAGAACTTATAAATTTCAAATGCAAATGGATACACAGAAAGCTCATCATCATGGTGAAGCGGAAGCCAAGGAAGCTCATGGACTTCAACGAGGATAGCTATAATCAAAACAGCACTAAAAAGGTGATTTGACAAGCGAATTTACCTAAAAGTTTTCAATTACTTATGATGAGCTTCTTAGAAAATGCATATAGGAGATCATAAAAGGTTTGCAAGGAAGAGTCTGAAACAAAGTAATTGCTCATTAAAGTTCATAGTTGGGCTTTAAGGCTAGTTTTGTCACGATAAGCGCCAGAAATGATGTTCAAAGTATTGCTCCAATTCTTAGTTGAGCCGCTTAAGGCTAGTTTTGCCTTGACGAGTATCCCAAACTTAGAAAGCATACTTTAAAATATTATGTTTCTTTGTCTAAAGCAATGTCATCTAAAATCAATCTATATTAAAGTTTGAACTTTTTTATTTTTCAATAAGTTGCGTGATGATAGAGGGTGCCGTTTGCCCCACACTTCAGAAAAAGTAAAAAAGTATGGATGAATTAAAAAAAGTGCTCATCAAGAACTGAAGAATTATGTGTTCTTATTTACACTCTTTCCGCAACTGACAGCTGACATGGATGAATTACTGAAATAATGGCTTGTCCATGATATGTCAACAGCATCTGGTACTTCATAAACTGGTCAAAGGAGCTCGGAGCACTACTTTCCTCTTAGGGATGACAATTTCTTATTTTCTTTGATCAGGACTCTTACATGCAAATATTACTAGGAAGTCATTAATTTCAGAAGCTTGTCAACTTACAGAAAAAGCATACATATGCATAACAACTAGTGAGTTCTGATATGTCAATCTGTTCAAATTAAACATCTGTGTGCATGCTTCATACCGTGGCTACAGCTGCATGAGTGATATGAAGAACATCAAGGACAGCAACTACCGTTCCCTCTGCACCACATTAGAATTAAAAAAGTTTTAAGGAAATCTGGATAAGAAAATAGCAGATTCCAAAACTGCATTTCGGAAGATCAAATCTAACCTTTATCAACCACAGGAAGGTGTAAAAATTTGCCATCATGCATTGTATGTAAAGCATCAACAATAGGTGTATCTGTTGTAGCACATTCTGGACTAGGGGTCATTACCTGAGCATTAATGTGTAAGAAAACAAAAGTTCACAGAAATAATATAGCTTTTTCTCCTTAAATTCAGATATAGGAAAGAAAGTGAAAAAAATTTAAGATCTCATTTACTTGCAGAACTATACAAGAAAGAGACAGCTAACTTAAGGAGATAGAGATTTACCCTCTCAACGAGAATGGACTCAGGGGAAAGATCTTGAGCTACGACTCGCATCAACATGTCTTTTGACCTGCAGCGACAATAAGGCAGATTTTTTCATTAGATGATTAGTGTTCATTACACTATAGCTCATAACTAATTGCTGACATGTCGAAAGGAGAGAAACCTTACGTTAAAATTCCTCGTGGTTTGTTGTCAACCATTACTATAGCAGAGCTTGTTCGAGATTCAAGCATCTTTTTTGCTGCCGCTAAAACAGTATCACTTGGTTCAACTATAACAACCCTGGAAACACCACAAGTAATAGCAATTACACAAAATTTATTTTACAGATTACAAGCTATGCATCACAGATTAAATAATATAAAAAGTAAGGATATTACCTACTTTGAATTCTCAGAGATGATGGTTGACAGTGAAGGCCTGAACATCCGCTCCTGAAGTGTTTCAATAAATGTATTAGAACCTGAGACAAACAAGAAAAAGAAAAAAAAAAGGTTAATAAATGACACCTGCAATGGAAGATCAAATAATGTATTCAACCACAGGGAACTTGGAAAATCAACCCCAAGTACTCCTACAAGCCACAAGCTATATCAATGAAATATAGAAACAATGCAAAATTCTCTACCAACCAGAAACAGATGAGCCCCAGTGCTTTTCAACTCCCTCAACAGCAGCTGCAATGGCCTTTCCTTTCTCAGCTGCCCTTTCAAGTCGAGCAATAGCATCATAAAGACATTTTGCTATATCAAGCAAAGCAATGACCTCTCCATTTTCCACAACTGGCAAATGCCTAAATTTTCCTGTGGCCAGGCATGACAGTGAGATGTTGACCATGCATGAAAGAATGAACCATTTGCTGTATCCAAATATTCTAACCTAGCACCATTTTCTGCAAGGCTTCTACAGCTAGTGTGTCAGAAAGCACAAAAACTGGATTTTTTGTCATAACCTTTGAAACTGGTGTTTCCTGAGTATTAACTTCACGAGCAATAACCCTTGTTGCTATGTCCTTCATTTTTCCCAAACAAATACACGAAAAGGACACAAAGAGAAGTTAGTCAAAGATACTCTTTTGGAGTCAAAGGAAAAATCTCGTAACTTGATTTTATTTGGTCGGATTATGATAGTTATGCAAGATTTAATTAAACCTTATCTGTCAGGATACCACATAGTAATGCATTTGAGTCAGTTAGCAATAAAGCATCAACTCTGCGAGCAGCCATCCTGCGGCAAGCTTCATAAATACTTGTAGTATCAGGTACTGTTAGGGCTTTCGACAGTCGCAGTCTCTTCACTGTCCGCTCTCCGGTCAATCCCCTGAAAAAAAAATGTGTTGGGGAACCAAATATTATTACTAGAAAGAAATGATACATAAATGATCACTTTGACTACCCCTAACCTGAAATCATAATTTTAACATTCGGTACATTCACTAGCAAAAACATTTCCAGCTATGACTGTCACTTAATACATTTTTCACGTTGTGGTCAACAAGTTAAGGATGAAGAAGTGGGTGACTTTTAATGGCTAAGCAAAGGCAGAGATAAGTTGCATACAAGACAAACTCAACCAGCCCAAACGAAGAACAGACTAAAGCCAATAAACTGAATTGGCAAGAACCTTAAGCAAACTTGTACAGCCTAATGAACCACGTAACACACACTCGCTTTTAATATTGAACGTGGATATGTAGCAGAGAAGGTACATTCATTAACACAGCTTTTCCATGTATTTTTAAGGATAGTTATGGACTCCCTACGCCCAGTTTGATATGGATCCATTGGTATAGAGGAAATCCAGGTAAACGGGCTGTCACAACCATCTATATGCAACTGCAATTCACTCTATTCCAGCTCTTAATCCAGTTTGCTTTGACTTAGTATAATATAAGATAGCGACCTATATTTGGATTTCGATTCCAAAAGCTTAATTTCCAGAATGCTAGTGCATTAGGCATGCATTATTCCATCTCACATTTAGCTTTGGTCCTTGTCCCCCAGAACACAGCTCTAGTGCCAAATTTCCAATACTTAGAATAAGTGAAAAACTAAGCAACGAGAGTATCTAGTACAGCAAAACCAACATCCTATCTCACGCTTAATTGTTTTGAGTCAATGACAGGATTAATTGGAGCATATTGCACCAAGAGCCCCCCAAAAAATCTCGATCATTTCTTTTTCTATTTTTTATGATGGTGTCTCCGGGCCAACCTGCACGCCGAATACTTGCTAACTCCCACCAGCACAGGTACCGGGTAATTCTGTCCACCAAGGGACAAGGCTTACGTAGATGAGATTCATGAGAAGACCTAGTGTTTTTTCACATACATACTCATTCCAGGATATTGAGCCTCAATGACATTTTACATAATTGAACCTAAGTTAAATTATACGTAATGAAAGAGAACGAATAAAGATATTGCTATTCATGTCTACAAAAACCATTGCAAGAGAGCTTTATTTAACAAAGGATGATGATGATGAATTAAAACGCACATGGAACGAGACGACGACATGGACTTTCGAGGAGCGGAATCAGGTTGTCCTCCTCCTCCACCATTAATATCACCCGCTGTTTTCTTCTTCAAGTTAGATGTCGTGCTCGTCAACGACATCGAGCTCCTCCTCGACGACGGTCCTCCTCCTTGACTCGTTGTCATCTCTACTCCCAATTCCAATCAAAATTATCCACAGCAATTTTCAAATTGAACCTAAGAAAATCACGTAACTACTTAATACACAAAATTGTATCAACAAACGATCAAGCAGTAGCAGTGGCTAGATAATTTTGGAGATAAATGAATTGAGTAAATGATGAAGATGCCTTTTCTCCGGGAAAATTCTTGAGATGAATTTTCCAGGAAACGGCACGGAAGAGAGAGAAGGAACGGTTAGAAATGGGAGAAGGAAAGAGAGGAATGGCAATTGCAATTGAATATTTTGGGAGGAAGCCGGTTTCTTAGACCAATAATATTATTCCACGTCAACGAATGTCCGCCTCCGGAATATGATCCCAATTTCACTGGAGACGTGCGGCGTTGAATTTTGGACACTGAAATTTTTTCTGTTTTTTGTGGATTTTACTGCTTTCCTTTTTGTCTCTTTTATTTCTTTCCTTTTTCTTTTGTTTTTTACTCTTTTTGTCCTTGTAACTCTTACGTTGAAAATTTCTGTCTTCCGAGTTTGGCACAAAGTAAGGTCAAGCGTGCTGTGCCGCCGTCCCCTTAACAATAGTACCTAACCACATAATTTTCCGTGACAACTTTTACTCCATTATTTTATTTTGATTCAAAATAAGTGTTTATTTATATAATCAAGAAAAATTCAATCTATTTTTTCAAAATTACCCTTATGTACGTATCCCTAAAAAGTTTTCTTACTCCTCACATTAAATAGTTAATTAAGGGTAGTTTAGTCATACTAGGTATTTTTGTATAGAATTTAGTATTATGCCAAAAGCAAATTGGTCACTTATTATGGACCGAATGAAGTACCATTTTAGCATAATAATTGTTTCATTAAATAAGATGGATGTCACTTGCTAGCTATAGGAATGTGTAAGTTACTCCTACTGGCTACCACATTATAACAACGTATATAGCATCGTGGAGGGTGATGGAACGAATAAATTTTTCGCCCTTAACCAAAAAACTCGAATTCAAGCTTTAAAATAGGAAAACTTCTCGTAAAGAACGTGTCTTTTTTTTTTTACGTCTATAAGTTTCGAATATTCAACTTATAAAATCAAATCTAAAATCACGACCTTCAGGATCCAAATGGTTAATTACTATTTTTTTTTTGGAAAACAATGGTAATTACTACGGAGTAGCATAATAAGAAATCCGGGGGGATTATCTTAAAATAAATAGAAATGTGTTCAACACAAAAAGAAATGGACAACGATCAACGTGTTGACCTTTGCATAATGCTTTTTTAAAATAAATATATTAAGCCTGTCTTATACAAACGCACCAATGTTTCCCGATGACCTAGTGACGCAGAACTATTCTTCCTTGCCTTTACACATTTACAAGGGGCAGCATTTTCCTTATTTTTGCAATCTTTGGACAAAGTGCCGTTGTTCCTGTTTTAAACGCGAATCTTCACCCCTTAATCTACAAATAAAATAAGATAACTTTGGTCATCGTTTTTATATTCTGAAAATTCAAGCATTATTAACCCAAATAATGTTTACAGTTAATGAAGGTCACAACTCACAAAGGAGTGAAAAGAGGGACTAAATGGCTGAGTGGCGCAAATTAAATTGTAGGATTAACGCAATCACGTAAGTTTAATTGGTTGTCCAATACATAGTACAGTGAAATAATTAATCACGTAAGCCTAACTGAGTAGTAGTAGTAGTTTTTCTCTTTCTTTCCTAAGCTGAGTTGTACTTCATTAAAATAGAAATGGTAATACACAGATTATGGATATGTTTGATACGAAGGAAAATGCTTTCCATGAAAAATGTTTTCGTAAAAAATATTTTTATGGAAAATGAGTGATTTTATCACTTATTTCCCCTTGTTTGGTTGGTGAGTGTTGACCTAGACAGCCATGACAGAAGAATAAAAAAAAGTCGGTGAAGAAGAAGTAAAAGCTTCATTCTCTGTATTAGAAATAAACTGTTCTAACTAATTATGAGTAGCTACTGTACATATATAACTAACTCCTATTTATACTACTAACTAATTAACCCACCCTTTTTATCTACTAACTTCATCTAATTACAAAGTATTAAATTAACCACTAGACTCTACAACTGTTTCTTCTACACACCCCCTCAAGCTGAGGGATGAAAACACACTCTTCATTCCAGCTTGCAGAGTAAGTAATCATGTTGTGGACTGCATAGACTCTTGGTGAAGATATCTGCCAGTTGCTTTCTTGTACCAATATGCTGAGTTTGAATCATTCCTTCTTGAATCTTTTCCCTTACACAATGACAGTCTATGTCTATGTGTTTGGTTCTTTCGTGAAAAATAGGATGAGCTGCAATTTGAATTGCAGCTTTGCTATCACAGTGAAGTTGAACTAGAAGCTCAACTGATACTCCTAACTCCTCAAATAATCCAACCAACCACTTTATCTCTGCAACAGTAGTGGTCATGCTTCTGAACTCAGCTTCGGCTGAGCTTCTTGAAACTGTTCCTTGCTTCTTTGATTTCCAGGAGATTAAGGCATCGACAAACTTCACAACATAACCTGTAACTGACTTTCTTGTCTCTACACAAGCTCCCCAATTTGAATCACAGAAGGCAACCAGCTTTTGACTGCTAGTTGATGGTAGAAATAGCCCAAGACTAGGATTGCTTTTAATGTACCTGCTAACTCTCATAGCAACATTTAGATGTGACTGCTTGGGAGCATGTATGAACTGACTCAAAACCTGCACCACAAATGCTATGTCAGGTCTAGTCATGGTCAAATACAACAGTCTTCCCACTAATCTTTGATAGCCACTTTTGTCTTCAAGCAACCTGTCATCAGACAAGTCCTCCTTGTTGAACACCTTATCAAACTCTATGGAGGTAAGCTTGTAATTGAATTCCAGTGGAGTATGTGCTGGTTTTCCTTCTAATAGACCAGTCTCAGATAGCACCTCAAGTGCATATTTCCTCTGACACATATGGGTGCCTTTTTCTGATCTTGAAAACTCTATGCCAAGGAAATACTTCAGTTCCCCTACACTACAAAAAACTGAAACTAGCTACGAACGCCGTCGCTAATTTGTCGCTAAAACGCTCGTAGCTAGTAGAATTTCTTGATAATCCGTTGCTAATTCGTCACTAAATGAAATTAGCAACGGATTTTTCTGTTTAGCTACAGAATTTTTCCGTCGCTAAAACCTGATTTTTTTAGTAGTGCTAAGTCTTTCATCTTAAACCTGTTCTGCAAGTCCTTTCTAGCATTCTCAATCAAGTTTAGATTATTGCCAGTCACAAGAAAATCATCAACATAGACAAGTACAATCACCAAATCTGCTCCCTTCTTGTGTGTAAACAAAGAATAGTCATAGTGTGACTGTACAAATCCTAGATCTGTTAATGCTTCTGTCAACTTTAAGTTCCATTATCTAGGAGCTTGTTTAAGTCCATACAAGGACTTATTTTACTAGCACACCTTCTAATACTCCCCCTGGCTTGAAAAGCCATAATCTGCATATAAACTTCTTCACATAGATCTCCCTATAAAAATGCATTATAAACATCCATTTGAAACACAGACTAATGAGAAGCAACATCAAGAGCCACTATAGACCTTACTGTGACCATCTTAGCTACAGAGGAGAATGTTTCAGGGTAGTCCAACCCTCCTTGCTGGTTGTAGCCTTTGGTAACCGGCCTTGCTTTATATCTTTCCACTTCTCCTGTGGACTTGTATTTGACCTTGAACACCCACTTGCAGCCTATGAGAACTTTGTTTGGAGGAAGGTCTACAATTGTCCAAGTATTATTTCTCTCAAGAGCTGACATTTCAGACTTTATAGCATCCACCCATAATGGATCAATACTGGCTTCAGCATAGGTCTTGGGTTTTACAATTGCTGAATAAGCATCTAAAGAGGACCTGTAAGCAGGAGTGAGATGGCCATATATCACATAGTTGTACAGTGGATATGGGCAAGAGGATTTCTGTTGAACAATATAATCTCCCATCCATACAGGAGGCCTTGATTCCCTCGAGGATCTTCTAAGTTTTACTGGCTGAGGAGAAGAATCACTGGCAGGAGATGATGGAATAGGCTGAGAAACATCATCAGAAGTGAAGTTCGAAGGAAAAGGAAATGGAGCAGACACATCAGAAGACTCAGGAGTATCAGGTTCAACCAGTTGCACCACATGGAATATAGGAGAAAGACCAATGTTTATGTGCTTGAAGGGAAAGATATCTTCTTGAAAGACAGTGTTTCTGCTTACAAAGAACTCCTTAGAGGTTAGTTCATAGAGGTAATATACTTTCTGAGTTGTGGAATATCCAAGGTGGACTGTTGGAATTGCTCTTGGACTAAATTAGCTTCCTTTCCACTGTTTTGGACAAAGCATTTACACCCAAAAGTTCTTAGATGTGTCAGTTAGGGCTTCCTTCCATTCAGTAGTTCATATGGAGTTTTGCTCAAAATGACCTGATCATGCACCTGTTCACCAAGTAGCACGCATTATTAACAGCTTCATCCCAGAAATATTTGTGATCCCAGTGTCGATTATCATTGTCCTTGCCATGTCTTCAAGAGTTCTATTCATCCTCTCTACAATACCATTTTGTTGAGGTGTTCTTGGAGCTAAAACATTGTGAGTGATGCCATTTTCAGTGCAGAACTCATCGAATTTGACATTGTCAAACTCCGTCCCATGATCATACCTAATGCAGGCTACTTTATTACCCATATTCACTTGGATCTTCTTGACAAATGCAACAGCACTACAACAGACTCTGCTTTAGTAGGCATTAGGAAGAACCATGTATATCTAGAGAAATCATCTACTAGAGTCAAAAAATATCTCTTACCATCATGTATAGGAACCTTATAAGGACCTCATACATCAGCATACACAAGATCAAAAGGCTTAGCAGAACAAGTAGTACTTGTAAGCATGTGATTTTTGCTTCGCGGAAATTACTCCAAAAGAAAAAAAGAAAATATATGCATAAGTGTTTCTTGTTATTGGTTGATTTTTACTAAGTGTTAATTTGTGGGTGTATAAATTTATTTTAATTATTCAAGAGTTTTGTTTAAATTAAAATGGAAAGGGAAGGAGGACACTCGGTATTGGGCCAGGAAATTAAACAAGAATAGGCCCAAAACGAGTTGGCCCGATGAGCAAAATGGCCCGTCTCTTTAAAGGGGTCCAAACGGCATCGTTCTATCCCGTCTAAGCTGGGCCGTTGATCTCAAACGGATCAACGGCCAGGATCACACCCCAGATCCGTTAGCATGACCCGGTCCATCCCCATACCCGGTCTTAACCCACCATCACCCCCCGAACGACGTCGTCCCTCTTCAATGATTAGATCCTGGCCCTTGATCTCACATGATCCGACGGCCAGGATCTAAACCTCAAAATCATATATAAAGCCCAACTTGGTTACCCCGCCCCTATCCAAAACACCCCCCGGCTTCATCGTCTCCCTGACCAACCCTAACACCCAAACCCTAGCCGCCACCCCACCCCTTCGCCTGAAAGCCGGCGGCAACGGTGCCGTTGGCCATGAGTCTAACACCCCTGAACCACCATGACCCCCCTCTCCAAATCCACACTCAGCTTACCTCGAATCTTCCCCGAACGTCTCGAATCTTCATTCGAAGATCCGAGACCAAACCTAGATCTACACCAAACCACCCCATATTCACCCTAGTCACTCCCCTAACGTCCCTCAGGCCTTAATCAGCTTTGGTTCCGGTCAGATGCAAGCAGAACTTGTCGAATCCCAAACCTGAGTTCAAGAACCCTAAAAAACCAAACCTGTTTCGTTTGAGGTAAGTGTCCGATGTAATCGTCTTTTCTTTCCTCTTGTTTAGGTTTATGCATATGTTTGTGGATTTGTTCTAGATTATTTTTGATTATTTTCTGTCCATCTTCAAAGACCCTTTTGTTTGGTCGATTTCTTTTCTCAAATGTTAGTTGAGTGTTATAAGATGTTTAGTCGCCTCGATTGATGTTGTCGACCAGTTAAGTTTCATAAACTCCATGTTAAATGCCCCGAGTTTGGAAATAAATTGGTGCTTTGTTTAATCTGTGATGTTTGTCGATTAATTGTTACGTATATTAGTTTGTATAGTCGACCTGAGTAACGTCGTCAAATAATTAAGTGTTGTAAAGTTCCATTGTTGTCCGAAAAAGGCCTGAAACACTCAGTTTGTTTCTGTTTTAAGTTTAGTTGATTAGCGACTAATTAGTATACGTTATAACTCGCAAAGTCGACTCGACACATGTTTGACGTTAGTTTCGCAGTATTGAATAACAAACGACCTAACTCTTACTGGCTGATTTTGTTGATTGTTTGTGTGGGACTGATTATAGGTTGGTTTGTTAGCTGTAGCTGTGGGGGGGTTCGAACTAGTTCTCAAAGGGTCATAACTGACAGATTCAATAGAATGAAAGGATGGGGCAAAGCAGCAATGATCCAGGGTTTGTTGGGTAATCTTGGTTGGGAAAAGACTGATTAAATATTCAGGATTAATGGGCTATCAATTGTTTAATCAGAAATGCTATTAATCTAGTATTAGTAGGGACAAAACATAAGAGTATGGGAGTTTAATACTTAACTAAACCCATGACTCTTGAATAGAGAAATAGGCCAGGCGTGGGGAACTAAATAACTGGCATCAAGAAGATGCCTAGGCATGGGGAATGAAGGGGATGGGCAGACCATAGGCTGGAAATTCTAGGCAGACCTGAGGGGGTTCTCTTTTAGGTTATAAATAGAGCTATTTTTAGCTAAGAAGGCTGGACATTTTTTAGTCTTCAGAGAGGTTTTAAGTTGGAAAAACTAAAAGAAAGAAAGAAAAAGAAAAATTTCAGAATATCGTAACCAAACATTGTCTGAAAACTACATAAGAGTTCAAGTTGGTCAAGCTGTCTTTGCCAATTGCTGTTAGTTATCTGCCGAGCTGTTTGTGATTGTTGAACTGCTGGTGTTGTTACATTGAATACTCTGTTTTTCTGCTGGATTCATTGTTCTGTTTCTGGGATTGTTTGTTTGTTGCTCGACCACTTGTGAGCTTCATCATTGTTGGCTGGTTGTTGTTGCTGTGTTGTTGCTGTGTATCTGCTGTTACTGTGTTTGTTGCATACTACTCAGCTGATCATTCTCCTTCTTCTTTTGCTTTGCTATTACCAGGTACACGATTAATACACTGTCAATGTAACTTGAAAGTTGAGCATGGATACAAAAGAGAAGAGTTGAAGATGTTTATTTCATACATAGACTGTTATATGGAACATCATTATAATGCATAATAGTTTACATTTTTGTTTGGATACTGGCATTAGACCTCATACTTAGCAAAATGACAATTGTAGGGTAACTTGATATTTTAGTATGTGTGTAGGTTGATAGATGAAAGGTTTGACAATATACTAGGTTATAGCTCAGAAACTAGTTATGTCTGTGATTAACATGACCATGAATGCATGAAAGCTGCCAACCATTAGTTAATCTTTTTCCCCTTTGATCAACTGCCTTGTTATAACTGATAAACTACATCTTAGAACAAAGAACTAGTTCAGGGCCTCAACCTCACGAAGGTCGAGCCCAAGTCGAAACGGGCTAAGCAGGCTTTCACCGGAAATCACTGGCTCAGGCCTGGCGAATCCCGCATAAGCTGGGTTTGGGCCCATGAGGTCCGATTGCTCGCCCATGGGTGTGGTCCTGTTTCTAATTTTTGTTTGAAAAAGCATTCGGAATCCTGCTGTAAATAACTGTAAACATGTAATTAACTAGGGCTATTTCTGCTTCCAACTGGTAGAGACAAATGCGACAAGAAACATAGCTGCTATAGGATACCCTTTAAAATAAAAAGATGAGATGAGCCTCAACAAATAAAGAACGCACAAGCTGCGGGGCCCTCGTTAAATGTATATGTCGAAGCATTCAGTTTCCGGGGCGGACCGTTTAGCAAATTCCACGGCCCTACCAAAAATAACAATACGCTAGTCGCTTTAGGCGCGTATCTTAATAATCTTATCTTCTTAAACTCGGGTGCGCATTTCATGTGACCCAAATCCAAATCCTAAAACATTGAACAAAAATATATTCCGGACCACGGGCGCATTTCATGTGACGCGAGCTAAAGACATGTTTTAAGCAATGTTCATGTTTCTTTTAAAATAATAATAATAAAGCGGTAAAAAGTTAAAATTGGCACATCGGTTCATAATTGTATTAAAATAAGATAAATAAGCCGAATATAACAGTTGAGCGACCGTGCTAGAACCACGGAACTCGGGAATGCCTAACACCTTCTCCCGGGTTAACAGAATTCCTTATCCGGATTTCTGGTATGCAGACTGTAATATGGAGTCATTCTTTTCCTCGATTCGGGATTAAAATTGGTGACTTGGGACACCCTAAATCTCCCAAGTGGCGACTCTGAAATAAACAAACCAATCCCGTTTCGATTGTCCTTTAATTGGAAAAAACTCCCTTGTACCCTCGCGGGTGCGTAAAAAGGAGGTGTGACAGCTCTGGCGACTCTGCTGGGGATTTACACCCAGAACCACTGGTTCAGGGTTAGAAATTCGAGCTTAGATAAATTGTTATATTTGGTTTTACCTGATTTTTACATGTTGAGCCTAATGTGCTAAATGCTGCTTTTACCGCTTTGATATTACGTGAACTGTATATAAATTGTGCCGAAACCCCTATCTTTTCTGAGTCTTCTAAATCATGAAGAAGGGAGTACTTCGTACGACTTCTTTTCTGTATAGTGTCAAATCCCAATTTAGAACGAGGTTCGGACAAGTTGCTAAGCCGGTGAAGCTTCTGTATTCCCGGTACGCTGCCCCCCTCGGCTCGAGCTGTCCGCTCGGGTAAGCCAGGTCTAGAACAAACACCCAGGTTCTGAACCTAGAATAACTCAACTTCATGCCAGATCCCTAGTAGGAACGCTTATCTGCATCATGTGCATTTTTGACTTAGGGGACTCAACACAGGGGTTGGGTCCGGCTAGGAATAGCAACCTGAAACAGAAAAGGCCATCCTGATGCATCCTGCTCACTGCTTGTGCATTTATTTGCTTTGAACATGCATGATGACTGGTTTTGAATGTTGGGAAATTTTTACAAAAAAAATGACAAAGTTCAAATAGAAGAGAAAATGGGTATATTTTATTTTAATAGTTTGGTTTTACTAAAAACAAAGGAAAAGAGAAAAGAGAAAAATAGCATGCTGAGAATGAGGAATGAGTTTTTATTTTAATTTTCTTTATTTTCAAAAAAAAAATATATATATATATATAAACTAGTTAGTTTATTACCCGAACTACGTCGGTTTGATTCTCACCGGATGTGGGATACGTAGGCAACCCTCATCGGGTCCAACTCCTTGTTTCATTTTACCAATAATGATATACAACAAAGTATATATGTATAAATATATATACACATGTATATATATACATATATTGTTTTTTCGAAGATTTTTTGTTTGGAATCAAAATAAAGATTTTTGCTTTCGCCTAAAAACACCTTAATAAATGTGCAGGATGAGCACAGAGCAAAATGAACCGTTCTCGGCCCTCAGCGAGGTCCATCTACAACTCCACATGTGGTGGAATGACTTGGAAGTCGATGGCAAAGAGATAGCGGGAAGAGTATTGGGAGGTTTTGTCGATTTGCTGAGTGTTAGGCCAAGGACAGATATTCTTGAAGCTCTAATACCATTTTGGGACCCAACCCGCAGTGTATTCCGTTTCGTTGACTTTGAACTTTCACCAACACTGGAGGAAGTCGCCGGATATGCAGGATTGAATGGGAGGTTAAGAGGGCAATACCTACTTTCGCCAAGGCCGGTATCTCCGCATGCGTTTTTGGATCTGCTAAGCATCAGTCGAAAGATACAACATGATGATTTATCGAGAGGATATTGTGATCTCCATTTTTTGTATCAGCGGTACGGAACTCCGCAAGGTTTCGAGGAACCAAGCCTCGGACTAACTCATGGCGGGAACAGAAACAAATGGGAAGCAAGACGTACTTTGGCTTTCATCACAGCGTTCTTGGGAGTCGTGGTCTGTCCAAGGAAGGATAAAAAGATAGAGATAGGCCTTGTAGGGATGGCCAACGTTGCAATCAAAAGAACCGACAGTACTGTGGTTCCTTTGATTTTGTCCGAAATCTACCGAGCTTTAACTGTATGCCGAGAAGGAGGCAAGTTCTTCCAAGGTTGCAATCTGTTACTTCAGCTATGGATGCAAGAACACCTCCATCACCGAGTAGGATACATGAACCACGGGTTGACCGAGAGGAATTGTATCAGCGGCTTCGAGAAACGCATGACAGGCGCCAGATTTCCTAAAGGTGTCGAAGCATAGTTTACACGGTTGAGGTAAACAACAGCGAACCAAATTGAATGGGCATTCGGTTAGTTGATTGATACTGAGGTGATCTACATGTCGACTGAAGAATGTCATGTTCTCTTAATGGGACTTCGCAGCATCCAACCATATGCTCCTCATCGGGTATTACGACAGCTGGGCAGGTTTCAAGTAATCCCTACTGATGAAGATCTGAGCAAGCATGCTATTGAGCTGAGCCCGGGAGTCATCTTTCCCGAGGGGAAGATTAGAAAGTTGTGGCACGAATGTAGATTCTTGGAACCCAAGACCATGGTACGAGAATTAGCCAAAGGTGAGGCAGACCCAAAGTACGATGCTTGGTTCGAAAGAAGGTTTCAGATTCGGCAAAGACCTGCTAAAAGAGCCCATGTCCAACAATTCACAGATGATTCGCAGGAGCAATGGGGATGGTTAAAAAGGGAGAAAGGTTACTGGGTTGAAATCGGGAAGCTAAAGCAACAATTTGAAAGGATTGTATTTGAGAACAACGTGCAAGTCGCCTCGGAGCAGGCTGAAAGAAACAAGCTAGCCCAAGAGAACCAGACACTGAAGGCCCGCCTTCGCCAAGCCAGTAAGAGTAACATTGACCGACAGAAGCGTCGCTCCGACGAAAGATTGATAGCAAGTTTGAAAAATCAGGTCATCCAAAGCCAAGAAGAATTAGAACAATCAGAAGCTTGCATAGCAAGGATGAAGGTCAAATGGGCAAAAGGTACAATGGCCCGGAGGCAGCATCTGCAACAGGTCATAAGGGATTATGAAATGAGCATCGGGATATTAAGGAAGACGAACTCCACTCTTCATGATCAAATCATCAAACAAGCACGAGATGCTCAGGCCGACATAAGACATTGTTACGATGCAATGGCCTGCATGGAAAGACAAATAGAGATATTCCAAGATCGACTTGCTGACAATGCTCAAGCACTGGGATTAAAGAACCGGCGAATAGAGTAGTTGTTCGCTGAAAGGGACAACATTCGAGGAAGGATCGACGAGATTGGGCGCCACATCTACATGAGATGCCTAGCATGCGAGCAAATGACTCTCACACCTCCTTTTTACATACCCGCGAGGGTACAAGGGAGTTTTTTCCAATTAAAGGACAATCGAAACGGGATTCGTTTATTTATTTCAGAGTCGCCACTTGGGAGATTTAGGGTGTCCCAAGTCACCAATTTTAATCCCGAATCGAGGAAAAGAATGACTCCATATTACAGTCTGCGCACCAGAAATCCGGATAAGGAATTCTGTTAACCCGGGAGAAGGTGTTAGGCATTCCCGAGTTCCGTGGTTCTAGCACGGTCGCTCAACTGTTATATTCGGCTTGATTATCTGATTTTATACAAATATGAACTTATGTGCAAAATTTTATCTTTTTACCGCTTTCTTACTTATTGTTATTATTTTACGAGAATTGCAACGTCGTGGAAACATATCTCGAACCACGTTACATCAATGCACCCGTAGTTGTTTGGCATATCTCGACTCGGTTGAGATTTGGATTTGGGTCACATAAATGTGCACCCGAGTTAAGGAAAATAAATTATTAAAGGCGCGCCTAAAGCAACTAGCGTCTTGTTATTTTGGGGAAGGCCGTAAAATTCGCTAAACGGCCTGTCCTCGAATTCTAAGTATTTTAATATATACATTTAGAGGGCCCCGCAGCTTGTGCATTTTTTGTTTGTCGAGGCTCGTCTCATTCATTATTAAAAAGAATTTGTAATGTCATGGAAATACATCTCAGACCACGTCACAATCAATGTACCCGTGATTAGAGACACATTTCGATTTCGTTGAGATTTGGATTTGGGTCACATAAATGTGCACCTGAGTTTAAGGAGATAACATTATTAAATACGCGCCTAAAGCGACTAGCGCAGGGTTATTTTGAGAAAAGGCCGTGAAGTTCGCTAAGCGGCCGATCCCGAGTTCTAAGTAATTAACACATACATTTGTGAGGGCCCCACAATCTATATATTTTACTAGGCGAGGCTCATCTCATTTATTTTAAATGGACAAATCCTAAAGCGACTACATCTTTTCTATTAAAATTAGTCTCTAAAATAAATAAAGAAAATCCTAATTAATTACGAGCTTTTTTTTATTTAAGAAAGCATGGCATACTAATTGCTATATTAATACAAATATTGATGAACAAAAATTTTACTAAAAAAAATTCGAAATTATAAATAAAATAAAAATTTGACAACTAATATTCAAAAGAATTAAATATAGTTAGATTGAAGCTCGCATTGTTATATATAAAAAAAAACTATTGGTATTAATTATTCACAACCATTTGAAACTGGATTTAACCATAATTACTAAAGCTTAATAGAAAGTTTATTAGACTTAAACGTTCTTCTAATTTTGTTTGAACTCAAATCATGCCTTAATACCTAATTCACGAAATTTAGTTCAAATTCATGCCTTAGCTAAATTTAAGTACTTGTTCACAATTAACCTACTGTTGATAATCTTAGAACCTTCATAGCTAGTGAAGTAACCCGTTTTGCCAAGCCGATTCATTAAAGACTAACTTATGTTATTTTCTCTTATTCCAATTATTATTCAATAATACATAAAATAGCCTAAATACAATCAATAAAAGGAACAGAGAAAAAGCGAAATTAAAACTTCAAAATTCGATTCTTCATATGTATTCATGCTTCCACATTTTTAGCTTGCAATAACTAGTATTACATTCGTGTACCTGGTATTGGAAAACAAGAGAAGATGAAGCTGAGAAGCAGCAACAGTAGTAACAATGTAGCACAACAACGACAGTCCAGCAACACAGGAATAGACCAGTAACAGTAGGAATAGTAGAAAACCCAGGAGACTATAAACGACTCCAAGTATAGAGAAGAAGTAAAAGGCAGGAAGGTTCTGACTATTTCAGATCTTAAGCGAGGCAATGAAATAGTAACTATTCTTTTTCAACTTCAAAACTCTCCAAAATGAATTCTGCCCCTGTATATTCAGTGTATCCAGAATGTATATCGGGTGTATACTTCTCACTCCGCCCCCTCTTTTTTCTTCTCTCTATCTAGTTTTTCCTCTTTTTTTCCACCTTCTTCCTAAATTTTCTCTTCTATTTATAGCAAAATTTTCGAAATTTTCAGATTTGTTTTTTTTATTATTTTATTATTTTTTTAATTAAAGGAAATCCCACTTACAAATTGCTTTTATTTTTTTTGAAAAAGAAATCCCACCTTTATTTACTTTTATTTTTAAAATTCCAACTTTAATTACTTTATCTTATTTAAAATCCCACTTTTTATTTTTCTAAAAGAGAATCTCACTTTATTTAACTTTTCTTTAAAAAACAAACCACTATCTTTTCTTTTTCTTTTAAAAATGCTACTTTCAATTACTTTAATTTTTTTTAAATTTTCAGATACCTTTATATTTATTTTTTAATTCCAACCTTATTTTACTTTTAAATTTTTTAAAACTTTTTACTTTTTTTTAAATTTTCTACATTCTTTTACTTTTTTTTATTTTTTTATTTTTTATTTTTTTAAAATCATTTCCGAAATTACTATATATATATATTTTAAAATAAAAATAATAAATAAAATAAAATATTTTCGGATTTTTTTTTATATATAAAAAAACAAAAACTAAAACTATTAATAGTGATAATTCACTTTTTATTTTTTATTTTTTCGGTTTTGTTTTGTGTGGGACAAAAATGAAGAAGGGGTGTTGGGTTAATGGAGCGGACCGGATCGACCCGGTTTGAAACGGACCGGGTCATGGGGAAAGTTGGGCAATTATTTGGGCCTGTGGTTTGAAATTGAAGAAGTGGCCCAATCCGATTTTTCTTTGTATTTTTGTTCTCTTTTCTTCTTTTATTTTTCTAAAACTAAATTATAAAAGTACTTAAATTATTATCAAGAACTAAATTAAGTTATAAAAGCGCAAATTAACTTCCAATAACAATTAACGCACAATTAAGTAATAATTAAGCATAAAATTGTATATTTGGACATTAAATGCTAAAAATGCAAAAGGTGCCTATTTTTGTAATTTTTAATTTTTGTAAAACTAATTTAATTACTAACAATTGTAGAATTAAATCCTACATGCAAAATGCGACATATTTTTATATTTTTTATTAATTTAACAAATAAGCAAACACAAACAAATACAAATAATTATCCAAAAATATCACAAAAATACTCAAAATTGCACACCAAGGAAAATCATTTTATTTTGCATTTTTTGGGAGTATTTCTCATATAGGGCAAAAATCACGTGCTTACAATACTTGCATTATTGCCGAGCTTATCAATCGTGCATCCATTGTTGCATATGTCCATGCTTCGAAAGTATCACGGGTGAAGCATTTTTTTTAAACGATTTAACCAAACCTTTGCTTCAAAGGTTTCCTACATATCCTTGGCTAAAGGGGAATCAGGTTGATGTAGTTCGGGAAGTTTTGGTAGCTGGGACTACCGTGGGGCTGCAATATTACTGCTGTTGCATGCTGTTATCACTACTTACCGATCTCCTTGTTACACCGTGCTTAAAAGAAAACAAGAAGCTAGGCTAGACTAAAATTTGTTCTTGTTGCCTTGCTTTCTTGTCGGCTTGTGTTTCCTCTGGTGCTTTTCTTCCGTGGATTTGGGAATGACACTGGCCTTTTGCTTTTCTGAATACCAGTTTTCATCATTTTGCTCGGTCCGCTAGGGACATGGCTTTCTTCATAAAGCTTTTTGGCGGTTCCTCTGGTGGGTACGGCTCTCTTCATCAGACTTGTTATGCTGGGCATGATTTAATGTTCACCAGCTGCTTCTTTCAAGACGCCTCTTTTCTTCCTTTTGACTCATGCGCCTGAATTTGTGCTGGGACCTCTTGTTGCAACCTTCTGTTTCTAGTGCTGAGATTTTATTGTTTCCTGCTGGAGATTCTTGTTGTAACCCTCTGTTTTATTGTCTTCTGACTTGATCTTGAAATGTATGCCTCTGTTATTATGGGCGGGCTCCCAACTTCAACACTTGAAAAGTCAAGACTGGAATGTATGCCTCTGTTATCTGGGCGGGCTCCCAACTTCAACACTTGAAAAGTAAAGACTGGAATGTATGCCTCTGTTATCTGGGCGGACTCCCAACTTCACTACTTGAAAAGTAAAGACTGGAATGTATTCTTCTGTTATTATGGGCGGGCGCCTGACTTCATCATCTTGAATTTAACAACCTTTATTCTCCAGGTGGGATCCTACAACCAAAACAAACAAAACAAACGAGAATTTCCTAACCCAGTTTGCACTGGGAAGATTTGTGAGTCGTTAGCAAAATTGTAACCTATTTATACTACTGATGCAATGATGAGAGTAAACTAAAGACTAGGCTAGGTTGTGCATCTCCTACGAGTAAAACCAAAACTCTTGCTAGCAAATGTGTCTGCTAAAAAAACCTCAATGACTCAAACTAGAAAGTGCTTCTTCTATAGTTGAATCGGAATGAGCTAAACTAGGAAGTGCGTCTCCTAAGGGTGAAAACTTCAAAGAACTAGACTAGGAATTGTGTTTCTTATGGTCGAACTCAAAATGAATCAAACTACGAAGTGCATCTCCTAAGGGTGAAATCTCAATTCCGGAAGTGCGTCTCCTGAAATAAAGTATAACCTGAAAAAGCCAAACTAGGAAGTGCATCTCCTAAAGTAAAAGTATAACCTGAAAAAGCCAAACTAGGAAGTGCGTCTCCTAAAGTAAACTTAATTCAGGAAGTGCGTTTCCTATACACGAAATTAAACTTAGGAAGTGCGTCTCCTAGGGGTTAAATAGTCTTAGGAAGTGCGTCTCCTATGGGTGAAACCTTAATGATTTTGAACTAGGAAGTGCGTCTCCTATGAATGAAAATAATTTAGGAAATGCGTCTCCTATGCGTGAAATCTTAATTTAGGAAGTGCGTCTCCTATGGGATAAAAGTAAACT
Organism: Nicotiana tabacum; assembly: GCF_000715075.1. NCBI lineage: Eukaryota > Viridiplantae > Streptophyta > Magnoliopsida > Solanales > Solanaceae > Nicotiana > Nicotiana tabacum. The sequence continues at coordinate 163,840,746 of NC_134085.1, read as the reverse complement.
TAGGAAGTGCGTCTCCTATGGGCAAAACTAAACTTTAAGGAAGTGCGTCTCCTATTGGGTACAAACTAAACTTAGGAAGTGCGTCTCCTATTGGTAGAACTGAACTTAGGAAGTGCGTCTCCTATGGTAAAACTGAACTTTAGGAAGTGCGTCTCCTATGGTAAAACTGAACTTAGGAAGTGCGTCTCCTATTGGTAGAACTGAACTTAGGAAGTGCGTCTCCTATGGTAAAACTGAACTTTAGGAAGTGCGTCTCCTATGGTAAAACTGAACTTAGGAAGTGCGTCTCCTATTGGGTACAATAAACTTAGGAAGTGCATCTCCTATTGGGAAAAACTAAATTTAGGAAGTGCGTCTCCTATTGGTAAAACTTACTTAGGAAGTGCGTCTCCTATGGGTACAACTATACTTAGGAAGTGCGTCTCCTGTTGGTGGAATAAACTTAGGAAGTGCGTCTCCTATTGGTGAAATAAACTTAGGAAGTGCGTCTCCTATTGGTGAAACTTTTCTTAGGAAGTGCGTCTCCTATTGGGTAAAACTAACTTAGGAAGTGCGTCTCCTATTGGGTGAAATAACTTAGGATGTGCGTCTCCTATTGGGTGAAATAACTTAGGAAGTGCGTCTCCTATTGGTACAACTAAACTTAGGAAGTGCGTCTCCTATTGGTGAAGCTATTCTTAGGAAGTGCGTCTCCTATTGGTAAAACTTGGCTTAGGAAGTGCGTCTCCTACTGGTGAAACTATTCTTAGGAAGTGCGTCTCCTATAGGTGAAACTATTCTTAGGAAGTGCGTCTCCTCTTGGTGAAACTTATCTTAGGATATGCGTCTCCTGTTTGTGAAACTAACTTAGGATGTGCGTCTCCTCTTGGTGAAACTATTCTTAGGAAGTGCGTCTCCTTAGGATGTGCGTCTCCTATTGGTGAAACTTAGCTTAGGAAGTGCGTCTCCTATTGGTGAAACTTAGCTTAGGAAGTGCGTCTCCTATTGGTGAAACTATTCTTAGGAAGTGCGTCTCCTATTGATGAAACTATTCTTAGGATGTGCGTCTCCTATTGGTGAAACTGACTTAGGATGTGCGTCTCCTCTTGGTGAAACTTACTTAGGAAGTGCGTCTCCTCTTGGTGAAACTTAACTTAGGAAGTGCGTCTCCTCTTGGTGAAACTATTTTTAGGAAGTGCGTCTCCTTAGGACGTACGTCTCCTATTGGTGAAACTTTTCTTAGGAAGTGCGTCTCCTCTTGGTGAAACTAACCTAGGAAGTGCGTCTCCTCTTAGTGAAACTTACTTAGGATGTGCGTCTCCTCTTGGTGAAACTTAACTTAGGATGTGCGTCTCCTGTTGGTGAAACTTAGCTTAGGAAGTGCGTCTCTTATTGGAACAGACGTGGAATGTATTCCTTTGTTATACAGGTGGGCGCCTAATGGTAAAGACATGAAATGTATTCCCTTGTCATACAGGTGGGTGCCTGAAATATGAAATGCACAGACAAAAAGTATTCCTCTCGTTATTCAGGTGGGCGCCTGTCTATACTAAGACATAAAAGTATTCCTCTCGTTATTCAGGTGGGCGCCTGTCTATACTAAGACATAAAAGTATTCCTCTCGTTATTCAGGTGGGCGCCTGTCTTCGAGAAAATTTTCACAATGAGAAAATTTTCTGCCCCGGTTTGATGATTTTCTTTATGGCCTGTCTTTCTGAGGGCGGATGAACCCGACATATCCTATTTGAGGACGGATGAACCCGACATATCCTGTTCGAGGGCGGATGAACCCGACATATCCTGTTCGAGGGCGGATGAACCCGACATATCCTTAAAACTTGAAAATGTCTTACCTCAATACTTGCTGGGGATTATTTACTTACATGCTGGGGGATAAGTGTTATGAGCTGGGGATAACGCTGTTGAGGATAACACTGCTGGGGGATTTGCATTCCTTCAAAATTGGTGATCCCCTCTTCTGAAACCTGTTGGGAGCGACACTGGCCCTTTGCCTTTCCAAACACAAGTTCCAATCTTTTTGTTCGGTCTGCTGAGGATTCAGCTTCCTTTATTAAACTTGGGGATAACACTGGTTCAAAGATCAGCTCCCTTGAGACTGGTTTTATCTTTCTTCTCCCCTAAATGGGCACCTGCCTTCAAGAAAATTTTCACAATGAGAAAATTTCCTGCCCCGGTTTGATGATTTTCTTTATGGCATGTCTTTCCGCCATCAATAACGTTCATTTTCCCTGTTTCTAAATCAAAGAAAATTTTGTTAGTTTAAAAACATGGTAAGCGGTCATACCACTCTTGTTGTGGATGGTTTCCTCTTTCTCCTTTCCCAACTTTGTGTTCCATTATGCTATCAAAACTTGCTGGGGATGATATTAATTGCTGACACTGGCCCATCCCTTTTATCAATCTCATCTTGATGGGGATACCCTTCTTGACACGGGTTTTGCGCCTGTTCCTTGTACCACTTGGGTGTACTAGTTGATGGCCTATTTTGAAGTCATTTCCCACTGGTTCTGACCAAACAGACTCTACTAGGGAAGTTTTCTATGAAAGGAAAAAGATAAAAAGAAACAAAATAAAAGACAAAGGAAACGATGACTCTTTTACAAAAGAAACTATAAATAAAAATCTATCAAACGCAGATACCGACTCTAATGGCCATGACATGCGTATGTGGCCTATCCTCTACTGTCAATCATCTTTCAAGATCTTCAATTGGCGATTCCCCATCTGATTCTTAATCTTATTTGACTTGTAGTGCCTGAAGGGTTTTCACTATCAAGCCTCTCTCATTTTGGTTTTCTCTCAGCTTTCATCGCCTTATGGTACCTGTGAAGGTTTTCACCAATAAGACTCTCTCATTTGTATCACTTTCCAGCTGGGGATTTGGAGTGTTGCCGGTATGACTCTTTTTGTTGGAGATTAGAGTCCTTTCTGATGTGGAACAGAATGTTATGTTCGCCGGTAAGACTCTTCATTTGTCTGACTTGGCATTTTTTGAAAACTGATCAGAAGGTCTTTCTTTGGACCGTAATGTAGGTTTTGGATAGGCTAGAAAGAAAGGGTATAAATGGCTCAAAAAATACATTAATTTTGGGTTATTAGTTACAACCTTCGGAATTAGGTTTATTTACAACAAACGCAACTTTTGCCCCAGTTTCTTGCTTGGGGATATTTTAATTGATTTTTTTTTCATTTTTCAAAACTATGACCGAGCCGTGAAGCGCCTACGTATCCTCTTTGAGGAATCAGGTTAAACGTAGTTCCCAATTCCTCTTTTTTTCTTGTGACTTTCTTTTCACTCATTTCTTATCTTTGTTTTCTTTTTCTTTTGCTTTTTTTCTTCTTGCTCTTTTTTTTTCTTTTTTGTTTTTGTTGTTTTGCTATTCTCTTTTTCATTTATCTTCCATATTCGTATCTTCTAGTCGTTGATACTGATTCCGAACGAGGGGTATGAAAGAAAAGTAAGTAAGGCTCAAAAGGGGTAACGAATGATAAAGTGTTTAGGTAGCAGAACAAAATGCCTTCGTCATTCCAGTCTTCAAAACATGCCAAGTGCAAACAACACAATTAAACAAAGATTTGCAGTCTCTTCCGATGGTGCTGGATTTTGACAATTATGTTAAACATTTTATTTTTCCTTTGTCATTTCTAAAGCACCGTTGGGAGACACTCTCATTATCATGAACGGCTCTCATGCCAATTTGGTGAATCTTGATTTTAACGGTTTTCTTTGTATTTAACTTGCCCCAGTTCCACATGACTCGGGCTTCAAATAATCCCAAACCGTTCTTATTTCCTTTGAATGCTTTGATCACCTTCCCAGGATTTTATGATTAACTTTTAAGATTAGGCCCAAACTGGGTGCGCATGTCATGTCCCTAGAATCGGCATTGAACGAAATGATAAAAGGACTAAACAAAAAGACGACTGGAAATAACAAAAGACCGGCTTTGTATTAGACTACCAGCTAAATGGTTTGATTAATAAAACAAACAAAACAACCAGAATAAAATCCTAACACAAACTGGACAAAATTTAAAACAAACTGCTATGACAAAATGGAAAGATAAGAAGGTTTGACACAGGACAAAATCCAAATTACAACCTTAATAATCCGGACAACAGAAATGACAACAAAATAAGCCACCAAATGCTTCTTTCTTATTAACCAAGGAACAGAGCGTCCTTCCACTTTATCAAGACTGGCATCTTAGCCACTGAGCTTTGCATCGATACTGCCAAGACCATTACCAGCTTCAATATCATCAACATCGGTCAACAAGTTCTCAAGAGGATTCACGTGCTCCATGTCACTGTCATCGATCACAATTGCCCCTTCCTGAATCATTCTTTCTATTTCCTTTTTCAAAGAACGACAGTCTTCAATGCTATGTCCTTGGACATTAGAGTGATACATGCATCGTACAGCAGGATCGAATCCTTTTGCATATGGGTCTGGAGTATATCCAAGGAGCGGCTCAATCAATCCTGAAAGCTTTAGCTTTTCAAACAAACTTGCGTAGGACTCCCCAATTGGCGTGAAATTGTTTCCTTGCCTTTTGTTTTCCCCCATGCCCCTGTTTTCTAGGGTCGTTGGGTGCTTGAAAACGTTGTGAAGGCAAGAATTCATTACATGGTGCTTGCTCTCGCCAGCGGGGGTGACCTGATGGTTGACCCTGCGACCGGAACTTGTTCGGAGGATAATACTGAGGCGGATTATATGGAGCTCGGGGGCAGGCTTGGGCATGATGGTCTGAAAAGAGTGGCTCTGATGGTGGGTAGTAGGGTTGTGGAAGGTTGTATGAAGTGTGTGGATAATTTGGATGACTGGGCCTGGGCTGGTAGTGAGGGAAAGGACCTCTGAATTTGGACCCAGTACCTGCTTCGACTGATGCGACCTCGAGCGCACCTCCCGCGCCGCTCTGAATAGCCTGGGTCGTCGCCTTGAGCGCTGAGTAATTTAGGATTTTGTCAGACCTTAGGCCCTCCTCTATCATGACCCCTATCTTTACCACTTCATTGAAGGATTTCCCAACCGTTGTCACCAAGTAACCAAAGTAAGTTGGATCAAGCGTTTGCAAGAAGTAGTCCACCATTTCTCCCTCTTTCATGGGAGGATCAACTCTGGCCGCTTGTTCTCTCCAGCGGAAACCAAACTCACGAAAACTTTCCCCAGGCTTCTTTCCAGTCCTTAACAATGTGAGACGGTCCGGGACTATCTCGAGATTGTATTGAAAATGACCTGCGAAAGCCGACGCCAGATCATCCCAAGTGTACCATCTGCTGGAATCCTGCCTGGTATACCATTCTAGTGCCGATCCACTCAGACTTTGGCCGAAATAAGCTATCAGCAGCTCATCTTTGCCACCTGCCCCTCTCATTTTGCTACAGAATTCCCGCAAATGCGCCATGGGATCACCGTGCCCTTCATATAAATCAAACTTAGGCATCTTGAACCCAACCGGGAGTTGGACATCCGGGAAAGGGCATAGATCCTTGTAGGCCATGCTGACCTGGTTGCCCAATCCGTGCAGGTTCCTGAAGGACTGCTCCAGGCTCTTGAACTTCCTCGTCACCTCATCTTGTTCGGGGATTTTAACCGGCTTTTCAATCTCTGCCGGTACCTCTAAGTGCGGGTTGTAGGTATGGGGTTCTGGTGCATGAAATGTGGGCTCAGGGGGATAGTATTGCGTATCAGGAGCCTGAAACAATGGCTCGATGGTCGTTCTTTGTAGGGTGACTGATGTGGGTCCCACAAAAGTGGGAACATTTGGTGTCGGGAGAGGTTGAAGGGATGGTGGAGCTTGGGAATCATGGAGGCTTCTCTCCTGAAGACAACGGTGATTTGGGAGGCTTGTTGAAGGGCCGGAGTGGGGGTATTCGGGCACGTGCCCTAGTGGCTCAGGGCTCCTTTGTGCTTTGGCTAGAGCTAGCTGCATTGTGTTCATCTCTAGTCCCATCCTTTCCATCTTTTCCATCGCTTCCTTTAACAACTGGCTCATCGGCCTTTCTTCCTCGGTACTATTCTGTGAAGTAGTCAAGCTTGTTGTTATCGGTCCTTTGGGTCTAGTTTGGTAAGGGTGTGTTGCCAGAATTCTTTAACAACTAACTTGTCTGGAAACAGACAACAACAAACTTTGTTAGCGTTAGATTTTAACAGATTTGATCACAACACATAGAGGATGCAATGTTCCTAGGCAGTTAACCGTTTCTACATGCTTTGCTTCAAACAACATGCGTCATCCCGGCTTACTCATTTGTCCCTTTTTAAAGTACTTTGGGAAACCCTGTATTTTATTTTATTTCTCCTTTTTTTCTTTCTTAAAAGCGGTCGAATCTTATGGGGATTGCCTACGTATCACGTCCCCGCGCGAATCAGACCAGGCGTAGTTCTGCCCAATACAGATAAACAATACTCAACATTTTATTTTATTTTTTTAATTTTCATATTAAAACCAACTCGGTTTCAAAGGTTTAAAGATGACCTACAAACTTGAAAATCAAACAACCCGCATATTCTAATCAAAAGATTTACAAACTCAAAAACAAACGGCCAGCTTCCTTTCCCCGTTTGTCAAATGCAACCAAACGGCTATTTTTGCAAATGTGGCCCCTTCCAAATTTCACATGAGTTTGAGGCCGGGAAGGATTATTTTATGACACTTTACCAATTTGTCCATTCTTTTACGAAAATAACCTTTCGACAACTGAAAGATACTCTAAGGCTATTTCGGTAAGAACGGTTTAAGACGCGGCCGAAGCTGGCTCGACTTATTATGACAAAATTCAAACGGTATTCACCTGACCGCCGACTCTTTGTTTTTTTTTCTTTTCAAATTATAATAAAAACCTGGTATTGCAAACACGGCCCTTAAGCGCCTCGGGGACGAAGATTTATAGGGCTGTGTGGGTCAACTAGACCAAAAATCCTAAACATGACCCAAAAGTGGCTGTTTATGCAAAGTCAGCCTTCCGGCGTTCCTTTCGGGAACATTCGGCTATTTATGACATAACAACATCACCTGACTTATTTATGACTCTTTTTATCGTTTTTCAAATTAGAAAACTCAATATTGCAAACACGGCCTTTCAACGTCTCGGGGACAAATTTTTAAGGCTGTGTGGGTCAACTGGACCAAATCTTAAATATGACCCAAAAGTGGCTGTTTATGCAAAGTCAGCCTTCCGGCGTCCCCTTCGGGAACATTCGGCTATGTCTTGATAAAACAGCGTCACCCGACTTCTTAGAAATTTGACATATATATTTTTGCTATTTTTTTTTGTAAAAGGGGAAGTTGGACATCACCCGACTTATTTATGACAAAATTAAAAATCTTGACATGTTTTTTTTTGTTTTTTTGTTTTTAGCAAAAGGTGGGGGTTGGACCCGATGAGGGTTGCCTACGTATCTCACATCCGGTGAGAATCAAACCCGCGTAGTTCGGGCAATCAAGAATAAGTAGATGAACTAACTTCCTTTTTTGAATTTGTGAAAGAACTACTTTAAAAGGAGAAAGGAAATATTTTTGATTGATTTTCTTTTTAAAAGAAAGACTTCTAAGATATATATATTTTTTTAATTTCCATTTGTTTTTTTTTCTTATTCTAAAGGAAGAAGAAAATATTTTTCGGAATTTTACCTTTAATAAAAGAAATGCTTCTAAAAAATATTTTTTTTTGAATTTTGAATTTTCTTTTCAATTTTGAAAGAAGAAAAATATTTTCGGATTTTTTTCTATCTTATTATACTTTTTTTAAAAAAAAATAGTTAAAAGACTTTCTAAAGAAGTTAATAATGGAAAATATTTTTGGATTTTTTTTTTGTTTTTGAAAATTGGGGGTCTAAAAACCTTTCTAGACTTTTTGGCAAGACAAATATTTTTGCAACAAATAAAGACATATATATATTTTTTGGAAATAAAAACTTTTGGATATATATATATATATATACATGTATATATTTGTGACAAATAATGAAAGACTCTTTTTTTTTTATTATTATTATTATTTTTTGAATTTTCATAAAAAACCCATTTTAAAAAAAGTAAGACTCTTTTTAATTTTTGTTTTTATGACAAGACAAACTATATATTTCTATATATTTTTTTTTGAAAAACAAAACAGAACAACGATTTTTTTTTCTATTTTTCCTTTGCTTTTAATAAAACAAACTAATAAGACGTTTTTTTTTCTTTCCAAAATTTCGGCAGAGTTTTGACAGTATTTGGGTATTGGGTTTTTTCAAAAATAAACAATCAATTCCCTAACCGTTATTTCCTTTTTTTCAATTTCACAATTTTCATAATATTCAAACACCGGTCAGCATGCGGGCACGAGACAAATAAATGCACGGAAAACAAATAGGATGCATCAGGATGGCCTTTTCATATCAGGTTGCTAGTCCTAGACGGACCCAACCCCTGTGTTGAGTCCCCTAAGTCAAATGCAACGTGATGCAAATAAGCGTTCCTACTAGGGATCCGGCATGAAGTCACGTTATTCTATGTTCAAAACCTGGGTCAGTGTTCTAGACAGTGTACCCGAGCGGACCACTCGAGTTGAGGAAGGAGCTCCTGTCTGGGAACCAAAAGGCCAGCCTGCTTAGAAACTTTCCGAGCCTCTTTTATTTAGGGTATGACACTAACAGAATAGGGAGTCTTAACCAGTAAGCACATCCCCGGAGGTAAGAAGAGTAGGTTTCGGCACAGTTTATATACAGTTCAGATAATATCAAAGCGGTAAAGGCAACATTTAGCACATTAGGCTCAAAACATGTAAAAATCAGATAAAGCCAAATATAACAATTTATCTAAGCTCGAATTTCTAACCCTGAACCAGTGGTTCTGGGTCAAAGTATTCCCCAGCAGAGTCGCCAGAGCTGTCACACCTCCTTTTTACATACCCGCGAGGGTACAAGGGAGTTTTTTCCAATTAAAGGACAATCGAAACGGGATTCGTTTATTTATTTCAGAGTCGCCACTTGGGAGATTTAGGGTGTCCCAAGTCACCAATTTTAATCCCGAATCGAGGAAAAGAATGACTCCATATTACAGTCTGCGCACCAGAAATCCGGATAAGGAATTCTGTTAACCCGGGAGAAGGTGTTAGGCATTCCCAAGTTCCGTGGTTCTAGCACGGTCGCTCAACTGTTATATTCGGCTTGATTATCTGATTTTATACAAATATGAACTTATGTGCAAAATTTTATCTTTTTACCGCTTTCTTACTTATTGTTATTATTTTACGAGAATTGCAACGTCGTGGAAACATATCTCGAACCACGTTACATCAATGCACCCGTAGTTGTTTGGCATATCTCGACTCGGTTGAGATTTGGATTTGGGTCACATAAATGTGCACCCGAGTTAAGGAAAATAAATTATTAAAGGCGCGCCTAAAGCAACTAGCGTCTTTTTATTTTGGGGAAGGCCGTAAAATTCGCTAAACGGCCTGTCCTCGAATTCTAAGTATTTTAATATATACATTTAGAGGGCCCCGCAGCTTGTGCATTTTTTGTTTGTCGAGGCTCGTCTCATTCATTATTAAAAAGAATTTGCAATGTCATGGAAATACATCTCAGACCACGTCACAATCAATGTACCCGTGATTAGAGACACATTTCGATTTCGTTGAGATTTGGATTTGGGTCACATAAATGTGCACCCGAGTTTAAGGAGATAACATTATTAAATACGCGCCTAAAGCGACTAGCGCAGGGTTATTTTGAGAAAAGGCCGTGAAGTTCGCTAAGCGGCCGATCCCGAGTTCTAAGTAATTAACACATACATTTGTGAGGGCCCCACAATCTATATATTTTACTAGGCGAGGCTCATCTCATTTATTTTAAATGGACAAATCCTAAAGCGACTACATCTTTTCTATTAAAATTAGTCTCTAAAATAAATAAAGAAAATCCTAATTAATTACGAGCTTTTTTTTATTTAAGAAAGCATGGCATACTAATTGCTATATTAATACAAATATTGATGAACAAAAATTTTACTAAAAAAAATTCGAAATTATAAATAAAATAAAAATTTGACAACTAATATTCAAAAGAATCAAATATAGTTAGATTGAAGCTCGCATTGTTATATATAAAAAAACTATTGGAATTAATTATTCACAACCATTTGAAACTGGATTTAACCATAATTACTAAAGCTTAATAGAAAGTTTATTAGACTTAAACGTTCTTCTAATTTTGTTTGAACTCAAATCATGCCTTAATACCTAATTCACGAAATTTAGTTCAAATTCATGTCTTAGCTAAATTTAAGTACTTGTTCACAATTAACCTACTGTTGAAAATCTTAGAACCTTCATAGCTAGTGAATTAACCCGTTTTGCCAAGCCGATTCATTAATGACTAACTTATGTTATTTTCTCTTATTCCAATTATTATTCAATAATACATAAAATAGCCTAAATACAATCAATAAAAGGAACAGAGAAAAAGCGAAATTAAAACTTCAAAATTCGATTCTTCATATGTATTCATGCTTCCACATTTTTAGCTTGCAATAACTAGTATTACATTCGTGTACCTGGTATTGGAAAACAAGAGAAGATGAAGCTGAGAAGCAGCAACAGTAGTAACAATGTAGCACAACAACGACAGTCCAGCAACACAGGAATAGACCAGTAACAGTAGGAATAGTAGAAAACCCAGGAGACTATAAACGACTCCAAGTAAAGAGAAGAAGTAAAAGGCAGGAAGGTTCTGACTATTTCAGATCTTAAGCGAGGCAATAAAACAGTAACTATTCGTTTTCAACTTCAAAACTCTCCAAAATGAATTCTGCCCCTGTATATTCAGTGTATCCAGAATGTATATCGGGTGTATACTTCTCACTCCGCCCCCTCTTTTTTTCTTCTCTCTATCTAGTTTTTCCTCTTTTTTTTCCACCTTCTTCCTAAATTTTCTCTTCTATTTATAGCAAAATTTTCGAAATTTTCAGATTTGTTTTTTTTTATTATTTTATTAGTTTTTTAATTAAAAGAAATCCCACTTACAAATTGCTTTTATTTTTTTAGGAAAAGAAATCCCACCTTTATTTACTTTTATTTTTAAAATTCCAACTTTAATTACTTTATCTTATTTAAAATCCCACTTTTTATTTTTTTAAAAGAGAATCTCACTTTATTTAACTTTTCTTTAAAAAACAAACCACTATCTTTTCTTTTTCTTTTAAAAATGCTACTTTCAATTACTTTAAATTTTTTTTTAAATTTTCAGATATCTTTATATTTATTTTTTAATTCCAACCTTATTTTACTTTTAAATTTTTTAAAACTTTTTACTTTTTTTTTAGATTTTCTACATTCTTTTACTTTTTTTATTTTTTTATTTTTTATTTTTTTAAAATCATTTCCGAAATTACTATATATATATATATATTTTTTAAAATAAAAATAATAAATAAAATAAAATATTTTCGGATTTTTTTTATATATAAAAAAACAAAAAATAAAACTATTAATAGTGATAATTCACTTTTTATTTTTTATTTTTTCGGTTTTGTTTTGTGTTGGACAAAAATGAAGAAGGGGTGTTGGGTTAATGGAGCGGACCGGATCGACCCGGTTTGAAACGGACCGGGTCATGGGGAAAGTTGGGCAATTATTTGGGCCTGTGGTTTGAAATTGAAGAAGTGGCCCAATCCGATTTTTCTTTGTATTTTTGTTCTCTTTTCTTCTTTTATTTTTCTAAAACTAAATTATAAAAGTACTTAAATTATTATCAAGAACTAAATTAAGTTATAAAAGCGCAAATTAACTTCCAATAACAATTAACGCACAATTAAGTAATAATTAAGCATAAAATTGTATATTTGGACATTAAATGCTAAAAATGCAAAAGGTGCCTATTTTTGTAATTTTTAATTTTTGTAAAACTAATTTAATTACTAACAATTGTAGAATTAAATCCTACATGCAAAATGCGACATATTTTTATATTTTTTATTAATTTAACAAATAAGCAAACACAAACAAACACAAATAATTATCCAAAAATATCACAAAAATACTCAAAATTGCACACCAAGGAAAATTATTTTATTTTGCATTTTTTGGGAGTATTTCTCATATAGGGCAAAAATCACGTGCTTACAATGCCTCGGAAAACCCTCCTTGTTTCCATCATGGGCTGCATCCACCGGATCATGAATGAATTGAAAAGCTTGCAGAGAGACCTCACACCTAGAACCACGAAAATGCCGAATGATGCCTCGAGGGCCCCCAAGTTGGAAAATTAGTCTTCAGTCAAGTCCTGTTCATTTGACCTTTTGTTTTCCCATATGTTGTTTTCTTTTCTTTTAGTCAAATCGGGTTAAGAACTGTGGAGTCTGTACTATTGCTATTCTTTGTTTGAAGTAACTTGTAATAGCAAAATTTTGAGAATGAATTTAATGATTCCAAAAGAATTTTGCGTTTCTTTATTTTATGGCAGAACTACGCATGGTCTGATTCGCGCGGGGACGTGATACATAGGCAATTCCCATAAGATTCGACCGCTTTTAATAAAGAAAGAAAGAAAAAAAAAGAGAAAAAGAAAATACAAAAATAAAATAAAATACAGGGTTTCCCAAAGTACTTTAAAAAAGGACAAATGAGCAAGCCGGGATGACGCATGTTGTTTGAAGCAAAGCATGTAGAAAACGGTTAACTGCCTAGGAGCATTGCATCCTCTATGTGTTGTGATCAAAGATGTTAAACTCTAACGCTAACAAAGTCTGTTGTTGTCTGATTACCAGACAAGTTAGTTGTTAAAGAATTCTGGCAACACACTCTTACCAAACCAAATCCAAAGGACCGGTAGCAACAAGCATGACTACTTCAGAGAATAGTAACGAGGAAGAAAGGCCGATGAGCCAATTGTTAAAAGAAGCGATGGAAAAGATTGAAAGGATGGGACTAGAGATGAACGCAATGCAGCTAGCTTTATCCAAGGCACAAAAGAGCCCTGAGCCACTGGGGCACATGCCGGAATACCCTCACTCCGGCCCTTCAACAAGCCTCCCGAATCCCCGTTATCATCAGAAAAGAAGCCCCATGATTCCCAAGCTCCACCACCCCATCAACCTCTCCCAACGCCAAATATTCCCACTTTTGTGGGACCCACATCAGCAACCCTGCAAAGAACAACCAGTGAGCCATTGTTTCAGGCTCACGATACGCAATACTATCCCCCTGAGCCTACATTCCATGCCCCCGAACCACAGGCCTACAATCCGTACTTGGAGGTACCGGCAGAGACTGAAAAGCCGGTTAAAGCCCCTGAACAGGAGGAGGTATTGAGGAAGTTCAAAAGCCTGGAGTAGTCCTTCAGGAACCTGCACGGATTGGGCAACCAAGTCAGCGTGGCTTACAAAGATCTATGCCCTTTCCCGGACGTCCAACTCCCGGCTGGGTTCAAGATGCCCAAATTTGATTTATATGAAGGGCACGGTGATCCCATGGCACATTTGCGGGGATTCTGTAGCAAAATGAGAGGGGCAGGCGGCAAAGATGAGCTGCTGATAGCTTATTTCGGCCAAAGTCTAAGCGGATCTGCACTGGAATGGTATACCAGGCAGGATTCCAGCAGATGGTACACTTGGGATGATCTGGCACAGGCTTTCGCGGGTCATTTCCAATACAATCTCGAGATAGTCCCTGACCGTCTCACATTATTGAGGACCGAGAAGAAAGCCGGGGAAAGTTTTCGCAAGTTCGGGTTCCGCTGGAGAGAGAAAGCGGCCAGAGTCGATCCTCCTACGAGAGAGGGAGAGATGGTGGACTATTTCTTGCAAACATTGGATCCAACCTACTTTGGTCACTTGGTGACGACGGTTGGAAAATCCTTTAACGAGGTGGTGAAGATAGGGGTCATGATAGAAGAGGGTCTGAGGTATGACAAAATCCTGAATTACTCAGCACTCAAAGCGACGACCCAGGCTATTCAGAATGGCACGGGAGGTGCGCTGAGAAGAAAGAAAGAAGAAATTGCCACGATCGAGGCAGGCAGTTGGTCCAGGTCTGGCAAGCCACACTACAACCAACCCAGACCTCACAGGCCAAACTACCCATACAACCCACCACATCACTACTATCCACCCCAAGAACCGCATTTCACCGTCCATCAAGCCCAGACATACACCCAACCTCCGGTTCGCCCACAATGGCGTGCGCCAGCTCCCCACGATACATACCCAGCTCCACATAATACCTACCCACCACCACAAAGTACCTACCCTCCACCCAGAGCATACAGGAACCCTCCAGGGACAGGTTTTCGAGGGAGTCAAGCTGCTAAGAATGATAGGCTACAAAAACATAGAGCCTTTACTGAGCTGGGAGAGTCCTATACCGCCGTATTCCACAAACTGAGATGGTTGGGTCTGGTGAGTCCTGTCGAACCTAGAGAGCAAAACCCCCCATCCCAAAATGTGAACATGTCAATAAGCTTTGAGTACTGCTCAGGAATGCTGGGACATGAAACTGAAAAATGTTGGAGACTGAAGCAGGCGATACAAGACCTCATTGATGCTAACAAAATCGAGGTCCAGACGCCGGAGGCACCTAACATCAATCAGAACCCACTGCCAGCGCACCACGAGACTCACATGATTGAGTTGGTGTATGAGGGAGGAGAGTTGAGACAGCCCTCGCAGACAGTGATGATGATCCAGGCTGCTCCGAAAGAAGGATCGACTAATGGAGGGACGGGGGTACAGTCGCAAGGAGAATGCGTCAAGCCAGTAGTGATATTGGGAAAGAGCCCGTCCGCCATAACAAGCAAACTCGAGCCCAACAAGTTGGTAACATCAGGGACTCCACCCACGCCTGCAGTTGTGTTGAAAGGGGTGTACAGGGAACTGGTCACTATAAAGCCTGTAGTCCAGCTGCCGATGATTGATAGCAAGGCTGTGCCTTGGAAATACGAGAAGGCAGTGGTGATGTACAAAGGAAAACAGGTGGAGGAAGTTAGTTGTGAAGCGCAAGGGCTGACTCGATCAGGTCGGTGTTTTGCTCCGGTGGAGCTGAGAAGAACCAACCCAGCTGCAACCAAGAAACCTGTGTCCGAAGAAGAGGCTGAGGAGTTCCTGAGGAAGATGAAAGTGCAGGACTACTCCGTGGTCGAACAGCTGAGGAAAACGAAGATATTAAACGAAGCTCACGTGGTCGAACAGCTGAGGAAAACGAAGATATTAAACGAAGCTCACGTGCCCAACGAGATTTCTGTAAACCACCTGGAAACCATTGCCAACAAGATTTTCGAGGTGAATAGGGTAACATTCTTAGATGATGACCTGCCAATGGAAGGTACGAAGCATAATAAAGCTCTCTACCTATCTGTCAAATGTGAAAACTCGGTAGTTACTCGGGTATTGGTGGATAACGGTTCAAGTGCCAATATTTGTCCATTATCCTCTCTGAACCAGTTAAAGATCGACCACGGAAGAATCCGCAAGAATAGCATCTGCGTCCGAGGGTTTGACGGAAATGGAACAGCCACTGTGGGGGATGTTGTACTCGAATTGACCATCGGCCCAGTCCTGTTTACCATGGAGTTCCAGGTGTTAGATGCCACAGTATCTTATAACCTTCTGTTAGGACGACCGTGGATTCACGCTGCCAAAGCAGTGCCTTCCACCCTCCATCAGATGGTCAAGTTCGAGTGGAATAGGCAGGAGGTCGTACTACACGGCGAGGACACGGCGTGCACCATGGGCGGCGCCATTGTACCCTTCATAGAGACCGATGATGACAAAGGTCCTTGGGTCTACCAGATTTTTGATACAGGGTCGGTGAACAAAATTGCTGAAGGAGAAATCATCCCGCACCATAGGGTAGCTGCCGCGACAGTCATGATGGTCTTGGAAATGCTGGGTAATGGATTTGTGCCGGGAAAGGGCCTGGGAGTCGAGCTTCAGGGGATTGTCCAACCTGTCTCCTTACCTAAAAATTTGGAAACTTTCGGATTGGGGTTCAAACCAACCGCAGCAGATGTAAAGCTAGCGTGGAAAATGAAGAAGAAAGTCTGGCATCTTCCCAAACCCGTGCCACGTCTTTCAAGATCTTTCATCAGAGCAAGCGCCAAAGGGCCACCGGTCCCAAAGATTCTAGGACCATTGATTGGTATGGATGAAGACCTGAATCAGATTTTCGAGAGGCTATTCGCTGATGTCAATATGGTATAAGCTGGAGAAGGTTCCAGCATAGCAGAGACACAGTTTGTTGGGCCTGAGGCCAAAACCAACAATTGGACAGTTACTCCTCTTCCTGTCCGAGGGGAGTCTTGGTAGTAGGCTTTGATTTATGTTTTGTTTGTTTTGTTTTGTTCGGATTATTCCAGGATGTAATCCAAATTTTACTTTTGTTTCGTAAAAGTGTGAACCCTTTTATCCCGCAAGTTTAATAAAGTTCTCTTCTTTTGTCCCATTTTAATTTTGTTTTGTTCTTTTTCTTTCTGAACAGTTCTCTTTTTACTGGTTCTAATGACATGGCATGCACAGCGGATCTTCGACCTAGTCTAATAAATCAATCTGAATTCGACTTAAGGATACAAGAGGTCGTTTGTGATGATGAATCTGAATATGACGAAGATAAAGCCTTCTAAGAGATAAACCAAGAACTGTGCCAATTTGAAGAGAAACCCAAGCCTAACCTAAATGACACTGAGGCTGTGAATCTAGGAGACGCTGATAATGTCAGAGAAACCAAAATCAGCATCCATATTGAGCCGAATGTCAGGGAAGAATTGATCAAAACCCTCGTGGAATTCAAAGATGTTTTTGCATGGTCATATGATGATATGCTGGGATTAAGCACCGATTTAGTGGTTCACAAATTGCCCACTGACCCGGCATACCCTCCGGTCAAGCAAAAGCTAAGGAAATTTAAAACAGAAATGAGTGTAAAGATCAAAGAAGAGGTGATTAAGCAGTTGCAGGCGAAGGTCATTCGGGTCACTCGATATCCCGAGTGGTTGGCCAATGTGGTACCAGTCCCAAAGAAGGATGGAAAAATCAGGGTGTGCGTCGACTACTGCAATCTCAACAAAGCAAGTCCCAAGGACAATTTTCCGTTGCCCAACATCCATATCCTGATCGATAATTGCGCTGGGCGCGAGATCGGATCCTTTGTGGATTGCTATGCAGGTTATCATCAGATCCTGATGGACGAGGAAGATGCGGAAAAGACAGCTTTTATTACGCCATGGGGAACTTACTGCTATCGGGTAATGCCGTTCGGACTGAAGAATGCCGGGGCAACGTACATGCAAGCGATGACTGCTGTGTTTCACGACATGATACACAAAGAAATTGAGGTGTACGTAGATGATGTGATCATAAAGTCTTGGCGTCAGGAAGACCATGTAGCAGACCTAAGGAGATTCTTCCAAAGACTCCGAAGGTATGATATCAAGCTTAACCCGGCCAAATGCGCATTCGGGGTTCCATCAGGAAAGTTGTTAGGATTCATCGTCAGTCGACGGGGGATTGAGTTAGACCCATCCAAAATCGAATCCATC
The DNA here is from genome assembly GCF_000715075.1 of Nicotiana tabacum. Classification (NCBI taxonomy): domain Eukaryota; kingdom Viridiplantae; phylum Streptophyta; class Magnoliopsida; order Solanales; family Solanaceae; genus Nicotiana; species Nicotiana tabacum. The sequence continues at coordinate 163,823,228 of NC_134085.1, read as the reverse complement.
CGAGATTTGCCACCGCCAAAGAACAAGACAGAGGTAATGAGTTTGCTGGGTAGACTCAATTACATCAGCAGGTTCATCGCTCAACTCACAGCAACTTGTGAGCCCATATTTCGGCTGCTGAAAAAGGATGCTGCGGTAAGTTGGACGGCAGAGTGTCAAGAGGCTTTCGACCAAATCAAAGGGTATCTGTCTAATCCACCCGTGTTGGTCCCGCCTAAGCCAGGGAAGCCCTTAATTCTTTATCTGACGGTCCTGGAAAATTCATTTGGTTGTGTACTGGGGCAACATGATGACACAGGAAGGAAGGAGCATGCCATTTATTATCTTAGCAAGAAATTCACAGTATATGAGGTCAAGTACACTCAACTCGAGAAAACATGCTGCGCCCTAACTTGGGTAGCTCAGAAGTTGAAGCACTACCTGTCCTCGTATACTACTTATCTCATATCCCGTTTGGACCCATTGAAGTATATCTTTCAGAAACCTATGCCCACAGGAAGGTTGGCAAAATGGCAAATTCTGCTCACAGAGTTTGATATCGTCTATGTGACGAGGACAGCCATGAAAGCCCAGGCGCTGGCCGACCATTTGGCAGAGAATCCTGTTGATGAAAAATACGAGCCTTTAAGAACGTATTTTCCCGACGAAGAGGTAATGCATACAAATGAGCTGGAATTACCCGAGGAATCGGGTTGGAAGCTTTTCTTCGATGGAGCTGCGAATGCGAAAGGGGTTGGAATAGGAGCAGTACTCATTTCTGAAACAGGACGCCATTATACTGTTACGGCTCAGCTACACTTCTATTGCACCAATAATATGGCCGAGTACGAAGCTTGCATTTTGGGTCTGCGATTGGCTGCGGACATGGATGTCCAAGACGTTTTGGTCTTGGGAGACTCGGACCTCTTGGTACATCAGATTCAGGGTGAATGGGAAACACGGGATTTGAAACTCATACCATATCGACAATGCTTGCACGATCTGAGCAAGCGATTTCGATCGGTGAAGTTCAAACATATCCCGAGAGTTCATAACGAGGTTGCGGATGCATTGGCCACCTTAGCATCAATGTTGCACCACCCTGACAAAATGTATGTTGACCCTCTGCACATCCAGGTTCGTGATCAGCACGCTTATTGCAACACGATGGAAGAGGAAGCGGATGGCAAGCCCTGGTTTCATGATATCAAGGAGTACCTCAAAATGGGGATATATCCGGAACAGGCCACTGGAGACCAAAAAAGAGCCATTCGGCGTCTGTCAAATGGTTTCTTCCTCAGCGGAGGAGTGTTGTACAAAAGAACCCCGGATTTGGGATTGTTAAGATGTATAAACACCGGTCAAGCCACGACGGTTATGGCAGAGGTACATGCTGGAGTTTGTGGGCCACATATGAGCGGATATGTATTGGCAAAGAAGATCCTTCGAGCAGGGTATTATTGGCTTACCATGGAGCATGACTGTATCACTTTCGTGAGGAAATGCCATCAGTGTTAGATACATGGAGATCTGATTCATTCTCCGCCAACAGAGTTACATAATGATGTCGGCACCCTGGCCTTTGTGGCATGGGGCATGGATGTCATTGGACCTATCGAGCCGGCAACGTCCAACGGTCATAGGTTCATTCTGGTAACCATTGACTACTTCACCAAATGGGTTAAGGCTAAAACCTTCAGGTCGGTAACTAAAAAGGCAGTGGTGGATTTTGTTCACTCCCATATCATCTGCAGATTTGGGATCCCAAAAGTGATCATTACGGACAACGGTGCAAATCTTAACAGCAGTTTGATGAGAGAGGCATGCCAGCAATTCAAGATTACACACCAAAATTCCACCCCATATCGCCCCAAGGCGAATGGAGCGGTCGAAGCAGCCAATAAAAACATCAAGAAGATACTGCGAAAGATGGTGGAAGGATCTAGACAATGGCACGAGAGATTACCCTTTGCTCTGTTGGGTTATCGCACTACCTTCCGGACTTCCATAGGTGCAACTCCTTATTTGTTGGTGTACGGAACTGAGGCCGTAATACCGGCGGAGGTCGAAATTCCGTCCCTCCGGATTGTCGCTGAAGCCGAGATTGATGATAATGAATGGGTCAAAGCTCGATTGGAACAGTTGAGCTTGATAGACGAGAAAAGATTGGCAGCGGTGTGCCATGGTCAGTTGTATCAGAAGAGAATGACAAGAACATATAATAAGAAGGTACGCCCCAGGAAGTTTGAAGTAGGGCAGCAGGTATTAAAGAGGATCCTCTCGCACCAGGTCGAAGCAAAAGGCAAGTTCGCCCCAAATTGGCAAGGGCCTTATATCGTGACCAGAGTGTTGTCCAACGGTGCTTTGTGTCTGACGGATATCGAGGGAAGATGTGTCGACATGGCTATCAATTCGGATGCAGTCAAGAGATATTATGCGTAATTTCTTTGATTGTGGCAATTATTGGTTCGTTTGTTTGTACTTGGTACTTATTGGATAATGAAATGACGGAGGCAATTCTTTCTTCTATCCAAACACTTTTAACCCTTGTTTCCCCCTTTTTGAGCCTTAAGTTATTCTTTCATACCCCTCTTTTGGAATCACTAACGGAAAAGATATGAAAAAGAGAAAGAAGAAGAAAAGAAAATTTTTAAGAGAAAATGAAAAAAAAAGAAGAAGAAGAAAAAAAAAGAAGAAGATAAAAATCACAAGAAATACAAAACCGTGGGAACTACGTTTGACCTGATTCCTCAAAGAGGATACGTAGGCGCCTCACGGCTCGGTCATAGTGTGCATAATGTCCATAAGTATGCATAATAGGCACAGTGTGCATAATGCACATAGCTCAACATAGTGTAAAAATAAAATCCCCCAAGCAAGAAAACTGGGGCAGAGGTTATGTTTTTAAGTTCCAACAAAGGTTTGATCCCAAAAGTTGTAGCGTATCAGCCATCAAGTTATTTCATTTTTGATAGCCTTTCTTTTAGCCCCACACCAAAACCAACATCGACGTCCAAAAGACCTCCCGATCAATATCCAAGAGGTGCCAAGTCAGGCAAATAAAGCCGAGAATAATACACTGATCCCCGGCAAAGAAAAGGAGCATAAAACTGGAAATGAATTGATATTCCAAAGGAATCTCCAGAAGAGAGGGTCATATCGACAACACTCCAATCCTCCGTTGAAAAAATAAAATGAGAGAGTCTTGGCGGTGAAAACCTTCGCAGGCACCGCAAGGCGACGAAAGATGAGGGATATAAAACGAGAGAGTCTTATCGGTGAAAACCTTCACAGGCACCATAAGGCGCCGGGAGCTGAGAGAAAAGAGAGAGTCTCATTAGTGAAAACCCCTCAAAAGTCACTATGAGGCGACAAGACAGATCAACAAAAGGATCCACGTTCACAAAGAAATGGACGCCCATTTATCCCCAGCAAGTAAGGTCATCAGGCAAGTTGATTGATACAAATAGACTGGGTCGGGAATCTATGGTGCACGTCATGATCACAAGGACCAGTCATGTTATCCAGATAAGTTCTTCTCTTTTCCTTTTCCACCAAGTATTGGTTTAGAAAGATTTTCCTCCTTTTCTATCTTTTTTCATTTTTCTTTCTAAGAATTCATTTTGAAAAAGATTTTTCAAAGTTTACTACCAGAGGCCGAAGGGGTGCGAAAGCAAAATACAAAAAGGGTAGGCCAAGAGCCGAGGCAATAAGACAAAAGGCATCGGCTGCAAAACCAAAAGACGAATTGAGTAGAAAAAGGGTAACGTAAAGAGAGCGGAAAATGACGGGTGAAGGACTTGTGGACCAAGTTCCGAGAAGGTTTCCCCGCAGAATGTTGATAAATCCAGGACCCAAATCCGAAGTGGTCAGACGCCACAAGAAAGGGAAATCAATCCGGTGCAAGATATCCCCAGGCAAAGCAATTCTATGCCTTGCAGTTCCGGGAGGAAGTAAACTCTTGAAGGGAGTAGTTTCGAGATTAAAAGCAGACTCCCACAGCATGTCCTGAAAAGAGAATGCAGAAAAGGGGATAAATGGAAAACCACCCCCAAGCAAGCAACATCGTCCACCAACCAGTTGTTAGAGCATAGAGCAAGGAAAAGAAAAGGGAAGAATCACCCCCACAGCGGAAGGATCACCGTTGCCCCACCATGATTAAAACTAACTAAATCCTTTTGTCTGCTGCAGGAAAATAAAGGTTGATGATGGCAGAAGGACGCGATACCAGTAAGGTCACCAAAACCGGGGCAGAAAATTTTCTGCCGTTGCCAAATACTTTCTCGGAGGAACGAGAAAACAAAATCAAATATGTCTTAGTTTAAATAGGCGCCCACCTGTATAACGAGAGGAATATTTTCAGTCTTAGTTTAAATAGGCGCCCACCTGTATAACGAGAGGAATACTTTTCAGTCTTAGTTTAAATAGGCGCCCACCTGTATAACGAGAGGAATATTTTCAGTCTTAGTTTAAATAGGCGCCCACCTGTATAACGAGAGGAATACTTTTCAGTCTTAGTTTAAATAGGCGCCCACCTGTATAACGAGAGGAATATTTTCAGTCTTTGTTTAAATAGGCACCCACCTGTATAACGAGAGGAATACTTTTCAGTCTTAGTTTAAATAGGCGCCCACCTGTATAACGAGAGGAATACTTTTCAGTCTAAGTTTAAATAGGCGCCCACCTGTATAACGAAAGGAATACTTTTCAGTCTTAGTTTAAATAAGCGCCCACCTGTATAACGAGAGGAATAATTTTCAGTCTTAGGTTAAATAGGCGCCCACCTGTATAATGAGAGGAATAATTTTCAGTCTTAGTTTAAATAGGCGCCCACCTGTATAACGAGAGGAATATTTTCAGTCTTAGTTTAAATAGGCACCCACCTGTATAACAAGAGAAATATTTTCAGTCTTAGTTTAAATAGGCGTCCACCTGTATAACGAGAGGAATACTTTTCAGTCTTAGGTTAAATAGGTGCCCACCTGTATAACGAGAGGAATACTTTTCAGTCTTAGTTTAAATAGGCGCCCACCTGTATAACGAGAGGAATACTTTTCAGTCTTAGTTTAAATAGGCGCCCACCTGTATAACAAGAGGAATACTTTTCATGTTTTAGTTTAAATATTTCAGGTTTTGAGAGCAGTAACCTCACCAGAAGGCGGAAGGTTACAACAGGAATGGCCAGCAGGAAAACAATAAAAATCCCCAGTACCGGGAATCAGAAGGTTGCTAACTCAAGTGCATGCGTCAAAAGGAAGAAAAGACGCGGTTTGAAAAGAAGCAGCTTAGGAACGTTAGATCATGCCCAGCATAACAAATCTGATGAAGAGAGCCATACCACCGAAGAAACCGCGGAAAAGCTTAATGAAGAAGGCCATGTCCCCAGCGGACCAAGCCAAATGATGAAAACTGGCATTCAGAAAGGCAAAGGACCAGTGTCATCCCCAAATTCACGGAAGAAAAGCACCGGAGAAAAACACAAGCCGACAAGAAAGCAAGGCGACAAGAACAAGTTGAAGATAGATGAGATCTTATGATCCATAGTCTAGCCTAGCTTCTTGTTTTTCCTTTTAGCAAATGTAACAGGGAGATCAGTACGCAACAACAACATACAACAGCATGTAACAGCACACAACAACAGCAAGCATGACAGTCACATGGTAGTCCCAGTTACCGAAACTTCCCGAACTACATTGACCTGATTCCTGTTCAGCCCAGGATATGTAGGAAACCTCTGAAGCAAAGGTTCGGTCAAATCTTTTTCAAAAAATGCTTCACACGGAGTACGCGGATGAGCAAAAATCGCTCACTTTGTCTTTGCACGAAGACCCTTCGTGTCTTCGGGCAAAGAGGGGCTACTTGTAAGCATGTGATTTTTGCTTCGCGGAAATTACTCCAAAAGAAAAAAAGAAAATATATGCATAAGTGTTTCTTGTTATTGGTTGATTTTTACTAAGTGTTAATTTGTGGGTGTATAAATTTATTTTAATTATTCAAGAGTTTTGTTTAAATTAAAATGGAAAGGGAAGGAGGACACTCGGTATTGGGCCAGGAAATTAAACAAGAATAGGCCCAAAACGAGTTGGCCTGATGAGCAAAATGGCCCGTCTCTTTAAAGGTGTCCAAACGGCATCGTTCTGTCCCATCTAAGCTGGGCCGTTGATCTCAAACGGATCAACGGCCAGGGTCACACCCCAGATCCGTTAGCATGACCCAGTCCATCCCCATACCCGGTCTCAACCCACCATCACCCCCCGAACGACGTCGTCCCTCTTCAATGATTAGATCCTGGCCCTTGATCTCACATGATCCGACGGCCAGGATCTAAACCTCAAAATCATATATAAAGCCCAACTTGGTTACCCCGCCCCCTATCCAAAACACCCCCCGGCTTCATCGTCTCCCTGACCAACCCTAACACCCAAACCCTAGCCTCCACCCCACCCCTTCGCCTGAAATCCGGCGGCAACGGTGCCGTTGGCCATGAGTCTAACACCCCTGAACCACCATGACCCCCCTCTCCAAATCCACACTCAGCTTACCTCGAATCTTCCCCGAACGTCTCGAATCTTCATTCGAAGATCCGAGACCAAACCTAGATCTACACCAAACCACCCCATATTCACCCTAGTCACTCCCCTAACGTCCCTCAGGCCTTAATCAGCTTTGGTTCCGGTCAGATGCAAGCAGAACTTGTCGAATCCCAAACCTGAGTTCAAGAACCCTAAAAAACCAAACCTGTTTCGTTTGAGGTAAGTGTCCGATGTAATCGTCTTTTCTTTCCTCTTGTTTAGGTTTATGCATATGTTTGTGGATTTGTTCTAGATTATTTTTGATTATTTTCTGTCCATCTTCAAAGACCCTTTTGTTTGGTCGATTTCTTTTCTCAAATGTTAGTTGAGTGTTATAAGATGTTTAGTCGCCTCGATTGATGTTGTCGACCAGTTAAGTTTCATAAACTCCATGTTAAATGCCCCGAGTTTGGAAATAAATTGGTGCTTTGTTTAATCTGTGATGTTTGTCGATTAATTGTTACGTATATTAGTTTGTATAGTCGACCTGAGTAACGTCGTCAAATAATTAAGTGTTGTAAAGTTCCATTGTTGTCCGAAAAAGGCCTGAAACACTCAGTTTGTTTCTGTTTTAAGTTTAGTTGATTAGCGACTAATTAGTATACGTTATAACTCGCAAAGTCGACTCGACACATGTTTGACGTTAGTTTCGCAGTATTGAATAACAAACGACCTAACTCTTACTGGCTGATTTTGTTGATTGTTTGTGTGGGACTGATTATAGGTTGGTTTGTTAGCTGTGGGGGGGGGGGGTTCGAACTAGTTCTCAAACGGTCATAACTGACAGATTCAATAGAATGAAAGGATGGGTCAAAACAGCAATGATCCAGGGTCTGTTGGGTAATCTTGGTTGGGAAAAGACTGATTAAATATTCAGGATTAATGGGCTATCAATTGTTTAATCAGAAATGCTATTAATCTAGTATTAGTAGGGACAAAACATAAGAGTATGGGAGTTTAATACTTAACTAAACCCATGACTCTTGAATAGAGAAATAGGCCAGGCGTGGGGAACCAAATAACTGACATCAAGAAGATGCCTAGGCATGGGGAATGAAGGGGATGGGCAGACCTTAGGCTGGAAATTCTAGGCAGACCTGAGGGGGTTCTCTTTTAGGTTATAAATAGAGCTATTTTTAGCTAAGGAGGCTGGACATTTTTTAGTCTTCAGAGAGGTTTTAAGTTGGAAAAACTGAAAGAAAGAAAGAAAAAGAAAAATTTCAGAATATCGTAACCAAACATTGTCTGAAAACTACATAAGAGTTCAAGTTGGTCAAGCTGTCTTTGCCAATTGTTGTTGGTTATCTGCCGAGCTGTTTGTGATTGTTGAACTGCTGGTGCTGTTACATTGAATACTCTGTTTTTCTGCTGGATTCATTGTTCTGTTTCTGGGATTGTTTGTTTGTTGCTCGACCATTTGTGAGCTTCATCATTGTTGGCTGGTTGTTGTTGCTGTGTATCTGTTGTTGCTGTGTTTGTTGCATACTACTCAGCTGATCATTCTCCTTCTTCTTTTGCTTTGCTATTACCAGGTACACGATTAATACACTGTCAATGTAACTTGAAAGTTGAGCATGGATACAAAAGAGAAGAGTTGAAGATGTTTATTTCATACATAGACTGTTATATGGAACATCATTGTAATGCATAATAGTTTACATTTCTGTTTGGATACTGGCATTAGCCCTCATACTTAGCAAAATGACAATTGTAGGGTAACTTGATATTTTAGTATGTGTGTAGGTTGATAGATGAAAGGTTTGACAGTATACTAGGTTATAGCTCAGAAACTAGTTATGTCTGTGATTAACATGACCATGAATGCATGAAAGCTGCCAACCATTAGTTAATCTTCTTCCGCTTTGATCAACTGCCTTGTTACAACTGATAAACTACATCTTAGAACAAAGAACCAGTTCAGGGCCTCAACCTCACGAAGGTCGAGCCCAAGTCAAAACGGGCTAAGCAGGCTTTCACCGGAAATCACTGGCTCAGGCCTGGCGAATCCCGCATAAGCTGGGTTTGGGCCCATGAGGTCCGATTGCTCGCCCATGGGTGTGGCCCTGTTTCTAATTTTTGTTTGAAAAAGCATTCGGAATCCTGCTGTAAATAACTGTAAACATGTAATTAACTAGGGCTATTTCTGCTTTCAACTGGTAGAGACAAATACGACAAGAAACATAGCCGCTATAAGATACCCTTTAAAATAAAAAGATGAGATGAGCCTCGACAAATAAAGAACGCACAAGCTGCGGGGCCCTCGTTAAATGTATATGTCGAAGCATTCAGTTTCCGGGGCGGACCATTTAGCAAATTCCACGGCCCTACCAAAAATAACAATACGCTAGTCGCTTTAGGCGCGTATCTTAATAATCTTACCTTCTTAAACTTGGGTGCACATTTCATGCGACCCAAATCCAAATCCTAAAACATTGAACAAAAATATGTTCCGGACCGCGGGCGCATTTCATGTGACGCGAGCTAAAGACATGTTTTAAGCAATGTTCACATTTCTTTTAAAATAATAATAATAAAGCGGTAAAATGTTAAAATTGGCACATCGGTTCATAAATGTATTAAAATTAGATAAATAAGCCGAATATAACAGTTGAGCGACCGTGCTAGAACTACGGAACTCGGGAATGCCTAACACCTTCTCCCGGGTTAACAGAATTCCTTATCCGGATTTCTGGTATGCAGACTGTAATATGGAGTCATTCTTTTCCTCGATTCGGGATTAAAATTGGTGACTTGGGACACCCTAAATCTCCCAAGTGGCGACTCTGAAACAAACAAACCAATCCCGTTTCGATTGTCCTTTAATTGGAAAAAACTCCCTTGTACCCTCGCGGGTGCGTAAAAAGGAGGTGTGACAGTACTTAGAAGAAATGGTAGTCTTGCCTATTTAGCAATAGGACATACATAGCATATGTGATTATTCAGTTGAGAGTTACACAAGCTTCAATATTCCTCAACACTCTTAACGGAGCATGTCCTAGTCTTCTATGCCAAAGAGACAAATCAACAATCTTAGTTCTATTTTTGGAACTAGCTTCACTTATTGAACTGAAAATGGTATTTACAGATGATTGATTGATGACATCCTTATTCTCAGAGAATTGCTATGAGTTTCCTCTGTTCCTCAGAATATATAGTCCATCCTCTTCTCTACCAATCCCTATCACCTTTCCACTTGAAAGTTACTGAAAGACAAAGAAATCAGGAAAGAATGTTGCACAACGTTGTAATTCTTTGGTGATCTTTGATACTGATAATAGATTGTATTTGAATTCAAGTATATATAATACTTCTCCAATTGTTTTGTCGTGAAATATATGAGATTCTCCTATCTTAGTGATAGTCACTTGCTATCTAGTAGGTAGATGTACCTTATTTTTACCTATTTGAGACAATTCTTTGAATTTGTGAAGCAAGCCTAACTGATATACCATGTGATTTGTAGCCCCTGTGTCTACTATCCAGTTATGGTTTCCTAGACTAGACATTAGAGTAGTATGACTACCTGTTGTTACCACTTGAGCTGTATTAACCACATGTTCTCCCTCTTTTCCCTTGCTTAGCATTTGCAGAATTTGATTATATTGTTCTGAAGTGAAGAACTGAACTGGAGCTGGTGGTGCTATATTAGAGGCAGATGCTGTTTGTTGATATGATCCTTGAGCTTCAAATCCTTGATTTCCTGCACCACACACATTGTTAGCATTAGTGTTTGGAATGCCTCCCTTCCTCTTGTATTTGAAATCAGCTGGATATCCATGCAACTTGTAGTAGTTGTCTCTTGTGTGACCCTTAAACTTGCAATAGTCACATTGAAGTGCAGACCTTCCAGAACTGTAGTTTGTCTTAGCTTTGTAATTGATGTTACCACCACCAGAATTGTTGCCATTGTTATTTCCTCTGTTGCTTGGTAGAGCAGTTGCATAATTGCCATCAACACTAATACTAGCATTAATTCCACCTCTGCCATTTTTCCTTTGATTTTCTACATGTACTATCATAGCATATGCTTGGTTTATGTTTCGTAAAGGCCTTGTCATAAGAATTTGATCCCTAGAATTCTCATAGGAATTATTCAGTCTTGTTAAGAACTTATATAGCTTTTGCAATTGATAATGTTCTGCATGTTTGACAGACTATGGACATCCATAAGAAGGAGGAGGAGCTAGTATCTCATACTCATCCCACAGTTCCCTAAGTTTCAAAAAATACACAGACATAGAAGATATGCCTTGGGCTAATGCAACAATTTCTTTGTGCAGATAACAGGCTCTAGAGGCATTCACTTTATCAAACCTCTCTTTGAGGTCTTCCCACACCTTATGAGCATCATATGCATAAATCACAGTACTAATTAGACTAGGAGATATTGAACGTAAGCTAGAACAATGGCATTGCATCTGTACCAGAGTTCATGCAAGATAGAATCATATATTTCTCTTCTACAAGTTCCTAAAACAAAACCTAGTTTATTTTTACCATGCAACACAATCTTCATAGACCGCCTCCAAATTGAGTAATTTTCAGAACCTTGAAGTTGAATTGAGATATAGACAGAACCTTGAGTATCTGAAGGATGAATATACAGAGGATGATTATGATGTATCATATCTGGAGGAAGCAGTGGTTGAGCCTGAGCTGTAGTCGCCATAGGAGGAGTTAAAGTCGAGGTTCCCTCACTGATTGCCATTGTAGATAGTATAGATTGTATCGCACTTCACTAAATGAGATGATTTAGGTCGCAAATCACTCAATTTCAGCAGAAATTGACGTTAATCAGACAAACCCTAATTTCAAGGAATTTGCTAGAAAATTGAAAAAGGAACAGAGTAAAGGAAGCTATTAACCAGCGATCTTCCTCTCCTAAAGCTGCTGAGTTAATCGATCTAGCCTTGAAGCTCTGATACCATGTTGAGCTAGGCAGCCATGGCAGAAGAAGAAGAAAGTTGGTGAAGAAGAAGTAGAAGCTTCATTCCCTGTATTAGAAATAAACTGTTCTAACTGATTCTGAGAAGCTACTATACAGATATAACTAACTCTTATTTATACTAATAACTAATTAACCTACCCTTTTATCTACTAACTTCATCTAATTACAAAGTATTAAATTAACCACTAGACTCTACAACTGTTTCTTCTACAGTGAGTGAAAATTTTTTCGAAAATTATTTTCTAGTGTTTGGTTAGAGAGTAGAAAATATTTTTTTATGCTACTCTTCTCAATCCTTCCCCCAAGTCCTCATATTTCCTTGCCTTCTCCCCCCCCGGTAAATACCCAACGTATTCAGGACTATATTTTTCTTCAACAATTTAATTATTCTTCTAAAAATCCGCACAAACCCAAAGAAACTAATTAATGTGATACTTACTCTTTTACGCAATTGAAATTTATGCTCCATACCTATAAAGAAAATACTCTTTTTTTTTGTTGAAAAAGAAAGTACTCTTTCTACAACATGAAAATAAAGTAATCATTTTATTAAAATAAAAGAAAATACTTTTTTCTAAATCATCAAAAGAAAATACTCATTTTGTTGAAATAAAAGAAAGTAATTTTTCTACATCAGGAAAAGAAAGTACTTTTTTATTAAAATATAAAAAACTTTTTTATATCATAAAAAGAAAATACTCATTTGTTGAAATGAAAAAAAATCTCTCTATTACATGAAAAGAAAGTACTATTAATAATATTTTTATTTAGGGTAGGGGTGAGGTAAGGTAGGGTGGGTAAGGTGGGTAAGTGGGGTGGGGTGGGTAGGTTGGGGTATGGGGTGGGTTAGTGGGGATGGGGAATAGAGTGGGGAAGGTTGAAAAAGAAATTTGTAAAATATTTTCCCTTCTTTTGATAGGGAAAACATTTTCCTCCAATTGAAGGAAAATAAGTTCATGAGAAAAATATTTTTCAAAATATTTAAGCCAATCAAACATGAAAAAATTGAAAAAATATTTTCCTTTCTTACCAAAACACACCCTATATTATTGCAATACAATCTTTTTCTTATTGATACCTTTTTGGCTTTCTTATTAATTAGTGGTGAAACATATGAGTGAGAGGGCATGCACACGACAAATTCGAGACACGTTTGATGTCTCCACCGGCCAGTATTCATGCTTTTTTAACAGGTACCTCTTGTTGAGATTCACTACTTTTTATCTTTTATTTTATAAAATTTTCTATGAGCGAGCGGTAGGGGAATTTTAGAATAATAGTAAAGTTATTTTTTATAGCCTATAGATCATATATATATATATATTAGTTCGAGCCATGAAAACAGTTATTAATACTTACAGTAAATAGATTGTTTACATTGCATTATTTGATGTAAGATCCTTTTCCGGATCCTACGTTAATACAAAACTTCTTTCTATTAAACACCCATTTTTCTTCACATAAAAGCTAATAATAATTCCTTCCGTTGTAAAGTCCAACGACACTTAAAAGACCCAATTAAAACATCTACGATATTGAAAGCTGAGAGAGGCGTGCTACATGCAAATCCAAGTTGTAAAAAATTAGAGATCCTGAAAACCAGGGAGAGACTTTTCCTTATTATTTAAAAACTAATAGCCCGTTTGGCCAAGCTGCAAAAATCAGTTTATTTGAGAAATGTTTTTTTTCAAAAGTACTTTTGGTGAGAAACAGTTTGTGTTTGACTAATTAATTTGAAAAGCACTTCTGAGCATCAATTAGTGTTTGACCAAGTTTTAAAAAACTGCTTCTAAATATATTTTTATCAAAAGTGCTTTTCAAAAAAGTGCTTTTGGAGAAAAGTTACTTTTTCTGCTTCTCCCTAAAAACACTTTTTTTCCTTTAAAAAATCTGGCCAAACACCTTAATTTTAGAAAAAAGCATTTTTAACCCAAAAAAATTGCTTTTGCCTCAAAAGAAGCTTGGCCAAACAGGCTACAAAATTTTTTCAAGAAAATAATAGAAGTAGAGTAGCATCTACAATATTCCAATTAACAACGAATTTAAGAGCTGTGCGCAGGAGGTCAAAAAAATTTCTTGACTGATGGATTGCTAGCCAGTTAAAATAGTAGTAAGGTTATACCGGGTAAAATTCAGTTACTTTAACCTGAAAAAAAAATAATTTTTGGATTTACTGTTACAATAAAAGTTTATTCCTATACGTAATTAACTCCTTGTTCAATAAAATTAAATTCGTCATATAACCAAACAAGTTTAGCTGTTATCGAGCCCTTGATTCTTGCTTCACAAAAGAATTAAACTCCTTTAATATAAATTTTCATTTTTGCGAGGCTATTGGTAGAAATCTCAATTTCTGTTGCCACTTTAAATCCTTACAAAGAGAGTTATAAGATAAACTTTCTTATTAATTCTATAATTACTATATTATGGTAAAAAAAAGTACTGGTATATGTATATAAAGATCATAAGGAAAAGATCAATGCTTTTCCCTCAATCCCAAGGCTCTGCAGGCATGTTTAGAAACGCTATCCTTCCCTTGAGGAAAAAGCATGGAATTTCTCATGAGACACACAGTGCAAAATATATTTAAGAAGCAGTGCGTAAACTGAACTTTTCGTCATCTTCATTCTTTACACAACTCTCTAGCCTTCAAGTTACGTTCAACATTAAAAAAAACATATCCAAAGAACTTGAAAAGCCAAATTAAACCAGAAATTAAATATGATTGATTGGGCACCAATTCTGATAGGTTATCTTCTTTTCATCCTGCTTTCGCCAGGTGTGCTATTTCAGCTGCCAGGAAATCAGCGACATGTGGAATTTGGAAGCTTCACTACAAATGTCAAAGCCATTCTCCTTCACACACTGATATTCTTCGTGATTTTCACCATTCTCATTTTAGCTGTTCGTGTTCGCATTTTCTTTCACTAGTTCTTCTTGTATACTATCTTTTTCTCCTTTTTCTGTTTCTAATTTCTACTAGTTTGGATTTTGCAAAGGAAAAAAATGAACTGTTGTTTTGGCTTATTGTATGGATATGTTTATTCATTATTTATTTTCACTTTGCTCAATGGATTCAAGCGTTGTAAATGTAATGAAGCAGATCACTATATTGTGTATTTTCGGATTCAGTATATATATATATATTAAACACTTGAAAATATTGTGACAATAATATTTAAGAACCGATTTTTCAAAGGTATCCCTTGAGAGATTTGCAAATAAAACGAGAAGATTGAAGGATTTCAGTTAGAGAAACCCTAAAATGTTCGAGAGAGAGGAATATCTAAGAGAACATGAACTTTATTCATTATTTAAAAAGTATATGTACAAGTATAATACCCGGTCCTTATACAAAATGAATACAATCAAATAAATATTGGGTTTGCTGCTATGTTAGGCCTTTAGCAAGTCTATCAATTGGGCCATCTATGCTATCACCCCCCTTCCCCTCCCAAAGTTGTGGGGTGAGAGAACTCCTAGCTTGCCAGGTAGAAGATTGTGTGGAACACCAGACAAGGATTTAGTGAAAATATCGACCAGTTGAGCAAGCTTCTCCAGCACAAAGTGACAATAAAGTTCTATATGTTTGGTCCGCTCATGTTCGACATGATTCTTAGCAATGCTGAGGGTTGCTTGATTATCACAGTAAACAGGCACATGGCTGGAAACAGTGACACCAAGATCGTGTAATAAACAGACATGGCAAGTCAATTCAACCACTGTTTTGTGCAAGGCTCGATATTCAGCCTCCGGAGAAGAGAGGAAAATAGTAGGTTGTTTCTTAGGCTTCCAAAAAATAGGGCTACCACCCAAAGAGATAAAATACCCTGTAACAGACTTCCTAAAATTATAGAAAGCATCCCAATATGAATATGAGTAAGCCTTAAGAGAGAAATCCAAAGAATTATTAAGAAGAATACCCTTAACATGATCATTCAACAGATACCGAAGGACGTGTAGAGCAGCCTGCATATGAGTAGACTTGGGAGCATACAAAAATTGACTCAGATATTGTACGGAGAAGGCCAAGTCATGTCTTGTATGCTGAAGGAAATTCAATTTTCCCACTAATCTCCTAAAAGGAGAAGGATCAGAGAGTAACACCCCACATTTATTATTAAGTTTGTAGTTCAAATCCAATGGAGCCACAACAGGAGAGCAATCTGAACAGTGAAATTCAGCAAGTAACTCCTTAGTGTATTTGTGTTGATTCAATAAAAATCCTTGGGGACTCTAGAAACTTCAAGACCCAAGAAGTAGTGCACATCACCAAGGTTCTTGATTTTGAGTTAATTGTCCAAGATAGACTTTAGAGAATCCAATTCCTCAACATCATCCCCAACCAATAATATGTTATCCACATAAACAACAAGAACAACTGTAGAAATTGTTGAAGATCTAATGAAAAATGAATAATCATTAAGGCTAGAATGATATCCCCCGGAGATAACAACGGAAGATAGTTTGGCAAACCATTGTCTTGATGCTTGCTTGAGCTCATAAAGGAACTTTTTGAGTCTGCAAACAAGAGGAGACCCAGAAGAATCATTGGCAGGAGCATAAACAGACAACCCAAGGGGGACTTTCATATAAATGTCTTCTGAAAGATCCCCGTGTAAGAAGGCATTGTTTACATCAAGTTGGTAAATAATCCAAGACCTTCTGGCTGCAATAGCAAGGAGGGACTTGATAGTAGTGAATTTGACAACAGAAGTGAAAGCTCCATTGTAGTCAATACCAGTTGCTTGAGTATCACCTCTAATGACAAGCCTAGCCTTGTATCTTTCAAAGTTACCATAAGATTTTTGTTTAATTTTTTAAACCCATTTGCATATAATGACTTTCTTTCCAGGGGGAAGGGGAACAATGTCCCAAACCTGATTAGCCTCAAGGGATAGAAACTCCTTGGACATAGCTTCCTGCCAAACAAAGTTTGATAAAGCCTTTTGATAATGTTGAGGTTCTTGCATACATGCTGCAATAAGGTTCTTGGAACTGGACGAAGGAACTAGATGAGGTAAAGAATGGCCAGAGTGTGGAACAAAGTTTCACACATAATCCTTCAAATTCACTAGAGGATTAAAAGGCCTAGAATATCTTCTAAGAAGAGGCAGGAAAAAAGGAGAGGGTTAAAGAGGAACAATGGGTGAAGTAGGAACATGAAGAGTAAGAGAGGAAGCATAAGTAATGGGTGAAGAAGGAGAAGGAAAAGAGAAGAAAGTGATATCAAAAGATTCAGATTTAGGTTGAGATGAAGTAGGAAAATACACAGATGGAGAAGAGGTGAAGGGGATAATGTGCTCAACAAAAGATAATTCTAGACTGTAACTTATCCCTGTGAGGAATGGGAATAGAAGTATAAGCCAAACAACCAAAAGATCTGAGATGATCATAAGAAGGAGGTTGACTATTTAACCCCTTCATATGGAGTTTTATTGAAAATAACAGTAGAGATAAATCTGTTAACTAGGTAAGTGGTAGTAAGAATGCACTCTCCCCAATATTTGGTGGCCAGTTTGGACTGAAATAAGAGGGCTCTAGCAGTTTTCAATAAGTGCTTGTGTTTCATTTCCATAACACAATTTTGTTATGGAATGTATGAGCAAGTAGTTTGGTGAAAAACCCCAATGGAAGAAAGGTATTGAGCATAGGAAATATAAGATCCTAGTTCAAAAGCATTATCAATTCTTATAGTCCGGACAATGGTACCATAATGAGTGAAGACCATGTTTATGAAAGCCTTGATAAGAGAAAAGACATTTCTTATACACGAGAATAAATGAGTCCAGGTTACCCTACTGTACTCATCTACAATGGCCAAAAAAATATTTAAAAACATTGCAGGTAGCAATATGATAGGGTCCCCACAAATCAATGTGAATTAGTTGGAAAATTCTGGAGGAATGAATGGTGCTATCAGAAAAGGGAGTTCTCTGTTGTCTTGCCATGTGATATGTAAAAGATTATTTTGCTATAAATTTAGAAGACAGATGTGGAATAGAAATCATTTTCACAAAAGCAATGTGACCCATTCGTTGATCCATAAAATATTATTTTTATTAATAGTTGTAGAATTGCTTGAGGTTGGAAACACAGAAGATGAAGAAACATCGTTAACACTAGTACGTAAAGAACATGCACTAGGTGACACATCGTTATTTGGAATATTAAGAGAAATTGATGGAAACACAGAAACAATAGGTGCTACAGTAGTTACTGAATGATCAAAAGAAAAAGGGGTAGTAATAGATGCAGCAGAAGGCATGTGAAGAATGTAGAGACCATGATCCAGTTTAACAATTTCCAATGGCCTCTTCCGAGAAGGGCCCTGCAGGAAAAGAGATACAGTAGTAAGAATAACATAATAATTGAGTTGAGTAAGAAGTTGATATATAGAAATCAAATTGAACTGAAAGGAAGGCACTAATAAGACATTGGTTAAAATGATAGTAGAAGGCAGTGAAAGAGAACCAATAGAGGTGAATTTAAACTTGAGAATATTGAATATTGTGAAATAGGTGTTTATGTGGTGTCATGTGATTAGTGGCACCCGAATCTAAAATCTAAGAAACTAAATCTAGTTTAGAAGCGTTGCATGCAAAAGATCCATCTTTATTAAAAACAGTACTATTAACCAGACCAACAAAGTTTGCATAAGCAGTTGAGGATTAAGACCGTGGATGAGAGGTAAGTTGTGCCTGCTTGAAAAGGTATAAGAGGTGAGCATACTGCTCCTTTGGGAACCCATGTGGAGAGACATCAACATTCTGAGACCTATGGAAGTCTTAGAAGATGTCTCCATCTGTGCAAGCAACAACTTTCGTTAATGTGGAGGTTTATTATTGGTGAATTTGAAATATGGAGGAAACCCATGGAGTTTGTAACATTTGTCCAATGTATAATTTCTAGGTTTGTTGTATTGTTGAGGTGGAAGAGCAGATTATGAGCTGATAAAGAAAGAAGCTGAATCAGAAGAAAATATTGGAGCATCAGTAGAGAATATGCCTTTCCAACAGATGGTACAGGACTCATTATTAGAATGTTACTTCGAATAGTAGAATATGTATCATTTAACCCAGAAAGAAACTGAATGAGCTGTTGTCCTTCAATAAACTCATGAAGAGCACCACATGTGCATGGTCTGCCAAATGTGCAAGTACCAAACTCTTCCCAGTAACCTTTCAACCTTGTAAAATGGTAGCTATGTCAGAGGATCCATGAGTAGTGGCAGCTATAGCCCTTTGAATGCAATAGTATTGAGAAGTGTTGGCAACTTCATAATATTTTTCTATGTTATTTTGTAATAAAGGACAATTTTAGATATTTTCTTGGAAATGGCATTAATAATTCAAGCTTTCACCATATTTTTACACCTCTCCCACCGAGGGTAAAGCCTATAATTGGAGTCAGGTTTGGTGAAAGATCCATTTATAAGTTGAAGTTTATTCTTTGCCGAAAGAGATATGATCATTCCCTTTCTCAATTCACTATATCCTATTCCAGCGAATGGGACTAAAACTAATACTATCCTTGGAGTATTAGAGGGGTGAAGGTAAAAGGGATGTAAAGGATCAACACTCGGGTTAGGACTAATTTCCGGAGCCTCAGAGGTGGTGGGAAGGGCAAAATCAACAGCCATAGTTATCCGAATCAAAAAGGTTACAAATGAACAATCAAGATTGTATGAAATTGCACCAAAAAACAATGTAGATTAACAAAGTATAGAGAAATACCACAAAATCTGAGAAAAAAAACTCTAGATTGTAGCAAAATTGCGGAAGACCAGCAACCAATGAATCGCTACTGCAAATTGTCGATACAAACTCCAAATTTGTGGTTGAAACTGTTCGATCACCATTCATCATCGATAGCCAAAACCCAAAGAACACGAAGAATCGCCAATGTGAAAAATTCTCAAAAGTAAAAAATTGAACTGATAGAATCATAGAAAATGATGGAACCAACCAGATTTGCTCTGATACCATGAGAGATTTGCAAATGAAACTAGAGAGATTGAAGGATTTCAGTTAGAGGAACCCTAGAATGTTAGAGAGAGAGAGAGAAATATCTGAGAGGAGAACATGAGCTTCATTCATTATTGAAAAATTATTTGTACAAGTGTTGTCACAATCCAAATCGGAGGGCCACAACGGGCACCTGATGCCTTACCCAATCGAGTACCAACGTAACATATCTTTCTTGTCATGCCATCATAGGTAAATGGGCCGGAAGGTCCGTCATGATATAATCAGAATAAAACATAAGGTAATACTTGACATAGGACGATCCAACATATAATACAAACTTATACATGTGACATATGATCCTATAAGACCAAAATGAATACTCGTGCACTGAACATAGGCCGACAAGGCCAACAATCTTTTATATACATGACATTTGTCTATAAGCCTCTAAGAGTACATACATATCAAAAAGATCTGGACAGGGCCCCACCATACCAATCAATACATGTCCAAATCATATTGACCAAATAGGAAACTCTGGAGAAAGTGGAGTGAACCAACACCTTCTGCTGAGTTGATAGCCTACTAGGAGGAATGTCAACCTATCTATCAGGACCTGCGGGCATGAAACGCAGCGTCCCCAGGCAAAATAGATGTCAGTACGAATAAAGTACCAAGTATGTAAGGCAGGAAATCATAAACAAGAACAGTAATATAAAAAGAGATAGAGGAGATACAACATGTAACATCTGAGTTCCTCTAGGGGATACTGACATGAAATGCATAATACATATATATACATAAACTTTTAAAAACATTTGCCTCTGTGGGCATCATCATCATTATATCATACCCGACCTTAAAGTGAACTCAGTAAAAACATACCCGGCCATCATAAGGCTCGGTAGAATCATACTCGGCCATGTAGATCTTGATAAAACCCAACTAATCAGTGGTTGCACAATAGGTTCTGTACCCGGCCGACTATAACGCGACTCGGTAGAGTAAAATAGATATTATATATAATGCATTCTAGACTCATGGAATCACGTTCTAAACCTGTCGGAGTGACTTAAGGTCATTGCACCTTCGTTAACATTATGGACATCCATACCCTCAAGATGAACCTCAGTAGGATTCAAGGATCATACACTCTTGCTTAAAATAATTTTATAAGGAAATAACAATATGGACAACCTTAGTTGCTAGCAGTAGATCCGTTATGAAATAGCGTATTCATTTCACTTTAGATCATACTAAAAGAAAGAAGGAAGTGCCTTAACATACCTTTGAAATCTTCTATCCAATCATCAGGCAAGCTCAATATGATCTTCTTACGTCTACAATGAGTAAACTGACTTCGTCGTCATCATATAAGCATTGTAACTCTAATATTTGGAAACCAATATTTTACAAGAAAATGGAAAACACCTCCCTATTTGTACTACATCCCTTATGTTACCAAAGTCACCAAACAACCCAAACAACAACAATATAATTCACCATAGGCTCTCTGATTAGTTCAACAACTATTTTGAGCGGCAAGCTCGATTTACGATTAACAAGATATGGTTTGAATACAATTCCTTTTCCATGAATCTATCTACAACATATATAACATCAAACTTATGCTTACCATATTATTTTCAACCCAAAACATCATAAGCATAATCTTCAAATATAGTCCACACGTCTAACACCTTAACCTTTATCGTCAACATCTTATTTTTCATGTTATCTTCTTCAATCCACTGAATTAGCACATAGATAAGCTTAAAAATAGTAGCCATAACATAATAAAACTATTTATAACAATTTCTAGTCACAACAAACCATATATATAGCCTCAACACAACTTACAAAAATGATAACGATTCCTTATGCCATGTCAATTACTATCTTGTGGATTTTCACTGAAACAACTCAACCAACATAAGATTGACATTAAGCACAACTAAAAACATGATTTACTTACCTTAGCAGTAGATACAACTTGAAATCTCCAGCTGGGGTAGCTCACAATGACCCTCAATCACACTACAACACTATAGGAGTTGTATTCTTGTTACAACCCATATTCATGTACATTGGTTCATTCCATACGTTAGTCGTTGTAAACTTGAGAAGAGATTATCTTTGAGATTATAAGAAGTTAATCCTATTGGTCTTAAATGATACAAGGGTGTATAAGGGTGGTTAACAAGTATTAGAAGTTAAACGAATCACAGATATTGTAACCCGCATTTTTGGGTAAACCTAGGGGTTCTAGTATTCTCAAGAAGTCGTGTTTTAAGGTATTTGAATTATATAATATTAGTATCATAAGTCTTGAAGTCAAACGAGTTATGAAACAAAAGTCGACAAAAGTTGTCGCAACTTATGTTCATAATTTTACTTAAACTTTAGGTCAAATGTTACTAAGCTTTTCTCCCAATTTACATATAATTACGGGGTGATCTACCCGCAAATTGAAGATCTATGAGTCTAGTTTCCAAATCATTAAATCGTTTGTCAATACAATCTCGGAGTATAGAGATATTCGCATTTTCGTGAGACTGTGCAGATTGGTAAGTGACACGTAGGTGCATCACCTACTTGCCAAAATGAGAGGACTCAATTAAAAGCCCCAAAGTCGGCCAAAAGGGGACTTTTAAGGGATTATCAACTCATTTATTTCACCCATCTTTCAAACATTAAAAACCAAATTGAACCCCTGCAAATCCTCCCCAAAAATCCCACACAAACCCTAGGGTATTTTGGGTGTTACGACGTGATTCTAGTGCCGAAAAGTCTGGACAGCTTGCTAGTTTGTCTTTCTCCTTCTTTTAGCCGCATTAAAAAACTGATTTTTGATGAAGAAGGACCAGGTTTCGTGGGTTATACTCAGTACAAGAAAAGGTTATGCTTCTCCTTCCAGTATCTATGTGTTTGCGAGTTGTAACTCGATCGTAAAGAATAGACCTAGCGAATTTCGAAAGAGTGACATGTTGTTTGTTCTTGTGTCATGGTTGGATGGTTGTGAACTTATTTTTAAGTTGAATTCATGGATGTCTTATTGGATAAGAGGTATAGTTATGTACTTTTGATTGTGTTTCTCAATTTGAAAAAAAAGACAAGTCGAAACGTGTTTAAGTAAACTAAAAAATTAATTTTGAGTTGCTAAACTTGTGGGACTGTTTTGTCGGCTATTTTGTATTTCTATTGGGTTGTCTCTTTTGCTACTAATTTTATGGAGTTGAGAGGAGGAAGGGTGTGGATAAACACCACATAATGGCAGGGTTGTTTTCTAGTCGTTCGTTGTAACATTTTCGGATTGTTTGACACTATTATGGTTATCGTGTTATGTATGAAGTGATAGGGGTATGTTGGGCTGTTTAGTTATTATTTTGACTTGTGTGAAGTCATATATATAGTGGAGGTGCTATCCATTTTATCGTAAAATAGGTTGTTATCGATATATAATAGCTACGATGCTTAAACGATCACGATAATGTCATTTCTCTTATTGTAGACTAAGAAGTCGTGACATTTGCATAGCTTGAGGTTGGGCAGTAAATATACAAGGTATGTGAGGCTATCCCTTTCCTTCCTTTGCATGACTTCGATTATACATAATTCGATGAACGAGCTTCCAAAGGTACTCTACTCTTAGAATCTAGCAGTACTTACATTGTTTCCCTTCTAATGGAACAATTGATGTTGAGGTTGCTTCTCTTATTCTTATGTTATCAATGTTGTTGGTACTTCCTGATTCTTATAAGATTTTTGATGAAGAGTTATTCCTAATAACGTGTACGGAGAATATCTACCTTACGTCACTCCGAAAGGTTCAGAATATGATTCCAAGGAGTCCTACAAGCATTATATATATGTATTTATTTTACTCTACCAAGCTACACCATAGTCGGCCGGGTACGACACCTATAGTGTAACCACTAATTAGTTGGGTTTTACCGAGCTTCATGTAGCCAGGTACGTTATACCGAGCCTATTACGACCAGGTACGATATGATGATGATGATGCCCACAGAGGCGTATGTTTTAAAAGTTTATGTATATATATGTATGTATCATGCATTTCATATCAGTAGCCCTTAGAGGTATCCAGATGTTACAGGTTGTATATTCTATATCCATGTTTACATTACTGTTCTTACTTATGCTTTCTTGCCTTACATACTCAGTACTTTATTCGTACTGACGTTCTTTATATTTGTGGATATTGCATGTCATGCTGAAGGTCCTGATAGACAGGTAGATGCAGCTCCCCCACCATAGTAGGCTTTGCAGTTCAGCGGTTATTGCTGAGATCCCTTCTCTGGACTTGCCGTGGTCTTGGTATACATCTTTGTTATAGATATTATGGGTATGTCGGGGCCCTATTCCAACAATGTTACAACACTTATGCTCTTTTAGAGGCTCATAGACAGGTGTCGACTCATGTATAGTTTGGTATGCATTTTCGGCTGATTTTTGTTGTATAGTCTTTCATAGGAGCATGGTAGCTCGTACCTTATATGTAGTTTCTTGACAGTCTTGTCATCCTATGTTATGTATGTTTATTCCGTTATCTTTCATTGTTTGTTGTTCATGATCCATATATACCATTTATAATGATCTCGTCGACCCTTAAAGATAATAAGGAAGGTTAGATAAAATGTACGTTGGTGCTCGGCAAGTATGGCCCGGGTGCTAGTCATGATCCTCATGTTTGGGTCGTGACAAACTTGGTATCAGAGCAAGTCTGTCCCAGGTGTTGTCTATGAGCCGTGTCTAGTAGAGTCTTAATTATAGATGTGTAGCGCGCCACATTTATAATCAAGAGGCTACATGACATCTAGGGTTGTTACCTTCTTCCTGAATCTAGATCGTGCGTAGAGTTGAGTCGTAAGTGTTCGTCTCTAATATTCACCTTATTTTCTTTCAGTGATGCCTTTGACTAGGAAGCAAGCGATTAGTAAATGGCTTGATACAGCTGCGGGAGAGGGTACCAATCAGGTGCATCAAGCCAGAGCATGCCAAAATGAGGCTCAGAGTGAGATGTCGTCTCATACCTCATCTACTCCGTCTCCTCCAGAGGATATTAGGAGGCGTCCAACACCACCAGTTTCACCATCTAGCACTCAGACCAGGATATGTAGAGTGCATTGCAGTTGTTGACTAGCTTGGTAACTGCTTAGGCTTAGAGGCAGAATACCGGTATTGTTGATAAACCTGCTAGTACGAGAATTCGTGATTTTATTAATCTAGACCCTCCAGTGTTTATCGGATTAGACCCCAAGGAGGACTCGTAAACTTTTATTGATCACGTTCATCGTACACTGTGGGTCATGTATGCTACTGATACAGAGGCAGTCAAGTTGGTTTCTTATCGGTTACGGGATTTAGCAGTTTTCTGGTATGATAGTTGGAAGAGATCCAGGGGTCTGAACGCCCCTCCAGCTGTGTGAAAGGAATTTTCTAAGGCCTTTCTTTGTCACTATTTGCCATTTGAGATACGACGAACTAGAGTTAATAAGTTCATGAACCTTAGACAAGGTAATATAAGTGTACGAGAGTATAGTATGCAGTTTGATTCTTTAGCAAGGTATACTCCTCATATGGTGGCTGAGATGAGTGATATGGTGCATATGTTTGTGAACGGGTTGGGACCACATCTGATAAATGAGTGCACAACAACCTCCTTGGTGGAGGGTATGGATATTTCCTGTATTTAGGATTATGCCCAGACCCTAGAGGATCATAAGCACCAACAAAGGGCAGATAGGGAGCAGGATAGGGGCCAGAGCAAGAGGGCGAGATTTGCAAGGTATTCTAATGACTTGAGAGACAGTGTCAGACCCCTTTCTTCTATGAGTTCGGCGCCAACTGTACCTAGTGCTCCTCTACAGTTTTAGAGGCCTCGATATAATTGATTTACCTATTCTGGTCCATGTCAGAGTTCGGGGGCATCAGGCTCGTAATATCACAGGGATACTAGTCAGATGAGACCCCCAACACCACGTTGTGATCAGTACGGCAAGGCCCACTTTGGACTGTGCCGTCGAGATTCTGATATGTGCTATTCTTGTGAACAACCTGGCTAGATGATATGGGATTGTCCTAACAGAGGAGGTAGTGGTATGGCTTAGACAACTGGATCAGTGTCTGGTTCTTCCTCATCAGTTCGACCTCCAGCACGGGGATTTTAGAAATCAATAGGTCGTGGTAGAGGTAGAGGTGCAGTGTCGAGTTCGAGTGGTGTTCAAAATCGAACCTATGCTCTAGTAGGTCGACATGATCTCGAGTAGTTTCCGGATGTTGTTATAGGTATATTGTCTGTGTTTACTTACGATGTATATGCGCTGATTGATCTGGGATCTACATTATCATATGTTACACCCTTTGTGGCTAATAAGCATTGAACTTGAATTGATAAGTAAACCGCTTGCGGTATCTACTCCGATAGGAAATTTTGTGATTGTTAGAAGGGTATATAGAGGTTGCACAGTGATAATTTGTAGTTGTCAAACCTCGGCTAATTTATTTGAGTTAGAAATGGTGATTTCGATGTGATAATAGGAATGGACTGGTTGGCCTTATGCTATGAAAATGTTGATTGTCGTACGAAGACGGTTAGGTTTTAGTTTCTTGGTGAACGCATCATTGAATGGAAGGGGAACATTGTGACGTCAAAAGGTAGGTTTATTTCCTATCTTATGGCAATGAATATGATCTTAAAAGGTTACATTTATCATCTCGTTCGTGTTAGAGATGCAGAGTCGAAGCAACCTACTCTAGAATCAATCCCCGTAGTCAATGAATTTCCAGATGTTTTCCCAGATGAACTCCCAATCCTTCCTTCTGAAAGGGAGATTCAGTTTATCATTGATGTGTTACCTAACACTCAACCCATATCTATTCCTCCATACAGGATGGCCCCGGTAGAGTTGCGAGAGTTGAAGGCGCAGTTGAAGGACTTGCTGGATAAGGGCTTCATTAGGCCTAACACTTCACCTTGGGGTGTGCCAGTTTTGTTCGTTCGGAAGAAAGATGGGTCGTTAAGGATGTGTATCGATTATCAAAAGTTGAATAAGTTTACTATAAAGAACAAGTATCCACTTCTAAGGATTGTCGACCTATTTGACCAACTCCAAGGTGCCAAGTATTTCTCTAATATTGACTTACGTTCAAAGTATCATCAGGTGAGGGTTAAGGAGAAGGATATTCCAAAGATGGACTTACGGATAAGATATGGGCACTTTGAGTTTTTGGTGATGTCGTTCAGGCTAACAAATGCCCCAGCATCTTTTATGGATCTCATGAATACTGTATTCAGGCCCTATCTTGATGTGTTCGTGATCGTATTCATTGATGACATTTTGGTGTATTCTCGTTCGGAGGCGGAACATGCGGGCTACTTGCGGATAGTATTACAGAATCTTCAGGATCGTAAGTTATATGCTAAGCTCTCCAAATTTTACTGAACTCAGTAGAACTCCTTGTCCATGTGATATCTGACGAGGGTATTAGTGACGACACTTAGAAGAGCAATACAGTAAAGAATTGGCCGTGACCTACAAAACCATCAGAAGTCCGCAGCTTCCTGGGGCTAGCAGGATATTATAGGCAATTTGTAGAAGGGTTTTCTTCTATATCAGCACCATTGATTAAGTTAAAAAGCTACTAAGTTCTAGTGGGCTGATGCTTGTGAATGAAGTTTTCAGGAGCTAAATAATGGATTGACATTCGCACCAGTGCTCACTCTCCCAAAAGGAACAGAAGGTTATGTGGTATATTGTGATGCCTCGGGTATAGGTTTGGGGTGCATATTGATGCAACGTGGGAAGGTGATTGCTTATGCATCAAGACAATTGAAGAAGCATGAAAAGAATTACCCGATCTATGATCTGGAATTGACTGCAGTAATATATGCTTTTAAGATATGGCGCCACTACTTATACGACGTCCATGTTGACATCTACATAAATCACAAGAGTTTACAATACATCTTAAGCAGAAGGAGTTGAATTTGAGGCAACGTAGGTGGATTGAATTACTACAAGATTATGATGTCGATATATTGTACCATCCGGTAAAGCCAATGTTGTGGCAGACGCTCTCAGTCATAAGTTAATGGAAAGCTTAGTACATATTGAGGTAGGTAGACAAGGGTTGACTAAAGAGCTTCATCAGCTTGCCGATATGAGAATCAGATTATTATACTCTGATGATGGAGGTGTTATTGTACAGAATACACCAGAATCATCTTTGGAAGCCGAGGTAAAAGCACGGTAATACGAAGATTCTACCTTAGTAAGATTGAGAGAGAGCATTCGATAGTGTAAAATTATGGCTTTCGATATTGGAGGATATGGGGCACTGAGATACCAGGGCCGATTATGTGTGCCTAATGTGGTAGGGTTGCAAGAGAAGATTATGATTGAGATTCATCAATCCCGATATTCCATCCATCCCGCCTCGACAAAGATGTATCATGACGTTAAAGAGCAATATTGGTGGGATAACATGAAGAAGTCTATGTAAAGATAGAGAATCAAAAACCTAGTGGATCGCTTCAGAATATAGAGATTCCAGCCTGGAAATGGGAGGTGATTAATATGGACTTCATTATTGGATTACCTCACTCTTATCATAAGTTTGGCTCCATCTAGGTGATAGTTGAGCGACTTACAAAATGTGCCCATTTTCTGTCAGTTAAGACAACTTACACAACTGGAAATTATGCGAAGTTGTATGTCAAGGAAATTGTTAGGCTTTATGGTGTGCCGGTATCTATTATATCAGACTGAGGAACGCAATTTATGGCTAACTTTTGAAGGTCTTTTTAGAAGGGTTTAGGCGCACAAGTGAATCTCAGCACTGCATTCCATTTGTAAATTGAAAAATGGGCTGAACGTACCATTCAGACACTTGAAGATATGCTACGAGCATGTGTTCTAGATTTCAAGGGGAGTTGGGATGATCATCCACCTCTCATAGAATTTGCCTACAATAATAGCTACCATTCCATTATTAAAATGGCCCTATACAAGGCACTATATGGGAGGAGATGTAGATCACCACTTGGATGGTTCGAAGTTGGTGAAAAAGAACTATATGGGCCAGATTTGATTCACAAGCCATCGAGAAGGTGAAACTGATACAAGAGTGGCTGAGGACGGCGCGAAGCAGGCAAACGTCTTATTCCAATGTTCGACGTCGTGATCTGGAGTTTGAGGTTGGTGATTGGGTTTTCCTGAGGATATCACCGATGAAGGGTGTTATACGTTTTGGGAAGAAGGGTAAGCTGAGTCTGCGATATATCAGTCCGTACAAAATTCTTCAACGAATTGGACATGTTGCTTATGAGTTAGAATTGTCATCCGAATTGGAATTTGTCCACCCGGTATCCCATGTATCTATGTTAAGGAAATGTATTGGAGACCCTTCTTGGGTCGTCTCTATCAAAGATGTACAAGTTATAGAGGATCTATGCTATGAAGAAGTGCCAGTGGCTATATTAGATCGACAAGTCTGCAAGCTGAGAAAAAAGGATGTAGCTTCCGTTAAATTATTGTGGAGGAACAAGAATATGGAAGAAATGACATGGGAAGCAGAAGAGAATATGAAGTATAAATACCCTTACCTGTTCTAGAGTCAAGATAACAAGGATGCCAGGGGAACGCAGGACACATTAAAGGGTGAAACGACTCCATGAGGTAAGTAATAGCTTGAGAATACTCTTCCTTAATACAAAATGGTGATATGCAGATAATGTATAAATCCATAATGCTTTCTATAGCCTTGTGAGTCCATACGTTGGGTTTAACTACTTGAAAGTTTCATTCGTGTCCATTTAATAGGGGAAACTCGGCTGAAAGTTCTATTGGAATCCACGATGATTTAGACTCCCCAGATACCCTTACACTCGAGGATGAATGTTTCTAAGGGAGGGAGAGTGTTACAACACATATTCATGTACATTGGTTCATGCCATAAGTTAGCCGAGAAGAGATTATCTTTGAGATGATAAGAATTTAATCCTATTGGTCTTAAATGATACAAGGGTGTATAAGGGTGGTTAACAAGTATTAGAAGTTAAACGAACGAAAAAAATTTTTAACCCGTATTTTGGGTAAACCTAGGGGTGATAATATTCTCAATAGGTCGTGTTTTAAGGTATTTGAATCATATAATACTGTATCATAAGTCTTGAAGTCAAACAAGTTATGAAACAAAAGTCGACAAAAGTTGTCGCAACTTATGTTCATAATTTTACTTAAACTTTAGGTCAAATGTTACTAAGCTTTTCTCCCAATTTACTTGGAATTATAGGGTGATCTACCTACAAAATTAAATATCTATGAGTCTAGTTTCCAAAGAATTAAACTGTTTGTCAATATAATCTCGGAGTATAGAGATATTCACATTTTCGCGAGACTGCGCAGATTGATAGGTGACAAGTAGGTGCATCACTTACTTGCCAAAATGAGAGGACTCAATTAAAAGCCCCAAAGTCGGCTAAGAGGGAACTTTTAAGGGATTATCAACTCATTTATTTCACCCATATTTCAGACCTTGAAAACTAAATTGAACCCCTGCAACTCCTCCCCAAAAATCCCACACAAACCCTAGGGTATTTCGGGTGTTACAACGTGATTCTAGGCCGAAAAGACCGGATAACTTGCTAGTTTCTCTTTCTCCTTCTTGTAGCTGCGTTGAAGAAATGATTTTTGATGAATAAGTAACAAGTTTTGTGGGTTATACTCAGTAGAAGGTAAGGTTATGCTTCTCCTTCCATTATCTATGCGTTTGTGAGTTGTAACTCGATCGTAAAGAATAGACCTAGCGAGTTTCGAAAGAGTGGTATATTGTTTGTTCTTGTGTCATGGTTGGGTGGTTGTGAACTTATTTTTAAGTTGAATTCATGTCCAGTTTATTGGATAAGAGGTATAATTATGTACTTTTGATTGTGTTTCTCAATTTGAAAGAAAAGACAAGTCGAAACGTGTTTAAGTAAATTGACAAAATTAATTTTGAGTTGCTGAACTTGTGGGACTATTTTGTAGGCTGTTTCGTGTTTTTATTGGGTTGCCTATTTTTCTACTGTTTTTATGGAGTTTAGAGGAGGAAGGATGTGGAGAAACACCACATAATGACAGGGTTCTTTGCTGGTCATTCGTCTTAATATTTTCTGATTGTTTGACACTATTATGATTGCGTGTTATATATGAAGTGATAGGGGTATGTTGGGATGTTTGGTGATTGTTTTGACTTGTGTGAAGTCATATATATAGGGGAGGTGCTGTCTGTTTCATCGTAAAATAGGTTGTGATCGATACATAATAGTTACGACGCTTAAACGATAATGATAGTGTCATTTCTCTTATTGTAGACTAAGGAGTTGTGACATTTGCATAGCTTGAGGTTGGGCAGTACATATACAAGGTATGTGAGGCTATCCCTTTTCTTCTTTTGCATGACTTCGATTGTACATAATGCAATGAACGAGCTTCCAAAGGTACTCTACTCTTAGAAGCTAGCAGTGCTTACATTGTTTCCCTTCTTATGGAACAATTGATGTTGAGGTTGCTTCTCTTATTCTTATGTTATAAATGTTGTTGGTACTTCCTAATTCTTATAAGATTCTTGATGAAGAGTTATACCTAATAACGTGTGCAGAGAATATCGACCTTACATCACTCCGAAAGGTTCAGAATATGATTCCATGAGTCCTACATGAATTATATATATGTATCTACTTTACTCTACCGAGCCACGCTATAGTCGGTCGGGTATGACACATATTGCGTAACCACTAATCAGTTGGGTTTTACCGACCTCCACGTGGCCGGGTACGTTTTATCGAGCCTATTATGGCCGGGTGAGATATGATGATGATGCCCATAGAGGCGTATGTTTTAAAAGTTTATGTATGTATATGTATGCATACATTACTATTCTTACTTATGCTTTCCTGCCTTATATACTCAGTACTTTATTCATATTGACGTCATTTATATTTGTGGACGCTGCATGTCCTAATAGACAGGTAGACACAGCTCTTCCACCATAGTAGGCTTTCCAGTTCAGCGGTTATTGGCGAGATTCCTTCTCTGGACTTGCTGTGGTCTTGCTATGCATCTTTGTTATAGATATTATGGGTATGTTGGGGCCCTGTTCTAGCAATGTTGCAGAACTTATTCTCTTTTAGAGGCTCATAGACAGGTGTTGACTTATGTATAGTTTGATATGCCTTGTCGGCTGATTTTTGTTGTATAGTCTTTCATGGGAGCGTGGTAGCTCGTACCTTATATGTAGTTTTTTGGCAGTCTTGTCATCCCATATTATGTATGTTCATTCCATTATCTTTCATTATTTGTTGTTCATGATCTATATATACCATTTTTAATGATATCGAAGGCCCTTAAAGATAATAAGGAAGGTTAGATAAAATGTACATTGGTGCTTGGCAAGTATGGCCCGGGTGCTAGTCATGATCCTCCAGTTTGGGTCGTGACAATTCTCTTTTTGAATCAACTTTTGTATCCAAGTTGGTGTGTAAACACTTGTATTTCGCCTTGAAACTCTAATATATATGAAGGAGGGACAAATTTTTAGCTTAAACATAAAGAACAACACGAAATCTGAGGTTACCTACCTTTGAAGAACGCTCCAAATCATCCACAAGATGAAGAACTACGATTTAGCAAGCACCACGAGATTTTTAGTGTTTGATTCATGTTTTTATCTTAGGTTTTCACCCTAGAATCATGGAAGAACCCTTGAAGAGAATTTAGGAGGGTTTAGGAATTGGTGTTAATGAGAAAAATGAGTTAAAATGACCTATAATTGACTTAAATACAAGCTAAAGTTTTACACCGACTTTGTGGGTCCTATGAGAGCTGCTTGTGCAGTCTCGCAAAAATGTGAATCTCTCTCTACTTTAATTTTGTATTGATGAACGATTAAATGTGTTGGAAACTAGACTCGTAGATATTCAATTTGATAGGCAGATCACCCCATAATTCCAAGTATATTTGGAGCAAAGATCAGCTACATTGGACCTAATGTTCTGCACATTTATGAATGTAAATTGTGATGACCTGTGCCAACTTTTGTTTCAAAACTTGCTTGGATTCAAAACGTAGCAAATGACTGTCATAAGACTAAAATAACTCATAGCATAACCTCCTTATCATGTTAAGAACTCTAGTCTCACTCCAAAGTACATGTTATAACATTCCAAACTTGTCGACTTTCGACGATACTTATTTTCTTCAATTGCTTTAGCTTCTAAGCTTTCCTACCCTCTTGGTACTCGTTATTCATGGTATTAAATATTTGTAACCTCCAAGGTAACATGATTAACTTACTTTATTTTATTTCAAATATAATCTCATTTCCGAGCTTACATCAATGGCTTATGACGTACTCTCACGTATGAAAATGTGGGGTGTCACATCATTCCCCCATGGAACATTCATCCTCGAATGTTGACTGATGCACTTATCTGTCTCTTAAGCAATAGCTCTTACGAATACTTTAATATTGTCTTTGCCATCTAGGGAGTTATTCGATGAATAAGTCCAAAGGCTAGGGCATTCCCCCCCTTTAGGCCTCTTTCTCACACCACGACTTGTGGTCGAAATTCTTCCAATATCATAACTGTTTCTACCTTCTTTCATGCAACATGTACGATTCTGACCTTGTTTGTGTGCCTATGCGACTCTTCTCTTCTTTTTTCTTCTGCTTTTAGCCAATCTCTAGGCCTCACTTTGGGTACAAATACAGAACTTGACAAACTGTCCCTCTGGTCATCTATAGGTATACTGATGTTCTTCACTTGGTACTTTGTCGAACTTACGACTATTGATATATCTTGATTCATGGCCTCAGATATCTATTCTTATGGCTTTGCTGCATCTAGGCAGGTCAAACTATACCATAAATCTTACTTTTATTTTATTATTATTGAGGTATGTTACCCAAATCCAGGTTATCTCTCATTGTTTATCCTACATGTATAAATCTAAGTCCTTTAATGCTTATGTTACACCCTATGTTTTTGTACACGAAAATATGTCGTAAGTCAATTAATGTAAGCTCGGAAATGATATCTTCTTTGAAAGTATATGAAGTGATTTAATATTGTTACACCCCGTACTTCAAACGTCACTGCCATTATAGGATTATCCAATGTAAACTAAAAAAAAAATGAAATCCTTCTACAAGGATAAGAAAGGTTTATTGAAGTCTTAAGTAAGTTAAGATGAATATGAGACTTTTTAATGATGATTTAAATTAGTTTAAATTCATCATATGACTATACATGATGTTTGTATATAAAATATAAAGTTTGGGAAAAATCAGATTTAAGTTGCGGAAAAACCGACTAAGGATTTGCCTTGTAATGAAGCGTTTTGAGCAATACATTCTACATGTTATATGAAGTCTTTTTGGGACATATTATATACAAAAATGAAGGTCTTGGAACCTAGTTTCCAATGATCCAAACCATTTATTCATATGAAATCGGAGTAGAGAAATATGAATTTATAAAATAGGGTCGCCAAGTCACGTCGCCGCACTTTGGAGAAACTTGCAGTTTTATAGGCCAGGTTGCGACGCAGTTTTCTCCCAATCTATTGAGAGTTACATGGAGATATTTATATGGATTTAAATAACTATGTGTCTAGTTTCCAACTCTGCAAACCTTTATCAATACGATATCGGATTAGAGAGATACAAGCATCCGAAGTTGCACCGCTCAAGCTGCCAAGCAGGCAGCTTACCCACTTGCTTGGAGAATTGAGGCGGTGGGCTTATAAGTTATATTATCCCTTGTATATATCGTCATTATACACAGAAAAATTACACCAAAATGCTCTCAATGATCTCTAAGAGTTGGTCCAAGATCCAAAGAACCAAACTAAAGGGAAATCAACTCAAATCATCATCAAAAGTGTTAAAGACTACAAGAGAATGTTTCTATGATGTTGTGATGTGATTGAGGACTATTGTGAGCTAAATTGAGATAGGGTTTCGAGTTATAGATGATGTCCAAGGTATGTATAACATCTTATTGATTGTGCCTAAGGCTAATCTTGTGTTGGTTGTGTTGTTTGAGTGAAAAACCATAATATTGCACTTGAAAGAACATGAGATATGGTTTTCTCTTTGGTTGGGCTGTTTTGTGGCTTAATATATGGTTTGTGGTGGCTCGAAATTGTGAAAAATAATTTTATAATATTGTGGCTGCTGTCGTTAAGCTTTTCTAGGTGTTACTTAAGTTGATTGAAGAAGAAAAGATGAAAAACATGTGAATGACGGTAAAAATTAAGGTGCTAGATGTATGAGGCTGTTTTGGAAGGCATTTTGTGCATGTTTTAAACTAGAAATAATATGGTACATATAAGTATGATATTCTAAAGGTTGTAAACTAATTTATGAAATAAGAGTTGGATTCAATTCATATCTTGTTATGAGTAAAAACGAGTTTGTCGCTCAATATGATTGTTAAGATAATCAGAGAAACTCATATTGGATTACATTATTGTTGTTGCTATTGTTGGTTATAGTTGTTGTTGTTGGGCTGTTGATGACCCTTAGTGGTCTTTGGGATGTATTAAAAATAGAGGAGGTTCTACCCGATTTTCCTTAAGCCATACGACTAGCCAAATACAATGGTATGACATTATATGTTAACAGTAATATCATTTCACTTGTTGTAGATGCAAGACGTTGTGTCGATCTTGGTTGAGTAATAAGGAAGATATTATATAGGTATGTTAAGGTTATCCCTTCTTTCTTTTGGCATGATCCAAGCAACGATATGTAAAAGTAATACTATTCCATAAATGGCTCTATTCATAGAAGTATTAGAGGTGCCTATGTTCTTGATTTCCCATATGTCCTACTATCATATCGTCTGTTCATGGGTCTCATGACATTTTGAGAGATATTATTGACTTACTTCATTATGCATTTCATTCATACATATTATATTGACCCATGACCAGATGACATTATATACACGTATAGTATATGTATATGGGGTATGGTAAAAGGTTATGTCGTTATATACGCACCACCACCTGATCAGTTGGTATACATTGATGATTTTTCCCACAGAGGTCGAGATGATATGATGGGATGCCCTCAGAAGCTTGATGATGATATGTACGCATATAATTATACATGATATGACATTTACATGCACATGCATGACATTATAAATGTTTTATGATTCAGTGAGCTACTCAGACTTATAGGTTGAGTACTAACTCCATATTTCTTTCATGTCTTTTATATACTACTTTTCATTCCTTACATACTTGGTACATTATTTGTACTGACGTCCCTTTTTGTAGGGGATGTTGCATTTCATGCCCGTAGGTCCTGAAAGATAGGTTGAGAGTTCTCCTAGTGGGCTCAACTTAGCGAAAGGTATTGGTGCACTCTACTTGCTCCGGAGTTGCCTATTTGATCAGTATGATTTGGATATGTATTGACTGGTATAGCGGGGCCCTGTCCCAACCTTTATGATGTTTATGTACTCTTAGAGGTTTGTAGATAGATGTCAGGTATATAGATACTTGTATGGCCTTGTCGGCCTATGTTTTGAGTTTACAAATGATCATGTTAGCCTTATCGGCCTGTATGTCACATGTATAAGTTTCTATATCATGTTGGGTCATCTTATGTCTAGTATTACCTTATGTTTTATTCTGATTATCTCATGATGGCCCTTTTGGTCCATTTTCCAATGATAGTATGTGTCACACCTCCCTTTTTCACTGCACCCCCGAGAAGGAGTGTATAAGAGAGTTTTTCCAATTAAAGGACAATCGAAACGGGATTCGTTTATTTAAAGATTCAGAGTCGCCACTTGGGATAATTTATGGTGTCCCAAGTCACCGGTTCGAATTCCAAATCGAGGAAAAGATTGACTCTGTATTGTAGCCTGTGAACCAGAAATCTGGGTAAGGAATTCTGTTAACTCGGGAGAAGGTGTTAGGCACTCCC
The DNA here is from genome assembly GCF_000715075.1 of Nicotiana tabacum. NCBI lineage: Eukaryota > Viridiplantae > Streptophyta > Magnoliopsida > Solanales > Solanaceae > Nicotiana > Nicotiana tabacum. The sequence goes on along the minus strand of NC_134085.1, from coordinate 163,786,749 downwards.
GAATTTCGTGGTTCTAGCACGGTCGCTTAACAATTTATACTTGGCCTAATTACCTGACTTATTACACGTTTTAAACTTATTGTGTATTTTTAGCTTTTATAATCGCTTTTAGCTTGATTATTTGTAATTATAGAATTGTCTTGAAACGAATAACGCGTACATATATTCGTTTTATTTTTGCATGTAAGGAATCATGTCACGCGTACATGTACATAATTAATAACACTTTTGGCGCGTCAAAATCATGTCATGCGAACGTGTCCATGATTAATAACGCTTTTGTCTATTTATTAAGAAATATTTGGTTGAAGTTGCGCGAACGCATCCCTCAAGTCACTTTTTAGAATCAAATTTGCAATTATGTTACGCGAAACGTATACGTAATCACAACACTAGTCTAAATCGAGCCTAAAGCAAACTACGAGTGTTCATTTTTTAGAAATTTTAATCGTGTCATGCAAACGTGTATACAATTGAATTAATAACATTTTATTATTACTAAAATTGTGTCGCTCAAAGTTGTGCGAACGCATACTTTGACTTATATTTGAAAATCATAATTACTTCACGCGAACATCGAAAATCCTAAAGATTGCTTATCTGGGTGTTGGCGGCCTAAGCATGTCCCTAGCAATAAGCAACAAAGTATAGTAATAAAACGTTTCAAATCCAAATTGTCACTCACGCTTAAATCTAATCCTTCTGTCGAAGCCTATAGTTTATAAAATAATAAAAATTGCAATTGATGGTTAATAAAGGAAAGCAAAAAGAACATTTTAACGCTCGATATGCTTCTGCTAGGATGAGAATTGCAAACTAGTGTTCAAATAGTCCTTTTAGCATTTAAAGTTGAAGAAAGAGATTAAATGTATCATTTGCTTGATTTAACAAAAATGGCATACGAACAAAAAAAAAAAAATACATGTACTAGTATTTTGTATACAAACAAATCAATTCTAGGAAAGGAGAAAACCTGTGTATGCTGGTTTTATCTAAAGCCGCAATTCTTTTCATTTTTGAGTTTACCAACAAAGACTAACTCTTAACCCAAACAAAATCAAAATCTATATAAACACTCACAGACCATTTAAATTCAAAATTGTCGGATCAATTCTGTCCATGAGTCTTTTAACCAAGATAAAAGTTCAACCACAAATCTATATAGCTCAATATTCACTATTGTTGACATTGCTAATTGTTATTCAATATAAGATCTCATTTGACATTTCATACAACTAAAATAAGATTAACTTCAACCATAGACTCAATTAACAATTAACAACAACAAAAAAACAATCAAATTAGATGAACAACATCAACCAAACAACTAAAATTTCATTCATAACAGTCCCAACACACAAGTATTGAGAAGGAGTTCATCTATTCTAGAATTAAAATAACAAAAACCAAAGTTCAAGCATCTTCCTAAAATATACGGCATAAGTCATGACTGAATACAATAATGTCCAGGTAATCAAACTAACTTAGACAAGAAAACACATAAACAAATCATTCAAAACAGAGGCCATTTATTCACTATCTAAATCAACTACATACCTTCCCTTTACATCTCATATGCTACTCAAATGCTGAAGCATACCTGGAAAATGAGAGGAAGTAAGAAATATGAGATCAGTAGCCAAGCAGCAGCAGTCACAGCTATGAAACAGTGCCCAGAACTAATCAAACAGTAACCAAACAACAAAATTTAGAACAGAGCTTTCAGAACCCCCAAATTCAGACCATTTCTCAACTCAAGTGCAGAATGTAAAGCTTTTAGAGATTTTAGCTCATTAAAAAGATCAAAAAGACCCACTTAATACAAAATTTGATCAATTTTTATCAAGCAAAAGTGCTGGAAATCAGTGCAGTTTCAGAACTCCAGCCGTTTTTGGTTTTTCTGTATTTTCTATCTCTTAAAGTCTCTGAGCTCTCCTTGATCTATCTTTGTACTCTATCTCTCTGTATTCTTAAGCTCTCTTTCTGTATTTTTTTTCTGTATCTCCTCTCAGTCTGTTCAGCTCTTTTAAATAGACAATTAGCTTAGTGCCTTCTCCATTACCAATTCACCTTTTTATTTCTTAATTGTCCACTGATTCAGTGCTTTACACTATTAGAAGTTTCTCAATTAGTGACCACTTGCATAAATCAATAAATTATTATACACATTTAATCAAACTCAAGATAATCTTTAATTTAACCGACTAAGTTATTATACGAGATATGATTTCCAGATTCTAAACAAACTGACCACACAAACCTATGAAACCAAGAACAAATTCATCAACATTCTGAAAAAACAAACAACGAACAGAAAATAGTTTATGGCAGAAGATTGGTCGAGTTTTCAATTGAAATCGACCATAGAAAAGAAAAAGAGATGAGGAAAGACGAACATCAGAATAATACCAATTAAACTATAAATATAGAAAATAGGACAGAAGAACTCACCGGTCAGTAGTAACTGAAGAAAACCTTCGAATCTTCAATTTTTAAACCAATTTTTGACTTTAACTGTGTGTTCTTATCAAGAATACACAGATAAAGTCAAAATTAGCTTAAATGTTCGATGAATCTTGACTTTGCAGTTTTAGGTTTGAAGCTTAGATTCATTATTCGACAAGTTCTGGTTTGATTCGAAGGTAACGGATCGTGGATTAGGGAAGATGGGGTTGTTGTGGTCAAGGGGTGTTAGTTTGGGGTTGATTGGAGGTGGCGCTGCCACCAGAAAGCGAGGGTAAATGGTGGCGGCTACTAGGGTTCATAGCCTAAAATCAAGATTCGAACCGTTTTAAGGGTGTTCGAAGGAAACTAACTATGGATTATGAAAGAGGAGATCAAGGGGGTTCTAGGGTGTGAGTTTGGTGGCAAACGGAGCCGGCGCCGCCGGCGACAACCGGTGGAAATTAGGGCGGCGAGCCTCTAGGGTTTGGGGAATTTGAGAGAGACGAGGGTGACTGAGGGGGTTGGGTCTGTTTGGACAAATATATACTGGGGTGAAATTGGATCCAGGCCGTTCGATCAAACGAGATCAACGACTTGGATCATCTGACTAATTGGAACGACGTCGTTTGAGTGATTTAAAGACCGGATCGGTCTCAGATGAAATAGGTCGGGGTTGGGTAATTGGCAAAGCTTTGGGCCGTTCGATCAAATGAAATTGACGGCCCTGATCCAAAAGTGTCCAAACGACGTCGTTTGGTTCTGGTAGGGGTGGACCGGGTAGGGAACGGGTTGGGCTAGACTAGGGATCAGGTCTGGCTGGGTAATTATTTGGGCTATGGGATCTTTTGGCCCAGATTTGATCTCCTCTATTTTATTAACTCTTTTTTCTTTTCTTTTCTTCTTTTTCTTTAAAAAATTAAAACTAAAATCCTAATTAAATTATAAAACACCAAATTAACTTAAAAATACTAATTAACTCTAACTAATAATTATCACAAATAAATAAATGCCAAATTAAAATAAAATCACACAATTTGACTAAAATTACAAAAATATGTTATTATTTTTTTGAATTTTCATTTTTGTAAAACACCAAATTATTAATTAATTCCAAAAAATATAAAAATTAAATCTTAAATGCCAATGCTATATTTTTGTATTTTTAATGCATTAATAGAATTAAACATGCCCACAAATATATGCAAACAATCAGAAAAATCACACAATAATTCCTAAAATAACACATAATTAAAGACAAGACCTAATTTTGGGAATTATTTTGGAGTAATTCGTATGAGGCAAAAATCACGTGCTCACAGCTGCCCCTCTTTGTCCGGAAACACGAAGAGTTTTCGTGCAAAGATAAAGTGAGCGGATATGAGCGATTTTTGCCTATTTGAACACTCCGTGGGAAGCATTTTTTGAAAGATTTGACCGAACCCCTGCTTCAAAGGCTTCCTACATATTCTTGGCTATAAAGGAATCAGGTCAATGTAGTTCGAGAATTTTTGGTAGCTGGGACTACCATGAAGCTGTGGTTTTACTGTTACTGCTGTTGCTGTTGCTGATACTGCCACTGACCTCCTTATTACACCATGACAAAAATGAAGAATCTAGACTAAGCTATAATCTACGCTTTACAAAGATTTATTTTCAAACACGATCTTGTGACTGATGTTGCCTCGTTGACTTGTATTTTCCTCAGAAGTTCCTTTGTGGCTGACTTGAATGGTATTCTTTGAAATGCTTTCCCTTCTTCTCTAGGCGGGCACCTGATTGCTGAGCACTTTAAACGTCTTCCTTTGACTATTGTTTCCTTTCCTCTGCTCTCCAGGCGGGCTCCTGATTATTTGAAATTTAAATTGCATCTTCCCTTCGTTCTCTAGGCGGGCTCCTGACTACTTGAAATTTGAATTGTATTCCCTTGTTCTCCAGGTGGGCTCCTGATTGCTAAGACTCGAAATGTATTCCCTTGTTCTCCAGGTGGGCTTCTGATTGCTGAAACTTGAATTGTATTCCCTTGTTCTTCAGGTGGGCTCCTGATTTTAACAAAACAGACAAAAGCAAAGAAAAATTTCTGCCCTAGTTTGGGTAGCTGGGTATATGTATGAGTGTAAACTAAATCATGTTACCAAACATTAGTAAGAACTTGAAAGCTGAAACTTGAATTGTACTCCCTTGCTTTCCAGATGGGCGCCTGATTGCTGAAACTTGAATTGTTGTTCCTTGTTCTCCAGGTGGATGCCTGATTACTGAATCTTCAACTGTTTTTCCTTGTTCTCCAGGTGGACGCCTGATTGCTGATACTTTAACTATTGTTCCTTGTTCTCCAGGTGGACGCCTGATTGCTGATACTTCAACTATTGTTCCTTGTTCTCCAGGTGGACGCCTGATTGCTGATACTTCGACTGTTCTTCCTTGTTCTCCAGGTGGACGCCTGACTTCAATAAAAATAGACAAAATAAAATAAAATTTTCTGCCCCAGTTTGGTAGCTAGGCGCATCTGTGAGTGTTAAACTGAAACATATTACCAAATATTAATAAGAATTTGAAAGCTAGGTCCCATTATCTAGGAGGGTCCTGACAACTCTTAACTAAACGACAATTTTAAATCTAAGATATATCTTTTAAAGGCATGACTTCTGCTAAATCTTGTTATCTAAACCAGTTTTAAACTATGTCCTATTATCTAGGAGGGTCCTGACAACTCTTATGCGATCTTTGAAACCAACTTATATTCCTTTTGGTGCATATTTGTCTTATATTTACTACTTATGATTGTTTTAGGGTTTAACCTAGGTCCCATTTTCCAGGAGGGTCCTGAAGTTTCGAATTGAGTCTTGTCTTAAAAAAATGAAAAATTCAAACCAACTTATATTTTCACGAAGTAGAGCTTATGCTAGATCTTGTACTCATGAATGTTTTGAATTAAAGCTAAGTCCCATTTTTCAGGAGGATCCTGAGAATTTATATGATCAAACCTGCATGGTACTTGCTTTCCTTACAGGGAGCTTCCTGAAATAAATGCCATCTTTCCCCCTGTTTCAAATGAAAGAAAATCTTGTCAGTTTAAAACGTGGTGGTTAGTTGTGGCATTCTTGCTAGGGATGGTTTTCTCTTTACCCTGCTTTGCTTCAACATACTGCCTTCAACTGGTCGAAAGGACTGTTTTGACCCATGGCTGATCCTTAACTGCAGGATCCCCAACTGTTGTTTTTCACTTCGGACCCTTTTATTCGTAACCATACATCTCTCATGACATTACTGAACCATTCCACCGATTTAACCTTTGCTTACACCCCAGGTCCCACTTTTCATCATACCATCTCCAACATGTCCTAACCGTATTTTGCTTTGTGCAATTTTGAATCTGGTAGTATACTTTGATATTCCTTCTTATTTGTTGGAACAAGGCTAACCTTGGAAGAGCTTTAGAGGAGTAAAAATTAACAACAATTAAATGCGACGGTTTTGAGAATTAAGAATAAAGAAGAAAATCCAAATTTGGACGACTGTTGGAGATAGGAGAAAGGAACTTATCTGAGTGGAGTCACTGGCACCAATGATCATGGTATGCATTTTGGATTCATCAGCCCAATTTATTTAATCAATCTCTTTTCCAATTGTTTTACTTTGTTTTCCAAAATTTCCACAACCCAATTTTACTTTCCGCCAACTTACGGACCTTGTTCGTCTTGCAGTGTCCTGCAGGGTTTTCACCGACAAACCTCTCTCATTCGTTTGTTCCTCAATTCCTTGTCGCCTTATGGTGCCCGCGAAGGTTTTCACCGATAAGACTCTCTTATTTTTACTTTCTCTCAGCTTTCATCGCCTCATGGTGCCCATGAAGGTTTTCACCAATAAGACTCTCTCATTTTTACTTTTTCTCAACTTTTGTCGCCTCATGGTGCCCATGAGGGTTTTTACCAATAAGATTTTATCATTTTCATTAGTTTTCCTGCTTGGACTAGAGTGTTATCCTGATATGAATCACCTCTTCTTGCTCAACTCGGCATCTCTCGAAGACAGATCGGAAGGTCTTTCTTTGGACCGTAATGTGGGCTTTTGGATGGGGTTAGAAAGAAAGTGTATCAAAGGCTCAAAACATCTCATCATGGGTTCAAAATTACAACTTTCGGAACTAGATTCCTTACAACAAACACAATTTCTGCCATAGTTTCTTGCTTGGGGACTTTTAGATTTTTATTTTGATGAGACCGAACTGTGAGGCTGCCTACATATCCTTAACAGGAATCAGGTCAAACGTAGTTCACACCTGAATTTCCTTGTTGTTATACTTTCTCTTGTCACTTCTTTTCTTTTCTCTTTTTCTTTCTTTTCCTTTTTTTTGTTATTGATTCCAAAAGAGGGGTATGAAAGAAACAAATGCGGCTCAAAAGTGGGAACAAAGGGTAAAATGTTTAGATAGCAGAACAAATTGCCTTCGTCATTCCAATCTTTAAAACAATGCCAAGTACAAACAATCAACAATTATAACAAAGAAATCATACATAATATCTCTTGACCGCGTCGGAATTGATGGCCATGTCTATGCATTTTCCTTCGATATCTGTTAAACATAGAGCGTCATTGGATAATACTCTGGTCACAATGAATGGCCCTTGCCAATTCGGGGCGAACTTGCCTTTTTCTTCAACCTGATGTGGAAGAATACGTATCAGCACTTGCTGACCCACTTCAAACTTTCGGGGACGCACCTTTTTGTTGTATGCTCTTGCCTTTCTTCTTTGATATAACTGGCCATGACGTACTGCTTTCAATCTTTTTTCATCAATTAAGTTCAACTGCTCCAAACGGGTTTTGACCCACTCATCATCATCAATCTTTGCCTCAGCGGCAATCCGAAGGGAAGGAATTTCAACTTCTGCAGGTATTACTGCTTCAGTGCCATATACTAACAAATAAGGAGTTGCACCTACCGAAGTGCGAAAAGTAGTGCGATATCCCAACAACGCGAATGGTAATTTTTCGTGCCATTACCTCGAACCTTCTACCATTTTCCAAAGTATCTTCTTTATGTTTTTGTTGGCTACCTTGACTGCTCCATTCGCCTTGGGATGATATGGGGTAGAATTACGATGTGTAATCTTAAACTGTTGACATACCTCTTCCATCAAGTTACTGTTAAGATTAGCACCATTATCTATGATGATCACCTTTGGGATTCCGAATCGACATATGATATTTGAGTGAACAAAATCGACCACTGCTTTCTTGGTCACCGATTTAAAAGTTTTGGCTTCAACCCATTTGGTGAAATAATCAATGGCTACCAGAATGAACCTGTGCCCGTTGGATGCTGCTGGCTTAGTTGGTCCAATGAAATCCATGCCCCAAGCAACGAAAGGCTATAGTGCAGACATTGTGTGCAATTCCGATGGTGAAGAATGAATCAAATCTCTGTGTATCTGGAACTGATGACATTTGCGCACAAAATTGATACAATCTCGCTCCATGGTAAGCCAATAATAGCCTGCTCGAAGAATTTTCTTTGCAAACACATATCCGCTCATATGTGGTCTGCAGACTCCCGAATGTACTTCGGACATGACAATCATAGCTTGTCTAGCATCTATGCATCTTAATAATCTAAGGTTTGGTGTTCTCTTATACAAAACTCCTTCACTTAAGAAGAATCCATTTGCAAACCGTCGAATTGTTCTTTTTTGATCCCCCGTGGCTTGCACTGGATATATCCCCATTCTAATGTACTCCTTGATATCGTGGAACCATGGTTCGCCATCAAGTTCTTCTTCAATCATGTTATAGTAAACATGCAGATCTCGGACTTGAATATGCAGAGGATCGACATAAGCTTTGTCCGGATGGTGCAACATTGATGCCAGGGTAGCCAAAGCATCGGTGACCTCATGCCATATCACTAGAGCCAGCGTAAAAAGAACTGTACAGAAAAGAAAAACAAAAGAAAATCTATCAGGAATGATAAAGAAAGGGAAACTGCATTTCATTGAATGAAACAAGGTTTGCACACTTCAAACAGACTGAAAGATAAAAATATGGATTACAACCCTGGAATGATCTAGACAAACTGAAGGAAAATCAAAATAAACTACCAAGACTCCTTTCGAATGGGGAGAGGAGTGGCTTTCCAATTATTAAGCTTTGTTTCTGGCCCAACGAATTGAATTTCTGCATTGCTAGGACCTTCACCACTTTCCACCATGTTCACACCATCAAACAACTTTTCAAATCTTTCAATTAACTCTTCGTCAGGATTAATCATAGAACTGGGAATTGTTGTTACCCGGCGACTTCTGGTACCGGACTTGACAAATGATTTGGAAAGACGTGGGATTGGCTTTGGAAGGACCCATGCCTTCTGTTTTAGCTTTCTGGCCTTTCATATATCTACGGCAGTGGGCTTGAATCCCAAACCAAATGTTCCCAAGTTTTCGGGAAGAGACACCGGATGTATGATGCTTTGCAAAGATGAGCCCAAACCTTTACCGAGTACAAAACCATTCTTCAACATCTCATAGGCTACCATGACTGATGCGACGGTTATCTTTGGATTTGGAATGTATTTCCCCTCCGGTCATTTCTCTACCAACATCGTGTCAGAAACCTGTAGACCCATGGTCCCTAGTCATCTTCCACCTCAATGACTGGTACAATGGCATTGCTGCGAGCACATAAACTGTCTTCCCCATGCACAACTATTTCTTGTCTATCCCATTCAAATTTGACTACCTGGTGTAGTGTTGATGGGACTGCTTTAGCGGCGTGGATCCATGGTCGACCCAACAGTAAGTTATAGGAAACAGCTATATCCAGCACCTGAAACTCCATTGTGAACTCGATTGTCCCTATCGTCAGCTCCAGCACTATGTCCCCAACTGAATCTTTACCTCCGCCGTCAAATCTCCGCACACAAATACTGTTCTTATGGATCCTCTCATCTTCTATTTTCAACTTGCTTAGAGTGGAGAGAGGACAGATGTTTGCGCTTGATCCGTTGTCAACCAATACCCGGGTCACCACAGAGTTCTCACATTTTAATGTGAGGTAAAGAGCTTTGTTGTGCTCAGTACCTTCTACAGGCAATTCATCATCGAAAAATGTGACTTTGTTTACTTCGAAGATTTTGTTGGCTATTTTTTCCAAGTGGTTCATGGAGATCTTATCTGGAACGTATGCCTCATTCAAGATCTTCATTAAAGCTTGACGGTGCTCATCCGAATAGATCAATAATGACAATAGAGAAATTTGAGCGGGCGTCTTTCTTAATTGTTCCACGATAGAGTAGTCATGCAGCTTCATTTTCCTCAAGAATTCTTCTGCTTCTTCTTCAGTTACGGCTTTCTTTATTAGTGCTGGATTATTTTTAGCTCTTCTTAACTCCTCGGGAGTAAAACACCTTCCCGAGCGAGTCAAACCCTGTACTTCACAAATTTCTTCCTTGACTTCCTTCCCTTTGTACATCACCGTTACCTATTCGTAATTCCATGGAATAGCCTTGCTGTTGATTATTGGTAACTGGGTTACTGGCTTGATAATAACCTGATCTGCGCGGGCTCCTTCCACGATTATGATGGGTTTGCTGGCCGTTCCCGGTACAATCACCTTTACCCCTTCCTATGTCGTTGTAACTCTACTTAAAGACCCCTTCTCTACTACCACAGATGGCTCAACACTCTTTTTGCTCTGCTTGAGCACCAACTTCTCATCCGTTGATTGTTCATCTGTCTTGACTCTACTAGACCGAATCATCATGACGGTCTGTGATGGATTCTTGGGTTCCCTCTCCGCATGCACTATTTTGATCATATTTGCCTCCTGATAGGCTGGCATCAGATTCCTGTTGATATTGGGTGCTTCGGGAGCTTGAACTTCAATTCTATTGTTATCAATCAGCTCCTGTATCGTACTTTTCAAGTGCCAGCACTTTTCTGTATCATGACCCAGAGTACCAGAACAATACTCACAGCTGACAGTATAGTCAAGATTCTTTGGAGGAGGATTTGGCAGTTTGGACTGTATCGGCCTTAGCATATCTATCTGTTTTAGCTTGTGGAATAGACTGGTGTATGATTCTCCCAATGGAGTAAAGGTTTTCTTTTTCTGCAACCTTTCACCCTTGAGGTCTTGACTAGGCCTGAAACTTGGTCCGGGAGTGTTTGGGTAGGCTCGTGGAAGTGGATAAGTATTTGGTAGGACAGGAGCACGCCATTGAGCGTGGGCAGGAGGTTGGTTGTATGCTTGTGCATGGTGGATGGAAAAATGAGGTTCTGGTGGGGGATAGTAGTGTTGGGGTGGATTGTGATGATAAGTTTGTTGGTGGGGTCGAGGTTGATTGTAGTGGTAAGGTAAACCTCTGGATCCAGACCAAGTTCCTGAATCAACCATTGCTGCTTCCTCTCTCTTCTTCAATCCCTCCTATGCTGCCCTGAATAGCCTGAGTAGTTGCTTTGATAGCCGAATAGCTCATGATTTTATTTGACTTGAGGCCTTATTCTACCATGCCCCCCATCTTTACTACTTTGTTGAATGACTTTCCTACAGCTGCGACCAAATGGCCATATTAAGTAGGTTCCAAAGCCTGTAGGAAGTAATCTACCATCTCACTTTCCTTCATTGGGGATCTACTCTTGCTGCTTGCTCCCTCTATCTGAAACTATATTCTCTGAAGCTTTCACTGTGCTTCTTCTCAAGTTATTCAAGGACAGTCGATATGGAATGATCTCAAGATTGTATTGGAAGTGACAAGCAAATGCTTGCGCCAGATAATCCCATGTGTACCATCTCCCATGGTCTTGGCGGGTATACCATTCCAATGCTGATCCACTCAAACACTGACTGAAGTAAGCCATTAACAATTCATCTTTTCCTCCATCTCCCCTCATCTTGCTGCAAAAATCCCTCAAGTGGGCTACTGGATCGCCGTGCCCATTGTATAGATTGAACTTGGGCATCTTGAAACCTGCCGGTAATTGCACATTCGGGAACAAACATATGTCCTTGTAGGCCACGTTGACTTGCCCTCCCATCCCTCGCATGTCTCTGAATGATTGTTCTAAGTGTTTAACTTTCCTTAACATCTCCTCCTGTTTGGTATTTTTGACTGGTTTATCAGCTTCTATCGGGAGGTCAAAACGAGGAGTATATGAATGGGTTTCTGGAGCTTTGAAAGTGGGCTACGAGGGGTAGTATTGGTTGTCTTGGTCCAGGAACGTAGGCTCTCTAGGAGATTTGTGAAGTGTAGCTGGTGGAGGTGCTACGATGACAAGAGTTACTGGTGGAGGAGGGTATGGAATTGGTTTAGGGGGTGGAGATTATGGTGTATGTGAAGTGGTGCCCCGGTAGTGCTGGAAAATGGGAAAGCTTGGGGATAGATCGGTGGTAGGATGATCCTGAGTTTGAGTCGGTGGTGGGATGGAAGCAGGGTTAGCAGGGTAAGTTAGGGGTGATTGTCCTTTAGACCAGGCCTGATACATCTCGGCCATCTGTTGCTTAAGTTTGAGCATCTCCTCTTTCATTTTACTGACGTCCAACTCCTCTACCTCAACACTTGTGTCGATATCCGGGATAGACATAACTTCTGGTATTGGTTTTTTTGATCTGGTTTGGTAACGATAATGTGCCAGTATACTCTAGATAAACTAACTGCTTGAATTCTTTGAAAAACAACAAACTTATTAGTTTTTAGAGTTTAACACATATGCAATTACACGTTGGGATGCAATGCACCTAGGCAATTAACCATTTTCTATCATGTATTTGCTCGGTTGCTTGTGTCATCCCAGCTTTTCCTGACCTTTCCCTTTTATTGTCACTCACGCCTATCTTTTATTTCCCTCCCCTTTTCATTTTATTCTTTTCTTTTGGTTGTGGTCGAATCTTATAAAGATTGCCTACGTATCATGACCCTGCATGAATCAGACCGAGCGTAGTTCTGGCGGTCACAATTATTTATTATTTTTAACAAGTGAAACAGTACAAAGACAGAAATGACATTACATTTGGACAACACTTTAAGAAAATGGTTTAAAAGACTCAACATGGACTTAAACTAAAACATGACTATTATATGAAAAGTTCCAACAACTATGACTACACTTCACTCTACAATCTTTTGCTTTTAATCACTGGAACATCTGCTCACGGTGGGGCTTGACCCGACTGACCTCCTAGTGTACGGTACATCCTCTCTAACTCCATTGCAAGATGACGGGCAAAAGTAGGTGTATGCTCTAGAAACCTTTCATAATCCATCCCTTGGCAGTTCACGTAACTTTGAGAAGTATAAACAGCCAAATCATGGATTTGTGCTCTGAAATCTTGGAGATTTTGGTCTTGGTTTTGCAATCGTTGTTGGCGAGTGGTGGCTATATCTCTTATGTGGTCTTCGCGATCTAAAGCTGACTCCAATTGAGCTCGAAGTCTGGCCTGATCGAGTCTTGCTTGTGCTCTCTCCCTATCAATATCTGCGTGTTTATGTTCTCTATTGTACCTTCTTATTTCTTCCAACTGTGCATGGATTTGAGATTCTGAATGTATCCAATGGTCCTTCTCTCTGTTGAATTGAGCCATTTCTTCTTCACATCTCATTACTTGGCGTTCCTTACTAGATTTGGCCTCCTCATTTAATTGTATGATTTTTTCCTTAGCTTTGTCTAACGCCTTCTCAGTCTTTGTCACGATGGAGTCATAATCTTGCATTTTTTCCATAAGATTGGCAATGATTTTATGATCTTTCCAACTTCTCACTGGCGCTTCAGAGGCTTTCTTCATCTGTTGAAACTGAGCGCGGAGAGTTTTATTCTCGTTAATCAGACTCTTCTTTTCACCTTCTGCTTCTTGTGCTTGTAAGTCTCTCTCCAAATTGAGGTTCCTCAGGCTTTCTTTTAAGGCATGAATAGTTGCTTTGTACCCCTTTTCCTTTTCACCCCAAGCCAACCATTATTGGATTTTGTCATCAAAGGCTTGAACATGCGGTCTTTTTAAGGGCCTTCTAGGATCAGGTTCTGGTGCATCATCCATACGGGATCTTTTTTCAAACCACCTAGCATAACCCGGATTTATCTCGCCATTAGCAGGATTTGGAACTTGGGTATCATCTTTCAAGTATCGACAACCATTCCAAATCCGCTGGATTAAAGCCTCAGGGAGAGTGGCTTCGGGGTGTAGTTCAATCACTTGCACACTCAAATCTTCATCATCAGGCACCACTTGGTATCTCCCTAGCTGTCTTAGAACTCTCTGTGGCGCATACGGCTGGACGCTTCTTAAACCCAACAGCAGCAAATAACTCTTCAAGGTTGACATGTGTATCACCTCTCTTACCGGGAGCCATCCCAAAGTCCACTCAATTTGACTTGCCATTAAATATTTTAAATGAGATATCCAGGCTTCCACCCCTTCTGGCTATGCGAATATCAATCGTCCTCTCTTTGTTTGGGAAGACCATGATTCTCAGAAAAGCCACCATGAAAGCGAAGCGACGGTGAATTTGCCAGGTGTCCTTGTTTTGTTTGTTAGTAAGGCCCTTTTCATGAATTTCAAATCCATCCGGCTTTCCAAACCTTGAATATAGGAAGTTGAAAGAACAACACCCTTTGACAATGTTGCTTTTTCTGATTTGATTACTGACATTCAGAAGACCAAAGAATCGATGTACTGAGGGAGCCTTTGGGAATATAAGATTTTGGTTTCTCAAATCTCCGTCAAAACCGGAATATCTAGCTATTTCTTCTAATGTGGGAGTAAGCTCGAAATCAGAGAAGCGAAAGACATTATGAACAGGGTCCCAAAAAGTCACTACTGCCGTAATCAAATCATTGCGCGGTTTAACTTTCATAATATCTGTGAGAGCTCCCAAATACTTAATGACCCATTTCTGACCATCTCCTCCCAACTCATACCACCACACCTGAAGCCGAAACAGAAACTCATCTACATCTGTGAACGGTGGGTTTTGGATGGTGCTCATTTTGTACCTGTGAGTGATTTTAATTTTTAAAAAAACCAAAATCAAGACTTATTTGAAAAAAAAATCATTAATATTTCTAAAACAAATTCATATATATAAAAAACACTTCGATGAAGAAGGTTTAAAGGTTATGTTTGCTAACCGGCAAATTTTTATTTATTCCTTTTGAAAAAAAAATGACCAAAGGCGGCTGTTCTTGCAAAAATAGCCTTCTGGCGCCCTTTTGGGGACATTCGGCATATTTTGGACAAGAATAGCATTGTCTTACTTATGACAACACAATGACATTTATGTACCCACATTTTTAATTATTTATTATTTATTTATTTATTTTTAATAGTTGGGCCCGATGTGGGTTGATTACGTATCTCACATCCAGTGAGAATCAAACTTACGTAGTTCGTAATAAAAAGACCACTCTTAAAAGAAACACAACATTTTTCTTTTTTTTTTTCTCAAAATTTCGGTAGTATTTTAAAATATTTTGGAAATTGTTTTTTTTCGAAAACAGCCAATTTTCTTTCTCGGTCCTCACATTGATTTTCCTTTTCTAAATTTTTCCTATAAGCTGGTCAACATGCAAATTCGAAACAAATGAATGCACAAGTAGCAAGTAAGATGCATCAGGATGGTCTTTTTATATCGGGTACACCTGTCCTAAACAGACCCAACCCCTGTGTTGAGTCTCCGAAGTCAAATGCACATGATGCAAACAAACGTTCCTACTAGGGATCCGACATGAAGCTGAGTTATTCTAAGTGTAAAACCTGGGGTATAATGTTCTAGACCTGGCTTACCCAAGCGGACAACTTGAGCCGAAGTGGGGACAACGTACCGGGAGCACGAAAGTCTACCCGACCTAGTTATTTGGACCAACTTCGTTCTATTTGGTATGACTTCTAACAGAAAGGTGGGCCACGCGCACGTGTGCACCATAAATTCAGAAGACTCAGAAAGAAGAAGGGTTTCGTAACAGTTTATATATACAGTTCAGATAATATCAAAGCGGTAAAAAGCAACATTTAGTACATTAAACCCAAACATGTGAATAAACCAGATAATAAATAAAGCCAAATATAACAATTATTCTAAGTTCAAATTCTTGAACCCTAAACCAGAGATTCTGGGTTTGAGTCCCAAGCAGAGTCGCCAGAGCTGTCACACCTCCCTTTTTCACTACACCCCCGAGAAGGAGTGTATAAAGGAGTTTTTCCAATTAAAGGACAATCGAAACGGGATTCGTTTATTTAAAGATTTAGAGTCGCCACCTGGGATAATTTATGGTGTCCCAAGTCACCGGTTCGAATCCCAAATTGAGGAAAAAATTGACTCTGTATTGTAGCCTGCGAACCAGAAATCCGGGTAAGGAATTCTGTTAACCCGGGAGAAGGTGTTAGGCACTCCCAAATTTCGTGGTTCTAGCACGGTCTCTTAACAATTTATACTTGGCCTAATTATCTGACTTATTACACGTTTTAAACTTATTGTGTATTTTTAGCTTTTATAACCGCTTTTTGCTTGATTATTTGTAATTATAGAATTGTTTTGAAATGAATCACGCGTACGTATATTCATTTTATTTTTGCATGTAAGGAATCATGTCACACGTACGTGTACATAATTAATAACACTTTTAGCGCGTCAAAATCATGTCACGCGAACGTGTCCACGATTAATAAAGCTTTTGTCTATTTATTAAGAAATATTTGGTTGAAGTTGCGCGAACGCATCCCTCAAGTCACTTTTTAGAATCAAATTCGCAATTATGTTACGCGAAACGTATACGTAATCACAACACTAGTCTAAATCAAGCCTAAAGCAAACTACGAGTGTTCATTTTTTAGAAATTGTAATCGTGTCACGCGAACGTGTACACAATTGTATTAATAACATTTTATTATTACTAAAATTGTGTCGCCCAAAGTTGCGAACGCATACTTTGACTTATATTTGGAAATCATAATTACGTCACGCGAACATCGAAAATCCTAAAGATTGCCTATCTGGGTGTTGGCGGCATAAGCATGTCTCTAGCAATAAGCAACAAAGTATAGTAATAAAACTTTTCAAATCCAAATTGTCACTCACGCTTAAATATAATCCTTCTGTCGAAGCCTATAGCTTATAAAATACTAAAAATTGCAACTGATGATTAATAAAGGAAAGCAAAAAGAACATTTTAACGCTCAATATGCTTCTACTAGGATGAGAATTGCTAACTAGTGTTCAAATAGTCCTTTTAGCATTTAAAGTTGAAGAAAGAGATTAAATGTATCATTTGCTTGATTTAACAAAAATGGCATACAAACAAAAATAAAAAATAAAAAAATACATGTACTAGTATTTTGTCTACAGACAAATCAATTCTAGAAAGGGGAAAACCTGTGTATGCTGGTTTTATCTAAAGCCGCAATTCTTTTCATTTTTGAGTTTACCCACAAAGACTAACTCTTAACCCAAATAAAATCAAAATCTATATAAACACTCACAGACCATTTAAATGCAAAATTGTTGGATCAATTCTGTCCATGAGTCTTTTAACCAAGATAAAAGTTCAACCACAAATCTATATAGCTCAATATACACTATTGTTGACATTTCTAATTTTTATTCAATATAAGATCTAATTTGAGATTTCATACAACTAAAATAAGATTAAATTCAACCATAGACTCAATTAACAATTAACAACAACAAAAAAACAATCAAATTAGATGAACAACATCAACCAAACAACTAAAATTTCATTCATAACAGTCCCATCACACAAGTATTTGAGAAGGAGTTCATCTAATCTAGAAGTAAAATAACAAAAACCAAAGTTCAAGCATCTTCCTAAAATATACGGCATAAGTCATGACAGAATACAATAATATCCAGGTAATCAAACTAATTTAGACAAGAAAACACATGAACAAATCATTCAAAACATAGGCCATTTATTCACTATCTAAATCAACTACATAGCTTCCCTTTACATCTCATATGCTACTCAAATGCTGAAGCATACCTGGAAAATGAGAGGAAGTAAGAAATGTGAGATCAGTAGCCAAGCAGTAGCAGCTACAGCTATGAAACAATGCCCAAAACCAATCAAACAGTAACCAAACAGCAGAATTTAGAACAGAGCTTTCAGAACCCCCAAATTCAGACCATTTCTCAACTCAAGTGCAGAATGTAAAGCTTTTAGAGATTTTAGCTCATTAAAAAGATCAAAAAGACCCACTTAATACAGAATTTGATCAATTTTTATCAAGCAAAAGTGCTGGAAATCAGTGCAGTTTCAGAACTTCAGCCGTTTTTGGTTTTTCTGGATTTTCTATCTCTTAAAGTCTCTGAGCTCTCCTTGATCTATCTTTGTACTCTATCTCTCTGTATTCTTAAGCTCTCTTTCTGTATTTTTTTTCTGTATCTCCTCTCAGTCTGTTCAGCTCTTTTAAATAGACAATTAGCTTAGTGCCTTCTCCATTACCAATTCACCTTTTTATTTCTTAATTGTCCACTGATTCAGTGCTTTACACTATTAGAAGTTTCTCAATTAGTGACCACTTGCATAAATCAGTAAATTATTATACACATTTAATCAAACTCAAGATAATCTTTAATTTAACCGACTAAGTTATTATATGAGATATGATTTCCAGATTCTAAACAAACTGACCACACGAACCTATGAAACCAAGAACAAATTCATCAACATTCTGAAAAAACAAACAATGAACAGAAAATAGTTTATGCCAGAATATTGGTCGAGTTTTCAATTGAAATCGACCATAGAAAAGAAAAAGAGATGAGGAAAGACGAACATCAGAATAATACCAATTAAACTATAAATATAGAAAATAGGACAGAAGAACTCACCGGTCAGTAGTAACTGAAGAAAACCTTCGAATCTTCAATTTTTAAACCAAATTTTGACTTTAACTGTGTGTTCTTATCAAGAATACACAGATAAAGTCAAAATTAGCTTAAATGTGTGATGAATCTTGACTTTGCAGTTTTAGGTTTGAAGCTTAGATTCATTATTCGACAAGTTCTGGATTGATTCGAAGGTAACAGATCGTGGATTTGGGAAGATGGGGTTATGGTGGTCAAGGGGTGTTAGTTTGGGGTTGATTGGAGGTGGCGCCGCCACTGGAAGGCGAGAGTAAATGGTGGCGGCTACTAGGGTTAATAGCCTAAAATCAAGATTCGAACTGTTTTAAGGGTGTTCGAAGGAAACTAACTATGGATTATGAAAGAGGAGATCAGGGGGGTTCTGGGGTGTGAGTTTGGTGGCAAACGGGGCCGGCTCTGCTGGCGACAACCGGTGGAAATTAGGGTGGCGGGCCTCTAGGGTTTAGGGAATTTGAGAGAGACGAGGGTGACTGAGGGGGGTGAGATCTGTTTGGACAAATATATACTGGGGTGAAATTAGATCCAGGCCATTCGATCAAATGAGATCAACGGCTTGGATCATCTGACTAATTGGAACGACGTCGTGATTTAAAGACCGGATCGGTCTCAGATGAAATGGGTCGGGGTCGGGTAATTGGCAAATCTTTGGGCCGTTCGATCAAATGAAATTGACGACCCTGATCCAAACGTGTCCGAACGACGTCGTTTGGTTCTGGTAGGGGTAGACCGAGTAGGGAACGGGTTGGGCTGGACTGGGGATCAGGTCTGGTTGGGTAATTGTTTGGGCTATGGGATCTTTTAGCCCAGATTTGATCTCCTCTATTTTATTAACTCTTTTTTCTTTTCTTTTCTTCTTTTTCTTTCAAAAATTAAAACTAAAATCCTAATTAAATTATAAAACACCAAATTAACTTAAAAATACTAATTAACTCTAACTAATAATTATCACAAATAATAAATTAAAAGAAAATCACACAATTTGACTAAAATATCAAAAATATGTTATTATTTTTTTGAATTTTCATTTTTGTAAAACACCAAATTATTAATTAATTCCAAAAAATGTAAAAATCAAATCTTAAATGCCAATGCTATATTTTTTATTTTTAATGCATTAATAAAATTAAACATGCTCACAAATATATGCAAACAATCAGAAAAATCACAAAATAATTCCTAAAATAACACATAATTAAAGACAAGACCTAATTTTGGGAATTATTTTGGAGTAATTCGTATGAGGCAAAAATCACATGCTCACAGCTGCCCCTCTTTGTCCGGAAACACAAAGAGTAAGATCTTGAAAGCTGAAACTTGAATTGTACTCCCTTGCTTTCCAGGTGGGTGCCTGATTGCTGAAACTTGAATTGTTGTTCCTTGTTCTCCAGGTGGATGCCTAATTACTGAATCTTCAATTGTTTTTCCTTGTTCTCCAGGTGGACGCCTGATTGCTGATACTTTAACTGTTGTTCCTTGTTCTCCAGGTGGACGCCTGATTGCTGATACTTCGACTGTTCTTCCCTGTTCTCCAGGTGGACGCCTGACTTCAACAAAGATAGACAAAATAAAAGAAAATTTTCTGCCCCAGTTTGGTAGCTGGGCGCATCTGTGAGTGTTAAACTGAAACATATTACCAAATATTAATAAGAATTTGAAAGCTAGGTCCCATTATCCAGGAGGGTCCTAACAACTCTTAACTAAACGACAATTTTAAATCTAATCTATATCTTTTAAAGGCATGACTTCTGCTAAATCTTGTTATCTAAACCAGTTTTAAACTATGTCCTATTATCTAGGAGGGTCCTGACAACTCTTATGCGATCTTTGAAACCAACTTATATTCCTTTTGGTGCATGTTTGTCTTATATTTACTACTTATGATTGTTTTAGGGTTTAACCTAGGTCCCATTTTCTAGGAGGGTCCTGAAGTTTCGAATTGAGTCTTGTCTTAAAAAAATGAAAAATTCAAACCAACTTATATTTTCACGAAGTAGAGCTTATGCTAGATCTTGTACTCATGAATGTTTTGAATTAAAGCTAAGTCCCATTTTCCAGGAGGGTCCTGAGAATTTATATGATCAAACCTGCATGGTACTTTCTTTCCTTACATGGTGCTTTCTGAAATAAATGCCATCTTTGCCCCTGTTTCAAATCAAAGAAAATCTTGTCAGTTTAAAACGTGGTGGTTAGTTGTGGCATTCTTGCTGGGGATGGTTTTCTCTTTGCCCTGCTTTGCTTCAACAGACTGCCTTGAACTGGTCGAAATGATTGTTTTGACCCATGACTGATCCTTAACTGCAGGATCCCCAACTGTTGTTTCTCACTTCTGACCCTTTTATTCATAACCATACATCTCTCATGACATTACTGAACCATTCCACCGATTTAACCTTTGCTTACACCCCAGATCCCACTTTTCATCATACCATCTCCAGCATGTCCTAGCCGTATTTTGCTTTGTGCAATTTTGAATCTGGTAGTATACTTTGATATTCCTTATTAGTTGGAACAAGGCTAACCTTGGAAGAACTTTAGAGGAGTAAAATTTAACAACAATGAAATGCGATGGTTTTGAGAATTAAGAATAAAGAAGAAAATCCAAATTTGGACGACTGTTGGAGATAGGAAAAAAGAACTTATCTGAGTGGAGTCGCTGACACCAATGATCATGGTATGAATTTTGGATTCATCAGCCCAATCTATTTAATCAATCTCTTTTCCAATTGTTTTACTTTGTTTTCCAAGATTTCCACAACCCAATTTTACTTTCCGCCAACTTACGAACATTGTTCGTCTTGTAGTGTCCTGCAGGGTTTTCACCGACAAACCTCTCTCATTCGTTTGTTCCTCAATTCCTTGTTGCCTTATGGTGCCCGCGAAGGTTTTCACCGATATGACTCTCTTATTTTTACTTTCTCTGAGCTTTCGTCGCCTCATGGTGCCCATGAAGGTTTTCACCAATAAGACTCTCTCATTTTTACTTTCTCTCAACTTTTGTCACCTCATGGTGCCCATGAGGATTTTTACCAATAAGATTTTCTCATTTTCATTAGTTTTCCTGCTTGGACCAGAGTGTTATCTTGATATGAATCACCTCTTCTTGCTTAACTCGGCATCTCTCGAAGACTGATCGGAAGGTCTTTCTTTGAACCGTAATGTGGGCTTTTGGATGGGGTTAGAAATAAAGGGTATCAAAGGCTCAAAACAACTCATCATGGGTTTAAAATTACAACTTTCAGAACTAGATTCCTTACAACAAACACAATTTCTGCCCTAGTTTCTTGCTTGGGGACTTTTGGATTTTTATTTTGATGAGACCGAACCATGAGACTGCATACGTATCCTTAACAGGAATCAGGTCAAACGTAGTTCACACCTGAATTTCCATGTTGCTATACTTTCTCTTTTCACTTCTTTTCTTTTCTCTTTTTCTTTCTTTTCCTTTTCTTTTTGTTATTGATTCCAAAAGAGGGGTATGATAGAAACAAATGCGGCTCAAAGGGGGAACAAAGGGCAAAGTGTTTAGATAGTAGAACAAATAGCCTTCGTCATTCCAATCTTTGAAACAATGCCAAGTACAAACAATCAACAATTATAACAAAGAAATCATACATAATATCTCTTGACCGCGTCGGAATTGATGGCCATGTCTATGCATTTTCCTTTGATATCTGTTAAACATAGAGCGCCATTGGATAATACTTCGGTCACAATGAATGGTCCTTGCCAATTCGGGGCGAACTTGCCTTTTGCTTCAACCTGATGTGGAAGAATACGTTTCAGCACTTGCTGACCCACTTCAAACTTTCGAGGACGCACCCTTTTGTTGTATGCTCTTGCCATTCTTCTTTGATATAACTGGCCATGACATACTGCTTTCAATCTTTTTTCATCAATTAAGTTCAACTGCTCCAAACGGGTTTTGACCCACTCATCATCATCAATCTTTGCCTCAGCGACAATCCGAAGGGAAGGAATTTCAACTTCTGCAGGTATTACTGCTTCAGTGCCATATACCAACAAATAAGGAGTTGCATTACCTAGAACCTTCTACCATTTTCCGAAGTATCTTCTTTATGTTTTTGTTGGCTGCCTCGACTGCTCCATTCGCCTTGGGACAATATGGGGTAGAATTGCGATGTGTAATCTTAAACTGTTGACATACCTCTTCCATCAAGTTACTGTTAAGATTAGCACCATTATCTATGATGATCACCTTTGGGATTCCGAATCGACATATGATATTTGAGTGAACAAAATCGACCACTGCTTTCTTGGTCACCGATTTGAAAGTTTTGGCTTCAACCCATTTGGTGAAATAATCAATGGCTACCAGAATGAACCTGTGCCCGTTGGATGCTGCTGGCTTAGTTGGTCCAATGACATCCATGCCCCAAGCAACGAAAGACCATAGTGCAGACATTGTGTGCAATTCCGATGGTGGAGAATGAATCAAATCTCCGTGTATCTGGCACTGATGACATTTGCGCACAAAATTGGTACAATCTCGCTCCATGGTAAGCCAATAATAGCCTGCTCGGAGAATTTTCTTCGCCAATACATATCCGCTCATATGTGGTCCGCAGACTCCCGAATGTACTTCGGACATGTCAACCGTAGCTTGTCTAGCATCTATGCATCTTAATAATCCAAGGTCTGGTGTTCTCTTATACAAAACTCCTCCACTTAAGAAGAATCCATTTGCCAACCGTCGAATTGTTCTTTTTTGATCCCCCGTGGCTTGCACTAGATATATCCCCATTCTAATGTACTCCTTGATATCGTGGAACCATGGTTCGCCATCAAGTTCTTCTTCAATCATGTTACAGTAAGCATGCTGATCTCGGACTTGAATATGCAGAGGATCGACATAAGCTTTGTCCGGATGGTGCAACATTGATGCCAGGGTAGCCAAAGCATCGACGACCTCATTGTGGACCCTTGGAATATGCCTGAACTCCACTGATCGAAACCGCTGACAAAGATCATGCAAACATTGTCGGTACAATATGAGCTTCAAATCTCGCATTTCCCATTCTCCTTGAATTTGATGTACCAGAAGATCCGAGTCTCCCAAGACCAAGACTTCCTGGATATCCATGTCTGTTGCTAGCCTTAGACTCAAAATACAGGCTTCATACTCAGCCATATTGTTGGTGCAATAAAGCCGAAGCCGAGCTGTAACAGGATAGTGATGCCCTGTTTCAGAAATAAGCACAGCTCCTATTCCGACTCCTTTCATGTTGGCAGTTCCATCAAAGAAAAGTTTCCAACCTGGTTTTTCGGCGTGTTCTAGCTCATCAATATGCATCACCTCTTCATCGGGAAAATAAGTCCTCAGTGGCTCATTCTCTTCATCGACCGGGTTTTCAGCCAAATGATCGGCCAATGCTTGGGCTTTCATCGCAGTCCGAGTCACATAGATGATGTCAAACTCTGCGAGCAATATCTGCCACTTCGCAAGTCTCTCTGTCGGCATAGGGTTTTGAAAGATATACTTCAACGGATCCAAATGCGAAATGAGGTAAGTAGTGTAGGATGACAAATAATGTTTCAATTTCTAAGCCACCCAAGTTAGGGCACAACATGTCCTTTCTAGATGAGTGTTAACCTCATAAGACGTGAACTTCTTGCTAAGATAGTAGATGGCCTGTTCCTTTCTGCCGGTGATGTCATGCTACCCCAGTACACAACCAAATGAATTTTCCAAGACTGTCAAGTAAAGAATCAAAGGTCTTCCTGGTTCTGGCGGAACCAGCACAGGTGGGTTTGACAAGTATCCTTTTATCTTATCAAACGCTTCTTGACACTCATCAGTCCACTTGACCTCAACATCCTTCTTCAGCAATTTGAAAATAGGCTCACAATTTGTCGCGAGCTGAGCAATAAACTTGCTGATGTAGTTCAACCTCCCTAACAGACTCATCACTTCAGTTTTGTTCCTCGGAGGTGGTAATTCTTTGATGGCTTTAATCTTTGATGGGTCCAACTCGATGCCTCGCCAGCTGACTGTGAATCCCAACAACTTTCTGGATAGAACACCAAATGCGCACTTGGCAGGGTTAAGCTTGAGGTTGTACCTGCGAAGTCTCAGGAAGAATTTCCTTAAATCCCCAACGTGGTTGGCCTGATGCTTTGATTTTATGATCACATCATCCACGTATACCTCAATCTCTTTATGTATCATGTCATGAAACACTGTAGTCATTGCTCTCATGTAAGTTTCCCCAGCGTTCTTCAAATCAAATGGCATTACCTGGTAGCAATAAGTTCCCCACGGCGTGATGCATGCCATCTTTTATGCATCTTCTTTATCCATTAGAATCTGATGATACCCGACATAGCAATCCACAAAAGATCCTATCTCTTACTTGGCACAATTATCGATCAAAATATGGATATTGGGTAAATGGGAAGTTATCCTTCGGACTTGCTTTGTTGAGATTGCGGCAATCGACGCATACTCTGATCTTGCCGTCTTTCTTTGGCACATGCACGACCTTAGCCAACCAAACAGGATATCGAGTGACCCGAATGACCTTTGCATCCAACTGTTTGGTGATTTCTTCTTTAATTTTCACACTCATATCAGTTTTGAATTTCCTCAACTTTTGCTTGACAGGAGGAAACGCTAGATCAGTGGGTAATTTGTGGACCACTAAATCAGTGCTCAAGCCCGGTATGTCGTCATATGACCATGCAAAAACATCTTTGAATTCGATGAGTACTTTGATTAACTCCTCCTGAATCTTTGGCTAGAGGTGAACACTTATTTTAGTCTCTCGAATATTATCTGTGTCTCCTAAATTGACGGCTTCTGTATCATTCAGGTTGGGTTTGGGTTTTTCTTCGAAGTGAATTAACTCCTTACTAATCACTTCGAAAGCCTCATCCATATCATATTCTGATTCGTAATCACAACCTACTTCTTGAACTATTATTTCGAAATCAGATTGATTTTTAAGACTGGGCTGAGGATTCCTTATGCATGCCATAACTAGAGCCAGCGTAAAAAGAACTGTATAGAAAAGAAAAACAAAAGAAAAACTATCAGGAATGATAAAGAAAGGGAAGCTGCATTTCATTGAATGAAACAAGGTTTGCACACTTCAAACAGACTGAAAGATAAAAATCTGGATTACAACCCTGGAATGATCTAGACAAACTGAAGGAAAATCAAAATAAACTACCAAGACTCCTTTCGAATGGGGAGAGGAGTGGCTTTCCAATTATTAAGCTTTGTTTCTGGCCCAACGAATTGAATTTCTGCATTGTTAGGACCTTCACCACTTTCCACCATGTTCACACCATCAAACAACTTTTCGAATCTTTCAATTAACTCCTCGTCAGGATTAATCATAGAACTGGGAATTGTTGTTACCGGGCGACTTCTGGTACCGGACTTGACAAATGATTTGGAAAGACGTGGGACTGGATTTGGAAGGACCCATGCCTTCTGTTTTAGCTTTCTGGCCTTTCAAATGTTTGCGGCAGTAGGCTTGAATCCCAAACCAAATGTTCCCAAGTTTTCGGGAAGAGACACAAGCTGTATGATGCTTTGCAAAGATGAGCCCAAACCTTTACCGAGTACACAACCATTCTTCAACATCTCATAGGCTACCATGACTGATGCGGTGGTTATCTTTGGATTTGGAATGTATTTCCCCTCCGGAACTTTCTCTACCAACATCGTGTCAGAAACCTGGTAGACCCATGGTCCTTGGTCATCTTCCACCTCAATGACTGGTACAATGGCATTGCTGCGAGCACATAAACTGTCTTCCCCATGCACAACTATTTCTTGTCTATCCCATTCAAATTTGACTACCTGGTGTAGTGTTGATTGGACTGCTTTAGCGGCGTGGATCCAGGGTCGACCCAACAGTAAGTTATAGGAAACAGCTATATCCAGCACCTGAAACTCCATTGTGAACTCGACTGGCCCTATCATCAGCTCCAGCACTATGTCCCCAACTGAATCTTTACCTCCGCCGTCAAATCCCCGCACACAAAAATTGTTCTTATGGATCATCTCATCTTCTATTTTCAACTTGCTTAGAGTGGAGAGAGGACATATGTTTGCGCTTGATCCGTTGTCAACCAATACCTGGGTCACCACATAATTCTCACATTTTAATGTGAGGTAAAGAGCTTTGTTGTGCTCAGTACCTTCTACAGGAAATTCATCATTGGAAAATGTGACTTTGTTTACTTCGAAGATTTTGTTGGCTATTTTTTCCAAGTGGTTCACAGAGATCGTATCGGGAACGTGTGCCTCATTCAAGATCTTCATTAAAGCTTGACGGTGCTCGTCCGAATGGATCAATAATGACAATAGGGAAATTTGAGCGGGCGTCTTTCTTAATTGTTCCACGATAGAGTAGTCATGCAGCTTCATTTTCCTCAAGAATTCTTCTGCTTCTTCTTCAGTTACGACTTTCTTTATTAGTGCTGGATTATTTTTAGCTCTTCTTAACTTCTCGGGAGTAAAACACCTTCTCGAGCGAGTCAAACCCTGTACTTCACAGATTTCTTCCTTGACTTCCTTCCCTTTGTACCTCACCATTACCCGTTCGTAATTCCATGGAATAGCCTTGCTGTTGATTATTGGTAACTGGGTTACTGGCTTGATAATAACCTGATCTGCGCGGGCTCCTTCCACGATTATGATGGGTTTGCTGGCCGCTCCCGGTACAATCACTTTTACCCCTTCCTGTTTCGTTGTAACTCTACTTAAAGACCCCTTCTCTACTACCACAGATGGCTCAACACTCTTTTTGCTCTGCTTGAGCACCAACTTCTCATTTGCTGATTGTTCATTTGTCTTGACTCCACTAGACCGAATCATCATGATGGTCTGTGATGACTTCTTGGGTTCCCCCTCCGCATGCACTATTTCGATCATATTTGCCTCCTGATGGGCTGGCATCGGATTCCTGTTGATATTGGGTGCCTCGGGAGCTTGAACTTCAATTATATTGGTATCAATCAGCTCCTGTATCGCACTTTTCAAGTGCCAACACTTTTCTGTATCATGACCCGGAGTACCAGAACAATACTCACAGCTGACAGTATAGTCAAGATTCTTTGGAGGAGGATTTGGCAGTTTGGACTGTATCGACCTTAGCATATCTAGCTATTTTAGCCTGTGGAATAGACTGGTGTATGATTCTCCCAATGGAGTAAAGGTTTTCTTTTTCTGCAACCTTTCACCCTTGAGTGCTTGACTAGGCCTGAAACTTG
This sequence comes from Nicotiana tabacum, assembly GCF_000715075.1. Classification (NCBI taxonomy): domain Eukaryota; kingdom Viridiplantae; phylum Streptophyta; class Magnoliopsida; order Solanales; family Solanaceae; genus Nicotiana; species Nicotiana tabacum. Next base: position 163,759,193 of record NC_134085.1, on the reverse strand, counting down.
GTCCGGGAGTATTTTGGTAGGCTCGTGGATGTGGATAAGTATTTGGTAGGACAGAAGCACGCCATTGAGCATGAGCAGGAGGTTGGTTGTATGCTTTTGCATGGTGGATGGGAAAATGAGGTTCTAGTGGGGGGATAGTAGTGTTGGGTGGATTGTGGTGATAAGTTTGTTGGTGGGGTCGAGGTTTATTGTAGCGGTAAGGTGAACCTCTGGATCCAGACCAAGTTCCTGAATCAACCATTGCTGCTTCCTCTCTCTTCTTCAATCCCTCCTATGCTGCCCTGAATAGCCTGAGTAGTTGCTTTGATAGCCGAATAGCTCATGATTTTATTTGACTTGAGGCCTTATTCTACCATGCCCCCCATCTTTACTACTTTGTTGAATGACTTTCCTACAGCTGCGACCAAATGGCCATATTAAGTAGGTTCCAAAGCCTGTAGGAAGTAATCTACCATCTCACTTTCCTTCATTGGGGATCTACTCTTGCTGCTTGCTCCCTCTATCTGAAACTATATTCTCTGAAGCTTTCACTGTGCTTCTTCTCAAGTTATTCAAGGACAGTCGATATGGAATGATCTCAAGATTGTATTGGAAGTGACAAGCAAATGCTTGCGCCAGATCATCCCATGTGTACCATCTCCCATGGTCTTGGCGGGTATACCATTCCAATGCTGATCCACTCAAACTCTGACTGAAGTAAGCCATTAACAATTCGTCTTTTCCTCCAGCTCCCCTCATCTTGTTGCAAAAACCCCTCAAGTGGGCTACTAGATCGTTGCGCCTGTTGTATAGATCGAACTTGGGCATCTTGAAACCTGCCGGTAATTGCACATTTGGGAACAGACATAGGTCCTTGTAGGCCACGCTGACTTGCCCTCCCAACCCCTGCATGTCTCTGAATGATTGTTCCAAGCTTTTAACTTTCCTGAACATCTCCTCCTGTTCGGTATTTTTGACTGGTTTATCCGCTTCTATCGGGAGGTCAAAACGATGAGTATATGAATGGGTTTCTGGAGCTTTGAAAGTGGGCTCCGAGGGGTAGTATTGGTTGTCTTGAGCCTGGAACGTAGGCTCGCTAGGAGATTTGTGGAGTGTAGCTGGTGGAGGTGCTACGAAGACAAGAGTTACTGGTGGAGGAGGGTATGGAATTGGTTTGGGGGGTGGAGATTGTGGTGTATGAGAAGTGGTGCCCCGGTAGTGCTGGTAAATGGGAAAGTTCGGGGATAGATCGGTGGTAGAATGATCCTGAGTTTAAGCCGGTGGTGGGATGGAAGCAGGGTTAGCAGGGTAAGTTGGGGGTGATTGTCCTTTAGACCAAGCCTGATACATCTCGGTCATCTGTTGCTTAAGTTTGAGAATCTCCTTTTTCAATTTACTGACGTCCAACTTCTCTACCTCAACACTTGTGTCGATATCTGGGATAGACATGACTTCTGGTATTGGTTCTTTTGATCTGGTTTGGTAATGATAATGTGCCAGTATACTCTAGATAAACTAACTGCTTGAATTCTCTGAAAAACAACAAACTTATTAGTTTTTAGAGTTTAAAACATATGCAATTACACGTCGGGATGCAATGCACCTAGGCAATTAACCATTTTCTATCATGTATTTGCTCGGTTGCTTGTGTCATCCCAGCTTTTCCTGACCTTTCCCTTTTATTGTCACTCATGCCTATCTTTTATTTCCCTCCCCTTTTCATTTTATTCTTCTCTTTTGGTTGTGATCGAATCTTATGAAGATTACCTACGTATCATGACCCTGCATGAATCAGACCGAGCATAGTTCTGGCGGTCACAATTATTTATTATTTTTAACAAGCGAAACAGTACAAAGACAGAAATGACATTACATTTGGACAACACTTTAAGAAAATAGTTTAAAAGACTCAACATGTACTTAAACTTAAACATGACTATCATATGAAAAGTTCCAACAACTATGACTACGCTTCACTCCACAATCTTTTTCTTTTAATCACTGGAACATCTGCTTACAGTGGGGCTTGACCCGGCTGGCCTCCTAGTGTACGGTACATCCTCTCTAACTCCATTGCAAGATGACGGGCAAAAGTAGGTACATGCTCTAGAAACCTTTCATAATCCATCCCTTGGTAGTTCACGTAACTTTGAGAAGTATAAACAACCAAATCATGGATTTTTGCTCTGAAATCTTGGAGATTTTGGTCTTGGTTAGCGAGTGGTGGCTATATCTCTTATGTGGTCTTCACGATCTAAAGCTAACTCCAATTGAGCTCGAAGTCTGGCCTAATCGAGTCTTGCATGTGCTCTCTCCCTATCAATATCTGTGTGCTTATGTTCTCTATTGTACCTTCTCAATTCTTCCAACTGTGCATGGAGTTGAGCTTCTGAATGTATCCAATGGTCCTTCTCTCTGTTGAATTGAGCCATTTCTTCTTCACATCTCATTACTTGGCGTTCCTTACTAGATTTGGCCTCCTCATTTAACTGTATGGTTTTTTCCTTAGCTTTGTCTAACGCCTTCTCAGTCTTTGTCAAGATGGAGTCATAATCTTGCATTTTTTCCATTAGATTGGCAATGATTTTCTGATCTTTCCAACTTCTCACTGGCGCTTCAGAGGCTTTCTTCATCTGTTGAAACTGAGCGCGGAGAGTTTTATTCTCGTTAATCAAACTCTTCTTTTCACCTTCTGCTTCTTGTGCTTGTAAGTCTCTCTCAAAATTGAGGTTCCTCAGGATTTCTTTTAAGGCACGAATAGTTGCTTTGTACCCCTTTTAGTTTTCATCCCAAGCCAACCGTTCTTGGATTTTGTCATCAAAGGCTTGAACATGCGGTCTTTTTATAGGCCTTCTAGGATCAGGTTCTGGTGCATCATCCATACGGGATCTTTTATCAAACCACCTAGCATAACCCGGATTTATCTCGCCTTTAGCAGGATCTGGAACTTGGGTATCATCTTTCAAGTATCGACAACCATTCCAAATGGCTGGATTAAAGCCTCAGGGAGAGTGGCTTCGGGGTGTAGTTCAATCACTTGCACACTCAAATCTTCATCATCAGGCACCACTTGGTATCTCCCTAGGTGTCTTAGAACTCTCTATGGCGCATACGGCTGGACGCTTCTTAAACCCAACAGCAGCATATAACTCTTCAAGGTTGACATGCGTATCACCTCTCTTGCCGGGAGCCATCCCAAAGTCCACTCAATTTGACTTGCCATTAAAGATCTTAAATGAGATATCCAGGCTTCCACCCCTTTTGGAGATTTATAATATTTTATTCTTTCTTCATAACTCTCGATGAAATTGTCCTTGCTTGTACCATACTGCATGAACTTGGCGTGATGTCGGAGATGTTTAGTCAACCACATTTGCAACAAAATATTGCAACCTTTAAAGAATTTTGACCCGGATTTACACAAAGTCAACGCCCGATAAATGTCTGAGAGAATGATTGGGGCAAGAGTGTGATGTTCTTTGGTAGTGAGGACTTGTGCGACTCTGGCTATGCAAATATTAATCGTCCGCTCTTTGTTTGGGAAGACCATGATTCCCAGAAAAGCCACATTGAAAGCGAAGCGACGGTGAATTTGCCAGGTGTCCTTGTTTTGTTTGTTAGTAAGGCCCTTTTCATGAATTTCTAATCCATCCGACTTTCCGAACCTTCAATATAGGAAGTTGAAAGAACAAAACCCTTTGACAATGTTGCTTTTTCTGATTTGATTACTGATATTCAGAAGACCAAAGAATCGGTGTACTGAGGGAGCCTTTGGGAATATAAGATTTTGGTTTCTCAAATCTCCGTCAAAATCGGAATATCCAGCTATTTCTTCTAATGTGGGAGTAAGCTCGAAATCAGAGAAGCGAAAGACATTATGAACAGGGTCCCAAAAAGTCACTAGTGTCGTAATCAAATCATTGCGCGGTTTAACTTTCATAATATCTGTGAGAGCTCCTAAATACTTAATGACCCATTTCTGACCATCTCCTCCCAACTCATACCACCACACCTGAAGCCGAAACAGAAACTCATCAGCATCTGTGAACGGTGGGTTTTGTATGGTGCTCATTTTGTACCTGTGAGTGATTTTAATTTTAAAAAAAAAGCCAAAATCAAGACTTATTTGAAAAAAATCATTAATATTTCTAAAACAAATTCATATATATAAAAAACACTTCGATGAAGAAGGTTTAAAGGCTGTGTTTGCTAACCGGCAAGTTTTTATTTTATTGTTTTTGAAAAAAAATGACCAAAGGCGGCTGTTCTTGCAAAAACAGCCTTCCGGCACCCTTTTGGGGACATTCGGCATATTTTGGACAAGAATGGCATCGCCTTACTTATGACAACACAATGATTTTGGAAATTATGTTTTTTCAAAAACAACCAATTTTCTTTCTCGGTCCTCTCATTGATTTTCCTTTTCTAAATTTTTCCTATAAGCTGGTCAACATGAAAATCCGAAACAAATGAATGCACAAGTAGCAAGTAAGATGCATCAGGATGATCTTTTTATTTCGGGTACACCTGTCCTAGACAGACCCAACCCCTGTGTTGAGTCTCCGAAGTCAAATGCACATGATGCAAACAAACGTTCCTACTAGGGATCCGACATGAAGCTTAGTTATTCTAAGTGTAAAACCTGGGGTATACTGTTTTAGACCTGGCTTACCCAAGCGGACAGCTTGAGCCGAAGTGGGGGCAACGTACCGGGAGCACGAAAGTCTACCCGGCCTAGTTACTTGGCCCAACTTCGTTCTGTTTGGTATGACTTTTAACAGAAAGGTGGGCCACGCGCACGTGTGCACCATAAATTCAGAAGACTCAGAAAGAAGAAGGGTTTCGTAACAGTTTATATATATAGTTCATATAATATCAAAGCGGTAAAAAGCAACATTTAGCACATTAAGCCCAAACATGTGAATAAACCAGATAATAAATAAAGCCAAATATAAAAATTATTCTAAGCTCAAATTCTTGAACCCTGAACCAGAGATTCTGAGTTCGAGTCCCAAGCAGAGTCGCCAGAGCTGTCACACCTCCCTTTTTCACTACACCCCCGAGAAGGAGTGTATAAAGGAGTTTTTCCAATTAAAGGACAATCGAAACGGGATTCGTTTATTTAAAGATTCAGAGTCACCACTTGGGATAAATTATGGTGTCCCAAGTCACCGGTTCGAATCCCAAATCGAGAAAAAGATTGACTCTGTATTGTAGCCTACGAACCAGAAATCCGGGTAAGGAATTCTGTTAACCCGGGAGAAGGTGTTAGGCACTCCCGAATTCTGTGGTTCTAGCACGGTCACTTAACAATTTATACTTGGCCTAATTATCTGACTTATTACACGTTTTAAACTTATTGTGTATTTTTAGCTTTTATAACTGCTTTTAGCTTGATTATTTGTAATTATAGAATTGCCTTGAAACGAATCACGCGTACGTATATTCGTTTTATTTTTGCATGTAAGTAATCATGTCACGCGTACGTGTACATAATTAATAACACTTTTGGTGCGTCAAAATCATGTCACGCGAACGTGTCCACGATTAATAACGCTTTTTTCTATTTATTAAGAAATATTTGGTTGAAGTTGCGCGAACGCATCCCTCAAGTCACTTTTTAGAATCAAATTCGCAATTATGTTACGTGAAACGTATACGTAATCACAACACTGGTCTAAATCGAGCCTAAAGCAAACTACGAGTGTTCATTTTTTAGATATTGTAATCGTGTCACGCGAACGTGTACACAATTGAATTAATAACATTTTATTATTACTAAAATTGTGTCGCCCAAAGTTGCGCGAACGCATACTTTGACTTATATTTGGAAATCATAATTACGTCACGCGAACATCAAAAATCCTAAAGATTGCCTATCTGGTTGTTGGCGGCCTAAGCATGTCCCTAGCAATAAGCAACAAAGTATAGTAATAAAATGTTTCAAATCCAAATTGTCACTCACGCTTAAATCTAATCCTTCTGTCGAAGCCTATAGTTTATAAAATACTAAAAATTGCAACTGATGGTTAATAAAGGAAAGGAAAAAGAACATTTTAACGCTCGATATGCTTCTACTAGGATGAGAATTGCTAACTAGTGTTCAAATAGTCCCTTTAGCATTTAAAGTTGAAGAAAGAGATTAAATGTATCATTTGCTTGATTTAACAAAAATGATATACGAACAAAAATAAAAAATAAAAAAATACATGTACTAGTATTTTGTCTACAGACAAATCAATTCTAGAAAGGGGAAAACTTGTGTATGCTGGTTTTATCTAAAGCCGCAATTCTTTTCATTTTTGAGTTTACCAACAAAGACTAACTCTTAACCAAACAAAATCAAAATCTATATAAATACTCACAAACCATTTAAATGCAAAATTGTTAGATCAATTCTGTCCATGAGTCTTTTAACCAAGATAAAAGTTCAACCACAAATCTATATAGCTCAATATTCACTATTGTTGACATTGCTAATTTTTATTCAATATAATATCTAATTTGAGATTTCATACAACTAAAATAAGATTAACTTCAACCATAGACTCAATTAACAATTAACAACAACAAAAAAACAATCAAATTAGATGAACAACATCAATCAAACAACTAAATTTTCATTCATAATAGTCCCAACACACAAGTATTTGAGAAGGAGTTCATCTAATCTAGAATTAAAATAACAAAAACCAAAGTTCAAGCATCTTCCTAAAATATACGGCATAAGTCATGACTGAATACAATAATGTCCAGGTAATCAAACTAATTTAGACAAGAAAACACATGAACAAATCATTCAAAACAGAGGCCATTTATTCACTATCTAAATCAACTACATAGCTTCCCTTTACATCTCATATGCTACTCAAATGCTGAAGCATACCTGGAAAATGAGAGGAAGTAAGAAATGTGAGATCAGTAGCCAAGCAGCAGCAGTCACAACTATGAAATAGTGTCCAAAATCAATCAAACAGTAACCAAACAGCAGAATTTAGAACAGAGCTTTCAGAACCCCCAAATTCAGACCATTTCTCAACTCAAGTGTAGAATGTAAAGCTTTTAGAGATTTTAGATCATTAAAAAAAATCAAAAAAACCCACTTAATACAGAATTTGATCAATTTTTATCAAGCAAAAGTGCTGGAAATCAGTGCAGTTTTAGAACATCAACCGTTTTTGGTTTTTCTGGATTTTCTATCTCTTAAAGTCTCTGAGCTCTCCTTGATCTATCTTTGTACTCTATCTCCCTGTATTCTTAAGCTCTCTTTCTGTATATTTTTTCTGGATCTCCTCTCAGTCTGTTCAGCTCTTTTAAATAGACAATTAGCTTAGTGCCTTCTCCATTACCAATTCACCTTTTTATTTCTTAATTGTCCACTAATTCAGTGCTTTTAATTAATTCGGTAATGCAATTTCTACCCTACCACTATTAGAAGTTTCTCAATTAGTGACCACTAGCATAAATCAGTCAATTATTATACAGATTTGACCCAACTCAAGATAATCTTTAATTTAACCGACTAAGTTATTAGACGAGATATAATTTCCAGATTCTAGACAAGCTGACCACACGAACCTATGAAACCAAGAACAAATTCATCAACATTCTAAAAAAACAAACAACGAACAGAAAATAGTTTATGCCAGAAGATTGGTCGAGTTTTCAATTGAAATCGACCATAGAAAAGAAAAAGAGATGAGGAAAGACGAACATCAGAATAATACCAATTAAACTATAAATATAGAAAATAGGATAGAAGAACTCACCGGTGAGTAGTAACTGAAGAAAACCTTCGAATCTTCAATTTTTAAACCAAATTTTGACTTAAACTGTGTGTTCTTATCAAGAATACATAGATAAAGTCAAAATTAGCTTACATGTTCGATGAATCTTGACTTTGCAATTTTAGGTTTGAAGCTTAGATTCATTATTCGACAAGTTGTGGTTTGATTCGAAGGTAACGGATCGTGGATTAGGGAAGATAGGGTTGTGGTGGTCAAGGGGTGTTAGTTTGGGGTTGATTGGAGTTGGCTCCGCCACCGTAAGGTGAGGGTAAATGGTGGCGGCTACTAGGGTTCATAGCCTAAAATCAAGATTCGAACTATTTTAAGGGTGTTCGAAGGAAACTAACTATGGATTATGAAAGAGGAGATCAAGGGGGTTCTAGGGTGTGAGTTTGGTAGCGAACGGCGCCGCCGGTGACAACCGGTGGAAATTAGGGCGGCGGGCCTCTAGGGTTTGGGGAATTTGAGAGAGATGAGGGTGACTGAGAGGGGTGGGGTCTGTTTGGACAAATATATACTGGGGTGAAATTGGATCCATGCCGTTCGATCAAACGAGATCAACGGCTTGGATCATCTGACTAATTGGAATGACGTCGTTTGAGTGATTTAAAGACCGGATCGGTCTCAGATGAAATGGGTCGGGTTCGGGTAATGGGCAAAGCTTTGGGCCGTTCGATCAAATGAAATTGACGGCCCTGATCCAAACGTGTCCAAACGACGTCGTTTGGTTCTGGTAGGTGTGGACCGGGTAGGGAACGAGTTGGGCTGGACTGGGGATCAGGTCTGGCTGGGTAATTTTTGGTCTATGGGATCTTTTGGCCCAGATTTGATCTCCTCTATTTTATTAACTCTTTTTTCTTTCAAAAATTAAAACTAAAATCCTAATTAAATTATAAAACACCAAATTAACTTAAAAATACTAATTAACTCTAAATAATAATTATCACAAATAATTAAATGCCAAATTAAAAAAAAAATCACACAATTTGAATAAAATTACAAAAATATGTTATTATTTTTTTGAATTTTCATTTTTTGTAAAACACCAAATTATTAATTAATTCCAAAAAATGTAAAAATCAAATCTTAAATGCCAATGCTATATTTTTGTATTTTTAATGCATTAATAAAATTAAACATGCCCACAAAATATGCAAACAATCAGGAAAATCACACAATAATTCCTAAAATAACACATAATTAAAGACAAGACCTAATTTTGGGAATTATTTTGGAGTAATTCATATGAGGCAAAATCACATGCTCACAGTATGATAAGAAATATATGTTATATTGGTGCTCGGTTGAGTAAGGTACCAGGTGTGCATCGTGGCCCATCGATTTGGGTCGTGACAGCTTCCTCATTAATGTTCATCTTAAGAATGATAGCCTAATCTCATCACATACTTTGGAACTTTTATCCATCTATTGTTGATTCACCTTAATGTTGATTTGTAATCCACCACTGATAACTTACAACCTCTTACGTAATACACTGTTACTAGGGCTCACATCTCATCAGGGAACATCTGAAGTGATTTTCCTGATCCTCCTAGGGATAATACTATACTTCAATAACCATATTGTTTACCATAATTTTGGGAATTATTTTGGAGTAATTCGTATGAGGCAAAAATCACGTGCTCACAGTATGATAAGAAAGATATGTTATATTGGTGCTCGGTTGAGTAAGGTACCAGGTGCGCATCGTGGCCCATCGATTTGGGTCGTGACAGCTTCCTCATTAATGTTCATCTTAAGAATGATGGCCTAATCTCATCACATACTTTGGAACTTTTATCCATCTATTGTTGATTCACCTTAATGTTGATTTGTAATCCACCACTGATAACTTGCAACCTTTTACGTAATACACTGTCACTAGGGCTCACATCTCATCGGGGAACATCTGAAATGATTTTCCTGATCCTCCAAGGTATAATACTATACTTAAATAACCATATTGTTTACCATAAAAATGGAAATAACAATTAAATTTGTTGACGAGACTCTAAAAATACGTGATCTATTTTTATGCTAGTTGTTAAGCAGTTGATGTTATGTTTGTGAGACTTAGAAACAAAATGAGAGTTAAGTATAGGGTTATTATCAAACCATTAGGTCAGTTATCGGGGCATCGAGCTTGTCGATTCAGGGCCTCGAGGTCGATTTCGAGGGTCGACTGGGAGCTATCGAAGGTAGTCAAGATGTGGCTAACAGTTATAGTAAAATTAAAGGAGGCTCTTTATGGCCAATGATAAGTAATAAATGATGAACAAATATGAATATAATAAATGAAAGCAATAATATCAAGAGAATATGTTAGAGAACAAATAGTAAGTTCCTGTATATTTCGTGTGGAGCAACTGAAGCAACAGAGAGCTATAAAATGATATGGATCCCCTTTATATAGGAGGGGAATCCCAACATAGTACAAAATACATTAATGAAAAAGAAACAGAGATGGGACAGCTAGAAGACATCCTGATTAAGGGCTAGGGTAGTCTTGTCAGTCCTAGCCACGTGCCTTGGATACTCCCCATTTCTATCGTGACCAAGGCCAACGTTGTCCCAAGATCGGGCCTCGACGAACCTCGAGGGAGGAGACTCGATCATAACCTTGTAGCCTCAAGACTTTGATATGGTCTTCTGAAGTTCCTCGATGTCGAGAAATCGGGCTCTCTGATTTCACCGTATATAGATAGTCCCCGCATTTCTTAGAAAGGAGCGATGAGAAACGATTATGAGCTTTTAACCTGAGGGCGTCATTGTTGTGACGTCAGCCTATCAGAGCATTAAATGCCATGCCCAAAAAACTACGCAAAAGTTGCCATTAGATGCGACTATCGAGAAGCCCACGAACCGCCACCAGTTCGTCCCTTCTGCTTCCCATACAGCTCCTATAAAGACACCAATTGTTGGATAACTTTCACTTTCCCAACTACTTCAAATTTGCAAAGCCAGACCCATCCCTACTTGCATCCTTTCTTCTTGATTTCTTAGAGAAATTTCACCATCATCATGGCTAGAACCTCTAAGATGGTTCCTCGGAAAGACGAGGTTGCCTCTTCATCTCGGAAGTCTAAAGGGAAACCCAAAGCGATACCTACCTTTGAACAATATATTCCCTCCAAGCTTGATATGTCGAAGGACTTTACCATCGATACCACTTCATCCACACCGGGCCGATGTGAATACGTGTCTGGATACGTTAGTATCATGACCAATATAGAGACGGTAAAGACAGACTGCCGATGGAACGAGGCAGTGGAGGTGGAGATTCCCAGCCCTAATGAAAATATAACAGATCACAAGGATGACTTCCTTCATGTGTATACTTACCCGTTCACTTTGGGTCCTATCGATTCCTCTTAATCCTCTCCCCCAGAGATAGATCCGGTTATCCTCGATTTTTGTGACAAATATCAAGTGACGCTCAGTCAAATCTCCCCTTCTTTTTGGAGGATAGTTTTGATACTCCGCCATTTCACCGAAGGGGTTGCGGGTGAGATCTTTACCCTCAACCATTTGATTAGGTTGTACAACCCTCGATTTTATCGAGGTTTGATCAGGCTTCACCATCGATTCAAAAAATTATTTTTCTCTAGCACCGACGATGGGAAGGATCGAGGGTGGATGAGTAGGTTCGTCCGGGTGAGGACCTCAGACATCATTCCCACCAGGAGGATGCCTTGTCACTACCCAAACTAGAGGGCCATGACTAGCACCCGACCATACTTGTCGAGCACCAACGTACATTTTATCTAACCTTCTTTATTATCTTTTAGGGCTGATGAGATCAATATAAATGGTAGACATGGATCATGGACAACCAACCATAAAATATGATGGCATGAACATACATAACATGGGATGACCAGACAATCAAGAAACTATATATATATGGTACGAGCTACCACGCTACCATGAAAGACTATACAACAAAAACCAGCCGACAAGGCATACCAAACTATACATGAGTCGACACCTGTCTATGAGACTCTAAAGGAACATAAGTACTGCAACATAGCCAGAACAGGGCCCCGACATACCCATAACGTCTATAACAAAAATGCATACCAAGACCACGGCAAGTCCGAAGAAAGGATCTCGCCAATCACCGCTGAACTGGACTACCTACTGTGGTGGGGAGCTATGACTGCCTGTCTATTAGGACCTGCAGCACGACATGCAGCGTCCACAAACAAAAGGACGTTAGTACAAATAAAGTACTGAGTATGTAAGGCAGGGAACCATAAATGGGAACAGTAATGTAAGCAAGGATAGAGAATATACAACCTGTAACATCTGAATACCTCTGAGGGCTACTGACATGAAATGCATGATACATATATATAAATACATAAACTTTTAAACCATACGCCTCTGTGGGCATCATCATCATCATATCGTACCCGTCCGTAATAGGCTCGGTAAAAAAAACATACCCGGCCATCATAAGGCTCGGTAGTATCGTACCCGGCCACGTGGAGCTCGGTAAAACCCAACTGATCAGTGGTTGCACAATAGGTGCCGTACTCGACCGACTATAGCGAGGCTCGGTAGAGTAAAATAGATACATATATATAATGCATGCTCGACTCATGAAATCACATTCTAAACCTTTCGGAGTGACGTAAGGTCGGTATCCTCTGTACACGTTATTAGGACCAACTCTTCATTACGAACCTTATAAGAGTCAGGAAGTACCAACAACATTGATAACATAAGAATAAGAGAAGCAACATTAACATCAATCGTTCCATAAGAGGGAAAGCAATGTAAGTACTGCTAGCTTCTAAGAGTAGAGTATCTTTGGAAGCTCGTTCATTACATTATGTACAATCGGAGTCGTGCAAAAGAAGAAAAGGGATAGCCTCACATACCTTGTATATACTGCCCCAATCACAAGCTATGCAATTGTCACAACTCCTTAGTCTACAATAAGAGAAACGATACTATCGTTATCATTTAAGCGTCATAACTATTATGTATCGACCACAACCTATTTTACGTTGAAACGGACAGCACCTCCCCTATATATATGACTTCACACCATTCCAAACAATCACCAAACAGCCCAAACAACATCAATAATAAATATATTGAGCCTCCCAAAATAGTCCACGCACAACCTAATCACTTCATACATACGACGACCACCATAGTCGTGTCAAACGACCCGGAAATGTTATGAATAACTATCAGCCCACAACCCTACATATATATGGTGTTTCTCCACACCATTACTCCTCCAAAACTCCACAAAATAGTAGTAAAATACGCAGCCCAATAGAAACGCAAAACAGTCCACAAAACAATAACATTACTACCAAGCCTTTCGATATATATTTCACAAGTTCTAGCTTCAATGGCTTAGCCGCAACTTGGATAATCTTAAATACATATAGATTAAGAGGTTCCTTACCTTTATACAGAAATAAAAACTCCAATTTGACCTTAAATTTCCATGAAATATCCATCCAATGCTTCCACAACAACAAGAAAGCGAAACTAGCGATCAATTAGTGTTTTTCGGCACTAGAATCACTTTAGAAGGCTTGAAATTACCTAGGATTGATATTAAGAACATGAGGGAGTATTTACAGAACATAAACCCTTTAAAACAACCTCCCACACGAGCTGAAACAACACAAAAATGAGCAACAACAAGAAGAACAAGAGACTTACTAGCGCCACGGAATTCCCGACACTTGATTTGTGTTGTTTGCCCTTTGTTTGGGTCTTGAATCTTGAGAGAACCTTGAGAGGATGTTCCTAGGGTTCTAAGGTCTGAAAATAGTGAAAATAAATGACTTAAAACGGGTTGGAGGCATCCTATATAGGTCCAAATATCTTAAACCGCCTTAGTGGGCCCCATAGAGAGGTGCTTGGCGCAGTCTCGCGAAAACGCAAATATCTCTCTACTCCGAGATCGTATCGATGAACGGTTTAATGCGTTGGAAACTAGACTCATAGATATTTAATTTGGTTGGTAGATCACCCCGTAATTCCTTGTAAATTAGGAGAAAAGATTAGAAACATTTGACCTAATATTTAAGTAAAATTATGAACCTAAGTTGCGACAACTTTTGTCGACTTTTGTTTCATAACTCGTTTGACTTCAAGACTTATGATACGGATATTATATGATTAAAATACCTTAATACATTAACTCTTGAGTGTATTAAGCACTGCTAGATTTACCTAAAAATACGAGTTACAACATCCTTGATTCGTTTAATTTGTAATACTTGTTAATCACCCTTATACACTCTTGTATCACTTAAGACCAATATGATTAACTTATTATCATCTCAAAGATAATTCCTTCTTGTATTTATGTTAACTAATATATGGCATGAACTAACGCGTGTGGATATGGGTTGTAACACCCTTCCTCCCTTAGGAACATTCGTCTTCATGGGGAGTTTAAATCATCGTGGATTCCGGTCAAGTTTCTCCCATAAATAGAGGATAAACTTGCAAGAGGTTAACTCAACGTATGGCCTTACAAGAGTATGCAAAGCATTATGGACATGTACATTATCTGCATATCGCCATTTTGTAGTAAGGAAGAGTATTCTCAAGTTATTGCTTACCTCATAGAGCCATTTCACCTTCCAATGTATCATGTGTTCCACCAACATCCTTGTTATCTTCATTCTGGAATAGGTACGGGTATTTAGACTTCATCTCCTCTTCTGCTTCCCATGTTATTTCTTCCATATTCTTGTTCCTCCACAATACTTTGATGGAAGCTACATCTTTTGTTCTCAGCTTGCGAACTTGTCGATCTAATATAGCCACTGGCACTTCTTCATATGATAGGTCCTCTGTAACCTGTACATCTTTGATAGGGATGACTTGAGAAGGGTCTCCAATACATTTCCTCAACATAGATACATGGAATACCGGGTGGACAAATTCCAATTCGGATGGCAATTCTAACTCATAAGCAACCTGTCCAATCCATCGAAGAATTTTATACGGCCAGATATACCTTGGACGCAGCTTACCTTTCTTCCCAAAACGCATAATACCCTTTATTGGTGAGATCCTCAGGAAAACCCAATCACCAACCTCAAACTCCAGATCATAACGTTGGACATCAGAATAAGATTTTCGCCTGCTTTGTGCCGTCCTCAATCGCTCCTGTATCACTTTCACCTTCTCAATAGCTTGGTGAATCAAATCTGGCCCATATAATTCTGTTTCACCGACTTCGAACAATCCAACTGGTGATCTACATCTTCTCCCGTATAGTGCCTCGTATGGGGCCATTTTAATACTGGAATGGTAGCTATTATTGTAGGCGAATTCTATGAGTGGAAGATGGTCATCCCAATTTCATATAAAATCTAGAACACATGCTCGTAGCATATCTTCCCGTGTCAGAATGGTACGTTCAGCATGTCTATCAGTCTGCGGATGAAATGCAGTGCTGAGATTCACTTGTGTGCTTAAACCCTTCTGAAAAGACCTCCAAAAGTTAGCTGTAAATTGAGCTCCTCGGTCTGATATAATAGATACCAGTACACCATGAAGCCTAACAATCTCCTTGATATACAACTTCGCATAATCTTCAGTTGTGTAAGTTGTCTTAACTAGCAGAAAATGGGCACATTTTGTAAGTCGATCAACTATCACCCAGATGGAGTCAAACTTATGATAAGAGTGAGGTAATCCAATAATGAAGTCCATATTAATCGCCTCCCATTTCCAGGTCGGAATCTCTATATTCTGAAGCAATCCACCGGGTTTCTGATGTTCTATTTTTAATTGTTGACAATTGGGACACTGGGCTACAAATTCTGCAATAGACTTCTTCATGTTATCACACCAACACTGCTCTTTGTCATCATGATACATCTTTGTCGAGCCGGGATGGATGGAATATCGGGATTGATGAATCTCATTCATAATCTTCTCTCGCAACCCTACTACATTAGGCACACATAATTGGCTCTGGTATCTTAGTGCCCCATCTTTTCCGATCTCAAAAGCCATACTTTTACACTGCTAAATGCTCTCTCTTAATCGTACTAACATAGGATCTTCATATTGCCGTGCTTTTACCTCGGCTACCAAAGATGATTCTGATGCATTCTGTACAGTAACACCTCCGTCATCAGAGTCTAACAATCTGATTCTCATATTGGCTAGCTGATGAAGCTCTTTAGTCAATCCCCATCTACCTGCCTCAATATGTACTAAGCTTCCCATGGACTTACGGCTGAGAGCGTCTGTCACAACATTGGTTTTACCGGGATGATACAATATCTCGACGTCGTAGTGTTTCAATAATTCAAGCCACCTACACTGCCTCAAATTCAACTCTTTTTGCTTGAAGATGTATTGTAAACTCTTGTGATCTGTGTAGATGTCAACATGGACATCGTATAAGTAGTGCCGCCATATCTTCAAAGCATATATTACTGCAGCCAATTCCAAATCATGGGTTGGATAATTCTTTTCATGCTTTTTTCAATTGTCTTGATGCATAAGCAATCACCTTCCCACGCTGCATCAATACACACCCCAAACCTATACTTGAGGCATCACAATATACCACATAACCTTCTGTTCCTTCAGGGAGAGTGAGCACTGGTGCGGATGTCAATCGATTCTTTAGCTCCTGAAAACTACGTTCACAAGTGTCAGACCACTGGAACTTGGTATCTTTCTATGTTAACTTAGTCAATGGTGATGATATAGAGGAAAACCCTTCCACAAACCGCCTATAATATCCTGTTAGCCCTAGGAAGCTTCGGACTTCTGATGGTGTTGTAGGTCTCGGCCAATTCTTTACTGCATTGATCTTCTGAGTGTCGACACTAATACCCTCATCAGATATCACATGGCCAAGGAACGCTACTAAGTTCAGCCAAAATTCACATTTGGAGAGCTTAGCATATAACTTACGATCCTGAAGCGTCTGTAATACTATCCGCAAGTGGCCCGCATGTTCCGCCTCCGAACGAGAATACACTAGAATGTCATCAATGAATACAATCACAAACACATCAAGATAGGGCCTAAATACTGTATTCATGAGATCCATAAAAGCTGCTGGGGCATTTGTTAGCCCGAACGACATCACCAAGAACTCAAAGTGCCCGTATCTTGTCCGGAAGGCCGTCTTTGGAATATCCTTCTCCTTAACACTCACCTAATGATACCCTGAACGCAAATCAATCTTGGAGAAATACTTGGCACCCTGGAGTTGGTCAAACAGGTCATTAATTCTTGGAAGTGGATATTTGTTCTTTATAGTAAACTTATTCAACTGTCGATAGTCGATACACATCCGTAACTACCCATCTTTCTTCCACACGAATAGGACTGGCGCACCCCAAGGTGAAGTGCTAGGCCTAATGAAGCCCTTATCCAGCAAGTCCTTTAACTGCACCTTCAACTCTCGCAACTCTGCCGGGGCCATTCTGTATGGAGGGATAGAGATCGATTGAGTGTTAGGCAACACATCAATGCTAAACTCAATCTCCCTTTCAGGAGGAAGGCCTGGGAGTTCATCTGGGAAAACATCTGGGAATTCGTTGACCACGGGGATTGATTGTAAAGTAGGCGGTTTTGCCTCCGCATCCCTAACGCGAATGAAATGATAAATGTAACCTTTTGAGATCATTTTCCTTGCCTTAAGATAGGAAATAAACCTACCTTTTGGTGTAGCAATATTCCCTTTCCATTCAATGATGGGTTCACCAGGAAATTGAAACCTAACCATCTTTGTATGGCAATCAACATTTGCATAGCATGAGGCCAACCAGTCCATTCCCATTATCACATCAAAATCAACCATTTCTAACTCAAATAAATTTGCCGAGGTTTGATGACTACAAATAATCACAGTGCAACCTCTATATACCCTTTTAGCAATCACAGAATCTCCTATCGGAGAAGATACCGCAAGGGGTTTACTTATCAATTCAGGTTCAATGCCAAACTTATTAGCCAGAAAGGGTGTAACATATGATAATGTAGATCCCGGATCGATCAACGCGTATACATCATAAGAAAACACAGACAATATACCTGTAACAACATCCTGAAACTACTCGAGATCATGTCGACCTACTAGAGCATAGGTTCAATTTTTAACACCACTCGAACTCGACACTGCACCTCTACCTCTACCACAACCTATTGATTTCTAAAATCCCCGTGCTGGAGGCCGAGCTGATGAGGAAGAACCAGACACTGATCCAGTTGTCTGAGCCATACCACCACCTACTATGTTAGGACAATCCCGTATCATCTAGCCAGGTTGTCCACAAGAATAGCACATATCAGAATCTCGACGGCACAGTCCAAAGTGGGCCTTGCCGCACTAATCACAATGTGGTGTTGGGGGTCTCGTCTGACTAGTATCCCTGTGATGTTGTGAGCCTGATGCCTGCAAACTCTGACCTGGACCAGAATAGGTAAATCGATCATATCGAGGCCTCTGAAACTGTGGAGGAGCACTAGCTACAGGTGGCACCGAACTCCTCGAAGACTGGGGCCTGACGCTACCTCTGAAGTCATTATAACACCTTTCAAATCTCGCCCCCTTATGTTGGCCCCTATCCTGCTCCCTATCTGCCCTCTGCTGGCGCTTACGATCCTCTAGGGTCTGGGCATAAGCCTGAATACGGGAAATATCCATGCCCTCCACCAAGGAGGCTGTCGTGCACTCATTTATCAGATGTGGTCCCAATCCGTTCACGAACAAATGCACCCTATCACTCATCTCGGCCACCATATGGGGAGCATACCTTGCTAAAGAATCGAACTGCATACTGTACTCTCGCACACTCATATTACCTTGTCTAAGGTTCAAGAACTTATCAGCTCTAGCTCGTCGTATCTCAACTGGCAAGTAGTGACGAAGAAATGCCTCAGAAAATTCCTTCCACACAGTTGGAGGAGGGTTCGGACCCCTGGATCTCTCCCAACTATCATACCAGAGAACCGCTAAATCTCGTAGCCGATAAGAAGCCAACTCTACTGCCTCTGTATCACTAACATGCATAACCCGAAGTGTACGATGAACCTGGTCAATAAAAGTCTGTGGGTCCTCCTTGGGGTCTGATCCGGTAAACATTGGAGGGTCTAAATTAATAAAATCACGAACTCTCGTACTAACTGGTTTCTCAGCAACATATGTATTCTGCCTCTGAGCCTGAGCAACTACCAAGCTAGTCAATAACTGCAAAGCACTCCGCATATCCTGATCTGTAGTGCCAGACAGAGGAACTGGAGGTGCTGGGTGCCTCCTAATATCCTCTGGAGGAGACGGGGTAGCTGAGGTATGAGACGGCATCTCACTCTGAGCCTCACTTTGGCCTGCTCTGGCTTGGGGCACCAGACTGGTACCCTATCCTGCAGTTGTATCAAGTCGTCTACTAATTTTTTGCTTCCTAGTCGAAGGCATCACTGAAGAAAACAAGGTGAATATTAGAGACGAACACTTACGACTCAACTCTACGCACGATCTAGATTCATGAAGAAGGTAACAACCCTAGATGTCATGTAGCCTCCTGATTATAAATGTGGCACGCTACACATCCATAATCAAGACTCTACTAAAAACGGCTCATAGACAACCCCTAGGACATACTTGCTTTGATACCAAGTTTGTCACGACCCAAACTGGAGGGCCATGACTAGCACCAGACCATACTTGCCGAGCACCAACGTATATTTTATCTAACCTTCTTTATTATCTTTTAGGGCTGATGATATCAATATAAATGGTAGACATGGATCATGGACAACCAACCATAAAATATGATGGCATGAACATACATAACATGGGATGACCAGACAATCAAGAAACTATATATATACGAGCTACCTCGCTACCATGAAAGACAATACAACAAAAACCAGCCGACAAGGCATACCAAACAATACATGAGTCGACACCTGTCTATGAGCCTCTAAAGGAACATAAGTGCTGCAACATAGCCGGAACAGGGCCCCGACATACCCATAACGTCTATAACAAAAATGCATACCAAGACCACGGCAAGTCCGAAGAAGGGATCTCGCCAATCACCGCTGAACTAGACTGCCTACTGTGGTGGGGGAGCTGCTCCTGCCTGTCTATTAGGGACCTGCAGCATGACATGCAACATCCACAAATAAAAGGACGTCAGTATGAATAAAGTACTGAGTATGTAAGGCGGGGAACCATAAATATGAACAGTAATGTAAGCAGGGATATAGAATATACAACCTGTAACATCTGATTACCTCTGAGGGCTACTGACATGAAATGCATGATACATATACATAAATACATAAACTTTTAAACCATACGCCTCTGTGGGCATCATCATCATCATATCGTACCCGGCCGTAATAGGCTCGGCAAAAAAAACATACCCGGCCATCATAGGGCTCAGTAGAATCATACCCGGCCACGTGGAGCTCGGTAAAACCCAACTGATCAGTGGTTGCACAATATGTGCCGTACCCGGCCGACTATAGCGCGGCTCGGTAGAGTAAAATAGATACATATATATAATGCATGCTCGACTCATGGAATCACATTCTAAACCTTTCGGAGTGACGTAAGGTCGGTATCCTCTGTACACGTTATTAGGACCAACTCTTCATTACGAACCTTATAAGAATCAGGAAGTACCAACAACATTGATAACATAAGAATAAGAGAAGCAACATTAACATCAATCGTTCCATAAGAGGGAAATCAATGTAAGTACTGCTAGCTTCTAAGAGTAGAGTATCTTTGGAAGCTCGTTCATTACATTATGTACAATCGGAGTCGTGCAAAAGAAGAAAAGGGATAGCCTCACATACCTTGTATATACTGCCCCAATCATAAGCTATGCAATTGTCACAACTCCTTAGTCTAAAATAAGAGAAACGTTACTATTACGAATGACCCGGAAATATTACGAATAACTATCAGACCGCAACCCTACATATATATGGTGTTTCTACACATCCTTAATCCTCCAAAACTCCACAAAATAGTAGTAAAATACACAGCCCAACAGCAATGCAAAACAGTCAACAAAACAATAACATTACTACCAAGCCTTTCGATATATATTTCACAAGTTCTAGCTTCAATGTCTTAGCCGCAACTTGGATAATCTTAAATACATATAGAGTAAGAGGTTCCTTACCTTTATACCGAAATAATAACTCCAATGTGACCTTAAATTTCCATGAAATATCCCTCCAATGCTGCCACAATAACAAGAAAGCGAAACTAGCAATCAATTAGTGTTTTTCGGCACTAGAATCACTTTAGAAGGATTGAAATCACCTAGGATTGATATTAATAACATGAGGGAGTATTTACAGAACATAAACCCTTTAAAACAACCTCCCACACGAGCTGGAACAACACAAAAATGAGCAACAACAAGAAGAACAAGAGACTTACTAGCGCCACGGAATTTCCGACACTTGATTTGTGTTGTTTGCCCTTTTTGGGTCTTGAATCTTGAGAGAACCTTGAGAGGATGTTCCTAGGGTTCTAAGGTCTGAAAATAGTGAAAAGAAATGACTTAAAACGGGTTGGAGGCATCCTATATAGGTCCAAATATCTTAAACCGCCTTAGTGGGCCCCATAGAGATGTACTTGGCGCAGTCTCGCGAAAACGCGAATATCTCTCTACTCTGAGATCGTATCGATGAACGGTTTAATGCATTGGAAACTAGACTCATTGATATTTAAGTTGGTGGGTATATCACCCCGTAATTCCTTGTAAATTAGGAGAAAAGCTTAGAATTTGACCTAATGTTTAAGTAAAATTATGAACCTAAGTTGCGACAACCTTTGTTTCATAACTTGTTTGACTTCAAGACTTATGATACGGATATTATATGATTAAAATACCTTAATACATGAAATCTTGAGTGTATTAAGCACCGCTAGATTTACCTAAAAATACGAGTTACAACATCCTTGATTCGTTTAACTTCTAATACTTGTTAATCACCCTTATACACTCTTCTATCACTTAAGACCAATATGATTAACTTCTTATCATCTCAAATATAATTCCTTCTTGGATTTATGTTAACTAATATATGGCATGAACTAACGCGTGTGGATATGGGTTGTAACATGCCTTTCCCGGAGAAGTGGAACACACAACGTAAGCATTTTTTTCCTTAGTCATGTTTTGTGATTTTCTTTCCTTTCTTCCGAAATAATAACCTCTTTGTTTTTATTGCAGCCCCGCTTGGTACCCTAAAGCGGTTTCAGATTTGCCGGGGTGGATCGAACGGTTGGACACCGCGTTCCTGTATCTTGATCGGTCTTGGTACGACTTGGCTATGGAGCGATGGGTGGCCCCGTATGTCTTAGATTTACATTTTTCCCCGTATCCTTAGTGCTGACAAATTATGGTTACTGCGCTCGTGCAGGCCTTGGCGAGAATATGCTGATGAGGCTGCCCCCTGGTGGCAAGATGGAGGTTTCGAAGCCTGGCAAGAAGAGGAAAGGTAAGGCGGATGCCGATCCTTTCGTGGTAAAGAAAACCAAGTCACGTGAGCATCGAGCCGTTACTAGGACCTTGGCTTCAACTTCCGAAGCAAGTCCCGGCGCTGAAGATGAGGATGATGATGACGCGTGCCGGTTGGCAGGGAGGATGAGGTCGAGTTTGGGAGCCTCACAAGTGCCTCAATCGGAGGCTGCTGAATCAGGAACGGCTGACTCAGGTCGGTCCCGTAGATCGAATACCCTCGATAAGGGCGTCAATGTTGCCTTGAATCCCATGACTAGGTTTGGTGCGGATTCCGCTAGGGAACCATTTTCGTTGACC
Organism: Nicotiana tabacum; assembly: GCF_000715075.1. Lineage (NCBI taxonomy): Eukaryota > Viridiplantae > Streptophyta > Magnoliopsida > Solanales > Solanaceae > Nicotiana > Nicotiana tabacum. The sequence continues at coordinate 163,736,617 of NC_134085.1, read as the reverse complement.
CTAAAAGGTCGGGACCCGGAGCTTTACAGGAGTAGGAGTTGCCCCTCGGAGACATCGGTGACATAGATGATTTCATTTCAGGCTTCTAGTTCTCATCAGGGGAACTAAGGGATGCTTAAGATGCGAACGCCGCCAAAGTCGGGGGTCCTCTCAAGGAGGGAGGCACGCTTGGAAATATTCTTGACGATGTTAGCGAGAATATCGATCTTAATGCTCCTGGCTTTGTCAAGGCGGCAAAGAGGTTCATGCAGTAGGTGATAGCTTTTAAGTATATTTCTTTTAGTCTCGATCATCTTTTTTCATTCTATAATTCTTCTGTTTTGCTGTAGTGTAAGGAGATGTATGATCATGCCCTCTCCAAGCTTAATAAAGAGCTTTCATGCCGTGAGAAGGAGCTTAGGAGTTGTCCTTAAGACTGCGAGAGTCGGAGGCTCGTTCTGCCCGGAAGGAGAAAGAGTCAGGCGAGCTCCGGGCTACTTTGGAGAGAGCACTCCGAGAAACATTTGCCCTTGTCGGGCAGGTATTTTGTTATGCATGAGTCTTTCCTTCGCTCCCATAATTCGATACTGACTGGTTTACTTTTCCTTTTGTAGGTCAAGAAAAATGACTCGCAGATTGGGCGACTGAATGTGGAGATCCTCGTGCTGAGGAAATAAAATGAGGTAGTGACCTCGGAGTTGGCATCGACCCATGGTCTTCTCAAGGATGCTCGAAAGGAGATTGTTGCGCTAGTTGAGGCCAAGTCCGAGATCGAAGGAAATGTTGCTACTTACCTGAAGGACGTATCCATAACACTATGATGTATCGATAAAGGCTGAGCAAAAACTGGCTCGGGCCATCGAACAAGCTAGGGCGGAGGCGAGGAGGAAAACCTTGGAGGAGATCGAGGCCAAAGGCATCGATCTGTTAGTTGGAATTGAGGAGGATCGGGAGTTGGAGAGAAAGTTTGCGCTTTTGATCATCCCAGACGAGGATCCTGGAGATGTTTCGGAGGATAGTGGCAATGAAGAGTAGGCTTTGTGCCACTTTTGCTTTTTTTCCTTTCTTCTTTCTATGCATGTACGCCTGGGGGAGTGAGTCTTGTAAAGACGTCCCTTGTAAATATATTTTTGGCAATAAAAAAAGGGGTTTTCAGTCCTAAGTCTTTCCATTCTTTATATCTTGCTTCTCTCGAGGAGCTAATCTTTGAATTGTAATATTAATCCTTTAGATCCCATTGTTGGAGTAATCGGGACCCCTAAAATTGGGTCCTATATCGAAGTTAGGTTGATAGCTTCTTTGGGGTCGATGCTTGTGATGGAAAGAAGCCCTCGAGTTCTCGATGCCTTTCGACTCTCATGGGGTAGTAGCATTCATGCGATTTGATAAAGGGGTCCCCGGGGTGATGCCACCAGTACATTTCCTAAAGAAAAAGTAATGTTACCATGGCTAGGATTAATTGGCCCTCTAGGTAGGCGAGCAGCCGCTACTTTACCCCTATATATTCATTCACTTGCTTCCTCAGTGGAGATTCTACTACTTTGAGTAACCATTTCTCCCATTGAACTTGGTGCTTTGTGCTAGTTCTCTCATTGCTTTAACTCAAATTTTTTGCCCAGATCTATATTCTCCTCCTCTTATTCTATCATACCCATGACTGCTACGTCGATATTCACCCATCAACGAGAGGGGAGTTCTGCTTCTGTTCTGCGTCCGGTCGATGGTACACCGCCGGTGCCTGGTGAGCGGGCCTCGAGGTGCTTTGTCCCGAGGAAAGACTTTACGTTGGAGAGACCTCCCAATGTTCTAGGGCATCGGGAGCACACATCGAGGTTTATCTCATCAGTAGGGGAGGAGCGCCTCGAAATGATCAGAAAAAACTGTGGATGGGGAGAAGGAGTGGTGCTACAAGTACATTCCTCTGAGGAGAGCATCATGACCTACGTCGAGGGGTTTTTAAGCGTGTATACGCACACTTTTACGTCAGGTCCCACCGATCGGGTCGTTCTTCAGTTCTGTCGGAGATATCAGGTCACCTTGGTACAGGTTCACGCATCCCTTTGGAAGATAGTGCAGACGATAAGATACTTTGCAGAGAAGGCCGGGCTCAACTTTAGCCTCAGTCATCTCATAAGGTTATATCAGCCGCTGCGTTATCGAGGTTTTGATTACTCTGCAGCGTCGATCTACCCGGTGTCCTACCGTCGATGGTGAAGATAATGAAGACCGAAGATGGATGAGCCGATTCATTCAAGGTCGGGCGATTGATATCATTCCTACAGAGTTTCTTCCCTTTCCTGAGAAATTGAATTTCACACGTAAGTGACATACTTGTATTTTTATCACTTTGTCTGGAGGCGGCTTCCATAAAGACATTTTTTTGTATATATATTTTTTGTAGCGACTCCTTGGTTGCCGAACGAGGTCTCGGATTTGGCCAAGTGGTATCATGAGCTGGCCTCTTATTCGACCTATGACAAGCGCAGGTGGCGAGACCTGTCCAAGGGAAGATGGGAGGCAAAGCAACATGGTAGGCACATGGTGGCTTATTTCCCCAGAATAGTACTTTTCTTTTTAGCGTACTAACTTATCTGCCGCAAGTATTAGAGATTTTTTCCAAAAGAGGCCATGTCCTCTTGGGGAGGAGGAGAGACTGCCGACCTCGGGATCGAGGGTCAATGATAAATGAAAAGAATCTCCAGGGTGTGAGGAGGATAGAAGCCAGAGCCGTGAGAGCTACCTCGAGAGACAGGTATCTTGTATTTCATGTTGACATATGCTCCTTCTTTCATTTTCGGAGGTTAACGTTTCGATACTTCAGTTGGAGAGAAAAACAGAGGAGTTGGAGCGACTCTAGGGCAAAGTTGGCAGGGTCAAACGTAAGTTCGACGAGCTGCAAGCTCATGTAGATGCCCAAGTTATGGCCAAGAAGAGTGCTTTGGCTAAAGTTTCCACCCTAGAGACGCAAATCTGAACTGCTCGTGCGAGTGATTCTGCGCGGGCGAACATGATCTTAAGGCTCAAGTCTGAGCTTTCGAAGGCGAAGGCCGAGGCAGTGAATGCTCAGGCCGAGGCTGCGATGAGCAGCACTAAGGTGGATCAGAGAGCGACGACCTATTTGAAGAGTGCTACCACTGCTAAAGCTGACCTAAGGAGAACTCTTGGTCATACGAGCAGCAGTAAAGAGTACAGAAAGTGCAAATCTCGAAGGGAAACTCTCGAGGAAGTTCACGCCAGGGGTTTCGATCTTTCGGAGGAGATCGAGCAAGCCAGGGTGGAGGAGTATGATGCCAAGTTCCTTCTATTTGATGCCAAATATGGCGAGGACGGGCCCGTCGGGCCGTAGTCCCTAAGGGGGATGTCTATTTTTTTCTTTGTCTTTGTATATAGTGCTTTCACAGTACACTATAAATGGAGCTTGTATTTTATTACATGTATGTACAAGGGAGAAACCTCACGATTTTGTATCTTTTGGTTCTTCTTTGCCGAGATTTCGGCCAGATCAATCGACCTTTAAGTTGGTAGGAATCCTTAGATTTGTGATATGGCCCTGGGGCTCATTAGGCTGGCCTGCAGGCTCTTATGCGCTTGGTCGATTTGACCTTTTATGTGGGCTGGCGATAATGGCTCTTACGCCTTATGCCGATGCGGCCTTTTTTAGTGTGGGCTGGTGACACTCTTACGCCTTGCTCTTAGGCATATTTAGTCAACTATTTTGGTTCAGTCTCTGAATCGGGTTACGACTCGAGCTCATTCGACCCTCAAGTTTTGTATTTATGTGGGCTGGCGACCGTGGCTCTAATGCCTTGGGTCGAAGAAACTCTTTATGTGTGTGGCCCTGAGGCTCATTAGGCTGGCGACAATGGCTCTTACGCATTTGGTTGATGCGACCATTTATGTGGGCTTTATTTATCCCTCTATAAGGATAAATAGTGTTTGCCTGACTCTTCGACGGCTTAATAAAAAACCTCGATTGTGAGTCGTTATATGGAAATGATCGAGCACCTTAGGAGGTTTGGCTCGAAGGCTGAGTATCTCGAAGCCGATGTTTAAGAGCTAACATGGTCGAAGCTCTTTTTCCTGTATCAAGGGTAGCCTATTTAACCGGTTCTTTTCGAAGTAGATTCGAAGCATTTGAAGGCATGTGATTTTGTAGCGACAGTCGGGCGTACCCAAGTCGCATTAGTTCGGCTGGTACAGCCGTGTGACCGGAGTCACTTGTGTTTGGTCAGAGCCTTTGAGTCCCGAGTGAGATAGTTTCGGCATCTATATCGAGGGTATGCCTTTTTAGGGGTCTTACAAGTTCGATATATAGCTGAAACTTTAAGATCGGGTTTATGCCTTTAGTAAGGTCTTATAAGTTTTACATGTCGTTGAGGTCTTACAGTTTTGGATACTTGGTACAAGTATTGTTCATGCCTTGCTTGAGGTCTTACAGATATTGCCACTTGGTACAAGTGTGGTTCATGCCTTGCTTGAGGTCTTACAAATATTGTCACTTGGTACAAGTGTGGTTCATGCCTTGCTTGAGGTCTTACAGATATAGTTTCTGCCTTATATAAGTCTTACGAGACCAAGTCTGCCCGCTCGGGATCTTATGGCCTAGGGTTTTGACAAGTCGATAGAGGTGGCGCTTGACGACAGTCCCCGAGTCATCGAGGGTTTTTTGACTTGGGAGCCATTATTTGCAAACTTTGTATTGCTTCCTTGAGGGCTTACGATTTGGAGATCCCAACCCTGAGGTCATACATTTTTTGAGATTTTGATGCCAGTCCCCGAGTATTCGGGGTACTTTCAGCAATGGAGATGTCTCACGATTTTCATGTTGCCTCATCTGAGGGCTTATGATATTGGAGTACCGACCCGGATGTCATTCAGATGTTGAATTGTTGACGCCAGTCCCCGAGTGTTTGGGATATTTTTTGCGGAGAAGTTGTTTTTGTGGAGGTTGCGAGCTTCTTTTAGAGTGCGAGATGCTTTAATAAAAGATATTCTTCAATTATTTGGTTCAAGTGTGCATGTTTTTGCTATCGGGGCCCCGGTTATACGTACACGGTTCATTCGACCGTTTGGCCCGGTACATCATTGTCCTATTGGGACCCCATTTGGCGTTTCTTGGCTTTTCTGAGCGGATAGACTTCCGGGGGGATGCCCCCAGTGTTCGAGGTTGATTTCAAAAGAAACTTTGAACACTTGTTGGATCTTCCTAAGGTAGCGTATAAATGTTGCCTCGATAACAACCTTGCCGATAAAATCCTTCTCAGGATGAAACCCGGTCGAAGGAAAAGAGTTCAACGGATGCTTTAAAAACCTTAAGGTCTTTGAGCTGGGTCAGCGTTTTGACTGCTTCGGTCAGGCGCCTGTATAAGGGTTAGCATGAAGTATAATACAAATAAAAAGGAGATGGTTATACCTTAGTGGCGATGGCGTTTTCGAACCTTGGCATTCGTTTGGAGGACGCGGTATGGTCCCTTATTCGGAATACAACTGAGGGTGTGTCTCGCGACTGCTATTTTTTCGTCAATTTATCTCTTAGTCCCTCTACTGGAGGGGACTTTGGTGTTTTGGCTAGTGGAATCCGTCTCAAAAGATCGTGTGAATGACATGTTGCGGCTCGTCTGCTTTGTTCTTTTTGGTTGCTTCCCTTTCTCGAAACTAGTTTTTGGCTTGGGTGATGAGGAATTCCCGAAGATGTCCATTATTGAGTAACTGGGCCACTTCCTCCCAGAGTTGTCGGCAATCTTCGGTCATGTGTCCATGTGTGTTGTGAAACTCACATACTAAATTATAGTTTCTTTGTGAAGGATCCGATTGTACAGGTCTGGGCCATCTGGCGTCTCTAATTTTGTTGATGGCAAACACGATATCTGACACATTGACGTTGAAGTTCTACTCTAATAAGCGAGGCGCCTCTGTTGGCCCCGCGTTCCTATCGAATCTGACTTTGTTGATGAGTCCCAAGGATTTTTCTATCGGTCTATCCTTCGATCGTTGCGAGGTGGGTTACGCCTCGGGGCGTTCCTTTTATCTTCGGTATATGGTTGATATCTCTCTTTGTTTGGCTTTGGCTCCTTCTCTAAGAGCCTGCTTGGGTATACTGAGCCCGAGAGGGCTCCTAGACGGTCATCGTCGACCCTGATTTCAATTGGTATCGGTTGTGGAGGTCCGACCAGGTCACAACGGGATATTTGACCAGATTCTCTTACAGTTTCCTCGAAGCCACCGAGCTTCGCTCATTCAGACCTTGAGTGAAGGCCTAAACCGCCCAGACGTCAGAGACTGGTGGTAGTTCTATTCATTCCGTTTGAAAGCGAGATACAAATTCTCGCAGCATCTCATTCTCCCTTTGCTTGATCTGAAGACGTCGGATTTCCTTGTTGCTACTTTGATGGCTCCGGCATGTGCTTTTATGAAGGAGTCTGCTAGCATGGCGAGCGAGTCTATGGGGTTAGGAGCTATGTTGTGATACCATATCATGTCCACTTTCGAGAGTGTTTCCCCAAACTTTTTTAGTAAGACGGACTTTATCTCGTCGTTCTTTTATATCGTTGCCCTTCACTGCACAAGTGTAGGCAGTAACATGTTCATTGGGTTCTCAGGTCCCGTTATACTTTAGGAGTTCTGGCATTCTAAACTTCTTTGGAATAGGTTTCAGGGCCGCTTCCTCTGGGAATAGCCTTTGTATGAACTTTTTCGAATCCACGCCTTTCAGGACTAGGGGTGCGCTCGGAATTTGGTCGACCCTGGAGTTGTAGGTCTCGACCTTCTTATCATTGGCCTCTATCATTTTCTTGCCCGATTAGATCCTTTTGGTGAGGTCCTCGAGCATGTTTACGATAATAGGGTCGGCTATCAACCCGTTATTGCTCGATCTCTCCGGTACCTGTTCGGCTGGAGGAGTTGTCCCCGGTGCTACCGTGCTAGGAGTTTTCTGGTGACTTTGGAGCTGAGCAATAGCTAGCAGTTGTGCCTGCAACATTTCAAAAATAACATGAAGGCTAACCTCATATTCTTACCTAGTTGGGGTTTTCTAAGCTTCTTGTGGATATCCTTGATGCACGCTCCTGTCGGTATGCGAGCTTATATCGACCCGTTGGGGGTGGCGAGAGACCGCATCCATGGGGATCGGTTCTGGCTCATTCCCAGGGTTTTGTGGTGGCACACCAATACCTGGGACATCCATACCATTTTCTCCGTGGTCCTCGAGATTGTTGTTTTCGCCTCCATTTACCGAGTTAGACATTTTGACATGAAATCGAAGATATTGAACAAGAAAATGCGTGAAAGATAACTTGCGTTATGTGACGAAACCAGCAAGAAAATAATCACTATTATTTTTAGCCCCATGGTAGGCACCAAATTGTTTACCGTGAAAATGGTAATAACAATTAAATTTGTTGATGGGACTCTAAAAATACATGATCTATTTTTATACTAGTTGTCAAGCAATTGATGCTATGTTTGTGAGACTTAGAAACGAAATGAGAGTTACGAATAGGGCAATAATCTAACTGTTAGGTCAGTTGTCGGGGTCTCGAGCTTGTCGATTCGGGGCCTCGAGGTCGATTCCGGAGCTCGACTGGGAGCTATCGAAGGTAGTCGAAATATGGCTAACAGTTATAGTAAAATTAAAGGAGGATCTTTATGTCCAAAGATAAGCAATAAATGATGAACAAATATGAAGATAATAAATGAAAGCAATAATATAAAGAGAATATGTTAGAGAGAAAATAGTGAGTTCTTGTATATTTCGTGTGGAGCAACTGAAGCAACAGAGAGTTATGAAATGATAAGGATCCCCTTTATAAAGGAGGAGAATCCCAACATAGTACAAAATACATTAATTATAAAGAAATAGAGATGGGACAGCTAGAAGACATCCTGATTAAGGGCTAGGGTAGTCCTGTCAGTTCTAGCCACGTGCCTTGGGAACTCCTCATTTCTACCGTGGTTGAGGCCAATGTTGTCCCAAGATTGGGACTCGACGAACCTCGAGGGAGGAGACTCGATCATAAACTTGTAGCCTCGAGACTTTTAGATGGTTTTCTGAAGTGCCTCGATGTCGAGAAATCGGGCTCTCTGATTTCACCGTATACACGTATGTCATAGCATCCCAACGCGATTCATCTTATGGGGGGTATTCTAATCCTGTGCAATTCATGAATTCGAAATCCCTTTCTCATTAAGTTGTCACTCAATCAAAGGTCTTAGCGTCATCCTCTTATCTATAACAATTACACCCTTATTCTACCACCAGGGCAGCATTTCGTCCTTTCTAATTGCTCCTAGTCTTAGACTCCTCTGAGTTTATTCAGGATATACCGAGCTTTCTACAACTTACTAAAACCATCATCTCTCTTGTTTTGATGGTCTTAATCCTAAAGCCTTACCTATTCTTGTCACCATCTCACTCACCTTTTATTATCCTTACTTTTATCTACCTAAAACCTTGTTGCTCTATGATACTTTATCTTACGACCTACACATATCTATTTATATTACTAGCAACCTTCCTTTAACTTTCTAATCACCATAGATTTCATTTCGTGCATTCTCAGTTTTCTTTAAATGTAAGCAATTACCTTTCATGGTCGTTCTGCCACTTGTTGCATGAATACTTGTCTTATCTTAGTGCCCATGAATACTGGAATTTCCTGTAACTCATATGATCTCAAATATCACTTTTGAGTTTTACTTCCCGTTCATTAGCCACGATATGTGCCACTTTCTTATGGAGTGTAATCAATATCGTAGTGAGACTGTTGTTACAAGATCATTTCTTCTTCAAGTTACTATGCTTAGGTTGAAGGCTTCTCCCTTATTTTCTTAGCTAGTCTTTCATTGTAGTACTTAGGGGAGATCCTCTGACTCCTGTAAAGATACAAGATTATTACACTATATACTCGAAGAAATTTTTGGTGTTCTCACTCGCCCATAATTATCCTTAGTTACTCACCTCCGTGACCTTGTGCTCGTAGGGTTGCTTCTGAACTGATATTTTTGACAGTCTCCCTAGTGGAACTCTCTTTTATTTCTATAACACTTATACGGTACCTTTAATTACCCCAACTCCTATCTGAATATTTCTCAAGGATTATGACGCCATATCCACGAGACTGAATTCACTATGTTGGGGTTCACTACATTTACCTTGCACAATCTGCATGATTTGTCTGTATCCTATTGTCTAGTCATAACTAGGCTATTCCTGAATCATCTACTAAATACTTGTTGGTCCATTCTCATATCTATATTCCTATGTAATCTCTATTCGGTTATGTCCTTGTCTTAACTTACCTCTCGCATTGGCTCCTTATGTATCATCACACTTCTTTATCAATAACATCCGGGGCGGGAACCTTTACTTCCTCTACCCGACGTTGTTCTTGCACAATGTTCTGGAGTCACGACATATCTGTAGGATCTGAATAAATGCAATTTAATTCCTTTTGCCTTTCTACCACATTCTTCATTTACTATTCCATAGTTACCTGGACCACTAATACCACATCACACCATCTTCCCCCTTTTAAGGGAGTACTAAGATTTAGTCCTACGATGATCTATTTATAGATATTTTACCTCTTCATCTTTTGCGTCTTTTCACATCATCAATGACCCTTACTCGTCTTACGATAACCCTTCTGTACTAGGGATAACTGAATTCCTTATGCATAAAGGTGACACCTAGTGAAATTAGCACACTTAGTCGTTTAAGCTTAACTATGCTCACAATGCTTATTCTTTTTTTGTCCATTCTATTATTGTCGGAATGCTATCTCTGAAATTCTCACGGATGTCGACTATTATCAAATCCTTCGGTCCCTAATTCATATTCAGCTTATCTTATTCACTAGCCCATATTTATTTCTATTACCCCAAGGGTCTAACTTTTCCTTTTGGTAATCACCTTGGAGTCACCAACTCATTTCTCGAAATGGGGATATGACTTTATGGCTTATACTCTTTTATTGTCTCAAGGGCTGTAACCTCTAGTCTTTACCTACAATTAACTATAGACTCTATAATCGTGTCATATTTTGATTTACCATTATCACCCATTTACCACATCTTACTCATAATACTTCATTTACTCTCTTCTTATTCTCCAGCTAGTATTTCTGTCTATCACTTTATTCAAAGAAAACTTCAACAAAACGTTCTTTCACTTATAGTTCCCCTTGCTTCATCTTATTGGCTCTTCGGGATGCCTAACATTCTCTCTCCTTTTTTTTACTAGGAACAGGAATCATACCAAGGTAAATATTTATCCCTTCTAGGATTCCAGTGCCTATCTTCTGAATTTTATGAACATGCTAGTATTCATGTTTGACTGTACTATTCTAGAGTACACCATCTTAGTGTCACACAATGAGAACGATTACCACGTTTGCACTATCCTTCGGATATGTTAGCTAATGATTACAATCCATCCAAAATTTTGGGTTACTGTAATCCCAACTGTATACTGATCTCCCATCCTTCTCTTAAACTATATCTGTTAGCTCCCATAGGGCATAATTAAGATGAGTGTGGTCAATTGTATATATTTGTGTTACTGTTGAAGGTAACTCAAAATGTTTATACTTTTCTACCTGAATTGTAAACACTGATAATCTTCACTAACTGTGACGTCGTATCCTTCTTCACTTTGTTTCTTTTACTTGTTGAAACTTATATCTACATTCTAATTCTCTTATTGCTTTTTACCATATGGATGGATAGATACTCATTCCTTAGGACTCCTTATCAAGAAGCTTACACGTCTTAGTACACATATGATCTGCTGAAGACCTCACATTTACTTATCATAAACATGATGCAAAATTGAGTTCCTCTGATCAACTCTTCCACAACCACTTTTGATCTCTTACCAACTCTCTTTTTGGATGTAGGTATCATTGTATTACGAACAAAATAGAATTTAGGAGTTTGAATTCTTACAACTGAGCTCTACCACACAATCTAGAATAAGAAGAAAGAGTAACAGTCCTAAATGTCATGTAGCCTCCTGCTTATAAGTGTGGTGCATAACACACCCATAAACAAGACTCTACTAGACATGATTTGTAGACTTCCTAGGACAGAACTACTCTGGTACCACTTTTGTCATGACCCAAATCGGAGGGTCGCGACAGGCACCCGGTACATTACTCAACCGAGTACCTACGTAATATATATTTCTTGTCATACCATCATGGGTAAATGGGCCGGAAGGGCCGTCATGATATAACCAGAATAAAGCATAAGGGAATACTTGACATAGGACGACCCAACATGTAATACAAACTTATACATGTGACATACGGTCTTATAATACCAAAATGAACACTCGTACAATAAACATAGGTCAATAAGGACAATAATCTTTCATATACATGACATATGTCTACAAGTCTCTAAGAGTACATACACATCATAAAGGTCGGGACAGGGCCCCGTCATACCAATCAATACATGTCCAAATCATACTGACCAAATAGGCAACTCCGGAGCAAGTGGAGTGCACCAACACATTCCGTTGAGCTGATAGCCTAATAAGAGGAATGTCAACCTATCTATCGGGACCTACACGCGTGAAATGCAGCGTCCCCAGGCAAAAGGGACGTCAGTACAAATAAAGTACCAAGTATGTAAGGCTGGAAAACATAAACAAGAACAGTAGTGTAAAGAGAGATAGAGGAGATATAACCTGTAACATTTGAGTTCCTTTGGGGGGCTACTGACATGAAATGCATAATACATATATATACATAAACTTTTAAAAACATTCGCCTCTGTCGGTATCATCATCATCATATAATACCCGGGCTCAGAAAAGACTCGGTAAAAACATACCCGGCTATCATAAGGCTCGGTAGAATCGTACCAGGCCACATGGAGCACGGTAAAACCTAATTGATCAGTGGTTGCACAATATGTGCCATAGTCGGCCGACTATAGCGCGGCTCGGTAGAGTAAAATAGATATTATATATAATGCATGCGAGACTCATGAATCACTTTCTAAACCTTTCAGAATGATTAAGTTCGTTGCACCTTCGATTAACATTATGGACATCCATACCCTCAATATGAACCTCAGTAGGATTCAATGATCATACACACTTGCTTAGAATAATTTTATAAGGAAATAACAACATGGACAACCTTAGTTGCTAGGAGTAGATCCGTCATGAAATAGCGTATTCATTTCACTTTAGATCATGCCAAAAGAAAGAAGAAAGTGCCTTATCATATCTTTGAAATCTTCTATCCAATCGCCAAGCAAGCTCAATATGATTTTCTTACGTCTACAATGAGTAAACCGACTTCGCCGTCATTATATAAGCATTGTAACTATAATATTTGGAAACCAATATTCTAAAAGAAAATAGAAAACAACTTACCTATTTGTACTACATCTCATATGTTACCAAAAGTCACCGAACAACCCAAACAATAATAATATAACTCACCATAAGCTCTCCGATTAGTTCAACAACTATTTTGAGCGGCAAGCTCGATTTACGATTAACAAGATATGGTTTGAATCCAATTCTTTTTCCATGAATCTGTCTAAAACATATATAACATCAAACTTATGCTTGTCATACCATTTTCAACCCAAAACATCATAAGCATAATCTTCAAATATAGTCCATACGCCTAGCACCTTAACCTTTATCGTCAACATCTTATTTTTCATGTTATCTTCTTCAATCCACTGAATTAGCACATAGATAAGCTTAACAACATTAACCATAACATATAAAACAATTTATAGCCACAACAAACCATATATATAGCCTCAACACAGCCTACAAAAAAATAACGATTCCTTATGCCATGTCAATTACTATCTTGTAGATTTTCACTGAAACAACTCAACCAACCCATGATTGACCTTAAGCACAACCAAAAACATGATTTACTTACTTTATGCAGTAGATACAACTTGAAATCCCTAGCTGGTGTAGCTTAGAACGACCCTCAATCACACCACGACACTATAGGAGTTGTATTCTCTTCTTGAATCAACTTTTGTATTAAAGTTGGTGTGTAAACACTTGTATTTCACCTTGAAACTCTAATATATATGAAGGAGGGACTGATTATTAGCTTAACCATAAAGAACAACATGAAATCTGAGGTTACTTACCTTTGAAGAACCCTCCAAATCAGCCACAAGATGAAGAACTACGATTTAGCAAGCACCACGAGATTTCTAGCGTTTGATTCAAGTTTTTATCTTAGGTTTTCACCCTAGAATCGTGGAAGAATCCTTGGAGAGCATTTAGGAGGGTTTAGGAACTGTTGTGAATGAGAAAAATGAATTAAAATGACCTATAATTGACTTAAATACAAGCTGAAATTTTACACTGACTTTGTGGGTCCCATGGTAATTGCTTGCGCAGTCTCGCGAAAACGTGAATATCTCTCTACTATGATGTCATATCGACGAACAGTCAAATGCGTTGGAAACTAGACTCGTAGATCTTCAATTTGGTAGGTAGATCACCCCATAATTCCAAGTTTATTTGGAGCAAAGATCAGCTACATTGGACCTAATTTTCTGCACATTTATTAATGTAACTTGTGATGACCTTTGCCAACTTTTGTTTCACAACTTGCTTGGCTTCAAAACGTAGCAAATGCTATCATACGACTAAAATAACTCATAGCACGACCTCCTTATCATGTTAAGAACTCTAGTCTCACCCCAAAGTACATGTTATAACATTCCAAACTTGTCGACTTTTGACGAAACTTATTTTCTTCAGTTGGTTTAGCTTCTAAGCTTTCCAACACTCTTGGTACTCGTTATTCATGATATTAAATATTTGTAACCTCCAAGGTAGTATGATTAACTTACTTTATTTGCTTCCAAATATAATCTCATTTTCGAGCTTACATCGATGGCTTACGGCGTACTCTCACGTATGAAAACGTGGGGTGTAACAAGTGTAATACCCGATCCTTATATAAAATGAATATTATTGGGCCTTTACATATTGGGCATGCTACTATGTTGGGCCTTCAGCAAGTCAATCAATTGGGCCATTATGCTAACACCCCTTTGCTCTTTTCCACCTTCTATCTTCATAAAATTAAATGAGATAAGTTGTATACCAAAGATGTACAGAAATTTATTAGCTTGCTACAACGTTGTAACTAAAAGATCATTAATGTATGGCCGAATTCCTTTTTCTATTTGCGAAATCTTTTCTAGTGCGCTAGATAAAGTAAAAGAAAATGACGTGCAGCCCCGAATGCTAAAATTAACGACTAACGTATTCGTACTACATGGAAATTTCTTAAGGTACCATAGGACTCATGTGTCATTGTTTTATCAATTACTTATACTTTTAACATTATTTTTTATAATACTGGAGCATAAAAAATCCAAGGACTCCATCCTTACATATTCTAGATAGAAAATTTGAACATAAGGTTTAACTTATTCAAATTTTTACTTTGTTTATAGTCCTTAGTTATTCAAATTTTTATCTTGCTGCTTCGCCGTCGCCGTCGCAAGTGCGGGTATAGGTAAGTTCACTTCTCACTTTTCGTCCCCTCTCTCTCCCTCTCTTTGTCTTTCTCTCTCCTCTTTCTTCTTTATCTTCTTTTCCAGTAGCTTCTCGCCCTTTTCGCTGCCGGAGTCGGAACGTGCGTGTGCAGGAGAGTTGCATCAAGTCCGGCGACCCTTGATTTTCGGCGACTCTTCCCGTTCTGCATTTTTCGGCGACCCCTGCTCCATCTTCTTCTTCCCCGCTCTCTCTTTTTTCCTTTCTCTCTCCCGCCTTGTGTGTGTGTGCGTGTGTGTTCTGTTCTTTGGGCAGGTGCAACATTTTTCCGGCGAGGATTTCCGGCAAGTTACATTAATTCCGGCGAATTCCGGTCAGCTTTCTGGCGGGACGCAGCAGGACTATCAGTGCCATTGAGCAGATCCGATAAACTTCAGGAAAACTTGCACCAGGTTCTTTCATTCTATAGCTGGTATTCGTGATATTGGTATTTTATTTTATTTTTTATTTTTATTTTTCCATTTTTGCTTGCCGGTATCCTTGACATCCATAGTATCTTGTTTAAATTATATTTAGTTAGACTTGTCTGCTTATATCAGTCTATGTCTTTCTCCTTAGTGTTATAGCCGATACATAGTTGGTCCCTGCTTAGTCGGATCCCTTATTAGACCTTGTGTACCTGTAGGTTTCTGTTTAGTTTTTTTATTTTTTTTATTTTTCCATTTTTTGCTTGCCGGTATCCTTGACATGCATAGTATCTTGTTTAAATTATATTTAGTTAGACTTGTCTGCTTATATCGGTCTCTGTCTTTCTCTTTAGTGTTATAGCAGATACATAGTTGGTCCCTGCTTAGTCGGATCCCTTATTAGCACCTTGTGTACCTGTAGGTTTTTGTTTAGTTTATTCCTTTCTAGTCTATCCTTTTGTAGCTTTGTACTGGTCTAGTGGCCGCGCCGAGATATGATAGAGTGAGGGCATGTCCTCGGGGGGAGCGGACGCAGCGAGGGGTAGAGAGTAAGGGTGGCAGGGGGTAAGGTAACTTCTAGGTTGAGAATGGGGTCATGAAACATAGGGACTCTAACAGGGAAGTCTATAGAGTTAGCAAAGATACTCCATAAGACGAAGATTAACATAGCTTGTGTCGAGGAGACTAAATGGGTGGGGAACAGAGCTCATGAGGTGGATGGTTTAAAGTTGTGGTATTCAGGGAGGGTCAGAGGGAAGAACGGGGTAGGCATTTTAGTTGATAACGATCTAAGGGAGCTAGTGGTTGAGGTTAAGAGGGTGAGTGACAGGTTGATGACCATTAAGATAGTTATGGGAGGGTATATTCTGAACGTAGTTAGTGCTTACGCACATCAGGTAGGTTTGGACGAGGAGGTTAAAAGACGTTTCTGGGAAGATTTGGAAGGGTTTGTGCAGGGTATACCGTCCACCGAGAAGCTTATTATAGGGGGTGATTTTAACGGCCACATTGGGAAGTCGCCTGGGGGATATGACGATGTGCATGATGGCTTCGGTTTTGGAGATAGAAATGGTGGAGGTACTTCGCTGCTGGAGTACGCCAAAACTTTTGAGCTGGTGATCACTAACTCGTGTTACCCGAAGAAGGCGGAGCACCTGATAACTTTTCGAAGTGCGGTGGCCAAGACCCAGATTGATTATCTACTTCTCCAAAAATGCTTTTGATTATGGACTTAGAGATCAGGTGGACGAGGAAGAAGAGGGCTATGTATGGTATACCTAGGGTCAGGTGGGGTACATTGACTAAGGACAAGGCCCAAGAGTTAGGGGAGAGGTTACTTTCTATGGGGGCTTGGAGTTATGGGGATGCGAGTTGTATGTAGTCTATGACAACAAATTGCATTAGAGAGGTGGGGACAAAGGTGTTAGGGGTCTCAAAGGGTTTTTCTGATGGCCATAAAGGGGACTAGTGGTGGAACAAAGAGGTTTAGAGGAAAGTGGAAGCCAAGAAAGCAACATATTTGAAGCTAGTAGAAAGTGTAGACGAGGGGCAGAAAAGTGCTAACAGGGAGGGGTATAAGAAGGCTAGGAAGGAGGAGAAGTTGGCAGTTACTGCGGCTAAGACCGCCGTGTTAAGTCGTCTATATGAAGAAATTGGGGATAAAGGAAGGGACAAGAAGTTGTACAGGCTAGCGAAGGTGAGGGAGCGGAAGGCCCAGGATCTGGACCAAGTGAGATGCATAAAAATGAGGAGGGAAGAGTTTTATTGGAGGAGCACATATTAGACAGAGATGACAATCTTACTTTCATAGGCTCTTGAATGAAGAGGGAGATAGAGGCATTGTGCTGGGGGAGTTGGAGTACTCGGAGCGGCAGCGGATTTTGGGTACTGTATATGTATACGAGTGGGGGAGGTTGTAGGGGCTATGCGCAGGATGAGTAGGGGGAGAGCGACGGGGCCGGACGAGATCCCGGTGGAATTCTAGAAGAGCGTGGGTAAGGAGGGCTTAGAATGACTTGCCGGGTTGTTTAACGTCATTTTTAGGACAAAGAAGATGCCCGAAGAGTGGAGGCGGAGTACGATGATCCCATTGTACAAGAATAAGGGGGATGTCCAAAACTGCAACAACTATAGGGGTATCAAGTTATTAGGCCATACGATAAAAGTGTGGGAGAGGGTGATTGAAGGGAGGTTGAGGAGGTGTGTGTCCATTTCCGAGAACTGGTTTGGTTTCATGCCAGGACGGTCGACCACTGCGGCCATTCATATTGTAAGGATATTGGTAGAGCAGTTTAGGGCGGTGAAGAAGGATTTGTACATGGTGTTCATTGACCTAGAAAAGGCCTATGACAAAGTCCCCGGAGAGGTTCTATGGAGATATTTGGAGGCTAGAGGAGTGCATGTAGCGTATATTAGAGTGACTCAGGACATGTATGATGGAGCTAATACACGGGTTAGGACAGCAGGTGGAGACTCGGATTACTTTTCGGTTGAGATGGGGTTGCATCAAGGATCAACACTTAGCCCGTTTTTTGTTTTCCCTGGCGATGGATTCTTTGACACATCACATTCAAGGGGAGGGGCCTTGGTGCTTGTTATTTGCGGATGATATAGTCCTGATTGATGAGATGCGAGGTGGCGTTAACGAGAGGCTTGAGGTCTGGAGACATATCCGAAGTCTAAGGGTTTCAAGTTGAGCAGGACCAAGACAGAATACTTGGAGTGCAAGTTCAGCGGTGTTACCGAGGAGGCGGATGGGGATGTGAAACTCGATACGAAAGTCATTTCTAGGATAGAGAGAGTTTCAAGTATCCGGGATCTATAATTCAGAGGGATGTGGAGATATTTGAGGAAGTTACACACCGTATCGGAGCAGGGTGGATGAAGTGAAGGCTCGCTTCTGGTGTCTTGTGTGATAAGAATGTGCCGTTAAGTTCTACAAGGTAGTGGTTAGACCGATTATGTTGTATGGGCCAATGTTGGCAAGTCAAAAACTCTCATGTCCAGCAGATGAAGGTAGCAAATGAGGATGTTGAGATGGATGTGTGGGCATACTAGGTTGGATAGAATTAGGAATGAAGTTATTCGAGACAAGGTGGGAGTGGCCCCTGTGGAGGCAAAGATGCATGAGGCAAGGTTGAGATGGTTCGGGCATGTCAAGAGGAGAAGCACAGATGTCCCAGTCAGGAGATGTGAGAGGATGGCCTTAGGAGGTGAGATAAGGGGTAGAGGTAGGCCAAAGAAGTCTTGGGAAGAGGTGATCAGGCAGGACATGGTGCTACTTGAGCTAACCGAGGACATAACTCTTGATAGAAGGGTGTGGAGGTTGAAGATTATGGTAGAAAGTTAGTAGGTAGTTGTGCATCTCCCTTTGTCTTCTCTAGCTCGATAGTATTAACGCTAGTATGGTACCCTTTTTTTCTTAGTTTTCTATATTCGCATGTCTCGTTTCGTTGTTAGTTGCCATTGGTAATTCCGTAGTTTGCTAGAAGTACTTCGTTCATATTCTCATTTGTTGCCTTGGAATTAGTTTTCTAAATATGTTATCTTGCTACTACTTGTTATCAGTACCCCTTTCATATTATCTATTGCTATCTCCGATTTAGTTTTCTAATTATTGTTTTGCTTTTACTTGCTATCATGGCTTCTCTCACCTTCTTTAGTCGAGGGTCTATCGGAAACTGTCTCTCTGCCCTTCCAGGGTAGGGGTAAGGCTGCGTACATCCTACTCTCCCCAGACCTTACTTGTGGGACCAAACTAGGTTGTTGTTGTTGTTCATAGTCCCTCTGTAATTCCATTTTGCTCTTTGTTCCTGGACAAAAAACGAAGGGATCTCCATTTGTAGCGGGTATGAGGATTGAGTAGTGGGAACGCAAGCTAATATGCCCCATAGTATTGGACTTGGGCAAAATTGCAGGAACAAACTCTATTCCAGATTCAAGTGATATTAGACTTTGGGCTAGAAATCATGTTTGTCCTCCGATAGCGTAGCCGGGAATTTCATGTAAAAATTGCACGGGGCGCCCTATTTGGTCGCCCCCATTTAACATATACCCATTTTTTTAAAAAAAAACTTTTAACTTGTACCCACTTTTTAAACAACTTCATCCTCCTTTCTCCTCCTTCTCCTCCTCAAAATTATATCTGCCTCTTCTTTCTCAAACTTCTCCTTTTCCATTTTCTACAAAAGTAAGGTATCAAACAGATCGCCTGAGGTTATAGATAATCCTTAATAAAAAGTACTAAGAGATAACAACGAAGATCCGAGTTGATATACAGTATTCTAACACTGTGGTTGCACCATTTCTAGCTAGAGAATGATACACGAGATATTTGCAGTAGTTGTGTTAGTTGGATATGAGACGAAGGAGATTGCAGATTATGCTATGAAGTTTTTCTCTGGTTCAGTGACACTCTACAGTAGAACATAAAACTCTGCTATTTCTAGACCAAGGCCTAATCTTGTACCTTGTACCTGTCAGGAGATCATCCACCTCTTTCCACTGACGTTGCCACTCATACACTTTCAAGTATACGTTAGACTCCAGTTTCATAAATTTAAAGCGGACGATAACATAAAAAGCTTATTTTTTCCAGAAAAAACTTCAGCTCTAGAGCTGAAGTTCACCAGTTAAAAACAAAAACTTCAGCTCTAGAGCTGAAGTTCGACAGTTACAAAACAAAAACTTCAGCTCTAGAGATGAAGTTCGATAGTTAAAAAATAAAAACTTCAGCTTTATAGTTAAAAAATAAAAACTTCAGCTCTAGAGCTGAAGTTCGATAGTTAAAAAAACAAAAACTTCAGCTCTAGAGCTGAACTTCAGGCCCGGCTACTAGAATGCTGAAGTTTTGCGCGATTATATTTGCTACTTCAGCCCCGTATGCTGAAATTATGCGAAAAAGCGGGTACACTTGCAATTTTTTTTGCAAAGCGGACACAAGTTAAAACGTGACACAAAAAGCGGGTATAGATGTAAATGCCCCGAATTTCGTCAAGGGTATTCAAATTTTAAATAAGTCAACAATTTTTTTTGTCGATGAATAGTGTATCAAAATTTTTAGATCAAACTATGCAACATTTAGCTAAACAATAAAAAATTTTAATAGAATTATATTTTATAAGTTAAAATTAAATTAACAAAAAGTCAACATTAAAAATTTTACTAGTAAAAGTAAGCATAAAACCAAATGAGAGAGAGAGTCGAAAGGATTTGTAGTTTGTAGAGAGCTTTTGTTGAAGAAATTTTTGTAGAGCTTGACTTTTAAATTATAAAATTTATTTAAGAAATAATTTTTAGTTAAAAAATTACTTTTAAGGTTAGTTGTTTATTTCTACACAAATTTTAAGTTTTAAATTTCTTTTTATTAGGAAATCTTTTAGATTGAAATGAATCAAATAGACCACGCATGATGGTCGTTATTTAGTTTTGACAAATAAAATGGGCAGAACTTTGAACCCATGAACAACACGTCACTTTGAACACCCTAAAGCGTTAGATCGCGTCACTCAATTGTGTTAAGGGTGCTCAAGATATAATTCATAATCATATAAAATAATATTTAACTCATATACGCAGTAAATTTTTCGGCGAAGGATGTGTGCTTAACCATACTTGGCATAGGCTAACTATGCCACTGTTGCCCACTATACCAAAATTAATTTTTTTATGAAAATTCACTAATCAATTAAAATTCGTTAATCAATGGGTACATTTCAAACATATATTAAGTGTTCAATAGGTAAATGGTTCTGTTGAGATGTCTAAATAAAATTTGATGCCAACCTTAAGGGGTTAGTTTATGTATTTGGCTCATTTTTAATGTTGTCTTGATTTGACATAGAATTTAAGATTTTAATGTGAATTATGTATTACTCCTATTAGTGCAATGGGAAGTTTCCAAATATAACAATTATAGAAAAATAACATATCACAAACTGCTATATGGATAATTTAACTAGATATCTCAATGGTGTTCGTAACACTAAACTTTCTATCTAATTAACTCGCCGAAAATAAAAGAAGAAAAAGATGAAAAATGTGTTGGGAGGATGAGAGCGAGTCACCGTCCAAAAGCAAAGCCCGAGACAGAAATGCGCGAGTGACGAGGCTGTAAACTGAACCCTATTCAATTGATAACAACATCCAACAAATTTCAAAATCTGTCCCTATCGTTTCACTTTTGGCCACATCTTCTGCAGTCTGCACCATTAGCAAGTAGTTCCGTGTGAGATTCTCATTTTCCCCAATTTCTTTCCTCTCTCTAGAATCAACCAAGTTACTCTCCTAACAAATGGCGGATTGGGGACCAGTGTTAATAGCGGTGGTGCTGTTCGTGCTGCTATCACCGGGGCTGCTGTTCCAGTTACCCGGCCGTGGAAAAGTGGTGGAGTTCGGTGGTATGCAAACGAGCGGTGCAGCCATTTTGGTCCACACCGTCATTTACTTCGGCCTTATCACCATCCTCCTTATTGCCGTTGGAGTCCATGTCTACACCGGCTAAGTATACCCCAACTTCACTTGACTAAGCTCTACTATAAGTCTCTGCCCGGATCAGAAATTTTTATTTTGTTGCTCTCTAATTAAGGTGTACTTTTTTTTTGGTCAAGAATTGTTAAGTATGGTGATGGTTCATGGATATTTGCTTTTTGATTTTCAAATTTACTAAGCAGATTGTACTAGTAAGCTAATCTGGTTGTTGATTTTCTTCGATTAGTTGTATATGGGCTGTTTTGCGCTATCTACTACTTCAGCTACTAAATTATACAGTACTCGCTATCTAGAATCTTTGAATATTCAATATCACTAATAATGATTCTGCTTCACCCACTCCCCGCCAAAAAAAAAAAAAATGGAGAGAGAGAGAGAAAAGGGAAATGACTTTGAGAGATCTGGTCTTGAGTTCAAATTCTGTGGAATGTGGATTGCGAATTTTTTTGTGGGGAGCGGTTGACCTCATTAGTGGGATTTCTCGGCGCTAATCTGATTAGTTGAGCTAGCGGCTTTGGACCCCGGATGGTTAAACTAAAAAGCTGGTTGAAACAAGTGCATTACTGCAGGGAATAAAAAGTTGGATATTTTTTAAAAAATAACTGAAGTTATTTCCAACAATTTTGTGTAATAATTTTGGTGAAGAACATTTTAGTGTTTGAGAT
This sequence comes from Nicotiana tabacum, assembly GCF_000715075.1. Taxonomy (NCBI): domain Eukaryota; kingdom Viridiplantae; phylum Streptophyta; class Magnoliopsida; order Solanales; family Solanaceae; genus Nicotiana; species Nicotiana tabacum. Next base: position 163,714,511 of record NC_134085.1, on the reverse strand, counting down.
AATTATTAATTAATTAAGATAATCATTCTTCATTATAGGGTTAAATGTCTCTAACTAGATACTTTAAGGAGGAGGAAAAAACCTTTTTTATTTCGTTTCACATGTATAGAGACTAGAAGCAGCTTCTAGTCATTTTGAACTCAAGCGCTCTCTCTCGTATTTTTTGCTTGCTAGTTGCAAAGAAAGAGAGGATTGAATTCAAAGTTGACAACCACTTTGTAGGCAACCTAAATGACGGTCATATTGCAAGAGATTTAAGGGTTTGATTACAAATAAAGATAATAAAAGATTGCATTATACGGTTAAAATTGAGCCTACCCGATTTTACTATTGGATCGAGACGAGGGAGTTGCATCGAAGATCGGCCTCGTAGTGGATCAGACTAAAGCACGAGGACAAGGTATCGAGTTCGAGAATCGAGGTGTCTGTTAAGATCGAGGTCAGTAACGATCGAGACCAAATAGGGCAGACTTCGAGCAAAGTGCAATAACAGAAAGGCGAGATATTCGTGACTGGTCGAGGATCATGGCGGAAATCTCGGAACATATCAAATCAAGGGCGGTTGTTTAGGCTAATCATGAGATTTACTTCCGTAATTAGAATTGTATCACAGATAAGATTTCTCTACTATATAAAGGAGGCTCTAATCATTTTGTAGGCACCTTACATTCACGCATATCAAAGCAATACAATATTTTCTAGCGCATATTCTTGTTCATCAGTTTGCTTATTTCTTAACTATTCGGGTACCGATCAGTTCGAGGGCACTCAAGCTCGAGGACTGAATTACGTTTCAACACTGGTTTGTTTTATCTCATTATTAATTTCTACTACTAATCTTTATATTTGTCAATTGATATTAGGTGAAATCATATGTCTTTAAGATCACATTATAAGTTTAATTGTTATCCAATTTCCAGGGTAAACAGTTTGGTGCCCACTGTGGGGCTAAGGATAATAGTGATTGCCTGGTATTAATTCTTATAACACACACTGCTTTACGCTTGTTCTTGTAAGTGTCTTTGATTTCAGGAATCAACATTTAAAACTCTCAAATAGCACCCACTCACACGGACAATGGCTTTGGTCTTCATGGTGAGAACGAAAATGTTGTCGCCATGGGAAACGGAGTTTCTCCAGTCAATCCCGACGGACCGTAACATCCGCAGTGATGCTCGAGTAGCCGATCAAAACGCACAAAGCGGTGAAGAAGGCGGAATTAGCCTTCGAATGATATTCGAGATGTTGTAGACTCAACAAGCTGCGATAACACAACTCCAAAATCAGAATCGAGCACCAAGCAGAATTGAGCTCCAAACATCACAAGAAGTTATTCATAGAGCTGAACCTATATCGGAGAAACCAAACACCAATGAACCGGGGACTGACTCCAGTATTATGAAAATGCTCGAGGAGCTCACTAAACAGATTGAATCAAGTGAAAAGAAAATCGAGGCTAATGACAAAAAGGTAGAAACTTATAATTCTCGGGTTGATCAAATACTAGGGCACCACCGATTCTAAAGGGTTTGGATTCGAAGAAGTTCGTGCAGAAACCTTTCCCTCCAAGTGCGGCTCCGAAGCCCATCCCAAAGAAATTTCGTATGCCAGAAATTCCAAAATACAATGGGACCACCGACCCTAATGAGCATGTCACTTCTTATACATGCACAATAAAGGGGAATGACTTAGAAGATTATGAGATTAAATCTGTTCTATTGAAATTTTTTGGAGAAACCTTATCGAAAGGGGCGATGATATGGTACCACAATTTGCCACCCAATTCCATCGATTCCTTCGCTATGTTTGCAGATTCCTTCGTGAAGGCACACCGTGGAGCAATAAAGGTTGCAACTAGGAAGTCGAAGCTCTTCAAAGTGAGACAAAAGGACAACGAAATATTAAGGGAATTCGTATCTCGGTTCCAGATGGAACGTATAGACCTACCCCCGGTCACAGATGATTGGGATGTTCAAGCCTTCACTCATGGTTTGAACGAACGAAGTTCGATAGCATCACGACAACTAAAGCAAAACTTAATTGAATATCCAGTTGTGACCTAGGCCGATGAATATAATCGATACCAGCCAAAGATCAGGGTCGAGGATTGTCAATTGGGGACCCCTTCCGATTCCGTTTATTCAAACATGCTCGTCGGCAGAACTCAAAGGGACATCGACAGAGAACCCTGATAGAACAGAGATTGTACCAACCATATAACATAGATCGTAAACACAACGGCCCAAGATGAAATCTTGTTCGAAATGATCGAAGAAATGATCGAGGACAGAGCTCCCGAGGGCTCATGAGTAAAAGTGGTTACAATAAACTTGTCGATCCCACAAAAGCACCACGAATATAAGAATACGACTTCAGCATCGATGTATCGGGTATTGTGTCAGCCATTGGACGAATCAAGGATATTAGATGGCCCAGATCCTGCAAAACGATCCATCTCAAAGGAACCATAATCAAATATGCAAATACCATGGTACCCACGGACACAAACCGAAGACTGCATATAGCTGAGGGAGGAGGTAGCTCATTTATTCAACGAGGGCCACCTTCGGGAATTCTTAAGTGATGGGGCAGAGAATCACTTTAGAAACAGGGATTCGAACAGGCAGAACGAGCAGGAAGAGCCACAACATGTGATTCATATGCTTGTTGGAGGGGTCGATATTCCTCAAGGATCGGTATTTAAACGCACCAAGGTGACGATCACAAGGGAAAATAGAACTCGAGACTACTTACCGGAAGAAACCTTGTCTTTCAACGACGAGGATGCAGAAGGGATCGAACAACCTCACAACACATTGGCAATCTATCATTATGAATAACATTTAAGTTAAACATGTGTTGATTGATCCAGGTATATTGACAAACATTATTCGATCAAAGGTTGTAGAACAACTCAGTTTCCAAGATCAAATTGTGCCCGCAGCTCGAGTACTCAACGACTTCAACATGGCAAGTGAAACCACCAAAGGGGAAATCATTTTTGCCAGTAAATGTGGCCAGGACTATCCAGGAAACAAAGTTCCATGTGATCGAAGGTGACATGTGGTACAACGCATTGCTCGGAAGGCCTTGGATTCATAACATGAGAGCAGTGCCCTCGATGCTTCATCAAGTCTTGAAATTCCCAACATCAAAAAGAATTAAAATTGTGTAGGATGAACAACCTGCCGCCAAAGAAATGTTTGCAATAGATGAGGTAGTACCATTATTGGCGTTGTCATCAACAAAGTGATTGGAGTCGAAGGGAAAACAAGAAGTCAAATAGCAACAACAGTCACCGGCCTCGGCCCGATCGGAGGAGCAGGGAACTTTTGAGGATGATGATTGTATGATACCTAGAACCTTCATAATCCCCGATGATTCTGATGCGACGAAGTCAACGGTCGAAGAACAAGAACAAATCGTACTGATCAAGCGTCTACCCGATCGAAAGGTATACTTGGGCACGAGGTTAACTCCCGAGCTCAGGAAAAAAACTCGTTCAATTCCTTTTAAATAACATAGATTGTTTTGCTTGGTCCCACCTAGATATGACAGGGATCCCACCGGAGATCACTACGTATCGACTGAGCCTGGACCCGAGGTTCTGCCCAGTAAAACAAAGGAGAAGACCCCAGTCCGAGGTAAAACATGCATTCATTGAGGACAAGGTAGCAAAACTTCTCAATATAGGATCTATTCAGGAAGTAAAAGATCCCGAATGGTTAGCAAACATAGTTGTAGTCCCTAAAAGGGAAACAAACTTAGAATGTGTGTAGACTATAAGGATTTAAACAAGCATGCCCTAAAGATTCCTTTCCTTTGCCGAATATCGATCGCATGATCGATGCCGCGGCCGACCACGAGATCCTTAGTTTTCTCGATGCCTACTCCGGGTACAATCAAAATACAAATGAACCCGGAGGATCAGGAAAAGACTTTGTTTATCACTAAATACGACACCTATTGCTATAATGTAATGCCATTCGAACTAAAAATTACTGGTGCTACTTATCAACGCCTAGTAAATCGAATGATCAAAGAACAAATATGTAAATCGATGGAGGTTTATATTGATGATATGCTAGTTAAATCCCTGCGGGTAAAGGACCATTTGAAACATTTGCAGGAGACCTTCGACATATTGAGAAAGTACACATGAAGCTTAACCCGGAGAAATATGCATTCGGGGTCGGCTCGGGCAAGTTCCTCGGCTTTATGGTATCAAATCGGGGAATCGAAATCAACTCCAATAAAATCAAGGCAATCGAAGACATCGCAGTTGTTGATAATGTGAAGGTTGTACAAAGGTTAACAGGACGCATAGCCGCCTTGGGTCGATTTATTTCGAGGTCCTCAGATAGTAGCCACCGGTTCTTCTCACTACTTAAGAAAAAGAGCGATTTTGCATGGACCCAGGAATGTCAACAGGCTTTGGAGGAACTCAAGCGATACCTGTCGAGCCTGCTATTGCTTCACACCCCAAAGGCGGACGAGCAACTTTACTTATACTTAGCGATCTCGGAAATAGCGGTAAATGGGGTACACACTTTCCTGTTTATTATGTTAGTCTGACCCTAGGTGAAGCCAAGACCCGGTACCCATACTTAGAAAAATTAGAGCTTGCTTTAATAAGCGCATCTACGAAATTAAAGCCATATTTTCAATGTCACCCGATTTGTGTTGTAACCATCTACCCCCTTTGCAATATTTTACACAAGCCCGAACTCTCGGGTCGATTGGCTAAATGGGTCGTCGTGATCAACGGGTATGATATCGAGTATCAACCCCGAACGGCCATCAAGTCTCAAAACTTGGCAAACTTCGTGGCCGACTTCACGCCAGCCCTCGTACCTGAGGTCGAAAAGGAACTATTATTAAAATCGGGTACATCATCGGGGGGTGTGGACCCTCTTCACAGACGACGCTTCGAACGTGAAGGGATCCGGGCTAAGCATCGTTTTGAAACCACCCACAAGTAATACAATTTGACAGTCTATCAAAACTACGAAATTAACAAACAATGAGGCCGAGTATAAGGCCATGATTGCAAGTTTCGAGCTAGCTAAGAGCTTGGGAGCGCAACTCCCAACTTGTGGTGAATCAAGTCAACAGAACTTTCGAGGTTCGAGAAGATCAAATGCAGAGGTGCTTGGACAAACTACAAGAGTCTCTACACCGATTTAAATAATAGATCCTGTAGCATGTACCTCGAGAACAAAATAGCGAGGCCAATGCTCTTGCAAATTTAGGGTCGTCGATCGAAGATGATGAACTTAGCTCGGGGACTGTCGTACAACTTTCGAGGTCAATAATCGAAGAAGGACATGCCGAAATAAACTCCACAAGTCTAACCTAGGATTGGAGTAATAAGTACATCGAATACCTAAAGATCGGGAAGCTTCCATCGGATCTTAAAGAGTCAAGGACTCTATGCACGAAGGCCGCACGGTTCACATTGGCTGAAGATGGAACACTATATAGGAAAACGTTCGATGGACCGTTAGCAAAATGTTTGGGACTAGGAGACACCGACTACGTTTTACGAGAAATTCATGATGGCACTTGCGAAAATTATTTCGGTGCCAAGTCATTGGTTCACAAAATCATCAGAGCAGGATACTATTGGGCCGATATGGAAAAGGACACTAAAGAATTTGTTCAAAAGTGTGACAAATGTCAAAGGTATGCGCCGATGATCCACCGGCCTAGAGAGCAACTCCACTCAGTCCTATCCCCATGGCTGTTCATGAAATGGGGGATGGATATCGTCGGCCCTCTACCATCGGCCCTAGGTAAAGCTAAATTCATTCTGTTTATGACTGACTATTTCTCTAAGTGGGTTGAAGCACATGCCTTCGAGAAAGTTAGAGAAAAAGAAGTCATAGACTTCATCTAGGACCACATGATATGCCAATTCGGAATGCCTGCCAAGATCGTATGCGACAATGGAAAACAATTCGTCGGCAGCAAAGTGCAAAGTTTTTCGAAGACCACAAAATAAAAAGGATCCTATCGACATCATATCATCCTTGTGGGAACGGACAGGCCGAATCGACGAACGAGACCGTCATCCAAAATCTAAAGAAAAGATTGAATGAAGCTAAAGGAAAATGGAGAGAAATATTGTCTGAGGTCCTTTGGGCGTATCGAACAATGTCGAAATTTAGTACGGGGGCAACATCGTTCTCTTTAGTCTACGGTGTCGAAACTCTGATCCCGGTCGAAGTCGGGGAACCTAGCTCTAGGTTTCATTATGCAATAGAAGAGTCAAATCACGAGGCTATGAATATAAGCCTTTAATTGCTATATGAAAGATGGGAAGCCTCCCTCGTTCGAATGGCCGTACAGAAATAGCGGATCGAGAGGTATTACAACCGAAGAACCAATCTTTGACACTTTAAAACGGGGGACTTAGTTCTGAGAATGGTCACCCTCAATACTTGAGACCCAAATGAAGGAAAAGTTGGCCCGAACTGGGAGGGACCGTATGAGGTCCTCGATATCGTCGGAAAGGGATCCTACAAACTTGGCACGATGGACGGCGAGCAATTACCAAACAATTGGAACGTATTACTCCTCAAACGATACTACTACTAAGGTACGACCTTCTCCTTTTTCATTTACATTATATACTAATAAATTGCAGGTGTTCAATCGAAGACATCAAAGGATTTTTCATCACAAAGTCCTTAGGTCTGAAAGCACGTGTTGCACTCTTTTTCTATTAGATCGATTTTTGTACCAAGTAGGTTTTTCCGGCAAGGTTTTTAATGAGGCAACCATTGTTCGTGTTAACTTAGAGCAATTCAAGAGTATTTGAGGCTTCATTACAATCAACCTCTTATGCTAGGGGCATCACACTCGGATGCCGGCTTTGTTACAAGGAAGATACTTCGTGTCGATAGGGTCTCGATAGGTAAAACTTTGTTAGGGCCAAACGATTGAACGAACTGTGCCCATGTAGATTACTCAAGCCCTAAAGGAAAATATGTACGCATGTATAATCTATTGAGAGAAGTATTTTTCCTTGCCAAATATTTCATGCCTTAGTGAAAATTTAATTTTATAATTTCTTACTTTTGGTCTGTTGTGGAAACAGGCTTAAGGGTCGATCACAACTGAAGTTTAAACAACTTACCCCGTACTCAGGAACTGCCGTCTGAAAACTCGATGTAATCGAACTACTAAAATCTCAAGATCATAAGACCTTAAAAAGGCAACCCTCATTTTTATAGGCCACAGCCACCCCACTCGGGAGTGACACTTCGAACAAGTTTGAAGTGTAATCGGGAAACAAAGAGGCAAACCCCGAGTTAAAGGCTACAGCCAAACTAACACGGTTCAGAGACGTCCAAATTCCGTAATAAATCAGGCCTTCTAGTATCTTCACAAAACCGGTTAAAAGGGTTACCCTCGGCAAAATCATAAAGGGTTTCGATAATATCAACCCTCGAAAACCCTAAAGGGTATCGGGTTGTTCGAACTCTCGAACGACCTTATCTCTTGCTAAGGCATAACAAATTTTTATATGATTAGCTTTTTTAAGCCGAAAGGGGAAAAGAGCCATTCATTTGGGGCCATATCGGCCTAATTCAAGAACCTAAGGGCCGTTCCAATTTTTTAGTGCGAGAAGTCATCCTCACTCAACTAAAACCTAAGGGGCATCTTACTTCGAGTTCGGGCAAGTACTCGCTCGATTATAAAGACTACGCTAGTCCGGCTTCGATCAAATTGCCAAAACTCATGCTTATGAAAGTTTTCATGACATGGACGAAACAAAATTTTTACGAGGCAGAAATTGAAATAAAGACAAGTCAGAGAGAAAAGAAATTTTTTATATATATGAAAATATTTACAAGGACTGATCAGGATCCTAAGTTCCTAATTTTCCTAGGGAGCTACATCTTCGCCATCGGGATCTGCTCTGCTCTCGGATCCACTCATGCTCTCAGAATCATCATCATTAAAAGAGAGCAATGCTTTGGCTTTAGCCTCAAGCTCTTTCGCATTCTCGATCTCGACATCAAGGTTAAGGTCACGAGCATGAATCTCCTCAAGAGTCTCTCTTCGAGACTAGCACTTGACATGCTCGGCAACCCAGTATGCTCGAGTTTGAGCAGCATCGGCAACTTCTTTTGCTCGAGCTTGAGCGGCCTCAACGTCGAATCGGTAGACAGCCACGATCGCCTCAGCATCGGCCTTAGTCGTCTCAACCTCAAATTTTGCCACTGCAAGCTCCGTTTCCAACCGAGCCTATAGCTCCTCAATTTTCTTGGCTTGTTCCAAGTTCTTCTCTTACATGCCTTGGAGTTGGATTTCGGTTGAGGATAACTGAGCTCGAGCAGCCTCTTTCTCTGAGGCAAGGCGTTCCATTTTTTTCTTCCACACTGCAGTCTCCTCCTTCACCTTATCTACCTCTCCTCGGAGTTGCATGATCATTTCGTGCAGCCGTTGGACCTGTGAGATCTAATCATTAGCCATCACTCCAAAACCGAGGCCATAAGCGTCTAAGACTTTATTACCTACTCGGTCAGTTCGCTTTGTTCTTTCTGGGCTACGGCTAGCTCAGCTCGGAGGCCTTTGATTTCTTTTTCTATTTCCTCACCGAGAAGCTTGGGAGCATTTTTTTCCTCGGTAAGCCTTTGAATTTCAGCCTCATATCGGCTCAACTCTCTTCGAGACTTAAAGAAAGCCTTATGGTGAAGTACCGAGGCCTACACAAATAGAAGGGAAAGAATTAGGCAAAGAGAGAAAAATACAAGTATATAGATCGGCGTTAACAAAGAAAGTTAGGGCTTACCCGATTCAAAGCTTGCTGGGCCTCATTGAAAAGACACGGTGCTCCCACCTCGTCCATCAGAGTTTGATCTTCCTCGGTGACCAGACCTTGAAGGTAATAGGCCACCCCTACGAGGGCGGCAAAAACTCGTGCATCCTCCGGGACCATAATAATGATAGTCTGTTTGCATTCAGGATCTACACTGGGGGCTGGAAATTGATTGGTCAATCTGAAACTCAAGGAACATTCGCCCAAGCTCCTCCTCGGTACATCCAAGTCATTCAAGCCAGCGACATCGTCGACCCTGGAAAAGCAACCTTGGAAAAGGTCCTCCCCTCCAAGGGAGCCTTCTACCTGAGGGGCCTTCATGGCCTGAGCCTCTCGAACTTCCCCTTCTGAGAATGAAGGAAGTGGTGAGGGAGTCTCCGATTTCTATTGCCCCATATGAATCACTTTGGGCGTTCTCTTCATTTCGAAGGGCCTCGGAGCCGACCCCTTCGGACATACCCGGTGAATACTCATTTCGGCGGGAGGCATCTTCAGTCTCCAACAACTCGGGGACTTTACCCGGGTCCTCTTCCAAGACCTCCTCGATTCGAGGCTGAATCTCTCCAAACCTCACCGACTCAAAGGCCTTTGGGGACTCGGTGTTCCTCTTCACTCGGGCCACCAACTCGGAGCCATCGTCTTCATTTTCCTCTTTTCCTCTCTTAGCCGCTGAACTACCTCCGCAAGCAGGGCGGCGGTGTCATTCTTTGGCTTATGAGCCAGATATTTCTTGGGCTTTGGATCCTCGAAAGTTGAGATCCTTTTCCTCTTCTTGTCCTTCACTGGTTTCGGGACCGGGGGCGAAGTCTCCTCCTCACCAGACAGAGGCCTCATCAGCACATCCTTTCTGAGACCTGCGAAAGAAAAACAAGTGTGAGGATAAATTCAAACAACGATCAAGGTTATCGAGATATGCGAGAATTTATCATGGCTTCGGGCCTCCCATCGACCCTTCGACAATTCGCGCCATACGCGCTCAGCGTGCATAGACGTTGACACTAATTTCTTGAAATAGTTCTCTAGACGGGGAATCGCACCGGCATACAGGCAACGGCTGCACCAAGTAAAACACTAGTAAGAAAGGATGAATAAAGAGGAGATAATAAATAGAAGTTAGGAGGAGGAATTATACTCACGTTTCATATTCCATTTCTCTGGAAATGGCATGCTCTCGGCTGAGATCAGGTCCGAGGTCTTCACTCGGACAAATCGGCCCATCCAACCCCGCTCTATGTCCTCATTCGTGCTCAAGGAAGAACTTAAGAGATATAAAAGCTTAGGAGATTAAAAGAAAGTGAAAGTAAAAATTAAATCAATGAGAGAGGGGGCCTATTTAAGGGATTCATGGCGACAGTTCAAAGGCGCTGGTGGCCGACAACCAACTGACACTCATTATTGACTTGGGGAACTATACCGACGGGACGTTTTAGTCACTTCCATCGTTTATGTCACGAGGATGACGTCATGATAGGTCGAGGTACAAAATCAAAGGCTCAATTCATTTCTTCTCATTACTATTTGATCGAGATCGAAGATCGGCCTCGTAGTGGATCAGACCAAAACACGAGGACAAGGTACCGAGTTCGAGAATCGAGGTGCCTGTCAAGATTGAGGCCAGTAGCGATCGAGACCAAATAGGGCAGACTTCGAGCAAATCGCAATAACAGAAAGACGAAATATCCGTGGCTGGTCGAAGATCATGGCGGAAATCTCGAAACAGATCAAATCAAGGGCGGTTGTTTAGGCTAATCATGGGATTTACTTCCGTAATTGGAATTGTAACATAGGTAGGATTCCTCTACTATATAAAGATGGTTCTAATCATTTTGTAGGAACCTTACATTCAAGCATATCAAAGCAATACAATATTTTCTAGCTCATATTCTTGTTCATCAATTTGCTTATTTCTTAACTATTCGGGTACCAATCAGTTCGAGGGCACTCAAGCTCGAAAGCTGAATTACGTTTCAACACTGGTTTCCTTTCTCATTGTTAATTTCTATTACTAATCTTTATATTTGTCAATTGATATTAGGTGAAATCACATGTCCTTAAAATCACATTATAACTTTAATTGTTATTCAATTTTTAGGGTAAATAGAAATATTTTGAGTAGTTTCAAGATATGCCTATAACTAAAAATTGTAAAGGTTTGTTAAAGCCTTGTCGGTTTTCACTGCTCAATTAAGCTTAAAGTCCCCTTTATATACTGCTTTTGGAGAGATCAACTACGAAATTTCTAGAATCTTGATAGTTGAACTTTTGCCACTCTACCAAAACCTTATGTGGGTGAAAATTGTGAACGCTTAAATTGATACGGTACCTCTTAGCCAAAAATGAAATTGCAATTTTATATGGATGAGACACTTAGAATGGACATATCATATTAAAATCTTTTTCCCTGTATTCTAGATTGTAGATTTTGGGTGATCTGATAATTTTAATACGAATATTGAGTACTACGGAATTCAGTTTCAGCTCAAGAAAGATCATTAGGAAGAAAATAGTATCATTTCTAAATTACTCATTAATGCTTATAGTAAATATACATTCCATGTGCAAACGATTATTTATCCAAAACAACTGATTAGACCCAATTGGCACAAATATGGTCCGCTTATGTTGCACAAAGGCATTCCTCAAATATAGTGATTGCCATTTTGAAATCAAATACTATAAAAGTGAAATGGATTTATCACACAGCACTAAAAGATTTGAATGGGCATCAATCTCTTTTCATTATATATAGAGCTCCATGGTCCTTGGGCCGTAACCTGTCTTTTCCCAGGAAACTATGAAAATGGATGCCAGTTTACTTAGTAAAGTCTCCTTGTTAATTATTTCTATCTTCATTCGCCATTGTGTGCGTTTGTCGTCCATTGAACAAAAGCCCCTCTAGTGATGATGGCTCCCTCGTTCATGCATAAAACGTTTATTTGAAGTTAGTTACAAATAACATGATCTACATGGTGTGTTCCTTTGTGGTGAATCTGGTTAGAGGCGGACTTAGGATTTTAAAATGACGGGGCTCTATTGTCGAATAAAAATTTACATAAATGATGGAGCGAAAATCATACTCATGCAGTGCATCAAAAGTCAAGTTGTGCCCCCAAATTGACCAATGCAATCGTCTGAGCTTTAAGTTTTAGAGTGCCAAGCAAAATACATAATTGTTATTTAAAATATATATATATATATTCCCGAACTGGAAGGGGGGCCGGTGATCTGGCTACCCTCAGGGTAGGTCCGCCTCTGTAATATCTAGTTATACTAGCTAAGATCATATTACCTCTACATATCCTAGTATTAACTTCATTTTTAGGTCCATAATTCACAAGATTTTTAAATGTTCAAGTATCATTGCACACAAAGCTCAATAAATCTTAAACAAGAACGAGTTGCAACTTCTACATTGGATCCTGTTGAGTTGTGTCCCACGTCGGCGGGTGATAGATGTCTTGGTCTCTTTATATGATCTTGAATAATCCTCACCTCATAAGCTAGCTTTTAGGGTTGAGTTAGGCATAAAGTCCATTTATCATATCCACTTCTGGTTACAGTTAGCTCATTAGCCTAGTTCAATATCCCCTTCAAAAGAGCATTCTTAATTACTTAAGAGCATTCTTAATTACTTATATTTCTGCTCGTGCATTTGAATAAATAGAAACCAATACTTATATTTTGAGTTCCTATATTCGTAACAAAATGAAGAACTTGAATGTCAAGAACATATTTTCTACTGGATGTATGCGAATTAGAGACAAACCGGTATCTTTGGTAATCATACTCATCATTGTACTTTAACATATGAGTCATAATCTAGTGATTAACATCATGATCTTAATAATTAGAACATGAAAATGGTCCTACAAGTTATAAAAAGATCCGACAAAATGCAATCTGCCAGGCTATTGTATTTTAATTTTCTCAAATCAAAATTTACCAAAAGCCTTGGTTTACTTCCAAAAACCTCCCACTGCTACTTCAAACAAGCCATTATAGTTTCATGAACCCTCTTTTAAGATAATGTCGGAGACCAGGCTGTTTCATATCCCTATATTGGGACATGGACTTTATGATATATCAATCACTTCCACTTAACACGTGTCGATGGTTGTAGGGGTACTCATTAACCACAATCTTTTACGTGTCGATTTCTCATGCGGTATAAGGTGGATCTAAAATGGTTCGACAAAATTTAATAGCTTTGACATAAATTTTATATTTGTTTTAAAAAAATTCACTTAACATATGTAAATAATTTACTCGAAACTAATAAATTTGTGGCATATCGTAAAATCTATAAATTCTAAACTTAAAATCTTGGATATGTTATTATTTAAAAGTTAGGAAACCCGCAATAACATGAGTTAACCAGTTTTCGGAATAGTAATCGAAAAATAGCCAGCATTTACAAAGTCATTGAAAAATAGCAAATATTTTAGTTGAAACACGAAAAGTTTCAACATAATATGTTGAATTATGGAGCTTCTGCATATGAATTTCCAACATATTATGCTGGAACACAACATATTATGAAATTCCAGCATATTATGTTGGAATCTCATATGTAAAAAATTCGAACTACAACATATTATGCTGGAAATTTCCGGATTTTAAAGAGTATTTTGTTTCAAATTTTATCTTAACATTAAAAAGTGACTAAATTTCGATTATTTTTAAAGTTGTGGCTATTTTTTAATTACCAGTTATTGATTTATTTTATCGTGTCGATTCTTCATGCTGCCCAAACATTTCATTCCTAGGAGCGAGCTAAAAGAAGAAAAGTAGCAATGGGATAAAAGGAAATTGCATTAAGCATCAGGTCACGTCAGAGCTAATCCTCCGTATCCGCTGATTTTGCAAATATTCCAAATAAAAGCATTATCTTTTTTGACTGAATATGAAAACTTCTAACTAAGTCAATTTAAATATTACATTTTAAAATATATTGATTAACCCTTTTAATATAATATACTTAAAAATTATAATGCAGTTTCATTTTAGAGTGGTCCAGGGGCAAAGCTAGCCAGCTAGCTAAGTGTTGGCAAAAGTATAGATTTTATGTATAAAGTGTTGAATTCCTTTAACATAAGGTAAGGTTCTAATATAGTGGCAGAGGTAATTTGTATCCCTACTTTCAGAATCTCCTTGTATATATATTCATGGCTCCGCCCCACAAACCATGGTTTAGCTAAAACTTGATCAAATTATCTTTCGACCGTAAGAAAGTGTCAAACAAATGAGTGAATTAACTTATTTCTTTATTTTCTGTTAAAAGAGTTACGGGGTTCTCCTTATGTATATTCATGGCTCTGCGCGAGTGTGGTTTAACTAAAAGTTAATCAAATTATCTTTCGACAAGCAAAGAGTGTCAAACAAATAACTTGCTAATTCAAAAATATCATATGGTTAAAAATGTATATCTAACTTATTCGATGCTGTGATGCATACACAATATAATTCGACACACTGACATTTTGACGTGTTATATTGGGAAGGAATTAGACAAATGTCTAACTGTGCACTAAGGCTTAATCTGTTTTTAGCTGCGTTAGTTAGTGTAGTATAATTAGTTAATTATGTTGATAGTGGAGGTTAGTTAGACAGCTGGCAACAGCCGGCCAAGGAATTGTAACTTGTATATATAGGTGTAGCTAGCTAATTCACATTACTATTCCATTGATAATATACAGAAAATTCTCCAAACTTCTGCATGTGTTTTCTTCTTTCATCTCTGCTTTGCTCTGCTATAATATCGATCAGGAATTCAGTGAATTTCTTCATGGTATCAGAGCAAGATCTCGTCGGTAAGGTCTAAGGATTGTTCTTCGCGGATTGAAGATGATCGAGAGATTCATTGACATTTTTTGTAAGAAAACGATTCCTGATCTGAATTGTAGCAAACCCTAGATTCACTTGTTAATTCTGTTTTTGATTAACGATTCTTCACTGCATCTACGAGGTCACTGAATTTGTTGTTGTTTAACCATGGCGATTGAGGATGTTATCTGATTTAGGAACCTCTGTTCTAGCTCCGGTGGTGATTGATCATAATCATCCCCTGTATCTTCATCCTTCTGATGCCCCTGGGTCCTTATCTATTGGTATTCAGCTCATAGGGATGGAGAATTACACTTTGTGGGATCGAGAAATGAGAGTTGCACTCCTAGGAAGAAGTAAATTGGATTTCATTGATGGTACAATCACTAGGGATACTTTTGGACCAGCTTTAGGACATCAGTGGGTTTAGTGTAATGCAATAGTAGTTTCGTGACTTACTGGAAATATGAGCAAAGAATTGCTAAGTGGAATTCTATTTCGTTCCAATGCACTCTTCGTTTGGAAGGAATTGCAAGAGAGGTTCAATACAGTGAATGGATCACGTTTGTACTGTTACGCAACGCCTTCCTGAGATTCCTTGGAAGGGCGATGTAAGGCTAAGCAACTGATGTCAGTGCAGTCACTATCCACCAACTGAGTTTCCCTCAGTACGCTAGACGAGATTGTCAATGCCGTACGGAAAAACCAAAGTCAAGAACAATTGAGAGAAAAGAAATGAGAATTGAGAATGAAAGAAAGCTTGATTGCATTAATGAAAGCTATTACAGAAAAGCAATGTGGTGTCGAGGGGGAGAAATACCAGTACAGAGAATTGTTTGTTTGCTAGAAAGTTTGATTGTTTGATCCCCCTAATAGTGCTTAAAAAATAAATCAAAATTATAAGACTAGACTTAACTAAGCTAGAGAAACATAATGGAAGTACATGAAATAAAACTACTCTATATTTACAATGAAAAGAACTTCGTTTTCTGCAAGGAAAAAACAGGTCCGTTGTTAGCAACATTATCTTTGGCATCACGGTCTGCGTGCGTGGCATTGTCTATGTGTGCAGTGCTGTTCGCATCTTCCTGTGGCTGGGCGCTGGCGAGGGATATCGGTGGGGAGACAGAGACACATGCATGCTTGTCACTTGGCGTAGCCAAGACCACGGGGCTATCCGTGACGCTAGGCGTTGGGAGGCTTGCTAAGACGCCACGAGGCGCACCAAGGGGTCATGGGGCATGGATGGAAAGCTGCCCATGACATTCTCCCTCACCTAAGTTGGCCACGTCCCCGGCACCTTACTTGCAAGATAATCATCAATTAGGCTCTTGTAGGCTTTCAGGTTTGTTCCCTTCTCCCAAGTATTCTCCTCGGCATCACAGCCCTACTATTTCACCAAGAACTCTTGGTGATCTTTCCTTGAGGCATGAATCACTCGATCATCAGGGATAGCTTCAACACGCCTTTTTCCGGTTGAATTGGGACCTCGAATACTGGATATTGTGAGCTGGCTCCGTTAAGGATCCTCTGTATCTTCCCGAAAAGGTTTCAGAAGGCTGACATGAAAGACTAGATGAATTTTCCACCAAGTTGGGGTATCCACCCGGTATGCAACTTTCCCAATGCGCCTTTCTATTAACAAGGGTTCAATGTATTTTTTCAATAGGCGAGGGTCCTGGACCCCCGCAAACAAGTACCGCTTTGGGATTTTGACTATCACTTTGTCTCCTACTTGGTATTCAACAAAGCGACGATTTTGATTAGCATGCCGCTTCATCCGCTTTTGGGCTTTGACAAGATAGCTCCGCACTATCTCCAAATATTGCTACCATTCTTTTGAGAAGTTAGCAACTCGAGGAGATTTAGACATGTTTGGTGCATTCACGGTGTGTGGGAGTAGCGGTTGTTGTCCGGTAACAATTTCAAAAGCGCTTTTAATTGTACTAGATTTCTGTTGTGAATTTAAATACAATTGAGCAGCATTTAGAAGCTTCACCCAATTCTTCTTTGATCCGGTTAAAAAGTGGCGGAGATATTCCTCCAACATAACATTGAATCGCTCTGTTTTGTCATCAGATTGCAGATAAAAACTTGAGATGTGACTCAATTTTAACCCAAGGCACTTAAAGAGTTGGGTCCAAAAGTTGCTAGTGAAGCATGATTCGCGACCATTGACAATGTCTTTGGGAAGACCCCAATATTTGACGACATGAGAGAAGAAGAGTCGAACTATATCTTTTGCTGATATATATTGTGGGGATGCTATAAAGGTAGCATACTTGGAAAACCGATCCACCACAACCAAGATAGTTGTGAGGTCTCTGACCTTGGGCAATCTGATGATGAAATCCAGGGAAACACTTTCCCATGGTCTCTTTGGGACAACTAATGGTTCCAAGAGTCCCGCTTGTGTCAATGGTCCGACTTGTCCTTCTGGCATACTAAACAAGTCTTCACATACTGAGCGACGTCATCGGGCATTTGAGGCCAATAATATGCACGGTGAAGTAACGCCATGGTGCGTTCTTTACCGAGATGGCCGGCCCACAGAGTATCGTGACATTCTGTTAGAAAAGTCCTTCGCAGATCTCCTCCTTTAGGAACATAAAGTCGGTTCCTTTTCACTTTCAGGAAACCATCTTCCATGTAGAACTGGTGAGTCTTGCCCTGTCCTACCAAATCAACCAAATACTGTGCAGCAGGATCCTTGATGAGTAGATCCTGTATATGGTCCTTGATGGTGGTGGTGGCTACTTTGCTCCCCCTTAGGGTGGCGAGTAGGCACACCGATTCTAGATTAACTCTCTAACTAAGCGCATCAGCAACATGATTGGTCTTCCCTCTTCGGTACTCCAGGTTGAAGTGGAGTTCAGCTAGGAGTTCCTGCCACCTGGCCTGTCGACCATTTAGCTTCGGCTGGGTCATGAAATGGCTAACAACTATGTTGTTTGTCTTGACCACGAATGGGGTCCCCTGCAGATAGTGCCTCCAAAGGCGCAAACAATGGACGACAACCAATAATTCTTTCTCATGGACTACATAGCGCCGCTCTGCATACTTCAGCTTCCAGTTCTCGTACGCTACAGGATGCCCTTCTTGTAGCAAGACTCCGCTGATGTCATAGTCGGATGCATCCGTTTGCACCACGAATGGCTTGTCCAAATTAGGGAGGGCCAAAACGGGGCTACTAGACATAGCCGTTTTCAATGCGTTGAAGGCCTCCGCTTGCCTGGGTTCCCAATCCCAAGGCATGACCTTCTTCTGGAGTTCTATAAATGTTACTGCGATGAGGGAGTAGTTTTTCACAAATCACCGATAAAAGTTGCATAGGCCAAGGAACACACTTAAGGCGTGGATATCCTTAGGCGGTGGCCAATCTGTGATTGCCTGAATCTTCTGTTTGTCCATCTTGATCTGCCCTTTCTCGATGACATGTCAGAGGAAGTCAATCTGCTTTTGATCAAAGGAGTACTTGGATAGCTTTGCATATAGTTCGTGCTCCTGCAATCGGACTAGGACCTTCCGCAAGTGCTCTAGGTGTTTTCCAGTGTTTGGCTATATACCACAATGTCATCCAAGTAGACCACCACGAATTCGCCAATGTACTCTCGGAAGACTTGGTTCATAAGGGTGCAAAATGTATCTGGGGCGTTAGTTAAGCCGAATGAAATAACCAGGAAGTCATATAGCCCGTATCTTGTCACACAGGTAGTCTTGTGCTCATCACCATCTATAATCTAAACTTGACAATAACCTGTCTTTAGGTCTATCTTGGTGAACATCGTCTCACCACCCAGTCTATCGAACAAGTCTGCCATTAGCGGAATAGGGTACTTGTTCTTCATAGTGATTTTGTTTAGAGCCCGATAGTCCACACAGAGTCGCAGGCTACCATCATGTTTCTTTTGGAATAACACAGGTGACCCGTATGGGGACATGGAGGGCACGATGATCCTTGTGTCTAGCATTTCTATCAATTGTCTCTGAAGCTTGGTGAGTTCAGGTTGTGACATTCTGTAAGGTGCCCGTGCAGGTGGCTTCGCGCCCGACACCAACTCAATCTCATGGTCCACAGAGCGCCTAGTCGGGAGTCGCTTTGGCATTTCCTATGGTATGACATCTTCAAAATCCAGTAGCAGCTCCTTCATGGGTGCAGGAATGGGACCCGAGGAGTGTTCTATATCTTCAATGTAGAGGGTTGCCAGGAACGTAGGTTCATGTCTTCTTACCCCCTTCTTCAACTGCAAGGCTGAGATGTTCTCAACGACCATCTTCATAGGCATGCACGGGATAATATAGGGCTTGGCCCTGTCTGCTCCCATCATCAGTAACATCTCAGCATACGGTACGGGCATGGTATTGGTCTTCCTTAGGTATTCCAGTCCAACTTGTGAGCACGTGATTTTTGCCTTACGAAAACTACTCCAAAATAAATCAAAAAAAATAAATTAAATTTCTTTTGCTGTGTAATTTTTGAATTTGCGTGGTGTTAAATATTTGTGTTATGTCCATAAATGTTTACTTTGTCATAATGAAATGAAAATTAAAATAAAAATACATGTTGCATGCATATAGGATTTAATTATGCATTTGAAAGATAATTTAAATAAAATCACAAAAAATATGCATTCGTTCTATTTTTAAATGTGTCGTTATGTGATTAATGTTTTATCTACGTGTTAATGGTTATTAAAAGATAATTAGTATTATTGTAATGATAATTTTGTTTTTATAATTTTTGATTAGGATTTTATTAATTAATAATAAAATAAAATAAAAATATAAGTTAGAATATGAAAATCGGACCTGGATTAAAATCCAGGCCCAAACGAAATGAATCCCACAGCCCAATCCAACATCCCCTTGTCCGGTCCAATTCGAACAAGCCTAAACGACGTCGCATGAGGTACCTCAAATCTGAGCCGTTGATTCATTGCAATCAAACGGTCCAGTTCAGCCCCTGCATAAATAAAACGACGACGTTTAGGGCAACTAGATCTGAACCGTTCATCCATTTTGATCCCACGGTCTTAAAAACTCACCCAAACCCGATCCATTTCAACCCCGGGTTGACCCTTTCCCCAACTTAAATCAAACAATGTCGTTTGGATAAGTGGATTGATCTCAACCGTGCATCTTAATTGATCCAACGGATGAGATCAATCCACCCCACCCCTATATAAGTCCCAAGCCCCTACCCCGGCCCCTAACTGAACACCCCCCCTCCTCTCACTGTTCATCATCGTCCCCAAACCCCACCCCTAACCCTAGCCGCCCTAGAATCCCACCGCCTGAAACCCGGTGGCATCAACGCCGCCGGTCACCAAAATAACACCCTAGAATCCCCTGAACATCCTCTACACAGATCTGACCTTAGTTTCCTTCGAATCAGACCCCAACTCTTCGAATATTAAATCGAAGGTGGGTCTGAAAACTCAAACCTTTCCAATGGCTTCCAAAATAACACCATAGATTCCCCTAACCACCCTAGGTATAGATCTGTTGTTTGTTTGGTTCGAATCCCCTCAGAACTTCTCGAATTTTCTTTTGAAGATTCGGACCAAACAAGAACAAACTCAGATCTGTTCTAAACTGACACCCAATGACCCCTAGGTTACCCTCATCCTTGTGTCGTATTTGGTCCCCCTCGAATCTGACCGGAAATGGTTAAGTCCCAAATCGAATCTTCAGGAACCCTAGAAATACCAAACTTCTGGATTCTGTCCAAATTGATTAAAGATTGAGGTTTAATCAACCTTAGTCGAAGTATTTTCAGTAGAAAATACTTCGACTAAGGTCTGTTTGATTTCAAACAAAGTCCGAATCCAAGTTGAGTCCGAGTCGGAATAAAATTGAAGGATTCAAAGGTATTTTTTCTATTTCTTATGAGTATTCTACATATATTCTTATTTGTTTAATAACCTGTTAATTTTTCCTGTTTTTATTTTTTGATTAATTATGTCATCTTTGTCTCCTACCCGTCTACTTAATCCAAATATGAATTATTTATGTTGGTTGTGATTGTTTACAATGTGTGTAATCGACTCGATTAAGTTCGTCGATTAGTTATATTATGAATTTTCATTTCTGAAAATGCTGATTGAAACAGTCTGTTTCTTTTTGTTTTAGACTGATTATGGACAAATGTTGTAAATAGTCAACTGATTAATACTAGTCAATTAAATCATGTTTGTTAGCAAATCAGTAAATTCAAATGTATAATGTGTATATATTGTTTTCTGAACAGGGCATTGTCAGTATACTGACAATGCTCTTGTGTTTGTTTGATCTTAATTCAATGCTGAAATTCAGTTTGACTTGTTATGTTGAATTCAGTATAATTTGTTGTGATATTAGGTTTAATTTCAATTTCACAAATGTTGGTTAGATACCATTGTGTTAGAAAAGTGCATTCTCAGTCAAGATTCAGTCCAGAACTTGATAGGATTGGTTATAGCTGTTTAATTCAGAAGGATAATCGATTTTGAACAGATTTTAAAATCTATTTTGTATCAGATTCTGATTTCCTTGAGGGCAGTAATAACAGTAAGCTTTCAGGGGTACTACTGGTAATGAAACAGTGAGGGTAGTAGTGTGCTGATAGTGGAGTATTAGTGGCTTTTAATTTAATGGGGTAATGGGAAACAAAGGGTAATGGGCTGCTTAAAATCAGGATAGGATCATTTAAATTAATCAAAAGCAGTTTTTAATGGAAACTTGCTGATTTTAAAAGGAGAAAAGGGTCCAGGCAGCACTTAAAAAGAGGGGGCAGACCTGTATAAGAGGGGGGAATGGGGACTGACTTGAGAGAGAGCTTTCAGAGAGAGATTTTAGAAGATTTTAAGAGAGGAAAAAAATCAGATTTTAGGATCAGAAAAGAGAGAAAAACAGAACACAAGATCAGATTTTTAGAGAGAATCAAATTTAAATACAGACAGAGAGAAATCTGAAATAGAGAGAGATACATTGAGAAAAAATCAGAAATAGAAATCTGAAAATTGAGAAGAACAGAATCAGATAGAGAACAGAAGGAAAGAAAGAAGATCAGAAATAGTAAAAAGAATTCTACATCAGACACTAGTATTGAGGATGATTTTTGAAATTAAGAGCTTTTCAGTTTTCCTTTTCTAAAGTCTTAAAATCAGACATATTGTTCAGTTTAAAAATCTGAAACTTTTAAGAAGTCTTGTACTGTGTTTCTGAGTTCCTCGGGCCTTGTTTTGTTGACCAAATCTGTTGAATACTGGTATATTCTGCTGAATTTGTTACTGCTGCTACTGCTGAAATTTACTCCTCCTACCTTCATTTTCAGGTACATGTCTTTTAAATTTTATGTTGGAAAGAGATTCAACATGACAAATAAATAGAGTTTGAATTGTAATACTGTCTTCTATTCATTTGAGTTCTTTAGTTGAAAATTTCAGCTTTGGTTTCATGTTGGTTAACCAGTAGTGAGTTCGACTCGATGGCTACAAGTTAATTGTCTTGTTTTGAAATTCATATAAAACTTTGTAATAATGTTTTCCATGTCAAAATTTCATTAGTTTAGTTATCTTTGAGTGGTGTAAATAGGAAGCATGGCAGAAAGTTGGCTTTTATTTACACTTTATGGTATTGTTAGCTAGGTATAGCATAATATGGAAATATCAAGAAAAATATGCTATTAGTTTATTTTATCAGTTAGTTAATTGTTGTTTAAGGCTAGATGATGATTGGTTGCATTTTATTCATATATGGTGTAATAGTGATTATGATTAACATCAATAGTCGGAAGTTGCATTAGTATCCTCCGCTATGTTTGCAAATGTCAAAAATATGGCGAATAATGTTGTATGCAATATCACTTTATTAAGTTAATTAGGTAGATTTGTTCTCTTTCTTAAAATAACAAATGGCCTAGGAATGTTATAATGTGAAAGTTAGTAACAAGGGTTCACATAAATTGAGAATCCAATCGGTTTGATTATATATATATCTTACATTTAACCATAAGCAGAATTAACAAAATAAGCAGAATCAACAAAATAATTAGGCCTGTTAGATTAAAAGTAAATATATGAGAATAAGATGAGATGTACAAGCACAAATTGCAACACTTTATATCAATGGTAATTAGAAGTAGAATTTGCACTAAATAAAAATAATGAAAGTTTCTTCAAAAAATATTTCTTTCCTTCATCAATTATTTTAGTTTCATATGCAATTCATCCTTTGGTATATGTATATGTGTTGTATTTGTGAAGAATAGTATTAATTCTATTTTTATTCTTTATTTTGAACTTGAATTGTCTAGATGAACATAAATTATACGCGGAAATTATAATCGACAGTAAACATTTAATAATTTGTGAATTCTTTCAAGAGTTCAAGGGTATCTTAGATGGAGACTTCTCATGATATAATAAACAATTTGGGAAAAGTCCATAATATTATTAACAAAGATTTTGCGCAATCAGGGATGCGTTCGCGCACCCTGATTATATTTTTAAAAGCAAAAATTCGGATTATGCGTACGCGCAATTTCGAGCGAATATTTAATAAAAACGAATTTCTTTGGAAAATATTAAATTTATTTCATAAAACCCGAGATGTGCGGTTCACTATTTAAAAAAAAGATGAATATTCTTGATTCGACGCAAAATTTTGAAAATTAATTTTTTTTTATAAATATATTATCAAGATTATCGTGTACATGTGCGCGTGACACAAATCCGCATTTTTAAATTTATAACGCGAATATACGTACGCGTGATTCGATTCAAAGAAGGGCCCTTAATCACAAGCAGTGTAAATAAAAGCGGTAGTAAAAATCATGCAATAAGGATGCATTTAATAAAAGTCAAGATAATTAAGCCAATAATAAAAACAGTTGAGCGACCGTGCTAGAACCACGGAATTCGGAAATGCCTAACACCTTCTTCCGGATTAACAGAATTCCTTATTCAGGATTTCTGGTTCGCAGAATAATAAACAGAGTCATATTCTCCTCGATTCAGGGATTAAAATATTGGTGACTTGGGACGCCTTAAAACTCCCAAGTGGCGACTCTGAAATAATTAAATAAATCCCGTTTCGACTGTCCTTCAATTGGAGAAAACTCCCCACGCGCCCCGCGGGCGCGGTGAAAAGGAGGTGCGACAGCTCTGGCGACTCTGCTGGGGACTTGGAAAAGCTTCCACTGTAACCCAGAACCACTGGTTCAGGGTTTAAAGAATTCGAGCTTAAAATAACTGCAATAATTAGCTTTATTTACTATATGATTTTCAACTGTTTATATGCTTAACATGCTAAATGTTTTTTTTATCGCTTTAATATTATTTGAATTATGAATATATACAACTGCTACGAAACCCCCTTCTTTCTGAGTCTTCTGAATTTATGGTGTACACGTGCGCGTGACCCACTTTTCTGTTAAAGTCATACCAAATAAGACGGAGTTGGGACAAGTAACTAGGCCGGGCAGACTTTCGTTTGGGTAAGCCAGGTTTAGAACAATCAACCTAAGGTTTTACACTTAGAATAACTCAGCCATGTACCGGATCCCTAGTAGGAACGAATATTTGCATCATATGCATTTGGCCTTGGAGACTCAACACAGGGGTTGGGTCTGTCTAGGACAGGTGAACCCAAAATAAAAAGACCATCATGATGCATCCTACTTGTTACTTGTGCATTCATTTGCCTCGAACATGCTTGTTGACCAGCTTAAATAAAATCATGGTGAGAAGAAAGGAATAAAATGGGTTGTTTTATTTTTTAAATCTTGAAATAAAGATGTTTAATAAATAAAATGATTTTTTTTTTAAATTTTCAAAATAGTTTTGACTTTATTGAAATTAAATTTCAGATACAAAATGAGCACCACACAAAGCCCCTCATCCACGAGTACAGAAGAATTTCTATTTCAGCTTCAAATGTGGTGGTATGATTTAGGTGAAGACGGTCAAAAATGGGTCGTCAAGCATTTGGGAAATCTCAAGGACATTATGAAAGTTAAACCCCGTGATGATCTGATTGCGGCGTTAGTAACTTTTTGGAACCCTGTTCACAATGTCTTTCGTTTCTCTGACTTCGAGCTTACTCCTACATTAGAGGAGATAGCTGGCTATGCTGGTTTTGATGGAAGTCTAAGAAATCAAAGCCTGATATTCACAAAGGCTCCCTCGGTACATCGATTCTTCGGTCTTCTGAACATCAGCAATCAAATCAGGAAAAGCAATGTCATCAATGGATGTTGTTCCTTCAACTTTTTGTATTCAAGGTTCGGAAAGTCAGATGGGTTCGAAATTCATGAGAAAGGCCTTACTAACAAGCAAAACAAAGACACTTGGCAGATTCACCGTCGCTTTGCCTTCATGGTGGCTTTTCTAGGAGTCATGGTCTTCCCAAACAAAGAGCGAACAATTGATATTCGCACCCGAAAGTTGTGCAAATCCTCACCACCAAAGAAAATCACACCCTTGTCCCCATCATTCTATCAGATATTTATCGGGCTTTGACTTTATGTAAATCAGGAGCAAAGGTCTTCGAAGGATGCAAATTTTTGTTGCAAATGTGGGTGATGGAGCATCTCCAACAACAGCCCAAGATCATACAGTATGGGTCAAACAATGATAATTGCATCGAGAGCTATGAAGAAAGAACAAAAAATTATCAGGCTCCAGTAGGGATAGAAGCATGGGTATCTCATCTAAAGGCTTTAACGGCAAATCAAATTGAATGGACTCTGGGATGGCTCCCGATGAGGGAAGTAATACACATGTCAACCTCAAATAGTTATCTACTACTATTGGGATTGAGAAGCATTCAGCCATATGCACCACTGAGAGTCCTAAGGCAACTAGGGAGATATCAAATAGTTCCTGATGATGAAGATTTGAGTGTGCAAGTAATCGAATTACACCCAGAAGCCACTATTCCCGAGGCTCTACTTCAGCAGATGTGGAATGGATGTTGATACTTGAAAAGTGATACTCAAGTCCCAGACACTACAAAGGGTGAAATAAATCCTGGATATGCAAGGTGGTTTGAAAAACGGTCTCGCGTGGATGATGTATCAGAGCCTGAGCTAAGAAGGCCAACAAAAAGACCCCATGTTCAAAACTTCAACGATAAAATCCAAGAACGGTTGATCTGGGGAGAAAAGGAAAAAGGGTACAAAGCAACTATCCATGCCCTAAAAGAAAATCTGAGAAGCCTCAGTTTGGAGAAAGATTTGCAAGCACAAGAAGCCGAATGCGAGAAAAAGAGTCTAGCTTGTGAGAATGAAAGTCTTCATGCTCGATTTCAAAAAATGAAAAGAGTTTCTGAAACGCCAAAGAGGAGCTGGAAGGATCAAAAAACCATCGCCAATCTCTTTGAAAGAATGCAAGATTGTGATTCCATTCTTGCGGAAAACGAAAGGGCATTGAGCAAAGCAAAAGAAAGGATCCAACAATTAAACGAAGAAGCCAGATCTAACAAGGAACACCAAGATAGGCAATCCGAAAAAGACAAGGCACAATTCAAGAAGGAAAAAGACTATTGGATGCGATCAGAAGACCAGCTTCGTGCACAACTAGAAGAGGCAAGAAGATGCAACAGAGAACATCAACAAGCAGACCTCGACAGGGAAAGAGCGCAAGCAAGATTAGAGCAGGCCAGACTCCGAGCTCTATTAGAATCAGCTCTAGATCGGGAAAATCGTGTCAGAGATATAGCCACCACTCGTCAGCAGCAATTGCAGAACCAAGACCAACGTCTCCAAGATTTCAGGGCACAAATCCACGACCTGGCGGTCTACACTTCTCAGAGTTACGTAAACTGTCAGGGAATGGACTATGAAAGGTTTACAGAACATGCACCCACTTTTGCCCGTCATCTAGCATTGGAATTGGAAAGGATGTATCGTACGCTGGGAGGTCATCCAGGTCAAGCTCCACATTGAGCAAATAGTCTAATAATATACAACACAAGTGGGAAGTGGGGCACGTTGTGAGATGTTAAGAATTGTATCTTTTATTTTGATTTAAGTGTGTGTGTTTCAAGCCATTTTCTTAAAGTTTTCAAATGTAATTTCATCTTTGTGTAATGAATAAAAGTGATTGCCTTTAGTCCGAACTACGCAAGGTCTGATTCATGTAAGGGCATGATACGTAGGCAATCTCTAAGATTCGACCACCACGATAAAAGATATATATAATAAATAAAAGTGAATAACAATAAAAATTTCAAGAAAGCTGGGACGACACAGGCAGCCGAGCAAATGCATAATAGAAAGGGATTATTTGTCTAGGAGCATTGCATCTCAACGTGTGATTATATATGTGTTAAACTCTCAAAACTAACAAGTTTGTTCATTTTCAGAATTCAAGCAGTTAGTTTCTCTAAAGAGTATACTGGCATATTATCACTATCACACAAGATCAAAAGGACCAATACCCGAAAGTATGTCTATCCCAGATGTTGACACAGGTATGGAGCTAGAGGAGATGGATGTCGGGAAAATGAAAGAAGAGATGTTTAAACTCAAGCAGCAAATTGCTGAGATGTACCAAGCCTGGTCTACAGGACAGTTACCCCCATCTTACCCAAATAACCCTGCTCCATCAATGACCCAAACACAGGATAATATTACCACTGAATTATCCCCAAATTTCCCCATTTACCAGCACTACCGAGGCACCACCTCTCAGACACCACAGTCTCCACCTCCGAAACCAGTTCCGTACTTTCCACCTATGACTCTTGTTTTCGTAGCACCTCCCCCTGCTACATTTCACAAATCTCCTAGTGAACCTATATTCCAGGCCCAGGACAACCAATATTACCCCCGGAGCCCACCCTCAAAGCCTCCAAAATTAATTTAACTGCTCCTCGTTTTGATCTCCCAACCAAAATTGACAAGCCAGCCAAAAATGTTGAGCAAGAAGAAATGTTCAGGAAGGTCAAGAGTTTAGAACAATTATTCAGAGACATGCGAGGATTAGGTGGGCAAGTCAGTGTAGCATACAAAGATTTATGCTTATTCCCCAATGTACAATTACCAGTTGGCTTCAAGATGCCCAAATTTGACCTATACAACGGGCACGGCGACCCAGTAGCCCACTTAAGGGGTTTCTGTAGCAAGATGCAAGGAGCTGGGGGAAAGGATGAATTATTGATGGCTTACTTCAGTCAAAGTTTAAGCGGATCAGCTTTGGAGTGGTATACGCGCCAGGACCATGGGAGATGGTACATCTGGGATGACCTGGCACAGGCATTCGCATACCATTTCCAATACAATCTGGAAATCATCCCAGATCGATTATCTTTGACAAAATTTGAGAAGAAACACAATGAAAGTTTCAGAGAGTATGGTTTTCGGTGGAGAGAACAGGCAGCAAGAGTGGATCCTCCTATGAAGGAAAGCGAAATGGTAGACTACTTCCTCCAAGCCTTGGAACCAACTTACTATGCCCACTTGGTTTCAGCGGTTGGGAAATCATTCAACGAAGTAGTGAAGATGGGAGGTATGGTGGAAGAAGGCCTCAAGACAAATAAAATCATGAGCTATTCAGCAATTAAGGCGACTACTCAAGCTATTCAAGGCGGGGTAGGAGGAATCGGAAGAAAGAAGTGGGAGGAAGCAGCGGTAGTTGATTCAGGAATTTGGTCGGGACCCAGAGGTTCACCGCTTTACTATAATCAACAACGACCTCGCCAATCAGCTTACCACCATGATTCATCCCAACACTACTATCACCCTTCAGAACCTCATTTTTCCATTAACCATGCTCAAGCATACAATCAGCCACCTGTTCACACCAATTGGCGTGCTCCTGCGATACCAAGTACTTACCCACAAGCCTATCCCGGACCAGGTTTCAGGCCTAGGCTAGCATTCAGAGGAGAAAGGGAACAGAAAAAGAAAACTTACACTCCATTGGGAGAGTCTTACACTAGTCTATTCCACAGGCTGAGACGGCTAGACATGCTAAGACCAATACAATCCAAGCTACCCAATCCTCCTCCAAAGAATCTGGATTACACCATTAGCTGTGAATATTGCTCCGGTGCACCAGGCCATGATACGGAGAAATGCTGGCATTTGAAAAATGCAATACAAGAGCTGATTGATACTAATAAAATCGAGGTTCAAACCCCCGAAGCCCCAAATATCAATAGAAATCCAATGCCAGCCCATCAAGAGGCTAATATGATAGAAATCATACAAGCTGATGGGGAGACAAAGAAGCCGTCACAAACTGTCATGATGATCAAGTCACATGAAGCCAAGCTAGATAAGCAGTTAACAGAGGAGAAGCCGGTATCTAGCAGAACAGAAATGGTGATGGACCATCTATGATAATCGAGGAGGGATCATCGAGCAAAGTTGCCGCAAAACAAGAAAGGCCGAAAGTGATAGTACCAGGGGTTGCTAACAAACCCATTGTATTCGTGGAAGGAGCCCGTACAGATCGGGTTATTATTGCACCTGTAATCCAGCTGTCGGTCATCAACAACAAAGCCATCCCATGGAACTATGAACGGGTGACTGTAATGTACAAGGGAAAAGAAGTCAAGGAAGAAGTGTGTGAGGTGCAAGGCTTGACTCGTTCGGGAAGATGTTTTACTCCCGAAGAGTTGAGAAAAACTAAAAATAATCCAACGCCAACAAAGAGAGCTGTGACGGAAGAAGAGGCGGAAGAGTTTTTAAGAAAAATGAAACTCCATGATTATTTTGTTGTGGATCAACTAAAGAAGACCCCCGCTCAAATTTCATTGTTGTCATTACTGATCCATTCAGAGGAGCACCGTCTGGCTTTGATGAAAATCCTGAATGAGGCTCATGTTCCTGAAAAGATCTCTGTAAATCATTTGGGAAAAATAGCCAACAGAATCTTTGAGACAAACAGAATTACATTTGCTGATGATGAATTACCTGTGGAAGGTACCGAGCAAAACAGAGCTCTTTACCTCACCGTGAAATGTGAAAACTCCGTAGTAACCCAGGTATTGGTTGACAATGGGTCAAGTGCAAACATATGCCCTCTCTCCACTTTAAGCAAATTAAAAATTAAAGAGGAAAGGATCCAGAAGAATAGTATCTGCGTACGGGGGTTTGACGGTGGAAGCAGGGATTCATTTGGCGACATAGTGTTGGAACTAACCATAGGGCCAGTTGAATTCACAATGGAATTTCAAGTGTTGGACATAACTGTTTCTTACAACTTGTTGTTGGGTCGACCATGGATCCATGCTGCTAAAGCAGTCCCGTCAACACTACATCAGGCTGTCAAGTTTGAATGGGATCATCAAGAAATAGTCGTGCATGGAGAAGAAAGTTTAAATGCTCACAACAGTACCATTGTACCGGTCGAGGGAACAGAAATTGACCAAGGACCATGGGTATACCAAGTGTCCGACACGGTGTCGGTAGAGAAAATTCCAGAAGGGAAATACCTTCCGAATCCAAAGATATCCTCTGCATCAGTCATGGTAGCTTATGAAATGTTAAAGAATGGCTTTATACCCGGCAAAGGTCTTGGCTTATCTTTGCAAGGAATTGTACAACCAATATCTCTCCCCGAGAACTGGGGAACATTCGGTTTGGGGTTCACACCCATTGTAAATGACATGATAAAGGCCAGAAAGCTGAAACATAAGGCATGGGATCTTCCAAAACCAGTCCCACATCTGTCAAAGTCTTTTGTCAAGACCGGTGCTAAAAATCGTCCGATAACAACAATTCCTAAATCCCGGGTCAATCCTGAGGAGGAATTGATTGAAAGATTCGAGAAATTGTTTAGTGATGTGAATATGTTGGAAAGCGGAGAAGGGTGTAGCAACGCAGAAGTTCAATTCGTCGGGCCAGAAATAAAGCTTAATAATTGGAAAGCCACTCCTCTCCCCATTCGAAAGGAGTCTTGGTAGTTTATTTTGTTTTTCTTTCAGTTTGTTTGGGTTACTTCAGGGTTGTAATCCCAAAGCTTATCTTACAGTTTGTTTGAAGTGTGCAAAACCTTGTTATCTTTCATCATCCAATAAAAAGCAGTTTCCTTTTTATTATCATTCCTGATAGTTTTCTTTTCTTTTTCTTCTTTCCTGTACAGTTCCTTTTACGCTGGCTCTAGTGATATGGCATGCATGAGGAATCCTCAGCCCAGTCTTAAAAATCAATCTGGTTCCGAAGTAATAATTCAAGAAATATATTGTGATTATGAATCAGAATATGATGAAGATGAGGTTTTTGAAGAGATTAGTAAAGAGTTAATTCACTTTGAGGGAAAAGTCAAACCTAACTTGAGTGATACCGAGGACATCAATATAGGGGACACGAGTAATATTCAGGAAACTAAAATAAGTGTCCATCTCGAACCAAAGATCCGAGAAGAGTTAATTAAAACACTCATAGAATTCAAAGATGTTTTTGCATGGTCGTATGACGACATGCCGGGCCTGAGCACTGATTTAGTGGTTCACAAATTGCCCACCGATCCAACGGTGCCTCCTGTCAAGCAAAGGCTAAGAAAATTCAAGCCCGATATGAGTGTGAGAATTAAGGAAGAAATCACCAAACAATTGGAAGCAAAGGTCATTCGAGTCACTCGATATCCTGTTTGGTTGGCTAATGTCGTTCTTGTGCCAAAGAAAGACGGCAAAATTAGAGTATGCGTCGACTATCGCAATATCAACAAAGCAAGTCCAAAGGATAATTTCCCATTACCCAATATCCATATTTTGATCGACAATTGTACCAAGCATGATATAGGGTCTTTCGTAGATTGTTATGCCGGGTATCATCAAATTCTAATGGATGAAGAAGATGCAGAAAAGACGACATTCATCACACCATGGGGAACTTATTGCTACCAGGTAATGCCATTCGGTTTAAAGAACGCCAGAGCAACCTATATGAGAGCAATGACCACAGTGTTTCATGATATGATACACAAGGAGATTGAGGTATACGTGGACGATGTGATCATAAAATCAAAGCATCAGGCCGACCACGTTGGGGATTTGAGGAAGTTCTTCTTAAGACTTCGCAGGTACAACCTCAAGCTTAACCCTGCCAAGTGCGCATTTGGAGTTCCATCTGGAAAGTTGCTGGGATTCATAGTCAGTCGACGAGGCATCGAGCTAGACCCATCAAAGATCAAAGCCATCCAAGAACTGCCACCTCCAAGAAACAAAACTGAAGTAATGAGTTTGTTGGGAAGGTTAAATTACATCAGCAGGTTTATTGCTCAGCTCACAACAACCTGTGAGCCAATTTTCAAATTGTTAAAAAAGGATGTTGCGGTCAAATGGACCGATGAGTGTCAAGAAGCGTTCGATAAAATAAAAGGGTACTTGTCGAACCCACCCGTGTTGGTCCCGCCAGAGCCAGGAAGACCTTTGATTCTTTACTTGACGGTTTTGGAAAATTCATTTGGTTGTGTATTGGGGCAACATGACCTCACTGGCAGAAAAGAACAGGCCATCTACTACCTTAGCAAGAAGTTCACAGCTTATGAGGTTAAGTATACTCATCTGGAAAAGACATGTTGCGCCCTAACATGGGTAGCTCAAAAATTGAAACACTATTTGTCATCCTACACTACTTACCTCATTTCTCGGTTGGATCCATTGAAATATATTTTCCAAAAGCCGATGCCAACGGGAAAACTTGCGAAGTGGCAGATTTTGCTCACAGAGTTTGACATCATCTATGTAACTCGGACTGCAATGAAAGCCCAAGCACTGGCCGATCATTTGGCCGAAAACCCGGTCGATGAGGAATATGAGCCGTTGAAAACTTATTTTCCTGATGAAGAAACAATGCATATCGACGAGGTGGAGCGAATTGAAAAGCCTGGCTGGAAACTTTTCTTTGATGGAGCCGCTAACATGAAAGGAGTCGGGATAGGAGCTGTAATCATTTCTGAAACAGGGCATCACTATCCTGTTACGGCTCAATTACGATTTTATTGCACCAATAATATGGCTGAATATGAAGCTTGCATTTTGGGGTTAAGGCTAGCCGCCAACATAGGTATCCGAGAAATCTTAGTCATGGGAGATTCGGATCTTTTGCTACATCAAATTCAAGGAGAATGGGAAACCCGAGACTTGAAGCTCATACCATACCGACAATGTCTACATGATCTTTGTCAGCAGTTTCAATCAGTGGAATTCCAACATATTCCAAGAATCCATAATGAGGTTGCCGATGCATTGGCTACCCTGGCATCAATATTGCACCATCCGGACAAAGTTTATGTAGATCCGATACATATTCAAGTCCACGATCAGCACGCTTATTGCAATATGGTTGAAGAAGAATTTGATGGTGAACCATGGTTCCACGACATCAAGGAGTATATCAAGATGGGGATATATCCCGCACAAGCCACAGGAGATCAAAAGAGGACCATTAGGCGATTGGCAAATGGATTCTTCTTAAGCGGAGGAGTTTTGTATAAAAGAACACCAGATCTTGGATTATTAAGATGCATAGATGCCAGACAAGCTATAGCTGTCATGTCTGAAGTACATTCAGGAGTTTGCGGACCCCACATGAGTGGATATGTGTTGGCAAAGAAAATCCTCCGAGCTGGTTACTATTGGCTTACCATGGAGCAAGATTGTATCAGTTTTGTGCCATCCGAGTTGCACACAATGTCGGCACCATGGCCCTTCGTTGCCTGGGGCATAGATGTGATTGGCCCAATTGAGCCGGCAGCATCCAATGGGCACAGGTTCATTCTGGTAGCTATTGATTATTTTACCAAATGGGTTGAGGCCAAGACATTCAAATCAGTGACCAAGAAAGCTGTGGTCAATTTTGTCCACTCAAATATCATATGTCGATTCGGAATCCCGAAGGTGATCATCACAGATAACGGTGCTAATCTTAACAGCAACTTAATGAAGGAAGTATGTCAACAGTTTAAGATTACACATCGCAACTCTACCCCATATCGGCCCAAGGCGAATGGAGCAGTAGAAGCAGCCAACAAAAACATAAAGAAGATACTTCGGAAAATGGTAGAAGGTTCAAAACAATGGCATGAAAAATTACCATTTGCATTATTGGGATACCGCACTACTGTTCGTACTTCAGTAGGAGCAACTCCTTATTTGTTGGTATATGGCACTGAAGCAGTAATTCCTGCAGAAGTTGAGATTCCTTCCCTTCGGATCATCGCCGAAGCAAAGATTGATGATGATGAATGGGTCAAAACCCGTCTAGAACAGTTAAACTTGATTGATGAAAAACGATTGACCGCAGTATGCCATGGTCAATTATATCAAAGAAGAATAGAAAGAGCATACAACAAAAAGGTGCGTCCCCGGAAGTTTGAAGTAGGTCAGCACGTGCTGAAACGTATTCTTCCACATCAGGTTGAAGCAAAAGGCAAATTTGCCCCGAATTGGCAAGGACCATTCATTGTGACCAGAGTATTATCGAATGGTGCACTATGCTTAAAAGATATTGAAGGCAAATGCATAGATATGGCGATCAATTCTGACGCGGTAAAGAGATATTATGCATAACTTTTTGAATGTTTGTATTTAGCATTATTTCGAAGATTGGAATGACAAAGGCAATTTATTCTTCTATCCAAACACTATACCATTTGCTTCCCCTTCGAGCCATATTTGTTTCTTTCCTACCTTCTCTTGGAATCAATGAAAATCAAATAAAAAAAAACATCACTATTATTTAGTGAACTACGTTTGACCTGATTCCTCAAAGAAGGATACGTAGGCGCCTCACGGCTCGGTCATAGGGTGCACAATATACATAATGTGCACAAAAAGAAACATCAAGCGACCCCAATCAAGAAACTGGGGCAAGAATTGTATTGGAAATAAGAAAAAGATTCCAAGAGTTGTAATTTTAAACCCATACCAGAACTGTTTAGCTTTTAATACCTTTTCCATTTCTAACCCCATACCAGAAAGACCTTTCGACCAATCTTAGAAAAATGCTGAGTCAAGCAAATGAAGATGGTTCATAACACTCTGGTACAAACAAGAAAAGAAAGTAAAAATGAGAGAGTCTTATAGGTGAAAACCCACACGGGCACTATAAGGCGACGGAAATTGAGAGAAAAGTAAAATGAGATAGTCTTATTGGTGAAAACCTTCGTAGGCACCATAAGGAGAAAAGGAAGTGAGAAATGAACAAATGAGGAAGGTTTATCGATGAAAACTCTTTGAGATATTGAAAGTCCAACAGGCCTGTAAAATGAAAAATGAAGTTGGATTACGGAAGTTCTGGGGGAAAACAAAAATGAGACAATTGAAAGGAGATTGATTAAAAGACTGGGTTGATTAATCCGAAATGCATACCCTGATCATTGGTGCCGGTAACTCCAATCAGATAAGTTTTTATTCTTTCTCCAACAGTCATCCAAACTTGGATTTTTCTTTTCATTCTATAATTGTCGAAATCAGCGTGTTTCGTCACTAATAATCTTACTTTTCTAAAAAGCTTTGAGATAAGTTTTAATCCAAACAAATAAGAAGGAATGTCAAGGTATACTACCAAGATTCAAGGTTATATGATACGGCCATGAAAGGTGGGAGATAAAAAATATGGGTATAAGAAAAGTGAAATCAAAAGTGGATCAGCAAAGTCAGAAGGGACATATGATTACAGTTAAAAGGGTTTGAAGGAAAACATACAGAGGGGAATCCTATAGTCGAAAATCAATTACAAAGACAAAACAATCTTTTTCAACCATTCCAACGCAATAAAAGAGAGACGAAGAGAAACCTCACCATCGGCAAGAATACCCCAGTTAACCACCCTGCTTTAAACTAACGAAGTTTTCTTTGATTTAAAACAGGGGCAAATACAATATTTGTGTCAGGAAATACCTGGTAAAGGATTAAAGAAGTCAGGCGTCCACCTGGAGAATGAGGATGAGAAAAGAAGAAGTCAGGCGTCCACCTGGAGAATGAGGATGAGAAAAGAAGAAGTCAGCCGTCCACCTGGAGAATGAGGATGGAGAAAAGAAGAAGTCAGGCGTCCACCTGGAGAATGAGGATGGAGAAAAAAAGAAGTCAGGCGTCCACCTGGAGAATGAGGATGAGAATTAAAGAAGTCAGGAGTCCACCTGGAGAATGAGGATGAGAAAAGAAGAAGTCAGGCGTCCACCTGGAGAATGAGGATGGAGAAAAGAAGAAGTCAGGCGTCCACCTGGAGAATGAGGATGGAGAAAAAAAGAAGTCAGGCGTCCACCTGGAGAATGAGGATGAGAATTAAAGAAGTCATGCGTCCACCTGGAGAATGAGGATGAGAAAAAGAAGAAGTCAGGCGTCCACCTGGAGAATGAGGATGGGAATTAAAGAAGTCAGGCGTCCACCTGGAGAATGAGGACAAAGAATTGAAGAAGTCAGGCGTCCACCTGGAGAATGAGGATAAGAATTGAAGAAATTAGGCGTCCACCTGGAGAATGAGGATGAGAAAAAAAGAAGTCAGGCGTCCACCTGGAGAATGAGGATGAGAATTAAAGAAGTCAGGCGTCCACCTGGAGAATGAGGATAAAGAATTAAAGAAGTCGGGCGTCCACCTGGAGAATGAGGATAAGAATTAAAGAAGTCAGGCATCCACCTGGAGAATGAGGATAAGAATTGAAGAAGTCAGGCGTCCACCTGGAGAATGAGGATGAGAATTAAAGAAGTCAGGCGTCCACCTGGAGAATGAGGATAAGAATTAAAGAAGTCAGGCGTCCACCTGGAGAATGAGGATAAGAATTGAAGAAGTCAGGCGTCCACCTGGAGAATGAGGATAAGAATTGAAGAAGTCAGGCGTCCACCTGGAGAATGAGGATGAGAAAAGAAGAAGTCAGGCGTCCACCTGGAGAATGAGGATGAGAATTAAAGAAGTCAGGCGTCCACCTGGAGAATGAGGATGAGAAAAGAAGAAGTCAGGCGTCCACCTGGAGAATGAGGATGAGAATTAAAGAAGTCAGGCGTCCACCTGGAGAATGAGGATGAGAAAAGAAGAAGTCAGGCGTCCACCTGGAGAATGAGGATGAGAATTAAAGAAGTCAGGCGTCCACCTGGAGAATGAGGATGAGAATTAAAGAAGTCAGGCGTCCACCTGGAGAATGAGGACAAAGAATTGAAGAAGTCAGGCGTCCACCTGGAGAATGAGGATGAAGAATTAAAGAAGTCAGGCGTCCACCTGGAGAATGAGGATGAAGAATTAAAGAAGTCAGGCGTCCACCTGGAGAATGAGGATAAGAATTGAAGAAGTCAGGCGTCCACCTGGAGAATGAGGATAAGAATTAAAGAAGTCAGGCGTCCACCTGGAGAATGAGGATGAGAAAAGAAGAAGTCAGGCGTCCACCTGGAGAATGAGGATGAGAATTAAAGAAGTCAGGCGTCCACCTGGAGAACGAGGATGAGAAAAGAAGAAGTCAGGCGTCCACCTGGAGAATGAGGATGAGAATTAAAGAAGTCAGGCGTCCACATAGAGAACGAGGATGAAGAAGTTAAAAAGAAGTCAGGCGTCCACCTGGAGAATGAGGATGAAGAAGTTAAAAAGAAGTCAGGCGTCCACCTGGAGAATGAGGATGAAGAAAGAAAAGAAGCAGTCAAGTCACCCACCTGGAGAACGAGGGAATGCAATTGAAGTGTTGAAATCAAAAGTCCGCTCATATGATAAAGGAGCACATTTAGAATCAATAAAACAGAGGAGTCCAACAAAATCCCCAGCAAGAAACAACAAGAGTCCCAAAAGAAAATACGGGACACAATGAAAAGGAATACGGAATAAGCCAAATGCCCAAGAGTCACCAAGATATCAAGACAACAAGAAACGCAAGGGCATGATCTAGATAAGATTTTTATAATTCCTGTACCATAATCTAGTTTAGTTTTTGTATTACCTTTGAAGTAAGGTGTAATAAGGAGGTCAGCAAGCAGTAAAAACAGCACGAAGCATCAGTAACATCACAGTCCCATGGTAGTCCCAGCTACCCAAAACTTCCCGAACTACATTGACCTGATTCCTTTATAGCCAAGGATATGTAGGAAACCTTTGAAGCAGAGGTTCGGTCAAATCTTTCAAAAAATGCTTCCCACGGAGTATTTGAATGGGCAAAAATCACTTGTATCCGCTCACTTTATCTTTGCATGAAAACTCTTCGAGTTTCCGCGCAAAGAGGTGCAGCTGTGAGCACGTGATTTTTGCCTTACGAAAACTACTCCAAAATAAATCAAAAAAAATAAATTAAATTTCTTTTACTGTGTAATTTTTGAATTTGCGTGGTGTTAAATATTTGTGTTATGTCCATAAATGTTTACTTTGTCATAATAAAATGAAAATTAAAATAAAATACATGTTGCATACATATAGGATTTAATTATGCATTTGAAAGATAATTTAAATAAAATCACAAAAAATATGCATTCGTTCTATTTTTAAATGTGTCGTTATGTGATTAATGTTATATCTACGTGTTAATGGTTATTAAAAGATAATTAGTATTATTGTAATGATAATTTTGTTTTTATAATTTTTGATTAGGATTTTATTAATTAATAATAAAATAAAATAAAAATATAAGTTAGAATATGAAAATCGGACCTGGATTAAAATCCAGGCCCAAACGAAATGAATCCCACAGCCCAATCCAACATCCCCCAGTCCGGTCCAATTCGAACAAGCCTAAACGACGTCGCATGAGGTACCTCAAATCTGAGCCGTTGATTCATTGCAATCAAACGGTCCAGTTCAGCCCCTGCATAAATAAAACGACAACGTTTAGGGCAACTAGATCTGAACCGTTCATCCATTTTGATCCCATGGTCTTAAAAACTCACCCAAACCCGATCCATTTCAACCCCAGGTTGACCCTTTCCCCAACTTAAATCAAACGATGTCGTTTGGATAAGTGGATTGATCTCAACCGTGCATCTTAATTGATCAAACGGATGAGATCAATCCACCCCACCCCTATATAAGTCCCAAGCCCCTACCCCGGCCCCTAACTGAACACCCCCCTCCTCTCACTGTTCATCATCGTCCCCAAACCCCACCCCTAACCCTAGCCGCCCTAGAATCCCACCGCCTGAAACCCGGCGGCATTAACGTCACCGGTCACCAAAATAGCACCCTAGAATCCCCGGAACAACCTCTACACAGATCTGACCTTAGTTTCCTTCGAATCAGACCCCAACTCTTCGAATATTAAATCGAAGGTGGGTCTGAAAACTCAAACCTTTCCAATGGCTTCCAAAATAACACCATAGATTCCCCTAACCACCCTAGGTATAGATCTGTTGTTTGTTTGGTTCGAATCCCCTCAGAACTTCTCGAATTTTCTTTTGAAGATTCGGACCAAACAAGAACAAACTCAGATCTGTTCTAAACTGACACCCAATGACCCCTAGGTTACCCTCATCCTTGTGTCGTATTTGGTCCCCCTCGAATCTGACCGGAAATGGTTAAGTCCCAAATCGAATCTTCAGGAACCCTAGAAATACCAAACTTCTGGATTCTATCCAAATTGATTAAAGATTGAGGTTTAATCAACCTTAGTCGAAGTATTTTCAGTAGAAAATACTTCGACTAAGGTCTGTTTGATTTCAAACAAAGTCCGAATCCAAGTTGAGTCCGAATCCAAGTTGAGTCCGAATCGGAATAAAATTGAAGGATTCAAAGGTATTTTTTCTATTTCTTATGAGTATTCTACATATATTATTATTTGTTTAATAACCTGTTAATTTTTCCTGTTTTTATTTTTTGATTAATTATGTCATCTTTGTCTCCTACCCGTCTACTTAATCCAAATATGAATTATTTCTGTTGGTTGTGATTGTTTACAATGTGTGTAATCGACTCGATTAAGTTCGTCGATTAGTTATATTATGAATTTTCATTTCTGAAAATGCTGATTGAAACAGTCTGTTTCTTTTTGTTTTAGACTGATTATGGACAAATGTTGTAAATAGTCAACTGATTAATACTAGTCAATTAAATCATGTTTGTTAGCAAATCAGTAAATTCAAATGTATAATGTGTATATATTGTTTTCTGAACAGGGCATTGTCAGTATACTGACAATGCTCTTGTGTTTGTTTGATCTTAATTCAATGTTGAAATTCAGTTTGACTTGTTATGTTGAATTCAGTATAATTTGTTGTGATATTAGGTTTAATTTCAATTTCACAAATGTTGGTTAGATACCATTGTGTTAGAAAAGTGCATTCTCAGTCAAGATTCAGTCCAGAACTTGATAGGATTGGTTATAGCTGTTTAATTCAGAAGGATAATCGATTTTGAACAGATTTTAAAATCTATTTTGTATCAGATTCTGATTTCCTTGAGGGCAGTAATAACAGTAAGCTTTCAGGGGTACTACTGGTAATGAAACAGTGAGGGTAGTAGTGTGCTGATAGTGGAGTGTTAGTGGCTTTTAATTTAATGGGGTAATGGGAAACAAAGGGTAATGGGCTGCTTAAAATCAGGATAGGATCATTTAAATTAATCAAAAGCAGTTTTTAATGGAAACTTGCTGATTTTAAAAGGAGAAAAGGGTCCAGGTAGCACTTAAAAAGAGGGGGCAGACCTGTATAAGAGGGGGGAATGGGGACTGACTTGAGAGAGAGCTTTCAGAGAGAGATTTTAGAAGATTTTAAGAGAGGAAAAAAATCAGATTTTAGGATCAGAAAAGAGAGAAAAACAGAACACAAGATCAGATTTTTAGAGAGAACCAAATTTAAATACAGACAGAGAGAAATCTGAAATAGAGAGAGATACATTGAGAAAAAATCAGAAATAGAAATCTGAAAATTGAGAAGAACAGAATCAGATAGAGAACAGAAGGAAAGAAAGAAGATCAGAAATAGTAAAAAGAATTCTACATCAGACACTAGTATTGAGGATGATTTTTGAAATTAAGAGCTTTTCAGTTTTCCTTTTCTAAAGTCTTAAAATCAGACATATTGTTCAGTTTAAAAATCTGAAACTTTTAAGAAGTCTTGTACTGTGGTTCTGAGTTCCTCGGGCCTTGTTTTGTTGACAAAATCTGTTGAACACTGGTATATTCTGCTGAATTTGTTACTGCTGCTACTGCTGAAATTTACTCCTCCTACCTTCATTTTCAGGTACATGTCTTTTAAATTTTATGTTGGAAAGAGATTCAACATGACAAATAAATAGAGTTTGAATTGTAATACTGTCTTCTATTCATTTGAGTTCTTTAGTTGAAAATTTCAGCTTTGGTTTCATGTTGGTTAACCAGTAGTGAGTTCGACTCGATGGCTACAAGTTAATTGTCTTGTTTTGAAATTCATATAAAACTTTGTAATAATGTTTTCCATGTCAAAATTTCATTAGTTTAGTTATCTTTGAGTGGTGTAAATAGGAAGCATGGCAGAAAGTTGGCTTTTATTTACACTTTATGGTATTGTTAGCTAGGTATAGCATAATATGGAAATATCAAGAAAAATATGCTATTAGTTTATTTTATCAGTTAGTTAATTGTTGTTTAAGGCTAGATGATGATTGGTTGCATTTTATTCATATATGGTGTAATAGTGATTATGATTAACATCAATAGTCGGAAGTTGCATTAGTATCCTCCGCTATGTTTGCAAATGTCAAAAATATGGCGAATAATGTTGTATGCAATATCACTTTATTAAGTTAATTAGGTAGATTTGTTCTCTTTCTTAAAATAACAAATGGCCTAGGAATGTTATAATGTGAAAGTTAGTAACAAGGGTTCACATAAATTGAGAATCCAATCGGTTTGATTATATATATATCTTACATTTAATCATAAGCATAATTAATTATATATCTAACATTTAAACATAAGCAGAATCAACAAAATAATTAGGCCTGTTAGATTAAAAGTAAATATATGAGAATAAGATGAGATGTACAAGCACAAATTGCAACACTTTATATCAATGGTAATTAGAAGTAGAATTTGCACTAAATAAAAATAATGAAAGTTTCTTCAAAAAATATTTCTTTCCTTCATCAATTATTTTAGTTTCATATGCAATTCATCCTTTGGTATATGTATATGTGTTGTATTTGTGAAGAATAGTATTAATTCTATTTTTATTCTTTATTTTGAACTTGAATAGTCTGGATGAACATAAATTATACGCGGAAATTATAATCGACGGGCAACATTTAATAAATTGTGAATTCTTTTCAAGAGTTCAAGGGTATCTTAAATGGATATTTCTCATGATATAATAAACAATTTGGGGAAAGTCCATAATATTATTAACAAAGATTTTGCGCAATCAGGGATGCGTTCGCGCACCCTGATTATATTTTTAAAAGCAAAAATTCGGATTATGCGTACGCGCAATTTCGAGCGAATATTTAATAAAAAAAACGAATTTCTTTGGAAAATATTAAATTTATTTCATAAATGGATTATGCTTGGACAGGGGTCCTTCTTCTTATGGATACCAGCACTGGTTCCCGATAAAGCCTCATAAATGGATCCAATAATTGCATTGAAGGCACCTATTGGTTCGGTCTAGTCTGCATCGTTTGTGTCATCATCCATCTCATCATCAAAATCTTGATGGGCATTCATCTGTGCATGCAGACATTCATTATTCCAATGTGGTCCGCCGCAATGACGGCATCCTGAAGGGGGTTTTCTCCCCCGATCATTGTTATTTAATGCAACTCTATTGCTACCTGAGGAGGGAGCCTTAGCTTTGGTTGCACTCAGATCTCCCCCCTTCTGCTAGGGCTACCATTGCTAGGTTGGCCTCCTTTGTATCCTGCTCGGGCAGGCGGTTGAGGCCTATCTGTCATGACCCAAAATCCACTAAGGGTCGCGATGGTGACGAACACTACTCTCAGGCAAGCCAACCAAAATACTTAATTAAATTCTCGTTTTAATAATTTTGAAAATTGTGATTTTCCTTCAATTTTATCAGTAAAAGATAATCATTTCAAATCAAATATGAATGTTAAGCAGTTAATACAAGATACCTCATAATCATCCCAGAACCCTGTGTCACAAATGCATAAGCATTTACTAGGGAATGAAATAAAATACAGTAACTGTCCGGAATACAAGGTGGACAGTAATGAAAACAGCGTAAAATACTCTGAAGGGGACTCTGCTGGTTGCGGGTCGTCTCGATAAATGCAGCTCACCTAAGTCTTTGTATCAACCATTCCGCTATGCCACTAAGGCCTCATTTGTTTTTTTTTAAGATTAAGACGTCTGAATCTTAATACACATCTGAATATCAAGATGTGTATTAAGATTAAGACGTCTTAATCTGAATACACCTCTGAATATATTAAGATGTGTATTAAGATCTGAATAGAAATAATTAAGACTGCTTGATTTTTAACATCTGAATGTATAAAATTTATATTTATTTGAATTAATAAATATAAAATTCAAATGAAATACTAACTAATCTAATATTTTATCAATAAAATATATAGTTTTTTAAAATATGATAGTTGTTGGTGGTGATGGCTAACGGGTGAATACCGACTAAAGGCGGTGGTTGGTGGTAGTTTTGGTTGATGAATAATTGAGAATGGTGGTGGTGGACGATGATAGTTAATAATGATGGGTGGTGGTGGTAGTACTTGTGACTGAGTAAGGTGGTGGGTGGTGGTGGTAAGTTATAATGATGGACATTGCCGGCTGTGGTTGTTGATGTTGATGGGGTGGTCAGTTGTGGTACTTGAGTTGGATGAGTATTGATTGTGGGTGAGAATGATATATGGTGGTCGGAGTGGTGGGGATAGTGGGTGGTGATGATCGATAATGGTGGCGACTATGATTGAAGATGGTGGTGGCGTGGTGGTTGTTGAGTACGGTGGTGGTGGCATGGTGGTTGTTGATAATGGTAGGCGATGACAATTAATAATGAATATGTGATAGCATCTTAATGAAATTAAGTCTCTGTTATAGATCTTAATCATACAAACCTATTCAGACCCATTAAGTGGTTGTAAATTAAAAAAAAAACACTTAATGATTAAGATTTAGACCTCCATTAAGTGCAAACAAATGAGGCCTAAGCCACTATCCACATATGAACCTGTGCAACAAAAATACACGGCAAGTATAGTATGAGTACGAAAACAACATGCACCTAATGAATATCCCGTCTAATCTCGAAGAAGTAGAGACGAGAGGTCGACTTCGACACTTACTAATGGTCCAATGATAATATAGTAAAAATGTGAGGAGATCAGGGAATTTAATAAAACAGCAATTATAAATCATAAAGCCAGATAGCAGGTAAACAACTTCCCAAATAAGAATAGATTTCCAAAGATTTACTTTTCATTATCTTTATCAATTTCTCCGGCCAGGAAAGGCAAATGTCAACATTTATAAATCTCAAGCAACAATACAAGCATACGCATATCATGTCGAGGTCGTACAGCCCGATCCAACATAAATGTAAAATGTGCACTGCCGAGGGTTGAACGACGCGAACCATAGATACATCTATTACCTCACTCGCGAATCATCCATGTGACGTGGTCAATATGAAATAAACAAATACCCTGCTCGCAAATCATTCATGCAACGCAGGTACACATAGAATCGCATATTCAAATAGTTAATCCAGACTTCATCAGGGAACAACTATCCAAGGAAAATTCAATTCTCTTTTAGCGATTCAAGAAAATGAAGTTTAATCCCTTTTAGAAATTTATTTACCAATTCGATAACATTTAAGCAATTTAAATCGTCAAT
The DNA here is from genome assembly GCF_000715075.1 of Nicotiana tabacum. Lineage (NCBI taxonomy): Eukaryota > Viridiplantae > Streptophyta > Magnoliopsida > Solanales > Solanaceae > Nicotiana > Nicotiana tabacum. Next base: position 163,670,168 of record NC_134085.1, on the reverse strand, counting down.
AGGATTACAAATATTTCCAAGCACATTAAGTTTTTGGGTCCTAGACTATCCGGACAATAGCATAATAATAGCTACGCACGGACTCTCGCCACCTCGTGCATACGTAGCCCCCACAAATAGGAGCACATCATCAATTAACTCACCTATGGGGATAATTCCCTCTTACAAGGTTAAAAAGGAGACTCACCTCGCTCCGAAGATCTATAACCGGCATTCCACGCTCTTTTGAAGACTCGAATCAATGCACAATGCTCCAAAACTAGCCAATAATTATGCAAATCCATTAATATATGTTCAATTACTCATTACAATATGATTTATAACAATTTCTAACCCCGATCGAAAAGTTGACAAAATTGCCCTTGGGCCCATGTGCCCGGATTCCTAAATTTTTCGAAGATAAAGTTTACCCATGAACTCACGAACTTAACTATATTATTTTCTCTTAATTTTATACCCAAAATTATGGTCAAAATTCAAGAATATCAATTTTTTAGATTTTCCCTCAAACCCCAAGTTTCTAGAAATTTTCATGCTCAAATCCACACATAATCAAAGTATTTAACTCAAGATAGGTGGGGTTAGCTTACCTTGTCGTTGATGATGAAAAACCCAACTTGAAGCTCCCCAAAATCGTCCACGCCAAGTGAAAAAAGGGGGAAAATGACCAACCCCCCAATTTTTAAAGATCTTACTGCCTCCAGCACTTCCGCACCTGCGATCTCTTGACCGCTTCTGCGATCTTGCAGGTGCGTACCAATTGCCGCTTCTGCGGTCTGGGGCTCCCAGCCCATTTCTGCTTCTGCGCTCCTTCTTCCACAAGTGCGGTCCCGCTTCTGCGGTCCCAGCCTTCCCCCTTTACCACCGCATCTGCGTCCTATTGGCCGCTTCTGTGGCTCTGCACCTGCGGCCAAAACTTCACAGGTGCGGTCATACCAGATATTAGCTGTTTCAGCTATTCTTTCCAACCCCAATTCAATTTGTTAACCACCCGGAATTCACCCGAGGCCCCCAGGGCCTCGTCCAATCACACCAACAAGTCCCAAAACACATTACGGACTTGCTCGAGGCCTCAAATCATATCAAACAATGCTAAAATCATGAATCAACCTCCAATCCAAGCTTAATGAACTTTAGAAATTCAAACTTCTACATTCGATGACGAAACCTATCAAATCACGTCCGATTGACCTTAAATTTTGCACACAAGCCATATTTGACATTACGGACCTACTCCAACTTCTGGAATCGAAATCCGACCCTAATATCAAAAAGTCAACTCTCGGTCAAACTTCCCAAAAACCTTCAAATTCCTATCTTTAGCCAAATGACTCCAAAATGACCTACGGACCTATGAATTCACTTCTGACCGCACTCCCAATACCAAAATCACCATATGGAGCTATTCCCAAACTCGGAATCCTAAACGGACATCGATAACACTGAAATGCACTTCAACCCAAACTTATGAAATTTCTTCCAAAATGCTAACTTCCACAATAGGCGCCGAAATATTCCCGGGTCTTCCAAAACCTGATCCGGGCATATGCCCAAGTTCGAAATCATCATACGAACTTGGTGGAACCTTCAAACCCCGATTCCGAGGTCGTTTACTCAAAAATCCAACCTTAGTCAATTCTTTCAACTTAAAGCTTCAGAAATGAGAATTCCCTTTCCAAATCAACTCTGAATTTCCCGGAATTCAATTGCGACCACGTGTACAAGTCATAATACCTGAAGTGAAGATGCTTATGGCCTCAAATTGCTGAACGGCACACTAGAGCTCAAAATGACCGGTCGGGTCATTACATTCTCTCCCACTTAAACATATGTTCGTCCTTGAACGTGCTAAGAAATGCACTGGAGTTGCCCAAAATCACTGTTTAACACCTCAAGCACCTACCCGTGCTACCACAACTCAGCTGGGCACCCTAGCTCGATCAATATGAAGATATTTTTTTCCACTTAGGCAGATAAGCCTTAGAGCCCAATTCCAACATACGAAATTCTCTGCCAGGCCTATTTCCAATATACGAACACCGTATCAATCACCACATGATGTACCAGAACATGAATGCATACCCTTGCTGAATTCACACCTTGCACCGCTTTATTCACAGAACAACAATAACATTCTCTGAGCATAATAGTCAAAATTCCAGGAATCTGATGCTCCCATTGCACCTCATGACATATATAGGTCTTGCTCTAACTCTTACAATACCTCCACGACAGAAGAGATGTGTAGAATTTCATAACCAACTCCTGAATCATCAAATCATTGGGTATATACTCCTGACAAGAACCATTACCTCATTCTGAACCAAATAGTGGTCTTTGCTCCTTAATATACTTCATATAATCAGATTGCAATGATCCTAAATCCAATGATCTCGTCTCACCCAGTACAAACTGCTCAGGCAATAAGCCACAATGTTCCAATAGGCTACCAATTCGAACGCGATACAAAAGGAAAATGAACCTTGAAAAGGAAATCTAATTACCCCGCTTGTGAATCAATCATGCATGTGATGCGGTCAACATAACTAAACAAATATCCCGCTCGCGAATCATACATGCGATGCGGGCACACAGCTAATATGAGCTTTCTTCAGAAAAATAGGAAACAAAACCCATAAAAACAGATGCGGGAAACTGTACTCAACATCACATTGTTGCGACGCGCAACCCGATCCAAACAACATACCCATGGCAGCGTGCCACCCGATCTACACATAAAATTCACAAAGGAGTTACACACCGAGATAGATTGATCATTATATCAAAATACCGAATGTCAGTCACCAGTATGTCAAGTGCATAATACCATCCATGGGGAGACATATAGTGCTATAAGCTACAAACTCAAGCACAACTGAGGTACGATATACAATCTGAATCTCAAGAGCCATTCTGCTCATATAACACCATCGCTATGCGGAACCTCAACACGTAAAAAATTCACCAAGCCATCTCACAACTCATGCGGCGCGATATATCATTACATGAAATAGCTGACGACGAAATAACACCCCGACTACTCTTCCATAAGGAGCGCATTGCTGAAATGAACACATCTGGCCTGATATAGAGCCTATATTCATATTTAACTCCATTCACAGACCTCAAGCCGATTTTTATCATACCGAACTAGGCCAATAATCTTTCCGGGGCCCATAATGACCTTTTTTTTTCATAACACACAAGAACAACCATCGTAACCAGAGTAATCCTCCACAGTCCATAACCCAATAAACCAAGTGCCCTCCAGGCATCAATTCTCAATTTAACGACATCACTACAATCTTCATACTTGGTTTAACATCTTCAATCAATCAAGCGACTTTATGCCACACTTATACAACCTTCCCGCGGGGCACGCTCCCACAACCTTCCGTAACAAATAACATGTCTGTACATCCAAACTACCAGCCGCACTAACGCTGAAAAGCGATCAAGAATCCTTAACCAGGATGCAAAGCCTTTTTCACAAAGCACCAATCTCAGGTGACGCTGAGGACAATACCAACTTATTTTAAACATCGAAACTCTCTTCCTGCTCATCCGAGCCCGTGACATCCTTGTCAACACCGAACTGCAACCTTGATCCTTACTTTCAAATTTCATACCGCTCACTGCACCTAACAAGCCAATATGTGATAGTACAAGAATTTCATCATAACTCCTGAACCACTATTAGGGTAAACACTTCATCACATAGAAACTTTTTACTTAACTTATTCTAAGAGAACCATAGCTACAGGCGAGTGAATTCTCATAACCGTAGAACATTCAAATACTCAAGTAGTGGTCTAAACCACCATGACCCTTCCGAGATCTGCCTATACATAACAAGGCCATAATACTTGAATACTTCCAAATAAAATCAATTACGGCGACCGTCAAGCCTCGCACGTACCGCTACAAATCACCTGCATAACTTAATCATGTTGAAGGAACTGATCACCACCACCATTATGCTAATTCAACCATGGCTAATCAATCTAACTTCTTCTAATTCATCCTTAACTTGCCTTAGAGATAATAATAGCTCCATTCCTTACATCACCAACCTAAATCCGCACTCATCTTGAGTAACCCCATTCCACGAGACCATATTGTCTCCAACCCCATGAACCGTTTCACACCCTCCTTGCACGCACATTCGCATCTTCACCTGATACACCCATTTTGATAATTCCTCTACGAATCTGAAGTCTTTTTCTCATTTTCCTCCCATGATACACTGCAAGTTGAAAATATCATAGAATATTCCGAGCCTCTTATCATAATCTTCTACAAAAGCTTGATTCTTAACCATAATTATGGACTCGAAACCCTTAGGCACCATACTTTAACCTTTGAATCTACTAGGACCGTTATTCACATGAACACCCATCTCCACGAAGCACCCGACTGAATCGCTTCCCTTGTAAATCACCTCTATATGAAACATAAATCCCGAATCTTCCCAAATCCCGAACATGAGCCAATAAGGCCAACTATAGCACACCTTTAAAAATTCCTTCACTCAAATTACTACTTAAATTCTTTCCCTTAGCTGAAATAACTCACCAATATGCTGGTAATCCTAAACCTTACAAATAAACGACTATGCAATCCAACTGTAGGCGGTGGGACTCTCCCACTTAGCTTGAAGCCACTATTACACATCTCTGAAACCCACAAAGATTCTTTATTTCTTACTGACATGACCTTACGAAATTATACCACCAGATTCCTCGAAATCCTTCCATTAGCACTTCATGAATACCCTAAATTTCCATCAACATTCACATATTCGACCTCTTACCGGAATGGCCAGTAAAATCCTCCGTAGAAGCTTCGCCAACCATGCGACCGCTAGCCTACTCACAGGGAATAACCCACCTGTGGAAATCACTTTCCGACATCTTCCAACGCTGTTGCACGGGGTACAATCACTACGACATCAATAACCCATTCTGAGTCTGAGCTCACTCTCTAGTTGCACAAGTACATTTACCCCTCGTGGACATCAATTAGATGTGCGGCAACATCTTTCCAATTCAAAGTTATGTTGTATCCTTATTCATTTCAAGTAGCTCTTTTCCGTTATATCAAATCTCCTGCCGCATAATAGCCCGTGCTCCAAATTAAATCTGTAGGCCCCAATCACCAATCTCTAAAATTCCCAAATCATTCCAAACTCTCCTCAAGATGCGCGGTCATCCTACCACCAAGCCCCTATGCAACTCCGTCGCTCTCCCACTTTGGCGGAACTCACTCCTTTAATCGACTACTCGACCTTTGCTTCTTAAACTTGGCCTTCTAGAAATTTTAACCACCGCCTAACACTCCCCACATGTCCTTCCTCATCCTTTGCCGCTCAGTTATTGCCTTAAATAAAATCTATCTTCGTAACACTTGAACTCACATATCGCTACTAACTTTAAACCTCTCCGAAGATTTTTTTTCTCGAGCCGTCAGCATTAGAAACACCAATTCAATCCAGAACCACCGCACCTCGCGATATCTAACAGTCATTTCTCCAATATTATTTCATAATATCTTACCCCAAAGACGAATTGTAGAAGACCATAAGACCGGCGAACTTAACACATTCAATCGCGGACGACGACACAACATCGCAGATGAAAATCCTATCACGCTTGAAATCATCAAGTCTTGTTACTCCATCACTCCAAATCTGGACGTCCCTAGGCCAATTGCTTTTCCTCTGCCGGAAATAAAATATCAGATCTCTAAATTGTGCACTGGGTAGGCTTCCTTTCAAATCATTCACTGCCCCAATACATAGGCAAGTATCCTGCTATCAAGTCATTACTGTTCGATAACCAATCGTGAGCATCATAGCAACCTGTGCATAGCCTCTAAGCTCTTAGAAGCACAACTACCGAGCCGAAATGATAGAAAAATCCTTCCGCAAGGCGATGATAATAGCCCAATCAACTATACCGGGATAAACATCCTGCACCACGTCCGTAGTACCATTACAATTCATCAATTCTCGATTTATAAAAAGCAATTCGCATCGCGTAAGGTTGAGTAGGAAGGAAACAAGGGCATAAGCCTCAAGGAATCAAACCGCACGATGAGGAATCAAGAAGGGAATTGTTCCTAACAGCCCTGTAGCCTCTCAAAGATAACTACAGACGTCTCTGTACCGATCCGCAAGACTCTACTAGACTTGCTCATGACTCATGAGACCTAAGGGAACCTAGTGCTCTGATACCATGTTGTCACGACCCAAAATCCACTAAGGGTCGGGATGGCATCGGACACTGCTGTCAGGCAAGCCAACCAAAATACTTAATTAAATTCTCGTTTTAATAATTTTGAAAACTATGATTTTCCTTCAATTTTACCAGTAAAAGATAATCGTTTCAAATCAAATATGAATGTTAAGCAGTTAACATAAGATACCCCGTAATCATCCCAGAACCCGGTATCACAAGTGCATGAGCATTTACTATGGAATGAAATAAAATACAGTAACTGTCCGGAATACAAGGTGGACAGTAATGAAAACACCATAAAATACTCTGAAGGGGACTTTGCTGGCTGCGAGTCATCTCGATAAATACAGCTCACATAAGTTTCTGTATCAACCATGTCGCTATGCCACTAAGCTACTAGCCACATATGAACCTGTGCAACAAAAATGCACAGCAAGTGTAGTATGAGTACAAAAACAACGTGTACCCAATTAGTATCCCGTCTAATCTCGAAGAAGTAGAGGCGAGAGGTCGACTTCGACACTTACTAGTGGTCCAATGATAATATAGTAAAAATATAAGGAGATCAGGGAATTTAATAAAACCACAATTATAATTCATAAAGCCAGATAGCAGGTAAACAACTTCCCAAATAATAATGGATTTCCAAAGATTTACTTTTCATTATCTTTATCAATTTCTCCGGCCAGGAAAGGCAAATGTCAACATTTATAAATCTCAAGCAACAATACAAGCATGCACATATCATGCCGAGGTCGTACGGCCCGATCCAACATAAATGTAAAATATGCACTGTCGAGGGTCGAACGGCATGAACCATAGATGCATCTATTACCCCGCTCGCGAATCATCCATGCGACGTGGTCAACATGAAATAAACAAACACCCTGCTCGCGAATCATTCATACGATGCAAGTACACATAGAATCACAAATTCAAACAGTTAATCCAGACTTCATCAGGGAACAACTATCTAAGGAAAATCCAATTCTCTTTTAGCGATTCAAGAAAATGAAGTTTAATCCATTTTAGAAATTTATTTACCAATTCGATAAGATTTAAGCAATTTAAACCGTCAATAGGATTACAAATATTTCCAAGTACAACATATTTTTGGGTCCTAGACTACCCGGACAATAGCATAATAGTAGCTATGCACGGACTCTCGTAACCTCGTGCGTACGTAGCCCTCACAAATAGGAGCACATAACCTATTAACTCACCTATGGGGACAATTCCCTCTTACAAGGTTAGGAAGGAGACTCACCTCACTCCGAAGATCCATAACTGGCATTACACGCTTTTCCAAAGACTCAAATCGATGCACAATGCTCCAAAACTAGCCAATAATTATGCAAATCCATTAATATATGTTCAATTACTCATTACAATCCAATTTATAACAATTCCTAACCCCGATCGAAAAGTTGACAAAATTGCCCTCGGGCCCACGTGCCCGGATTCCTAAATTTTTCGAAGATAAAGTTTACCCATGAACTCACGAACTCAACTATATGATTTTCTCTTAATTTCATACCCAAAATCGTGGTCAAAATCCAAGAATATCAATTTTCTAGGTTTTCCCTCAAACCCCAAGTTTCTACAAATTTTCATGCTCAAATCCGCACATAATCAATGTATTTAACTCAATATAGGTGGGGTTAACTTACCTTGTCATTGATAATGAAAAACCCACTTGAAGCTCCCCAAAATCGTCCACGCCAAGTGAAAAATGGGGGGAAATGACCAACCCCCCAATTTTTAAAGATCTTACTGCCTCCAGCACTTCCGCACCTGCGGTCTCTTGACCGCTTTTGCGGTCCTGAAGGTGCGTACAAGATCGTCCGATTGACCTTAAATTTTGCACATAAGCCATATTTGACATTACAGACCTACTCCAACTTCTGGAATCGAAATCCGACCCCGATATCAAAAAGTCAACTCTCGGTCAAACTTCCCAAAAACCTTCAAATTCCTATCTTTAGCCAAATGACTCCAAAATGACCTACGAACCTCTGAATTTACTTATGAACATGCTCCCAATACCAAAATTACCATATGGATCTATTCCCAGACTCGGAATCCTAAACGGACATCGATAACACTGAAATGCACTTCAACCCAAACTTATGAAATTTCTTCCAAAATGCTAACTTCCACAATAGGCACCGAAACATTCCCGGGTCTTCCAAAACCTGATCCGGGCATAAGACCAAGTCCAAAATCATCATACGAAGCTGCTGGAACCTTCAAACCCCGATTCCGAGGTTGTTTACTCAAAAATCCAACCTTAGTCAATTCTTTCAACTTAAAGCTTCAAAAATGAGAATTCCCTTTCCAAATCAACTCCGAATTCCCCGAAATTCAATTCCGACCATGCGTACAAGTCATAATACCTGAAGTGAAGCTGCTCATGGCCTCAAACTGTTGAACGACGTGCTAGAATTCAAAACGACCGATCGGGTCATTACACTATCCTTTCGAGTTTCCACTTGATAGTCCCCAAGGCATTCATCTACTTGGATCGCCTTGGGTAGGGTATCTACCATTTGTCTTTGCAGCTCCATACGAGCATAAGGTTTCAACCTTTCTAAGAAAGTGAAGAGCTTGTCTTTGTCCCCCATGTCGCGTATGTTTAGCATGAGCGTGGAGAATTCATGCACGTAGTTTTGCAATGATTTGGTCTAGCGGAGCTCCCGTAGCTTTCTCCTTGCATTGTATTCAATATTTTCGGGGAAGAACTATAGGCGTATGGCTGCCTTCAGTTTTTCCCACGTCTCGAGAGCATCTTTACCGGCCTTGATGGCTTTGTATTTCACCTGCCACTAGAGTTTAGCATCACCATGAAGATACATGGCAGCAGTTGCTACCTTCTTAGCTTCTTCCAAGCCCCCCAGGACATCAAAGTACTGTTCGATGTCGAAGATGGTTTTCCACTTCTTTGGCATTTCGAACTCCACTATATGGCTTTGGCTCAGGAATTTTCAATTTTTGTGTTGCGGGGGACGAGGTTCACAGCACCCCTGATTTGGTTTCCGCGTCCTCGAAGAAGGCCTTGTAAAGCAGCGTTGACAATATTGAGTTGGCCTATCAAGTTGTCAATAGTTTGTTGCATGACAGTCACCTTGTCTGCCTTTTGTGACCTGTAGGCTAAATTCTTGGTACGCTTCTGTTGGAGGCTCTTGAATTTGCCAAAAATTTTGGCTGCCTTTGTGGCTGCCATTTGCCGGTCTCTTTCAGAGTCGCGACTGATGTTTTCTATGTCAACTTCGGCCTGGAGCATTCTGCTGTCCAGGTCATCCAACCTTTGCACTAGGCCAATTCTTATTTCAGGCACCATATCCACGATAGGCCGTAATACGTCAACCGTCTCTTCAAGGGCCGCAATGCGGTCCCCATGATTCACCATGGTCAGAAATGGTGGTAATGGCTATATGTTCCCTCGTCTGATATCAAGCCTATGCTCTGATACCAACTGTTATGCAGCGCCTTCTTGAGATTCCTTGGAAGGGCGACGTAAGGCTAAGCAACTGATATCAGTGTAGTCACTATTCACCAACTGAGGTCCCCTCTGCTAGACGAGATTGTCAGTGTCGTACGAGAAAATTAATCAAGAACAATTGAGAGAACATAAATGAGAATTGAGAATGAAAGAAAGCTTGATTGCATTAATGAAAGTTATTACAGAAAAGCAATGCGGTGTTAAGGGGGGGAGACACCAGTATAGAGAATTGTTTGCTTGCTAGAAAGTTTGATTTCTTGATCCCCCCTAATAGTGCTTAAAAAAAATAAAGCAAAGTTACAAGACTAGACTTAACTAATCTAGAGAAACATAATGAAAGTACATGAAATAAAACTACTCTATATTTACAATGAAAAGAACTTAGTTTTCTACAAGGAAGAAACAGGTTTGTTGTCAGCAACATTGTCTTTGGCTTCACGGTCTATGCGCGTGGTGTTGTCTGCGTGTGCGGCCCTATTGGCATCTGCCTGCGGCTGGGCGCTGGCGAGGGATATCAGTGGGGAGACAGAGGCACATGCGCGCTTGTCACTTAGCGCAGCCAAGACCACAGGACCGTCCGTGGCGCTAGGTGTTGGGAGGCTTGCTAGGATGCCACGGGGCGCACCCAAGGGGTCATGGGGCATGGCTGGAAAGCCGCCCATGACAGTACTCTCTTCACAAGGAGATCTTTACTTTGACTCAAGGAACTCATCTGTGTGAATATACTATTCAAGGTTGAAGGATTTATGGGATGAGTATGATTCAATGATGCCATCTCCTTCATGTGACTGTGAGAAATCAAAGGATTTTGCAGTGCATTTGCAATATCACCGCCTATTACAGTTTTTAATGGGACTGAATGAAGGTTATAGTTGTTAGGTGTTTGTCCAGATTTTCTTTCCATATTTGGTTTTCCTATTTCCACAACATATTTACCATAATAGGGTTTATCTTTTCCTAGAAGGAAAATATAATTCTTTCATATTTGGCTAGTCCCTTTTCTTGTAGGAAAATATTTGGAGTTCTATAAATTGAAGATTCGTCCTTCTCATCCAGTAGCATTCACAATATTGCTATATAGGGTTTGAGAGTCATATTTAGGGGGAGAACTTTAAGGGACAAGTGTTTTACTAGTAATGACTCTGAACAAAAACACACGCACAAGTGTTTTCAACAACTTTAAAAAGATAATAAAAAGAAAGACCAATCAGTAGCTTTTCTTTTTTACTTTCTTAATTTGATGGTTCAAAAATTCAAAGAAGCTAGCTTGGTGAACATCAGATGGTATCTATTTTGCTTCCTTCATGTGGTAATGATATTTATCTTGACTCTTTTTATTAAGAGGAAATTAAGATGGGCAACGTATTAAATAACTCCCTAACCGATGTTTCATGTCAAAAGTGCATGCCAGAAAACATTAGAGATCGCTAAATATAGAATTTAAACTATTTGTTGATTACAATATAATGGAGGCAATCTAGTTAAGACCAACAAAATATATATTTTGAAAACTTCCTTTTTTGTCTTGTCAGTATCACTACCCCTGAAATATCAACTTGAGTAATGTTACTTAATATTTAATCTCATATTAATACTTTATATTGGTGAACTCGAATTCTACAAGTAGTACGACGTATTAGCATCCAACTTATTTAATTCGACAGTTCGCTCTATAATTTATCATTTATGGACATTGATAAAATACATCCGTTTAGCAACACCTTAGGATGGCATAGTCTTAAAAGTGAAGGGCAAGGTTCCAATTTATCTAGTTTAGTCAAGAAAATTCGGACTGATAATAGAAAAGATTCTCTTTAATTAAGCAAAATATATAGTCTATTTTCTGTATAGAGCTTACACGGTGATTAGTACGCATACTCCTTATATCTTACTCAAAATAATAATTATTGTATTTCTTTAGTTTTTAGTTTTATTTTAAAGGCGTAAAGACGACACGTCATACTTGTGTTTTAGTAATAAAAAGCGATTATGAGACAATCTAAAAGTAAAATGAAATTGAGTAGATATGATATACGCCATGATTGGCAAGAGTGACGTCATGAAATTAATATCGAGGGTCATGCGTGTATATTAAGGTGCAATGAGTATTCGATCTCTTTTGAAACAAGAAGGGTAAAAAATTAAAGAAAAATTACTTGTGCAAGAATCAGAGGGGGAATTAATTAGTCCACTAATTATCTCTAGTAGAGAGATTAACAATAATGGGGAGAGGGAAAGTAGAATTGAAGAGAATAGAGAATCAAACGAGCAGGCAAGTTACCTTCTCCAAGAGAAGAACTGGCTTACTTAAAAAAGCATTTGAGCTTTCTATTCTCTGTGATGCTGAGGTTGCTCTTCTCATTTTCTCTCCCTCTGGCAAAGCTTACCAGTTCGCTAGTCATGAGTAAGTCTTATTTTTATTTTAATCTCCCTTTTTAGGGGCGTTCTTTGGGTTCATATTTTCTAACGTAGTAATATTTACTTGATTCGAGGGTCTATCAGAAATAACGTCTTTATCAGATCCTGGTCTATGCGATTTCACTGAGTATGTTTTTGTTGTTGTAACGTACGTTTACTTATAGTTATAAAAGTCCAAGTCCAGTAATTACTTTCTATTTCCTGAGGTATAACCAGTTTATTTCATTTATAAACTATAAAAGTAACTAATATAAATCCGTTAGGAATTAAGGTTTTGTTGAGAAATTATTTTGTTAAAAGTTTAAGGGTTTCAGGTTTCTTACGGAGTGTTAATTAAAGACCATTAATTAATAAAAAGCAGGCCAAACAAAGGCAAAGTATTCTGTAAAAGTTTGCATGTACAAAGGGGGAAAATCATCAAACTTTTGCTTCATGGGTTATTGGATTATACATGTTCTATTTTTTGTAACGAAATCAGATTAATTAATATTGTTTTATTAATGGATGCAGCATTGATAGGACCATTTTAAGGTACAAGAATGAAGTTGGATTATCCAAAAGTACTAATGATCAAGGCTTCAGAGCTACGGAGGTAATTAATTTCTTCTTAATTCAACTTCTTTTAAGCGCCATAATGGAAAAGATATATAGTATAAACCAAGCAACATAGTTAGAGTAAATTTTATTATTTATATTTAATTTTTCTAACACTACTCTATGGAACTTTGTCACCATATATTAGTTTGATAAACTTTGACGAGTACTCTGCTTCTCATCGATTAGGTCCGGAGGTTTGAGATTGAAGACATGACCAGAACAATAGATGAACTTGAAGCCAGAGATAAGTATGTTTAAACTAGCGTTTGAACATATATTTGGTTGAAACTTGAAAAAATGAGTTCTTGAAGACAAGATGAAAAATAATTTTTGAAAATTGAAATTGTGTCTGGACATGCATTTTACTTGAAAAGAACTTGAAGTTTTGTGAGTAAAAAACTTCAAAACCGCTCTAAAGTTGTTTTTGGGATATGAAAATTTTGTTTTCAAAATATTACATAAAGAGGTGTTGATATCTCTACAATATGAGGAATGGAGTCTTCAGCAAGTTCATACAAGAACATATATGATAGTAACGTGAGTAACTTCAATAAAAATTCATTTTGGGGGGGGGGGGGGGGTTGGGGGGGAGGGGAGGGAATGGTATTAAGCTATTGCTCAGTTTTCATACTTTTGTATAGGTTCAATATGCTAATTCAGAAATGTCATGTATGAGCGTATACATCTTGCTATATATCCAATTGTATATAAATATATTCTGGGCAGGCATTTTGCTGGAGAAGATATATCAACTCTTGGTATGAAAGAATTGAAGCAGTTGGAGCGTCAGCTGAGAATTGGGGTTGAACGCATTCGTTCTAAAAAGGTGTATATGAAATAAGAGTGATCAGTAACTTAATAGTATATTTTTTAAATTGATTTCCACCAAATTCGTGATAATTGGTGAGCTACATCTAATTAGTTTATTTTTACTTTCATGTAACAGAGGTGTATCATTTCCGAACATATCAACTGGCTTAAGAGACGGGTGAGAATCTAATACGAGCGATATATATTTAGAGAATCTAATTTAATTGAAAATTTACAACAAAAAAATAATTAATTTGAAAATGTTTATGGAAAAGATGGGGCTCGTTAATTTTTTCTTGAATATTTTTGTATTAGACAACAGTTTCTAAATAAATCAGTGCAGAAATGTTAATCATTTAGAAATTAACAGAAGACATTTATCTAATTTAAAAGAAAAGAACTATTTTTAGTAATTAACTTCTGTTTATTCATCTTGTATGCAGCATAAAATCCTTCATGAGGAGAACATCCATCTCCAAAAGCAAGTGAGTAATGCTTACAATAGTACCACATAGTATTTCTTAATATTTCAATATTTGGTAGGGTTATATATGTTTTGGTCGTGTTTAAGTTTAAACTACCTAGTATTCTCAAATTCCAGAAGTAGCCCTTATTTGCGCAGTAACGTCTATCTGATGTATTGCAAAACTGAAAAAAAGAACAAGGTTAATAACATAGATCTCCTCTAGGTTTAATGAAGAACCATTTTACTAAAAATAGTTGATATATCTTTAACTGCCTGATACCTTTAATCCTTTATAGTTGATTTTGGTAAATTTTGTATGTCTCCAAATTTAACTATTTTATTATTCCAAAATGCACAGGTAAGGTTGCATGAGCTACGTGAAGGTGAAGGGAGCTCAACCATTCTCGATTCTGATGCAAGTTTTGAGTTAATTTCTAAGGTAATCTAAATTAAATATACTACATAAGTTTAAGAATGTTTATATCAATTTGCTTATTCTAACACTCCCCCCCCCCCCCCATTTTACTTTCTTTATGGTTGTGTAGGGATGAGGATTTGAGGAATGATTTTTAGAGCTTCAATTGCATGGGCGCGTAAAGATGAAAAATACTTTCTTGTGTTGTTTGAATGTATTTATTAACTCGTTTCTAGAATTTCTAGGCCAAGTTAATGCCTGATTTGAAGGAAAAGAAAAACGAACTGTATTGTATTAATACTACATATTGAGTATGGTAGAGTTTGATTGTGTGGTATATTGCAAAGAAATTGCGATTTGCATTTTCTTTTGAAATTTTTCCCATTACATTGGATGCTTGGGAAGGGGAAGGGGAAAAAGACTAATGAATTGAACTTACACACAATGTCGGAACCATCAAAAGCTGGAATAACCGAGAGTGAGAAGGTCTACCTTCTCACTACTTTCTTCCTCAACATTTCCATAGCAGCAATGGACAACTCCCCACCCTCTGATCATCAATCTTCTCAAATTCCTCCTAAACCTCTGGATATCTTTCATGGAAATGAAAGTATTAATTCACCTACGTCAACACCGTGTAGGGAAAATCAACATGCTGATGAAGAAAATAATTCTTCAACGACTACACTAGCAAAAATACCCCAACACCACAACTCATCATGTAAGAAGATTCTCCTTTTGGACTCTATCAATATTCAGGTTTCTCAACCGGCACTAGATCCAATTACTACTCAAGATACCCTATGCAACTAGACTGCCAATTTCAAGACTTGCCTAGCCAAAATATTTGCTCCCAAGCAATCCAAGATCTTAATGATAACCTACAAGTCCCACTAAAGAGAAAACTACATCAGTTGTGGAAACCAAATGAAAACTTCACTCTTATGGACCTAGAGGCTGATTACTTCATCGTAAAATTCAATAAGGAGGAAAATATGTCCAGATCCCTCAGTAATGGACCATGGTTTATTAATGGTTACCACTTATTAGTCCAAAAATGGGAGCCACAATTTGTAGCCAGTGAGGCAAGACAATTAAAATCAGCAGTTTGGGTTCGTCTTCCCCAACTCCCTACTGAATTTTATGATTCTACCATTTTACAAAAAATTGGTAATACCATTGGCAGATTACTTAGGATTGATGCTTGTACTTCCTCTACTCTTAGAGGTAGGTATGCTCGACTATGTGTTGAAGTATCCATGGAAAAACCGGTTACGCCTTTTGTTTACATTGGAAGCTATAAACAACATAACATTATGAGGGTGAAAACTTTTTATGCACCAATTGTGGTAAATTAGGCCACAACCAATCAAAATGTTCAGTGCATTTATCACCTCCCAATACCAGTGAGAAACAAGGAAGTCCAGCAGATATCCCAAAACAAGACACTCAAAGTAATTGTGTGACTATCTCCTTTAACAAGAAAAAGAAGTCTATTGAAGTTAAGCAAATCCCAATTGCTAAGGTAACCAATCCAGGTACACGTCCAAAACTCAATGATACTGATATAGGTATGTCTTCTAATTCTCAAAAGTTTAATTTTCCTAAATTTAAATATATGTGAAACAATCTCTCCAATACACCGGCTACTGACTCAAAAGTTAGACAATACACAGACAAAAACTCTAACACTAACATCATCTCCTCCAATGTTGGCCAAAATTCTAATAATATTTTTGAGATTCTTCAAAATAAGGATGAAGAGCCCATGGTTTTCGAAAATGGTTTAGCAAAAAATTTGTCCATAACCTCAAATGCCCAATGTATGCAAAGCAGAAAAGACAAACTCCTACATGTGTCCAAGACTAATGACATCTTGAAACCGCACCCCAATCATTAGATGAAGCTTCCACTAAAAACAAAACTTGTAATTACTTGGCTACCTCTAGACTAAAGGAAATAACAAATCCTAAATCGGATATTACCACTATCCATACATCATCAACATTACATATGGACATGCATGCAAAGGAGAATGATCAAATGACAGATTACTCAAAGCACCTAGCAACAACAAAATCCACAATTTTTTTTATATATTCTCACACGCCAAGTCAATTACCTCGTATGCAGCCAAAGAAATCTATAGAAATCAAGAACCTTAGGCAAGCTACTAATCCTATTACCAACACTAACCAAATATATAACCCACAAGAAGAGAATGCCAAGACTCCCACTCACAACTAGGAGAAGGTTTCGGCTAGTTCACATACCAAAACAATACAGAATCCCTCCGATGGACAACCTTCCACCCATGACACCACAGTTACATAATCAACCACTATTCTTCACATCCCCCCCCTCAATCTCAAATTACCAACTGACTTCTTGGCTAAAAGCAGACATTCTAGTACATATAATAACCTTCAATATCCAAATCACTGCCCAGGAGATGGTAATAATAATCCAGAATACCCGTTACCTAGCCCAACTAATATCAGAAGAAATGCACATAGAAATGAACAACTACACCAATCAATCATGGATCAACAGTATCCTACACCTTCTATCCCCACACATGAATCACATACTAAACCAGGCCATGCAGGAACAGTAGTGTGACGACCCGGCCAGTCGTCTCTTGAGTTACTGCTCTATTTCCCCAATTTTTGCTTCTTATTGCTTTTTTTATTGGTTCTATGAGTGATCGGGTTGGTTGGCTTGGGTTCGGAAAGGATTTGGTAAGGTTTGAGACACTTAGTCTCTTTTGGGGAAGCTTAAGTTAAAAACGTCAACCGGAAGTTGACATATGTGTTAGAGGGCTTGGATGTGAGTTCTGATGGTTTGGATAACTCCGGGAGGTGATTTGGGACTTAGGAGCATGATCAGAATGAGTTTTTGAGGTCCGGAGTAGATTTAGGCTTGAATTGGCGAGATTGGATTTTTGGCGATTTCCGGTTGATAGGTGAGCTTTTGATATAAGGGTCGGAATGGAATTCCGAGAGTTGCAGTAGTTCCGTTGTACCATTTGGGATGTGTGTGCAAAATTTCAGGTCATTCGGACGTGGTTTGGTTGGGTTTTTGATCAAAAGCGTAATTCGGAAGATTTTGGAAACTTAGGCTTGAATCCGATATATTTTGGTTGATTAGATGTTGTTTGAGGTGTTTTGAAGATGGTATAAGTTCTAATAAGGTTATGGGATATGTTTGTGCTTTTGGTTGAGATCGCAGGGGCCTCGGGGTGATTTCGGATGGTTGACGGGGAGTTTGGAGTTTTGGTGAAGCTGTAGATTTTCTGCTTCTGTTGTTTCCGCACCTGCGGATTAGGGACCGCAGGTGCGATGTTGCAGATGTGTGGAAGCGGGCCGCAAAAGTGAAAAGGGGCCTAGGAAGGCTGGGGCTACAGAAGCGGCTGAGGAGCCGCACCTGCGATAGCGCAAGTGCGAGAAAAGGATCCCAAAAGCGAAAAGTGGTCGTTTAAGTGATGACCGCAGAAGCGGTCTATTAACCGCTAAAGCGGTGCGGCAGAAGTGACGATTTGTCCGCAGGTGCGGAATCCCTGGGCTAGAAAGTATAAATTGTTTCCTTCGCAATTTTTGAGCTATTCCACCATTTTTAAGTCGGTCTTTGGAGCTTTTTGGGCGATTTGAAGAAGGATTCAAGGGAACTTCATTGAGGTAAGGATTTTCGACCTAAAATTCATTCCTATGGTATTATTTCACGGATTAGAGCTATAGGTGATGGAATTTAAGGGTTAAAATTGGGGAAACTAGGGCTTGGTATTGGAGACCTAGACTTGAGGATTTGAGGGACCATTTGTGGTCGGATTTTGGTACTTTTGATATGTATGAACTCGTGGGGAGATGAGGAATCTATTGATGTGAATTTTATCGAATTCCGAGATGTGGGCCCGGGGGTCGGGTTTTGGAAATTTCGGGATTTAAGTTGTAAATTGATTATTTTCGCTTGGGCTTCGTTCCCTTAGCATATTTTGACGTCGTGATTCTGATTTTGGATAGATTCGATGCGAGTGGAGGACGATTCGAGGGGCAAAGGCGTCGCGGGCTAGAGATTTGACCGAGTTGAGGTGAGTAATGATTGTTAAATGATGTCTTGAGGGTATGAAACCCTGAATTGCACACATTGTTGTGCTATATTGAGGTGACGCACACGCTAGATGACAAGCGTGGGGCCGTGCATTGTTGGGGATTGTGACTTAGTCCATCCCGAATGACTATTTTACCACATATTTGATTGAAAATTGTTTGCTATCTTCATATTTTGGACTGAATGCTATATTTGGGCATCGTGCCAACTATTTGAACCCTTAGGGGATTTTTACTGATATTTCCTCACTGTTTTGACTTTATACTTGAACTCAGTCATGCTATATTCTACTGTTTTCATAACTCAGCCATGTTTACTCTGCTTTAACACTTAAATGAGATTTTAAATGATCTTTTGAGCTGAGCATCATATTTTACTATTGCCCTAATGCTTGAGAGAATTTTAACTGAGTAAGGCCGAGGGCCTATGTTGTGAGGAAACACCGGATTATGATTATGAGGTCGAGAGCTTGAGATTTGTACGCCACGAGGTGGCTTGTTGATATGAGGTCGAGAGCCTAGTGATGAAGCCATGAGATGGCTTGATACTGCGCTTGGGCCGTACGGGGCCCCTCCAGGAGTCTGCACACCCCCAGTGAGCGTAGGTACCATTGTGATGTGAGATATAGCCCGAGGGGATAGTATTGTTTCTGAGTTATTGCCCGAGGGGCAGATTTGTTGACACTGTGCCCAAGGGGCGATTCTTTATGTGTTTATCTTTCCTATTTGCCTGTCATTTTCTTGCTTAATTGTTAAAAGGCATTTATTGAAGTTTTAAACTGAACTCGGCAATTTTACACATCTTTACTGCTTCATTATTTTACTGGCTTTTACTGCTTCCTTATAGCCTATAATGTGCCTTACGTGATTTCTTGCTTTTAGTCTTTATTTATGATTATTACTCATTGAGTTGGAGTACTCACTTTACTCCATGCACCCATGTGCAGATTCAGGCGCATCCACTAGCGATTGTTGATCTTTCTAGCTCAGGCGGATTCGAAGTTTTTCTAGGTAGCTGCCGGCGTTCCTAGCCCAGAGCTTCTTCCTTTATCTTATCTTCCTCTGTTTTAGATTTGTATTAGACTATGTAGACTTTTCTTGTATCATCCGGATTGTAGATGCTCATGACTAGTGACACCCTGGTATCGGGCTGTGTTGGTTTTACTTTCGCATTATACTATTTACTACTTACTTTGGGATTATTTATTACGTTTTAGACTTGATTCTTATTGTTTAATTGCTTAAAACTGAAATGGGAAAGTGTCGGCTGGCCTTGTCTTCATGAGAGGCACCATCACGACCGGGTCCGGGTTTAGGGTCGTGACAAGTTGTTATCAGAGCCCAGGTTACATAGGTCTCATGAGTCATGAGTAGGTTTAGTAGAGTCTCGCGGATCGGTACAGAGACATTGGTATTTATCCTCGAGAGGCTGTAAAACCTTTAGGAAAAATTCATATTCTTGAAATTTTTGTCGTGCGAATTGGTTGATCCGAGTACTAAACTTCTGTTATTCTATTCTCTCACAGATGGTGAGGGCACGCGTTACCGGTTAGGATGGACGACCATCAATACCACCAGTTGTGGCCACTAGAGGCCGAGGACACGGTCGTGGTTGCGGTAGGGGCAGAGGTGTGCCCCGCACAACAGCTAGGGCAACACATGCAGATCCACCAGCCGCCCCAGTTCAGGATCAGGTCCCAGTTGTGGACGCTTTAGTAGCACCAACTCAGGCACCAGCTGTGCCTATTATGATTCTGGGTCTTCAGAAGGTCTTGGCTCAGATTCTATTAGTTTGCACTGACCTAGATCAGGCGGTCTCAGCCACTACTGCCACAGCTACTTCTCAGACCGGAAGAGGCAATCAGACTCCCGTCGCTCGCACACCTAAGCAGGTCGTGCAGGGACTTCAGACAACGGGGGCACATCCAGCCCAGCCGGTTGCAACTGCTCAGGACTATGTAGTTCCTGCCATGCCAGAGGACGAGCAGCGTAGGTTGGAGAGTTTTGGTAGACTTCGGCCTCCGACCTTCAGTGGTTCAGAGGGCAAGGATGCCCAGGGTTTCTTGGATAAGTGTCAGTGGATGCTTCGTACAGTGGGTATTCTGGAGACCAGCGGGGTCGCTTTCACTACTTATCAGTTTTCTGGAGCTGCCTTCACTTAGTGGGAGACTTTTGAGAAGCGTAGGCCTATTGGTGCAGCACCCCTTACCTAGCAGTAGTTCTCCGTTCTCTTTCTGGAGAAGTATGTGTCGTGGTCTCGCAGAGAGGAGCTGCGCAGGCAGTTTGAGTAGTTGCATCAGGGAGAGATGACTGTGATGCAATATGAGATGAGGTTCTCCGAGCTAGATTGTCATACTATTTGGTTGGTTCCGACAGATAGAGAGAGGATTATGAGGTTTGTTGATGTCCTCACTCATCAACTTCGTATTCTTATGACCAAAGAGAGGTTAACTGGTACTACTTTCGAGAAGATTGTAGACATTGCTCGTGAGATTGAGTCTGCTCGTCGCCAGGAGCAAGAGGAGAGGGAGGCCAAGAGGCCTCGAGGATCTGGTAGTTATAGTGGTGCTCCTTCGAGAGGTTAGTTTCAGCACGGAAGAGGCCGTCCATTCAGGCATGCTCAACCAACTCGCCCAGGTTATCATGGGGCGTCATCGGGTCATGGTTCTCACAGTTCTCATCAGGGCCAGTCATCACTTAGTGCCCTTCCAGCTCAGAGTTCGCCCTGTGCTCCATCAGTTCAGGGCTCTTCTATGCTGAGTGCATCTGCTAGTTATTTCAGTGCTAGGGGTTCCCTTCAATCCTGGTCTCCAGCACCTAAGAGTCGTTATGAGTGTGGAGAGATGGGTCATATGTGGAGGCAGTGTCCTCGTCGCCTTGTGGGTTCATCTCAGTAGAGGAGTCAGCCATCGGCTTCAGCGTCAGTTACTTTACCACCACCCGCTCAGCCAGCTAGGGGTAGAGTCAGTCAGCTAGGGGTCGCCCTATAGGGGGAGGTCGATTAGGTGGCAGTCAAACCCATTTCTATGCACTTCCAACTAGACCAGATGCTATTGCTTCTGATGCTATTATTACAGGTATTGTCTCAGTTTTCCATAGAGATGCTTCTGTGTTATTTGATCTGATTCCACCTTTTCTTATGTGTCATCATACTTTGCTTGTTATTTGGGTACGCCCCATGAGTCTCTTGTTTCACCTGTTCATGTATCTACCCCGGTGGGCAATATTATTGTTGTAGACCGTGTGTACCAGTCGTATGTGGTGACTATTTGGGGTCTGGAGACCCGAGTGGATCTTCTATTATTGCGTATAGTGGATTTCGATGTTATTTTGGGCATGGATTGGCTATCTCCATGTTGTGCTATTCTGGACTGTCATGGCAAGACAGTCACATTGGCTATATCGGGTGTGCCAAGGATTGAGTGGCGAGGTGTGACTGAGTATGTTCCCAGTAGAGTGATCTCATTCTTGAAGGCCCAGCGTATGGTTGGGAAGGGTTGTCTTTCATATCTAGACTTTGTGAGGGATGTCGGTGCAGAGACTCCTAGTATTAATTCTGTTCCAGTTGTGAGGGATTTTCCTGACGTGTTTTCTGCAGACCTGTCGGGCATGCCACCAGATAGGGATATTGATTTTGTTATTGACCTGGTGCCAGGTACTCAGCCCATTTCTATTCTGCTGTATCGGATGGCACTAGTGGAGTTGAAGGAGTTTAAGGAGCAACTTTAGAAACTCCTTGATAAGGGGTTCATTCGGCCTAGTGTGTCACCTTGGGGTGCGCCGGTTCTATTTGTGAAGAAGAAGGATGGCACTATGAGGATGTACATTGATTATAGGCAATTGAACAAAGTAATAGTTAAGAACAAGTATCCTTTGCCTTGCATTGATGATTTATTCGACCAACTTCAGGGAGGAGAGTGTTCTCCAAGATTAATCTCCATTCGGGTTATCACCAGTTGAAGATCAGGGACTTGGATATTCTTAAGACAACTTTCAGGACCCGATATGGTCATTATGAGTTCTTGGTGATGTCTTTTGGGCTGACCAGTGCCCCAGCAACTTTCATGCATTTGATGAACAGCGTGTTCCAGCCTTATCTTAACTCATTTGTCATAGTCTTCATTGATGATATTCTGGTGTATTCGCGTAGTCAGGAGGAGAACCCGAAGCATTTGAGAGTTGTGTTGCAGAGATTGAAGGAGGAGAAGCTTTATGCAAAATTCTCCAAGTGTGAGTTTTGGCTCAGTTCAGTGGCTTTCTTAGGGCACGTGGTGTCCAGCGAGGGTATTCAGGTTGATCCGAAGAAGATAGAGGCGGTTCAGAGTTGGCCCAGATCGTCCTCAGCCACAGAAATTCGCAGCTTTCTTGGTTTTGCAGGCTATTATCGCCGATTTGTTCAGGGATTCTCGTCTATCGCATCACCCTTGACCAAGTTGACTCAAAAGGGTGCTTTATTTTTATGGTCGGACGAGTGTGAGGAGAGCTTTTAGAAGCTCAAGAAAGCCTTGACCACAGCTCTAGTGTTAGTTTTTCCATCAGCTTCAGGTTCATATACCATGTATTGTGATGCTTCGAGAGTTGGTATTGAGTGTGTATTGATGTAAGAGGGTAGAGTTATTGTTTTTGCTTCTCGTTAGTTGAATCCCCATGAGAAGAACTACCCCATTCATGATTTGGAGTTGGCTGCCATAGTTCACGCATTGAAGATTTGGAGGCATTACTTGTATGGTGTGTCTTGTGAGGTGTATACTGATCATCGTAGTCTCCAGTACTTGTTCAAGCAGAAGGATCTTAATTTGAGGCAGCAGAGGTGGTTGGAGTTGCTAAAGGATTATGACATCACTATATTGTACCATCCGGGAAAGGCCAATATAGTGGCCGATGCCTTGAGCCGAAAGGCAGTGAGTATGGGGAGTTTGGTATATATTCCAGTTGGGGAGAGACCTCTTGCAGCTGATGTTCAGGCCTTGGCGAATCGGTTCGTGAGGTTGGATATTTCGGACCCAGTCGAAGTATTGGCTTATGTGATTTCTCAGTCTTCCTTATATGATCGCATCAGAGAGCACTAGTATGATGATCCGCATTTGCTTGTCCTTCAGGACAGAGTTTAGCACGATGATACCAGAGATGTGACCATTGGTGATGATGGGGTGTTGAGTATGTAGGGCCGGATTTTTGTGCCCAATGTAGATGGGCTTCGGGAGTTGATTCTGGAGGAGGCCCATAGCTCGCGGTATTCCATTCATCCGGGTGCCGCAAAGATGTATTAGGATTGAGGCAGCACTATTGGTGGAGGAGAATGAAGAAAGACATTATGGGATTTGTAGCTCAATGTCTCAATTGTCAGCAGGTGAAATATGAGCATCAAGGACCGGGTGGCTTGCTTCAGTGGATGGATATTCTAGAGTGGAAGTGGGAGCGGATCACTATGGACTTTGTAGTTGGACTCCCACGGACTTTGAAGAAGTTTGATGCTATTTGGGTGATCATGGATCGGCTGACCAAGTCCGCGCACTTCATTCCTGTGTGTACTACTTATTCTACAGAGCAGTTGGTAGAGATCTATATCCGGGAGATTATTCGTTTGCATGGTGTCCCAGTTTTTATCATTTCAGAGAGGGGCACTCAGTTTACTTCACAGTTTTGGAGGTCTATGCAGCGAGAGTTGGGTACTCAAGTTGAGTTAAGCACAACTTTTCACCCTCAGACGGATGGGTAGTCCGAGCGCACTATTCAGATATTGGAAGACATGTTGAGTGCTTCTGTCATTGATTTCGGAGGGTCACGGGATCAGTTTGTACTCCTTACAGAGTTTGCTTATAACAACAGCTACCAGTCGAGTATTCAGATGGCTCCATATGAGGCTTTGTATGGGAGGCGGTGTAGATCTCCAATTGGTTGGTTTGAGCCAGGTGAGGCTAGGCTATTGGGGACAGACTTGGTGCAGGATGCTTTAGAAAAGGTGAAGGTAATTCAGGAGAGGCTTCGTATAGCGCAATCGAGGCAAAAGAGTTATGCTAATGGGAAGGTTCAGAATGTGTCCTACATGGTTAGTGAGAAGGTTCTGTTGAAGGTTTCGCCCATGAAGGGTGTTATGAGGTTTAGGAAGAAAGGTAAATTAAGTCTTTGGTTCATTGGACATTTTGAGGTGCTTCGGAGAATTGGGGAGGTGGCTTATGAGCTTGCTTTGCCACCCAACTTGTCGAGTGTGCACCCGGTATTTCATATTTCTATGCTCCGGAAGTATATTAGGGATCCGTCTCATGTTTTGAATTTCAGCACGGTCCAGTTAGATGATGATTTGTCCTATGATGTGGAGCCACTAGCTATTTTGGGTCGTCAGGTTCGAAAGTTGAGGTCAAAGGATATAGCTTCAGTGAAAGTGCAGTGGAGAGGTCGGCCCGTGGAGGAAGCTACCTGGGAGACCGAGCGGGAGATATGGAGCAGATATCCTCACCTGTTTGAGGCTTCAGGTATGTTTCTTGACTAGTTCGAGGACGAACGTTTGTTTAAAAGGGGGAGGATATGATGACCCGACCATTCGTCTCATGAGTTACCGCTCTGTTTCCCCCATTTCTGCTTCTTATTTCTTTGTTTATCGGTTCTATGAGTGATCAGGTTGGTTGGCTCGAGTTCGGAAAGGATTTGGTAAGGTCTGAGACACTTAGTCTCTTTTGAGTAAGCTTAAGTTGGAAAAGTCAACCGGATGTTGACTTATGTGTTAGAGGGCTCGGATGTGAGTTCCAATGGTTCGGATAACTCCGAGAGGTGATTTGGGACTTAGGAGCATGATCGGAATGAGTTTTGTAGGTACGGAGTAGATTTAGGCTTAAATTGGCAAGATTAGATTTTTGGCGATTTTCAGTTGATAGGTGAGATTTTGATATATGGGTCAGAATGGAATTCCGAGAGTTGCACTAGTTCCGTTGTGCCATTTGGGATGTGTGTACAAATTTTTAGGTCATTTAGACGTAGTTTGGTTGGGTTTTTGATCAGAAGCGTAATTCGGAAGATTTTGGAAACTTAGGCTTGAATCCGATATGTTTTGGTTGATTCGATATTGTTTGAGGTGTTTTGAAGATTTGTATAAGTTTGAATAAGGTTATGGGATATGTTTGTGCTTTTGGTTGAGGTCCCAGGGGCCTCGGGGGTGATTTCGGATGGTTGACGGGGAGTTTGGAGTTTTAGTGAAGCTGCAGATTTTCTGCTTCTGTTATTTCTGCACCTGCAGATTGGGGACCGCAGGTGCGATGCTGCAGATGCAAGGAAGTGGGCCGCAGAAGCGAAAAGGGGCCTAGGAAGGCTAGGGACATAGAGGCGGCTGAGGAGCCGCACCTGCGATAGTGCAGGTGCGGGAAAAGGATCGCAGAAGCGGAAAGTGGTCGTTTAAGTGATGACCGCAGAAGCGGTCCATTGACCGCAAAACGATGCCGCAGAAGCAGGGATTTGGCCGCAGGTGTGGAATCCCTGGGCCATAAAGTATAAATTGTTTCCTTCGCAATTTTTTAGCTATTCCACCATTTTTAAGTCGGTTTTTCGAGCTTTTGGGACGATTTGAAGATGGATTTCAAGGGAACTTCATTGAGGTAAGGATTTTGGACCTAAAACTTGTTCCTATGGTATTATTTCACGGATTAGAGTTATAGTTGATGGAATTTAAGGGTTAAAATTGGGGAAACTAGGGCTTGGTACTGGAGACCTAGACTTGAGGATTTGAGGGACCATTTGTGGTCGGATTTTGGTACTTTTGATATGTATGAACTCGTGGGGAGATGAGGAATATATTGATGTAAATTTTATCGAATTTCGAGACGTGGGCCCGGGGGTTGGGTTTTGAAAATTTTGGGATTTAAGTTGTAAGTTGATTATTTTCGCTTGGGCTTCGTTCCCTTAGCATATTTTGACGCCGTGATTTTGATTTTGGAAAGATTCGACATGAGTGGAGGCCGATTCTAGGGGCAAAGGCATCACGGGCTAGAGATTTGACCGGATTAAGGTGAATAATGATTGTAAATGATGTCCTGAGAGTATGAAACCACGGATTGCACATCGTTGTGCTATATTTAGGTGACGCACACGCTAGATGACGAGCGTAGGATCGTGCACTATTGGGGATTGTGACTTAATCCATCCCGAATGACTATTTTACCGCGTATTTGACTGAAAACTATTTGTTATCCACATGTTTTGGACTAAATGCCATATTTGGGCCTCGTGCCAACTATTTGAACCCTTAGGGGATTTTTACTGATATTTCCTCACTGTTTTGACTTTATACTTGAACTCAGTCATGCTATATTCTATTGTTTTCATAACTCAGTCATGTTTACTCTACTTTAACACTAAAATGAGATTTTAAATGATCTTTTGAGCTGAGCATCGTGTTTTACTATTGCCCGAGTGGCTTGAGAGAATTTTGACTGAGTAAGGCCGAGGGACTATGTTGTGAGGAAACACGGGATTATGATTATGAGGCCGAGGGCCTGAGATTTGTACGCC
Source organism: Nicotiana tabacum (assembly GCF_000715075.1). NCBI lineage: Eukaryota > Viridiplantae > Streptophyta > Magnoliopsida > Solanales > Solanaceae > Nicotiana > Nicotiana tabacum. Next base: position 163,643,116 of record NC_134085.1, on the reverse strand, counting down.
ACGAGGTGGCTTGTTGATACGAGGCCGAGAGCCTAGTGTTGAAGCCACGAGATGACTTGATTTTGCGCTTGGGCCGTAAGGGGCCCCTCCAGGAGTCTGCGCACCCCCTGTAAGCGTGGGTACCCATTGTGATGTGAGATACAGCCCGAGGGGCTAGTATTGTTTCTGAGATATTGCCCGAGGGGCGGATTTGTTGACACTGTGCCCAAAGGGCGATCCTTTATGTGTTTATCTTTCCTATTTGCCTGTCATTTGCTTGATTAATTGTTAAAAGGCATTTATGAAGTTTTAAACTGAACTCGGTAATATTACACATCTTTACTGCTTCACTATTTTACTGGCTTTTACTGCTTCCTTATAGCCTATAATATGCCTTACGTGATTCCTTGCTTTCAGTCTTTAATTTATGATTATTACTCACTGAGTTGGAGTACTCACTTTACTCCCTGCACCACATGTGCAGATTCAGGCGCATCAGGTCCCACTAGCGAGTGTTGATCTTTCCAGCTCAGGCGGATTTGAAGATTCTCTAGGTACCTGCCGGCGTTCGCAACCTAGAGCTTCTTCCTTTATCTTATCTTCCTCTATTTTAGATTTGTATTAGACTATGTAAACCTTTCTTGTATCATCCGGATTGTAGATGCTCATGACTAGTGACACCCCAGTATCGGACTGTGTTGTTTTTACTTTTGCATTGTACTATTCACAGCTTACTTTGTGATTATTTATTACGTTTTAGACTTAATTCTTATTGTTTAATTGCTTAAAACTTAAATGGGAAAGTGTTGGTTGGCCTTGTCATCATGAGAGGCGCCATCACAATATGGTCCGGGTTTAGAGTCATGACAAGTGGAATCTTCCATAAACCCCCAACCAATTCATCAATCTTCTAATGAATCTACCATTCTTCCTATTGGAGGAAAGCATGATAATCAATTCGATCTTCATGCCATAGAGTCGCCATGCAGTCCAGGAATCCAACAATCCACCAAATATGGCCCTCGTAAATCTGGAGCCCAACATCCAAGTCAATGTGCCAGGACAAGATCCACCACAACATCCAGTAGAGGAAGAAAAAGAACACCTTCCACAAGGTACTCAACCGAGTGTGGAATTTTCAAGCCTAAACGAGGTAAAAATATTACTCTTCCCAGAATTATGGAGCAAAAAATACATATTCAGCTGCCCCAGCACCATGTACAAGTGCTCAATGCATGTTCGACCACTACAAGATCTCACAGTAGGAAAGCAGGCAATAATCTTAGTTCTATCAAGAAGGAGGAGCCACAACTTTTTTCAGTGGAGATGGAGTCCACTGTAACCAACTATAAGCATCTCAAATGAATAGTGCCACTACTATAATATTTTGGAACGTTAGAGGGGCCAAAAATGATGACCTCCGTCGTAATTTTATGGAATTAATCGACACTCACAAACCCTGTATGGTAGCCCTTATTGAGATTAGGATGTTGTTGCATGTCCCCCTTCTAAATGAATTCAACTTCTCCGAGCTCATAGAGGTTCCTTCAGAGGGCCAGTCAGGAGGCATGACCATCCTCTATAACCACAATGTGGTGACAGTGGAACATTTCACAAAAAATGGTCAAGAAATTCATGCTCTTTTAGAGGTACGCCCTTTTAACTTTAAATGTCTTTTTTCAGCTATATATGCAAGTACAAAAGTCCACCTTCGAGATATTACGTGGGATAACCTTAGAACTCTTTCACGAAATTATAAGGGACCTTGGATGTTAGGGGGAGACTTGAATGATATTATTAGTAGTAATGAAAAAATAGGTGGTAGACCACTGAAAACATCTAGGGCTTCAAAAATATGGAAAATATTGACTATTGTAATATCATTTACCTTGGTTTCAAGGGTAGCAAATTCACGTGGTCTAACCATAGGAAAAAGAAAGGGTTAATTATGGAAAAATTAGATCGTGTTTTAGCTAATGATGATTGGTTTAAATTATTTCCAAATATTACCATTACTCATCTCCAAAAACCCACTCGGATCATAAACCAATTCTAGTAAAGTTAAATAATATCAATCACCACTGTACAAAAAATTTTCGTCTTGAGAATATTTGGTGCACTCATCCAAATTTTGGTAACATTGTCGCTAACCAATGGAGGAATAAAGACTTAATGGAGGCTACCAAATCCTTCACTAACTATATTAAAATATGGGGTAAGGAACACTTTGGTAATATTCTTAGGGAAAAAAAATACTCCTAGCCAGATTAAATGGTATCCAAAAATTCCCTAATTATAATCGTAGCTTCTTTCTTCAAGAGTTGAAAGATAACCTTCTCAGAAACTATAATAACATCCTTAAGTTTGAAGAAGACTATTGGAAATTAAGGTCCATAATTAATTGGCTTAACGAGGGCGATGCTAACAATAGGTTTTTTCAAATCAGTACCTCTAATAGGAAGAGACAAAACCACATTAGCTTTTTTAGGAACAGTGAAGGTGTATGGCTAGATAATCACCAAGATATCCTTAGTCATATCCTTGAACACTTTACCTCTCTATTTACTACTAATCATACATATACAAATTGGACTCACATGTTACATAGTCCAACTAGTTTCCATAATATTGACCTTACAACATTAGATAAACCCTTGCTTGATTGTGAAATTAATATAGCTATTTTTTCCTTTAAGACTTTTAAATCTCCGGACCCTGATGGATTGCACCCTTTTTTCATCAAAAATACGGAAAAATTATAGGAAACTCTGTTAGGACTTTCTGTCAAAAATATTTTAGTGAACATGCCATCCCTCCAGAAATTAATACTACCTATCTCTACCAAATTTCAAATTTCCTAATGCAAACAATCTCAATAATTTTAGGCCAATTAGTCTATGCAATACTATCTACAAGATTATCACAAATATAATTGCAAACATGTTAAAGCCAATGCTTACTACTCTCATAAGCCCTATTCAATCTAGTTTCATCAAAAATAGAAGGACCAGTGATAATGCCATTATTATTCAAGAACTCATTCATCAATTTAAAAAAACAAAAGGAAATACGGAAAAAATGCTGGTCAAAATTGACCTTGAAAGGGCATTCGATAAGTTAGAATGGTCTTTCATATGCAGGACCCTTTTATTCTTTAAAATACCCCCAATATTGTCCAAACTAATTATGTTCTGTATATCTATATCATCCACATCCATTCTAATCAATGGAACTAAAACCAAGTTTTTTCACCCATGTAGGGGTATCAGGCAAGGTCATCCAATGTCCCCCTATATATTTATTCTATGCATAGAAATGTTATCAAATTACGTAAACCATATAGTGGATATTAGGGCATGAGATCATGTTATGATGGGCAATGATAGTCCTCCTCTATCCCATCTTTTCTTCGCAGATGACTTGATTTTAATTGAAAAAGCCAACAATAAAATTACCTCATCTATTAAGTTTGCCCTTAAACACTTCTGCGACCTTTCTGGGCAAACTATAAACTAAATTAAATCCAAAATTATATTCTCAAAGTATTGTAGCAAAATAACTACCTCAAATATCTCACATTCCCTTGGGATAAAGGAATACAATTCTTTTGGCAAATACCTAGGTTTCCCTATAATTAATAATAATCTCAATCACAAAGATTACCAATTCATCATCGACACTATGAGAAGTACGCTTTCTGGGTGGAAATGTGATAAACTAAACCTGGCTGGTAGAAGTACTTTAATTACATCAACTCTCTCCAGTCTACCAGCATACTACATGCAATACACATTGCTTCCCCCTAAAACTCTTAAGAAAATCGACCAAATTCAAAAAAAAAAATCTTTGGGGCACAAGTGATCATAAAAGGAAACTTCACCTAGTCAATTGGGATCTGGTTACTAGAACTAAAGAGGATGGAGGATTAGGGTTAAGAAAAGCTCGTTTAAAGAACCTAACCTTATTAGCAAGTCTAGCTTGGAGATTAGCTAACAACACCACCAATTTATGGGCAATTACCCTTCTTAAAAAGTATTCTCATAAGCCAAGTGAAAAGGTTCATTTGGAATAATATCATTAAAGGATGAAAAATATGCCAAAAAGGTATAATTTGGTCCATCCACAATTCCTCATCTCTTAATCTGTGGGAAAATAGATGGATCCCCAACTCAAACACCCTTAGAAGCTATGTCATTGGTCCTCTAACCAAAGAGGAAGACTCCTTTAGGATATGTGATATTATATCCGAAAATAAGTGGAACTTGGGAAAAATTACCTTTGTTATCTCGGAGAAAATAGCTGCAAATATTCTTTCAACATTCATCCCTATTGATAACAGTAAGGATTCCATATCCTGGGATAGCAACGCTAATGGGATTTTCATGTCTAACTCTTGTTATGAACTAGTTGAAAGTAAAAATTATCCTTAGATAAACTGCAAATGGGTATGGAACTTGCATTGTCCTAACAAAATTAAGTATTACTTATGGCTTTGTAACCTCAATAGACTACCATGCAGCAAATATCTATCCCAAATAGGCTTGAACATAGATGAGAAGTGCACAATTTTTCGTAAAGAAACAAAATCTCTTATGCACATCTTCCTCACCTGCCCTCAAGTCCATACTCTATGGCACAAACTAGGCATTAATACTAGTAAGTTCCAACCAAAGTGCCATAACTGGCTCCAATCTCTTACAATGGAAGATCCATAAATTCTACGCAATAATCTAACTTGGAATACTTTGTTCCCTTTTGTAATTTGGAATATCTGGCTTACAAGGAATAATAAATATATAAACAACGCTATTATCCCTCTATCCCTTACTAAGATCATTAACCAATCCATCGAATATATTTTTCTAACGGATATAGAATCCAATTGGGATAGGAAAAGCAACCTAACAATCAACTAGATTAAACCTTATTCAGGCTAGTATAAGCTTAATATAGATGGTTCTTTTAAAAAGGAAAATGCTACTGGAGGCATACGAGGGGCAATAAAGAATCAGCATGGTGACCGGTTAATAGGTTTCTCTTCCAAAATTATCACAAAGAATATAATCCATGTAGAGCTAATGACGCTCTACCAAGGGCTTTGTATAGCAAACAACAAGAAGTTATTTCCTTTGGAAATTGAGACTGATGCTACACATGTAATCTCTTTTATTAACGAAGGTTGTAAAGCTTATAAATCTATTATTAATTCATGCAGGTTGCTTCTGGCACAAATGGGCACGGTAGAAATGCATCACATCTTCAGGCAAGGGAATGAGGTAGCCTATATCCTAGCAAAGCATGTGACGGCCAACTTAGTATTAAATAAATTAGAATTTTGGTTATTTCCACCACCTTTTGTTCTAGTCAGGATGCTAGCGGACAAGGGTATTGAGGGTGTTATAAAAATAATTTTCTTTAAATATTGTAGAATCCTTGCTACTCTAGGTAATCGTCATGTCATGCATGAATTACCATCAATCAATAATCCCCAGGATCATAACTACTACTGTAATGCATAACGTTTTGGTTTAATAGAATAAATATCTTTTCCTTCAAAAACAAATGTCGGAACCAAAAATTTATATAAAGGGATTTAAAAAATGTTATAGGATGTCACAATTGCAATTTGAACCTATAACTGTTTAGCCCAAAAATAGATTTCTACGTCAAAGCTAATATTAGAAAAAAATCGGGTTACTAATAACAAAAATTACTTCACTTTCTTAGTAATTCAAAGAATAGAAAAAATACTAGAAATAATAGATAAGAAAAGAAAGCTTAATATTGATCGCTAATCTCTCCCAGAATTGCGATTTGAACAGTTTGAATAAAGTAAAGACTAATTGCATAATATTCAAAAATATTCAGATGCCTTTACAAATTATAACGACTTCCCTACTTAATTCTGGCTCGTTAATGTCATTAATTTCTTTGATTGCCCGTTACCATAGTTAATTGTATTGGTTATAATAATGTGATGATCCGAAAAGTCATCACTTGTTTTAGAAATAAATTCTATATTCTGAGGCCTAAAAACTTCCTATTTGTCTCATCTCAATTTGCGTGCATGGTCCGGACGTATATCCAGAAAGCTTTTATATGAAAATATGAGAAATAGAAGTTTCTAGAGTTAAAATTTGATTATGGTTGACTTTGGTCAATATTTTGAGCAAACGGACCCGGATCTGTATTCCGACGATCCCGGGAGGTCCGCAGTAAAATATGGGACTTGGATGTATGTCCGAAAAAGAATTCCGAGGTCCCAAGCCTTAGAAATTAATTTTTGAAAGAAATTATTTTGCTGAATTATTTATGAAATAAAGAAAAGAATTAATGTTTGAAACCATTGGTATCGGGCCCGTATTTTGGTTTCGGAGCCCGGTACAAACTTGTTATAGTATTTAATTGATAACTGAGAAATTTGGTGAAAATGGAGTTTATTTGACGTGATTTGGACGTCCGGCTGAGAAATAATGAACTTTAAGTGTTCTTGAGAAAAATAATGAGTTTTGTGGTTTAATTCATAGTTTTACATGTTATTTTCATGATTTGAACGCATGAGCAAGTCCAGATGATGTTTTTAGACTTGCGTGCATATTTGGTTTAGAGCCCCGAGGGCTCGGGTGAGTTTCGGATAGACCACGGGATGTTTTACACTTAGAAATGATTGTTGGTTTTCTATTCTGGTGCACAGTGATTCATTGTGCTATGCGATCGCATAGCAACTACCGCGATCGCATAGAGTAAATTCTGGGGGGTCACCATTTGTGCTATCTGGATGCATAGCTTCTCACGCTATCACACTGAGTTAACTAGGCCTGGGGGAAGGGAAACATATTCTCCTCTATGCGAACGCGGCCAGGCAGGTGCGAACGCGAAGGCCAATTAGGCCTGACCCTATGCGAACAAGGACAGACCCATGCGAACGCATAGAAGGTCTGCCCAGCTATATTCTAACATTTTAAAACACGGACAGAACCCTTTCTTTCACCATTTTTCGAAGACCACAGCCCTTAGAACGATTTTCTTCAACAATTACCATCCTAAGTCATAGGTAATCAATTCTAAACTTTGTTCTTTCAATTCCTTATTGTTTTTCATCATTTTAAATCAAAAATCAAGGGTTTTCATGGTAGAAATTAGGAATTTGGGTAGAGTTAGGGCTTTTTGAATAATTAGAATTTAGACCTCGTTTTGGGGTCGGATTTTGAAACTAATTGTATATTTGGGTTCATGGGGGAATGGGTAATTGGGTTTTGGTTTGAACCTCAGGTTTTGACCATGTGGGCCCGGGGACGATTTTTAACTTTTGGGAAAAACTTTAGAAAACCTATTTTCATGCATTGGAATTGATTTATTTTGCATTTATTGATATAGTTAAGTAACTTGTGGCTAGATACGAGCGAATTGGTGGTGGAATCAAGAGGTAAAGTGATAGTTGAAACTTGAATTGTGTTCTCGGCATCGAGGTAAGTGTTTGGTCTAACCTTAGCTTGAGGGATTAGAAGTTGTATCCTATTTGCTATATGTTATTTGTGGAGTATGGCGTATAGGCATGGTGACGAGTATCTATACGTTGGTGTCAAGCATGCCCGTGAGTCTTATATTATGATTATTATGACTCCATTTGTATTGTTCATGCCTTATGTGATGATTTCTACTGTTGAGTAAAGCTTGTGGAAGTAGTATTGGAAATTGAATATTGAGGAGAGTTGGCTCAAGTTGTAAAACGAATTGTGGAAGTAAAATTGGTAATTGAACCTTATAGAGCATTGGCTCAAGTTGTGTAGTGAGTTGTGAAGTAAATGTGAAAAAGAGAAGAGGATTATTATATTGTCTCCCTTGCCAGGAAGTTATTGTTTTTAATGCTATCTCCCTTGGCTAGATGTTGATATTTTTGGTATTGTTCCCTTGCCGAGATTTGATTGTTGTACTATTGTTCCCTTGTCGGGATTTTATTGTGATTTCATTTATTTCCTTGCCCTTATTTCTTGTGATTATTGTTTGAGTGAGGAAGAGTGTTAAAGCACGAAGGGTGATGTCGTGCATTGTTTTGGTGAGAGAGTGTTAAAGCACGAAGGATGATACCGTATATGATTTTGCGATGAAGAGTGTAAAAGCACGAAGGGTGATGTCGTGCCGCACGATGTACAATTCCATGCTGATTATATTGATTTTATGGTCGGACGAGAGTAAAAGCACGAAGGGTGATGCCGTGCAGATTATATTGATTCTTATGGTGAGGATGAGAGTAAAAGCACGACCTTTTATTATCATTTGATGTTTCCCCCCAATATGTTTTCCCCTCTCATTCTTAACTGTACATTCTTGCTTTTATTTTTCGTTATATATGATTTAACTGCACGGGTTTATTTGGTAGTATGGTCCTAGCCTCGTCACTACTTCGTCGAGGTTAGGCTAGGCACTTACCAGCACATGGGGTCGGTTGTGCTGATACTACACTCTACACTGTGTGAAAATACTGATACCGGAGCATTTGGACCGCAGTGAGAATGCTATCTTCAGTCCACTCAGGCGACCCGAGGTAGTCCTGCAGACGTCCGCAGGCCTTGGCGTCTCCTCCTATCACTTCTCTTTCTATTTTTACTTATTCAGAGACAGATTTGTGTATTTTTATTCAGACCTTATTTGTAGTATTCTTAAATAGTCCGTGACTTGTGACACCAAATTCTGGGTAGTATTGCACTTCAGATTATGTAGCAAATGTTCGGTTAAAGATTAAGTTTTCATCTTCCGCATTTCTGGTTATTTAGTTTATCCCGCTGCTTGAATCACTTATTACTTTGAATTATTGAATATGCTTAATAAAAAGGGTAATGAATTTATAATACTTGACTTGCCTACCTTTCACGAGTAGGTGCTATCACGACTCCCGAGGGTGAGAAATCCGGGTCGTGACAAATAATAACTGAGGATTTCCCGTAATCAAGATCAATGCCGATTTCCCTTCTTTATTTATAATAGATACACAAATACTCCCCTTTTATGATCTTTATTCATCTCGTACCTATTTCTTCTTTTCCAGTTGTTAGGGTCGGTACCTCTTCTGATGAAACATAGGGGTGTTTCATTCGTGCCTTTTCGTTTTCTTTTATTGACTCAACTGAAAGTGTTACTTGTCACCTCGCTGATGGTCTACGTGTCATGCCTTTTTTTGCCCAATACATATAGTCTCCCTACTTTCTGAATTAAGAAAGTGGTAAGTTTTATGGCGGGAATTCATTGCCGCCTTTTCCCAATTATCATAGTGTCTTCTTCAGAATCGATGAGACATACATCATGTCTATTTAATGCTCAAGACAAGTGTCCCCTTGCAATTGGTTCTGCAGTATTTAGCATATTTTTAGGGTTTTTCTGCAGTTGCATCAGTCACGAAGTCAGGGTTCCATGATGACATTTCATAATGACCATCTCTGATGACGGCTGCCTTTCTCTATAAATACCTCATCACACTCAACTTCGAAAATTCCTTTCTTTTTCCCTGCATTCATATTTGTAATTTCTCTTGCAATTCTTCTTCTTTTTTTGTATCTTCGACATTAAAGATATCTTCTCGTTCGTTAAATCCTTCTTCATCATCAGACCCTCGTAAGGTGGTGATCGTTTATGAGCTCCCTTCCTTTACTGACCCTACTAAGAGTAGGAGAGGTGGCAGACTACGTAGCTTAGGTTCTATGTCTACTTGTAGTTCTACTCCTCCAAATAGTACTGCCAAGACTTCTTCTGCTAGGGCTAGAACTACCTTAACTCCTAGATCTTCCTCTAGAGGGAGGGATCATAATGAACTCATGCGAGAACCCACTGTTTCTGAGATTCTCCCACAAGAATTTTCTTTTATATTAGATCGTGAAGCTATGAGGAAATAGGTTTCTTCTATAGCGTCTCTTAACTCTGCCGATCATTATCCTAGCTTGACTACTCCAGCCCTTCTTTCCTTGGTTCGACATGAATGTCATTGGAAACCTAATTTTCCAGTAATGACCCCTAGTGCCAATGATAGAATCACCTCTTACCATGAAGGTTATTCCTTTGTTTACACCTACCCTTTCACCTTAGGGTTTACCCCTCATATTGATCTCGTGATCATTTAATTTTGTCTCTATTTCAATATTTGCCTCGATCAAATATGTCCACTTGTGTGGAGGGCAATTGCTTGCCTTCGTTAGTTGTCAAGTTTAGTTTTCGCCCCTTTTTTCTTTCGTCACTTACTCTACCTGTACTCCCAGAATCTTTTTTATGAAGGTATTTTTTCTCTTGGCTAGAAGTAAAAGAGTTTTAGTCAGCCCCGAGGATAACTGAAAACGTGGCTGGTACGCTCGGTTTATTGTTGTTCCCACTCGTGGGTTAGTGGGTGATGAGAATATGCCCTTCCCTAATAAGTGGACCTTTGCACGTAAGTATATTTTCCTCTTATTTCTTTGCTTCCCTGATGTTTTAATTTTCTTCACATAAGTGTATGTTCATTTTTCAGCAACCATGGAGTCTTCGCAGAAATTTCTGACTTTCGTGATTGGGCAGAAAATATGTTGACTGTTGCTCCCATGGACAAGAGATTTTGGAAATTGCTTTCATAGAAATTTGGATGGAAAGTAAAGACCCACGGTAGATTTTTATTCCCATGGTTCTCCTTCTCTTTGTTCATCCATTTATTTTCTTTTGATATTTTTTTGCTTTTGCCACTTTTTTGTTGGGTTTTCTATTCGTGGCATCAGCCCCGCTTTTATTCCTTCTACTAGGCTTTCTGTTAGCTCTACACAGGAACAAATTTTGAGTATGTCTTCCTTCAAGAAGAAGAATGCTGAAGCCTATGGCTATGAAGATGAAAAGGATAATGAAGAAGGTTCCTTAGTGAGGAAACCATGTGTCAGAAGGTGCGTAGTTTTAGATGATGAAGCCCATGTTTCTCAAGACCCCCCCTCTAAGTTCTATTCCTTTTAGCCTTGTTGATGAGCCAGAGAGTGTCCACTTGGACATCTCTGATGAAGATGTTGGTCATTTTGATAACCCCCCCCCCAAGTCCTATTGACAGACTCTTTGCCTCCAAGGATTTGAGGATGAAGAAGACTTTGGTCTTGTTTCAGAGGAGCCACCACTTGCCTCTCTTCTGATGACTTCAGTTACCCCTGCTGCCAATCCTCTTGTTTCTTCTGCTTCCTTGCCTACAGCCGCCCCAGTTGATGTCCATGTTGCTGCTTCTCGTGAAGAAGCTGAGCCTTCTAGTGGTAGACAGGGCATGAAGAAGGTTTTAATTAAAGTCCCCGATGGTGAGAATATGGTCAGGCCGTTGTATGGTTAAAACCATTACTTGGTCTCGTGGAAAGGAAGAAACTTGACCACAGTTCCTTGACTTGATGAATGATATTATACATTCCTCCCTCAAGGTATATATTTACTCTTTTTATTTTCCTCCCGTTCCTTTCATGTTTTTAACTCCCTTTCCTTGTCTTTTTATAGATCAATTTGACAGGTATAGAGCTTATGAGGAGGATTTCTTAGACTGATCAACAAGTGATTGAGTTACGCACCGAGGCTGATAATTGGAAGGAGCAATTCAAAAACCTTCAACTGGAAAAAGATGTTCTTGCTGAAGAGAAGGGAGCTCTGGAACAACAATTAAAGATAACCACCACTAAACTAGTGGTTTTGAGCTTCCTCCAATCAAGTTAAAAAGACAAGAATAGATGGAATCCTCCTTCGCTCAGCAGCACTCCACGGCAACTGAAGAAATAAAAAGTTTGAAAGAGCTCCTTAACCAGAAAGAGGTGGATGCGTGTGATTTGGTGCATATGCTCATGCAAACTTAAGAATATCTCTGTGCCTCGTTTGACAAGATTAAGTTCCTTGAGAGTTCTCTTACTCCTTTGAAGGCATCTTATGAAGCTTCGGAAGCAGAGAAAGAAGAGTTGAGGGTTGAAATTGAGCAGTGAGAGAAGATTATGAAGCTCTTGAAGACAAGTTGACACTTGATTTTAGTTGCGCTTTTTTGAACACCCGTTTTGCAACTCTAACTGAAGCTAGCCAAGAGGGTTTTGAACTCAATGCTGAAATCGCAAAGGCTAAAGAAGTGACTGAACAAACTCAACAACGTTAAAGCTTTTCAACACCTGGGGATGAAGGTTCCAAAGGTGATAGAGATGGACCTACCCCTGGTGAAGCTGATTTTTGACCTTCGTCTTCTCAAGTTGATCCCTCTACGCCCGTGGATGATGCTCCTTAGTTTTAACCCTTTGTTTTTTGAAAGTGACTTGACTTTGTGTTGGTTTTTGTTGAAACTCTCTTTTGTTTTTGTTTTTGAGTAGGTTGTGGGAGAATTTCCCGCCCCTGTTTATGGGGAAATAATATAAATATCTTTTTGTTGCATACTATGCCTTTTGTGCTCTTTAAGTTTTTGAGCTTATATTTGTATTAAAAATGCTTTAGTTGACCACGTCTCCAATATGCACGGATCTTTTATAAAAGATGGCCCTTTTATATTTACAACACTGATGAAGATGACGTCTCATCTTCATATTGGTGCAAAGATATGAAACATGGAGTAATTTGAAGAAGTTTTATTTTTTGAACTTTCAAATAAGTAATCTTGTACAATATTTTCATTACTGCTTTTTTTATAACAAGTTTACAAATACGGGTACATTTTCCCGTGATTAAATCTATGGCCTTAACCTAGAAGCTCATGGGAGTATTCTGTACGTTCTTCAACTCTCTACTGTCCATTTTTTCCGTGTCACTACCATAAACCCGGACCTAGTCGTAATAGAGCCTCTCATGAAGACAAGGCTAACCGACACTTCCCATTTTAGTTTTAAGCAATTCAACAATCTGAATCAAGTCTAAAACATGATAAATAATCCAAAAGTAAGCAGTTATCAGTACAGTTGCAGAAAATAAACCCAACACAACCCGATACTGGGATGACACCAGTCATGAGCATCTATCAATATACTACAAGTCTAAAGTGTCTACAACTATTACAAAATCGTTGAAAGAGAAAGAAATGAGATAAAGGGGGAGAAGCATGGGGCTGTGGACGCCGAGCAGCTACCTCGTGAACTCTGAAATCTGTCAGGAGCTCTCAACTCTCGCGAGCAGGATCAGCAATGCCTAAATCTGCACACGGGGTGTAGAGAGTAATGTGAGTACTCCAACTCAGTAAGTAATAATCATAAATAAAGACTGAGAAATACGAAATCACGTAAGGCACATTACAGGCTATAATGAAGCAGTAAAATCTAGTAAAATATTGAATCAGTACGGATATGTAGAAATCATTTTTGTTCAACTTAAACTTCATGAAATGTTTTTTCAACAATTAAGCAGGTAAATGACAGGCAAATAAGAAAGACAAACATGTAAAGGTTCGCCCCTCGGGTACAATGTCAATAATTCAACCCCTCGGGCAATATCTCAGAACAATACCAGCCCATCGGGCTATATCTCACATCACAATGGGTACCCGCGCTCACTGGGAGTGTGCAGACTTCTAGAAGGGCCCCTTACAGCCCAACCGCAATATCAAGACATCTTGTGGCATTATCACTAGGCCTTCGGCCTCATATCAACAAGCTATCTCGTGGCATATAAATCTCAGGCCCTCGGCCTCATAATCATAATCAGGTGTTTCCTCACAACATAGGCCCTTGGCCTTACTCAGTCAGAATCTCACAGCCACTTGGGCAATAGTAAAACATAGTGCTCAGCACAAAATATCATTTAAGTGTTAAAGCAGAGTAAACATGGCTGAGTTATGAAAACAGTAGAATATAGCATGACTGAGTTCAAGTATAAAGTCAAACAGTGAGGAAATATCAAAAAAATCCCCTAAGGGTTCAACTAGTTGACACGAGGCCCAAATATGGCATTCAACCCAAAACATGATGATAGCAACTAGTTTTCCAGTCAAATATGTGGTAAAATAGTCATTCGAGATGGACTAAATCACAATCCCCAATAGTGCACGACCCCACGCTCGTCATCTAGCGTGTGCGTCACCTCAATATAGCACAACGATGTGCAATCCAGGGTTTCATACCGTCAGGACATCATTTACAATCATTACTCACCTCGATCCGATCCAAACTCTAGCCCGCGATGTCTTTGCCTTCACAAATCGACCTCCGGATCCTACAAACTAGCCACAATCAGTACATAACTATTAAAATATGCTAAGAGAACAAAGCCCACTCGAAAATATCCTATTTACATCAAAAATCCCAAAATTGCACAAACCCGGCCCCCGGACCCACGTCTCAAAATCCGATAAAAGTCACATCAATAGAATCCTCATCCTCTCACGAGTTTACACATACCAAGAACATCAAAATCGGACCTCAATTGCCCCTTTAAATCCCCAATTTACACTCTTCAAATTCAAACCCTAATTCCCCAATTTTAGGCTTTAATCTTCCACATATTTCATGATTAAACAAGTAAGAATCAACATAGGATCGAGTATTGAGTTCAAAAATCTTACCTCTAGGTGTTATCTCTTCAAATCCTCTCAAAAAGCTCCAAACTCGCCCAAAAATGGTGAAAGTTAGCCCCAAAATTGCGGACAATGGCTATTTAAACATTCTGCCCAGGCATCAAAAGCTTCTTCGCGAACGCGGTTAAAGCCTCGCGTTCGCGAAGCACAAAAATCTGCTGACCGTAAATTTCCCTTACGCGAACGCGACCTCCAGCTCATGAACGCGAAGCGTCCACTTTCCAAACCATCGCGAATGTGACCGCCTTGCGCAAACGCGAAGCACAAAAGGCTGGGACCCCAGCTGCTCCCACTTACTCTACGTACGCGACATAGGCCTCGCGAACGGAGAGAATCAAAACATCACAACATCGCGAATGCAACACCCAAAACGCGAAGGCAAAATTCGCCGCTTCAAAAAAATACCCTTCGCGAATGCAGGTCCCTGACCGCGAACGCGAAGAACAAATCGTCTGCAACACAAAACCAGTAAAAACTGCCAAGTCCAAAGTCTAAAATTGATTCGTTTAACCATACGAAGCTCACCCGAGGCCCTCAGGACCTCAATCAAACATCCCAATATATCCCATAACCTCATTCAAACTTGTTAAACCTTCGGAACGCTCAAAACAACATCAAAACACCAAAATCATATCGGGTTCAAGCCTAAGAATTTCAAGAACTTCCAAATTCTGCTTTCGATCAAAACGTCTACCAAACCTCGTCTGAATGACCTGAAATTTTACACACACGTCACAAATGACATAACAGAGCTACTGCAACTTCCAAAATTCCATTCCAACTCCTATATCAAAATCTCACCTATCAACCGGAAAACGCCAAAATCTCAATTTAGCCAATTCAAGCCTAAACCTTCCACGAACCTCTAAAATGCATTCTGATCACGCTCCTAAGTCCCAAATCACCTAACGGAGCTAATCAAATCATAAAAATTCTGATCCGAGATCATATACTAACAAGTCAAATCTTGGTCACACATTTCAAATTTAAAGCTTCAAACTGAGAACTGTTTCTTCAAAATTCATTTCGGTTAACCTGAAAATCAAAACCGACGATTTAATAAGTCATAATACATCACACGGGGCTAGTCATGCCCGAGAACTGGCGAGCAAAGTGCAAAAGCTCAAAACGACCGATCGTGTCGTTACATCCACCCTCACTTAAACATGTGTTCGTCCTCGAACGCGCCCAGAGTTGTTCCAAAAGCCAACCAATTACTGAATAACCTTACCATGCACATACCCGGGGGTGATCCCACGTCACCCTATCTCGTATAGGTCCGATAACACAATGTAACTGAAATTTCACAGTCCAACCTAGCCCATGAACCATAGAACCACATTTCCACTTCTGAAATCACCCACAAGATCAAAATCTCACATCTCTACTTTGAATAATCCCGAACAAGCTGTAATAACTAATACCCGCAACCTCAGGTGCAATTACATGATATACCACATAACTCAAACACTTGTAATGATAACTTCTAATCACAACAGTTGCACACAACAACCGAATACCGATAGTAAACCTCTTATCAACTAAAGTCTCATTCCAACACTTTCATATACTGCCAATGATAAACGACACACGCAGTAAACCATAACCATCTCTCAAATCAACCATTCATGAAACCACTTCTCCTTTGGCAAAGACCATAGCAAATTTCTGAGCTGAACCTCAATACTATCCGTCTAACATGCTGAAATCGAATCCGTTCGTATTCATTAAAGATACCAATGATCTCATCTAACCCAACATAGCTACTCTGGTGACATGACACATCAATACAGGCTAAACACAACTTGTGCAATCCGTGCACCAATAAGTAACAATCCGAACATATTCAAATCATGAAAATTACTCAAATGAAAGAGTTATACCGCAAGCTCACCAGTACCACCACAACACAAAGTTGAGAACCTGTCACACATTATAGAAACAAAATACTTGAATCTAACCCGAAAGGTCATACCTCCACATAACTTCGCTGCAATACGCGACCCTATCCAAACATTGGTCTACATGAAACACCTCAAGTCACTCTGCTCGAAATTGACGACCATGCACAATTGATATCTAGAACCAAAGCAAATCATCATAACCACGGTGAAACAAATACATAACACCACACAAACCCGAAAGGGCATAACCTATACATCATTCGTCGAGCAATATCCAATAATCCTCCCGCTCGAGTTCCACTAAGAGACCCCAATAACACCGCACCACAAGTGCCTATAACCAACAAATCCCAATGCCTCGCAACACGGAAAGGTAACTCATAGATCTTCTCAGAACACTAATAGGCTCAATAACAATCGAATCACACATCCCTCAGCAATACAACTCGAAGCCAACCAAGCCGACTCAAGTTAGAACACACATCCACATTGGCCTGCCAACGAACCCCTTATCAAGGAAACCCTGAAGCAACTCCTTCAACTCCTTTAACTCTACTGGTGCCATACGACACGATGTCCGGCATCAAATTAATACCAAAATCAACAACCTCGCCCGGCGACATGCCCGGCCACAAGAAACACATCCGAAAAGTCCTTTACCACTGGAACTGAATCAATAGTAGAAGTCTCTGCACTGACATCCATCACGAAAGTCCAAATAAGAAAGACAATACTTCCTAGCCATCCGCTGGGTCTTAGAATATAAAACCAACCTACTAGGACATGAAATCCGTCGAACCTTGCCACTCAATCCGTGGCATTCTCGGCATAGCCAACATCGCTGCCTTAGCGCAATAGTCCAGAATAACATGACACGAAGACAACTAGTCTATACGCAATATTACATCAGAATCTAACATACCAAGCAGCACAAGATCCACTTGGGTATCCAAACCCCGATAGTCACTAAACAGTGCCGACACACATGAGCCACAACCACAACATAGCCTGAATATTAGGACTCCCAGTCTCCAACTCCATATAGCACACAAATCACTATACCTGATCCCAGTTCCACCATTCAAATACATACCACACCTCTAATACCCAATCATTCCACGAGAGATACTCTAAAATTCTACTATGCCACCAAGCAAAGTCGAATATCAGTAGTCGATCTAACAAGAAAGTGTCGCAATACTACCGAAGCACCATCAACTTAATCACATTACCTTTTTCTGAAACATATACCCTCGTCAAATCATCCCAATTAGCAATACCATTTCCTTAATCATCTGAAGATCATTTCCCAAATCATCTGAAGCTCATTTCCCTAATTGTTTGGAGCTCATTTCTTTAATTATCTGAAGCTGCCCGTGCTGCCTAAGAATTTGTGACCTTCCTTTCAGGACTGATCTGTGACCTTACACATGCAAATCTAAGTCTTGCACAACATACCGCATATACCATACCATTCTAAGGTAAATATGAGAACTTCATATCTATTCCGAGCCACACGTAACTACGTACTCAACTAGCCAAGAACTTTTCCATTAGACCTTATTTGGGAGAAAATCACTATACATCCCATGCTCCTCATGCCCGTGGAAAATATACACCTCTAACCGTGGTAGAAATCATCAAGAACTTTCTGAATTCCATTCGCACAAAACTAAACCGTTAGGACCGAATCCTTCTAACTCAACCAAGCTACGCAAGCCACTAAAAACCCAAGAGAATTGTCGCGAAACACCTGCAGAAACTCATTACCTCATAATCACCCAAAAGACTAATCATATCTTACCATGCTGATCCGGCCTACTACCAAGCTATCCTATTGATCCTAGTCCCTTCTAAATTACCTTCAAATTGATACTTCTCCTTGCCATAACACCACAATTCCTCAACCCAGACTCACCACATGAGACCCAAGCATAAAACCACACCGTCTAAGGCTCATAAGCCGCTGAATACTCTCTTAAACGTCCCAAAAGCACCACATTCGAAATACTTTACTCTGAAGAGACTTCCTGCGAATCTAAATCCATTACTTTCACCTTTCTGATGCTGATAAATAGAATCCCATAGTTGATACAGAAATGACACAAGTCTTGACACCCTCTAAAATGCAAACCTAAGTTTCTAACCAAAAGTACAACTTGAAAATCCCCAATCATTGCATGTAAAATCTTGAACACATTAGAACCATTCTCTAGAGTCATCCACTCTACTCAAACTGCAATTAGCCTGATCAAATGAACCGAACAACCTATGCCTTACTTGCACTCTGACACTGTAGAATGTAACCTCACCTCAATACAACCAAGCAACTTTCTGCCCTATGCACCGAGCATCCTTCACCAATAACCACTCAAGACACTCCGTGATTCTCATACACCTATGAAGCATAACATAACCTTTGTCGAAATTGTTTTCCTTTACTCGAGCCATCCTATGTCTCAATCTCCGTAAGCCATAACTGATTCACCCGTACGCCTCAAACTGGAACCAACATAGCACATAATCGTTCAACCAACTAATCAATAGCCGACTCCCCCACTTGGCTCAAAGCCATAGATCAAAACACACACAATAACTCATCATGCATATACTCTATTATTGCCATAATACCATAGTGAGATTAAACGCCATCCTTCATAAGCTCGTGAAACACAAACCATCTAGCACTTTAAGTCTTCTGCAATTCTCGCATTAGCTCCCGCAATAGTTAAACCCACTCTCTTAAGCGACCCAAATTTAAATTGCAACACGTATCCTTTACTTGTAAATAAAATCTTCTAACAGTCAATCAAAAGGATCACACAACTTCAGAACACTTCGCATGAGATGACCCACCTACTTTTCCTCCAACTAACATTTCAATATACTTTCCACCGTCATAAAAACTATGCAGTCACTTAATCTTCCTGAGTCTGAAGTCATACCGCAACATGAAATTTACTTCACTTTCAACTAGGAAACATGAAAAATTCTTTACACACCCATAACTCGGGGTTATACCTCAAATCAAGATAAAAATCAAGTACCTAACAGTTCTTCCATTCTCCAGCAGACCCTTCTCGTCGTTTCCAAATCATATAAATATACCTCATAGTCATAACATACTCATCACGTAGCTGTCTAGTCATTACTTCCCTTAATAGGGACACAATAGAACCTAGAGATCCAGAAACATGTGCTCACGCAATTAAAAGCTCAGGGCTCAAGCTATAGGCAAAACTCTGGCCCCAAGTCTTCCAGACTGGCCCAACATCAACACACCGAGATCATATCTCGCCCCTCGATTAGGAAAATCACAAGCCATCGATGCACATCTGATACTGAGCGCTCATGCACACATAGGAACGCATGGAAGGAATTCAAAGAGTTACTTTTCAAGCTGAATCAAGGATGCACGATAAGAATTCAAGAATATGAAGTTTTTCCTAAAGGTTCTGCAGCCTCCCGAGGATAAGTACAAACGTCTCTGTACCGATCCGTGAGACTTCACTAAACCTGCTCATGATTCGTGAGACCTATGTAACCTAGGCTCTAATACCAACTTGTCACGACCCTAAACCCGGACCCGGTCGTAAAGGCGCCTCTTGTGAAGAAAAGGCTAGTCGACATTTCCCATTTCAGTTTTAAGCAATTAAACAATCGGAATCAAGTCTAAAACATGATAAATAATCCAAAAGTAAGCAATTATCAATATAGTTGCGGAAAATAAACCCAACACAGCCCGATACCAGGGTGTCACTAGTCATGAGCATCTATCAATATACTACAAGTCTAAAGTGTCTACAACTATTACAGAATCACTGAAAAAGAAAGAAAAAAGATAAAGGGGGAGAAGCACGGAGTTGCGGACGCCGAGCAGCTACCTCGTGAACTCCAAAATTTACCGGGAGCTCTTAACTCTCGTGAGCAGGATCAGCAACGCCTGAATCTGCACACGGGGTGCAGGGAGTAAAGTGAGTACTCTAACTCAGTGAGTAATAATCATACATAAAGACTAAGAAATACAAAATCACGTAAGGCACATTACAGGTTATAATGAAGCAGTAAAAGCCAGTAAAACAGTGAATCGGTACGGATATGTAGAAATCATTTTTGTTCAACTTAAACTTCATGAAATGTCTTTTTAACAATTAAGCAGGTAAATGACAGGCAAATAAGAAAGATAAACATATAAAGGTTCGCCCCTCAGTACAATGTCAATAATTCAACCCCTCGGGCAATATCTCAAAACAATACCAGCCCCTCGGGCTATATCTCACATCACAATGGGTACCCGTGCTCACTGGGAGTGTGCAGACTCCTAGAAGGGCCCCTTACAGCCCAACCGCAATATCAAGACATCTTGTGGCATCATCACTAGGCCTTCGGCCTCATATCAACAAGCCATCTCGTGGCGTATAAATCTCAGGTCCTCGACCTCAAAATCATAATCAAGTGTTTCCTCACAACATAGGCCCTTGGCCTAACTCAGTCAGAATCTCACAGCCACTCGGGCAGTAGTAATACATAGTGCTCAGCCCAAAATATCATTTAAAATATCATTTAAGTGTTAAAGTAAAGTAAACATGGCTGAGTTATGAAAACAGTAGAATATTGCATGACTGAGTTCAAGTATAAAGTCAAACAGTGAGGAAATATCAATAAAAATCCCCTAAGGGTTCAAATAGTTGACACGAGGCCCAAATATGGCATTCAGCCCAAAATATGATGATAGCAACTAGTTTTTCAGTCAAATACGCGGTAAAATAGTCATTCGGGATGGACTAAGCCTTAATCCCCAATAGTTCACAACCCCACACTCATTATCTAGCGTGTGTGTCACCTCAATATAGCATAACGATGTGCAATCTGGGGTTTCATACCCTCAGGTCATCATTTACAATCATTACTCACCTCGATCCAGTCCAAACTCTAGCCCGTGATGCCTTTGCCTTCACAAATCGACCTCTAGATGCTCCAAATCTAGCCACAATAAGTACATAACTATTAAAATATGCTAAGGGAACAAAGCCCACTCGAAAATATCCTATTTACATCAAAAATCCCGAAATTGCTCAAACCCGGCCCACGTCTCGAAATCTGATAAATATTACAGCAATAGAATCCTCATCCTCTCACGAGTTTATACATACCAAGAACATCAAAATCGGACCTCAATTGCCCCTTCAAATCCCCAATTTACACTCTCCAAATTCAAGCCCTAATTTCCCAATTTTAAGCTTTAATTTTCCACATATTTCATGATTAAACAAGCAAAAATCAATATAGGATCGAGTATTGAGTTCAAAAATCTTACCTCAAGGTGTTATCTCTTGAATCCCTCTTCAAATCCTCTCAAAAGCTCCAAAATCGCCCAAAAATGGTGAAAGTTAGCCCCAAAATCGCGGACAATGGCTATTTAAACATTTTGTCCAGGCATCAAAACCTTCTTCGCGAACGCGGTCAAAGCCTCGCGTTCGCGAAGCACAAAAATCTGCTGACCATAAATTTCCCTTACGCGAACGCGACCTCCAGCTCGCGAACGCAAAGCGTCCACTTTCCAAACCATCGCGAACGCCTTGCGCGAACGCGAAGCACAAAAGGCTGGGACCCCAGCTGCTCCCACTTACTCTACGTGAATGCGACATAGGCCTCGCGAACACAGAGAATCAAAACATCACAACATCGCGAATGCAACACACAAAACGCGAACGCAAAATTTTTCGCCTCAAAAAACACCCTTCGCGAATGCGGGTCCCTGACCGCGAACGCGAAGAACAAATCGTCTATAACACAAAAGCAGTAAAAACTGCCAAGTCCAAAATTGATCTGTTTAACCATACGAAGCTCACCCGAGCCCTTTGGGACCTCAACCAAACTTGGCAACATATCCCATAACCTCATTCAAACTTTTTCTAACCTTCGGAACTCTCTAAACAACATCAAAACACCAAAATCACATCGGATTCAAGCCTAAGAATTTCAAGAACTTCCAAATTCCGCTTTCGATCAAAAAGTCTACAAAACCTCGTCCAAATGACCTTAAATTTTGCACACACATCACAAATGATACAACGGAGCTACTGCAACTTCCAGAATTCCATTCCGACTCCTATATCAAAATCTCACCTATCAACCGAAAAATACCAAAATCTCAATTTCGCCAATTCAAGCCTAAACCTTCCACGAACCTCCAAAATGCATTCTAATCACGCTCCTAAGTCCCAAATCACCTAACAGAGCTAAACAAATCATAAAAATTCTGATCCGAGATCATATACTAACAAATCAAATCTTGGTCAAACCTTTTAAATTTCAAGCTTCAAACTGAGAATTGTTTCTTTAAAATTCATTCCGGTTAACCTGAAAACCAAAACCGATGATTTAAATAAGTCATAATACATCACACGGGGATAGTCATACCTGAGAACTGGCGAGCAAAGTGCAAAAGCTCAAAACAACCGGTCGGGTCGTTACATTCCGCGAGCTTGAACGCTTTTGAAAATTTGATATTTTCTTCAAGGTTTTTACTTTGGCTAAGGTATGCTGGTGTACATATTCTTTTCTTGTGTACTCTTCCATGTGCATAGTCCCCTAGTGTTTGAGCATTAAAGCATGAGATCTCGAACACTAGATCAACTATCTATGTTTGGTTCTTTATCTGAAAAAAGAAATACATACGGGACTTGGAGCTAATTGTTTAGATGATGACTGATTAACCCTTTGCCATCAGAAATGTTGTAACCTAGATCGAAAATAATTAAGTATTCTACATGTCTTTCAGGTCTAATGTCATTATTTGGTACATGCTATCTTTTTGCCTATCATCTAAAATGGTTAGTAAAACTTAAATGAACAAAGTAAAAATTGAACTTTCATGATATCTGACCATGGGTATTAACTTCTTTAGAAATAATACCTCTTCAATTGGACTGCATTCCAGTAGGATGGTAACACCTTGTTGTCCATAGTTTCCAACTCGTACGCTTCTTTTCCAGTAATCTCTTTAACTCTATATGGGCCTTCTCAATTTGGACTCAACTTTCCTACATTTGCCGCTTGTGTTGATCGAAACACTTTTTTGAGGACGATGTCCCCAATTTTTAAATATCTCAGGTTCGCCTTCCTGTTATAGTATCGCTCAATCGTCTGCTTTTGAGCCACCATCCGAATTAATGTTGCTTCTCTTCTCTCTTCCATCAAATCCAAATTTATTCTCTCTTCTTCATTTGTTGCCTCACTTGTATGTGTGTATATCGTGTTTGGTTCCCCTATCTCCACTGGGATTAAAGCTTTCGTTCTGTATATAAGCGAAAATGGGGTTTCTCCCGTGCTTGTTTTTGTCGTCGTTTGGTAACCCTATAATACACCCGGTAGTACTTCTGGCCACTTGCCTTTTGATTCTTCCAATCATTTCTTTAGGTTGTTGATGATGACCTTATTTGTTAACTCAGCTTGTCCGTTTGCCATTGGGTGGTAAGGTGCAGAAGTAATCCGTTTAATATTCCAACTTTTAAAAAAGTCAGTAACTTTCGCACCTATGAATTGTGGCGGCCCATTATTACAATTTACTTTGGAACTCCAAATCATTATATTATATTCCTCCAAATTAAATCCATTACTTCCTTTTCTCACACTTGTTTAAAGACACCTGCCTCTACTCATTTTGAGAAATAATCGGTTAGAATTAACAAAAATCGTACCTTTTCCTTAGATTGAGGCAGTGGTCCTACAATATCCATGCCCCATTTCATGAATGACCATGGTGATATAGTTGAATGTTGCAATTCCACCGGTCGATGCATAGTATTAGCGTATCGTTGGCACTTATCGCACCTTGCTACAAAATTTTCTGCTTCATCTTCCATTTTTGACCAATAGTATTCCGCTCTTATTAGTGTTTTTACCAACAATCTTCCCCGGCATGATTGTCGCAATGCCTCTCATGTACCTCTCTCATTACGTATTCCATTTGTGAGGGTCCAAGGCATATTGCTAAAGGTCCACCAAACATTTTGAGATACAAATTTCCCCGTATCAGACAATACTGAGCAGCCTTCAACCGCAGCAATCAGGATTTCTTTTTATCCTCGGGCAAAATTTCATACTGCAAAAAGTTCACAAATTCATTTCTCCAATCCCAAGTTAAGTTATTAAAATTTACCAAATTCTTGATTTGGTCGAGGGCTGAGTGAAATAAGTGTACCACAACAGCATTTTCTGCATTTGTTACATCAACCACAGACGTGAGATTTGTCAATGTGTTTGCTTCTGCATTTTTCTCCCTGGGTATTTGTACAGCTTTCCATGTCTGAAACTGCCTAAGCAATTCTCGTAATTTTTCGAGGTACTGTTGCATCCATGTTTCTCTTGCCACGTAAGTTTCTTGAATTTGATTGACTACTAGCTGTGAATCGCTTTTAATTACGATTTGTTCAATACAAGGTCTCTTGCGAGCTCCAAACCTGCAATCACAGCTTCATATTCCTCTTCACTGTTAGTAATTGGGTAACATTTTATTGCCTATCTTATGATTTCACATGGGGGCGGAATTAAAATAATTCCGAAACCTTCTCCTTTAACATTTGAAGAACCGTCAGTAAACAAGGCCCAATGCCCCAGTTTAGCTCCAATAAATATTCGTAGCTCTTTTTATGCTTGAGGAATCAGGCTCAAGCTAAAGTTTTCACTGAGCTCTATAATCCATTTAGCTAACCTTCCTGATAATTCTTGCTTGTGTAATATATTCCTTAGTGGAAAGGCAGTTACAACAGAAATAGGATGACATTGAAAATAAGGTCGTAACTTCCTTGATGTCATAATTAAATCTAAAGCAAATTTTTCTAGGTGAGGATACCATGTCTCAGCATCTAGTAAAGACTTACTAACATAATAGATCGGAGATTGTTAACCTTTGTCTTCACGTACCAGTACCACGCTTACCGCCACTTATAACACAATAAGATAGACGAGTAATCTCTCCCCATATTTTGGCTTTGCCAACATGGGCGGATTTGATAGATAGAACTTTAAATCCTTCAGAGATTGTTGACATTCGTCAGTCCATTCAAACTGATTTTGCTCTTTCAATACTGAAAAGTATTTAAAGTATTTTTCCGATGATTTGGATATAAACCTTCCTACGGCCGCTACCCTACCTGTTAATCTTTGTAATTATTTCTTACTCGTGAGTACATCAGATATTTCTTTAATAACTTTGATGTGTGCGGGATTTACTTCAATACCTCTGTTAGAAACAAGAAAGCCCAAAAATTTACCAAAAGTCATGCCAAAAGTGCTTTTTCGGGTTAAACTTCATGTTATACTTGCGGAGAATTTCAAAGGTTTCAGACAAATGTTGAAAATGGTCCTTTGCCTGTGTTGATTTGACCAACATATCATCTATGTAGACCTCCATAGTTTTTTTCAAGTGTTCTTCAAAGATTTTGGTCACCAATCTTAGATACGTTGCTCCAGCATTTTTCAAGTCAAATGGCATGACTTTATAGCAATAAGTCCCCCTGTCTATGGTAAATAAGGTTTTTTCCTCATCTAAAGGGTCCATTTTTATTTGATTATAATCAGAATATCTAAAGAACTTAAAAGCTCATGCCCTGCGGTAGAATTAATTAACTAGTTTATGTGCGGTAAAGTAAATGAATTTTTAAGACAAGCCTTATTTAAATCAGTATAATCTACACAGACTTGCCACTTACCATTCCTTTTTGGAACCACAACAGCATTAGCTAACCAGCCATGGTACTTTACCTCTCATATTGAACCAATTTTCAGAAGTTTTTGTACCTCATCCTGGATTACTTGATTTTTAAATGCTCCTTGCTTCCTTTTATTCTGTTTGACAGGCAGATGTAACGGGTACTCATTTAGTGTAACGACCCGAACCGACGTTTCCTGTATTTTCATCCCGTATTCCCCGTTAAATGCTTATTCATGTTTCAATATGTGTACTTGGTGAATTTGAGTCAATTCGGATCGAGTTTGGTATGAAATGGGACAATTAGTCTCTTTAAGGAAGAATTAGTTTGGAAAAGTCAACCGGACATTGACTTGTGAGTTAGAGGGCTCGGAATTGAATTCCGATGATTCGGTTAGTTTCGGGGGATGATTTAAGGCCAAGGAGCACAATCGGAATTAATTTTGGAGGTCCGGTGAAGAAATTAGCTCATTTTGGCGAAGTTAGTATTTTGGTGATTTTCGGTTGATAGATGAAATTATGATCCGACGGTCGGAATGGAATTCCGAGAATTTCTATAGCTTCGTTATGTCATTTTGGACTTGTGTGCAAAATTTGAAGTCAATCGGACGTGATTTGATAGGTTTCGGCATCGGAAATAGAAGTTGGAAATTCTAAAGTTCATAAAACTTGGATTGGAGGTTGATTCATGATTTTAGCGTTGTTTGATGTGATTTGAGGCCTCGAGCAAGTCCGTAATGTATTTTGGGACTAGTTGGTATTATTGGTCGGGGTCCCGAGGGCCTCGGGTGTGTTTCGGATGCCCAACGGGTCATTTTTGGAAGATTTTTGCCGTTTTGAGCATAAATGTAATGATCTAAAGGTTCATTTTTAGTTCTAGAGATCCAAATTTGATTTCGAGACTTCCAGAATTTAAATCATGAATTATAGGACTGATTTGGAAATTTTGGTTTAATTTCATCAAGTCGCGATTGGGTTTTTGACGTGAAATGTGAGTTAATTGTTTAACGAGCGAAATGGGTATTGAACTGGGAAAACGAGCTCCGAATTGAGTTTCAATTGAAGTGTTGTGTTAGTATTATTATTTTTGACTCATAGGAACAAGAATCGTCTAATTCCGAGTTCGTATGATGGAGTTAGAGCCATTTTATTGAAAAATGGCTGTGCTGCAAATTTCTTAAAAGCTGCTGTATTTTCTGCAGCAGTGAACAGTACCCGCGCGTGAACAGTAACCGCACGGGTGAACAGTGAACAGTGACCTCATGCGCATGAACAGTGCCCCCGCGTGAACAGTACCGAAAATTTCTGGACAGATTTAATGTCCAGCAGTCCGAGTTTGGTCATTTTTTTTGACTTCCAAGCTCGGATTTTGGGCGATTTTTAGCAAGAAATCTTGGGAAATCATGAGGTAAGTCACTTGTAATTATTTCTACTCCATAATATTGAATTATCATCGAATAATCCGACTAGATTACATGTTTTTGAGGAGTAAATTGAAGATTTAGGCCTAGGGATTTGAAAATAAGATTTGAAGATTTGAGGGGCCATTTGAACTCCGATTTTGGTAAATTTTATATGTACGGACTCGTGGCGAGACGAGGAATCCGGTGGTGTGACTTTCGTAATTTTTCGAGAAGTGGGCTCGGGGCTCGGGTTTTGCGAATTTAGTGAATTTTGATATTTTTCGAGTCTTTTCGATTGGGTTATATTCCCTTAGCATATTGTAATGTATTCATTGTGGTTTTGACCAGATTCGACGCACGAAGAGGTAAATTCGAGAGGCAAGGGCATAGCGGAGTAGACATTGGACCGTCTTGAAGTGAGTAATGATTTTAAATGATGCACTGAGGGTTTGAAACCCCGGATTGCACAACATACTGCTATGTTGAGATGAGACACGCGTTGTATGACGAGCGCAGGGTCATTTACTATTGGGGATTGTGACTTGGTCCATCCCAGTTGATATTTTTACCGCGTAATTGATAAAGATTTATTGTTTTTCACTATGATTGGGCTTATTGCCATATTTGGGCTTCGTGCCAATTATCTGAAATCTTTGTGAATTTACATCACTATTTTCCTCACGAATTGAAATATTATTTGAACTCAGTCCAATTGAATTATATTATTTTGTGAACTCAGCTACATTTATACTCAACTCGAGATTTAATGATATTTATAATGTTGTTGAGCTGAGCACTATTGTTTTACTGATGCCCAAGAGGCTTATGATTATTTTCTGGACTGATTGAGGCCGAGGGCCATACGTGAGGATATGTTGAGTGATGTGAGGAGGCTTTCAGGCCTCGAGTATTATATAAGGAGGCTTTCAAGCCTCGTGTGTGATGTGTGAAGGCTTTCAGGCCTATTGATATTGCGCTTGGGCTGTAGGAGCCCCTCCGGAGTCTGTACACACCCCCAGTGAGCGCAGGGTACCTAGGTGAGTTGGGAGTGGGCCCGAGAGGCCGTTGCTTGTGTGTGGTGAGTTGGGAGTGAGCCCGAAGGGCTGATGTTGTGTGCTGGTGAGTTGGGAGTGAGCCCGAGGGGCTGATACTATACTGAGATTTACATATTGAGCCCGAGGGGCAAGCTTTTGATTTATCCTTAATGTGGAAATTATTTGTCTTTACTGTTTTAAAAGAAGAATTATCTGATACTCACTATTTTACTGTATAACTGATTTTACTGCTTGGGATAGCGCTATATTGTGCCGTTATGAGATTTCATGTTTTCAGTCGTTATTTATTTTTATTATTCACTGGGTCGGAGTACTCACATTACTCCCTACACCATGTGTGCAGATACAGGCAGAGCTGAGTTCGCTCCTGAGAGCTGATTCTTTCCAGACCAGGCGGTGACTAGGAGTAACGAGGTAGCTGTTGACGTCTGCAGCCCCGTTTTCTCCCTTATCTTTGTTATTTATGATAATTCCAGACTTTGTAAAATATTAGTAAACTCTGTAGTAGCTCATGACTTGTGACACCCTGATTTCGGGCTGAGTTGGGAGGGTTTTCCTTGTTCTATCACGTTTATTTCACATTTAAGATTATATTGCCCATGATTTAGACTTATTCCTGCTAAGTAATTATAAAGAGATGTACTGTTTTGTTGATTGGCTGGCTTTGTCCTCACGAGAGGTGCCATCACGACCGGGTTGGGATTTTGGGTCGTGACAAGTTGGTATCAGAGCCTAGGTTACTAGGTCTCGCGAGTCATGAACTGGTTTAGTAGAGTCTCGCGGATCGGTACGGAGACGTCTGTATTTATCCTCGAGAGGCTGCAGAACCTTTAGGAAAATTTCATATTCTTGGAAATTCTTGTCGTGCGACTTTGTTGGTCCGAAAACTAAATTTTGTTGTTCTATTCTCTCGCAGATGGAGAGAACACGTGCTAATAGACAGGACAGACGACCACCATTACCACCTACTGAGGCCACCAAAGGCTGTGGATGCGGTCGTGGTCGAGGTAGAGCCGCAGGGGCAGCATCTGTAGACCCACCAGTTGCCCCGGCTCAGGATCAGGCTCCAGCTGCAGAGACTCTAGCAGCACCTGCTCAGGCACCAGCTATGCCTATTGTTATTCTGGGTCTTCATGAGGCCCTGGCTCAGATTTTGACAGTTTGCACTGGCCTGGATCAGGCAATTTCAGCCACCACTGCAGCAGCTACTTCACAGGCAGGGGAAGGTAATCAGACCCCCGCTGCTCGCACACATGAGCCAGTAGTGCAGGGATTACAGACACCAGAGGCACCACCAGTACAACAGGTTTCCCCAGTTCAGCCGGTTGCACCGGTTCAGGTTAATATGGTCCCAGTTATGCCAGATAATGAGCAGCGTCATCTTGAGAGATTCAACAGACTTGCACCTCCTACTTTCAGTGGTGCTCAGGGCGAGGATTCCCAAGGTTTTCTTGACAAGTGTAGACGTATGCTGAGGACAGTAGGGATCTTAGAGGCTAGCGGTGTATCCTTTACTACTTTTCAGTTCTCAGGTGCAACTTTCACTTGGTGGGAGGCATATGAGCGGCGTAGGCCGGTAGGTTCAGCGCCCTCGTCCTGGCAGGAGTTCTCCACTCTCTTTCTGGAGAAGTGGGTACCGCGATCTCAGAGAGAGGATATGCGCAGGCAGTTTGAGTATCTTCGTCAGGGAGATATGACCGTATCTCAGTATGAGGTGAGGTTCTCGGAGTTGGCTCGTTATGCTCTATGGATGGTCTCGACTGATCGGGAAAGGATTAGGAGGTTCGTGGATGGGCTTAATTATCCCATTCGTATTCTGATGGCTCGAGAAAGGATTCTGAGCCATACTTTTGAGGATGCAGTAGATGTTGCTCGCGACATTGAGACAGATCGTCGTCTAGAGAGAGAGGAGCGGGAGGCTAAGAGGCCTCATGGATCAGCTAGTCACAGTGGTGCTCCGTCTAGGGGCCAGTTTCAGCAGAGTAGAGGTCGTTCTTACAGGCCTCATCAGTCAGCTCGTCTAGAGTACCACGGGCCATCTTCAGGCCATGGTCATCAGGGATTTCAGCAGGGCCAGTCATCACTCAGTGCCCTTCCAGCTCAGAGTTCTTCACGTGCCCCGTCAGTTTAAGGTCCTTCTGCATCGAGTGCACCAGCTAGTCATTCCGGTGCGAGGGGTTCTTTTCAGTCCCATCCTCCAGCATCTAGGGGTTGTTATGAGTGCGGAGAGTTAGGACATGTGTGGAAGCAGTGTCCTCGTCGTACCGCCAGTTTATCACAGCAGAGGGGTCAGTCCTCATCTTCTGCACCAGCTACTTCAGCACCCACCCAGTTAGCTAGGGGTGAGGGTCAGGCAGCTAGAGGCCGCCCCAGAGGGAAAGGTCGAGCGGGTGGTGGTCCAGCTCGGTTTTATGCTATTCTAGACCGGGCAGATGCTCTTGCGTCAGATGCTGCTATCACAGGTATTATCTCAGTCTTCCACACAGATGCCTCTGTCTTATTTGATTCGGGATCCACCTATTCTTATGTGTCTTCATATTTTGCCCGTCATTTGAGTATGCCCCGAGAGTCTCTTACTTTACCTGTTCATGTGTCTACCCCGGTGGGCGATACTATTATTGTGGACCGTGTGTATCGGTCATGTGTTGTGATTATTGGGGGTCTGGAGACCCGAGTTGATCTACTGTTGTTGAGCATGGTAGATTTTGATATTATTGTGGGCATGGATTGGTTATCTCCATATCATGCTATTCTAGACTGTCATGCTAAGATAGTTACTTTGGCTATTCCGGGTGTTCCGAGGATCGAGTGGCGTGGCATTGTGAGCACGTGATTTTTGTTTCGCACGACAATCGCTCCAAAAGGAAATAAAAAAAATAATAATTGGCCCTGCTGTACAAATTTTGGATTTCTGTGTGGCACCTTGTTGATTTATTTGTGACTTTGGCCCATTTTTATTTATTTACTTTATTAAAATAAAATTCAAAAAAATATATATGTGTCCTGCATAATTCAAACCGTAATCCGGTCGTTAAATAGAAAATCATGAATAGGCATTTTCGTCCGTGATTTTATTTGGTTTGACTTTACCTGTTTTGAAATATTTTAGTGTGTGTGCAAATAATTGTATTTGAGTGTGTATTTAATTTTAATTTGATTTTTTGGCTTAGTTTTGTTTTAAAATAAATAAGAAAAGGAAATAAATAAAAAATAAATAATAAAAAAAAATAAAGAAAAGACCCCTTCCCTTCCGGACTTGGGCCAATTTTAACAAAATTGGCCCAAACAAACAGCCCAAGACCCAGGCCTGCCCGGTCCAGGCCATGCCCAGGACGTCCAAACGACGTCGTTTGAGTCATGCCTGATCTGGGCCGTTGATCTCAGAGTGATCAACGGCCAAGATCAATTCCCCATAACCCATCAATAAACCCGACCCATCTTACCCGGACCGACCCCAACCCTTTACCCTTGAAACGACACTGTTCCACTTAAGCTATCAGATCCAGACCGTAGATCTAGATTGATCTAACGGTCGAGATCAATCCACCCATTAACTATATAAGGCCATAATCCTACCCTGCCCCCCCTATCCGAACCCCAGCCTTCGTCTTCAACCTCATCCCCTTCAAACCCTAGAGCCGCCCTTGTATCCCCCACCATGAAAACCGGCGGCATGAACGCCGGTGACCTCGCCATGAACACCATAGAACCCCCTCACCACCCTGAACATAGACCTGTTAACCGTTTGGTTCGAATCACCCCCAGGTCCTCGAATCTTCATTTGAAGATTCGAGTCAAAACTCGATCTACACCAAACAACCCCAGCTTCATACCAGACACTCCCCGGACCTTCCTCGTGACCAAACCATACTTGGTTTGGTCCGAATCTAACCAGGGAAGCACGAATATTAGATCTGAGTTTTGAAACCACAAGGTCCCTCGTCACTGGTTCAAACCGGTTCAAACCAAAGAGGTTAAGGTCTGATGGACTTTAATCAAAGTGTTTCTCATTTGAGAAACATTTCGATTAAAGCCCGTTCAGCCTTAAGAAAGTTGTCCGAGTCCGAGTTTGAGGTTTTGATTTTTTCAAGATTTAAGGTGAGTTTCTTTCTCTTCTTTATTTGTTTTGGCCCATTTGATTGTGTTAAAGTCTGTTCATGCTTTGACTTTGTGTCTTTGAATTTTGTCAACTGTGCCCCGTCCATTTGCCTGAACTTCTGTTTGTTTGAATAAGTCTTTCCATTTGCTCTGATAATGTATATAAATGTTGTGCAAGTAGCGGATTTTCAAGTTTGGACTGACTAATGACTACTCGAGTGTATTTCTGCTTAGTCAGTATAATTCGAACCATGTTTAAATGTCTGATTTTTGGCTACGATCGTGTATGTTAACGCTAATATAGTCGAGTCGACATGTGTCGTCAATTAGTTTTCAACTGTCTGAACAAAGTAAATCGATTTGCTTCTGATGAACATTTGCCTTGAGCCAATTAAGAACCAGTTTTTGCTTACTTATAGATTGTTTGAATTGATCAGTTAATGTAAAAAGGATTGTTTATGTTTAAATTCTGAATTGGAAGGCATGTGCACTCGTGCACAGCATGTGCATTGGTGCACCTCATGTGCCTTGTGCACAGCCTGTTTTTCTGCTTAAGAGGGCTTTTAAGTTTTAAACAATTTGACAGCATATGCTGTCAGACATATTCTACTGCCCATACCTTGCTTTAAGTTTAAAAAAGTATTAAACCTTTTAAAAGTAAGTCTGTCAGGGAATGTTGATGGAGGTTATATACTTAAATAACTAATTAGGATCTGAAAAGGTAAAAGACACATGGGAGGGGTACTGTGACATTTGGAAAACAGGCTGTTAAAAGAGATGGTGTTGAGGCTTATAAAAGGAGACAGAATTGGGCAGGAGAAGGGGGCATGAGGAG
Source organism: Nicotiana tabacum (assembly GCF_000715075.1). Taxonomy (NCBI): domain Eukaryota; kingdom Viridiplantae; phylum Streptophyta; class Magnoliopsida; order Solanales; family Solanaceae; genus Nicotiana; species Nicotiana tabacum. The sequence goes on along the minus strand of NC_134085.1, from coordinate 163,609,621 downwards.
ATAGACATAAAAAAGGGGATAGAATCAGAGGATAGGGAGGATCAGACCTGAAAAAGAAAATATACACACACAGTGAGGGGATTGGGAACCTTAAGAGCTGAAAAGGAAAAACAAAAACACAGATAGAGAGAGGTTAAGGGATAGAAGCTATACAACCAACAATCAGAAACTTTTTCCTCCTATCATTATTGGTTTTCAGTTGTTCAACTGGTTCAGATCAGATTCTGATCCTTATGAAATTCCAGTTGTGTCCTTTAGTCGAGTGTTTTCATTGGTTTACTACTGGTTTGGTCTGTCTGGAATCCTGATTCTACTCCACTGGGTGTTGCTGTTATTTGGCTATTGCTTTCTATTGGCCATAGTTGCATTTCTGCACTCGAGCCTGTTCTTGCTGCTGCTATTTTGCTCACTATTGTCGCTGCTATCTTGCCCTGCTGCTGCCGCTATTTAGTTTCTTGCTGCTACTGATTTCCCCATCTTTTTCTTCTTCTCCTTTGCATTTTCAGTGTTTCCAGGTACACATTTCAAACCCAACTTTGGTGTTAACTGTAACAATTCAAAAGCATGAAATGAAAGGAGTTTCCTGAAGAAGATTTAGATATCTGTTTGTAAATGTTTGTGATATACTGACTTCAGATTGTATAAATTGATTAGTGTGATTCATGTAACGAAAGATTAATTAGATAATACTCCATCAAGTTTAGCCTCTAGCTTCTTAGTTTGTAGTTGTTTGCTGGTACAAAAATATAATGACACAATACAGAGAGGGCATGGAGAATTAGTATAGATTTTGACTAGGATTCCCATTCAACTGAGCGACATGCATAGAATAGAATATTTCCACCTTACACAAATGTTTCTTTGTTCATTTTAATTTTCTTTTATCATAACTCGTTAGGCAGTACATAATATTATGTTCAAATCCGTTAGTGACAATGCCTAGTAGTTAATTCCTTTAATTCGGCCCCAATCAGTCTAGTAAATTTCAATTCAAGAAATGTTTGGACACAAGTATAATGTTGGGTCAATCTCGAGTGTAATTTCTTGGCCCAATTAAAGTATGTTTCATGAGTTATGACATCCCTCCACTTTGTAAATAATCAATCAGAAATTGATAAGAATCCGAATTAAGCAAAAGCCTATAGTTGAATTAGCACGCACCTTTTCTTCTAGTTTTAGAGACAAACGCATTAGAAATGTAGCCACTTTAGGATATCTTTTTTTTTCTAAAAAAATAGAGATGAGCCTCGCCAAATAAAAGTGCAACAATTGCGGGGCCCTCCATAAATAACCATGATAATTATCTAGAACTCAAGATAGGCCATTTAATAAATTTCATGGCTTTTCTACAAAATAATAACGCGTTAGACTCTTTAGGCACGGTTTAAGTAAATTATATTCTTAAAATCGGGTGCACATTGATGTGACCCAAATTCAAGTCTCAACGGAGTCAAAAATGTGTTAACAACTATGGGTGCATTGATTGTGACGTGGTTCGATATGCATTTTCACGACGTTGCAATTCTGTAAAATAAATGATAATAATAAAAGCGGTTAAAACTTAATAAAAGCACATAAGTCACAACATGTATTTAAATCAGATATTTAGTCATTATAACAATTTAAGCAACCGTGCTAGAACCACGGGATTCGAGGGTGCCTAACACCTTCCCTCGGGTCAACAGAATTCCTTACTTAGAATTTCTGGTTCGCAGACTTCATTTGGAAAAGTCGAATATTTTCCTCGATTTGGGATTCAAGATAAACCGGTGACTTGGGACACCAAAAGCCAAACCTTTCCCAAGTGGCGACTCTGAATTAAATAAATAATTTCATTTCGAATATTGTCACTTAAATTGGAAAAACTCCCCTCGCGCATTTAACCCTTCGGGGCGGGCGCGCAAAAAGGAGGTGTGACAGCTCTGGCGACTCTGCTGGGGACAAAACCCAGAACCGCTGGTTCAGGGTTCAAGAATTCGAGCTTAGAATAATTGTTATATTTGGCTTTATTATCTGATTTTTATTACATGTTTTTTGCGTAACGTGCTAAATGTTGTCTTTTACCGCTTTGATATTATCTGAACTGTATATAAACTGTGCTGAAACCTTTCTCTTCTTACTTCCGGGGAGAAGCTCGCTGGTCGGGACTCCCTATTCTGTTAATGTCAATACCTAAAATAAGAAAGAGGACGGACAAGTTACAAAGCCGGACGATCTCGCGGGTCCCCGGTACGTAGCCCCCTCCTCGACTCGAGTTGTCCGCTCGGGTGCACAGTCTAGAACAAATACCCAGGTTACGAACCTAGAATAACTTGACTTCATGCCGGATCCCTAGTAGGAACGCTTATCTGCATCATGTTGCATTTGACTTAGGGGACTCAACACAGGGGTTGGGTCCGTCTAGGACAGGCAGCCTGAAACGAAAAAGACCCCCTGGTGCATCCTATTTGTGTTGTGCATTTATTTGCTTCGGTTCCGCATGTCGACCGGTTCCTAAAAAGGGGAAAATAGCAGCGTAGGGGAGATAATTACTTATTTTTGGAAAATAAAACCAATGTCCAAGTAGTGTCAAAACCTCGCCGGAATTTTTTTTCTAAAAAAAAACTGTCTTTTATTGAGAGTTATTAAAAAAATAAAAAAAATAAAATTTCTTTTATCACTTTCAAAATCAAAAAAAAAAGAAAAAGTGTTTATTTTAAAAGTAAAAAAAAATGGAAAATCCATAATTCAAAAAAGTGTGTTGTTTCTTTTGTAGTACCCCTTTTATAAATTCAGACTAATGGTCCAAATATTGCATAAAAAAAAATATATTTTTTCTTTAGCCTTTATCTTTTTTTTCAAAATAATAATACTTATTCTTGATTTCTAGGTTTTCTCTATTCATGATATGCCCGAACTACGCCGGTTTGATTCTCACCGGATGTGAGATACGTAGGCAACCCTCGTCGGGTTCAACCCCATTTTTCTAAATAGCCAAAAATCAGTAAATAAATAAATAAAAGATGTGTCAAATTTTTAATAGAGTCGTAAATAAGTCAGGTGACATTGTTTTATCATAAATAGCCGAATGTTCCCGAAAGGGACGCCGGAAGGCTGACTTTGCATAAACAGCCACCTTTGGGTCTTGTTTAGCGTTTTTAGACCCGCACAGCCTTAAAATCTTTGTCTCCGAAGTGTTTAAAGGCCGTGGTCAAAGCTTGATCCTCTCTAAAAAATATATATTTTTGAGTCAGTCAATTTTGTTAAAATCACCTTAATAAATGTGCAGGATGAGCACGATGCAAAATGAACATTTTTCAATAATGACCAAAATCCCTGTCAAGTTACGGCTATGGTGGAATGATCTAGGTGTTGAAGGACAAAATGAGGTTAAGAAATATTTGAAAGGTCTTGTGGGTCTGTTGGAAATCCAGCCTCGGGGAGATATCATAAGAGCTTTGGTTACCTATTGGGACCCGGCGCACAATGTTTTCCATTTCTCTGATTTTGAGCTCACCCCAACTTTGGAAGAAATGGCCGGATACATCGGGAATACTGAACTTCCGTTGAGGGAAAAATACTTGGTCGCCCCAAGAGTCGTCACGGTACATCGGTTCCTGGATTCATTGAAAATACCTAGAACAGTCCACAACCCGGATCTAGCAGCCGGATTCTGTACTCCATGCTTCATATATGATAGATACGGTCACGAGGGGGGATTCAATAATCCAATCAACAAACTGTGCAGCAAAGGAGTTCGTCAGAAGTGGGACGAGCACAGACGGGTGGCGTTCATGATAATGTTTCTGGGTCTTCTGGTATTTCCGAGAAAAGATGGAAACATTGATTTGAAGATATCTGGGGTCGTCAGCACTTTACTCACGCAAAGTGGCAGCACTCTCGCGCCAATGGTGGTATCTGACATCTTTCGAGCTCTCACAGCTTGTAAAGCTGGGGGAAATTTCTTCGAAGGTTGTAACTTGCTCCTACAGATATGGATGACCGAGCACCTCTGCCATCATTCCGGGGTATTGAGCCATGGTTCCCCGGAAAAAACCCGCATAGAAGAATCTTACACGAGAACCAGAGAGATCATTTGGCCCAAAGGAGTCCTGGCATGGACCTCGTTCTTGCAAGCTCTTACTGCCAGCCAAATACAATGGACGTTGGGATGGTTGCCTGTTGATGAGATCTTATATATGTCGGCGGCTAAGACTCATTTCTTACTGATGGGGCTTAAGAGCATTCAACCTTACGCACCCGGCCGAGTTTTGAGACAGTTCGGAAGGTGCCAGACAGTACCTCATGAGGAAGATCTTAGCACTCAAACAGTTGAGATAAGTCCTAACGGACAGTTCCCAGAAGCGAAGATTCGCCAAATCTGGAATGAGGGTCAATATTTGAAATCAGATACTTGCGTGCGGGATCGAGCCAAGGGAGAAACGGCGCCAGGTTACCTTGCATGGTATAGAAGGGAACTCGAGCATGAAAGGCCAGCTAAGAGACCCCACATCCGGGATTTCACCGAGTCATCGCAAAGGCATTGGGATTGGTTAGCAAAGGAAAGAGGTTATTGTGCCGAAATCAGCAGATTAAAGCAACAAGTAGAAGGCATGAAATACGAGCACAGCGTGCAAATTGCTACCGATCTGGGAGAGCGGAACAGGTTAACTCAAGAAAATGAGATGCTCAGAGCTCAGATCAAACAAATAAGGTTGGATGCAGATAGACAACCAAGGCGTCGATCGGACGAGCAGCTGATAAAAGGGCTAAAAGGTGAAATCAGGGAATGGCGAGATGGCTTGGAGAAATCTGAAAACATCATAGCAGAGTTCAAGGCACAGTGGGAAACAAGAGTAGATAAGCATCGCCGATGTTTGAACCAATTGAAACGTGACCACGAGAAGGTTGTTTCCAAAATAAAGAGGGAGATGGCTACACTTGAGTTTAAAGCAGTTAAACAGGCCAGGGATTTCCAAATGGAGAGTAGATACTGTTACGACTTGTTGGCCCAAATGAAGGAAGAAGTGCGACAGTTGAGGGATCAGCACATACAGGACTCACAGGTATTCAAGATGTGCAGTGATCAGATAAGGCACCTACTCATAGAGAAGAAGCAAACCAGAGATAGGATCAAGGCCATTGCCCATGCCATCACCAGACGATGTCTACGATGTGAGAATATGTCCAGCGCTACCGTCCTCTCGGCAGTAATGGGTTATGTCAAGCAGACTATGCACGAGCTGGAGCAACTTGATAGGGATCTCACGCCTAGGACCGTGGCGAGGCCGAACGATGCCCCGCGGAAACCAATTTTTAAAACCATAATGCATTCATAGGTCAAATTTGTATCTTCTGCCTGTTTTTCCATCAGGGTGATTTTCAGTCTATTTTTGAGTCTAGGTTTATTTTCAAAGTTTGCTCTTTCTTTTGCAAAATGTAGCTTGTAATAGAACACTTCAACAATAAAGAGATTGTTTCTTTTACGCCCATTTGTGTTTTTCGAACTACGTAATGATCTGATTCACGTAGGCATCGTGATGCGTAGGCAATCCTCATCGGATCCGGTCGCATTTCTTTTACTACGAATATAAATAAAAAAAATAAATAAATAATAAAAGGAAAACAAAGGAGAAAAGAAAAGAAAAGAGAAAAAAAGGAAATAAGAGGAAAAATACCGGAATGACGCATGCTCTCATAGCAGATATATAGTAATCCACTTAACTGTATAGGTGCATCATGCCCAACGTGAGATTAACTATCTGTTATTTGCTGTAAATTAACCGTGCGTTTGTCATTGAGCATTTTTTCAGGGATTTTGAAAAGACGGTTGGTTTGGTGAAAGTCTGGCCTCGCACTCATACTTCACAAGGTCAAGGAGAGGTGTTCAACTACCTGTTGTTAGGACCAGAAGCAGTACTCACACTTACTTCACCAGGTCAAAAGGAAGTGTGGAAATGTCTTCGGAAATTCCATTGCAAACAGTCCCCGTCTCTGAGGAGAGCTCAATCTCAGCCGTCCTCACACCTGAATCCGCAACTGCGGAGGAAAATAGAATCCTACGGCTCCGCATGTTGGAAATGCTGGATGACTGGAACAATGGGAAAGAGCCGCCAAGTGTCGTCCCCGGATTCCCTGAATTATTCTCCAGGTCAAGTGGGACTTCTAATGTCCCCATAAATTACCCTGCTACCCCATTTGGGTACCCAGCCACCTCCGCCTCCTCCGCAGGATCACCTTCTGAGCCTCATCCCCGAATGTCGGCCACTGATGCAAGCATGAACATCTTTACTGCATCGCCTTGCCCAGCTACGGCACAGCCTGCCACATACAAGCCAAGCCTTGACTCATCCTCTTTTACATTCCAAGCACCGTCGTTCTCAGTGGAACCAAATAGGTTCGCTACCAGTACTAATCCTCTACCACCTCAGTGCGAGCTTGTACCAGGGCAGGATCAGAACCCCAGAGTTGTAGAACAAAACGAAATGACCAAAAGGATGAGAAGCCTTGAGCAAAGTCTGAAGAATATGCAAGGATTGAGTGGGCAAAAGAGCGTTTCTTACGCCGACCTATGCATGTTTCCTCACATACACCTGCCAACGGGTTTCAAGACCCCCAAGTTTGAGAAGTACGATGGGCACGGTGACCCCATTGCACATCTTAAGAAATACTGCAACCAATTGCGGGGAGCCGGCGGAAAAGAAGAACTGCTAATGGCATACTTTGGGGAAAGTTTAGTAGGGATAGCTTCGGAATGGTATATGGATCAGGAAATGTCCCGATGGCATATATGGGATGATCTCGCCAGAGATTTTGTAAAACAATTCCAGTATAACATCGACATTGCGCCAGACCGAAACTCTCTTTCGAATTTGAAGAAGAAGCCTTCAGAAAGCTTTAGAGAGTATGCTATTAAGTGGCGTGAACAGGTGTCGAGAGTGAAGCCTCCCATGGATGAAGTGGAAATGGTCACTACCTTTCTCCAGGCTCAAGAGTCTGACTATTTCCAAAACATGATGTCGGCCATGGGTAAGCCATTCGCGGAAGCAATCAAGATAGGAGAGATGGTAGAGAATGGGCTGAAAACGGGTCGGATTCTGAGTCAAGCAGCCATAAGGGCAACCTCCCAGGCCGTCCAAAGCGGGTCCGGAGGAACGACAAGGGGGAAGAAGAAGGAAGAAACGGCTATGGCAGCCTCTGAAGCAAGGGAGTATCGTCATCCCAGGTCCCATTTTCCGGAAAGGGCCCCACAACACTACTACCCCCACTCAAATGTGGCATATGCTCATCAACCTTATATGGTCATGAATGCCCAACCTTATAACCATCCACCACAACAAGCCAACCGAGGCCCAGCTCCACCTCCCAGAAATCAGCCTCCTTACCGCAACCACTATAACCCACAACCCCCGCAGAATAACTACCGCCCCCAGGAGCCACCTCGACGGCGGACTTTCACGCCCATCGGTGAACAATACTCTACATTGTTCCCTAAGCTAGTCCAGTTGGGTTTCTTGCAACCAATTCCCCAAACGAGGCAAAACCCGACATCTCCTTCTTACAAAGCCGGAGTCAGATGCGCCTATCATTCAGGGGCCGAGGGGCATGATACAAACGACTGCTGGTCATTGAAAAGGGTGGTCGAAAATTTGATAGAGCAGGGGAAAATAGTGCTAAGGGACGAAGAGATCCCGAATGTGACTAACAATCCATTGCCCGCTCACAATAATGGGCCGCTGATCGGCATGATTTGTGAAGACAAAGAGTTCGACCCTGCTTTGAAAGCCATAATTTCCATTGTCGACACAGGGAAGAGGCCTGAGATAGACCAGAAATCAGAAAAGGGGGAGGAGGCCAAGGTTGCAGAGAGCAAGCTTGAAAAGAAGGTGGAGAAGAAAGCGGTACCAGCAAAGGGTGGAATTCTTTACATACCGCGAGGTCAAGCCAAGAAGACGCAGAACTTCGGGATCAAAAAGACAAAGCCTATGTACGTGCCAAAAGAGGCCTATGTGGTCCGGGGGACGATTCAACCACCTCGGCTGAATGAGCCAGTGGTTATCGGACGCGTGCCACAAAAGCCAATGACCAACCCATCCACAGTGCCGTGGAATTATCAAAAGGCTTTGGTAATGTACAAAGGTAAGGAGGTCATGGAAGAACTTCCAGAAAATACTTTCGTTAGAGGGTATTTAAATACCCAAGAACTGAACAACGCCACGCAAAGGCGCTTCCCTCCAAAGAAGCCCGTGAGTGTTGAAGAAGCGGAAGTGTTCTTCCAACAAATGAAGATGCCGGATTACGAAGTGATAGATCAGCTACGCAAGCACCCTGAGCAAGTATCCATGCTGTCGTTATTAATGAGGTCAACCGAGCATCAAAAGATCCTGCTGAAAACCCTGAATGAAGCATATGTACCGGTCGAAACCTCGGTGGAGCAACTAGAGCGGATGACAGAAAGATTCTTCGCCGTCAACCAAATCTCTTTCAACAAGAACGATTTACCCCCGGAAGGAGCAGCACACAACAAGGCCTTGCACTTAACAGTGAAATGCGAGGACTACTATGTCAAGCGGGTAATGCTGGATGGGGGATCAGGTGTTGACATTTGCCCGCTCTCCACGCTACAAAGAATGGAAATTGGGGCAGGAAGAATCCGACCCAACAACGTCTGCGTGAGAGCTTTCGACGGCGTCAAGAGAGATACCATGGGAGAAATAGACCTGTTGTTGGTCATAGGACCAGTCGAATTTCGAGTAACCTTCCAGGTGATCGACATGGACACATCCTACAATTTCCTCCTTGGCAGACCTTGGATCCATGCGGCAGGAGCCGTGCCTTCCACTCTTCACCAGATGGTGAAATTCGAGTACGAAGACCAAGAAATCGTGGTCCATGGGGAAGACGAACATGCCATTTACCGGGACCCATCCATCCCGTATCTTGAACCGAGAGAAGGGAGCAAACATACGGTCTATCAAGCTTTTGAGGTGGTACTGGCAGAGCAGCACGAAGAGGGAGTACCTTGCCCCCAGCCTTTCTTGTCTAACGCTTCGGTCATGGTGGCCAAAGAGATGATCAGGCACGGATTTAGGCCAGGGAAGGGACTTGGACGAACCCTTCAGGGAATAACAGAACCCGTTACTTTGCCAGTCATCAAGAAACCTTTTGGACTAGGTTTCAAACCTACTCCAGCAGACGAAAAATGGGCAAAGAAAAGGAGAAATGAGGGCTGGAAGTTGCCTCAACCACTGCCGGATTTACATGCGACTTTTGTCAGGCCAAGGTACGCTGAAGAAGAAGATGATGAGGTCTTCACAGCTGAGGAAATCGAGGAAATATGTGGGGCAATAAGGGAAATGCTCTACGAGGTCCACATGGTTCAACCAGGCGAAGGCACGAGCACTGCTGAGATGATGTACATGGGGCCAAATGCCAAACTCCAAAACTGGGAGATCACGCCATTCCCAACTAGACGGAAGTCCGGGTAGACCTGTCCTGCCACCTTTCCTGTATCACAAGTTATCCCCGGGACATGACTTGAACGTTTTCTTCTTTTCAATTGTTGTTCCTAGTTGTAAACGTTGTTGTCTTCCAATTTTCCAAGAAAATATACAAAAAAAAATCATCATTGCTTTCCTATTCTTTCTTTGTTCTGATTTTTATTAGTTTTCCTTTCATCTTCCTTTTCAGTCCTAATAATGCGGCTTTAAATATGACATGCTTGCGGACTTCACGCCCAGATCACAATGAGCTATTTAACTGCGAATTAATGAACCCAGAACCAGAATATGATGCGGAAGGGGCTTTTAGGGAGATAAACCGAGAGTTGGAATATTTTGAGAATAAACCTAAGCCGAATCTGAATGACACTGAACCGGTAAATTTAGGAACCCCGGAAGAAATCCGGGAGACCAAGATAAGCATTCACACGGACAAGAAAACGAGAGAGGCGATAATTCAACTTCTTTTCGAATTCAAAGACGTGTTTGCTTGGTCATATGATGACATGCCGGGACTAGGTGTCGATCTAGTGGTTCACAAATTGCCGATTCATCCTGATTGTCCTCCGGTTCAACAAAAGCAACGAAAGTTCAAAACCGAGGTCAGTGACAAAATTAAAGAGGAGATCACCAAGCAACTGAAAACAGGAGTGATCCGGGTAGTCCAATATACAACATGGTTGGCGAATGTGGTTCCAGTACCGAAAAAGGACGGGAAAACTCGGGTATGTGTAGATTACCGAGATCTGAACAGAGCAAGTCCCAAAGATAATTTCCCGCTGCCCAACATCCACATCCTCGTTGATAATTGTGCCAAACACGAGATACAGTCTTTTGTAGATTGTTATGCTGGGTATCATCAGGTACTGATGGATGAAGAGGACGCCGAGAAAACCGCTTTCACCACGCCTTGGGGCACCTACTGTTATCGGGTCATGCCATTTGGTCTAAAGAATGCTGGGGCTACTTACATGAGGGCCATGACTGCCATTTTCCATGACATGATGCATCAGGAAATAGAGGTGTACGTGGACGATGTAATAGTCAAGTCCAGGACGCAGGATGATCACATCCAAGACTTGAGGAAATTCTTCGAGAGGCTAAGGAAGTATGACTTGAAGCTAAATCCAGCCAAATGCGCTTTCGGAGTTCCGTCAGGTAAACTTTTGGGTTTCATCGTAAGCAGGAGAGGTATCGAGTTAGATCCGACTAAGATAAAATCTATCAAAGATCTACCTCCCCCGAGAACGAAGAAAGACGTGATGAGTCTTTTGGGCAGGTTGAACTACATCAGTCGGTTTATTGCCCAGCTGACAAGCACGTGTGAACCCATATTCAAGCTGTTAAGGAAAGATGCGGCGATTAAGTGGACAACAGAGTGTCAAGAAGCCTTTGATAAAGTCAAAGAATACCTTTCGAATCCCCCAGTCTTGGTCCCTCCAGAACCAGGGAGGCCACTTTTCTTGTATCTGACAGTCTTGGAGAACTCTTTCGGTTGCGTCCTCGGACAACACGACGTAACCGGAAAGAAGGAGCAAGCAATCTACTACTTAAGCAAGAAATTCACCGGTTACGAGGCCAAATACACTCTACTGGAAAGGACATGTTGCGCTCTCACATGGGTTGCACAAAAGCTGAGACATTATCTCCAAGCCCACACTACATTCCTCATAAGCAGGTTGGATCCTTTGAAGTATATATTTCAGAAGCCAATGCCTACTGGGAGACTGGCTAAATGGCAAATCTTGCTTACGGAATTCGACATAGTTTATGTCACTCGCACGACAATGAAAGCCCAGGCGTTAGCAGATCATTTGGCCGAAAATCCGGTCGATGAGGAATACCAGCCATTGGATACCTACTTCCCAGATGAAGAAGTAAACACCGCAGAAGTGATCTCGGAGGAAGCTCATGTTTGGAAGATGTTCTTTGACGGAGCCGTGAACGCCAAGGGTGTAGGGATTGGGGCAATTTTGATCTCGCCTTCCGGTCAGCATTATCCCGCCACAGCTAGACTGCGTTTCTTTTGCACAAACAATACAGCTGAGTATGAAGCCTGCATTATGGGCATGCATATGGCAATCGATCAGGATGTCGAAGACTTACTGATTATGGGAGATTCTGACCTGATCATCCGACAAGTTCAAGGTGAATGGGAAACTCGGGATGTCAAACTTATCCCATACCGACAACATGTGGAGGACCTCAGCAAGCGCTTTACCTCAATAGAATTCAGGTATATTCCGAGGTGTCACAATGAACTGGCAGATGCACTTGCTACTCTGGCTTCTATGCTACCCTACCCGGGCGACGCCCACGTCGATCCTTTGGAAATCCAAATCAAGGAAAGACACGGTTACTGCAGTGTAATCGAGGCGGTATCAAATACGCAGCCTTGGTACCATGACATCAAGAAATTCCTGAAGACACAAGAATACCCCGAGCACGCAACTGGAGATCAAAAGAGGACCATTAGGCGACATGCAAGTGGTTTCTTTTTGAGCGGTGAATTGTTATATAAGAGGACTCCGGACCTCAATCTCCTAAGATGTGTCGATATCGAGGAAGCGAGAAAGATCATGCACGAAGTACACGCAGGTGTGTGCGGACCTCACATGAACGGGTATGTCTTAGCGAAGAAGATCCTTAGAGCAGGTTATTACTGGATGACCATGGAAAAGGATTGCTTTAGTTTCGTTCGGAAGTGTCATCAGTGTCAGGTGCACGGCGATTTGATTCATGCACCTCCCACGGAACTGCATCCCATGTCCGCACCATGGCCATTTGTCGCTTGGGGCATGGACGTCATTGGACCAATTGAACCAAAGGCCTCGAACGGACACAGGTTTATACTAGTGGCCATAGACTACTTTACGAAATGGGTAGAGGCTGTCACTCTCAAGTCGGTCACCAAGAAAGTTGTGGTGGATTTTGTACACTCAAATCTTATCTGTCGCTTCGGTATTCCTGCGACTATCATTACAGATAATGCAGCAAACTTGAACAGTCACTTGATGGGAGGTGTGTGCGAGCAATTCAAGATAACATACAGGAATTACACTCCTTATCGGCCAAAAGCCAATGGTGCTGTGGAAGCTGCAAATAAAAACATCAAGAAGATTTTGAGGAAAACAATACAAAGTTCCCGACAGTGGCATGAGCAGTTACCTTTTGCATTATTGGGGTACCGCACTACGGTGCGCACATCGGTGGGAGCGACTCCTTATCTTTTGGTTTATGGGACCGAGGCCATAATACCGGCAAAGGTAGAGATTCCTTCACTTCGAATCATTGTCGAAGCAGAAATCGAGGACAGCGAGTGGGTTAAGACTCGACTGGAGCAATTGACGTTGATTGATGAAAAGCGGATGGCTGCAGTTTGTCACGGACAGTTATACCAACGAAGGATGGCCCGTGCTTACAACAAGAGAGTCCGACCTCGGAATTTCGAAGTAGGACAATTGGTACTGAGGCGTATTCTGCCGCATCATGAAGAAGCAAAAGGAAAGTTTGCCCCAAATTGGAAAGGCCCATACATCGTAAGGAAAATATTGCCAAGAGGAGCATTGTATTTAGGTGATATCGAAGGAAATGACCCCAACACAGCGGTGAATGCAGATGCAGTCAAGAGATACTACGTCTAGATCATACTCCAAGCAGTCCTGACACATTTGAGAATGGCGAAGGTTTCATCCCCCGCTACTCCCAAACACTACCCAATCCTCTCTACAAAAAAAAAATTAATTGAGGTCTGAACTACGTTTGACTTGATTCCGAAAGGATACGTAGGCAGCCTCTCCCTGAGGTTCAGTCACACCAACAATAAAATCTCATTCACCCTGAAATTGAAACCGGGGCACGTCGAGCAGTTTAGAAGTTAGTATCATCTACCTCTCTTTACCAAGCACAAGCCTTCAGATCAATTACCAAAGATAGTGGGAAGCCAATAAGCGTCACAAATGGAGACCGACACACTTTGAATTGAGAGAGATAAAATGAGAGAGTCTCGTCGGTGAAAACCTTCGGGCACCGCGAGGCGACGGGAGTAGAGAAACCAAAATGAGAGAGCTTGTTTAGTTAAAAACTCACAAAGAGTACTATCAAGCGATGACAGGAAGAGAAATGAGAGAGGTCAGCCAGCGAAAACCCGCAAAGGGCGCTGTTGGCCGAAAAGAATGACTCCACCCCAAGGAGGTCTCGGCAAAGCTCCACCGGTTTGGAATCACAGATCCGTTCTGGTTCAGGGAAACACAAGTTCATGGAAGGTCAGGCGTCCAGTCCAAAGAGCATGTCATGTCATTTAAAGCCAGCGTTATCTTCCTCAGATAAGTCTTTCTCGTCCCAAAAGGGACACTCCCTTCCTGAAATTGGTTTTCTCCTTTCTTTGTCTCTCTTCGAATCCCTTTTATGTTTTAACCCCAAGTTCAGGATACACCAGAAAGGGCAGGTGGCAGGTTTGTTTTCACGGAATTCCGTTTCATGAAGGAAAACGCCTCGTTTCGTTGGTACGTTTGTCCAAGCCTGATGAATCATGATGTTTGATGGCGTTCAAAGTAAAGAGGAAAAAGAGAAATTCCCCCCAGCAAGTCCGCCTTCGGAAAAATCCCCACAGAGTCTCCCCCTGTACAAAACCCCACAGAGTTTCTCTTGTGTACAATCTCCCACAAAGTCTCCCCAGTATAAAAGAAAAAATAATAATAAAAAAAAATCCCCGTTGGAATTTCATCAACACATCCCCAGCGAGTCCTTTTGTAAATATTCCCCAACAAGCTTACCCCAACAAACCCTGGGAAACCCGTTTTGAAATAAAAACCCAGCACACCCCATTGTACAGAATCCGCACAAAAGGATCCATTTTGTAAATATTTCCCCCACAGAGCGTCTTTTGTATAAATTCCCACAGAACACCTCCAATGAAACCCCCGTTGAGAACCCTCAATCAAAACGGGACACAAAAAAAAGAAGGGGGCCTCACGAGGCAAATCATCACAGAATCCGGAAATACAAGCCTGAGCAGTCTAAAGGTTTCGCCATTCGAATCAAATCAATGGCGGGACTTCGCAACAGAAGTAAAGACGCAACGGAGCAATTGGGAACGATCAAGGTCACTGAACCAACCGTCATTTCCGAACTAACAATTGTTCTTTGTCTGAGAAGTTGAAACAGGTGTTAATCCAAGACAACCGTGCTAGAAGCAGGTGTCGCCCAAAGAAGAAGGTACACGGGTACAAGAAACATTTTGGCAATAAGGAATTCACTCAAAAGGTAAGTTCCCGCAAAACTCCCTTTTTCCTTCTATTAAAACGAGAAAACTCAAAAATAGGTCGTGTAGTATTCTCAAGCTTTATCCCCAGCCAATCAGCATTAGGGTTTTAAACCCTAAACTGAATGTTCCTTTTAATCAGCATTAGGGTTTTAAACCCTAAACTGAATTTTCCTTTTAATCAGCATTAGGGTTTTAAACCCTAAACTGAATTTTTCCTTTAGTCAGCATTAGGGTTTTAAACCCTAAACTGAATTTTTCCTTTAGTCAGCATTAGGGTTTTAAACCTTAAACTGCCCCTTTTCCTTTAATCAGCATTAGGGTTTTAAACCCTAAACTGAACTTTTCCTTTCAGCCAGCATTAGAGTTTTAAACTCTAAACTGAGCTTTTCCATGCAATCAGTATTAGGGTTTTAAACCCTAAACTGAATTTTCCTTTTAGTCAGCATTAGGGTTTTAAACCCTAAACTGAACTTTTTCCTTTCAGCCAGCATTAGAGTTTTAAACTCTAAACTGAGCTTTTCTATGCAATCAGCATTAGGGTTTTAAACCCTAAACTGAATTTTCCTTTTAGTCAGCATTAGGGTTTTAAACCCTAAACTGAACTTTTTCCTTTCAGCCAGCATTAGAGTTTTAAACTCTAAACTGAGCTTTTCCATGCAATCAGTATTAGGGTTTTAAACCCTAAACTGAATTTTCCTTTTAGTCAGCATTAGGGTTTTAAACCCTAAACTGAACTTTTTCCTTTCAGCCAGCATTAGAGTTTTAAACTCTAAACTGAGCTTTTCCATGCAATCAGCATTAGGGTTTTAAACCCTAAACTGAATTTTCCTTTTAGTCAACATTAGGGTTTTAAACCCTAAACTGAACTTTTTCCTTTCAGCCAGCATTAGAGTTTTAAACTCTAAACTGAGCTTTTCCATGCAATCAGTATTAGGGTTTTAAACCCTAAACTGAATTTTCCTTTTAGTCAGCATTAGGGTTTTAAACCCTAAACTGAACTTTTCCCTTTCAGCCAGCATTAGAGTTTTAAACTCTAAACTGAGCTTTTCCATGCAATCAGCATTAGGGTTTTAAACCCTAAACTGAATTTTCCTTTTAGTCAGCATTAGGGTTTTAAACCCTAAACTGAGCTTTTCCATGCAATCAGCATTAGGGTTTTAAACCCTAAACTGAATTTTCCTTTTAGTCAGCATTAGGGTTTTAAACCCTAAACTAAACTTTTTCCTTTCAGCCAGCATTAGAGTTTTAAACTCTAAACTGAGCTTTTCCATGCAATCAGCATTAGGGTTTTAAACCCTAAACTGAATTTTCCATTTAGTCAGCATTAGGGTTTTAAATCCTCAACTGAACTTTTTCTTCCAGCCAGCATTAGGGTTTTAAACCCTAAACTGAGCTTTTCCATGCAATCAGCATTAGGGTTTTAAACCTTAAACTGAATTCTTCCTTTGTTCGGCGTTAGGATTTTTAAACCCCAAACCGAACCTCTCCCCAGCTAGCCGGTGTTAGGGCTCCAGCCCTGAACTGAACATGTATATCCTCTTTCATCAATTTTATGAACTTCCTGGTGAATAATTAACGAAATTTTCCTAGTAAAACTGGGGCAGAAAATTTCGTTCGTTTGTTTGTTTTCTCCCGCAGGTCTGACCTCGAGCCACATGGATCGAAATGACTGACGAGATAAATCCCAGTTCGGAATCAAAGAAGAAAAAAGACAAAAAGAAGATGTCCCGAGATATCAGAGTAAAGGGAAAGCATATCGACTCCAACATTTGACTAAGGTCCTGAACTCTGCCAGTCACATTTTATTCGGTATCCCGGAGATTAAACAAGTCGCTGCAACTCGCAAGCATCAAGATTCAGATCAGAGTCTACAAGCAGAATCAGCTAAGACCCAAGATCAAGTCGTGAAAGAATCATAGATAGGAATCTTGTAACTAGCAGTTGACATACATATAAGTAGTTAGTTCAGTTTCTAATTTTCGTTTGGTTGTAATAAGGCGGTCAGTGACGTAGCGGTGACAACAACAGCAGCAGTAGCAGCAAGCATTGCAATCTCATGGTAGTCCCAGCTACCAAAACTTCCCGAACTACATTGACCTGATTCCTGTTTAGCCCAGGATATGTAGGAAATCTTTGAAGCAAGATTCGGTCAGATCTTTTAAAAACATGCTTCATACGGAGTGGTCTATAGGCAAAAATCGCTCATACAAGCTCACTTTATCTTTGCACGAAAACCCTTCGTGTTTCCGAACAAAGAGGGGCAGCTGTGAGCACGTGATTTTTGTTTCGCACGACAATCGCTCCAAAAGGAAATAAAAAAATAATAATTGGCCCTGCTGTACAAATTTTGGATTTCTGTGTGGCACCTTGTTGATTTATTTGTGACTTCGGCCCATTTTTATTTATTTACTTTATTAAAATAAAATTCAAAAAAATATATATGTGTCCTGCATAATTCAAACCGTAATCCGGTCGTTAAATAGAAAATCATGAATAGGCATTTTCGTCCGTGATTTTATTTGGTTTGACTTTACCTGTTTTGAAACATTTTAGTGTGTGTGCAAATAATTGTATTTGAGTGTGTATTTAATTTTAATTTGATTTTTTGGCTTAGTTTTGTTTTAAAATAAATAAGAAAAGGAAATAAATAAAAAATAAATAATAAAAAAAAATAAAGAAAGAAAAGACCCCTTCCCTTCCGGACTTGGGCCAATTTTAACAAAATTGGCCCAAACAAACAGCCCAAGACCCAGGCCTGCCCGGTCCAGGCCACCTGATGCCCAGGACGTCCAAACGACGTCGTTTGAGTCGTGCCTGATCTGGGCCGTTGATCTCAGAGTGATCAACGGCCAAGATCAATTCCTCATAACCCATCAATAAACCCGACCCATCTTACCCGGACCGACCCCAACCCTCTTGAAACGACATCGTTCCACTTAAGCTATCAGATCCAGACCGTAGATCTAGATTGATCTAACGGTCGAGATCAATCCACCCATTAACTATATAAGGCCATAATCCTACCCTGCCCCCCCTATCCGAACCCCAGCCTTCGTCTTCAACCTCATCCCCTTCAAACCCTAGAGCCGCCCTTGTATCCCCCACCATGAAAACCGGCGGCATGAACGCCGGTGACCTTGCCATGAACACCATAGAACCCCCTCACCACCCTGAACATAGACCTGTTAACTGTTTGGTTCGAATCACCCCCCAGGTCCTCGAATCTTCATTTGAAGATTCGAGTCAAAACTCGATCTACACCAAACAACCCCAGCTTCATACCAGACACTCCCCGGACCTTCCTCGTGACCAAACCATACTTGGTTTGGTCCGAATCTAACCAGGGAAGCACGAATATTAGATCTGAGTTTTGAAACCACAAGGTCCCTCGTCACTGGTTCAAACCGGTTCAAACCAAAGAGGTTAAGGTCTGATGGACTTTAATCAAAGTGTTTCTCATTTGAGAAACATTTCGATTAAAGCCCGTTCAGCCTTAAGAAAGTTGTCCGAGTCCGAGTTTGAGGTTTTGATTTTTTCAAGATTTAAGGTGAGTTTCTTTCTCTTCTTTATTTGTTTTGGCCCATTTGATTGTGTTAAAGTCTGTTCATGCTTTGACTTTGTGTCTTTGAATTTTGTCAACTGTGCCCCGTCCATTTGCCTGAACTTCTGTTTGTTTGAATAAGTCTTTCCATTTGCTCTGATAATGTATATAAATGTTGTGCAAGTAGCGGATTTTCAAGTTTGGACTGACTAATGACTCCTCGAGTGTATTTCTGCTTAGTCAGTATAATTCGAACCATGTTTAAATGTCTGATTTTTGGCTACGATCGTGTATGTTAACGCTAATATAGTCGAGTCGACATGTGTCGTCAATTAGTTTTCAACTGTCTGAACAAAGTAAATCGATTTGCTTCTGATGAACATTTGCCTTGAGCCAATTAAGAACCAGTTTTTGCTTACTTATAGATTGTTTGAATTGATCAGTTAATGTAAAAAGGATTGTTTATGTTTAAATTCTGAATTGGAAGGCATGTGCACTCGTGCACAGCATGTGCATTGGTGCACCTCATGTGCCTTGTGCACAGCCTGTTTTTCTGCTTAAGAGGGCTTTTAAGTTTTAAACAATTTGACAGCATATGCTGTCAGACATATTCTACTGCCCATACCTTGCTTTAAGTTTAAAAAAGTATTAAACCTTTTAAAAGTAAGTCTGTCAGGGAATGTTGATGGAGGTTATATACTTAAATAACTAATTAGGATCTGAAAAGGTAAAAGACACATGGGAGGGGTACTGTGACATTTGGAAAACAGGCTGTTAAAAGAGATGGTGTTGAGGCTTATAAAAGGAGACAGAATTGGGCAGGAGAAGGGGGCATGAGGAGATAGACATAAAAAAGGGGATAGAATCAGAGGATAGGGAGGATCAGACCTGAAAAAGAAAATATACACACACAGTGAGGAGATTGGGAACCTTAAGAGCTGAAAAGGAAAAACAAAAACACAGATAGAGAGAGGTTAAGGGATAGAAGCTATACAACCAACAATCAGAAACTTTTTCCTCCTATCATTATTGGTTTTCAGTTGTTCAACTGGTTCAGATCAGATTCTGATCCTTATGAAATTCCAGTTGTGTCCTTTAGTCGAGTGTTTTCATTGGTTTACTACTGGTTTGGTCTGTCTGGAATCCTGATTCTACTCCACTGGGTGTTGCTGTTATTTGGCTATTGCTTTCTATTGGCCATAGTTGCATTTCTGCACTCGAGCCTGTTCTTGCTGCTGCTATTTTGCTCACTATTGTCGCTGCTATCTTGCCCTGCTGCTGCCGCTATTTAGTTTCTTGCTGCTACTGATTTCCCCATCTTTTTCTTCTTCTCCTTTGCATTTTCAGTGTTTCCAGGTACACATTTCAAACCCAACTTTGGTGTTAACTGTAACAATTCAAAAGCATGAAATGAAAGGAGTTTCCTGAAGAAGATTTAGATATCTGTTTGTAAATGTTTGTGATATACTGACTTCAGATTGTATAAATTGATTAGTGTGATTCATGTAACGAAAGATTAATTAGATAATACTCCATCAAGTTTAGCCTCTAGCTTCTTAGTTTGTAGTTGTTTGCTGGTACAAAAATATAATGACACAATACAGAGAGGGCATGGAGAATTAGTATAGATTTTGACTAGGATTCCCATTCAACTGAGCGACATGCATAGAATAGAATATTTCCACCTTACACAAATGTTTCTTTGTTCATTTTAATTTTCTTTTATCATAACTCGTTAGGCAATACATAATATTATGTTCAAATCCGTTAGTGACAATGCCTAGTAGTTAATTCCTTTAATTCGGCCCCAATCAGTCTAGTAAATTTCAATTCAAGAAATGTTTGGACACAAGTATAATGTTGGGTCAATCTCGAGTGTAATTTCTTGGCCCAATTAAAGTATGTTTCATGAGTTATGACATCCCTCCACTTTGTAAATAATCAATCAGAAATTGATAAGAATCCGAATTAAGCAAAAGCCTATAGTTGAATTAGCATGCACCTTTTCTTCTAGTTTTAGAGACAAACGCATTAGAAATGTAGCCACTTTAGGATATCTTTTTTTTTCTAAAAAAATAGAGATGAGCCTCGCCAAATAAAAGTGCAACAATTGTGGGGCCCTCCATAAATAACCATGATAATTATCTAGAACTCAAGATAGGCCATTTAATAAATTTCATGGCTTTTCTACAAAATAATAACGCGTTAGACTCTTTAGGCACGGTTTAAGTAAATTATATTCTTAAAATCGGGTGCACATTGATGTGACCCAAATTCAAGTCTCAACGGAGTCAAAAATGTGTTAACAACTACGGGTGCATTGATTGTGACGTGGTTCGATATGCATTTTCACGACGTTGCAATTCTGTAAAATAAATGATAATAATAAAAGCGGTTAAAACTTAATAAAAGCACATAAGTCACAACATGTATTTAAATCAGATATTTAGCCATTATAACAATTTAAGCAACCGTGCTAGAACCACGGGATTCGAGGGTGCCTAACACCTTCCCTCAGGTCAACAGAATTCCTTACTTAGAATTTCTGGTTCGCAGACTTCATTTGGAAAAGTCGAATATTTTCCTCGATTTGGGATTCAAGATAAACCGGTGACTTGGGACACCAAAAGCCAAACCTTTCCCAAGTGGCGACTCTGAATTAAATAAATAATCTCATTTCGAATATTGTCACTTAAATTGGAAAAACTCCCCTCGCGCATTTAACCCTTCGGGGCGGGCGCGCAAAAAGGAGGTGTGACAGGCATGACTGATTATGTCTCTAGCAGAGTAATTTCTTTCTTGAAAGCCCAGCGTATGGTTGGGAAGGGTTATCTATCATATCTGACTTTTGTGCGGGATGTTGGAGCTGAGACTCCTAGTATTGATTCTGTCCCAGTTGTGAGGGACTTTCCTGATGTATTTCCTGCAGACCTGCTGGGCATGCCGCCGGACAGAGATATTGATTTTGGCATTGACTTAGTGCCGGGCACTCAGCCCATTTCTATTCCGCCATATCGTATGGCACCAGCAGAGCTGAAAGAATTGAAGGAGCAGCTTCAGGAACTCCTAGATAAGGGGTTCATTTGGCCTAGCGTGTCCTCGTGGGGTGCACCTATTTTATTTGTGAAGACGAAAGATGGCACAATAAGAATGTGCATTGATTATAGGCAGTTGAATAAGGTAACAGTGAAGAACAAGTATCCTTTGCCTCGCATTGATGACTTATTTGATCAACTTCAGGGAGCGAGGGTATTTTCTAAGATTGATCTCTGTTCGGGCTATCACCAGTTGAAAATCAGGGAGTCGGATATTCCCAAGACTGCCTTCAGGACTAGATATGGTCACTATGAATTTTTGGTTATGTCTTTCGGGCTGACCAATGCCCCAGCAACGTTCATGCATTTGATGAACAGTGTATTTCAGCCTTATCTGGATGAATTTTTTATTGTATTCATTGATGATATCCTGGTATAGTCGCGTAGCCAGGAGGAGCATGCCCAGCATTTGCGTGTAGTGTTGCAGAGATTGAGAGAGGAGAAGCTTTATGCAAAATTCTCCAAATGTGAATTTTGGCTAAGTTCTGTGGCATTTTTGGGACACATAGTGTCCAGCGAGGGTATACAGGTTGATCCAAGGAAGATAGAAGCAGTGCAGAGTTGGTCTAAACCGTCCTCAGTCACAGAGATTCGGAGTTTTCTAGGGCTAGCAGGCTATTATCGCCGATTTGTTCAGGGGTTTTCTTCTATTGCATTGCCTTTGACCAAGTTAACTCAGAAAGGTGCCCCATTTGTATGGTCCGGCGAGTGTGAGGAGAGCTTTCAGAAGCTCAAGGCACTTCTGACCACAACTCCAGTGTTGGTGTTACCATCAGCTACAGGTTCATACACGGTATATTGTGATTCTTCCAGAGTTGGGATTGGTTGTGTGCTAATGCAGGAGGGTAGAGTTATTGCTTATGCTTCTCGTCAGTTGAAGCCCCATGAGAAGAACTACCATGTTCATGATTTGGAGTTGGCTGCTATAGTTCATGCCTTAAAAATTTGGAGGCACTATTTATATGGCGTATCTTGTGAGGTATTCACTGATCATCGCAGTCTTCAGCATTTATTTAAACAAAAAGATCTTAATTTGAGGCAGCGGAGATGGCTTGAGTTACTTAAAGACTATGATATTACCATTCTATATCATCCGGGAAAGGCCAATGTAGTGGCCGATGCGTTGAGCCGAAAGGCAGTCAGTATGGGGAGTTTGGCTTACATCCCAGTTGGGGAGAGGCCTCTTGCAGTTGATGTTCAGACCTTGGCCAATCAGTTGGTGCGGTTAGATATTTCTGAGCCTAGCCGGGTATTGGCTAGTGTGGTTTCTCGATCTTCCTTATATGATCGCATCAGAGAGCACCAGTATGATGATTCGCATTTGCTTGTCCTTAAGGACAGAGTTCAGCATGATAATGCTAAAGATGTGACTATAGGTGATGATGGCGTATTGAGGATGCAGGGCCGTATTTGTGTGCCCGATGTTGATGGGCTTAGAGATTTGATTCTTGAGGAGGCCCACAGTTCGCGGTATTCCATCCATCTCGGTGCTGCGAAGATGTATCAGGACTTGAGATAGCATTACTGGTGGAGGAGAATGAGGAAAGACATTGTGGGATATATGGCTCGGTGTCTCAACTATCAGCAGGTGAAATATGAGCATCAGAGACCGGGCGGTTTACTTTAGCAGATGATTATTCCTGAGTGGAAATGGGAGAGAGTTACTATGGATTTCGTGAGTGGCCTTCCTCAGACTTTGAAGAATTTTGATTCGATTTGGGTCGTTGTGGATAGGCTGACCAAGTCAGCGCATTTCATTCCGGTGTGTACCACATATTCTGCGGAGCGGCTGGCTAGGATCTTTATTCAGGAGATTGTGTGGTTGCATGGTGTTCCAGTTACTATTATTTCGGATAGAGGTACTCAGCTCACTTCTCAGTTTTGGAGGACTTTTCAGCACGAGTTGGGCACTCAGGTGGAGTTGAGTTAAGCATTTCATCCTCAGATGGACGGACAGTCCGAGCATACTATTCAGATATTGGAGGATATGTTGCGTGCCTGCGTGCTTGATTTTGGAGGTTCTTGGGTTGAATTTTTACCACTTGCAGAGTTTGCCTACAACAACAGCTATTAGTCCAGTATTCAGATGGCACCGTATGAGGCCTTATATGGGAGGCGGTGTAGAACTCCAGTGGGTTGGTTTGAGCCCGGTGAGGCTAGGTTGTTGGGGACAGATTTGGTCCAGGATGCCTTAGAAAAGGTGAAGGTGATTCAGGAAAGACTTCGCACAGCTCAGTCGCATCAAAAGAGTTATGCGGACCGGAAGGTCCGAGATGTGTCATTTATGGAGGGCGAGAAGGTTTTGCTGAAGGTTTCGCCGATGAAGGGTGTTATGAGGTTCGGAAAGAAAGGGAAGTTTAGTCCGCGGTTTATTGGACCATTTGAGGTACTTAGGAGGATTGGAGAGGTGGCTTACGAGCTTGCTTTGCAGCCTAGATTGTTGGGTGTTCATCCGATATTCCATGTGTCCATGCTCCGGAAGTACATTAGGGACCCGTCTCATATTTTAGATTTCAGTATAGTACAGTTAGATGAAAATTTGACTTATAATGTGGAGCCAATGGCTATTTTGAGTCGACAGGTTCAAAAATTAAGATCAAAAGATATAGCATCAGTGAAAGTACAGTGGAGAGGTCGGCCCGTGGAGGAGGCTACTTGGGAGACCGAGCAGGAGATGCGGAGCAGGTACCCGCACCTATTTGAAACTCTAGGTATGTTTCTTAACTCGCTCGAGGACGAGCGTTTGTTTTAGTTGGGGAGAATGTAACGACCCGAACCGTCGTTTCCTGTATTTTCATCCCGTATTCCCGTTAAATGCTTATTCATGTTTCAATATGTGTACTTGGTGAATTTGAGTCAATTCGGATCGAGCTTGGTATGAAATGAGACAATTAGTCTCTTTAAGGAAGAATTAGTTTGGAAAAGTCAACCGGACGTTGACTTGTCAGTTAGAGGGCTCGAAATTGAATTCCGATGATTCGGTTAGTTTCGGGGGATGATTTAAGGCCTAGGAGCGCAATCGGAATTAATTTTGGAGGTCCGGTGAAGAAATTAACTCATTTTGGCGAAGTTAGTATTTTGGTGATTTCTGGTTGATAGGTGAAATTACGATCCGACGGTCGGAATGGAATTCCAAGAATTTCTGTAGCTTTGTTATGTCATTTTGGACTTGTGTGCAAAATTTGAAGTCAATCGGACGTGATTTGATAGGTTTCGGCATCGGAAATAGAAGTTGGAAATTCTAAAGTTCATAAAACTTGGATTGGAGGTTGATTCATGATTTTAGCATTGTTTGATGTGATTTGAGGCCTCGAGCAAAGTCCGTAATGTATTTTGGGACTGGTTGGTATTATTGGTCGGGGTCCCGAGGGCCTCGGGTGTGTTTCGGATGCCCAACGGGTCATTTTTGGAAGATTTTTGCCGTTTTGAGCATAAAAGTAATGATCTAAAGGTTCATTTTTAGTTCTAGAGATCCAAATTTGATTTCGAGACTTCCAGAATTTAAATCATGAATTATAGGACCGATCTGGAAATTTTGGTTTAATTTCATCAAGTCGCGATTGGGTTTTTGACGTGAAATGTGAGTTAATTGTTTAACGAGCGAAATGGGTATTGAACTAGGCAAACGAGCTCCGAATTGAGTTTCGATTGAAGGGTTGTGTTCGTATTATTATTTGTGACTCATAGGAACAAGAATCGTCTAATTCCGAGTTTGTATGATGGAGTTAGAGCCATTTTAGTGAAAAATGGCTGTGCTGCAAATTTCTTAAAAGCTGCTGTATTTTCTGCAGCAGTGAACAGTACCCGCGTGGGTGAGTGACCTCACGCGCATGAACAGTGCCCCCGCGTGAACAGTACCGAAAATTTCTGGACAGATTTAATGTCCAGCAGTCCGAGTTTGGTCATTTTTTTTGACTTCCAAGCTCGGATTTTGGGCGATTTTTAGCAAGAAATCTTGGGAAATTTTGAGGTAAGTCACTTGTGATTATTTCTACTCCATAATATTGAATTATCATCGAATAATCCGACTAGATTACATGTTTTTGAGGAGTAAATTGAAGATTTAGGCCTAGGGATTTGAAAATAAGATTTGAAGATTTGAGGGGCCATTTGAACTCCGATTTTGGTAAATTTTATATGTACGGACTCGTGGCGAGACGAGGAATCCGGTGATGTGACTTTCGTAACTTTTCGAGAAGTGGGCCCGGGGCTCGGGTTTTGCAAATTTCGATATTTTTCGAGTCTTTTCGATTGGGTTATATTCCCTTAGCCTATTGTAATGTATTCGTTGTGGTTTTGACCAGATTCGACGTGCGAAGAGGTAAATTCGAGAGGCAAGGGCATAGCGAAGTAGACATTGGACCGTCTTGAAGTGAGTAATGATTTTAAATGATGCACTGAGGGTTTGAAACCCCGGATTGCACAACATAGTGCTATGTTGAGATGAGACACGCGTTATATGACGAGCGCGAGATCATTTACTATTGGGGATTGTGACTTGGTCCATCCCAGTTGATATTTTTACCGCGTAAGTGATAAAGATTTATTGTTTTTCACTATGATTGGGCTTATTGCCATATTTGGGCTTCGTGCCAATTATCTGAAATCTTTTGTGAATTTACATCACTATTTTCCTCACGAATTAAAATATTATTTGAACTCAGTCCAATTGAATTATATTATTTTGTGAACTCAGCTACATTTATACTCAACTCGAGATTTAATGATATTTATAATGTTGTTGAGCTGAGCACTATTGTTTTACTGATGCCCACGAGGCTTATGATTATTTTCTGGACTGATTGAGGCCGAGGGCCATACGTGAGGATATGTTGAGTGATGTGAGGAGGCTTTCAGGCCTCGAGTGTTATATGAGGAGGCTTTCAGGCCTCGTGTGTGATGTGTGAAGGCTTTCAGGCCTATTGATATTGCGCTTGGGCTGTAGGAGCCCCTCCGGAGTCTGTACACACCCCCAGTGAGCGCAGGGTACCTAGGTGAGTTGGGAGTGGGCCCGAGAGGCCGTTGCTTGTGTCTGGTGAGTTTGGAGTGAGCCCGAGGGGCTGATGTTGTGTGCTGGTGAGTTGGGAGTGATCCCGAGGGACTGATACTATACTAAGATTTACATATTGAGCCCGAGGGGCAAGCTTTTGATTTATCCTTACTATGGAAATTATTTGTCTTTACTGTTTTAAAAGAAGAATTATCTGATACTCACTATTTTACTGTATAACTGATTTTACTGCTTGGGATAGCGCTATATTGTGCCGTTATGAGATTTCATGTTTTCAGTCGTTATTTATTTTTATTACTCACTGGGTCGGAGTACTCACATTACTCCCTGCACCATGTGTGCAGATACAGGCAGAGCTGAGTTCGCTCCTGAGCGCTGATTCTTTCTAGACCAGGCGGTGACTAGGAGTAACGAGGTAGTTGTTGACGTCCGCAGCCCCGTTTTCTCCCTTATCTTTGTTATTTATGATAATTCCAGACTTTGTAAAATATTAGTAAACTCTGTAGTAGCTCATGACTTGTGACACCCCGATTTCGGGCTGAGTTGGGAGGGTTTTCCTTGTTCTATCACGTTTATTTCGCATTTAAGATTATATTGCCCATGATTTAGACTTATTCCTGCTAAGTAATTATAAAGAGATGTACTATTTTGTTGATTGGCTGGCCTTGTCCTCACGAGAGGCGCCATCACGATCGGGTTGGGATTTTGGGTCGTTACATTTAGCTTATGGGTCATTACCTCCGGTGATATACCTGTCATATCTGAATGCGACCAAGCAAAGCAGTCTGCATTAGCACGTAAAAAATTCAATTAACTTACCTTTCATTTTCTGGCTCAAGTTTGCTCCGATGTAAACTTTTCTGTCTGGCCAGTGGACAAACAATATTACAACTTCGAGCTCCTCCATGGTTGTTTTGATATTCTCGTTTTCCTCTTATTCTTGAATCATATCAGGTCTTGAATCCACATCAGTTTGACCTCGTGGGCTTTCAGTTGAGGTGTGAGTAGAAGTGTCCCCAACTGAATTCTTTAATTGCTATTTCACATCTATATTGGATGTTGTATTTGTAATCACCACTAAATTAATACTTCGTGATGCATGTTGATCTCCCCAGATTTGTCGGATCCCCCACTGTGATGGGAATTTGATGACTTGATGCAACGTGGACGGGACAACATCCATATCATGAATCCATGGCCTATCCAAGATTATATTATAGGCCATGTCCGCGTTTATTACCTAAAACTTTGTGTCTTTTATGACATCTTCTGCAAATTTAGCTAATACAATCTCCCATTTCATAACGACGCTTGAATTATCGAACCCATATAATGATCGTACTTTTGGAATGATTCTATCATTTGCTTGTATTTCATTTACCACTCTCAATAAAATAATGTTCACTAAGCTACCTGGGTCAATCAAAACTCGTTTAACATTAGTATCATGTACAAGTAAAGATACTATCAGTACATTGTTGTGAGGAATCATTAAACCATCCGCGTATTCGTCATCAAACATTATGCAGTCTCCTTCCAAAACTTGGCAAACTCGTTTTTTGTGAGTGACAGCGACCTTTGATGTCTTTTTCGCAGATGTGTATGTTACCCCATTAACTTCTTCTCCCCCAGTTATGACGTTTACTGTTCTTTTTGGAGATGGAGGCTTTGGTGGTTCTTGCTTATTTTTCACGTATGATTGTTTTCCTTTCTCACTGAACAGATCATTGAGATAGCCTTGCTTTAGTAAATATTCAACTTTCCTTTGTAAGAGCCTGTAATCTGTTGTTCTATGGCTATGATCATTGTGAAACTCGCACCAGAATTATGGGTTCCTTTTGTTTGGATCCGATCTCATCTCTTTTGGCCATCGTACCTTGTATCCTATTCCTCTTAGAACAACCACCAATTCAGAATGCTGACATTAAAACTATAATCTCCTATCCTTGCTTGAGTGTTGGAATCGTTGCCTCGGGTGTCCCGTTCCTTTTTGAATCGGGAAGAAGATCTTGTCTCCTTTTGCCTTGATCTTGAATCAAAATGTGCATTCTCTTGTTTAGGCTGGGAATCTCGCCTTGCAGGTCCCATGTAAGGCTCGTACCTATACTTACCAGAGAGAACCTTCTCTCTGATTCCAAACATCTAGATCCTAGCATTCCATCCGCCCTTGGCACCGTATCTTCTTCTATCTGCAGCTTCGTGTTGTATCGATTGTACACATTGTTCCAAGTAATTGCAGGAAACTCCCGTAAACTTTCTTTCAACCTCCTTGTGGCTTCTTAACTTTTCTCATTCAAATTTCTTGCAAATGCCATAGCCGTACAATTATCAGGTACTCGCGGCAGCATCATTCTCTCACGTTGGAATGTATCAACGAATTCTCTAAGCAATTATGTACTTTTCTGTTTAACTTTGAAGATATCCTCCATCCTTTATCAACTTTTTGAGCCCTTGAATGTGCTTTTCTAAACGAATCTGCAAGCTCAACAAAAGAATCAATAGAGTTTTCAGATAAGGGTGAGTACTGCGTTAACGCCCCTTTCGTGAGTGTTTCACCAAACTTCTGACCAATACTGATTCAATTTTCTGCTTGGTTAAATTATTGCCTTTTATGCATGTGGTGAACGCAGTAACGTGATCTCGTGGGTCAGATGTCCCATCATATTTAGGGATATTAGGCCTTTTAAAATTTTTGGAAATTGGCAAGGGTACTGCACTTGGTTCCAGAGTTGTTGTGAATATTTGTCAATATCCACACCCTTAATTACAGGAGGCACGCGGGTATTTTCTCTATACGCTCATGTTGCTCCTTCAGCTATTTCTAAGGAGTTTGTACTAAACTTTGTAAATTGAAATTATTAGGTGTACCTGATCCTCCATTACAGGATTTCTTTGGCATTTCTCCACTTCCAAAATTATCAAGTCCTGAACGTTGATTTTCCAAGGTGGTATTCACTGGTGGTGGAGTTTGTGCTGCGTTGGGCAATCCACTCGTAAAAGCTCATAGTGCTTCGTTCACGTGTTATGCAATCAACTGCTTCAAAGCATCCTGCTCGATGGTTTGTTCACCTCCATGTTGCCCATCAGTACGTGAAACAGAGCTTTCAGATTAACTTTCTTGTGAATGCTGAAGTGTAATTGTCGGTGTGTGATGTGGTGGAGTTCCACCTTGTTGATTCAACTAGTTATTTTCTTTAGAAGTAGACATGTTTTGTTGCTAAAAAATGAGATTTGAAAAGTGAACAGATTATTAGATTCCTGGTAACGGAACCATTTTGTTTAACCCAAAAATAGATTTCTAGGTCAAAGCTAATATTAGAAAAAAAAATTAAGTTACTGATAACCAAAATTACTTTACTTTCTTGGTAATTCAAAAAATATATAAAAAATAATAAAAATAATAGGTAAGGAAATAAATCTAATGTTCATTGCTAATCTCTCCCAGAATTACGGTTTGAACACTTTGAATAAAGTAAAGACTAATTGCATATATTCAAAAATATTCAGATGCCTTTACAAATAAGGAACGGGTCCTTATATAAGGTTACATAATTATAACGGTTTTCCTACTTAATTCTGGCTCGTTAATGACATTAATTGCCTTGATTGTCGTTACCATATTTAATAGTAACTGTTATAATAATAACTGCGGATTTTCCGTAATCAAAATCAATGCCGATTTCCCTTCCTTATTTATAACAGATTCATGAATCTTCCCTTTTTATGATCTTCATTCATCTCGTGTCTATTTCTTCTTTTCCGGCTGTCAGGGTCGGTACCTCTTCTGATGAAACACCCAACACCGGGGGTATCTTCGTGCCTTTTCGTTTTCTTTTATTGACTCAATTGGAAGTGCCATTTGTCACCTTGCTGATGGTCCATGTGTCATGTTTTTTTTTCTACCAATACAATAACCTAAAGCAATTTTGAGCTCACTTTACCACTATACTTGAATTTTTTTCATATCAAGGGGATGCAAAAAAATTATTTTTACTTTATTTATATTGTGTAATTTTTTAACAAAGGAGATTAGGTTGAATCTTCTTCATGCTACCTTGTTCCGCCCATGCTAGTCACGCTTATTGCATGTGCAGGAGAATCACACGTATATGGCTAGACTATAAGACTTAATGCTATTTGTATTTCATTTACAGATTTAAACAATAATTTAACTTTAATTTTTCATTTACCATTAGTAGCAAGCTTTTATATGGTAAATACTTATCCATGCTTAGTATTTATATCAAATCAATCAATTTAATTTTAGTAATTATAATTTAATCAAATTAAGTGATAAATATGTGAATGAAAAATACGTGTCTTATATTTATTGGTTTGTTTTATTAAACAACATGCACAAGTAAATTTTTACCGGTTTTATGATCACAAAAATACTATGAGATTTTAAGATCACAAGTTTTGCAACAATATATGTAGACACTGATTTGTATAGATCAGTGCTGATTCTCTTTTTTTCCGTAGTGGCTAAACACTTACTTTCATTCCTTGCTTTCTGATTGTCTCGAGTTGATGACTATTTAATTTTAAGTTGGCAATACGTAAATAAGAATTGAGCTCTTTTCCAATTGAGGAAAAAAAATAACAAGGAGAAAAGCCTTGACGATTTAATGAAACTAGAATTACAATATGGGATTTACTTCGGGAATCTTACATAAATGTTCGAAATAATTTTCAACTTATCAACCTCTAGTCATTAATCATAAACTTACTAAAACTAGCCAAGCACATACAAAAATTGAAAATCTAAAGAAATAAGGAGTCTTTCTACCCAAGAATTATACGCAAAGATATCCTTCCATATTTTTAAGCGTGATCAGCAACATTAGATGCAAGACGGAAAAGAAATTTTATGGATGAGGTAGCAAACAAGGTGATGAAATGGGCATGGTTGAAATTCATTGAAAACACATAGAGGATTCTAAAAATCTAAGCAAAAAAATAATATTTTTCAATGAGTATAGTTGAAATTTATTGAAAACATATAGATGGGTCAATATACAAAATCTAAGGAAGATTTGGACTGATTTGGTATCAAAATTTATATTTAAAATTAAGTTCAAAAAATTCCTTTGCGACACATGTATCAAACATATATCACACATGTATACATGGATATACATGTGATACATATTTGATACAAATATGATACATATGTGATACACAGTGTGATGCACATATCAATTTTTTCATGTTCATCTTCTACTTCAAATTTTTAATTCAAACCACCTCAAAACTCCATCAAATCATCCCAAAACTAAGATTCGGGTTTCTTAAGATGTACTTAATCTATTCTTTTAACACCCACTCAAAAGAAAACAAAAATTTGACCAAGCTACAAATAGCTAATTGGCTAATATTCATTATTTGGCAAATATTTATAATATTTTATAAAGTGGTCAATTTCTATAATAACCTACTTATAAGTGGACATATCTGGTAATTTCCCATTTACTTCCACCTTTCATATTGTGGAATAAGAAAATAAAAGAGACTATAGTCATCAGCATTAGGGGTGTTCATGGTTCAGTTTGGATCGGTTTTTTCCTAAAAAAAAACCAAACCAAGTAAGTCGGTTTTTTCAATATTAGAACCAAACCAGACCAATTAAGTCGTTTTTTTCTCGATTCGGTTTATGTCGGGTTTTGTCATTTTTTTTTGGTTTTTTCGTGTCGATTTTTTCTTAAATATAAGACATACACTACCAAACACATATTTTGGCGACCACATTTTCAACATAACACTATCAAATCAATTGCCCTTTGAGAAATCTATTATTTACCAAAATATATTAATGATAATGGAATCAAATAGTGATGAATAATTTAAGGACTCAATTAAAAATATATTATTTTTAACACGAAATGGATTCTTACACTTGACAAAAGAAAACTACCAATCAAAGTAGAATGTAAAGGTAAAGAACTATACTAAAAGTGCAAACTATTAACATTTACCATAAAAAATTTGAAACTTTGTATTAAAATATACATATATATATGTGTAATAATAAATTTGAAATAGCTACTTCTATAACCAGTTTGGTTCGGTTTTTTCCCGATTTTTTTCTGATTAAAACCAAAACTAAACCAAAAA
Source organism: Nicotiana tabacum (assembly GCF_000715075.1). Taxonomy (NCBI): domain Eukaryota; kingdom Viridiplantae; phylum Streptophyta; class Magnoliopsida; order Solanales; family Solanaceae; genus Nicotiana; species Nicotiana tabacum. Next base: position 163,577,115 of record NC_134085.1, on the reverse strand, counting down.
GTATCGAGTTTTTTGGTAGGTTTGGTTTGGTTTTCGGTTTGGTTCGATTTTTCGGGTTTTTATGAATACCCCTAATCAGCATTGATGGTAATGAAATTATAGACAAAATTAAATGCATATATAAAAAATAAATAAAGGCATCTATTTTGTAATTATGAAACTTTGAAGGACCTCATACAATTATCGGAAACTATTGGAGCCTAAATGGAAATATTCCTTCTTTCTGAACTCCAATTTCTATTTAACACTTTTTCCTCAAGCCCCCGAAAGCAAACGAAAACACCTCCAAGTCCACGACCCTATTGCTTCATTTCATTTCGCATCCATTCTCGAGCTCGCAAAATCCCTTTCTGTCTCACACACTCACACAGAAGCTACTCCAAAATCTGCAATGGCGACACTAGGTAGGTTATCGAGAAGAGTCATAGCAACAACTCTCTCCGGTCACCTCAGCCGCCACCAGAATCACAATCTCATCCGCCGCTCGCTGGCGACGGAGGCTCAGGCGGCAATAAAGGAATCGCCGGATCGAGTGAAGTGGGACTACAGAGGACAGAGGCAGATCATTCCACTTGGCCAGTGGGCCCCGAAAGTTGCCGTCGATGCCTACGTGGCGCCCAATGTTGTCCTTGCTGGTCAGGTGACTGTCTACGACGGCGCGTCTGTGTGGAACGGCGCCGTCCTTCGAGGAGATCTCAATAAGATTACAATAGGGTTCTGCTCTAGCATTCAGGAAAAATGTGTGGTTCACGCTGCTTGGTCTTCTCCTACAGGTATATTTACGCTATTTGTCGATAAGATTTGAGTATATTTCATCACAATGAGCTTATTATACTGATTAAAATGATGTCATATTTCCAATTTATATGAAATTTTGTTTTTTACGGAATTTCTGTTTTTCATTGCTTAGGTGAGGTTAATTTGTTGGATATTGATAGTTGAGTTCTATGTTTTGCGAGAAAATTAGTAGTGTGTAAAGGTACTTTAACTAAGTTGCTGAGAACAAAATTGTATTTAGAAGGATTTTGGAACTTAGTGAGGAATGTTGCCTTCTGAATGATGTTTCATCTTCTAAAGTCAAATGTCTACATGAACTTGAGGAATCTGGAAACCTTGTTGAATGCTTATTGATTAGGACCTTACAATCGAAGCAGTCCATCCTGTTGGAAGCTTTCCAAAACATAGAAAGCTTGTAAGTCAAGGGAACAATTGAATCATAGTTTTGGTAATTGGTTCAATTAGGGACAAGTGTTGAACTCTTATTATCTATCTTGCCTTTTCCACAAAAGAGGGGCACTTCCCTGAAGTAAAAATGAGTAGACAATAAGACGCAAATGAAATTTCTAATGCACAAAAAGTAAAGTGTAGATCCCAAGGATGCTAATTGCAGCAAGACAATATAAGTCCCAATACCCAATGTTTTGAAGTGAAACTGAAAATATTCAAAGGTTCGGGGCTTTAAGCAAGAAGAAGCAAAATGTACACACTATTGAAGTGAAGTGGTTTCCAAAACGAAGGAGGATTAGGGGAAGAAGGCCGTTGCAGGAAATGTAACTTCGGAGCTCTAGAAAATGGAAGACGTGCTCTAGTGGGATGCAATTTATGAGCCGTAGCATTAGAAGTAGAGCTGGAGGATAAGGTCATCGCAGTAAAGCTCTAGAGAAGTTGCAACTTCAAATAACTAAGAAGAGGAGCAGCAGAGGCCGTTTTTGAAGCCCTAATTTTGGTAATATTTACTCGGATTTCTTATTTCTTTTTGCTTCTGACGCAAATGTAAGACAACACAGAAGTGCACATGTCTTGCTCTGTTGTTTAATCGCTTCAGCCCTAAAAGCAGTTTAATCTCACTTTGCCTCACTTCGACTCTCAGAATCAAGGGGGCCTTGACTTTGAATGAGAACACAACTTTCTTAGTGATTTACAATGTTGAATAGAAAAATCTTCAGGAAAATAAGGAAAAATATCAACAAGAATTATTGATTGCTTGTTACTTTTCACAAGATCAGCATATTACAGCGGGAAGTGAGTCGTTATGAAAACGGTAAATGCTCTCGAAAGCGTGTTTCTCAAATATATTCTGCAATGTTAAGTTATTTTGATCAAAAAGTGTGGTTGGAAATTAGGATATTTTAGTTTACACCTATAAACATGTTTCTCTCAATGTTATGCCAAAAGCAGTAAGCATCACTAATATATTTTTACCTTGGCAGAGTTGGTTTTAATTTGCTTGTTAAATCTCAGTTGCCTGCTCATGGGCTTCAATATGAGGGTTTTGTAGAGTTCGAAACCCACTGGGTGCAAACAATTTCTGAGGGCCATCGGACTGGGTAAAAACCTGAATTAACCGTGGTGCACTTGCGGGAAACTCCTTGCCGAGGGCCTGTGCACCCCCAGGATTAGTCGGGTCTCTTAGGGACTCGGACACCCGGTGCAAATCAAAAAAAAAATGAGGGTTTTGTAGAATTTGTGAAGGGGTTACGGAAACTTTTGAAAGAACTTGAATAGATTCTGACCTAAGACTTGTGGAAGTCAAAATTGTTAATTACAAAAACTTTGATTCAGGTTTTAGCATGTTATACCTATAGTCACCTGCTGCCTGAAACATTGCTCAAACCTCTCTCTTTTCAGGACTTTGTCTAACAACTTTGTTTCAATCCACAAGCAGACAGATTTGCCCCTTGATAAATTACTTCTCTTATTTGTGTTAACAAAAAGTACATTTTCTTAGTATTTGCTTATGAATTTAACCCTTCCATGACATTTCATCTCTTCTAAATGAATCCACTGCTCTCTAAAAAGAAGAAATAATAATTAAGCAATTAATGAACCGCGTTCTTAGGTTCAAATTCCAGTGGGAGCAAAAAACATTAAGTGGGAACAGAGTTACCCGGTACTTGCACAGGTGGGAGCTAGCAGGTACCCGGTGGAACACTCGAGGTGGGCGTATGCTGGTATGGACACCACCATCATTCTAAATGAAAAAGAAATTACTCAATCAATTGCATCTCAAATCCAAACTATTCGGGGTTGGTTGATGAACCCTCTACATCCATTCTGTTCTAATCGAGCTTGTTTCATTCCAATACTAGTAATGAGTAATCATTTTATCTTGTAAGGTAAATTAGAGTTCTCCAAAAGTAGGGTTATGTAAATCTCACGCTTATCACTATGTTTACATGGAAGTGTTCCTTACCAAAAAAAAGTGTTTACCTAGAAGTGTATAGCCAGACTAAAAAGACTGATGACAAATATTGAACCTAATTTGAATGTGATAACAGTAACTAATCTTTAATCCTGTCTAGTTGGTAAAAAATATAAAGAAAAGTAAATCTCAAACATATAATTATGAATAAACAAGTATTAGTCAAGCTGAGAAGAAAGAGAAATAAGACTTTGAGCAATTCCTTGGGGAAGGATCCCATATGGTGAGCTGCAAACTGCAAAGTGAAGAGAAAGACGGCCTATCTTCACTTTCGCCTGAAAGTGGAGGAATGTCTCATTAGTTATATAACTAACCATTCCATTAAACAATTAAAAATTTTACTGGGTGGGGGCTATGGGATGCTGTATCCTCACAGGGGGTAACATAACTTATGCAGACATGCCTCTCATATTCATGTTTTATGCTGCTGGTTGATGTAATGAGTAACCACTGAAATCTTGACCCTGCTGCATAGTTCATCCTACTATAGAATAAAATTGAAGAAAATGACTGCTGCCTCTCACTGTAATATTGAAATGACAAAACTGCCCAAAGAATTATAAAGAAATGACAGCAAACAGTGTGTTTGAATGACGTATCACATTTTCTGTTAGCAACTTAAATAATATCTGAAAGAATGCAGTATTGAAGTTCGGACTTTGGTGTTCCCCTTGAAGACAGATCCAAATTTTCTTGTGATTTTGCTGATTATGTTCTTATACAACTGCTACGTTGTTTAAAACTTGAAACTATCCAGTTGTCACATTCTTAATGTTATGTGGTTTAGAATTGATTTAACGCTTTGAAGGGCCAATTTTAGTTTATGCCTTATCAAAGATGTTATGGATTTGCTATGAAGTTTGATGAAAATATATAGGGATAGGAAGAATGATCTTCAGATGATAATCAGTGACCTAGAGAATCCGTATGTTTAGAGTGTCGAGAGAAGTCCTTTACTAGGTATTGGAGGAGAAAAGAATTCATATCAAATATTTGATGAATCTTTTACCAACTCCATCTGAAAGCTTTTAAGATTTTTGATATTTGTGGTTGTCTTTAGTTGCATATCCCTTATTTCACTTAGAAACTGCATCTTCTTGGAGCATTCTGAGGTGATCAAACCTCTTATCAGTCTTATCCTCAAGTAGGTTGATTTCTTTTTCCTAGTCCAACTAAGATTTGCAGCTAAGCAGAATGATATATTATCTATCTTTATCTGTTCCTAGCCGATCAAGGTGCATTTTCTTTGGAAAATACTTGTATGTGACACTTCAATATTTTCTGTTCATTTAACAGGGCTGCCAGCAGAAACATTAGTAGACAGGTATGTTACAGTTGGTGCATACAGTCTGTTGCGATCCTGCACAATTGAGCCTGAATGCATTATTGGCCAGCACTCTATCCTTATGGAAGGTTCATTGGTGGAGACTAACTCTATTCTTGAAGCTGGGTCGGTGCTCCCACCTGGGAGGAGGATTCCAAGTGGTGAACTCTGGGCAGGGAATCCCGCAAGGTTCGTCAGGACCTTGACCCATGAAGAGATAAAAGAGATACCGAGGCTTTCTGCTGCAATAAATGATCTGGCCAATGCTCACCACTCAGAATTTCTGCCTTACTCCACCGTATATTTGGAAGTTGAGAAGCTTAAGAAGTCTTTTGGAATTTCAATTTAGAATTTTTGTTTGATTGATTGTACTTGTTGGGAGGTTTTCTTCGGAGAAAATAAGAAAATTGTAAGACTCTTTAAGTGAAACTTAGAGTCTCTTGTTTTTAATGTGATTCTGCAATCCGGCAAAGTGAATGTTTGTTCTCCGTTCAAGGATTTTCTTCTGACACTCGATGTATTTGGTCATCAATACATTTTATGTTTTCCAGAAGCTTGAATGTGCTTTGACTTTTCCTGTACCAAATTAAATGAAGAGCTATAGGTAACCACATTAGTGTAGAGGCGGATTCAGGATTTAAAGTCTTCGAGTTCAGTCTCTAAGTTTATGGGTTCATATTAGTTATTTGTTACAATTCTGATGATTTTTTGTTTATATATATATATTAAAGCAAGAAAGTTATTGCATTGTGATTAAGCCAAGTGGCAAGCTAATAAATGCAAAGAGTATATGGTAACTTTATTCTATATTTGACTATGTTAGTATATGATAACTTTATTCTATATTTGACTATATTAGTCATATATATATATATAAACTGAATTTGAATTAAAGAATAATTTTGAATTTATAGATAAAGTTTTTAAATTTGAATTAAAATAAAAAAAGAAATTTATCTTCTTCTTTTTTTGTCAAGTTATCATACTTAATTCGGTTAATGATCATATGCAATCATGCTAGGAACTTTTGTTATCTTTTCTGATTATTTAAATACTACTGCGCCTGTGAAAAAATAAACTATTCCATATAACTATAAAACTCTTTCACATTTAAAACCCTATAATTATAGTTCTTTAAAACAATATAGCTAGATTTGAATAAATCGAATTTCTTTTAAATTAAATGTAATATATAGGGTACACGTCTATGGTTATCCAAATAACAAAAAAAGAGTTTAAAAATCGAATAAAAATTTACTTACATATATAATGAAGTAAACCTACATGCTGGAAAAAGAAACATCACAAAAATCAGTTAATATTCAAAAAAATTATTTTTTTCCTTTTTGAAAAACGTTTTGTTTGAATAGTCAATTTGTATAAATGGGCATCAAACAAATAACAAAATTTTAGCTATACATTTGCTATCATTAATTTTAATTTAGGACCTACTAGGAATTGAAAGGTATAAGCTGAAACCTCTTCATTTAGCTGCAGTCAAGCCAGCATTGCAAGGGTTTAATAGTTTTTTGTTGAAGAATATCGGTTTTGAATCACTAGATTATGTGAAAAGTTATTTTTCTCGAATTCAACAAGAGGGACATTGGTTTCTAATTGATAGTTTCTATAGCAATTTTCAAATGTAACAAAAAGTATATTTAAAAAAAATTGGCATGACATGAATTTTTTTTTAAAATGTAAACAAATTATTTAAAAATAAAAGGATAAGATATTTTTGAATTTTAATAGAGTTTTTAAATTATTATTATAATAGAAGTCATATCATGGATAAAATCAAGAAACCGAAATCTTATGAAATATTTACATAAATATCTAGTCAGATTTATTGTTTACTTTTTATAGCTAGCATCTATAGATGATATACTGGCACACACGATTATACACATATTATATATAAATTACATATTCTTCAATTTTTTAATTCAAGTGGTAAGGCGGGCACTTATTTTGGTTGATTAGATAAAGCCAAAAGAAAAATATGGAAGAATTTCGACTAAAGACTCAAAATATAAATAAAGTTCTTATGTAGACAATTTATATTTAAACTCACCCTTTTGTAGAGAAATTAATTAATTTTTTTGTAAAAAAAAAGACATAAAAAATAAGATAAAAGAAAATAAATATAGAAAAAATGTATGAAAAATCTAAAAACCAGAAATAAGAGATGACAATGAATTTCTTCTTCTGTTTCATCTATGTTAAGTATAAAAAATTTGGAAGTTGATATCATCGATTTTAAATATTTTTTTCAACGCAAATACATAGATTATAAGATAATGATATCTTAGAATATTTTTTTTTAATTTATATTGTGTGTCGTTTTTAAAAAATCACTATTACTAACAAACTGATATGATATCTGAATTTGGATATAAATGCAATTTGAGTAGTTTGCATTGAGGTTAAGTCAAGTATATGGTATAGAGAAAAAATTACTTGGCAATTTTAAGACAATATATGCAATGTTATATAATAACAGTCAACTAATTTAACATTTAGTGATTCAAAGATATATATATATATATATATATATATATATATAGGCAGAGGCAGATGTAAAGTATTGACAACGGGTTCAATTGAACCCATAACTTTTCACGTTGAGCAAAAATTTATATGTAAAAAATTCTTAAAATTATAAATATAGTAGATATGAACACATAACTCTAAAAATATAATGAGTTTAATGCTAAAACATTAAAAATTGAATCCATAAAGTATAAATCCTAGATCCACCTCTGTATATAGGGTTTCCAAATTCAAAATCTGTGGTTAGAGATATCGATAAACTCAAAATGATGTCATATTAAAATAAAATTTCACCGACTAAAGAATCATTTAAATTCTTAGATAGCCGACTAAATTGAATTTTAAATTAAGGATAATATCTTCACTTGCATCATTATAAAGATAATCATATTATATATATAAAGTTTTAGAAATTGGAATGTCAAAATAAAATATTTTTTGAAAGATACAACATACCAAATAAGAGTTCAAGTCGTAGTAAAAGAGTCATGTCGTAACCAAAGAATCGTTCATATTGCATCAACCTTTGTGCTTTGACATAAATACGACTTATTATTTCACTTTTTGGCTATTTTTAGGTTCCAATGACACCAATGAGAATGGTGCCAAAATAAAATTATCACTATGAGATTTGAGAAAATGTTAGTCTTTTTTCATGTACTGTTTCGTAATTGATATCTAACGATTATATAGAAGGTTTAAATTTTAAGGTTATTTACATAACATTCAAATAACTCGGATGTTTAATATGGTTAATGTCAAATATCAATGGAGTCATACTGGAAAAAAATTTTACTAGCTAAACAATTTTTAAAATTTTTAGATAGCCGATTAAAATGAGTTTTGAATTAAGGATAATATTTTCACTTACATTATTATAAAATAAATTATTGTTTAAAAGTAATGTTTCAGAAACTGAAATTTTAAAATAAAAATAATTTTTGAAAGATATTAACACACAAAATAAGAGTTCAAGAAGTAGTAAAAGAGTCAAGTCTTATCCAAAGAGTCCTTAATAGTCTCAACCTTTGACTGTTTTGTCATAAATATGAGTTATTACTTTGCTTCCCGACTAATTTTAGGATCCAATGACACCGTCGAGAATGATATCAAAAAAGAAAAATAGAATTATATCTAGAAAATTTGAGAAATGGTTAATCTTTTTCATGTAGTGTTTCTTAATTAATATCCAATAATAATTATTATTTATATTTAATAGAGAAAGTTTAAGTTTTAAGATTATTTTCATATAATCCAAATAACTCAAATATATTACATGGTTAGTGTCTGCGCATTCACGCATGTGATAATACTAGTAAATTATGATACGTATCAAAAGTATTGGGTTCAGATGAAGTAAAAATAGCACGGTCTAGCCAGTTTTCGGACTGGTCATTCAAAAATAGCCAACGTTTACCAAGTCAATGAAAAATAGCCAGCGTTTACCAAGTCAATGAAAAATAGCCACTATTTTGCTGCAATAGAGACTGGTCCAGCATAATATACTGGAGTTCGGTGCACCTGTGTATGAAGTTCCAGCATATTATGCTGGACCGATATACTTTGCTGGCTCCAGTATAATATACTGGAGATTGGAGCACCGGTGCTCCAAACTCCAGTGTATTATGCTGGACCGGTATATTATACCGGAACTCCAGTATATTAGACTGGAATATACTGGAGTTCCAGTATATATTTTTCCGGATTTTGAACAGTATTTTCGTTCAGATTTATCTTTACATGAAAAGCGGCTAAATTTCGATCTCTTTTAAAACTTAGCTATTTTTGAACGATCACTTGTAAATCTGGCTATTTTTAAATTTCTTCCTCATGTGAACCCTACATTTAGGCTAGATATGCCCCTGCATCAGTGTGTAAAGTCCTCTGGGCTCGGGTACTAGCATTGTGGTTTTGCTTGAAAGCATAAGATTTTCAGTAGTAGGATCACTATAACTGATGCGTCAGTTGCTCTTGCAAGATTTTGTTTCTTAAAATAATTAAGTGATCATCAGATGGAAGCCGGCAGAGGTAATGTGCGTTTTATTCCAAGATTTATTAGACCATAGAATAACGCTTGTGAATGTGCAAGGGTCAAATACCATCTTTTCCAAGTAATTTTTTTGGGCCACATTTGTTGCAGTTGGATATGATTGCTGCACAGAAAGGGACAAAAGAATTTGGTGAGCATATTTATTCATATTTTTTTTGTTTAAAAGGTTAGGGAATCATTAGTTTCTATATGTCTTTTTAGCCCATATGATCACCAATCAGAAAAAGAATTCCAATGATTATATATAGAACAGGCCATCCACAACTAATAATTGTGAGGCAATTTAACAATTTGCTTCCACATTTCTTGTTGAGTTGTTATGTCGAATATAAAAAAGTACTTTAATATCCCACGATCAAAAGTTAAAAAAAGTACAGCCAATGAACACTACCCGATCCTATGTGATCCTTGTTTGATTATCTTAAAGCCTACATTTTCAATAGTATGGTACAAGGGATAAGATAATATTTTACACTTCAATGTTGGTAGCTGAATTCCATTTTATATGCAACAATTGAACAAGTTTACAGCTAAGGTTAAAGTAGAGAGAATATGTGAAAAGTTATTGACCAATTAAAACAATTTTTGGGCATCAAATAAATGGTTTTAAGAACGCATAAAACTGTGGGTATTTTTCAATTATCACTTGTAAATCTGGTTATTTTTTAATTTCACCACAATTGTTTTTTGGGGGTAAAATCTAAGGTAAAATAGAATAAGAGATTAGTCATATTCCTTTTCCTTTATTCGAAAACGTGATTCCACCACTGTTTAAACCATATTTGTTCGTGTGGCTATACACAATTTAGGGGGAGAAAAAAATACATATTTATGCAAAATATACGATCTTGTTATAAAATAAAGATCGTAAAGTAAAGATAAGTATAGAGAGAAACTGATATATTATTCGAATTCAAACTAATGTACATAATGAACTGAAATCTCTTCTATTTATAGAAAAAAGAAAGTTGTTGTGTAAGCTGTTACTGCAAGCTGCTGTGTAAGCTGTCACTGCAAGCTGCTGTGTAAGCTACTACTACAAGTTGTTGTGTAAGCTGCTACTATACCATATATGGATAATCTTCTATTGAGAGCAATATTTATCTTTAATGGAGTACTGAATGGATAAGCTCATTGTACCCAGTATAAATAATCTTCTACTAAGGGTAATGATTATCCATAACGGAGTACTGAAAGGATAAGCTCATTGTACCCGGTATGGATAATACCGGTGATAATGTTTATCCATAACGGAGTATCGAAAGGATAAGCTTATTATACCCGGTATGGATAATCTTTTACCGGGGGTAATATTTATCCATAACCGCGTACCGAAGTGATAAGCTTATGCAGGAAGCTTATTTTCAATAGAGTACTAAATAGATAAACATATTTACGGCGGATTCTCATATGGATAAGCTTCTTCAGGAAGATTATTTACAACGGAGTACTAAATGAACATCCATAATATAATATATTTATAATACTCCCCCTTGGATGTTCATTAAAAGATAATGTGCCTCATTAAAACCTTATTATGAAAAATCGTGGGAAAAAATCTTAGTGAAGGAAAAAGAGTACACATATTTAGTAATACGCATTGCTACGTGCCTTATTAAAAACCTTATAAGGAAAACCTCATGGGAAAAAATCTTAATAAGAAAAAAAGAGTGCATCGCATATTTTACTCCCCGTGATGAAACCTTGTTTTAAATATTTGACTCTCCGCATTCCAATCATGTATACCATCTTCTCAAAAGTTGAAGTTGGCAAAGATTTAGTGAATAAATCTGCTGGATTATCACTTGAACGGATTTGTTGCACATTAATGTCACCACTTTTCTGAAGACCGTGTGTGTAGAATAATTTTGGTGAAATGTGCTTCGTTCTATCTCCTTTTATAAATTCTCCCTTCAATTGGGCTATGCATGCAGCATTGTCTTCGTATAAAATTGTGTGTCTTTTCTCACATTCCATACCACATTTTTCTCGAATAAAATGAATTATTGATCTCAACCATATGCATTCCTTACTTGCTTCATGAATAGCTATTATCTCAGCGTGATTTGAAGAAGTAGCAACAATAGATTGCTTTGTGGAGCGCCATGATATGATAGTACCTCCATATGTAAATACGTAGCCGGTTTGAGATCGAGCTTTATGGGGATCAGATAAATAACCTGCATCTGCATAACCAACAAGGTCTGCACTATCTTTGTTAGCATAAAACAAACTCATATCAAGAGTTCCCTTTAAATATCGCAATATATGCTTAATCCCGTTCCAATGTCTCCGTGTAGGAGAAGAACTATATCTTGCTAGTAAATTAACAGAAAATGCTATGTCAGGCCTTGTAGCATTAGCAAGATACATTAGTGCACCAATTGCACTGAGATAGGGTACTTCTGAACCAAGGAGTTTCTCGTCCTCTTCTGGAGGTCAGAACAAATTCTTATTCACTTCAAGTGATCGAACAACCATTGGTGTACTCAATGGGTACGCTTTGTCCATGTAAAAGCGTTTTAAGACCCTTTATGTATAGGCAGATTAATGGATAAAGATCTCGTCTGCTAAATGTTCAATCTGCAGACCAAGACAAAGTTTTGTCTTTCCAAGATCTTTCATCTCAAATTCTTTCTTAAGATATTCAATTGCCTTTTGGAGCTCTTCTGAAGTTCCAACAAGATTTATGTCAACATAAACAACAAGTATAATAAATTTTGATGTCATTTTCTTTATAAAAATACATGGACAAATAACATCATTTATGTAACCTTCTTTCAGCAAATATTCACTAAGGCGATTATACCGCATGCGCCCAGATTGTTTTAAACCGTACAGAGATCTTTATAATCTAATTGAATAAACTTCCTGAGATTTTGAATTTGCTTCAGGCATTTTAAATCCTTCGGGGATTTTCATATAAATTTCATTATCAAGTGAACCGTACAGATAAGCTGTAACTACATCCATTAGATGTATTTCAAGCTTTTCATGCAGTGCTAAACTGATGAGATATCGAAATGTTATGGCATCCATAACAGGTGAATATATTTCATCAAAATCGACTCCAGGTCGTTGTGAGAATCCTTGTGCAACAAGGCGAGCATTGTATCTTTCAATTTCATTTTTATCATGCCTTTTCGCACAAAAAACCCATCTATGACCAACTGGTTTTATACCAGCAGGTGTTTGGGCTACTGGTCCAAAGACCTCTCTTTTAGCAAGTGACTTTAATTCCGATTGAATTTCCTCTTGCCATTTTAGCCAATCAGATCTTTGTCGACATTCTTCGACAGATCTGGGTTCAAGATCCTCACTATCTTGCATAATATTAAGTGCAACATTATATGCAAAAATATTATCCACCACTATTTCAGATCGATTTAAATTAATCCCATCACCGATCGAACTTATTAAAAGTTCTTCACTAACATGAGCTTCGGGTTCATTGATTTTTCAGGAATCTCAGAACTAATCAAATCTTGGGTCTCTTCAGGAGATCCCTTCATAGTATCGTTTTAATCATTTGTCGATTTTCTTTTTCGAGGATTTCGATCCTTAGAACCCAAAGGCCTACCACGCTTCAGGTGTGCTTTATGTTCACTAGCTCTCATGCTAGTAGATGGTCCTACTGGGACATCAATTCGGATAGGCACATTCTCTGCTGGGATATGTGACTTAGTTATCCTTTTCAAATCAGTAAATGCGTCTTGCATTTGATTTGCTATATTCTGTGAATTGATGATCTTCTGGACCTCCTGATTACATATAGGGGTACAGGGATCAAAGTAATATAATGATGAAACTTTTCACACTGTTTCTCTTTTGATTTCCTTTTTCTCTCCCCCTAATTGTGGGAAATTTGTTTCATCAAACCGACAATATGCATATCGAGCAGTAAATAAATCTCCTGTCAATAGTTTAAGATAGCGAATAATAGAGGGTTATTCAAACCCAACATATATTCCTATCCTTCTTTGTGGTCCCATCTTACTGCGCTGTGGTGGTACTACTGTCATATATACAGCACATCTTGTAGGTAGGCAATATTTGGTTCATGACCAAAATCTAATTATGACGGAGAATATTTATTATAATGTGTCGGTCTGAGACGGATAAGTGATGCTGCATACAAGATAGCATGGCCCCAAACAGTAGTGGGCAATTTTGTTTTCATAAGTAGTGGTCTTGCTATCAATTGCATGCGTTTAATAAATGACTCTGCAAGGCCATTTTGAGTATGAACATAAGCTACAAGATGTTCAAATTTTATCCCAACTGATAGACAATAATAATCAAAAGCTTGAGATGAGAATTCTCCAGCATTATCAGGGCGAATAGCATTTATAGGATAATCTGGGAATTGTGCCCTTAATCGAATTATTTGGGCTAATAGCTTTGCAAACGCCAGGTTGCGAGATGATAGTAGGCACACATGAGACCATCTTGAAGATGCATCTATTAGGACCATAAAATATCTAAACAACCCACTTGGTGGGTGAATAGGTCCACATATATCCCCATGTATATGCTCTAAAAAGGCAGGGGATTCAATGCCAACTTTCATTGGTGATGGTCTAGTGATCATTTTGCCTTGATAACAAGCATCACAAGAAAATTCGTCATTTGTAAGAATCTTCAGGTTCTTTAATGGATGCCCACTCGAATTTTCAGTAATTCGTCTCATCATTATTGATCCAGGATGACCCAAACGGCCATGCCAAAGCACAAAAGTATTTGAATCCGTAACCTTCTGGTTTACGATAGAGTGTGTTTCAACTGTACTAATTTTTGAATAGTATAAGCCAGAAGATAAAGTTGGTAACTTTTCTACAATGCATTTCTGGCCAGAAATATTCTTTGTAATACAAAGATATTCCCTGTTCATTTCATCTATTGTCTCAACATGATACCCATTTTGGCGGATATCTATAAAACTCAACAAGTTTCTTCGGGACTTGGAGGAGAACAATGCATTGTCTATAATAAGTTTTGTTCCCATAGATAGAAATATAATGGCTCTTCCGGAGCCTTCAATCAAACTTATATTACCAGAAATTGTTGAAACATTTGCTTTTTCCTTATGTAAATAAGAAAAGTATTTCTGATACTTGAATATGGCATGAGTTGTTCCACTATCATAATTTGTCTTTGATCCAAACATAATTTGAGGATTATTTATATTCTTCAAAATGACATAAATAAAATATATTATAGTAAACATTCTTATCAAAGCACAACTTTTATTTATGTACAACAATTACATAACCATACTATCTATTACAAATAATAAAAATTAAAATATTTATATTTTTACAGATTCACTACCGATTACATGACTTGTTTCTCCTTCTGGGAGTGCAAAGTAATCAACTACATCCAAATGCATGAAGTTTAAATTATCTTCAGAAATAAAATTTGCTTCAGCATTTTTCCCTGTCTTTTTCAGGGAGGCTTGATAAAGCTCAACCAGGTGCTTTGGCGTATGATAGGTACGTGATCAGCGCCCTTTTCCTCCACATCTATAGCATGTATTTTCTGCATTTGGCGCTTGCACCGCTTCATGCTTTTGTTCCTTCCTTTTCTACTGCTGGTGGTGAGGAGGCTTCTTTGGTGCATTATTATTACCATGATTGGGGTTTCTTCCCCGACCACGGCCATGACCACAACTAGGGCCACGACCTCTTTCACGTTTAGCTTGGTGGAAGTTCGTCTCATTCACTTCAGGGAATGGACAAGAACCAGTAGGTCGGGTTTCATGGTTTTTCATTAATAGCCCATTATGTTGCTCGGCTATAAGAAAATATGAGATAAGTTCAGAATACTTTTTAAATCTCATCTCTCAATATTGCTGCTGCAGGAGCATATTCGAGGCACGAAAAGTGGTGAAAGCATTCTCCAACATATCATGATCAATAATATTATCACCACATAATTTCAATTGGGAAATAATTCTGAACATAGCAGAATTATACTCACTAATAGATTTAAAATCTTGTAGCCTTAGATGAGTCCAATCATATCGTGCTTGTGGAAGAACGACCATCTTCAGGTGGTCATATCTATCTTTCAAATTATTCTACAGTATGACTGGATCTTTAACAGTAAGATACTCCATTTTCAGGCCTTCAACAAGGTGATGACATAGGAATATCATTGCTTTGGCACGATCTTGGTTTGATGCCTGATTTTTGTCTTTGATGGTGTCTGCCAGACCCATCGCATCAAGATGAATTTCAGCATCAAGCACCCAAGACATGTAGCTTTTGCCCGATATATCCATGGCTACAAATTCAGGTTTAGAAAGATTTGACATTATTTAGGAAAAGAAAGTTCGTACCTCTAATACTTTCAAAGTATTTTCTCGAGATGGCAGAGTCTCGTGATGATAACGTGTTATAAAATAAAGACAGTAAAGTAAAGACAAGTATAGAGAGAAACTGATATATTATTCGAATTCAAACTGATGTACATAATGAACTGAAATCTCTTCTATTTATAGAAGAAAGGAAGTTGATGTGTAAGCTGCTACTACAAGTTGTTGTGTAAGTTGTTACGGCAAGCTGTTGTGTAAGCTGCTACTATAGATAATCTTCTACTGAGAGCAACATTTATCCATAATGGAGTACTGAATGGATAAGCTCATTGTACCCAGTATAGATAAACTTTTACTAGGGATAATGATTATCCATAACGGAGTACTGAAAGGATAAGCTCATTGTACCATGTATGGATAATCTTCTATCGGGGATAATGTTTATCCATAACGGAGTATCGAAATGATAAGCTTATTATACTCGGTATGGATAATCTTCTACCGGGGTAATGTTTATCCATAACCGGGTACCGAAGTGATAAGCTTCTTCAGGAAGTTTATTTCCAATAGAGTACTAAATAGATAAACATATTTACGGAGGATTTCCATATGGATAAGCTTCTTCAGGAAGCTTATTTACAACGGAGTACTAAATAAATATCAATAATATAATATATTTATAACAGATCTATTATAATGATTATGGGTGTACAAAAAACAGATAAATCATACCAAACTGTTACAACCCATATCCACATGTGTTAGTTCATGCCATATATTAGTTAACATAAATCCAAGAAGGAATTATCTTTGAGATGATAAGAAGTCAATCCTATTGGTTTTAAGTGATACAAGATTGTATAAGGGCGATTAACAAGTATTAAAAGTTAAATGAATCAAGGATGTTGTAACTCGTATTTTCAGGTAAATCTAGCGGTGCTTAATACACTCAAGAGGTCGTGTATTAAGGTATTTTAATCATATAATATCCGTATCATAAGTCCTGAAGTCAAACGAGTTATGAAACAAAAGTCGATAAAAGTTGTCGCAACTTAGGTTCATAATTTTACTTAAACATTAGGTCAAATGTTTCTAATCTTTTATCCTAATTTTCAAGGAATTACGGGGTGATATACCAACCAAATTAAAGATCTATGAGTCTAGTTTCCAACGCATTAAACCATTCATCGATATGATCTCGGAGTAGAGAGATATTCGCATTTTCGCGAGACTGCGCCAAGCACCTCTCTATGGGGCCCACTAAGGCGGTTTAAGATATTTGGACCTATATAGAATGCCTACAACCCATTTTAAGTCATTTCTTCTCACTATTTTCAGACCTTAGAACCCTAGGAACATCCTCTCAAGGTTCTCTCAAGATTCAAGACCCAAAAAAAGGGCAAACACCACAAATCAAGTGTCGGGAATTTCGTGGCGCTAGTAAGTCTCTTGTTCTTCTTGTTGTTGCTCATTTTTGTGTCGTTACAGCTCGTGTGGGAGGTTGTTTTAAAGGGTTTATATTCTGTAAATACTACCTAATGTTCTTAATATCAATCTTAGGTGATTTCAAGCTTTCTAAGTGATTCTAGTGCCGAAAAACACTAATTGATCGCTAGTTTCGCTTTTTTGTTATTGTGGCAGCATTGGAGGGATATTTCATGGAAATTTAAGTTCAAATTAGAGTTGTTATTTCTGTATAAAGGTAAGTAACCTCTTACTCTATATGTATTTAAGATTATCCAAGTTGCGGCTAAGCCATTGAAGCTAGAACTTGTGAAATATATATCGAAAGGCTTGGTAGTAATGTTATTGTTTTGTGGACTGTTTTGCGTTGTTGTTGGGGTGCGTATTTTACTACTGTTTTGTGGAGTTTTGGAGGAGGAAGGGTGTGGAGAAACACCATATATATGTAGGGTTGTGGTATGATAGTTATTCGTAACATTTCCGGGTCGTTTGACACGACCACGGTGGTCGTCGTATGTATGGAGTGATTAGGCTGTGCGTGGATTATTTTGGGAGGCTCAATATATTTATTATTGATGTTGTTTGTGATGTTTGGTGATTGTTTTGAATGTTGTGAAGTCATATATATAGGGGAGGTGCTGTCCGTTTCATCGTAAAATAGGTTGTGGTTGATACATAATAGTTATGACGCTTAAATGATAACGATAGTATCGTTTCTCTTATTAGACTAAGGAGTTTTGACAATTGCATAGCTTGAGATTGGGGCAGTATATACAAGGTATGTGAGGCTATCCCTTTCCTTCTTTTGCACGACTCCGATTGTACATAATGTAATGAACGAGCTTCCAAGATACTCTACTCTTAGAAGCTAGCAGTACTTACATTGTTTTCCCTCTTATGGAACGATTGATGTTAATGTTGATTCTCTTATTCTTATGTTATTAATGTTGTTAGTACTTCCTGATTCTTATAAGGTTCATAGTGAAGAGTTAGACCTAATAACGTGTACAGAGGATACCGACCTTACGTCACTCCGAAAGGTTTAGAATGTGATTCTATGAATCGAGCATGCATTATATATATGTATCTATTTTACTCTACCGAGCCACGCTATAGATGGCCGGGTACGACACTTATTGTGCAACCACTGATCAGTTGGGTTTTACCGAGCTCCACGTGGCCGGGTACGATTCTACCGAGCCTTATGATGGCCGGGTATGTTTTTTACCGAGCCTATTATGGCCGGGTACGATATGATGATGATGATGCCCACAGAGGCGAATGTTTTAAAGGTTTATGTATTTATACATATGTATCATGCATTTCATGTCAGTAGCCCTCAGAGGTACTAAGATGTTACAGGTTGTATATTCTCTATCCTTGCTTACATTACTGATCGTATTTATGGTTCCCTGCCTTACATACTCAGTACTTTATTCGTACTGACGTCCTTTTATTTGTGGATGCTGCATGTCGTGCTGCAGGTCCTGATAGACAGGCAGGTGCAGCTCCCCCACCACAGTAGGCTGTCCAGTTCAGCGGTGATTGGCGAGATCCCTTCTCCGGACTTGCCTTGGTCTTGGTATGCATTTTTGTTATAGACATTATGGGTATGTTGGGGCCCTGTTCCGGCTATGTTGCAGCACTTATGTTCCTTTAGAGGCTCATAGACAGGTGTCGACTCATGTATAGTTTGGTATGCCTTGTCGGCTAGTTTTTGTTGTATAGTCTTTCATGGTAGCGTGGTAGCTCATACCTTATATGTAGTTTCTTGATTGTCTGGTCATCCCCTGCTATGTATGTTCATGCCGTCATATTTTATTGCTGGTTGTCCATGATCCAGGTCTACCATTTATATTGATCTCGTCAACCCTAAAAGATAATAATGAAGGTTAGATGAAATGTACGTTGGTGCTCGGCAAGTATGGTCGGGTGCTAGTTATGGCCCTCCAGTTTGGGTCGTGACACAAACCGATAATTCGGGTCCAACCGAAAAATAAATCGATTGTGGTTTGGTTTGATTGATTTGGTATTGGAAAAAAAATCCAGCCATAATTGGTTCGGTTTGATTTTAGTAAAAAAAGTTAAACCGAAACCAAACCAACCCGATAGTATATTTATATAATTTTTAAAAGATTTTATACATATAAATATTTATTAATGTAATTTATATATATATTTTAAACTTTTTCACAATTTTATCTTTAAATGTACTATTTTAAGTTTGGACTTAACATTCTTGAATGGTAAATAAATTTTATAACTCAAACAAAGTTTAAATCAATACTAATGCTAACAAAAGAAATTCAATTCAACACTGGGAATTATGAGAAGTTTTATTTTGTGTCTCATACAACTTACACTAGTTGTATGAGGCTCCTTTTTGTCTCACAAATTTATGGACCCCAATCTTACACTTCTGAGTCCACAAAACTGTAAGACAAAAAAGTTGTCTCATACAACTAGTATCAGTTGTATGAGATACAAATAAAATTTTCCGGGAATGATGATAGCATTGGATATTTATTTTTTAGTTTTACATTGGTTTATAATGAAAATACATAACTTAGTTTATCTTTTTCTTTAGTGCTTAGTAATGTAATTAATACGAGTAGTACTTATTAACTATACTTATTTTAGCATGACCTATATTGTATTTTTAGATTATGTTAATTTTCATTATGGTTTATTAACTAGCAATATTTGCTTTATCCAATTTTATTATCTTTGTTATTGAATATTATAGTATAATGCTATGACTTATCTCATATTATTGTGTTATTTTCTTGAAAATTACCTTATATAGTTGTATCTTATTAGGACTAAAGAAATATTTCGAGTACAAGTTACATATTTTGTGTTATGAAGATTTTACTGGAAAAAACCCGAAAACTCGAAAACCCGAAAAAATAAAAAACCCGAGAAAAATCAAAATTGAAAAATCCAACTTCGTTGGTTTGGTTTGGCTTATAGATTTAAAAATCCGACACCGTTGGTTTGGTTTGATAATTGAAAATTCCGAACCAATCGGACTTATGTATACCCTAATAATGATGACATAATGGTGATGGCGTATTGACAACTATGAAAAAGCACATTTATAAATGAAAATTAGGTTAGGTTAACAACAAGTTGACAAATGATTAAAAAGCAATCTTTTAGAAATGCAAACAGAAATATAATTGAGGGAGAGGGGGACCTCTTTTTGTGACATTTTAGGTGTTGATCATCAACCACTACGTATGTCGTGGAAGCCCATTTGACTTAATCTTATGTTTTCTACTCTCTTTTTAACTATAAATTCCAATAATGTTATTTTTCTTTCTTATATTAGTTATTTCCTTTTCTCCTCTCTAAATTAGGGTTCCATCATTTTCTACCATAAACATGCCGGCTATTAGAAATATTGTGACAACAAGCTCTTAGTTTTTGATGATCTACAACATAAGAATTATGAAGTGGAAAGGTAAATTAAGTGTCTCTTATTCTTTTTTATTTTTCTCTTTGTAGTTAGCAGCATATGTAAAGATAGTAGAATGATGTTGGAATGGCTCAATCAAATCAAATTCCCCAAATATTTGTGTCATTTAATTTGATTGAGCCGTGCCAATATCATCTTAGCTATGCTCTTCTATCTTTTTTGATATCTTGATTTTCCATTTCTTTGATAAAAATGGTGAAACTTATGCTGATCATGATCAAGTAAAAAAGATAATGTTTTGTTTACATTTATTGTCTCTAATTGAACAAAGAATATTTGAAGATGTCAATGATGTTTTACCTTCTTGCCATCTTCCCTTCAAGTATTGGACAAACAATTTTCACTAGTTTTTCTTTTCCATAATAGTAATTACTCCTGTATTTTGTTATTTTTTTATTTCGAATGCTACATGTTGTTTATTGCTTTGGTTATCTTATTTTCTTCTTGTTGTTACTGTTTATTTTTTTATGACTTCTACACTACCATATTTCTTTTTCATGAATGTTGTTGAAGAGTCAGAGGCGAATCCAGTATTTAAACTTTATGGGTTCAGATTCGCAATTCTATTACATCTCATCTAATTTAATGAGTTCAAAATTTATTATTTGCGTATATTTAATGATTTTTTGAGCAAAAATACATGATATGAGCGAAGTTACGGGTTCAGTTGAACTCATAGCTTCTACATTGGATACGCCTCTAGTTGTTGAGCCAAGGGTCTATCGGAAACAACCTCTCCACCTTCACAATATAGGGATAAGGTCTGCGTACACACTAATCTCAGCAGATCCTACTTGTGGGATTCGACTGGGAATATTGTTGATATAGTTTTCCATAGTTTGATGTTCATATTGTAGATGATATTTACCTAACTAGAACATAACACAAATATTGGAATAACATTTGAGATTGTATGGATTATAATAGTAAATTCTAATTAGTCTGGCATCCTGATATGAAATTTGTAGCTTAAAAGTAAATATGAGGAAAATTATTCTTGTCCGATAACAATTACTTAAATTTTTCCTTTTCAAGAAACTATATAGGAGTATGATTCTTAGCATATCATGGAACAATAACACCACGTAATTTAGGATTTAAAGAGAACTTTTAATTAGTTGGATAACCTTTTTATGTTCTAGTGTCGTAAAGTTAAATTTATCAATTAACATTGTTTGTAGTGTCTAAGTAGGGGCACAGAAAATGATTATGATACCATAAGACTATTTTTTATGGAGTATAACTTTGGTTGAACTCTTGTTGTAAAATTATTTGTAGTGTCTAACTAAAACTGTTACTATTTAATAATACTGTACTTCTTGTTTACAGTACTATTTAACAATTTATAAATCATATTAATTATTAGAGATAATTTTTGTAAACGAGGTTTACATCAAAGATTAGAGATAAAATGATCTCTCATTTACTGCCAAAAATTGCACGGTGCGGCCGCCCTGCATGAGGATGGTCTTAGCGGAATATCTTGTAATTGATAGTATTTAATAAATGGCCCCGACGTTCTTTCCCTTGTGTAGGCTTCAGCTATGATCTACCAATATGGTAGGATTGTGTGTCAAATATAGCACTAATATATGTTGAAAGTGTAAGCTGATTGTAAGTGTATATGTGATAGTTGGCTAGTTAGTTAATGAAGTGGCTATGGCTATTTATGTAAAGCAAGTTAGTAAGAGGTTTTAGTTAAAAATATTGTATATATACTTCACTCTGTATAGTACTAACGATTGCAGAAGAAATGAGAATTAGTTAGTTTTCTCTCCAAGTCTTATTCTGTTCATATTCTCTCTTCAATCTCTCTTTACTCTGATAAAGTTGACATGGTATCAGAGCCAACTGCTCGAATCTAAATCGCAAATCAGTGTGATTGCTGAATTCAAGCTCAATTGCTTCAATTACACAAGCTCTGTCTCTATAGTTGAAGCTCAACAATGGCGGAAGTGGTTGATAATGAAGCTCCTGAGAAACTAAGTTACAATCATCCCTTGTTATTGAACTCAAATGATAATTCCGGAGCAATCCTGATCTCGCTGCAACTGCGAGGTCCAGAAAACTACCCAGTGTGGAGTGGGGCAATGAGAATTTCTATTTTAGGACGGAACAAGTTAGGGTTCATTGACGGTACCTGTAGGCGAGGAAAGTTTGGTCCAAATCTGATAGATCTATGGGACAGATGCAACGCCATAGTGCTGTTATGGATAATGAACTATGTATCGCCTGAATTGCTTAGTGGAATTGTTTACTCCTCAAATGCGAGTGCTGTGTGGAATGACCTAAAAGAGAGATTTGATAAAGCTGATCTCTCTAGAATTTTCCAGATCCATAAGAACATTGCCACAATTAATCAAGGTACTAGCTCGATCTCTTCCTATTTCTCAAAATTGAGACTGCTGTGGGCCGAGTTTGATAGTCTAGCCCCAATTCCTGGATATGATTTTGAGAAATCGCGTGAATTTGTTGTGTTTATGGAAAGGTTGAAACTCCTATAGTTCCTTATGGGGCTAAACGAATCTCATGAGCAAGCTAGAAGCCAATTGCTCATGATGATACTAGCTCCCTCTGTTAACAAAGCTTACTCTATGATGATGGAGAGGGAAAGCCAGAGGGAAATTGCACACACAAATGTTCCTGTAGAGAATCCGGACCTCACCGCTTTTGTGTCTACTAGAGGTGGATTTCAACAAAGGCCAAAGAAAAATTTCAACCTAATCTGTGACTACTGCAACTACAAGGGACATACCAGAGAGAATTATTTCAAATTAGTTGGTTACCCTGCTGATGTTAAGCATAAGAAGAAAGAAAATACATTTCCTACAACCAACTTTGCAGGAAACATTGGTGATTCAGGAACACTAATGTCTACTAGTGGAAGTTGTCACACCTCCTTTTTCCGCGCCCGCGGGGCGCAGGGGGAGTTTTTTCCAATTAAAGGACAATCGAAACGGGATTGGTTTAATTATTTCAGAGTCGCCACTTGGGAGATTTAGGGTGTCCCAAGTCACCAATTTTAATCCCGAATCGAGGAAAAGAATGACTCTATATTATGGTCTGCGTACCAGAAATCTGGATAAGGAATTCTGTTAACCCGGGAGAAGGTGTTAGGCATTCCCGAGTTCCGTGGTTCTAGCACGGTCGCTCAATTGTTATATTCGGCTTGATTATCTGATTTTATACAAGTATGAACTTATGTGCAAATTTTGACTTTTAACCGCTTTATTATTATTGTTTTTACAAGAATGTGAACATCGCTTAAAACACGTCTTTGGACTGCGTCACATGAAATGCACCCACAATCCGGAACGCATTTTATTTGATGTTTTGAGATTCGGATTTGGGTCGCATGAAATGCACACCCGAGCTTAAGAAAGTAAATTATTAAACACGCGCCTAAAGAGACTATCGCGTTAATATTTTGGGAAGGCCACGAAATTCACTAAGCGGCCCTCCTGAATTCTAAGTAATTTAAAACAAGTATTTACTGAGGGCCCCGCAATTTGTATTTTTATTCGGCGAGGCTCATCTCGTTCTTATTTTTTTTAAAGGAATTTGCAACGTCATGGAAATGCATCTCATACCACGTCACAGTCAATGTACCCATGATTAGAGGCACATTTTTAATTTCGTTGAGATTTGGATTTGGGTCACATAAATGTGCACCCGAGTTTAGGGAGATAACGTCATTAAAGGCGCGCCTAAAGCAACTAGCGCATTATTATTTTTGGGTAGGGCCATGAAACTTGCTAAACGGCCCGTCCCGAAATCTAAGTATTTAATATATACATTTAGAGGGCCCCGCGACTTGTGCATTTTTTTCTTTTATTTTTCATTTTTATTTTTTTTGCGAGGCTCGTCTCATTTTCACTTTTTAAGGGCAAACTTAAAACAACTACAATTTCCTACTAGTGAAGCCAATCGAGATTAAACAAAAAAAAACGATTATAACAGGTAATAATATCCATGGTAAAAATGAAAAATATAATAACCTCGTTCATATGCTCACATTTACTTTGAGCATGCAGTAACTAAATATAAAATACCATTTTTAACACAACAACAAAATTGCATTGTTGACATTCATACATATCGAATATTTTCATTTATTGCCTTGAACCATAATATACAAAATGAATGAAATGAAACAAAGGATGAAGAACACCAACCTTCGAACCTCGACAATCCTAGAACGACAAACAGTGCTTCCTACGGAACTCAGACCGGACTTCACTGAACAAGGAACAAACAACGAAAACCCCGGAACAAACTCGACGCACCGGACCTCGACTCAACCTTTGGACCTTGGACTGGAACTCGACCTCAACACAAGGTCGAGCAGCTCACTTCCATGAACTCCGGCTCAGCTAGTGGCGTGAAGCTGACGGACTGTTTAGTCGACGATTGTGGGGGTCGACGGGCAGTGTTTAATGGTGACGGGGTGATGGTTGTCGACTGGAAAATGACGAGGGCGTTGGTTGCGACAATAGGGTGGGTTGTTTGGGCAGTGGTTGACGACGAGGGATCAGTTGTTGGCGAACTGCTTAGTCGACAAGGCTGGATGACGGGACTGGTGCGTGGTGTTGAGTGCTTGGTCGACGGAGGGCTGGAGGTTGACGATGGTGGTTATGGCGTCGGGTGGTGTTGGGTGCTTGGTCGACGGAGGGCTGGAGGTTGACGATGGTGGTTATGGCGTCGGGTGGTGTTGGGTGCTTGGTCGACGGAGGGCTGGAGGTTGACGATGGTGGTTATGGCGTCGGGTGGTTATGGTCGTTTGGTGGTGGCGATGCAGTAGAGTCGACTGGTTTGGGTAGTGGTCGACGGGCTGTTTGGAGGTTGACGACGGGTGAGTAGGGGTTGTTTGGGTGGTGGTGTTGGGCAGAGGTCGACGGAGGGTGGTTGGACGACGGGAGGAGCTGGTGGGTTTTTCGTCGAACGTTGGTGGTTATGGCGTCGGTGAAGGGACGGAGGGAAGGTTGGTTTGCTGATGGCGTTCGTGAAGCTGGTGGAGGGGGAGTCCGGAAAAAATGGAGCCTGGGCTTCTGCTTCTTCTTCTCAAAGAAGAAGATGCGTGAACAGTAGCATGCCCTTCAAAATTTTCCAAAATCCTTCTTGTTCTTTTTTTTTTTCCCCGAAAGAAGAACAGTAGTATCTGTTTTTAAAAATACTCCCCAGTCCTGTTCGTTTCTTTTTTCCCTCCTTTCGGTTCTCTTTCTTTCTTCTTTATGAAGAAGAAAGGTGAAAAGTGGTCCCCCCTTTCAAAAATTTCAAAAGTCCAAAAGTCCTCCTGCCCGTTCTTTTCTTTGTTTAAGATTTCCAAAGTCCCCTCTTTTTCAAATTCCAAGTCCTTTCGTTGGTCCCCCCTCTTTTTAAATTTTGTCCGTGTTTCAATGCCCATGAAAATGAGCCCCACGCGTGGTGGGGTTCGAGGCATATGTCCCCCACGCGTGGTGGGGTTCCCCACGTGTCCTGGACACGGTTTATTATGGGCTAGGTCCGAAAATTAGGCCTAAAACCGGGTAGTTTGAACCCGAATATTATTCTTTTGCCCGGACCCGAGAAATAGAAACACGTTGCTTAACTAGTCCTATGTAAGCAAAATAACTACCAAAAATAAGACTAGTATTTAAACAAAACTATATCTTTTTTAAATATTTTTCAAGGTTTAAAATAGCTACAAAATATTAATAAAACTATTTTTTGTAATTTCCGTTTTTAAATATTAAGATAAAATATGAGGTAATATTTTTGTATTTTTTCAAAGTTAAAATGCCTATAAAACTTTAATAGAATTATTATTTTTGTATTTTTTCGAAATTATATAAGGTATAAAAGTAAAGTACAATTTTTGTATTTTTCAAATTTATGAGAGATACATAAACTAAAATTTATATATATATTTTTTGAAATTTTTCTTTTTGCAACGAAATAAAGTAAAATAGTTAAAATAGCTATACTAGTCCTAAATTAGATATTTAAGCTTAAGAACGTGAAAATTCCCGGGGAGGGTCAAAAATCACGTGCTTACAGCTGCCCCTCTTTGACTGGAAACACGAAGAGTTTTCCGACAAAGAACGACTAGACGTGTTTTTGACCCGACCATTACTTGGGCGGACTACACTTGAGGAAAGGGAGGGAATGTGACCGAGCCCTGGTATCCGAGCTGCCTACATATCCTTGGTTATACAGGAATCAGGCCACGTGTAGTTCGGAAATGAGAGAGATAGTGAAGTTGTACCGAGGTGGAGAGCCGATCGAGGTGCCGTTCCATTGAGGTTCCGGTCCGCGGTCCTATCATTACAACAAAAATGAAAACTGAAAAAGACTAACTAAGCCTATCAGCTACTAGTTACAAGGATTCCTATCTCTTAAGTCTTCTGAAACTTGGTCTTGAGTCTTGAATGGTGCTTCATGCAGACTTTGGATTTGAACCTTGATACTTGCTAGTTGTAGGCGCTAGTTCTTGAGCAGATCACATCTGTTCTCCACTTCCGTGCTTTGGATTCATTCATTTTTCTTCTTTTTTCTTCTTTTTTTTTGTGACTAGCTTTTGTTGACCCTCTCAGACTGTTGACTCGCATTCTTGGGGCGAGATTCTTGTTGCTTCTATCTTGGATTGAGTGCTGGGGATTTTTGTTGTGGCTTTCTGCCTTCCAATGGGTTACGACTTGACTTTGAACGATCCCGCTGTTCTGCAGGCGGACCCCTAACTTCTTCAATCTTTGACATATAACAATCTTCTGCTCTATAGGCAGGCCCCTGACAATAAAAACAAACAAAACAAACAAAATTTCCTAACCAGTTTGTACTGGGAAGATTTGTGAGTTGTTAGCAAAATTTGTAACTCACTTACACTATTGATGCAATGATGAGAGTAAACTAAAGACTAGGCTAGGATGTGCATCTCCTATGAGTAAAACCAAAACTCTTGCTAGCAAATGTGTCTGCTAAAATAAAAACCTCAATGACTCAAACTAGAAAGTGTGTCTTCTATGGTTGAATCGGAATGAGCTAAACTAGGAAGTGCGTCTCCTAAGGGTGAAAATTTCAGTGACTAGAACTAGGAAGTGCGTCTCCTATGAATAAAATCCCTATTAGGAGGTGCGTCTCCTACGGGTAAACTTCAAAAACTGGACTAGGAATGGTGTCTCCTATGGTCGAACTTAAAATGAATCAAATTAGGAAGTGCGTCTCCTACTGGTGAAACTTGCTCAGGAAGTGCGTCTCCTATTGGTGAAATAAACTTAGGAAGTGCGTCTCCTATCGGTGAAATTAACTTAGGAAGTGCGTCTCCTATTGGTGAAACTTGCTTAGGAAGTGCGTCTCCTATTGGTGAAACTTGCTTAGGAAGTGCGTCTCCTATTGGTGAAACTTGCTTAGGAAGTGCGTCTCCTATTGGTGAAACTGAAACTTAGGAAGTGCGTCTCCTATTGGTGAAACTGAAACTTAGGAAGTGCGTCTCCTATTGGTGAAATAAACTTAGGAAGTGCGTCTCCTATTGGTGAAACTTGCTTAGGAAGTGCGTCTCCTATTGGTGAAACTTGCTTAGGAAGTGCGTCTCCTATTGGTGAATTAAACTTAGGAAGTGAGTCTCCTATCGGTGAAATTAACTTAGGAAGTGCGTCTCCTATTGGTGAAACTTGCTTAGGAAGTGCGTCTCCTATTGGTGAAACTGAAACTTAGGAAGTGCGTCTCCTATTGGTGAAACTGAAACTTAGGAAGTGCGTCTCCTATTGGTGGAATAAACTTAGGAAGTGCGTCTCCTACTGGTGAAATAATTTTAGGAAGTGCGTCTCCTATGGTGAAACTGAACTTAGGAAGTGCGTCTCCTACTGGTGAAACTTATTTTAGGAAGTGCGTCTCCTACTGATAAAACTTGCTTAGGAAGTGCGTCTCCTACTTGTGAAACATTTTAGGAAGTGCGTCTCCTACTTGTGAAACTTTTTAGGAAGTGCGTCTCCTACTTGTGAAACTTTTTAGGAAGTGCATCTCCTATTGGTACAATGGACTTAGGAAGTGCGTCTCCTATTGGTAAAACTGAACTTAGGAAGTGCGTCTCCTACTGGTGAATGGATTTAGGAAGTGCGTCTCCTATTGGTAGAACTGAATTTAGGAAGTGCGTCTCCTATGGTAAAACTGAACTTAGGAGGAAATGCATCTCCTATGGGTAAAACTAAAACTTAGGAGGAAATGCATCTCCTATGGGTAAAGACGTGGAATGTATGCCTCTGTTATCTGGGCGGGCTCCCAATTTCAACACTTAAAAGTAAAGACTGAATGTATTCCTCTGTTATTATGGGCGGGCTCCCAACTTCAACACTTAAAAGTAAAAAAACTGAATGTATGCCTCTGTTATCTGGGCGGGCTCCCAATTTCAACACTTGAAAGTAAAGACTGAATGTATGCCTCTATTATCTGGGCGGGCTCCCAATTTCAACACTTGAAAATAAAAAGACTGAATTTATGCCTCTGTTATCTGGGCGGGCTCCCAATTTCAACACTTGAAAAGTAAAGACTGAATTTATGCCTCTCATTATACAGGTGGGCGCCTAGCTTCAACACTTAAAAGTAAAGACTGAATGTATTCCTCTCATTATACAGGTGGGCGCCTGGCTGTAAAGATATGAAAAATGATATGCCCGCATTATACTGGTGGGTGACCTAGAATATGAAATGAACAGACACAAGCGTATTCCCGCATTATACTGGTGGGTGACCTAGAACAGAAATGAAAAGACAGAAATGTATTCCTCTCGTTATTCAGGTGGGCGCCTGTCTGTAAAACCTGAAATAAAAAGACTGAAACCAACATATCCTATTTGAGGGCGGATGAACCCGACAGATCCTATTTGAGGGCGGATGAACCCAACATATCCTATTTGAGGGCGGATGAACCCGACATATCCTATTTGAGGGCGGATGAACCCAACATATCCTATTTGAGGGCGGATGAACCCGACAGATCCTATTTGAGGGCGGATGAACCCGACATATCCTATTTGAGGGCGGATGAACCCGACATATCCTATTTGAGGGCGGATGAACCCGACAGATCCTATTTGAGGGCGGATGAACCCGACAGATCCTATTTGAGGGCGGATGAACCCGACAGATCCTATTTGAGGGCGGATGAACCCGACAGATCCTATTTGAGGGCGGATGAACCCGACAGATCCTATTTGAGGGCGGATGAACCCGACATATCCTATTTGAGGGCGGATGAACCCGACATATCCTATTTGAGGGCGGATGAACCCGAAATATCCTTAAGACTTGAAAATGTCTTACCTCGAATACTTGCTGGGGATTGGGATGAATTTTCTTTTTCTACCTCCCCCATTTTTTATTATTATTCTTTTTTTTTTTATTCTTTTTTTGTTTTGTTTTTGCATAGCTTCTTCCTTCAAAGACTACCTTCCTTGATTTACTTACCTGTTTGGGGGTAAAATGTTATCAGCTGGGGGTACCTGACTTCCAGAAAATTTTCTAAATGGAAGGAAAATTTTCTGCCCCAGTTTGATAATATCCCTTGTGGCATGCAGTTCTGGCATCAATGCCATTTCCTTTACCTGTTTCAAATCAAACAAAATTGTTAGTTTAAAACATGGTGGTTGGTTGTGACTCCTGCTGGGATGATATTATGTACTGGGGATAGTCCCTTCCTGCCGGGGATATCCATCTTCTTTTGTGGCATAGCTCGGAAACTGGCATTTTCCCGACCTTTTAGTTTAGTATGGATTTCGCCAAATTATGCTCACTGTTCTCCTTGCTCTGTTCACGGGCCTTGTCTTTGAGGTTTATAACCTTGGTTTTGGCAAGGATATCCCTCTTGATGCTCGTCAATCCTTTTGTCAATTCCCTTTGCTGGGGATATCTTTTTTGACACTAGCCTCGCGCTTGTTCCTTGCTGACTATACCATTTGGATATACTAGTCAGATCTCATCTTGGAAAGCTGATGGCATATTTTTGAAGTCATTTCATACTTGTTCTGACCGGACAGACTCTATTGGGGAAATTTTTTGTGAAAGGAGAAAAACAACAGAAACAAAATAAAAGACAAAGGACACGATGACTCTTTTATAAAAGAAACTATAAATAAAAACCTATCAAACGCAGATACCGACTCTAATGGCCATGACATGCGTATGTGGCCTATCCTCTACCGTCAATCATCTTTCAAGATCTTCCATTGGCGATTCCCCCTCTGATTCTCAATCTTATTCGACTTGTAGTGCCCGAAGGGTTTTCACTATCAAGTCTCTCTCATTTTGGTTTTCTCTCAGCTTTCATCGCCTTATGGTGCCTGTGAAGGTTTTCACCGATAAGACTCTCTCATTTGTATCACTTTCCAGCTGGGGATTTGGAGTGTCGCCGGTACGACTCTTTCTGCTGGAGATTAGAGTCCTTTCTGCTGTGGAACAGAATGTTATGTTCGCCGGTAAGATTCTTCATTTGTCTGACTTGGCATCTTTTGAAGACTGATCGGAAGGTCTTTCTTTGGACCGTAATGTGGGTTTTTGGATTGGGCTAGAAAGAAAGGGTATTAAAGGCTCAAAAATGCATTCATTTTGGGTTATTAATTACAACCTTCGGAATTAGATTTATTTACATCAAACGCAACATCTGCCCCAGTTTCTTGCTTGGGGATATTTTAATTGTTTTTTTTTCATTTTCAAAACTATGACCGAGCCGTGAAGCGCCTACGTATCCTCTTTGAGGAATCAGGTCAAACGTAGTTCCCAATTCCTCTTTTCTATTTGACTTTCTTCTTTTTTTTTTTTTTTTGTTATCACTTTTCTTTTCTTTCTTCTTTTCCTTTCTCATTTCTCCTTTCTTTTTGTCGTTTTTTTTTCTCTTTCTCTCTTTTTCTTTTATTCTTCTTTTTCCATTTTGTTGTTTTCTTTTCTTTCTTTTCTCTTACCTGCCATGCTTGCGTATTTTATTCGTTGCTACTAATTCCGAACGAGGGGTATGAAAGAAAATAAATAAGGCGCAAAGGGCTAACGAAGGATAAAGTGTTTGGGTAGCAGAACAAAATGCCTTCGTCATTCCAGTCTTCAAAATATGCCAAATGCAAACAACACGATTTAAATTTGTAGTCTCTTCTGATGGTGCTGGACTTGACAATTAGATTCAACATCTGTTTGTTCATTTGTCACTTCTAAAGCAACGTTGGGCGACACTCTCATTCTCATTATTATGAACGACCCTCATGCCAATTTAGGCGAATCTTTCTTTAACGGTTTTCTTTGTGTTTAACTCGCCCCAGTTCCACATGACTCGGGCTCTGAATAATCTCAAACCGTCCTTATTTTCTTTAAATGGTCTGATCGCCTTTCTGGGGTTTTATGATTAACTTTAAAGACTAGGCCCAAACTGTGTGCGCATGTCATGTCACTAGAATCGGTGCTGAATAAGAATGACATAATGACTAAACAGAAAGATGACTGGGAATAATCAAAGACTGAATTTTTTGCATTGGACTGAACAAATGGTTTTAAAAAACAAAGCAAACCGGAATAAAATCCTAAACAACTTGGACAAAACTTAAACAAACCGCTATGACAAAACGGAAAGATACGCGGAAAGACATTGACAAAACAAATCCGAATTACAATCCTAATAATCCGAACAACGGAAATGACAACAAAATAGACCATCAAAGATCCTCTCCGGTTGACCCAAAATGGAGTGTCTTTCCAACTATCCAAGCACGGCATCTCCGGCTGACCCAAAATGGAGTATCTTCCAACTGCAAAGCATGACATTTTAGCCATTGAGCTCTATATCAACATTGCCAAGACCATCCCCAACTTCAGTATTATCAACATCAATCAACACGTTCTCAAGATGATTCGCCTGCTCCCTGTCACTGTCGTCGATCACAATTGCCCCTTCCTGAATCATTCTTTCGATTTCCTTTTTCAAAGAACGACAATCTTCAATGCTATGTCCTTGGACATTAGAGTGGTACATGCATCGTACAGCAGGATTGAACCCTTTTGCATATGGATCTGGAGTATAGCCAAGGAGCGGCTCAATCAGTCCTGAAAGCTTTAGCTTTTCAAACAAACTCGCGTAGGACTCCCCAATTGGCGTGAAATTGTTTCCTTGCCTTTGTTTTCCCCCATGCCCCTGTTTTCTAGGGTCGTTGGGTGCTTGAAAACGTTGTGAAGGCAAGAATGCATTACGTGGTGCTGGCTCTCGCCAGCGGGGGTGACCTGATGGTTGACCCTGCGACCGGACCTTGTTCGGAGGATAATATTGAGGCGGATTATATGGAGCTCGGGGGCAGGCTTGGGCATGATGGTCTGAAAAGAGTGGCTCTGATGGTGGATAGTAGGGTTGTGGAAGGTTGTATGGAGTGTGGGGCCTGGGCTGGTAGTGAGGGGAAGGACCTCTGAATTTGGACCCAGTACCTGCTTCGACTGATGCGACCTCGAGCACACCTCCCGCGCCGCTCTGAATAGCTTGGGTCGTTGCCTTGAGCGCTGAGTAATTTAGGATTTTGTCAGACCTTAGGCCCTCCTCTATCATGACCCCTATCTTTACCACTTCATTGAAGGATTTCCCAACCGTTGTCACCAAGTGACCAAAGTAAGTTGGATCAAGTGTTTGCAAGAAGTAGTCCACCATTTCTCCCTCTTTCATGGGAGGATCAACTCTGGCCGCTTGTTCTCTCCAGCGGAAACTAAACTCACGAAAACTTTCCCCGGGCTTCTTTTCAGTCCTCAGCAATGTGAGACGGTCAGGGACTATCTCGAGATTGTACTGGAAATGACCTGCGAAAGCCTGCGCCAGATCATCCCAAGTATACCATCTGCTGGAATCCTGCCTGGTATACCATTCTAGTGCCGATCCACTCAGACTTTGGCCGAAATAAGCTATCAGCAGCTCATCTTTGCCACCTGCCCCTCTCATTTTGCTACAGAATCCCCGCAAATGCGCCATGGGATCACCGTGCCCTTCATATAAATCAAATTTAGGCATCTTGAACCCAGCCGGGAGTTGGACGTCCGGGAAAGGGCATAGATCCTTGTAGGCCACGCTGACCTGGTTGCCCAAACCGTGCAGGTTCCTGAAGGACTGCTCCAAGCTTTTGAACTTTCTCAACACCTCATCCTGTTCAGGGGCTTTAAACAGTTTTTCGATCTCTGCCGGTACCTCCAAGTGTGGATTGTAAGCATGTGGTTCGGGGGCATCGAATGCAGGCTCAGGGGGATAGTATTGCGTATCGTGAGCCTGAAACAATGGCTCACTGGTCGTTCTGTGCAAGAGGGCTGATGTGGGTCCCACAAAAGTGGGAATATCGGGTGTGAGGAGAGGTTGATGGGGTGGTGGAGCCTGGGAATCATGAGGGCTTCTTTCTTGATGGTAACGGGGATTTGGGAGGCTTGTTGAAGGGCCGGAGTGAGGGTATTCCGGCATGTACCCCAATGGCTCAGGGCTCTTTTGTGCTTTGGCTAGAGCTAGCTGCATTGCATTCATATCTAGTCCCATCCTTTCTATCTTTCCCATCGCTTCCTTTAACAACTGGCTCATCGGCCTTTCTTCCTCAGTACTATTCTCTGAAGTAGTCATGCTTGTTGTTATCGGTCCTTTGGATCTAGTTTGGTAAGGGTGTGTTGCCAGAATTCTTTAACAACTAACTGTTTGAGATTCGGAAAACAACAAACTTGTTAGCGTTTAGAGTGTAACAGAATTGATAACAACACATTGAGGATGCAATGCCCCTAGGCAGTTAACCGTTTCTAACATGCTTTGCTTCAAACAACATGCGTCATCCCGGCTTGCTTATTTGCCCCTTTGAAGTACTTTGGGAACCCCTATATTTATTCTATTCGTATTTTCTTTTTCTTATTATTTTTTTTTATTTTTTTTTTGTTGTGGTCGAATCTTATGGAGATTGCCTACGTATCATGCCCCCGCATGAATCAGACCTTGCGTAGTTCGGGCCAATAAAAATAAACAATAATGAACATTTTTTCTTTTCACTTTCATATTAAAACAAACTGGGTTTCAAAGGTTTAAAGATGACCTACAAACTTGAAAATCAAACAACCCACCTATTTTAATCAAAAGGTTTACAAACTTCAAAACAAATGGCCAACTTCCTTCTTCCATTTGCTAATTTTAACCAAATGGTTATTTTTGCGAATGTGGCCCCTTCCGAATTTCACATGAATTTTGAGGCCGGGGAGGATTATTTTGACACTTTACAAACTTGTCCATTCTTTTACGAAAATAACCTTTCGACAACTGAAAGATACTCTAAGGCTATTTCGGCAAGAACGGTTTAAGACGCGGCCGAAGCTGGCTCGGCTATTTTTTTTCATTTTTTTTTTTTGACTAAACATCCAAACGGCATTCACCCGACCGTTGACTCTTTGTTTTTTTAAATTATGATAAAAACTTGGTGTTGCAAAACACGGCCCTTCAGCGTCTCGGGGACGAAGCTTTCTTAAGGCTGTGTGGGTCCATATCTCAAAATGACCCAAAGGTGGCTGTTTATGCCAAGTCAGCCTTCCGGCGTCCCTTTCGGGAACATTCGGCTATTTATGACAAAACAGCATCACCTGACTTATTTATAACTCTTTTTTCATCGTTTTTCAAATTAGAAAGTCAATACTGCAAACACGACCTTTCAACGTCTCGGGGACGAAGATTTTTAGGCTGTGGGGGTCAACTGGACCAAGTCTTAAAAATGACCCAAAAGTGGCTGTTTATGCAAAGTCAGCCTTCCGGCGTCCCTTCCGGGAACATTCGGCTATGTCTTGATAAAACAGCGTCACCCGACTTCTTTATGAAATTAAAATTTGACATTACTAGACTTATTTACGACGAATTGAAAATCTTTGACATGTTTTTTTTGTTTTTCATTATTATTTGTTTTTGGATTTTTAGCAAAAAGGTGGGGTTGGACCCGATGAGGGTTGCCTACGTATCTCACATCCGGTGAGAATCAAACCCGCGTAGTTCGGGCAAATAAACTGTTTTTGAGAGGACCCTTTTCCATTTTCTATATTTTTTTTTATTATTATTTTCACAACAATCAAATAGACTATTATTCTATTATTTTCATTTATAACAAACAAACGAATTAACGAAAAACATAAAACATTCCTTCTTTTTTGAGAAGGTGGGGTTGGACCCGATGAGGGTTGCCTACGTATCTCACATCCGGTTAGAATCAAACCCGCGTAGTTCGGTCTGATCATGAATAAGTAAATGAACTAACATTTTTTTTTAATTGAAATTTGTGAAAGAACTGCTTCAAAAGAAGAAAGGAAGTATTTTTTTTTGATTGATTTTCTTTTGAAAGAAAGACTTGTAAAAATTCCTTTTCTTTTGATTTGAACTTTGAGAATTTCAAAAGTAAAAGGAAGATATTTGTTTTTCTGAATTTGTTTTTATTCTAAAGAAAAAAGAAAATATTTTTTGGAATTTTACTTTTAATAAAAGAAATGCTTCTAAAAAGTATTTTTTGAATTTTGAATTTTCTTTTCAATTTGAAAGAAGAATCAAAATATTTTCGGATTTTTTTTATTTTTTTTATTTTTATTTTTTTAAAAAAAGAAAGCATTTTTATTATTTTTGTTTTATCAACAATGGAAAATAAAGATATTTATATTATTTTTGCGAGACATATCTTTTTGGAATTTTACTTTGAATTTTCTTGGCAAGACAAATACCCTTCGTAGCAAATAAAGATATATATATCTTTCGGAAATAAAAAAAAATTGGATTTTTATATATATATTTGCGACAAATAATGAAAGACTCTTTTTCATTTTCATTTTCATGGCAAGACAAATTATTTTCCTTTTCTATTTTTTGAAAAAACAAGACAGAACCACGACTCTTTTTTTTCTATTTTTCCTTTGCTTTTAATAAAACAAACTAATAAGACATTCTTATTTTCTCAAAATTTCGGCAGAGTTTTGACAGTATTGGGGTATTGGTTTTTTTCAAAAATAAACAATCAATTCCCTAACCGCTATTTTTCGATTTCACAATATTCATAATATTCAAACACCGGTCAGCGAGACAAAATAAATGCACGGAAAACAAATAGGATGCATCAGGATGGTCTTTTCATATCAGGTTGCTAGTCCTAGATGGACCCAACCCCTGTGTTGAGTCCCCTAAGTCAAATGCAACGTGATGCAAATAAGCGTTCCTACTAGGGATCCGGCATGAAGTCACGTTATTCTATGTTCAAAACCTGGGTCGGTGTTCTAGACAGTGTACCCGAGCGGACAACTCGAGTTGAGGAAGGAGCTCCTTTCCGGGAACCAAAAGGCCAGCCGGCTTAGAAACTTTCCGAGCCTCTTTTATTTAGGGTATGACACTAACAGAATAGGGAGTCTCAACCAGTGAGCACATCCCCGGAGGTAAGAAGAGAAAGGTTTCGGCACAATTTATATACAGTTCAGATAATATCAAAGCGGTAAAAGCAGCATTTAGCACATTAGGCTCAAAACATGTAAAAATCAGATAAAGCCAAATATAACAATTTATCTAAGCTCGAATTCTTAACCCTGAACCAGTGGTTCTGGGTTTTAGTCCCCAGCAGAGTCGCCAGAGCTGTCACACCTCCTTTTTCCGCGCCCGCGGGGCGCAGGGGGAGTTTTTTCCAATTAAAGGACAATCGAAACGGGATTGGTTTAATTATTTCAGAGTCGCCACTTGGGAGATTTAGGGTGTCCCAAGTCACCAATTTTAATCCCGAATCGAGGAAAAGAATGACTCTATATTATGGTCTGCGTACCAGAAATCCGGATAAGGAATTCTGTTAACCCGGGAGAAGGTGTTAGGCATTCCCGAGTTCCGTGGTTCTAGCACGGTCGCTCAATTGTTATATTCGGCTTGATTATCTGATTTTATACAAGTATGAACTTATGTGCAAATTTTGACTTTTAACCGCTTTATTATTATTGTTTTTACAAGAATGTGAACATCGCTTAAAACACGTCTTTGGACTGCGTCACATGAAATGCACCCACAATCCGGAACGCATTTTATTTGATGTTTTGAGATTCGGATTTGGGTCGCATGAAATGCACACCCGAGCTTAAGAAAGTAAATTATTAAACACGCGCCTAAAGAGACTATCGCGTTAATATTTTGGGAAGGCCATGAAATTCACTAAGCGGCCCTCCTGAATTCTAAGTAATTTAAAACAAGTATTTACTGAGGGCCCCGCAATTTGTATTTTTATTCGGCGAGGCTCATCTCGTTCTTATTTTTTTTAAAGGAATTTGCAACGTCATGGAAATGCATCTCATACCACGTCACAGTCAATGTACCCGTGATTAGAGGCACATTTTTGATTTCGTTGAGATTTGGATTTGGGTCACATAAATGTGCACCCGAGTTTAGGGAGATAACGTCATTAAAGGCGCGCCTAAAGCAACTAGCGCATTATTATTTTTGGGTAGGGCCATGAAACTTGCTAAACGGCCCGTCCCGAAATCTAAGTATTTAATATATACATTTAGAGGGCCCCGCGGCTTGTGCATTTTTTTCTTTTATTTTTCATTTTTTTTTTTTGCGAGGCTCGTCTCATTTTCACTTTTTAAGGGCAAACTTAAAACAACTACAATTTCCTACTAGTGAAGCCAATCGAGATTAAACAAAAAAAAAACGATTATAACAGGTAATAATATCCATGGTAAAAATGAAAAATATAATAACCTCGTTCATATGCTCACATTTACTTTGAGCATGCAGTAACTAAATATAAAATACCATTTTTAACACAACAACAAAATTGCATTGTTGACATTCATACATATCGAATATTTTCATTTATTGCCTTGAACCATAATATACAAAATGAATGAAATGAAACAAAGGATGAAGAACACCAACCTTCGAACCTCAACAATCCTAGAACGACAAACAGTGCTTCCTACGGAACTCAGACCGGACTTCACTGAACAAGGAACAAACAACGAAAACCCCGGAACAAACTCGACGCACCGGACCTCGACTCAACCTTTGGACCTTGGACTGGAACTCGACCTCAACACAAAGTCGAGCAGCTCACTTCCATGAACTCCGGCTCAGCTAGTGGCGTGAAGCTGACGGACTGTTTAGTCGACGATTGTGGGGGTCGACGGGCAGTGTTTAATGGTGACGGGGTGATGGTTGTCGACTGGAAAATGACGAGGGCGTTGGTTGCGACAATAGGGTGGGTTGTTTGGGCAGTGGTTGACGATGAGGGGTCAGCTGTTGGCGGACTGCTTGGTCGACAAGGCTGGATGATGGGACTGGTGCGTGGTGTTGAGTGCTTGGTCGACGGAGGGCTGGAGGTTGACGATGGTGGTTATGGCGTCGGGTGGTGTTGGGTGCTTGGTCGACGGAGGGCTGGAGGTTGACGATGGTGGTTATGGCGTCGGGTGGTGTTGGGTGCTTGGTCGACGGAGGGCTGGAGGTTGACGATGGTGGTTATGGCGTCGGGTGGTTATGGTCGTTTGGTGGTGGCGATGCAGTAGAGTCGACTGGTTTGGGTAGTGGTCGACGGGCTGTTTGGAGGTTGACGACGGGTGAGTAGGGGTTGTTTGGGTGGTGGTGTTGGGCAGAGGTCGGCGGAGGGTGGTTGGACGACGGGAGGAGCTGGTGGGTTTTTCGTCGAACGTTGGTGGTTATGGCGTCGGTGAAGGGACGGAGGGAAGGTTGGTTTGCTGATGGCGTTCGTGAAGCTGGTGGAGGGGGAGTCCGGAAAAAATGGAGCCTGGGCTTCTGCTTCTTCTTCTCAAAGAAGAAGATGCGTGAACAGTAGCATGCCCTTCAAAATTTTCCAAAATCCTTCTCGTTCTTTTTTTTTTTTTCCCCGAAAGAAGAACAGTAGTATCTGTTTTTAAAAATACTCCCCAGTCCTGTTCGTTTCTTTTTTCCCTCCTTTCGGTTCTCTTTCTTTCTTCTTTATGAAGAAGAAAGGTGAAAAGTGGTCCCCCCTTTCAAAAATTTCAAAAGTCCAAAAGTCCTCCTGCCCGTTCTTTTCTTTGTTTAAGATTTCCAAAGTCCCCTCTTTTTCAAATTCCAAGTCCTTTCGTTGGTCCCCCCTCTTTTTTAAATTTCGTCCGTGTTTCAATGCCCATGAAAATGAGCCCCACGCGTGGTGGGGTTCGAGGCATATGTCCCCCACGCGTGGTGGGGTTCCCCACGTGTCCTGGACACGGTTTATTATGGGCTAGGTCCGAAAATTTGGCCTAAAACCGGGTAGTTTGAACCCGAATATTATTCTTTTGCTCGGACCCGAGAAATAGAAACACGTTGCTTAACTAGTCCTATGTAAGCAAAATAACTACCAAAAATAAGGCTAGTATTTAAACAAAACTATATCTTTTTTAAATATTTTTCAAGGTTTAAAATAGCTACAAAATATTAATAAAACTATTTTTTGTAATTTCCGTTTTTAAATATTAAGATAAAATATGAGGTAATATTTTTGTATTTTTTCAAAGTTAAAATGCCTATAAAACTTTAATAGAATTATTATTTTTGTATTTTTTCGAAATTATATAAGGTATAAAAGTAAAGTACAATTTTTGTATTTTTCAAATTTATGAGAGATACATAAACTAAAATTTATATATATATTTTTTGAAATTTTTCTTTTTGCAACGAAATAAAGTAAAATAGTTAAAATAGCTATACTAGTCCTAAATTAGATATTTAAGCTTAAGAACGTGAAAATTCCCGGGGAGGGTCAAAAATCACGTGCTTACAGAAGTCATGATGTATTTTCAGCACCTAATTTTGCAGGTAAAAACAGTGGAGGAAACCATTAGGAGAGGAGTCAACCTCAACCTCATCCAGCAACATCACTTCCCTCCGCACCATATTTTACTCCAGAATAGTATCAACAAATCCTACATATGCTTGGTAAGGTAAATGAAGAAGCAACAAGCTCTGCTCAACCAACAGCAGCATGTATATTTGCTTTCCTATCCAGTATAGTCAATGATAGGTGGATAATTGATACTGGAGCTACTAACCATATGATAGGAAATTCTAAGTTGTTGACTAAATTAGACAAGGAGTCTAGTTTAAAAGGTGGAAATGTGCATCTTCCAAATGGCAATGTGGTGTCAATATCAAATACATGATCATCTAGTATACTTAGAAATCAGGATATACAAAATGTGTTGCACATTCCTGACTTCAAGTTTAACCTTTTGTCTGTGTCAAAGTTGACAAAGGAACTGAAGTGTTGTGTGGTATTCTTTCCTGATTTTTGCCTATTCTATAGGTGAGGGGGATTGGTAGAGAAGATTGTGGACTATACTATCTGAAGTCATCTCCAACTCATACAACACCACTTACTCAACCACATTTACAAGAGTTTGACAGTAAAACAAAGTACTACTCTGTGTCTACTAATGTGCCACTATTTGTATGGCATAATAGACTAGACCATGCTCCTTTAAATATGCTCAGAAAAATAGAGTTTTTGAAACGTTGCAAATTAGACAAAAATCATCAATGCCCTGTATGTCCACTAGGGAAACAGTCTAAGACTTTCATTTCCTATCAGCACTACTAGTTCAAATAAGCCTTTCTAGCTTGTGCAAGGGGATGTATGGGGTCCTTATAGAGTACCTACACATGATAGGAAGAGGTATTTTCTAACATTGGTGGATGATTTTTCTAGGTATACTTGGATATTTCTGTTAAATAATAAAGTTGAAACATTTGTCATTGTGAAGCAGTTTTTAGCTTTAGTGAAGAATATGTTCAACTCTAATGTTCAAACATTAAGAACAAACAATTGCTGTGAGTTTTTTAATTCTCAGTTTGATGAGTTGATTAAAGAAAATGGTATTGTACACCAAAGCTCTTGTGTTTATACACCTCAGCAAAATGGTGTAGTAGAGAGGAAGCACAGATCTATTCTAAATGTAGCCAGATCCTTAACGTTTCAAGGAGTTGTGCCTCTGAAGTTTTGGGGAGAGTTTGTTGATACTGCTGTTTATCTTCTTAACAGGTTAACTTCTGCTACCCAACATTATAAATCCTCTTTTCAAATGGTGCACTCACACCCCCCTAATCTTGATCATTTAAAAATCTTTGGTTGTCTTGCCTATGCATCAAACCCCAATATCACTAATAAGATGTCACCTAGAGCCATTCTTGCTGCCTTAATGGGATATTCCTCTATTCAAAAAGGATACAAACTTTATGATCTACATGGTAAATCATTCTTTGTAAGTAGAAATGAGGTGTTCTGAGAAGATTCGTTTCCTTTTAAACACTTTACTCATTCTACTCTACCCTTATTTCTAATGCTAGAGCCTATACCTGACACTTCAAGGAATAGTCACAATACCTCTCTCAATAGCATGACAACCTCCCAAACCATACAACAAAAATTGATTCACAGAAAATCACTTGACTTCACCACCTTCTATCAGTATAAACCCTTCACCTAGCAACACCATCCTAGAAGAACTTACCATCAGATTACCTCCTTCCACTGAACCTTCTTCTCAACCTGAACCACTCAGAAAGTCCACTAGAACTATCAAGCAACCTCTATGGATGCAAGACTTTATCACCACAAAAAAATCCAACTGTGCCTATCCTCTCTCTTCTTACATCTTCTATGATCATCTAGCCTCACCATATAAGACTTCCTTAAATTCCTACTCATCCATTGTAGAGCCTACTAGTTATAGGGAGGCAGCCACAAATCCAAAGTGGATTGAAGCCATAAAACTAGAGATTGCAGCACTAGAAGACAACAACACCGGTAAAATTGTTGATCTTCCTAAAGGTAAAGTAGCTATTGGGTGCAAATGGGTGTTCAAAGTCAAGTATAAGTCATCAGGAGAAGTGGAAAGGTACAAGGCACGACTAGTAGCCAAGGGTTACGGTCAACAAGCTGGTTTGGACTACAAAGAAAAATTTTCACCAGTTCCCGAAATGGTTAATGTTAGATCAGTAATAGCTGTGGCAGCCTCAAGACATTGGTTCATCTATCAAATGGATGTTCACAATGCCTTCTTGCAAAGAGATATTTGGAGGAGGTTTATATGACTATTCCAGAAGGATTTGCTAGACAAGGGGAAACTAATCAAGTCTGTTGTCACGACCCAAACTGGAGGGCCATGACTAGTACCCGATCATACTTGCCGAGCACCAATGTACATTTTATCTAACCTTCTTTATTATCTTTTACGGCTGACGAGATCAATATAAATGGTAGACATGGATCATGGACAACCAACAATAAAAACTGATGGCATGAACATATATAATATGGGATGACCAAACAATCAAGAAACTATATATAAGGTATGAGCTACCACGCTACCATGAAAGACTATACAACAAAAACTAGCCGACAAGGCATACCAAACTATACATGAGTCGACACCTGTCTATGAGCCTCTAAAGGAACATAAGTGTTGCAACATAGCCGGAACAGGGCCCCGACATACCCATAATATCTATAACAAAAATGCATACCAAGACCAAGGCAAGTCCGGAGAAGGGATCTCGCCAATCACCGCTGAACTGGACAGCCTACTGTGGTGGGGGAGCTGCACCTACCTGTCTATCAGGACCTGCAGCACGACATGCAGCGTCCACAAATAAAAGGACGTCAGTACGAATAAAGTACTGAGTGTGTAAGGCAGGGAACCATAAATACGATCAGTAATGTAAGCAAGGATAGAGAATATACAACCTGTAACATCTTAGTACCTCTGAGGGCTACTGACATGAAATGCATGATACATATGTATAAATACATAAACCTTTAAAACATTTGCCTCTGTGGGCATCATCATCATCATATCGTACCCGGCCATAATAGGCTCGGTAAAAAACCTACCCGGCCATCATAAGGCTTGTTAGAATTGTACCCGGTCACGTGGAGCTCGGTAAAACCCAACTGATCAGTGGTTGCACAATAGGTGTCGTACCCGGCCAACTATAGCATGGCTCGGTAGAGTAAAATAGATACATATATATAATGCATGCTCGACTCATGGAATCACATTCTAAACCTTTCGGAGTGACGTAAGGTCGGTATCCTCTGTACACGTTATTAGGACTAACTCTTCACTATGAACCTTATAAGAATCAGGAAGTACCAACAACATTGATAACATAAGAATAAGAGAAGCAACATTAACATCAATCGTTCCATAAGAGGGAAAACAATGTAAGTACTGCTAGCTTGTAAGAGTAGAGTATCTTGGAAGCTCGTTCATTACATTATGTACAATCGGGAGTCGTGCAAAAGAAGGAAAGGGATAGCCTCACATACCTTGTATATACTGCCCCAATCTCAAGCTATGCAATTGTCAAAACTCCTTAGTCTACAATAAGAGAAACGATACTATCGTTATCATTTAAGCGTCATAACTATTATGTATCGACCACAACCTATTTTACGATGAAACGGACAGAACCTACCCTATATATATGACTTCACACCATTCAAAACAATCACCAAACAGCCCAAACAACATCAATAATAAACATATTGAGCCTCCCAAAATAGTCCACGCACAACCTAATCACTCCATACATACGACGACCACCGTAGTCGTGTCAAACGACCCGGAAATGTTACGAATAACTATCATCCCACAACCCTACATATATATGGTGTTTCTCC
This sequence comes from Nicotiana tabacum, assembly GCF_000715075.1. Classification (NCBI taxonomy): domain Eukaryota; kingdom Viridiplantae; phylum Streptophyta; class Magnoliopsida; order Solanales; family Solanaceae; genus Nicotiana; species Nicotiana tabacum. Next base: position 163,533,080 of record NC_134085.1, on the reverse strand, counting down.
ACACCCTTCCTCCTCCAAATCTCCACAAAACAGTAGTAAAATACGCAGCCCAACAGCAACGCAAAAAAGTCCACAAAACAATAACATTACTACCAAGCCTTTCGATATATATTTCACAAGTTCTAGCTTCAATGGCATAGCCGCAACTTGGATAATCTTAAATACATATAGAGTAAGAGGTTCCTTACCTTTATACAGAAAGAAAAACTCCAATTTGACCTTAAATTTCCATGAAATATCCCTCCAATGCTGCCACAACAATAAAAAAGCGAAACTAGCGATCAATTAGTGTTTTTCGGCACTAAAATCACTTTAGAAGGCTTGAAATCACCTAGGATTGATATTAAGAACATGAGGGAGTATTTACAGAACATAAACCCTTTAAAACAACCTCCCACACGAGCTGGAACGACACAAAAATGAGCAACAACAAGAAGAACAAGAGACTTACTAGCGCCACGGAATTCCCGACACTTGATTTGTGTTGTTTGCCCTTTTTTTGGGTCTTGAATCTTGAGAGAACCTTGAGAGGATGTTCCTAGGGTTCTAAGGTCTGAAAATAGTGAGAAGAAATGTCTTAAAACGGGTTGGAGGCATCCTATATAGGTCCAAATATCTTAAACCGCCTTAGTGGGCCCCATAGAGAGGTGCTTGACGCAGTCTCGCGAAAATGCAAATATCTCTCTAGTCCGAGATCGTATCAATGAATGGTTTAATGAGTTGGAAACTAGACTCATAGATATTTAATTTGGTTGGTAGATAACCCCGTAATTCCTTGTAAATTAGGAGAAAAGATTAGAAACATTTGACCTAGTGTTTAAGTAAAATTATGAACCTAAGTTACGACAACTTTTGTCGACTTTTGTTTCATAACTCGTTTGACTTCAAGACTTATGATACGGATATTATATGATTAAAATACCTTAATACATGACCTCTTGAGTGTATTAAGCACCACTAGATTTACCTGAAAATACGAGTTACAACATCTTTGATTCATTTAACTTCTAATACTTGTTAATCACCCTTATACACTCTTGTATCACTTAAGACCAATAGGATTGACTTCTTATCATCTCAAAGATAATTCCTTCTTGGATTTATGTTAACTAATATATGACATGAACTAACACATGTGGATATGGGTTGTAACACCCTCCCCCCCTTAGGAACATTCGTCCTCGAATGTAAGGGTTCATGGGGAGTTTAAATCATCGTGGATTCCAATGGAAATTTCCGATCAATTTTCCCCTATAAAATGGTCACTAGAAAAACTTGCAAGCAATTAAGCCCAACATATGGCTTCACAAGGCTACACAAAGCATTATGCATATTTACATTATCTACATATCACCATTTTGCATTAAGGAGGAGTATTCTCAAATTATTGCTTACGTCATAGAGCCGTTTTACCTTCCAATGTATCCTGTCTTCCACCAACATCCTTGTTATCTTCATTCTGGAATAGGTAAGGACATTTAGACTTCATCTCCTCTTCTGCTTCCCATGTCATTTCTTCCATATTTTTGTTCCTCCACAATACTTTGACGGAAGCTACATCTTTTGTTCTCAGCTTGCGGACTTGTCGATCTAATATCGCCACTGGAACTTCTTCATATGATAGGTCCTCTGTAACTTGTACATCTTTGATAGGGATGACTCGAGAAGGGTCTCCAATACATTTCCTCAACATAGATACATGGAATACCGGGTGGACAAATTCCAATTCGGATGGCAATTCTAACTCATAAGCAATATGTCCAATTCGTCGAAGAATTTTATACGGCCCGATATACCTTGGACTCAGCTTACCTTTCTTCCCAAAATGCATAATACCCTTCATTGGTGAGATCCTCAGGAAAACCCAATCACCAACCTCAAACTATAGATCACGACGTCGGACATCAGAATAAGATTTTTGCATGCTTTGTGTCGTCCTTAATCGCTCCAGTATCACTTTCACCTTCTCAATAGCTTGGTGAATCAAATCTGGCCCATATAATTCTGTTTCACCGACTTCGAACCATCCAACTGGTGATCTACATCTCCTCCCGTATAGTGCCTCGTATGGGGCCATTTTAATACTAGAATGGTAGCTATTGTTATAGGCGAATTCTATGAGTGGAAGATGATCATCCCAATTCCCCTTAAAATCTAGAACACATGCTCGTAGCATATCTTCCAGTGTCTGAATAGTACGTTCAGCCTGTCCGTCAGTCTGCGGATGAAATGCAGTGCTGAGATTTACTTGTGTGCCTAAACCCTTCTGGAAAGACCTCCAAAAGTTAGCCGTAAATTGAGCTCCTCGATCTAATATAATAGATACGGGAACACAATGAAGCCTAACAATCTCCTTTATATACAACTTCGTATAATCTTCAGCCGTGTAAGTTGTCTTCACTGGTAGAAAATGGGCACATTTTGTAAGTCGATCAATTATCACCCAGATGGAGTCAAACTTATGATAAGAGCGAGGTAATCCAATAATGAAGTCCATATTAATCACCTCCCACTTCCAGGTCAGAATCTCTATATTCTGAAGCAATCCACCCGGTTTCTGATGTTCTATCTTTACTTGTTGACAATTGGGACACTGGGCTACAAATTCTGCAATAGACTTCTTCATATTATCCCACCAATACTGCTCCTTGACATCATGATACATCTTTGTCGAGCCGGGATGGATGGAATATCGGGATTAATGAATCTCATTCATAATCTTCTCTCGCAACCCTGCCACATTAGGCACACACAATCGGCTCTGGTATCTTAGTGCCCCATCTTTTCCGATCTCAAAAGTCGTACTTTTACACTGTTGAATGCTTTCTCTTAATCGTACTAAGATAAGATCTCCATATTGCCTTGCTTTTACCTCGGCTACCAAAGATGATTTTGATGTATTCTGTACAGTAACACCTCCGTCATCAGAGTCTAATAATCTGATTCTCATATTGGCTAGCTGATGAAGCTCTTTTGTCAACCCCCATCTACCTGCTTCAATATGTACTAAGCTTCCCATTGATTTACGGCTGAGAGCATCTGCCACAATATTGGCTTTACCGGGATGATACAATATCTCGACGTCGTAGTCTTTCAGTAATTCAAGCCACCTATGCTGCCTCAAATTCAACTCTTTCTGCTTGAAGATGTATTGTAAACTCTTGTGATCTGTGTAGATGTCAGCATGGACGCCGTATAAGTAGTGCCGCCATATCTTCAAAGCATATATTACTGCAGCCAATTCCAAATCATGGGTTGGATAATTGTTTTCATGCTTCTTCAATTGTCTTGATGCATAAGCAATCACCTTCCCACGCTGCATCAATACGCACCCCAAACCCATACTTGAGGCATCACAATATACCACATAACCTTCTATTCCTTCGGGGAGAGTGAGCACTGGTGCGGATGTCAATCGATTTTTCAGCTCCTGAAAACTACGTTCACAAGTGTCAGACCACTAGAATTTGGTAGCTTTCTGTGTTAACTTAGTCAATGGTGATGATATAGAGGAAAACCCTTCTACAAACTGCCTATAATATCCTGCTAGCCCTAGGAAGCTGCGGACTTCTGATGGTGTTGTAGGTCTCGGCCAATTCTTTACTGCATCGATCTTCTGAGTGTCGACACTAATACCCTCATCAGATATCATATGGCCAAGGAATGCTACTGAGTTCAGCCAGAATTCACATTTGGAGAGCTTAGCATATAACTTACGATCTTGAAGCGTCTGTAATACTATCCGAAAGTGGCCCGCATGTCTGCCTCCGAACGAGAATACACTAGAATGTCATCAATGAATACAATCACGAACACATCAAGATAGGGCCTAAATATAGTATTCATGAGATCCATAAAAGTTGCTGGGGCATTTGTTAGCCCGAACGACATCACCAAGAACTCAAAGTGCCCATATCTTGTCCGGAAGACCATCTTTGGAATATCTTTCTCCTTAACCCTCACCTGATGATACCCTGAATGTAAATCAATCTTGGAGAAATACTTGGCACCCTGGAGTTGGTCAAACAGGTCATCAATTCTTGAAAGTGGATACTTGTTCTTTATATTAAACTTATTCAACTGTCGATAGTCGATACACATCCGTAACGACTCGTCTTTCTTCCGCACGAATAGGACTGGCGCACCCCAAGGTGAAGTGATAGGCCTAATGAAGCCCTTATCCAGCAAGTCCTTCAACTGCACCTTCAACTCTCGCAAGTTTGCCGGGGCCATTATGTATGGAGGGATAGAGATCGGTTGAGTGTCAGGCAACACATCAATGCTAAACTCAATCTCCCTTTCAGGAGGAAGGCCTGGGAGTTCAACTGGGAAAACATCTGGAAATTTGTTGACCACGGGGATTGATTGTAGAGTAGGCGGCTTCGCCTCCGCATCCCTAACGTGAACGAGATGATAAATGTAACCTTTTGAGATCATTTTCCTTGCCTTAAGATAGGAAATAAACCTATCTTTCGGTGTAGTAATGTTCCCTTTCCATTCAATGACGGGTTCACCCGGAAATTGGAACCTAACCATCTTCGTACGACAATCAACATTTGCATAGCATGAGGCCAACCAGTCCATTCCAATTATCACATCAAAATCAACCATTTCTAACTCAAATAAATTTGCCGAGGTTTGACGACTATAAATCATCACAGTGCAACCTCTATATACCCTTCTAGCAATCACAGAATCTCCTATCAGATTAGATACCGCAAGGGGTTTACTTATCAATTCAGGTTCAATGCCAAACTTATTAGCCACAAAGGGTGTAACATATGATAATGTAGATCCCGGATCAATTAGCGTATATACATCATAAGAAAACACAGACAATATACCTGTAACAACATCTGGAGACGACTCGAGATCTTGTCGACCTATTAGAGCATAGGTTCGATTTTGAGCACCACTCGAACTCGGCACTGCACCTCTACCCCTACCACGACCTGTCGACTGCTGAAAACCCTGTGCTGGAGGTCGAACTGATGAGGAAGAACCAGACACAGATCCAGTCGGCTGAGCCATACCATCACCTCCTCTGTTAGGACAATCCCGCATCATATGGCCAGGTTGTCCGCATGAATAGCACGCATCAGAACCTTGACGGCACAGTCCAAAGTGGGCCTTGCCGCACTGATCACAATGTGGTGTTGGGGGTATCATCTGACTAGTATCCCTGTGATGTTGCGAGCTAGATGCCCGCGAACTCTGACCTGGACCAGAATAGGATCGATCATATCGAGGCCTCTGAAACTGTGGAGGAGCACTAGCTACAGGTGGCGCTGAACTCCTCGAAAACTGTGGCCTGACGCTGCCTCTGAGTCATCAGAATACCCTGCAAATCTCGCCCTCTTATGCTGGCCCCTATCCTGCTCCCTAACTGCCCTTTGCTGGCGCTTACGATCCTCTAGGGTCTGGGCATAAGCTTGAATACGGGAAATATCCATGCCCTCCACCAAGGAGGCTGTCGTACACTCATTTATCAGATGTGGTCCCAACCCATTCACGAACATATGCACCCTATCACTCATCTCGGCCACCATATGGGGAGCATACCTTGCCAAAGAATCAAACTGCATACTGTACTCTCGCACACTCATATTACCTTGTCTAAGGTTCAAGAACTTATCAGCTCTAGCTCGTCGTATCTCAACTGGCAAGTAGTGACGAAGAAAGGCCTCAGAAAATTCCTTCCACACAGCTGGAGGAGCGTTCGGACCCCTGGATCTCTCCCAACTATCATACCAGAGAATCGCTAAATCCCGTAGCCGATAAGAAGCCAACTCTACTGCCTCTATATCACTAACATGCATAACCCGCAGTGTACGATGAACCTGGTCAATAAAAGTCTGTGGGTCTTCCTTGGGGTCTGATCCGGTAAACACTGGAGGGTCTAAATTAATAAAATCACGAACTCTTGTACTAACTGGTTTATCAACAGCACCTGTATTCTGCCTCTGAGCCTGAGCAGCTACCAAGCTAGTCAACAACTACAAAGCACTCCGCATATCCTGGTCTGTAGTGCCAGACGGAGGAACTGGAGGCGCTGGGTGCCTTCTAATATCCTCTGGAGGAGATGGAGTAGATGAGGTATAAGAGGGCATCTCACTCTGAGCCTCACTTTGTCCTGCTCTGGCTTGGGGCACCTGACTGGTACCCTCTCCCGCTGCTGTATCAAGCCGTCTACTAATCGTTTGCTTCCTAGTCGAAGGCATCACTAAAAAAAACAAGGTGAATATTAGAGACGAACACTTACGACTCAACTCTACGCACGATCTAGATTCAGGAAGAAGGTAACAACCCTAGATGTCATGTAGCCTCCTGATTATAAATGTGGCGCGCTACACATCCATAATCAAGACTCTACTAGACACGGCTCATAGACAACCCCTAGGACAACCTGGCTCTGTTACCAAGTTTGTCACGACCCAAACTGGAAGGCCATAACTAGCACCCGACCATACTTGCCGAGTACCAACGTACATTTTATCTAACCTTCTTTATTATCTTTTACGACTGACGAGATCAATATAAATAGTAGACATGGATCATGGACAACCAACAATAAAAACTGATGGCATGAACATATATAATATGGGATGACCAGACAATCAAGAAACTATATATAAGGTATGAGCTACCACGCTACCATGAAAGACTATACAACAAAAACTAGCCGACAAGGCATACCAAACTATACATGAGTCGACACCTGTCTATGAGCCTCTAAAGGAACATAAGTGCTGCAACATAGCCGGAACAGGGCCCCGACATACCCATAATGTCTATAACAAAAATGCATACCAAGACCAAGGCAAGTCCGGAGAAGGGATCTCGCCAATCACCGTTGAACTGGACAGCCTACTGTGGTGGGGGAGCTGCACCTGCCTGTCTATCAGGACCTGCAGCACGACATGCAGCGTCCACAAATAAAAGGACGTCAGTACGAATAAAGTACTGAGTATGTAAGGCAGGGAACCATAAATACAATCAGTAATGTAAGCAAGGATAGAGAATATACAACCTGTAACATCTTAGTACCTCTGAGGGCTACTGACATGAAATGCATGATACATATGTATAAATACATAAACCTTTAAAACATTCGCCTTTGTGGGCATCATCATCATCATATCGTACCGGGCCATAATAGGCTCGGTAAAAAACCTACCCGGCCATCATAAGGCTCGTTAGAATCGTACCCGGCCACGTGGAGCTCGGTAAAACCCAACTGATCAGTGGTTGCACAATAGGTGTCGTACCCGACCAACTATAGCATGGCTCGGTAGAGTAAAATAGATACATATATATAATGCATCTCGACTCATGGAATCACATTCTAAACCTTTCGGAGTGACTTAAGGTCGGTATCCTCTGTACACGTTATTAGGACTAACTCTTCACTATGAACCTTATAAGAATCAGGAATTACCAACAACATTGATAACATAAGAATAAGAGAAGCAACATTAACATCAATCGTTCCATAAGAGGGAAAACAATGTAAGTACTGCTAGCTTCTAAGAGTAGAGTATCTTGGAAGCTCGTTCATTACATTATGTACAATCGGAGTCATGCAAAAGAAGGAAAGGGATAGCCTCACATGCCTTGTATATACTGCCCCAATCTCAAACTATGCAATTGTCAAAACTCCTTAGTCTACAATAAGAGAAACGATACTATCGTTATCATTTAAGCGTCATAACTATTATGTATCGACCACAACCTATTTTACGATGAAACGGACAGCACCTCCCCTATATATATGACTTCACACCATTCAAAACAATCACCAAACAGCCCAAACAACATCAATAATAAACATATTGAGCCTCCCAAAATAGTCCACGCACAACCTAATCACTCCATACATACGACGATCACCGTAGTCGTGTCAAACGACCCGGAAATGTTACGAATAACTATCATCCCACAACCCTACATATATATGGTGTTTCTCCACACCCTTCCTCCTCCAAAATTCCACAAAACACTAGTAAAATACGCAGCCCAACAGCAACGAAAAAAAGTCCACAAAACAATAACATTACTACCAAGCCTTTCGATATATATTTCACAAGTTCTAGCTTCAATGGCTTAGCCGCAACTTGGATAATCTTAAATACATATAGAGTAAGAGGTTCCTTACCTTTATACAGAAAGAACAACTCCAATTTGACCTTAAATTTCCATGAAATATCCCTCCAATGCTGCCACAACAACAAAAAAGCGAAACTAGCGATCAATTAGTGTTTTTCGGCACTAAAATCACTTTAGAAGGCTTGAAACCACCTAGGATTGATTAAGAACATGAGGGAGTATTTACAGAACATAAACCCTTTAAAACAACCTCCCACACGAGCTGGAATTACACAAAAATGATCAACAACAAGAAGAACAAGAGACTTACTAGCGCCACGGAATTCTCGACACTTGATTTGTGTTGTTTGCCCTTTTTTGGGTCTTGAATCTTGAGAGAACCTTGAGAGAATGTTCCTAGGGTTATAAGGTCTGAAAATAGTGAGAAGAAATGACTTAAAACGGGTTGGAGACATCCTATATAGGTCCAAATATCTTAAACCGCCTTAGTGGGCCCCATAGAGAGGTGCTTGACGCGGTCTCGGGAAAATGCAAATATCTCTCTACTCCGAGTTCATATCAATGAACGGTTTAATGCGTTGGAAACTAGACTCATAGATATTTAATTTGGTTGGTAAATCACCCCGTAATTCCTTGTAAATTAGGAGAAAAGATTAGAAACATTTGACCTAATGTTTAAGTAAAATTATGAACCTAAGTTGCGACAACTTTTGTCGACTTTTGTTTCATAACTCGTTTGACTTCAAGACTTATGATACGGATATTATATGATTAAAATACCTTAATACATGACTCTTGAGTGTATTAAGCACCGCTAGATTTACCTGAAAATATGAGTTACAACATCTTTGATTCATTTAACTTCTAATACTTGCTAATCACGCTTATACACTCTTGTATCACTTAAGACCAATAGGATTGACTTCTTATCATCTCAAAGATAATTCCTTCTTGGATTTATGTTAACTAATATATGGCATGAACTAACACATGTGGATATGGGTTGTAACATCTTAGTCAATAAGTTCTGCCCCCTCCAGTACGTGTACTACATTGGGATCCTTTTGAGAACCCCCTAAACTCTGGCATACTGAGGCTGGCCCTTAGTCACTTTAACTACTCACTCTTCATACAGCATCTAGGAAGTGACATAGTTGTGATTCTTATATATGTAGATGATTTGATCATCACAGGAAATAACTTTGATCTATTGGTAAAAACCAGGGGAGATCTTCAGAAAAAGTTCAAAATGAAAGACCTAGGTGAATTGAAGTTCTTCTTAGGCATTGAATTTTCCAAATCAAGCAAGGGTATACATATGTGTCAAAGAAAGTATTCCTTGGAGCTGATTTCTGAGCGTGGCTTAGGAGGATCTAAAACAGCTGGAACTCCACTAGAATGTAATCAGAAACTTAATTCAATAGAGTTTGATAGAGCATTCAACAAAGATGCAGCTTATGAAGATCCAATACTAGAAGATGCTGGAGAGTATCAAAGACTGGTAGGGAGACTTCTATATCTGACCATGACTAGGCCAGATATCTCATTTGGAGTACAGGTGCTAAGTCAGTATATGCATGCTCCAAAACAATCCCACATGGAGGCTGCCCTAAGGATTGTTAGATATTTGAAATCATCACCAGGTCTGGGACTTTTAATCCATCAACTGAAACTAGACAGCTACAAGCCTTCTGCGATTCTGATTGGGGTTCATGTCTACAGACCAGAAGATCGGTTACAGGCTACCTAGTGAAATTTGGAGAGGCTTTGGTGTCATGGAAATCCAAGAAGCGGGAAATTGTAGCTAGGAGTTCAGCTAAAGCTGAATTTAGAAGCATGACACCATATGTAGCTGAAGTTACTTGGTTAATAAGGTCGTTCAAGGAACTTGAAGTTGAAGTGCAACAACCTGTTGATCTGTTATCCAATATTTCATGAAAAGACCAAACATATAGACATTGACTGTCATTTCGTAAGGGAAAAGCTAAGTCAAGGAGCAATTAAAACTCATCATCTCTCAACAAAGGATCAACTGGCAAACCTACTGACTAAAAGCCTTGGAATAGCACAACATGAAGTTCTGTTGAATCAACTTGGGGTCAAGAATATATTCACAGCATCAGCTTAAGGGGGAGTGTTGAAAGTGTAAGCTGGTTGTAAGTGTATATGTGATAGCTGGCTAGTTATTTAATGAAGTGGCTATGGCTATTTATGTAAAGCAAGTTAGTTAGAGGTGTTAGTTAAAAAATATTGTATATATACTTCACTCTGTACAGTACTAACGAATGCAGAAGAAATGAGAATCAATTAGTTTTCTCTCCAAGTCTTCCTCTGTTCATATCCTCTCTTCAATCTCTCTTTACTCTGATAAAGTTGACAATATAGTATAACATGTATAGCTAAAAATTCTACCATTTTGTCATACTATTTTGTACCAAATTGCAATTTCGAAAAATAATTTGTTGAACAAACAGACAAAGTACGTCAACTAGGTAATTTTTAATAAAACTTTAAAGGCTAGGTTGCTTGCAAATAACACAAATCATGCTAATTTGGTGAAGTTTGATGAACAATTGACCAAGCATAAAATTATCCAACTGGGTAGTTCAATTGCAGATAACATAAAGTTAGCTAAATATGGTAGAATTTGGTGAACAATTGAGCAAACACAAAATTATGCCATCTGGGTAGAGTTTGTGAATAATTAATAACATAGACTGAGTAAATATAGCACAAACTAGATCTACCAATCCGGTATAAAAATCCCAGAAGAGCAATAAATGTGTGTTCAGGTCCGGAGGTATTTTTCAAATGGCACTAATTATGGGGATATTTTGCTAAGACCAGCCCCTCATGGGCCAATTTAATTCCTATCAATCTCTCTTCAGTTATCCGAAAACAATTTCGTTTTTGGATTATTACTTTAAACTGTTATATATTTTTCTGTTTCTGCTCGTAAATCTCTCCTTCAACATTTTAATATTCTCATGCATGTTTTTGTAGTCTTTTCTGTCGTCTAAATTTCGTAACTTGAGCAAGCTGATCAACGCTTGTTTAACTCTAATAACAAAGCTCGTAATAGCATATTTTAAAACTTGAACTTGAAATAATATCAACAGAAAAGTTACTCTTCAACATGATCTGCAACGGTCAACAACTTTACTCGGTACTGGAAAGTTGAGCATGCTGAATAAATCATTTATGAAGAAGAATATACATAAAATTATGTGAAATTGGAGTGAACCAATTTTATTTTTATTGTCCTTTTGGTGATTCTGAAATCAATGACTGGCAGAAGAGATCATGTACAACTAAGAATTAGAAGGGTTTGAGTGAAGACTGTTTTACAAAACATGCACTTCAGAATATATAGCTTCGTGTATGGGGACATGAAGCAGCAAATCTGTTATTTACCTGTTCTTTTCATTATTAGGCCATGAAGGCAGCATGAGGAGAGTAACTTAGGCTACTACTACTCATAGGGATGGCAACGGGGCAGGGCAGGGGTGGGTACTGTTTTAACCCACAAAATTTCAACCCAGCCCCACCCCACTCCACTAAAGATTTTTTTTTTAATTTAAACTTTGAATTTTCTGCTTCTGTTTAAGTTAGTTAATTATATTTACTTTCATTAAACTAATTCATTTTCCTTTTTCTTTGATATTTTTCAAATGGAACGTTTCTTTTGGGATTTCAAATCTGGGTTACATTTAAGATTAAGGCATTTTGGTTGCTTCAGTTGTGTCTAGTTGAAAAATATGCTTTTGAGCTATTAGGAGTTTAATCCAAAAAAAAAGGGAAAATAATTAATGTAGACAGAATTTTGTGAAGACAAAATTCAATCACTTGAGATAGAGAGAAAATTGTTGGCGTTTCCTCGTTTCATTGTAAAAGCATACTTGTCATTTTATCTTTGGCTTTTTGTTTCTTCTGGAGGGTGGGGATATGGTGTGTTCAAGAGGAAGGGGTTGAATTTTAAAATAGTCAACAATAGACCTTTTCACCAATACAACCATAGAATTTGTGTAGAATAGATTCATCTCTATTTAATTGTGTCCCGCTTCGAACCCGGGCAAATATTTTATTTTTAAAAAGTCAACCCGCCCACAACCACACAGGCCCAAACCCGCCCATCCCGCATAGGTTCAAACCCGCCCCATTGTCGTCTCTAAACTTATCATGCCTAGAGATCTCGAGAGAAGAGAGACAACTGAAAATGAGATAATACTGCATGTTTCAGAATATTAGACAACGTGAACCCTCAACTGATGGTCCCAAGTATCAAAAACATCATAAATTTTGCTGATCAGAACTCTAAGTTGAATGAATGTCCACAAGTTTAGCTGTAATTAGTCATATGGTTTACCTAAAAGACACTCCAGAAAGGTCAGCGTTCCTTAAAAGACGGTTTCTATCATTAAGTCAGAGCATCCTCAGCTGTTGACATTAGATATATCTTCTATTATCCCTTTACCATCCATGGCATCAAAGAAGAAAAAGTTCTTAAGAGGATCTCCTTTGCCAGATATTGCTTTTATCACCTCCTGCAAAGAAAGAGAATTACAACACATTAGTAAAGAAGTCCAAAAGTTTTAGTCAACACTCAACACAACAGTGGCATAATTACCTGTCCAAGAATTCCTCCTATGATTGCACAGACAGGAGGAAATTCGCTTCTACTTGCTATCAATCTTTGCAGAAGAGAATCTGGGATCTGAGATTCGTTTAAGCACTGTAATCAAGTGGCAATATAGGTTAACAACCTCGAGGAAAGGAATGAAACTTATATACAAGAGCATATCAGATTCCGGGGTTATACATGTGCCTCACAGAGTTCCTTTCTCAACTTCTGAACATTTGGAAGGTCATCAGCAGAAGTTTCTCCAGGATTCCGGCCCTCAAGCTCTTCAAACCTTTCTATAACTGCAACAGAGTTAGTGGTCAAGGAGTCAGGTGACAAGCCACTTAAAAAAATTATTCTTCTGCTCAAGCTATATATCAGAAGAACGTGTTATCAATTTGTCACCATTATTACTGTTCAGAACACTAACAATAAGATCGTCATTAATATATTACACGTTCAGGCTGCCAAAATTTGGATTATGACCAAAAACTGACATTAGCCTACAACATTCTGAGAAAATTTTTGTTTTGCATCTCTGTAGGGTTTTTTTTTTTTTTTTTTTTTTTGGGGGGGGGGGGGACGGGGGGCTGTGTTTGTCCACGACCAGGCTAACATACTGCCTGCTGGATATAAACGTTTTCCATATGTATTTCCCAGAGGCGGGAGATAAGGGAGGGGGGACACGATTATGCTAACATTACTGCATGCTGGAGATTAACATTTCCTATAGGTGCACTTCTCAGATGTATATGATTGGTCCTATATGTATTTCTGATCTATGGACAAGCAAAAGTTTTCAGAAATTAAGCAAATCATCATAGTTCTGACTCAGATAACTCTCCTTCTTTATGGAATGCTGAATACCAAGTCACATTTAGCAAATCTCAGATAAGAAGTCACTGTAATAGACAACCCATCACAATAGCTGCATAAGAAATTAAAAGAAACTGAGCAATACAATTACCTCTCATTGCAAAGTATAGCTTTGACATCCTCTTGGGTAGTGATCTCCAGGGGACTGCAATGGCTTCCTGTAAATATTAATCTTAGGGCAATTGTGGTAATACTCTGCAACATAGGAAACCCTATGGACTTAAAAAACGAGTAATGATGAAGTCAAGCTTTTCCTTGGATATTTTTGTTAACGGGGTATGAAGGGATTCTTTAGTGTACATTTTGTTGTTAACGGGTTCAAAAAGGATTCTTCAGTGTGTAGAAAATATTATCGTGTAAGATAATTTAGGTATTTGTCAGTACCTTGTAACGATATTATGATTTCAGAATTGCATCTTAATTTATTCAAAAAGTTTATGCATTTCTGTCCTAGTTTATTTTTAGGAAGATTAATACTCAAAAGAATTTCTAATCTAGATGCAACCAAATGTGTCTGAATTTAAACTAGAACTGGAAATATGAACTATATCCGTGCTGAGACTGGTGATAAACAAGTTGCCAAAGCTGTAATCCATGTTGGGAATGGGTAGTATAGAAAAGGCAATGACGGGAGACAAGGTGCAAAAGAAACCACAGGAAGCAAGTATTGATGATTCCTCAATGGCATTGACAACACATTCAGAAGGATGTGGTATGTAAGGAGATCATCTCTGTGCTTTCTGTTCTTGTTAGTCTGAATCATAGACTTGCACAATATGGACAATCACTTACGCAAAAATCGTCTACAATTAAAAGCTGCCATATACTTTTACAAGCTACACAAATACCACATACAAAGTTAAGCTGACTATCAAGTACTTCTAAATGCACTAAAACAAGGTAAAAAATGAATTAAGAAATGGAAACACAAACATCAGGCTCTATGTTCAGAAGGTGAAACATGCATGCTATAAGCTTGTAATACGAAATAAAATATCATTTGTTTGTTGGGACTACTATAGCGTCTCCAATCTTTGATAGTCATGATATACTTTCTACCAGACACAGAGATGTTATAACCTTGAGTTGAAATTATTTCTAAGATTGACCTCAATGAGAATTTATTTCAGTTTCAACTTTCAATTGGACTAAGCTTTTGCTGACTAAAGACTTCAAATTTATTTAACCTAAAAATATTTATCATAAATAGAAAGATATATAGGTTCAACAGTGGAACAAGTTAGCGATATATTATTATGGCTAAATAAAACAAATGTTATTAGTTTATGCTTCAATGAAGTTATACCTCAAAACTTGGATACTGCAATGTGCATTCCATTGTCTCTTCATTTTTTTTCTGCAAAAGTAACAGAAAGAATTTACTGAAGGCCTTATGGTCCTATTTCTTTTGATATGAAAAGACAGACCAAGTGGACAATAAGGGAAAAAAGATCAGTGACTCTACTTAATCATTTAGGGAGGAAAGATTACATTTAAGAGAGAAAAGGATATAATCCAGCAGAATAAAGAGGAATAAACAAAGAAATGAGTTGGTTATAACCTTACAGTAGCTGTACTTCTGCAAGTCAACAAATATCTCACCACAGGAGTCTCGGCATTCTACGCTGTAAAATGCAACACGCTTTGGCGACTTGTGACACTTAGCATTTACTGATTTCTGCAAGAGGAAACATTATCAAAACAACTATTGTCAGTATTTCCTGAAAGGTACCAGTTAGGAAGGAATCTGATAATTTTATTAGAGAGAAGTTAAAACAGCATATAATGGAAGGATAATTTTACTTTCGTCAAAAGGGAGCAACAGCTAACAACAACAACATCAAACTTCTGAAAGAAATCAGCGTCAAAATTGGAGAGAGCGCCTGAAAAATATAGCATAAAAGTCACATGAGAAATTAAATCCAACAGCTTTGACAACAGAAAAATTGAATTTGACATTAAATAGACAAAGTTACTTAACAGATAACGAAATGCCAAAAACAAGTACATCAGGAAGTCAAGCTAAAAGATAACATAATAACAAGCTCGTTGTATTTTAGGATTTGCAATTATTGAGTGAGTTATCTAACAGCTTAAAATGCACGTGTGCATTACAGCCTCATTCAGTGGTCACCTTAAAGAAAAATCACTATAATAATGTAAGCAATTAGATGAACAACCAGACAGCTGAGGCAAAGTTGGGAGATAGTGAGAATTTTCTTTGGTTGACATTGAGCTGATCTAGATTCAGGTGACTATAGTCGTTAGTCAAAATATTCTAGAGCCTAAGTTTACAACACTCCGTAAAAAATTTCCTGATGCACCACAATAGCGAATGAAGAAATGCAAATGCTTATTCTGCAAAATGTCAAACAAAGCTAAGAAGAAACCAATTCTTTCTTCTTTTTTCTTTTTTTGTGAGACGTTTTTCCCTTGAAACTGAGTATACTTGTCAAAATGTCCTCCGCATTCGTTTTGACAGATGATGCTAGTGAAACTGTGATGCTGTGCTTAATTATTTCTAATTTCTTGCTTCCGTTTTAATCCCACCAACTTACTATGTTCCTTTCATCCTGCATTCAACTTGAGAAGCAATGTCCAGATCAAGGAACACCAATGGAAATACAAAATTTTGCATGAGCTAGAGGAAAGAAGCAAACTAATAGTTCATTTGAAGAAAAAAACAACCTTTCTCTACCGAAACAGAAACCATAGGGTTGAAATCCTTCAATGAATCACAGCAAAGCTCAGCAATGGACTTCCCACGGAATACATTTTCATCGGGAGGAATTAAGAAATTAGCTAATAATAGCTCTTCTGTTACCAAGCGATCATCATTTAGCGTCAAACTACCTACTCCAGCTAAAACAATATTCTTGCAGAACTGGGAAAAAAGGTAAATAATTAAACAAAACATAAAGAAAAAAATAAGATAGAACAAGTACAAGAAGCTACTCAAAATTAATTTTAGCAACTGGTACTCAAGATGTTCGATAGGAACATATCAAGGGGCCAATAATCATGATGTGTAATATTTATGAATAAAGCTTGGTGAATTATCACGTAATAGTCCCAATTCAAAGAGTCAAAACTATAATTAGTGGTTAATACGTTCAGTTGAATGTTGCAGCGAAAAACACTGCCATAGTAAAAAAATAATATTAACAACAAAAAGAGTCCAAAAGTAGAAAAGCTACCTCAACACAAGTTCCTTTCAGTCCACTGACAAATACATGAGATTTGCTGAGCCTGAAGCAAAACAACACATAATACAGATTGAAATCCAAATTGACCAAATAGAGATGTTCTACTACTTATTTTCTTTATTTCCAAATAAAAAACTGGTATACAAATTTATGTGTTTAAGTCGATGTATATTTCTTTCTTTTTTACTCAGCGAGTGGATGTACATGTTAAACAGCTATCTGTTCGTGACGCGTCATATTAATATTCACCTTCTCTGGGCATCAACACCCCAAACCCTAATTTGACGATCATAAATGGCAGTTTCCTGCTCCGTCAATTGTTCACCTTCCGTTCCCATTTGTCCCAATTGCAGCCTGAAAAAAATAGCATTACTCAAGTATAAAGCAATAACAACACATTATAACCTCAAAACCAAGTCGGAACCCACGCAATAACAAACAGAAACTCCCCGACCCGCAACCCCCACACTCAGCTCAAAAAACCTCCGGGTCGGGTTCGGTTCTAGGGTTGTTGGAAGAAGGAAAATTGGAAAAAAAGAAAGAAAAAAGAAGACGACGAAAGAGAGCATACACAGAAGAACTGAGCTTGTTTGCAGAAGAATAAAGGGTTCTACTTCGTAGCGTCTCTGTTTTCTTCTCTTTGGTTTTGCTTTCTGTTTGGTCAAATAATGAAGTCAAAGTAAAACTGTGAAAATTAGTACTCCTATCAATGACGACTTCTGATTTAATTTTTCAAGATTTAATTTCTTAAACTTTGATATGAGAAAAGTTTTAAGCAATTTATTACTACTGATTTTTTAGGAAATATAATTTTAAAAGAATGAAATTAATCTAGTGTTTTTTAATTTCAAAAAGTTTATCAAATTAATCCAAAAGTTCATGCTTCAAACTTCAATTCATTATTTTGAAATTGAAACAATGTGCCAAGTTGATATTATTTAAAATAATTTTTAAACATTATTTCAAATATTTGAGCCAAAATTTATGGTCAAACGGATATATTCCAGTGATTGATGTTATATTCTTTAAAGTTACACTCTATGCAGAGTCGAACTTGCAAATTAATATTTCTATCCTAACAAAAGATTTTACGTTCGAGCTGAAAATAGTAAAAATTTACCGAATGTTTATATTAGATCTTATATCATGGTAAAGTCAGAAATTAAGAAGAGAAAATGTATTACTATGTAATTATAGTTTAGTAATTTAACAATACCTAGAAAGACGTATGTCATATATTTATAGTTTAGTAATTTAACAATACCTAAAAAGACGTGTGTCATATATTTATTGGTTTGGTGTAAACATCTGATGCGAGTAAGTTTTTACTCTATGAGAACGAAGGTCCTCTTGGTAAAAAGTGCTTCGCCCATAGGGTTTAGGAATGTTTTTATACAAAATCGATCGAATTAGTCGAGTCTCAAAACATATACTAGACACCAATTTAGGAACCAAAAAAACAAAAGTGTAACAAATACAGAGAGATTATAGCGATGTTTTCACAACAAAATAAAATAATAAATGTACCCAAAAAATAATAAGAATAAGTATTTCTTCGACATGCTTATATTCACATTAAATTTCAAGTCAAAAGTTCGATTAAACATTATAAAGAAAATTAGAGAATCAAATTGCGGAGAGTCTAAGGAGTAAGGAGCACATCTGGAGTAACACACGAGATTTGCAAAAATTAAATCCTCCTGTTGGGAATTTCTTAAGAAAAAGTGAAAACCTTATTGAACAAAAAGAAATTAGTCATAGAGATCTCCATAATTAATCTCTAAGTAAAGAAGTATAGAGTACAGTATAAAACATCCATAGAAGTCAACAATTCTCTTCTTTCTTTTAACAAAAAATTCGTTATTCGAAAACCAATTAGTTGTCGAGCAATCTATAGCCAATTAAAGTGAAGTGTTTCCTATTTGGAGTCTCCTCATTCTCAAGGTTCAAATCCAGAAGTTAGATTAAGGGCGAAGAAATTTCATTCATATTAAACAATTTTAGTACAATTTTATTATTTGGTTCGTATTGATGTTCAATCTTTAACTAGACAAAAGTTGTTATGTGTATTTTCGCGAACATAAATAAAAAGATTAGATACCGGCGTTGAATCGATAAGAACTTTTTAGAAATAGGCCAAATATCGATAAGATCCATATTATAATTCACTTAAAAATGGATAACCAATGAGTTTGACTTCTAAATTTGCAAAGACACAAATTTGGTGTTCTTCAAGTTTGGGAAACTAGAAATTCTGCCAAATGTGATCACTGATCATATTCAAGAAATCATAGACAATATGGATATTCCTATTATCCGTTGGTTAACTGGTCATTTTCTATCCGTATTAAATATAGTCCGGGCCGATATTTTTATTCGTTTTTACAATACACGTTTTCGATATGACCATATTCGATCCGACCCGCTCGTTTACCACCGCTGTCTACAACCATCGAGTTATGTTTTTTCTTTGTTATTATTTAGTAGGGAAACAAAGTAGAGAGCGAAGCTTGATATTATATAGTACCTGGTAAACATGGGAATGAGCATCTGACATCTTGTTAAAATAACATGTTGTGCAATTTCTTCTTCTACATGACATAATAACGTCTTCAAACCTGAAGCCCAACATAAATAAATGAATTAAAATAATTCTATATCCGTTGGGAGTTCATATATATACTCCAGCTTTATATATATAATGTATGGAGTTTACTACGTTAATCATGATGAAATTTAACTGAATAACTTACCAAGGTTTTGGTCATAATCTTGCTTTAGATTAGTAGGCATGGTCAATGTTTCTATACAAGAAGAGGACCTCCGTTTTTATGCTGCTTTTGGTATCTTTTCTCTTAACAGATAATTCAGGTGAAGTAGAAAGAATGTAAAACGAATGAAAATCCAGAAGGAGAGGAGGTGGGGTGTTTTGGGGGGTGGGTTCATTTCCATTCATGAACAATATGTTGGGAAACTAGAAATGTTCTAGGAACATGAAGTGCAATAGTCGCGTAATTAATCTAATGAAAATGGCTAAAGATATTAAATTTTACTGACATTTATTTTTCCGTTCATGATTGGATAATTGTATTTCTTCATAAGATAGACAATTTTAAGATTTTTACATAGTTTATTTACAACTACTTTTAAAAACGAAAGAAATAACTATATTTTCAAAGATACGTTGACCTTTAAATCTAAAAACATAGAGGAATTGTTCACACGTACTGTTAACCTATGAAATCAACATTTGAGAATTAGATCGCGTAGAAAACCCTAATCGCCTAAGTCGGTGAGAGAGAAGAACTGAGAGACGACAGAGTAAATAGAAATTGATCCATTAATTAAAAATAGAGTCAACTAACTCTATTTATATGTACAAATGAATGTGGCTAAAATTAAAATTATCCGGACAAGGGCCGGTTCCCTGAAATGTAAAAATGAAAGATGGCCCAATAAAGAAAGGCCCAACACTTAGTAAGCTCAACCAGGATCTGGACTTGGTATTAAGGCTCTATCACCCTCCCCCCCCCCATCAAGCTTGAGGGTGATTGAACACCAAGCTTGCATAAAACTCTATGATGAGGAACATCAGTTAAGGCTTTGGTAAGCATATCAGCTAGTTGGGCAGAAGTATGCACATGCTGAAGAGAAATCACCCAGAAGAAAGAACATCCCTAACATAATAACAATTCACTTCAATGTGTTTGGTGCGCTCATGGAAAACGGGATTTCTAGTAATATGTACAGCAGCTTGACTATCACAAAAATAGAAACAGGAGAAGTAATAGACAAGCCCATATCAGCAAGAAGCCTAAGCAGCCAGGAAATCTCAGCAACCACCTGTCTCAAAGCTCTATATTCTACTTCAGCAGAGCTTAACGAAACAGTAGGTTGTTTCTTGGACTTCTAAGAAATAGGAGAATCACCAAGAAGAATATAATATCTAGTAAAAGATCTCCTTGAGATAGGTCAGGTAGCCCAGTCAGAATCAGAGTAAGCTTTGAGGGTGAAATCAGAAGAGCTGCTGAGTAAAATACCCTGAGCAAGGTCATTAGCAATGTATCTAAGAACATGTAGTGGAGCCAACATATGAGAAACTTTAGAAGATACCAGAAACTGGCTAAAATGTTGAACAGAGAAAGAGATGTCAGGCCTTGTGTGTTGCAAGAAGTTCAACTTGACAATCAACCTTCTATAGATAGAAAGATCAGAAATAGGATCACCAGAATCGATATGGAGCTTGTTCTGGGGATCAAGAGGAGTAATAACAGGCTTGGCATCTTGACAGTGAAATTCAGATAGGAGATCATTTGTGTACTTGTGTTGATGTACTACATAACCACCTTCTACAAAAGAGAACTCAAGGCCAAGGAAATAATGAATAGAACCAAGATCTTTGATTCTGAATTGTTAATCTATAAAGGCTTTCAAATCTGCAATTTCTTGACCATTATTACCAGCTAAAAGGATATCATCCACATACACTACCAAAATAACAATGGAGGAGGCAGTGATTTTGGTGAATAAAGAGGAGTCATTCTTGCTAGAGGAGTAACCTATGGAAAGAAGAGACTGGGAGAGCTTTGCAAACCATTAGCTAGAAGCCTACTTTAGACCATAGAGGGATTTATTCAATTTGCAAGTCAAAGGAGGATCATAGGAAGAAGGAGCAACAGTCAAGCCTAAAGGGATTTTCATGTATACCTCTTCATGGAGATCACCATGTAGGAAAGCATTGTTGACATCCAATTAGTGGACTGCCCAACCATATTTGACTGCTAAGGTGAGAAGGCACTTAACAGTTGTCTGGACTGAAAGTTTCAAACTAGTGTATGCCCTCTTTCTTAGAATCACCTCTAATCATTAATCTTTCCTTGTATCTCTCAATTGAACTATCAGACCTTTGTTTGATTTTATATACCCATTTGCATGGTATGGCCCTCTTTCTTGGAGGCAAAGGAACAATATCCCAAGTATAATTTGCCTCCAAGGCATGAAATTCTTTAACCATAGCATCCTGTCAGGCAGGATGAGGTGCTGCTTGACGGTAAAGCTGATGTTCATGCATATGAATCTCAATAGAGGTAACCTTGGAATTCACAAAAAAGTGGGAATGGCTGTGTAGTAGACATAGTCTTGAAGATAGGCAGGTGTGTTAGATTCTCTAGTGGATATCCCAAGGGGTACAGTAAAGGGAACAGTGGAAAGGGTAGGAGAAGGAGAAGGAAAAAGAGAATAGGAATGAGGAGCATGAGGAGAAGAAGCCACTGGTGAAGCAGGTTGAAGAACCTAAACATGTAAAGGTGCAAAAGTTGTTGCAGTAGGGGAAATGTCTGTAAAGGGATCAGGTGAAATGGACAAAGCAAGAGGAGGAGATGAAGAATGATAAGAGAATATATTCTCATGAAAATTGACATCCCTAGAAAATATGATGGATTGAGATGTAAGATTGAGCAACTTATACCCTTTCTTTCCCAAAGGATAACCTAGAAAAACATATGGAGATGCTCTAGGTTGGAATTTATCCCTACCCACCTTTCGCAAGGTAGCAAAGCAAAGACAACCAAAGGTTCTTAGATAAGAATATGTAGGAAGATGACCATGAAGTTTCTCAAAAGATGACAAGTTGTGTAAAACACTAGAAGAAAACCTGTTGATCAGGTAGGTGGCAGTAAGCACACAATCACCCCAATATTAACAGGTAGTTTAGAATAAAATAAAAATACTCTTGATGTTTTCAAAAGATGTTTGTGTTTCCTCTCAACAGCCCCATATTGTTGAGGAGTGTGGGGAATTGTGGTTTGGTGAAAAATCCCAGAATCAGCAAAATAGGATAAGATTTGAGCACTGGAGCCTAGCTCAAATGCATTATCACACCTAACTGTTTGAACTTTAGAGTTAAAATGATTCTGGACCATGGAAACAAAAGCTTTGATAATAGAAAAAGCATTACTCTTACAAGAAAGTAAGTTTGTGCAGGTCACTCTTGAAAAATCATCAACAATAGTCAAGAAATACCTAAACCCATTATATGTCCTTGTATGATAAGGACTCCATAGATCAATATGTACAAGTTAAAAGGAGTGAGTGGACTTGATAATGCTATCAGGTAATGAGAGTCTTTGTTGACTAGTTAAGGGACAAACATGAGAAATAAAGGATTGTTTTGAAGACAATTTATCAGAAAGAACTGAAATAGATTTCATTCTATTAAATGGCATATGCTCTAGTCTTTGATGCCAAAAAAGATCAGCTTTATTGATAGAAGAAACATGATTACAAGTAGTTGTACACGCACTGTAATCACATTTAAGAGATGAAAATATAGCTGATATGGTATTTACAGATGAAACAGACTATCCCACAATGAGATATGATATACAATCCACTAGCAGCTCTACCAATTTCCAGTGGCCTCTTCAGAGAAGTGGCTTGTATACAACAAGAGATATTGGTAAAAAGGGTTATACATTGAAATTGATCAACTAACTGTGGAACGTAAATTAAATTGAATTGAAAGGAAGGAACTAAAAGAACATTTGCTAAAACAAGATCATTATACTTTTAAAGAACCAGCGCAATTTATTTTTACTTTGTAACCATTTGGTAGTATTACTAAGTAAGGACAAGGTAATGGTTGAATATTGTGTAAGAGTTCTTTATATGGGGTCATATGGTTGGTAGCTCCTGAATTTAGAATCCAAATATTAACCTTTAATTGAGAAACACAACATAAAGCAAAAGAATACATAACAAAACTACAAAACACACCAGAAATGCTCCCATAGTAGAAGAGGCAATGCTGGGATCCTGAGTTGCAGCAAAAATTTGAGACTGTTGGAATAGACTCATGAGATGTTGATACTGCTCTTTACTGAAACCATGGACTGGACTTCCAGGTAGAGCTTCAGGAGGTAAAAAGGAATCAGTTCTAGGGTCATCAAGCTGAACACAGGCTACAGCCTTATGCCCTTTGGTAAATTTGAAATCAGGAGGGAACCCATGCAGCCTATAGCACTTGTCAACAGAATGACCAGGTTTTCTATAATATTTGCACACAATATTTGACCTTTTATTCTCAAAATTGATTTTTTAAGAGTAAAACTTGTTTGTTGAAGTGTTTTGAACAGGAGTAGATTTGGCATGAAAGGAAGTTGATTCAGAAAGAAATGGAGATCCTGAAGCTTGAATTTCCCTTTGACTCTCATCATGTAGTAACATTGAATAGGCTTTACTCAAAGAAGGCACAAGAATCATCATGAGGATGTTACTTCTAACATTGGAGTATGCTTCATTCAACCCAGTAAAAAAATGAATGAGCTTTTGTCCTTCACTGCAATGTGGTTCTGCTCCACAGGTACAAGCTGGCCCAAATGAAACAGTTTTAACTCATCCCACAATTTTCTTAACCTAGTGTAATACTAGCAATGTCAGTAGAACCGTAAGAGACTCCACCAATTTCTCTTTGAATTTGGTAGTATCTACTAGCATTAGATTGACCATATCTCTCCTCTATATCCTTCCAAAGATCCCTTGCAGTGTCACAATGAAGTACACCGTCAACAATATCCCTAGACATTTAATTACTCAACCATGCAAAGACCATGTCATTGCATTTTAGCCAATGGCCATACCAAGGAGAGTCAGGTGATGGCTAAGTGATTCTCCCATTAACCATCCCAGCCTTGTTCTTAGCAGATAGAGCAATAAGAACATTCTTTCTCCAAGATACATACCCAGTACCAGAGAAAAGGAATAGTTACCAGTGTAACTCCCAGATTATCTTATGCATGCACATACAACGGATGAGAAGGATCAAGTGAGGTGTTAAGGGGAATTGCAGTAGAGGTAGGTGATGAGGTAGGAATCGAGTCTGGGGCCATGCGTGCAATTCAAAGTTGAAAATAGAGATTGAAACTATTTGACATATACAACAAAGTCTCAAACCCAATGTTTCATATCAAGTACACAGAAGATCAGACACAAATATGAACAATTTTCAAAATTAGAGCACAAACTTGAACATTCTATCAATTACTGTAAGGAATCGAAGAGATGTTACCGGAATTCCTTGATTGAACTCAAGAAAAGTGAAACTTGATCCTCCAAAGGCGAAATTTGCAGATAACCCCAAACATTGTCTGAACCGTTGAAATCGTCGGGGAAGATCGTGATTGACGAAACCAAAGAAACTAAACTGATGAAATAATGAAGAGCGTTGCTGACAACTCGGATCGATGCTCTGATACCATGTTAACCTATAAAATCAACGAGGAATTTGAGAATTGGATCAAGTAGAAACCCCTAATCGCCTAAGTCGGTGAGAGAGAAGAACGGGAGACGATAAAGTAACTAGAAATTAATCCATTAATTAAAAATAGAGTCAACTAACTCTATTTATATGTACAAATGAATGTGGAACTATCCGGATAAGGCTCGGTTCCCTGAAATGTCAAAATGAAAGATGGCCCAATAAGGAAAGGCCCAACACTTAGTAAGCTCAACCAGGATTTGGACTTGGTATTAAGGCTCTATCACATACCAAACTGTTTAATCACATGGACTAAGGTTATGTTATTGTGCCAAATAAGATAAATTACTTTTTTTATGCAACAGTTCCAGGTTGATACCTACTGTGACACATGTCAACAAGATTCAAAAGCACAAGAATGCACGTTTTACTTATTGAGAGTTATAAACGAGTAAAAACTTATCCACACTCGATATTTATACCAAATGAATAGATGCATAAAATATATTTGCATATGGATTTCTTTCACCTTATCATGATTCTTTGATACATATTATTACTTTATTAAATACTTAATCATGATAAATTGATAGGATTTGATGTAAATATCGTGATGTAAATATCGTGATACAGATAGAATTTTATCAATCACAACTTCCTTGCTAAACCAAGGGCTATTAGTTGGAATGTGAAAGCTAAAGCTGTTTTACACTTTAACAATACCTATTGTGACCAACATCATTCCTAAGCGTGGTAACTTAAAACAATGTTAAGACCAATCTAGAGTTATTTTAATTTGTGTGCTTTGTATAAGGGAGAAATGTGCATAATTATTTCAACTATATGAATGACCCAAAAACCGTATCTAATTTTCTAAAGGTCTTAATGTCAACGTGTACTCTATTATAGGTATAATACGAAGTGAACGAAGGGTCAACTTGACAAAATTTATGTTATAAGCTGTAACTAAATTTAATTATTACCCTAAGTTTTTGTCTAGTTGGTTAGTTTTAATTTTTGTTGCTTCGATAGATCTTACCATCCTGGAAGGATTTTATATGTTCCGAAGAAGTTGTTTATTGTATTGTTCGCATGTCATTCTCAACTATAATATGATAAAGTAAAAGGTTAATCAATCTTGGAATGTCCAATACTTGCGAGCAATAGATAGTTCCCAAATAGAGAAAGTAGGATAAAATAAGAAATTATACACATGTAGAAAGTCTTAGTACCAAGTAATACTATACCCATGACCAAATTCCGTCGTTTTCAGGGCATTAGGCTGCTACTTGATGCAACTCTATGTACACGCAGGACAAATGTAGAAGGTGAGGTATGATTTCATCCTAATTCACTACTTTTAGCTTAACCTTGTATATGTATTTAAAAAACTCGTTAAGTATATGTTAAATTACTGATTTCGAATCCATCAAATCAAATGGATTGTGGTACAATTCCGAAACATTCCTTGGTCGTGGAGCCTCATACCGAATATATAATAATTAATAGAATTACTACTATGTTCGTTTGGGTTAGAGAATCCAAAGGCTATTAGTTCGAAATAGACCGGTAACACCGTTTAACACTTTTTAAAGATTTTAACCACTCTTATCACACAAAATCAAATTTCAAAAACCAGAAGACAGGTCACAGGATGATTACGCATCGTGGCTAAGTAGCCTAAAATCCCGATTTAACTTCAAGCAGTTTACAACACATTCCTTCTTTTCTTGGAAAACTAACTTTTTTAAAGTTAAAACTATAGAAACCCAACCCCACAACAACAAAAAAAGAAGAAGCAAGATTTGTCGCAAACTGTAAAGAACAAACCGTCATAATGAGAAGATCAAAAGGAGGGAACAAAAAAAGTGAAAATGAAGCACTGTACCAACAGTTCATAAATCTTCAAAAAGATTGGGACAGTTTCAAGCAATCCAATTATAAATCACTGAATTTTTCTCAGAT
This sequence comes from Nicotiana tabacum, assembly GCF_000715075.1. Classification (NCBI taxonomy): domain Eukaryota; kingdom Viridiplantae; phylum Streptophyta; class Magnoliopsida; order Solanales; family Solanaceae; genus Nicotiana; species Nicotiana tabacum. Next base: position 163,506,052 of record NC_134085.1, on the reverse strand, counting down.
TTCTGCAAAATCAGACTCTTCTAGTACTAGCCTGGATATTTTTAAACTTCTTGGAAACTCTCCAAGAAGTCTAATGTCTTCACTACAGGACAGCAAATCACCACTAGAATTAGAAGGGTTTAATTGGAAAGTGAAGAAGAATGATTTGGCTGTTGAAGAAATACTAAGGGACAGAAGGACTGCTTTAGTCAGTGGTAAACTTAAAGGAAGACGCTTGTTCGAGGAAAATGATGAGAGAAGTTGTATTAGTGAAGAGGAAATATGCAGTGATTGTCTTGGTTTACTTAAACAAATGGACAGAAATGATTCCTTAATTTCTTGCTCATCAACCTCTTCTTTTGCAACTGAAAAAGAATCAAAAGATCGAGAAATCAGGATGGTTGAAGGTGATGTCAAGGCATCAGTTAATCTGCCAAAACGGAGGAGTTGGTATTCTATAACTTGTTTATGGTTGCTTTTCATGGCTCTTTTAACTATTACTATATCAGCATTCTCGCAAGGCATATTCTTGATAGCAGGAAAACAAGCTGAAGAGGTTTTTCAACTCCCAACATGACCTTTGTATTGATGTTTAACATTTGCAAATAATGAATTTCGATAGTTGAAATATTGAAAAGCTTGTTTGAGATGTATTTCGAGTGAAATAATCATTTTTACTTATAAAACTTACAATTGTTTAGGTGGTATTGTTCATATAACTGTTGTTCATTTTCAATTTTTGACTTGAGAATAATGAGGCTACCTTGTTAAACTTGCACATTTTGTTGTTGGGATCTTTTATATATGTTTCTCCTTAGACTTAAGAAATGGTTAGGAAATGTTTTGGCAATATCAATTTGTTTAGTCTATAGATTGAAGACATGATGGAAAGCCTTGGCGTAACTAGTAAAGTTGTTGCCTCTCGCAGAAATGCAGGTAGGGCTGTATTTTGTCCCGGGCCCGGGCCTTAGTGGGCCTAACGGGCCGGGCCTCGCGGTCCCGGGCTTCGTGGTCCCGGGCTCTGGCGGTCCCGGGCCTGGCGGTCCCGGTCTTCGTGGGCCTAATGGGTGGAACCGGCCCGTGACGGGCCTAAGCCCACATGGTCCTGTGCTTAACGGGCCGGGCTCGTGGGCTTCGCGGGCCTAGCGGGTTTTTTTTTTTTTTTTTAAAGACAATTTCTTGTAGTATCATGGCTATATTAATATGTAGTATATATGTATATCTAATTATTAAAGTGCTTGACGAAAAAGAAAATAACAAAACAATAGTAAAACACTAAATTGTCATGCATAAATATCACTTCTTGATATTATATTGTATCTTATGTATATATATTCTCTTATATATTTTCTTTTAGTATATATATTGTATCTTATGTATATATTGTAGCTTATAAATATATTTTCTTGTAGTATATATATTGTATATTATGTATATATTGTAGCATAATATATTTTCTTGTAGTATATTATATTGTATCTTATGTATATATATTCTCTTATATATTTTCTTGTAGTATATATATTGTATATTATGTATATATTGTAGCATAATATATTTTCTTGTAGTATATATATTGTATCTTATGTATATATATTCTCTTATATATTTTCTTGTAGTATATATATTGTATATTATGTATATATTGTAGCTTATAAATATATTTTCTTGTAGTATATATATTGTATATTATGTATATATTGTAGCATAATATATTTGCTTGTAGTATATTATATTGTATCTTATGTATATATATTCTCTTATATATTTGCTTGTAGTATATTATATTGTATCTTATGTATATATATTCTCTTATATATTTTCTTGTAGTATATATATTGTATCTTATGTATATATTGTAGCTTATAAATATATTTTCTTGTAGTATATATATTGTATATTATGTATATATTGTAGCATAATATATTTTCTTGTAGTATATTATATTGTATCTTATGTATATATATTCTCTTATATATTTTCTTGTAGTATATATATTGTATATTATGTATATATTGTAGCATAATATATTTTCTTGTAGTATATTATATTGTATCTTATGTATATATATTCTCTTATATATTTTCTTGTAGTATATATATTGTATCTTATGTATATATTGTATCTTATAAATATATTTTCTTGTAGTATATATATTGTATATTATGTATATATTGTAGCATATAAATAATTCTAAGTATAGACAAAGAAATATTGCGAAAAGAAGCTCATGGGTAGAAGCAATAAATTTTATTACCAAAAAATGACATATCTTTCTTAGTCATCCTTCCCCCAATGGAATGAGCACAACAAGGTACTAATACCACCATTAGAAGGAAAAAAACTAAGGAAGATGTGCCAAAATACAAGTTACATATTATTCTATGTATTATCTCTAACAAATCTCATAAATCCTTCAAGGTTCGGAGGAGGTTGCGTTGGTGGTGGTGGAAAAGAAGCTTGTTCATCACCACTTCCGGGCGAAGCCGAATCCTCCGTAAGTTCCGCTATCATTTCTTCATAAGCTTCATCTATCGCCGGTTGTGCTTCTGCAATTCCAAAGTTTCTTCTTTCCGAGCGGATCCAATCTCTAAACAATACTGATTTTTCCAAGCTATCCCTCATAGACGCTCTATGATCACCTATTTGCAGTCTTGCTTGACTGAAAGCGCTCTCTGATGCAACAGTTGAAGCTTGAATTGATAAAATATCCCGAGCCATCCTTGCAAGAACAGGAAAATGTTTTTCCCTTGCCTTCCACCATTCCAAAAGATCAAAAGAGCCGTCTGGATTCTCCTTTTCAAGTCCCTGAGACAAATAAACTTGAAGCTCATTTAGATGTGAAGTTTCATCATAATTTTCACCTTGAGACCCCCTGAACTCCGTCCAAGATTTAAGAGCTTTTAAGCCCGCAACTCTTTTAGAGGATTGTGAGCTAGACGAAGTAGGGGTTGGAATAGTTGGCCTAGCATGCTCTAAGGCAAGTTGATAAGCATTATAAACTGTTTGAGCGTTAATCTTAATTGAAGCTTTTGCATCTGCAAGTGTCGCAATTTCCTCATTTGAAAGATCTAAAGCCTTATAAATATTTGAATACCAAAAATGAGGACCTCCCAATTTCATTGTAGGATTTAGCATTGCAGCAAGACCATAAATAGGAGGGATAGGAAAAAAATATTTTTTAAACTTTTGTTTCATTTCATTTATAGCAAGTTCATAAATATCCCCACCCTCACTAAATTCAACAAACAAATCAGATAGTGCTGCAATATAAACTAAACAGTTTGAAATAGTAGGATAATATTGCCCAGAAAATGCATTTGTTGCAATTTGAAAATGTTCTAAAAAATCTAAAAGAATTTTAACATTAGTCCAATCTTGAGTGGTAAGCATTTCATCATCATCTTCACCACCTACCCGAGAATTAAACGTTGCATTAATTGGGTTTCTATATTCATATGCTACTACTAAACTTTCGTACATACAATTCCATCTAGTCGGGCAAGGTTTAGGAACCTTTCTTTCTCTAAGGCCATATTCATCACATTTTTTAAAATACTCTCTAAGTCTACTTCTACGGTTTGAATAAAAAAGCCAATTAAGAGCCATTCTAACCTTTTCAATTTCTATGTTTAATATTCGCATACCATCACCGACAATTAAATGATAAATATGACAAATACATCTAACATGGAAAATATTAGTAAATGCAGGATTTAGTGTTGTTGTAAGCATGCCTATAGCACTGGTGTTACTAGAAGCATTATCCATTGAAATTGCCATTATTTTATCGCTAAAGCAAAAATATCTACAAATATCTGCAACAGTGTTAGCTATAAATTTACCTGTGTGACGCGAATTAATTATTCTATATGCAATTATGCGTTTTTGCATTATCCATTCTTCATCTATCCAATGACTTGTAACAGTTAGGTAATCACAATCATTACCACTTCTACCAATATCAGTAGTAATAGAAATCCGATTAGGTATATGAGTAAATAAATAACGCAAATATTGTTCATATTCATGTTTGAATTTATAAATATCACTCTTAACTGTTGCGCGAGGCCAACCTTTATAAGTAGGATTAAACACTCTTCTAATATAATGAACCCAATTAGGATTAGAAGCAAAAGTATAAGGTAAGCACATAACAGTAATCATCTTTGCTAATTCTTCACGATCTCTATTTGGATCGTAATATAAAATACCTCCAGTGACAGTGTTAATTCCTGGTTGAACTAGATTTGAACCTGTACTAGGGTTAATCGCAGAATCTACACTTGTCCCCTCTAGATGCGCTTTCATTTGAAAAAATCTAGCCTTATCTCTAGGGTGTGTTTTTATGTGCCTAGTCAAACTACCTGTGCCGCTACGGTCTCCTACATATTTATGCGACATTAATTTCCCACAAGTTTTACACTTAGCCTTATTTTTTCTCTTACTTGAGTAAAAAAATTCCAAACTAATGATGTTTCTAAGCGTTTAGCAGGTTCTCTATTAAAAGTAGGAGTTTCTACAGGTGGGTCGACCGGTGCATCACTTGGGTTATTAAGAGGACTAGTAGGTGTATCATCTAAATCCGGTGCTTGAGTTTCATCATCATCCTCATTTTCCTCATTATTTTCTAAGATGGTTTCATTAGGATAAAGAGCATTCATAATTTCATCATCTAATCTATCACCTGGTGCAACATTATGATAAAATTCACTATCGGTAAATTGAAAACAAGGGTGATCACTATCAAGAATTACGGAAGGAGGAGGACGTCTAGGTTGGCGACTACTTTCAACTTGCTTATCTTTTCTAGGTCGGGGAGCCGGGGGAAGGGTAGTTGGTTGGCCACTACTTTCACCGGTTTTATCTTTTCCTTTACCAAACATTTTTTTCAAAGTAAATGCCATATTAATTATAATTATGCAAACTAAACCACACAAAAATATATTATAAAAACGTAAGAGTTGAAACGAGTTTACCGGATTGCCGAACAACTTCTTGAAAATTGAAAATCGTTGAACACTTGAAAACTTCAATTCAACAACTTCACAATTTTTCACGAAATTTCAACAATAAATTAAGTAATTGTAGTAGAGAGATTGAGAGAGATTGAGAGATATTGAGAGATATTGATGAATTGGTGAATAAAAATGAAAGAATGAGGGGGTATTTATAGTTGAGAAATGGGGAAAAGTGTAATTATATAAAGTTTGGGGTTAAAATAAAGTTTGGGGGCCAAATGGCCATTTTTTTAACTTAAAAAACGGTCATATTTTCAGCCCAAACGGCTAGATTTTAAATATGGCCGTTTGATTTTTTTTTTTTTTTTTTTTTTTTTTTTAAAATAGCCGTTGGGCCCGCCAGGCCCGCCAGGACCGGCCCAGGCCCGCCTGCCGGTCCCGGGCCAAACGGTCCCGGGCTCGTGGGCTCAACCATGGAGACCAGCCCGTGACGGGCTCAGAGGCCCACCAAGACCGGCCCACCCAGGACCGGCCCACCAGGCCCACCAGGCCCGTTAGGACCGCGGGCCCGGTCCGGTCCGGTTCAGGCCCGGCCCACCGAGCAGCATTAAATGCAGGGTAAGGCTGTGTATAGCACTTAGTGCACCGGGCTGCCCTTTTTTGTAGATTGAAGACATGCTATGAATAATGCTATATATCAAACCCTGGACATAAAAAGTAAATTCATTGTTTATTCTTAAGCAAAACAGGAGAAGTAAGCCTAAAACTAACCTGCTGCTGTTGAAACTCATTTCCTAGTACACTGACTAAGAAAAGGTTTTTTATTCAAAAACAAAAACAGAACTGAACTGAATCAAAGCGATAGCAATAAAGTTTCAAGATACAACATCAAGAAACTAAATGAACTTTGGTGTCTAAGCAGATTTCACAGAGTCAATCTTAGCCTTTGCTGGTGCATTGAATTCTTCCCAAGCCTCAATCCAAGTGACCATAGCAGCAGCAAAATTGTGGAAATAGGGATCAATTGGACCAAGCTTTTCCTTCACCATCTTAGCCAGCTCAAGGTAGCATTGTTGGGCATTAGTGCATTCCTTTGGTAAGACAACAGATTGGAAGAAGGGAATCATCTCTTCTTGCCAGAACAACCCTTTGAATTCCTTCTTCAAATTCACAAATGGATTGCTAGCCTTACTGTGCCACAGGTATGGCAACCCTGTCTTCACTCCATAGCCCAAATGATCACACACCACCTTCAATTTTCAGCATTTTTACGTTAAACATAATGTACGATTGCTTCAAACATCACGTTGTGTCAATTTAAAACAAATCAAGAAACAGATTATCATACCTTAGAACACCAACCAGCCCACATATCATCATATCTGCCAAGAGGTTGGCCATCTCCCATAATCCCAAAATACATAGCAGGACCAACAAGTTCTCTGTTAAATGCAAGATTCATAGCACACATGGGATAGAGTGTCCCTTTTGGGATTGTCATCACAGCATCCACATACCTGTTTGAGCCAATACTAGAAAGCCATTAGTATTTTCAAAGAAAAGTATGTATGCATTCGATTTTTTGTATATGAACTAACCTGGTATTACGCTCACGAGGCTTGACAAGCTGAGTAGGAGCATCATAATCAGGGATGTTAAGCCACAGGCCATGGGACACAGCAGTTGGCACACCTTCCCTCAAGCTAAATGGATACCCTCGAACGAAATCAGCGCCTTCTCTGTATGGATCATACAGAGTGTTGAAGAAGTAGGGTGTGGATGGTTTTGTCAGATTGTCAAGATGTTGTGCCAATGCATCAATATCTTTCCCACTTGGATCCTTTGCCACCTTTATCACAAGACGAAAAAATCAATCTCATATCCCAAATAAATCAACATCTATGCAACAAAACAGCAACAACCCAGTATGATCCTACAAGTGGGGTCTGGAAAGGTTTGTGTGTATGCAGACTTTACTCCTACACTGTGGGTAGAGAGACTGTTTCCAATTGACCCTCGACACTAAATGAACATCTATGCAAAAAAAAACATGAACAATAAGAGAAAGTGCTACTTACAAAGCAATCATCATCAATGGTGTAAATGAACTTCTTCTTGGAAACCAAGAACCCGAAGCAACGACAAGCACCATCCTTGAAAGAGATGCAACTAGCCTTAGGACCAAGAATCCTATTAATGTCATCGCGATTGTAGAGCTCATAATCGAAGCCCTGAGGGACCTTAATCACCTTGGTAGGATCTCCATCTTGAATGATGATCAAATGATATGGCTCAAAGAATGGCCTCCAATTTTCCAAGAAGTCCAAGCTTCTTATTGTTGGTATCACAATGTCTACCTCACCATTCAAAATAGGAGCCATTCTCTTCTGTTTTTTTTGCAAATGGTGTTTCTTTTTCTTGAGTTGTGAGTATCATGACATATAGGGAGGGATATATATAGTTATCAGAGGTGTAACTTCTGATGTTAACTCTTAAGTTGTTACTTTAAACTTAATCTAGATTAGATTTTCAAACTATTTCATATTCTATTACTATGTTTCTAATAGTATGATGTTGATTTTCTTTCCAAGTAAAAAATGGCAGCTCTTTTACTATTTACTCTTTTATAGTTTAGAAATCTGATACTTTGTAATTAACTTGCTAATTTGCTTGTTTCAACTATAGACCGAACAGGAAATGAAAAGTCGTACTACAACAACTGTAAATAAACTTTCCCTCCCCGCTCTGACTTTGATCGACTTGCCCGCACAACGTCTTTTTTGAGAGAAGAGGTCAAGGGGCTAAGTGACTCTCGAAAGTCGCCTTTTGTATCGCGTCAAGAAAAGTATGGATTAATTGAAAGAGCTACTTCTTCGAGCTGACTGGGGTCGCGCCCACAGTAAACATATGATGAGCCCAAACAAGAAATCCAAGAACACGGCGGAGCGAACTCTTCTATCGTCTTGCATTTTCTCTGGCGGATTCTTGCCAGTCATAACAACCAGAACGGGTTAGCCTTCGTTTGCCCCATTGGCGAAGTCATAAGTTGTGGTGAATCCGTGTCGCTACTATAAAGTGCTTTCCATAGTTTAATAGAGAAAAGAGTCTCACGACGTTCTAAACCCAACTCACGTACCACTTGAATCAGCGAACAAGTAAATCAAACCAAGATGTTAAATTATTAGTAAGTCATAAATTAATGAGATGTGCTCTTTTGAAAGATAATTGCTTTCTCACGGGAAGAAATATTTAAAGTTTTTACCTTACATATATCTTCATTCGTTGACTAGTTGACTGAATGAAGATATATAACATATTTGTAAAATGAAAATGTTATTCAAACTAAAATTTGTATAAGATTTTCATAATATAGGGGTGTAGTTGGTTAATTTAAGAGTAGATGAGGTGTATCTGCGGTTAAGTCATATTAGAAGGGTGTTTAGTGGAATTTACCTAAAATTTACTAACATTACAGGGTTTTTTTCGGTGGATTAATTATGAGATACAAGAAAAGTATGTATGCATTCTAACACTAGATCCTTGATGAGGTTCTAGTTGTTTTTCTGTTACTACCTTTTATTATGTCAGAGAAAAGAACAATAAGAATTGAATTAATGTTTATTGTGTGATAGACTCTTACCGATATCACTAGATTATAAGTCTCGGTAGTAGTCTCATTGTTTCACTAATGGTCTAAACTCTTTGTTTTTTGTACAAAAGTTTCAGATTTTATTTTAATGTAATAAGTGTATATGTCTCGATCCATGTGCGAGCTTTTAGCATCGTCTCAAATTGTTTGAGATATAAAATGTCTCATCTGGGGTTAATAACTGAAATCAGAATAGCTTATAAATGTGTCTCAAGTAATGCTAAGTTGCTAATATGTGTTTTACAAGTATTTGACCCATATAATTTCATTCCAAATGATGGAATAGGAGTACTAGTTTAAAAAATGCTAGTCATAATTATCTATAAAATATTAATAGTGAAATTAGAATTATAACTCTATATAAGTAGTTAAACAAAGTTAAGCAAAAAGGTGCACATACATTGGACAAAAGGAATACTCCTACGTATTAAAACTTGAAAACAACAGCAAATGATACTTATAGCTTGTTCTCCAAAGTCAAATGTATCTTTTCTTTTTCAAAAAAAAAATTACTTTTTTTTAAAGTTGAAGTGTTTGACCAAATATTTAGCAAAAGAAAAAAACAACAAAGACTCACACCTATTTGATGGATTATTATATGCAGCGGAAGCAATCCCAATATCAAAATCACATGTAATTTAGACAACTAGCATAAACGGGATTTCACGGGTTACCTCTTGAAGCGTGAACATATCTCTTCTACCACGTGAGCCTTCAGTTCCATAACTTCTCAATGGAATCTCCATCACCCGCACAATCGTGATCCTCGAAAGTTCCACGGTCTTCTACTGTGTTACCCAAATAATACCCGAAAATAGCAATTTCGTGTGGGCGAAATTTCTAGGAAAACTTGGCTGAAAATTTCAGCCACCATGTACTCATCCCTCTAGGTGGAAAACCTTATGTATTTATAGCACAAGTTTTAAGGGATAAGACCCTTTTCCAAAACCTGTTAGGTTTTCTTTTCCACCAGAAAAAAGATTCTTTTATTTCCTATTATTTAGGCACAGTAGGGACCACATAATTTAATTAACAAGGCTTCCAATTATGGAATTAATTTGTAATTTTCGAAATTAATATCCACCATAATTAATTACGAATTATTCCACTAAAAATTCGTAATTACACTCCTTATTCAATTTCGAAATTCATCCATTAAATCTTATTTAACTCCCCATGTTAAGATTCAGATACGAATCAATTAAATTAAATTACTGACGATTTAATTTATTGATTATTTCCTTTAGATTTTCGCTTAACTTATTTCATGTGTCGGATACAAAATCCACCGGCTGGGTTTACACATGCAAACTTATAAGCTTTCATAAAGGTATATCATCAATCTCTAAACCGAGACATGGATTCCATCAACTAACTATTACTTCGCCAATGTATATTATTATTATCCAATTTACCAAGCATATTGACCCACGAAAGAATCTCGCCTTTTAATAAATCAAAACAATAATAATATACACAGCTAATAATAATTATATCAAGATTAAGAGTATAAGTACATTTAATGGCTAGAGAGTTTATTTTATTAAGTCAGTATAAAATACTTATCTCTACCTGGTCCATTCAATACATACAAAATGTACTAGCACAAGAAGTTGGAATTAAACCATTCCCATAATCAAGATTAATTATATTTAATCTTGTGCTACAATCATTCCTGATGGTTTGTCCAATTCCATCATTAGATTGTGAACTCAAACTTTATACTTATAAGAACCGATGATTTAATCTTCTGTGTATAAGCTAAACTCTATACACTAAATCATCTACTATATAAGCAAAGGACACAGACTATTATATGATCTATTTAAAACTTTATTAAAACTGAATAAACAATTATTTCATAATAAATACTATATCTAAACCAAACTCATGGTTAATAGTATATATCCCAACAATCTCCCACTTAGACTTTTAACCATGATAATTATTAGAATATACTATATCCAAATGCATGATTAATAGTATATGCCCAACACTATTGACATACAAAATATGAAGTTTCTCTTGCATAAACAATAATACAAAAAGGAGAAGAAAAAAAGCAACACTTGGCATATGATAATTTCATACTAGCGCATATTTAAAGCACCAAGCTGAAGAATGGTTAAATATGGAAAATAAAAAAAAATACCATCTCCTCGTATATAATTTGATACAAATTTTTGTAGTAACGAATAATAAGCCTTTCGATTTTTTTGGGGGTCTTTTTGACATTATTAGTTAACATTACTATGCCTCACTTTATCTAGTGACGATTGCTATTTGATCCATGGTTATTTCCCACGTAGGCTCTAAGAGAAGGAGATTGAGTGAGACCATAAGGAGCAATAGTCTGTTTTTGATTCCCATTTTTCTGCTGCATTTTTCTTCTGGCAATGTAACCTCTGATCCAAGGCGTGACATCCTCGTTGATCTTGATCATGATAAAGAAGATGATCCGATAGGTGATTATCATAACGAAGATGACACTTACGTCTATCCATTTTGATCTGTTCAGATCGATCTGGAATATCTGCTCTAGTATGAATTCACCTGGAATCTTTGGAAGATCAGGACTTGAGTTATCAAACACCAACCCCATCAAATCGTTTTGATATTGCCCCTGCACCATCCACCATTTGGTTAACACAAATAAGACGTGCAATGTACAGATAATTCTGTCAGTGTATAGAAGTTAAACTGAATTTGTAGTCTTACCTGTAGTGCCCAGAAGTGGAAACTGAGGTAAGACATCGGGTAACGCCAGAAAGGCTTTGGGATGTCATTGGGGAGTCTAAAGTATCCAGACACAAGCATAAATATGCCCTAGCATCAAGAGGAAAACAGAACAATAACATTAATTTAGACTGTTGGAAATGGTTGTAATATGACTAATTGAAGGGAAACTAATAAAGTTTTTTAGTACCTGAATTCCAGCACCTATAATGATACCCATGAGGAAATTAGGGACAATACTAGCTATGACCATCATCAAACTTTCGACAACAGTAACACTAGCATAGAGGCACACCACAAAGAACAAATAGTGTGTGAAACCCGGGTGTAAACGGACCATGAAATAGCAGACAGTGCCTGAGAGGAACGTGATTAATATCAGGAATGGCATCGCGGATAAGGTGTTGCTCACGACGAATGCAGTAACACCATAATGTCCATTCATCCTCTCTCTTTGAAAAACCTGTTTTCAATGGGGGAAAATGGCTCAAGTTGTTATATATAGTGTGTGTGTGTGTCGAAAAATTGGATAGCTTTTTCAAGATTAGGATACAAGGTACTAACCTTCATATCTTCAACGAAAGAAGGGAATCCTCCAATTGACATGAATGTCACAAATCCAAAGACAAATGATGCACATGCTCCTCTTGCCTGTTTCATAGCAGTTGAACATACAGCACAAATGAGGTCAACTTGTCTTCATTTATTACAAATTAACAAGTTAAAATCCTTCAACTATGTTGTTGTTTTGCTTTTAAAGTGTAAAAGAGTGGATTTTTAACCTGCTGTAGTTATCTTTTAGCTGACCTAATCGTCTAAAAGTTCTTTTGCACTGTCAAAATATAAAAGTTAAATCTTTTAATTACTGTTTAATTCAAGGAGAAGGATATTACCAGGATGGAACTATAACTGGTTCCAACATTAAGATAGATAGTTCCAATGCAGATAGTGACCACTAAGTAGATGACAAGCCTCAACCAGTAATAACCAAAGTCTCTTGACATGTTAACAAAGGAACGTTTGGTTAAGGTGAAGGACTGCATGAAGAAACTAGCCTGACTTCCTCCAGAATCCAGCACTGTTCCTTTCTGTTACTCACCAAAATGAATAATTAATAATCATCTTTGATAGGAGAAAATGGTTAGACGATGACAGAGTATTGAACATCAAAACTTACAACTTTCGACATTTCTTCAACCCTTTCGTTAGCTGAGTAACTGTACTGAGAACGACGATAATAGTCAACTAGAGTGCGTATAGCTTCAGCTGTTGTTGTTTTGTCAAGAGGATCCTCATTGGACTCAAACTGATAAGAATCAGAAAATATAAAGTTAGACGAAGGAAACAAGGTTAATATTGCGAAAAGTAGTTTACTTTGGTTTAAAGAAACTAAGAATAGGTCATTAGGTTAAAAGAAAGAACAGCAGAATGGTGCAGATTGTATAGTTTATTGATTATTTTATTGCACATTATCGGAAACAAAAGCACATGGTACGCATACTTCAGTTGTTTCCCTCCGTGAAACAGAGCAACAATAGCAAATAAAAAAACATTTACTAATTTTGTAGAACACTAAGCTAACAAAGATTTGGAATTTTGAAGTGAAACAAGATGATCAAAGGAAAGAAATTTGAATACCCGTAGCTTCATCGACCCTTTTAGAGTTGCCTTAACTTTGTCGAAATCAGAGTTGATACAACGTAGGAAATGATCTGATGGATTTCTCAAAGCAGGACAAGGAAATCCAGCTTGTGCAAAAAACTGCAAAGTGAAAACACAACCAATTTTTTTGAGACTTTCGCGGTTCTTGATCTGAGTGTTAGCAAAAATCTTAACAATAATATTGTCGATGCATATAAGTTAATACGATGGCGAGGAGAAATCTTGCCTCATATGCTTCAGAAGCCTGACCAAAGTAAACTGTTTTGCCTCCAGAAAGCAAATATAATCTGTCAAACAACTCAAATACTTCACTACTCGGCTGATGAATTGAAGCTATCACAGTTCTTCCATCTCTGGACAGTCCACGCAACGTCTGTGTAACGAAGAAAGCCGAAGCACTACAAAAGAAAAAAGAAAAACATTTAGTAATTTCATTTCAAATGTTATCCATAGATCTATTTGCTGAACAAGAAAAAAAGAGATAAGCTTGAAAATATTATTACCTGTCAAGACCGCTAGTTGGCTCATCAAGAAAAAGCAATCTAGGTCTCATAAGAATCTCAAGTGCAATACTAACTCTCCTCTTTTCACCTCCACTTATACCACGCAAGTGCCAGTTCCCAATAACTGTATCAGCACAATCTTGAAGTCCCATTTCAATAATAGTGCTTTCAATCAATGTCCGTTTCTCCGACCACGGCATCCGATCAGGTAGCCGTAGTTGAGCTGAGTACGATATTGTTTCCCGAACTGTTAAAGTTCCAATCAACGTATCGTCTTGTGTTACATATGCCTGTACATTAACAAAAAACATAAGTTTCAACACAGTAGCTTCTGCTTAAATCTTGTATCTGTATTAGTCCATTTTTAACCGTGAAACCAGTAACTAAAATTAGGTATGAGTTCGATGGTAAGTTCAGAACCCATAAACAAATAAGATATACTTACGGCGGTTCCAAAAGAAAGATTAGCTTTACGACCATTTAGTAAAATTCGTCCAGCGAGAAAAGCATTAGCAGCAAGACGACCAGATAAAGCATCAAGAAGTGTAGATTTGCCAGAACCAGAAGGACCCATCAAAGCAGTAAAAGTACCAGGTTCAGCATAACCAGTAAGTCCTTCTAAAACATTTTGTGTTTCTCCATTATTAAGAGTAACCATTACAGTCAGATCTTTCCAAGCTAAACGAGCCGAAACATCTCCAATAAACTCTGTGTTTGTTTTTTCTTTCCATAATGTTTCACTTAAAGGACTTAATCCACCTACAACAATACCATGACCTTGTGGTTTACTTGCTTCAATTTCCATCATCACATCATTTGCTGATGTTGTTGATGATGACGTGTTTCTCATCCTTATGTTTTTTTCTACTTAATTCTGTTTTGGACAAGATTTGAGTATATGAAGTAAGAGGACAGAACAGCTAAAAGATATAGAGTATGAAGTAAGAAAGAAACAACAGCTAACAGACAGCCAAGAAATTTTTGACTTAAAGTTTTGGACTTTTCTTGAATCTGAAAGCAGAAAAATTAAAAGGGAATGCTCAATGTAGCATAAGCATGGTCGGTTTTAGATACAAGAAAAAACCAAGAATGGGTTTGCATCTACCCCTACAGAATAGGTATGGACAAGCTGAGGTACTAATCTATTATTTTTGTGTGCTGAATATGGCAACAAAATGGTGAAATGAATATTGTATGTGTGAAGGGGAGAGGAAATGAAATTGTTATGAATTTGACTGAAAATGGTTCATGCAAAAAGAAAAAGGGGATATGGGAATTTTTGGTTGGCTTGAATTCTTTCACATCACACTCTCTTCACTGCTTCACATGCCCATAACAACTATCGACCATCCACTTCAATTAAGGGAAGAAGAAATTATGGATACCTTAATCATTAAGTATTTTTTTTCAAAAAAAAAATTGTGCCCCGTTAATTTGTATACTCCTCGATTATTTTATGTATATTTAGTATCTTTTACCAGTACAAGTATTAAGGAAGTATTTTTTATATCTCTACATGAGTTTGAACTTTGATCTTCAATTGTAGTTTTTTCATTTCATTGACTATTAGGTCAATGTCATGGATACGTTAATTTTTTATTTATTTTTGAGTGCGATGCCATTGGTTTATGAATTGTAGAAAAATGGAAGATATTATAATAAAAAGTTGGGTGGAATTCCAATTTTAACCCTTAATAAATTTTTGTACTCGACTCCACTCCCAAAGGATAAATAAATAGAAGAAGAAATTGACATTTTCCTATCAATCCATTTTTCTCTTAGTTTTGTGGGCTCATTAAATGGGTACTGGTAGGAGTTAGTTGGGGGGGCATTTATTCCAAACCGACCCAAATAATGACTCTTATTAGTCTTCTTTTTCTTTTTCCATCGAATATTCAAGGACTAAGTAGTTCAAACAAGGCGTATCATGCTCTAAAATACTTCTGCTACTACAGTATTCTTCAGCTGTCAGCACCGTATGATTAATGAACTTTGCACAAATTATTCTATTTAAAAAATTCATTTTAAAAGGATAAAAAGTATGGTAGCTGCACATTTTTTATAACATGTGCAGAGTATATTTGCTTCGCTTTTTTTTTCTTCATTTTTTCTTGAGTCGATGGTCTATTCAAAATAGTTTTTTACCTTCTCAAGGTAGGCATAAGGTCTGCGTATACATTATCCTCTTCAGACTCCACTTATGAAATTACACTGGATTTTTTGTTGTAGTTGTTGTTGTAGTATATTTGATTCATAATTCAATTTTTGCAGGGGACGAGATTTTAAGGTACAGATTCGATCGAACTTATTTTCATTCAAGTTTTATATTTGTCGTAAAATTTTCATTCAAGTTTTATATTTGTTTTAAAAATATTATTTAATGTATATAAATTAATAATTTAAAACTTAATAACTTAAAAGGATTAAATTTCAAACACATAAAATTTAAATATTGACTCGAAGTTTTGTGCTAGGGATGGATGAATGGCAGTCTTTAATAGTTTCTATGTGTCAACGTGTGCTTTCTGGAAGAAAGATGATAAGGGGAGGACACTAAAAGAGTAGTAAATAAACCTAACAACTTCCATTAAATTATCGATGGGCAGTAGTAGCTATGTTTTAGCTCTATTTGCTACTCTACGGAGTTAATACGCGTGACAAAATTCCAACCAAGATTTTTTTACCATTGGTAAATTTGAAGTGTCTTAATGGGATGCCCCTTTCTAGTACATCAAGATATTTTGTTTGAGTTAAGGTTTATTTACCGAGATTAATAAAACTAATTGACACAGTTAAATGACTTAAAGCTAACTACAACCCTCCAGTATGTGTTATACTAATCATATAAGGTTAATCATTTGATTTCAAATAGATAATGGACGTAAGTTTTTTTTTTTTAAAAAACATCTTTGTGGATAAAACTTAAACTTGTGTATTTACTTTTCTTAGTAGGTAGGATTACCGTTACATGCATTGGTGAGAGGTACTATATATACCCAATCAAATAATTAACATGTATACACGTTCATTATCATTAAGATAAAAGTTATTTAATTGTACGTACCATTAATACCAATATTGACATGTTGGGAACAATGAAAAAAATAACTGATAGAACCAAAAGATATTATATTATATATCAATAATTATTAATATTTTTATATAATTAATCGGTTCGGTTTTTCCGGTTTTTTATAATAGAACCAAAACCAAACCAAATATTATCGGTTTTTAAAATTTAAAACCAAAACCAATCCAAATTAAAAAAAATATCGGTTTACTTAATCGATTTGGATCAATTTTCGATTTGGATCGTTTTCCGTCAAACCGTAAACCACCCTGGCTAAAAGTAATAATACCTCTATATTTTTGCGAGGCTCAAACTTACAGATTGGTGCAAAATAGCAAGTAGTAAGTGCCATTCAATGAGTACATTTCTATTTTGGTCCCCCATATAATATTAAAAAACTTCTGTTTCATCCCTATCTATGGTCCTCAGTCTATCATGTTTATTACTTCCTCCGTCCAATTTATATGCTAATATTTGATTAGGCATAGTGTTTAAAAAAGAATAAATAATTTTAAAATTTATGATCTAAAATAAAATATAAATATTTGTATGATTATAAATCATCTCATTAAAAAAAAAATTTAAAAATAACACATGTAATATGAAACAAAGTAGTATGAAGTAGTTATGCTCGTACCAAAAACTAGGTCTAATTTCCTGTTGTTGTTGGCTTCAATGTGAGAGGAAAGACAAGAACTTTAAATAATTTCGATATGTTCTCCCAATATGCCTAGTGATTGCACTTTTTTGGCGCAATATTAGTAATTAGCCACTTTTTACCCTTACTATTACGTTAGCGACAATGTGAAAGTTATTAGATTTTAGCTATTCTATTTAAACGCAGGAATATTTTGGACAAAATACCCCCAACACATTAAATTACTTCAACAATCGCAAATGAATTTCAATTATTCTACAAGTGAAATTCCAGTATAATATGCTAGAGTCCGAAAAACTCTATACATGTGAAACTCAAAATATACGGTACAAGACTTTAGAGCTATTAAACGTAAAGTTCTAGCATACAATATTGAAATTCAAACATTTATAAGTTCAAAATTCAGTAATGGTATCTTATTTTGAACTCCATAATTGTGTCATGGAGTTCGAACTTCTACAAGTTGAAACTCCACGATATTACCCTTGAGTTCAAAAGAGATGGTATTGGTGAAAATATTCCTTTTAGATCAAATCCCAGCAACAACTACTAGAGTTCAAACCTTTATAGGTTCAAACATTGACAACGATTATTGGGGTTACCTTTATAGGTTCAAACCCTAGTAACGTTTACCGTGGTTTGAATCTTTCATATTGCTTCCGATACCTTGGTTTGAACTCAAGGAATTGTTCTTTGATTTTACATTAGCAAAGGCTCAAAAATCGAGAATTATTTTCGGAGCTTCGAACTGCAATATCGATTGCTGGAGTAGTATTTCATATTTTTGTTGGGGAGAAAAATATTGATTTAGTCAGATCGGTGGCTCTGTTGCCAATGCATTTAAAAATAGGAAAAATTTCATAAATCACTATAATTTAGCTAATTACATTCCGTAGCTACTAATTGCTTGCTATGGGATGTATGTCGCCGTATTCATTTCGGTTATATACACTATATACAATTCGGATGATTCGTTCTTATATATTTTACAATTTACATTATATTCAACTTCACAATATTGAATTCAGTTGTATTCAAACAACAAAACAAAATAAAGATATAGGGTGTATACCCCTCTAGTCAATTCGGCTGCATACTTTGTATTCAATTCAGTTATATGCATTCTTAACTATTGTCGTGCCCTCTTTTTCCTCGCGGAGTCCGGATTTCGACTTTTTTGGGACAACTCTTTTCCTTTTGGGATTGGGTAAGGGATTTGAAGAGTCGCCAACTAACGGATTAAGATGCATTAGGGCACCTAGAACAATTAACTCATATAACCAATTGCGTCACCAGAGATCGAGTAAAGGCTCGAAATTACCTTGAGGGGAAGGTGTTAGACATCCCTTGAGGCCCACAATGGTGGGTTCCAGCCGAACTTAAATTAAGCGAATTAGTCTTATGGGAAAATAAACAATTCAGACAAATAGACATTACTTTAAAACAGGAATTAAAGGGGTCCTAGATTTTTTTTAACCTATAGGATCATTTCCATGCAATACTTGATAACTTTTCTCAAGTAGGGGTGCTACACATAGCATTAGCGCACGGGTCATCTTTTCCTTTACTACCCAATTACTATCTTTCAGTTGTTACCTAAGGGTTCTAGTAGCTTCTAATGCGTACCTTATGCGTGAACTAGTCATCCCTTACCTATGGTCCCGGAGGTATTTAGGACCTCTACTTATGGTGGTTCTAGACCGACCTATATTGCTTAGAAATGAGAAAAGTTAGGCGACAAACAAAATTCAGATAGGACTATCATGTAAGGAGAAAATAAGGGCTCATATTAACCTCCACAAATAGACAACAAACGCACGCAGTTGAATCCACATGTTTTTTTAATTAGGGATCCTATAGACAGGATATCTAGATGAGCGGAAACAAAATACAGAACAGCAGCTTACTGAGGCGGGCATCTGGACCTATTAATTTTACCTATTGATTTTATTAAGCCTTGAATTTGGGCATCTTCAGGCAGTAAATATCAGCATTTTAAAATGTCGGAATCATTAATACCCTACAAATTTGCCTGAGTGATTAAGAGAATCCTATAGGCATGGTATCTACAATTATAAACCTATAGCATGGTTTCTAAGCAAGTCACTGATTTTAACTCGTAAAGGTAGGCTTTAACTCTTTAGATCCTAGAGGCATGCTTTCCAATTGTTGTATATATTTAAAATCCTATAGGCATGATCTCTAAGTGTTGACTTGATTTGAATTTCTATTAGCAGGATTCCTAAGTTTACAAACTGATCACCCTATAGACATGATATCTATTAGATTAAATCCTATAGACATGATTTCTAGGTTTGAAATTGATTCCTTTATTTCCTATAGGCATGATATCTAAATGATTTTTAGTTCCTATAGGCATGATATCTATTGATCACATGTGGGCAGAATTCTTTAAGCACATTGCCAGGAAAATTATTATTCGAACAGATATGATCCTATAGACACGGTTACTAATGCATGTAAAAATGTGCATGGATACTATAGACAGGATTATTAATGCAAAGAATCCATGAACAGGATTTATAGCATGCGAGTGAAGTACAGAACAAAACAATCAGAAAGTCCTATAGACATGATTTCTAAATAAGTAGTAACACTCACATAATCACCAATGAACCTATAGGCATGTTTTCTACCCGAGTTTCAAGCAAAGATATAGAATAACCTCCCTTCCCCCCAGCTTTTACTAGCATACCCCAGATCTATTTATTACAGAAATTATTACAACCCATAATGAATAAACTATATAACAGTACCTATTACATTATAGGAAACCTTAGCAGGCACAATATAAACCTGAGAGTCAGGTCTTCAGCACAACAGTCTTGAAACAGTAGCAGGGATCCAGAACACCTTAAGAAAGGCTTACAGTGTGTCAAAGTTCCCAAGGAGCCTCAAGGACCCCGGGCAATGCTCACACTGGATCCGCACATTCAACACAGAATTCATAAGAGATTGGAAAACCAGCTCCAATGTGTCAGAGTTCAAAGGAGTCTCAAGGACCCTAGAGAGTGCTAACACTTAGAGGTGGTAGGAACCTAGATAGCTAATAGTAGAAGTTTGAAAAATAGTATATATAAGGGGTAGGGGACAATTTTAGAAAACAATTTGATTTTTAGGAAGAAACAAGTTCAAATTACAAGACTACAAATAGAACAAAGTCCATATTTAACAGATTGGTATTAGTTCAGACATGGATGATATACTAGTAAGTAAAGCAATCACAACAAGAGCAGAGATAGTTGAATTACAGACATGATTGACCACACACATTGGCAATACCTAAACCTATTCTAAATAGGGAGCATATAACTGAATCCACTAATGTTTCACATTACTAAAAATTACTTAGTTTATTAATTATCACTAGGTGGGACCTTATAGGCGTGTATTAAACATAAACATGCTGAAGTTTGAAATAACTAACCAACAAACACATAGCACAAGGTTGTAGGAACTAAAACATACTAGTCTAGAATAAAGTAAACAAAAATCATGGGCCAGGCATGCTAAGGTAAACTAACCACACAAGCACATAGAACAAAGTAGGTTAACAAAAATTAAGGCATACTAGTTAGGAAGAAAGCAAACAGAAAACATATGGTAAACAGAAGCACATCGAGGTTTGAAGTAAACTAATCATATAATCACATGGAACAGAACAAGATAACAAGAACTAAAGCATAACAGTTGAGAAAGAGATGGTCAGGAATCGTGTATCAAACAGAAGCATGTTGAGGTCTATGATAAAACTGACTACATAAGCATAGAGAATAGAACAAGATAACAGGAATTAAGGCATACCAGTTAGGGAGAAAGTAAACTCAAAGGTGAAGGCAATTGGAATCCAAGAATCTAGCCTTGACTTTCAGCCGACTAGACAATGCAGCAAATCAGAGTGATAGAAAGAACTCAAGTTGTGTGAGTGTAAATGTGTAAGTGTAGGTTTGTAGGTGTGAGCTTGTGTGTCTGAGTGTGTGTTTGAAAATCAGAACAATGAAGGGTTTTATAGCATACAATAGAGTAAAACCAAATAAGGTAGGAGAATCAATGGTACATAAATAAGTCAAAGAAATCAGTTAATCAATCAATTAGGGTTAAACGCAAATCACTTAATAAGACAAAATTACGGAATTATTACACAGACAAAGGAGAATCTTATACGAAATCAATTAGCAGACAAGATTGAAGTTTAATAAGATAAGTAATAAGTCCAGATATCCCTCAAAGGTCGGTCATAACAATCAAGGCCCAGAAATCAGGCCAGTATAATTAAGGAAAGTAGTACGAATCATCTATATAAGGAAAGAATGGGTAAACGAAGTTGTAATTTCAAACCTTAATTAGGCAAATAAATTAAATACTCAGTTTAATTGACAGCCAAAGTAAACGGGCGAACATTATAGCAAGCAGTAGAATAATTAGAAATCTTAGGGCATAAAGACATAGGGATGAAAATCAGTCGAAAGGTAAAGGAAGAAAACCGTAGTTAGACACTTAAACGTTTTAAAACATTTTTGTAGAAACTTCTTTAAAAAAATTGAAACCCTAGTTTTTAGGTAATAAACAAAAATCGGTTAACAGTAATAGGGAAAACAACAGAATCTTAAAGGAAAAGTAACAAACAAACTCAAACTGCTTTGGGTCTAAAGAGATCTGAACGGATTTAGCCAGAAATGGCTAGGTTATAAAAAATAAACAGATGTGAGAAATATCTGGTTTGAACCACAGATTTGAAGCCATAAACACGAAGATATTAGTACTCACAGACATAGGAATGAATATAGACGGATTCATTGAGAATATGAGGGATTTGAACCAAATCCGGTTCGAATCTCCAATACGAAAATCATAACACCAGTAGAGATAGGAGGCCAGATAAGACCTGGAATCGAAAAAAAAACCATGGATCGAAGGGATTTTGGTGATGGTAGACTAGGGCTAGGAGGAGGGTGGGAGAGAATAGAGGAGGAAGGATTTCAGTGACGGCGGATCTAAAAAAATGAATAGGGTTTGGGGGTTGTTTGGTTAATTAAAATGGAAGGTAAATCCTGGACCGTTGATCTTTTGAGATCGGTGGCCAGGATTGAACCTGGGTTGGGGCGGGTATGGATTAGGGTTATAGGGTTATGGGTTAATTTAATTAGGCTGGGGTGGAAATCGGGCTAAGGTCCGAAAATCAAATTAAAAGAGGCTATATGTTAAATACTCAATTAATTTGATAAAATAATTTATAAAAGTAGATAATAAATGATAAAAATATCATTTTTATATTAAAATAATTTAAAATAATTATTTAATATTATAAAAATATAAAAAGTCATTTTCCGTATAAATAATATAATTATACATATATGGTCTATTATTGCAAAGTTATTGCAATTATAGCCTAAAGATACAAATATAATTATGCATAAAATTATTAAAGCTTAATATAAATATAAATAATAAAAATCAAGTAATAAATCAATATAAAATTATTTGTGATGCAATTAGTAATAATTTAGATAATAAAATGTTGGAATAAATTAATTAAAATCCTTTTAAATATTATAGAAAATTATGAAAAAATATTGGTTGATGTTCATGAACTATTTTGAAAGTATATGTATTTAAAAAATATATGAGGGAAAAATTGGGTATCAACAACTATTTTACATTATATTCAATTTCACTGTATTTAAACAACAAAAAAAATCATAAAAACAATGATATTCGGTTGTATTCAATTCAGTGTATTCATTCGTAATTACTTTTATATTGCATTTAATTTGGCCGCATCTAAATAATAAAATTTAAAAATACAGGATTTATCACAAAAATAACCTTCGAAATACATAAATACAAGCAAAAATACAAAAAAAAAAAACTATACTTGCATTGAAAAATACCGAATACAGTACTCAAATTTGAGTGTATTTGTATCATTGCATGTGATTTAATAGTAAAGAAGAAAAGAAAGTTCGTCGGAGATGACGTCTTTCGGCCAAGCAAAACACTGTATATATTATATTAAAACTAAAAAATGAAGACGAAAAAAATTCCGGCTAGATCTGAGGATACACTATCACATTGTATCTACCAAATTCTGGTCAGAATGTGTATTTCATTGTATTTAATTTGGCGACAAGAAATAAAATATACTCAAATTTAAGAAAATACACGGATTTGAGGAATCCGGTCCGTTGGCCATGGATTCCAATAAGAGATAAGGTCGATGGTGGAGGTAATGACGAGGCCGATCTGGATTGAGAAATTTTAGGTACTAAATTGAGGAATTTTCATAGGGGGTGAGAGAAGAGAGAATACAAAGGAAAGAGAAAAATAAAAAAGAGGTCGGTAGATAGAGAGTTTAAGGGAGATGGAGGAGGCGACTAGACTATAGTACCAAGATGTAAGTAGGAAGAGAGGAAATAGTTACTTTAGGGTTATAAATCCCTTAGAGAGGGTATTTGCTATAAAATTCAATATGTAGCTATGTATTATAATTAATTTTAAGTATATTTATTTATGATAAATATAATGTATAATTTTGTTATACCATGTAAAATTTCTTTAAAAATAGACCAAACTCTAATAGCATGGCCTAAAAGTAGCTACGCCGACTAAGAGAGTAGTAAATAAACCTAACAACTTTCATTGAATTATCGATGGGCAGTAGCTATGTTTTAGCTAGATTTGCTACTCTATAGTGGAGTAATTTGAACATAGAAGGTTTATTCAGTGGAGTTAATTTGAACATGACAAAATTCGACCGAGTTTGGTTTTACAACTAGCGAATTTGAAGTACTAATGGGACGCCTCTTTCCAGTACATCAAGATATATATATTTTGAGTTAAGTTTTATTTATCGAGAGTAATAAAAATAATTGATACAATTAGATGACTTAAAGCTAACTACCAACCTTCAAGTATGTGTTATACTAATCATATAAGGTTAATCATTTGAAAAATAAATAATGGACAGCATGTAAGAGTTGGGATACTTTTTTTTTTTTTTTGGCATCTTTGTGGATAAGACTTAGGGTGTGTTTGATATAATGGAAAATGTTTTCTTGGAAAATAAGCAGTAATTTTATTCATTTTTCAGTGTTTGGTACGCAAATTAAGGAAAATGACTTCTGAAGAGTATTCATAAATAATTTAGATATAATAAATATGAAGCCATAAACTTTCAAACCAACAACCTCCCAGACCCATAAATTTCATAAGCTTTCGAACTACTAAGCATTTAATACCACGGAATTTCGAACCCATAAACTTTATAATTTCTAAACCCGTAAACTTCCAAACACATAAACCTCTGAACTCATAATTTTGGAACTTGTAAAATTTTGAGCCTTTAAACCGATAAATAATAAAATTAAAACTGAAAAATATATTTTAATTTTTTTTTTCGGGGGGTGAGGGTGGGGGTGGGGCAGGAAGCAGAGCTTTGGGAGGGGGGCAGTAAATCGAAAAAAATAGAAATTTAAATGTGCGGGTGGGAGGTTTTGGGGTGGGTGGTGGGTGGTGCAGAAAAACGAAAAAATGAAAATTTGAAATTGCAAAAAAAAAAAAAAAATAAGGCAAAAAAAATATTTTTTTTTGCGGGAGGAGGGGGTGGAGGGGTAGTAGAGTGGGTGGTAACGGAAAAACTGAAATTCGAAGAAAAAAAATCTTTTTTGGAGAGAGGGTGGGTGAGTTGGTGAGGGTGGGGAAGGTTGAGAAGGAGTTTTGGAAAATATTTTTCGTTCTCTTGATAAGGAAAATATTTTCCTCCGATTGGAGGAAAATGAGTTCATAAGGAAAACGTTTTCCAAAACATTTAAGCCAACCAAACATGGAAAAATTGAAAAATATTTTCCTTCATACCAAACACACCCTTAAATTTGTGTATTTAGTTATTTAGTTGTAAGTGACTGAAGTGGGATAACAAGCATGGGTGAGTCAAGTTCCAATTTTAACTCAGACAAAGAAACATTTAGCAATTTCTTATTGTGTAGAATTATATTTGGTAATTTCTTTCTTTTCTACTTCTCTCAGTGTATAGAATTACATTTACATCTACCGGTGAGATAGCACCACGGGTGTCAAATAGGCGGCAAAAATGAGTTGAGTCAATAATTGGGCGGGTTATTAAGTTATTTGGGCTAAAATGGGCTAAAATTCGGGTCATAATTCAACCCGCCAAACTCTTATTAAGCTTTAATTAATATGTGTTATTTTCTTATAAATTGTATAATTACTAAATAAAACTTTTTCCTTTTCTTATGGTCATATATAACATATCAAAAAAAAAAATTATTTATAAGATATTTTGGTAAAGTTACTCATGGATCAATTTGGGCAAAAAATTAGCCCAACTTTAAATGGGTTGAGATGTGTTAGGTCGAGATGGACTAAGTTCAATAAATAGGCAGGTCAATAACCAGTCCAACCTTGGGGGAAGTGCACAGTTAGCCACTAATTAGAGATGTCTTTATACTTTAACCACTGTTTAAAATGTATTTACTCTTTATCCAGTGCTTAATAAATTTTTACCCACCCGGACGAAAATACCCCAGTGTCTACCCCCAGTGCTAGACATGGTGATGTGTAAATATTCAGGACATGGTGTCCTTAACTTCATGAGTGTTGTATAAATAATAAGGACATGATGTCCTTAACTTCATGAGTGATGTGCAAATATTAAGGATAAAATGTCTTGTATTTGCACCTTTTGTTGTTAAACTTTAGGATATTTTGTCCTTAACTTCATATGTACAGTGTAAATGTTAAGGACATGGTGTCCTTAAATTTATGTGTGCAGTGTAAATGTTAAGGACATAATGTCCTTAACTTGTATTTGCATCTTTTGTTGTTAAACTTTAGGACATTGTGTCCTTAACTTCATATGTGCAGTGTAAATGTTAAGGACATAGTCTCCTTAAATCCATGTGTGTAGCGTAAATGTTAAGGACATAATGTCCTTAACTTTATTAGCGTTGTGTAGATATTAAGGACATGGTGTCCTTAACTTCATGAGGGTTGTATAAATATTAAGGACAAAGTGTCCTGTATTTACACCTTCTGTTGTTAAACTTTAGGACATGATGTCCTTATCTTCATGAGTGTTGTGTAACTATTAAGGACAAAATGTCCTTAATATTTACATAACACTCATGAAGAAAGGCTAGAAACGTTTTTTCATATTAATTTTAATAGAGTATTGACTATTTTTGCTCAACATTAAAAATATTGAATAAAAACTAAATACCACATTAAAAAATAGCTATCCCACACCATTTCTACCCCAACCTTGAACGGGTTGGGCGGGTCATTTGGGCTTGGGTCAAATTTAACATTCCTAGATAGCACATACCCAATAAAAAAGTTAAAGCGGAATACTATCGTTAATAACAAAATTGTTTAATTATTTTCTATTATATCGATCTTATAATATTTTGCAGTGGGTACATGCTGGCATCTTATGAACTGAGAATGGCAACTATAATCTTTAATATGGTGTAATTTTAATAAAAGATATTTAATTATTTTGCTATTACATCACTCTCATACTAATAATTTGCCGCGGGTACAATAGTACATGCTGGCATCTTATGAACCCATAATGGAAGAACATAGCGCAGACGGAGAGTAAAATTCAGAAATAGCCAAATTTTTATCGCTGGTTTTTGAAAATAAGCCACAAATTCAAAAGTAATCAAAATTTATATATTAATTATATACACTCATTGAAAATAAGTCACAAATTCAAAAGTAATCAAAATTTATACATTAATTATATACAATCATACATATATTATACATGAATATATATATAATACATCGCTGACTATTTTTACTTTATGAGATTAGATAGATTCTATTTAATATAGATCTTTATTTTTTAATTACCGATTCAAAAATTGGCCCATCCATAGTCCATCCTATTTTTACGGAGATTGAGCCATGCTCATGTAAAACATGTATATACAGTCCTTGGGAGAAATTCAAAAATAGCCAGATTTACAAGTGGTCATTCAAAAATAGCCACGGTTTCAAAAATAATCGAAATTTAGCCACTTTTCATATAAAGATAAATCTGAACAAAAATACTGTTCAAAATCCAATTGGAACACCGGTACTCCAATCTCCGGTATATTATACTGGAACTTTCTGCGTGTTGGAGTTCCAACATAATATGCTGGAAGTTCATACACAGGTGCACCGATCTCCAGTATATTATGCTGGAACTTTCCGTGTTACAGCAAAATAGTGGCTATTTTTCAATAACTTTGCAAATGCTGGCTATTTTTGAATGATCAATCCGAAAACTTGCTCATGTAAAACGTGTATACACATAGTCCTTGCCAACAAGTTAGCAAATACATTTGGGCTTTTTCATTAGGCTGGGCCAAGGCCATTGTCAGATATTGTATTTGGGCCACACTCAGTAAGAGTAGTAGTACCAGTTCAACGAGTACATTCCCCTTTTGGTCCCCCATATGATATTTAATAAAATTCACATTTTATCCCTATCTATGGTCCTCAGTCTATTGTAGTGGAGTAATAAAAGTGAGCTTGGTTATGCCCATACCAAAAACTTGTTGTAATTTTCCTGCTGTTGTAGACTTCATTTTGTGAGGAAAACAAGAACTTTAAATAATTTTGATATATTCTCCCAATAGGCCTAGTGATTGCCGCTTTTTTTGGTAGAAAAGATAATTATGCTATTAGAAACTATTAGCACATATTTTGACTCGCTTAGTATATACAATCCTAGCATAAGTCAAAGATATCGAGAGAGAAGACATTCAAGGTATGGGTACCAGCAATGACTACATAAAACAACTCCCAAATTTTGCATATTTTCATGTACATACTAGGCAACAAGGTTTGAATGTTTCTATTTATTTTTATAGATACATCTCTTATTGTTATTTTTGTATAAATCTTGGACATTTGGGAGTTTTGGCTTTTGAATTGCTTTACCCATACGATTTAATGGCGCTAATTTTGGATAGTTTAGAAATAAAGAATTCGGACGAAAGCTTGTTTTCCTTCTCTTTCGACTTTTTCTTAACTATTTATTTGATATTTTTTCATAATAATTTTCTCAAGTATTTAACTTTCGTTCGTTTTAAGGATCAAATTTATACTTTTAAACTAATTATAAATCTATCAACATTTTTCTAACTATTTATATTATGTTTATTCAGAATAATCTTCTCATGTATTATTGTTATTTACCTGTAAAACAGTACAATTTAAATTTATACGTGGTTTATAGACAAACAAATCGATTTAATCCCCAAATGATAAATGAATTAAATAAAAATACAAGACTTAGTATTGAAATCGAGATAAGGCAGCCGATAGCTTGTTTCCTAGAGCATAGCTTCAGAAGGCAGTAATATAAATCCCAATAAGAAAGAAATAAGTATTATTGAGCTCTTGAATAGTATAGAGTATAAGTTTGTCAAAAAATTCTCTCATTTACGATGGTTGTTGAAGTCACTATTTATAGTTGTACCTAGAGAATAAGGTCCTAGGATCAAGCCCCTCTTAAATGATAATTATGAAGTCCATTGACGAATGTGTAACGACAGGCTATGAATGTCAAAATTCTCTATAACGGACTGTGTATTTAATACTGTAGAATATTCTTCATTGAATGCTATCGGGTGGTAGGCATTCGTTTGTCTTCATTAGCAATATTCTCTTCGGGGGTTTCCAGTGCCAACCAAAGCTACTGCCCCCGGTTTTGGTTTTCACCTGTCTCGCTTTCCGTCTGTCTTCGGTTCCAAATGTCACTCTATTATACGAGTATTTAATATGAACTACTTTTACCCTATACAGATAGTCCCCCTGCTTTCTGGTGGTACATCTTTGTGTTACCGGGGAAGTTGGTGAAGATACCTTTTTGGCAAGAAGTTTTATGATCTCCTCTAAAAAGTTTATGACGCTTGATTAAACGCACGTCTCTCCGCATTTAATGCCCTGAACACGCATAACTCTGCAATTTAGCAATACTTTTGCCGGTTCTCAAGGTAATCATGGCCACGATTTTAGCCGTCCATTCCTTTACTTATACGTCTCATCCTTCTTCTTTTACACTTCACAAATTTTCCGAACTCTCTCAATTTCTCTTACTCAACTCTTTCTTGCTCCCCCCTCTTCTTTAACCTTATTCTTCAAAGGATTCTTACTTTTTTCTGCTAACCATAGCCTCCTCCTCTAGAACTCATGTTCTTCAAAAATCAAAGAAAGTACCAATGCTGCTCCTCCCACGGCGAGCACCATCATTCCTAGAAGGCTCAGTACAACCAAGGATTTTGAAGAGAAGTTTCCTTCTGCCAACTTTCGTACATGGGTTGTTGGTGTATACCCTTCTTCCTTTCGTCCTTCTAGCATTCCTAATGTGAAGGAAGATTGTGGTTGCCAAGACCTAGACAATATCGCTCCTGACCTAGCGGAGAGAGTAACCTTCCCTAAGAAGGGTTTTATGTATGTTTATATGTATCCCTTTACTTTGGACCCATTCTCATTGAGTGGGGGACTTGACCCCGTAATCTTGGAGTTCTTCTTCTAGTATCAAGTCTGTTTGGCACAGGTGAGCCCTTCTATGTGGCGGACGGTAGCATGTCTGCGACAACTATGCCAGGAGACATGGGAAGAGATCTCCTTGGATCGAATGATCGAATGCGGTGTCTTCGAGGCCTTGAAAACCTGATTTAGAGTCACCTTGATTTGCATACGCAGTCCAGGCACGTAGCCGGAAAGCTTAAATATGAAATTTTGTGTAAAATGATAAGTTTTGACTGTAAAATGAATAAATTTGACTTCGGTCAATATTTTGGGTAAACAAACTCGGATCCGCGATTTGACGGTCCCGGAGGGTCCGTAAGAAAATGTGGGACTTGGGCGTATGCCCGGAATCGAATTCCGAGGTCCCAAGATCGAGAAATGAATTTTTAAAAGAAATTATTTTCTGAAACTGTTTAAGGAAAATTGAAATGAAATTTGCTTAGAACATAATGGTATCGGGCCCGTATTTTGGTTTCGGCGCCCGGTACAGGTCTTATATATGGTTTAAGTCATTTATGTAAAGTTTGGTTGAAAACGGACGTTGTTTGACGTGATTCAGACCTAAATTGCTAAATTTGATACTTGATGATGTTTGAGAAAAAAAAGTTTTGATTTTGAGGTGTGATTCATTGTTATTGAGGTTATTTTGGCGATTTGAACGCACGAATGAGTTTGTATGATGTTGTTGAGTTAGTACGTGTGTTTGGTTAGGAGCCCCGAGGGCTCGAGTGTGTTTCGAATGTGTTTCGGGAAGTTTTGAACTTAGGAAAAAGTTGCAGGTCTCTGAAGCCAGGCCTCGCGGTCCGCGATGGAAGCTTC
Source organism: Nicotiana tabacum (assembly GCF_000715075.1). Taxonomy (NCBI): domain Eukaryota; kingdom Viridiplantae; phylum Streptophyta; class Magnoliopsida; order Solanales; family Solanaceae; genus Nicotiana; species Nicotiana tabacum. The sequence goes on along the minus strand of NC_134085.1, from coordinate 163,475,442 downwards.
ACGACCGTGGTGAGGACTCCGCGATCGCGGTGGGATTGGTGTGGTCCGCGGTGAGCAAAACCAAGCCTTCGCGGTTGCGCTCGATTTCTTGCGGTCCGCAGTGGAGCTTCGCGGCCGCAATCCTTTTTATGCAGTCCGTGGTGGAGCTCCGCGGTCGCAGCCTTTTTGTGCGGTCCGCGGTGAGGGCCTGAGAGGAGTATATTTAAATGGACCTTTCAGTTATTTTCCATTCTTCAAAACCCTAAAACATAGGAGGTGATTTTTCAAACAACCTTTCTTCTCCAAATCATTTGTAAGTCATTTTTAACTAGTTTTCTTCAATCATTAACATCTTTAAACATGATTTCAATTTCAAATCAATGATTTTCATGAGGGAAATTGGGTGTTTTGGGTAGAACCTAGGTTTTTCAAAAATTAGGGATTTGGACCTCGACTTGAGGTCCGATTTCAAAACAAATCATGTATATTAGGTTCGTAGGGGAATGAGTAATTGGGTTTTGGTTCGAACCTCGGGTTTTGAACATGTGGGTCTGGGGGCGATTTTTGACTTTTTGGGTAAAACTTTGGAAAACTCATTTTTCATGCATTGGGTTTGATTCATTTAGCATTTATTGATGTAATTAAGTAATTTGTATCTAGATATGAGCGAATTGGCGGTGGCATCAAGGGGTAAAGCTATAATTGAAGTTTGAGTTGTGTTCGAGGCATCGAGATAAGTGTTTGATCTAACCTTAGCTTGAGGGATTAGGAGTTGTGTCCTATTTGCTATTTGTTTCTTGTTGAGTACGACGTATAGGCATGGTGACGAATATATATGCGTTGGTGTCAAGCATGACCGTGAGTCTTATCTTGTGATTTTCATGATCTCGTTATATGATTCATGCCTTGGTGAAGATTTCTATTTGTTGTGTAAAGTTGTGGAAAGAGTTGTGACCTATGAACATTGAGGAGCGTTGGCTCCAGTTGTAGAACGAATTGTGAAAGTATAAGTGATAATCGTAACTCTAGAGCATTGGCTCGAGTTGTGAAGTGAATTGTGAAGTAAAAGTGAGAAAGAGAAGAGATCATTGTGTTGCTCCCTTTCCGGGCTATTATTGAGTTGAGATTCCCTTGCATTGTGTTCTTAATTGATATCACTGTCGATTAGGTTGATGATTCTTCGTGCTAGGTGTTGCAACAAGTTTGGTTATAGCTGGGTAGTTAGGTGTTGTAACAAGTTTAGTTATAGCTAAAATAGTTAGATGTTGAAACTAGTTGAGTTATAGTTGAGATAGCTAGATGTTGAAACAAGTTTGGTTATGACTGTTTCTCCCTTACCAGGACATATATACTTGTACTGTTGAGTTCCCTTGCTGGGATAGTGTAGTCTATTGTTGATCCCTTGCCGGGACAGTTAACTATGATTATTGATGACAGTATATTTGGAATGCGTTGCGCGCCACAACATTATTAGATATTATATTGGATCGGGTTGCACACCGCAACAGTTATATATGTAGATCGGGTTGCATGCCGCAATAGATATATATGTGGATCGGGTTGCACGCCGCAACAGATGTTATATTGGATCGGGTTGCATGCCGCAACATATATTATATTGGGTCGGGTTGCACGCCGCAACAAATATTATATTGGATCGGGTTGCACGCCGCAACAACAATATATATGGATCGGGTGCACGCCGCAACAATGTTAAATGATAAGGGATCGGGTTGCATGCCGCAACAGTATTGTCATTGTATTGATTGTAGACATCGAGTGTTCTTTCATACTTTATTAAGTTTCTGATAGAATTGATATGTTTCCCCGAAGCATTTCCCCCTCCCCTTTAAACTGTTATTACTTGTTTATATTTTCGCTGTATATTATATAACTGCACAGGTTTATCTGGAGTCTGGTCCTAGCCTTGTCACTACCTCGCCGGGGTTAGGCCAGACACTTACCATCACATGAGGTCGGTTGTGCTGATACTACATTCTGCACTCTATGCAGATACCAGAGCGGCACTTGATCAGTAGCAGTAGGGGAGCCAGCCTTCAGTCCACCGAGACACCAAAGTAGCCTTGCAGGCGTCCGCAAGCCCGACGTCTCCTCTATCTTATTTACATTCTGTTATCTCAAGTATTTGAGACAAACAATGTTATATTTTTTTCAAACGGTTGTATTTAGTACTCTTAGTAGTCCTGGATGTTGTGACACCATGTTCTGGGTAGAGGCATGTATTGACTTTCGAAACATTCTGGTTTTATATTTATTTAAGATTTCCGTTAAATTTCATATTCTGCTGTTATTCAACTGTTTAGTTCCTTGTTAATCTAATTGGTAAAAAGTTTTAAAATAAAGGAATTAATGATTTCTAAGTTGATGGCTTGCCTAGCTTCTACGAGTAGGCGCCATCACGACTCCCGAGGATGGAAAATCTGGGTCGTGATAGGTTGATATCAGAGCTCTAGGTTATATAGGTCTCCCAATTCACGAACAAGCTCAGTAGAGTCTGAGGGATCGGTACAGAGACGTTTGTATTTATCCCCCAAAGTCTATAGAGTTAGGAAAAACTTCACATTTATTCTTTCCTATCATGCGGTTTTGTTTCTCAATGCTAATTGAATTTCTACTCTGTTCTTTCGTAGATGGCGAGAGCACACACTTACTTATCTACCGCTCAGTATCCCGAGCCCCCATCAGTAGCTCCCACAAGGGGTAGAGTACGAGGCCGTGCCAGAGGCCGAGGTAGGGGTAGAGCTCAGCCCCGAGCAGCAGCCCTAGTAGCGGAGCCTCAGGTTGACTTTGATGATGAGGTTCTGGTTCCAGCGGTTCCAGTGGGCCCAGCTCAGGTCCTAGAGGGATTTATTGCTACCCCAGTTCTTTAGGATACTCTGGTCCGATTAGTGGGCCTCATGGAGAGTGTCACCCGAGCAGGCTTGCTTCTTGTAGCACTAACCGTTTTTCAGGCTGGAGGAGGAGCCCAGACTCCTGCTACTCGCACTCTGGAGCAGGTAGCTCCTCAGATTCAGACTCCAGCGGTTCAGACAGTTGGAGCAGTACAGTCGGGTGTGGTAGCTCATCCTGGTGATGGAGCGGCTATGTCTGCCGATGCTTTGTGGAGGCTGGATAGGTTCACCAAGCTCTTCACTTCCACTTTCAGCGGTGCATCTAGTGAGGATCCCCAGGATTATCTAGACAACTGCCATGAGGTTCTTAGGAACATGGGTATTGTTGAGACCAATGGGGTTGATTTTGCTACATTTCGCTTTTCTGGATCCGCCAAGACTTGGTGGAGGGATTATTGCTTAGTGAGACCAGCCGTATCGCCAGCTTTGACTTGGGAGCAGTTTACAGTATTATTCCTGGAGAAGTTTCTCCCCGTTACTCAGAGAGAGGCCTATCGAAGGCAGTTTGAGCATCTCCAGCAGGGTTCCATGATGGTTACCCAGTATGAGAATAGGTTCATCGACTTAGCTCGCCATGCTCTTGTCATACTTCCTACCGAGAGAGAGATGGGGTGAGTTATTCAGCTGATTCTCCTTCAGATGGCTAGGGAGGCTGGGAGTGAGATCACTTTTCAGGAGGCGGCCAATGTGTCCCGTAGAGTGGAGATGGTCCTGTCACAGGGAGGTGGTCATGGGTCGGATAAGAGGCCCCGTCATTCAGGTATATTTAGTGGTGCCTCGTCTGGAGGCAAAGATTCACATGGTAGAGGCCATCCTCATAAGCCCTTTCAGTTAGTTTTTAGGTCTCTTACGGTGCTTCAGGTAGCCGTGGTTCACAGATACAGTATTCCGATTAGCAGTCCTACAGTGCACCACTAGCTCCTATCAGTGCACCACTGCTCCAAAGTTTTCGGGGTGGTCATTCGGGTCGCCAGGGTCAGTCTCAGTTTCCTCAGCCACAATACTCAGGTGGATGTTTTGAGTGTGGTGAGTATGGTCATATCAGGAGGACTTGTCCGAGGTTGGCGGGTACTTAGTTGCACCAACAGGGTTCCCGTGCTATGGTCCAGACACCAGGTGTTCCACAAACCGCCCAGCCATCTAGGGGTGGGGGTAGAGGTGCTAAAGGTGGAGGTAGAGGTACTAGAGGTGAAGCTCAGACCGCCAGAGGTGGGGGCCAGCCAGCTGCAGGTCGTCCCAGAGATGTAGTTTAGGGTAGTGGGCCCCAGCTCCTATGTTATGCCCTTCCGGCTAGGCCCGAGGCTGAGGCTTCAGATGCAGTCATTATAGGTACTATTCTGGTTTGTGATAGAGATGCTTCAGTGTTATTTGATCCAGGGTCTACCTACTCGTATGTGTCATCTTATTTTGCACCGTATCTGGTTATGCTTAGTGATTCATTGAGTGTTCCCGTTTATGTGTCCACACCGGTGGGTGATTCTATTGTAGTTGATCGAGTCCATCGTTCTTGTATTGTGGTGATTGGGGGTCTTGAGACTCGTGTGGATTTGTTGCGTTTAGACATGGTCAATTTCGATGTTATATTGGGGATGGACTGGTTATCACCTTACCACACTATCATGGACTGTCATTCCAAGACTGTGACTTTAGCTTTACTGGGTATGGCTCGTTTAGAGTGGAGAGGGACTCCGGGTCATTCTACCCGTAGTGTTATCTCTTATGTGAAGGCTTGGCGTATGGTCGACAAGGGGTGTTTGGCCTATTTGGTATATGTTCGTGATTCTAGTGCCGAGGTTCCCTCTATTGATTCTGTGCCCGTTGTTCGACAGTTTCCTAATGTTTTCCCCTTAGACTTGCCGGGTATGCCACCCGACAGGGATATTAATTTTTGCATTTATTTGGCTCCGGACATTCAGCCCATTTCTATCCCGCCGTATCGTATGGCCCCGTCTGAGTTGAAAGAGTTGAAGGAGTAGTTGCAAGACTTGCTTGAGAAGGGTTTCATTAGGCCGAGTGTCTCGCCTTGGGGTGCACCAGTTTTGTTTGTTAAGAAGAAGGACGGATCGATGAGAATGTGTATTGATTACCGACAGTTGAACAAGGTTACAATCAAGAATAAGTATCCATTGCCGAGGATTGATGATTTGTTTGATCAGCTTTAGGGTGCCAGGGTATTTTCGAATATTGACTTGAGATCTGGCTACCATCAATTGAGGATTAGGTCATCCGATGTCCCTAAGACAGCTTTCCGCACTCGGTACGGGCATTATGAGTTCTTGGTTATGTCATTCGGGCTGACAAATGCCCCCGCAACTTTTATGGATTTGATGAACCGAGTGTTCAGGCCTTATTTCTATTTGTTCATGATAGTCTTTATTGATGATATTTTGATATATTCCCGCAGACGGGAGGAGCACGAGCAACATCTTAGAGTGGTTCTTCAGACCTTGAGGGATAGTCAGTTATATGCTAAATTCTCGAAGTGTGAGTTCTGGTTGAGTTCAGTTGCATTCCTGGGTCATGTTGTGTCCATAGAAGGTATTCAGGTTGATCCGAAGAAAATTGAGGCAGTCAAGAACTGGTCTAGACCAGCATCAACTACAGAGATTCGGAGTTTCTTGGGAGCAGGCTACTATCGTCGGTTCGTGGAAGGGTTTTCATGTATCGCAACCCCGATGACCCGGTTGACCTACAAGGGTGCCTAGTTCAGATGGTCAGACGAGTGTGAGGCGAGCTTTTAGAAGCTCAAGACAGCTCTGACTATGACACCGATGTTGGTTTTGCCTACGGGTTCAGGGCCTTATATAGTTTATTGTGATGCATCTCGTATTGGGATTGGTGCAGTGTTGATGCAGGAAAGCAAGGTCATTGCCTATGCTTCACGGCAGTTGAATATTCATGAGAAGAACTATCCAGTTCATGATTTAGAGTTGGCAGCCATAGTTCACGCATTGAAGATTTGGAGGCATTATCTGTATGGCGTGGCATGTGAGGTGTTCACGAATCACAAGAGTCTTCAGTATTTGTTCAAGCAAAAGGAGTTGAATTTGAGGCAGAAGAGGTGGTTGGAGTTGTTGAAGGATTATGATATCACTATCTTATATCACCCGGGAAAGGACAATGTGGTGGCCGATGCCTTGAGTAGGAAGTCATCCAGTATGGGCAGCCTTGCTTATATTCCGGTCGGTGAGAGGCCGCTTGCTTTGGATGTTTAGGCCTTGGCCAATCAGTTCGTGAGGTTGGATATTTCTGAGCCTAGTCAGGTATTAGCTTGCACGGTCACTCGTTATTCTTTATTGGAGCGTATCCATGATTGGCAGTATGATGATCCCCATTTGTGTGTCCGTAGAGACACTGTGTAGCGCGGAGGTGCCAAGCAGGTTACCGTAGATGATGATGGAGTTTTGATATTGCAGGGTCGAGTTTGTGTGCCTAATGTGGATGGGCTTCGAGAGTTGATTTTAGAAGAGGCCCATAGCTCCCGGTACTCTATTCATCCGGGCACCGTGAAGATGTATCAAGATTTGCGGCAACATTAATGGTGGCGGGGAATGAAGAAGGATATCATTGCATTTGTAGCTCGGTGTTTGAATTGTCAGCAGGTTAAGTACGAGCATCAGAGGCCTGGTGGTTTATTTCAAAGGATAGAGCTTCCCGAGTGGAAGTGGGAGCGGATCACTATGTATTTCATTGTTGGACTCCCGTAGACTCGGAGGAAGTTCGATGCAGTGTGGGTCATTGTTGATAGGCTGACCAAGTCAGTGCATTTCATTCCTGTAGAAGTCTCGTATTCATCCGAGAGGTTAGCTGAGATTTATATTTGGGAGATTGTTCGCCTTCATGGTGTGCCTGCATCTATCATTTCGGACCGAGGTACGCAGTTTACTTCACATTTTTGGAGAGCCGTTCAGCGAGAGTTAGGCACCCAGGTTGAGTTGAGTACATCATTTCATCCTCAGACAGACGGGCAGTCCGAACGGACTATTCAGATTTTGGAGGATATGTTCCGAGCTTGTGTCATTGACTTTGGAGGCTCGTGGGATCAGTTCTTTCCTTTGGCAGAGTTTGCCTACAACAACAACTACTAGTCGAGTATCCAGATGGCTCCTTATGAGGCTTTATATGGTAGGCGGTGTCGATCTCCGGTTGGGTGGTTTGAGCTGGGAGAGGCTCGATTGTTGGGGTATAGTCTGGTTTAGGAGGCTTTAGATAAGGTCAGGATTATTCAAGATAGGCTTCGTACAGCTTAGTCCAGGCAAAAGAGTTATGCAGACCGCAAGGTTCGAGATGTGGCTTTTATGGTTGGAGAGCGGGTATTGCTCCGAGTGTCGCCTATAAAGGGCGTGATGAGATTTGGGAAGAAGGGCAAGCTTAGCCCTAGGTTCATCGATCCATTTGAGATACTTGATCGAGTGGGAGAGGTGGCTTATAGACTTGCGTTGCCGCCGAGCTTATCAGCCGTGCATCTAGTGTTTCATGTGTCCATGCTCCGGAAATATCACGGCGGTCCATCCCACGTGTTAAATTTCAGCACTGTCTAGTTGGACAAGGACTTGTCTTATGAGGAGGAGCTGATAGCTATTCTAGATCGGCAGGTTCGTCAATTGAGGTTGAAGAGTTTTCCTTCTGTTCGTGTTCAGTGGAGAGGTCAGTCTTCTGAGGCATTGACCTGGGAGTCCGAGTCTGATATGCGAAGCCGTTATCCCCATCTTTTCTCCGACTCAGGTACTTCCTTCTTCTGTCCGTTCGAGGATGAACGGTTGTTTTAGAGGTGGAGAATGTGATGAACCAAGTCATCACTTGCTTTTAATTGAATCCGTTGTCTCCAAGGCCTTGAAAACCTCATTTAGAGTCACCTTGATTTGCGTGCGCAGTCTGGGCGCATAGCCGGAAAGCTTAAATATGAAATTTTGTGAAAAATAATAAGTTTTGACTGTAAAATGAATATTTTGACTTCGGTTAACATTTTGGGTAAACGGACCCGGATCTGCGATTTGACGGTCCCGAAGGGTCCGTAGGAAAATATGGGACTTGGGTGTATGCCCGGAATCGAATTCTGAGGTCCCAAGCCCGAGAAATGAATTTTTAAAAGAAATTATTTTCTGAAACTATTTAAGAAAAATTGAAATGAAATTTACTTAGAACATGATGGTATCGGGCCCGTATTTTGGTTCCGGCGCCCGGTACATGTCTTATATATGGTTTAAATCATTTCTGTAAAGTTTGGTTGAAAACGAACGTCGTTTGACGTGATTCGGACCTAAATTGCTAAATTTGATACTTGATGAAGTTTGAGAAAAAGAAAGTTCCTGATTTTGAGGTGTGATTCATTGTTATTGAGGTTATTTTGGTGATTTAAACGCACGAATGAGTTCGTATGATGTTGTTGAGTTAGTATGTGTGTTTAGTTAGGAGCCCCGAGGGCTCGGGTGTGCTTCAGATGTGTTTTGGGAAGTTTTGAACTTAGGAAAAAGTTGCATGTCTCTGAAGCCAGGCCTCGCAGTCCACGATGGAAGCTTCGCGGCCGTGGTGGGGACTCCGCAACCGCGGTGGGATTGGTGCGGTCAGCGGTGAGCAAGGCCAAGCCTCTGGGCAAATCTCAATTTGTTGCGGTCCGCGGTGGAGCTTTCGCGGCCGCAGTCCTTTTTATGCAGTCCACGGTGGAGCTCCGCGGTCGCAGCCTTTTTGTGCGGTCTGCGGTGAGGGTCTGAGAAGAGTATATTTAAACGGACCTTTCAGTTATTTTCCACTCTTTAAAACCCTAAAACATAAGAGGCGATTTTTCAAACAACCTTTCTTCTCCAAATCATTTGTAAGTCATTTTTAACTAGTTTTCTTTAATCATTAACATCTTTTAACATGATTTAAACTTCAAATCAATGATTTTCATGGGGGAAATTGGGTGTTTTGGGTAGAACCTAGGTTTTTCAAAAATTAGGGATTTGGACCTCGATTTGAGGTCCGATTTCAAAACAAATCATATATATTTGGTTCGTGGGGGAATGGGTAATTGGGTTTTGGTTTGAACCTCGGGTTTTGACCATGTGGGCTCGGGGGTGATTTTCGACTTTCTGGGTAAAACTTTGGAAAACGCATTTTTCATGCATTGGGGTTGATTCATTTAGAGTTTGTTGATGTAATTAAGTAATTTATGTCTAGATACTAGCGAATTGGCAGTGACATCAAGGGGTAAAGCTATAATTGAAGCTTGAGTTGTGTTCGAGGTGTCGAGGTAAGTGTTTGGTCTAACCTTAGCTTGAGGGATTAGGAGTTGTGTCCTATTTGCTATTTTTTTCTTGTTGAGTACGATGTATAGGCATGGTGACGAGTATCTATGCGTTGGTGTCAAGCATGACCGTGAGTCTTATCTTGTGATTTTCATGATCTCGTTGATTATTCATGCCTTGGTGAAGATTTCTATTTGTTGTGTAAAGTTGTGGAAAGAGTTGTGACCTATGAACATTGAGGAGCGTTGGCTCTGGTTATATAAAAAATTGTGAAAGTATAAGTTATAATCGAAACTCTAGAGCATTGGCTCGAGTTGTGAAGTGAATTGTGAAGTAAAAGTAAGAAAGAGAAGAGATCATTGTGTTGCCTCCTTTCCGGGCTATTGTTGAGTTGAGATTCCCTTGCATTGTGTTCTTAATTGATACCACGGACGCTTAGGTTGATGATTCTTCGTGTTAGGTGTTTTAACAAGTTTGGTTATAGCTGGGTAGTTAGGTGTTGTAACAAGTTTAGTTATAGCTGAGGTTGTTAGATGTTGAAACTAGTTGAGTTATAGTTGAGATAGTTAGATGTTGAAACAAGTTTGGTTATGGTTGTTTCTCCCTTGTCGGGACGTATATACTTGTACTTTTGAGTTCCCTTGACGGGATATATAGTCTATTGTTGATCCCTTGCCGGGACAATTAATTATGATTATTGATGACTGTATATCTGGAATGGGTTGCGCGCCGCAACATTATTAGATATTATATTGGATCGGGTTTCACGCCGCAACAGTCATTTATGTGGATCGGGTTGCACGCCGCAATAGTTATATATGTGGATCGGGTTTAGGGTTTAGGGTTTATTGTTTAGGATTTAGGGTTTAGGGTTTATCATGCCGCAATAGAAGTTATATTGGAATGGGTTGTACGCCGCAACATATATTATATTGGGTCGGGTTGCATGCCGCAACAAATATTATATTGGATCGGGTTGCACGCCGCAACAACTATATATGTGGATCGGATTGCACGCCGCAACATATATTATATTGGATCGGGTTGCGCGCCGCAATATTATTGTCATTGTATTGATTGTAGACATCGAGTGTTCTTTCATACTTTATTAAGTTTCTGATAAAATTGATATGTTTCCTCGAAGCATGTTCCCACTCCCCTTTAGACTGTTATTACCTGTTTATATTTCCGCTGTATATTATATAACTGCACAGGTTTATCTGGAGTTTGGTCCTAGCCTCGTCACTACCTCGCCGGGGTTACGCCAGACACTTACCAGCGCATGGGGTCGGTTGTGGTGATACTACATTCTGCACTCTGTGCAGATACCGGAGCGACACTTGATCAGCAGGAGTAGGGGAACTAGTCTTCAGTTCACCAAGACACCGAAGTAACCTTGCAGGTGTCCGCAGGCCCGACGTCTCCTCTTTCTTATTTACATTCTGTTATCTCAAGTATTCGAGACAAACGGTGTTATATTTCTTTCAAACGATTGTATTTAGTACTCTTAGTAGTCCATGGATGTTGTGACACCAGGTTCTGGGTAGAGGCATGTATTGACTTTCGAAACATTCTGGTTTTATATTTATTTAAGATTTCCGCTAAATTTCATATTCCGCTGTTATTCAACTGTTTAGTTCCTTGTTAATCTAATTGGTAAGAAGTTTTAAAATAAAGGTGTTAATGATTTCTAAGTTCATGGCTTGCCTAGATTCTACGAGTAGGCGCCATCACGACTCTCGAGGGTAGAAAATCCGGGTCGTGACACTAGCATGGATGATGACAACGACCGTAGATGGATGGAGCGGTTCATTGTAGTTTCAACCAGGGACATCATCTAGGCCACAAATCCATCTTTTCCCAAGTCATGGACTCGTACACGTAAGTTCAACATCTATCTTTTCCTTGATTAAAGGTTGTTTTATGTTGTTACCGATCCATCTCTTTTCACTATTTCAGTAACTCGGTGGACACCACTAAGGGTTGAATGTTTGGACTAGTGGGTCCAAAAGATTTTGGATATTACCACGCTTGAGACCCACCGGTAAAAAGAACTGACCCTCAAATACGGGTGAAAGGCCAAAAATCATGGTAAGATGATTCTTGAGCTAATTTTGTTTTTACCTTGCATTTAAAAAAATTGGCTAGCTTTTCTTCCGTTGAATTCAGATCTTCCACAGGGCTCTGTTACCATCCACGAGGAGGATGTTTTGGCTGATCCCACAGATGCGGAGAGGTTGCTACAAGAGGCTTTCACCCAAATGCGGGCCATTAAACTGTCATTCGGTGTTGATTCTTCTTATCGAAGTCCTCGGCCGGAGAACAAGAAACAAGAAAGGCGACGTTCCTCCACGGCCGAGGGTAAAAATAAAAGGGTGAAAAACACTACGCCCGAGTCAGCTGCAATCAGTATGGTGATCGATGATGATGGGGAAGCCAGTGATAAAGAGGCTTCCCTACAGAGGAGACGATGACCTTCATCATCTCAACAAAATTCTTAAACTAAATAGCTAATAACACCAACTGAGGACGATGTCCAAGCGCTATGGGGAGAGTGTGATATAGTGGAAGATGCCAATTCTCACTTTCGAACCCTAGTCACTGCTCCCGGTACTGTGAGGCTAGGTACTAGGCCTCTTCCATCTTCGGTTGATGAGAAACCAATAACGAGCACTACTTTTGCCGCAGCTGCTTCTCAACCCACAACGCTATGAGCTTCATCTCCTTCATCACCAACCGTGCCTTTTTATACCAGCAACTGTTACATCATTCCCACCGGCCGCAGACACCCGAGAGGTGGATGTCCCCTCTTCCCAGTCCCCATATCATGGAATATGGGGCATAACTATTCGCCCCCTCCGCAGATCCTTAGAGGATGAACGTCTCCCTCTCGGTCTCCACCTAGTGCAGTCTGATGTCCGTGTGGAACTTGTCAATTATCTGAAGTCGTTGGCTTCAGAGAAGGATAAAAAGAAAATAAACTCTCTTTAGGGGGAGTGTATGGTAAGCAATTCCATGCACAACGCATCAACAGTATCATATTTGATCATTTTACTGCTTCTTCTTGTCTTGCCATGATAGGATTTATGATTTGAATTATTGCTCTGCATGCTAACTTTCTTGCTTCTGAGGGCCTTCAGAAGTTGATCCTTGATAAATAAAAACTCACATCCGAATGGGATCAACTGTTGGCCGAGCGGTATCAAATTGCTACCCGCTTCCCGGTATTGGATGCATAAGCTACCACAACTGGTGAGTTGAAGGCTTGGTTGTAGCAGAGAGAGTAGGAGGTGATGTCCCTTAGCCTAGAGGTGATGTCTACTGAGAGGTTGAATAATTTGGAGGCAACCTTGAACTCCAAAGCTGAAAAAGCTGTTGCTGCTAAGGAGAAGTGTGCCCAGACGGAAGAGAAGTATACGAGGGTCATGAAGCACAATAAAGTCCATATATCTACTATTTGAAACCTTGATGTCAGCCTTTAGGCTGTAAGATCCGAGCGAAATAGCCTTTCAACCGAGGTTGATCATCTTAAGTTAGAGCTTCAGTGCCAAACGGATGCTGAGGGTCGCTATGGCCTCTGAGCTGAAGTCAACTGCCCGAAAGGGCCTTTCGATTCAACCTGATCCAACCGACTCTTCTGGTTATGGTTCTGCATTCTTGGGAACTAGGAGAAAGTTGAAGGGGATGATAATGAAGGCCAAGGTCTTAAGTCTGTAGTAGATCCACGTACTTCTCTTGGGGGCGCAGATGCTTCTCTTCCCCCAAGTTTCGGGGATGCAGTAGTTTAGTTTTTTGCTTTCTTTTCCCTTTGTTTTTCATACTTTTATACTTGTGCTGCTTGGCATGTCTGTTATGTAAAAGTGCTTTTTCGTTTAAGCATTGCACAAATTTTACTTTTTGCATCGAGTTATTCAAGGTTTCGGGTGCATTTTTCCCCGATAGTATTTAGGTTCCGGGCATAAATTCTTCTGGAACTAACCCTTTACTTTGAGGGTTTTATAAGAGAAGGTCCTTTTATATTTATGGTGCTCGTGATGAGGATATCTGTTGTTTATTCCGGTACTAGCATTTGAAGAACTTGATTAACTTTCAAATGATTAATTCATCGTTTGGACAAGAAACATGATAAAAATAAAAGGACTTTACTTCATTACTTCCATTTTCAAAAGTACATAACGCGGAAAAAAAATTGCCATTACTTGTGTCTAACTTGTACAATTTGTTTCTACGGGGCTGGTCGCAAAATCCCCGATCCCGATGATATATCCTTATTACCGAATTTTGTATCCCCAGTTTATGTGGCAGTCATGTTGCCGTATTCTCATATCATATCCCCAGTGTTCGAATGCTAATTGGAACACTAGTACTCTCGTTCCTTTGAAGATCCCACCAGTGAATGGTTGGATAATCTTTGGTTTGATAGCAAGCTTCACTTCCCATTAGGAACTTGCTATAGAGCCAAAGATTATCTAACCACCTCCTAGTGGCTTGCACTCATGAATGGTTGGGTAACCTTTGGCCCGATAGGAAGTTTATTTTCCTTGTAAGAACTTTGTTACCAAGCAAAAGACTATCTAACTGTCCCGTAGTGGTTCATTGTTTCCATGCCTTGTCGTTTAAAGGTCTTATTTCCGCTGACGATGCTTCCTTTGTAGTTTGTTTCCCGTTGCTGCCTCATTAAAAATCTTTCCAAAAAAACCCAATTAGGACAAAAACTGGATGAAGACAAAAAGAGTGCAGCACATACTTTCATTATAGGCGGTGCTTATCAGCAATAGTATCTTTTAAGGTGTGCCACATTCCAGTTTCTCAGCAATTTTACTCCATCTTGATTTTCCAGTTCATATGAACCTTTCCTAGTGACAACTGAAACCCGGTAGGGGCCTTCCCACCTCGTACCCAACTTCCCTGCATTGAGCTCTTGGGTGTTTTGAGTCACTTTCCTTAAAACCAAATCTATCACTTTGAACTAACGGTGATTGGCATTTCGATTATAATATCTTTCCATTCTTTGTTTCTGGGCCGACATCCGTATATGCGCCAACTCCCTACATTTGTCAGGTAGCTCTAATCTAACTAGCAATGTTTCGTTGTTTGATTTTTTGTCCGCTCGAAAGTATCTCAGGGTAGGTTCTCCCACTTCCACCAGGATTAGGGCTTCTGCTCCGTATACAAGAGAGAAGGGTGTCTCTCCCGTGTTTGATTTGCGCATTGTCTGGTATGCCCATAGCACTCCCAGTAACTCTTCGGGACATTTTTCTTTGGCTACTTCCAATCTCTTTTTTAGATTTTGAATGATCACCTTATTTGTTAATTCCTCTTGGCCATTTGCACTCGGGTGGTATAGTGAAGATGTGATTCTTTTGATTTTCAAGTCTTCAAGGAGGTTGGTGACCTTTGCCCCTATAAATTATGGCCCATTCGCGTAGGCTATCTCCTTTGGTATACTGAACCTGCAAATTATGTTCTCCCACAAGAAATCAACCAATTCGCGCTTGCCGATTTTCTGGTAAGGACCTGCTTTAACTCACTTAGAAAATAGCCAGTTAAAATAAAAAGATATCTTACCTTATCGGGAGCCGGCGGTAGCAGGCCGACTATGTCCATCCAACATTTCATGAATGGCCAAGGTGACAATACTGAATGCAATAGTTCTGTTGGTTGATGTACCAATTGTGCGTGGTATTGACACTTCTCACATTTTTAAACAAATGTCTTAGTGTCTTATTCCATCTAGGGCCAGGAGTAACCTGCCCTAATTAGCTTTAATACCGATGAGTCCACATCCGAGTGATTTAATAGCTTTGGAGGCTCCTAAAAATCAGACCAATGGGCCTTGGAAAGACTTTCTATACAATTGGCCTCCCTTAAGGCAGTAAATGGGTTGCCTTAGTGCGTAGCGCCCGGGATGCCTTGAGATCTTCTGGTAGTTTGCCATTTTCAAGATAATCAATGATCTCATTTCTCTAGTCCCAGACCAAATTGGTCACATTTACTTCATAATAGTCATCCACATACAATACCGAATGCATAAGCTGCACGACCCTGCTTGATTTTGATCCCTTCATTTTTATGGACGAGCCCAGATTGGCCAGTGTGTCTGCTTCTGCATTTTTTTCTCTCGGGATATGGGTGATTGACCATTCCTTGAATCGTGCAAGCAGAGTCTGGAATTTCACTACATATTTTTGCATGCGTTCCTCTTTGGTGTCGAAGATCCCGTATACATAATTTACTACCAGTTGGGAATCACGCTTGATTTCTATGACCTTAGAGTCCAGTCCCTAGGCCAGCTCAAGTCGTACAATCAAAGCCTCATACTTGGCTTGAGTGTTAGTCAAGGGAACAATTCTTATAGCCTGCCTTAAGGTTTCTCTCGATGGCGAGATTCATACTACCCTAAGCCTGGACCCTTTCACATTGGAATATCCGTTCGTGAATAAGGTCCAGACTCCCAATATCAATTCCGACACCATCACTACTTCTTTGGTGGCCAAAGACAGCAGTCCAGGACTAAGATCAACCATAAAGCTGGCCAAAACTTGTGACTTTATCGCAGTCCTAAGTTTATATTCTATGTCAAATTCACTCATTTCAACTGCTCATTTGGCCAGTCGACCTAAAAGTTTAGGTTTGTGAAGGATATTCCGCAAGGAAAGGTTATCACCACAGCTATCAGGTGGCATTTAAAATAAGGACTAAGTTTTCGAGCGACGACTACGAGAGCTAAGGCCGATTTTTCGAGGTGTGGTTAGCGAGTCTCCGCTCCTGTTAAAATTTTACTAAACTAATAAATAGGAGATTGCGTACCTTTATCTTCGTAGACTAAAATGGCACTTACCACTACATGCGAGGCCGCTAAGTAAATTAGTAACTTTTTGCCTTCCTCCGATTTAGATAATAATGGAGGGCTCGATAAATACCTTTTCAAATCTTTCAAAGCCTGCTGGCATTCTGGAGTCCATTCAAAGTTGTTCTTCTTTTTCAGAAGTGAGAAGAAGTGATGGCATTTTTCTGAAGATCGGGAAATGAACATGATTAAAGCAGTCAGCCTCCCTGTTTCCTGTGAACATCTTTCACATTTGATCGCTGATCAGGAATGTCCTCGATGGCTTTAATTTTATCGGGATTGACTTCGATCCCCTTTTGTGACACCAAGAACCCCAAGAACTTACCAAAGCTGACTCCAAATACACACTTTTCGGGGTTAAGCTTCATGTTACATTGTGCTTTCGATTAAGATGATCACCTGCGTTCAAAGACTTAACCATCATATCATCTATGTAAACTTTTATTGTTTTCCATATTTGATTTTCAAATATTTTGTTCACAAGCCTCTGATAAGTGGATCTGGTGTTCTTAAGCCCGAAAGGCATCACATTATAGCAATATGTGTCAAAGTTCGTTATGAACGAAGTTTGTTCCTCATCATTCAGGTTTAATTTAATTTGCTTGTACCCGGAATAGGCATCGAGAAAACTCATCAACTCGTGCCTGGCCATTGTATCAATCATTTTATCAATGTTTGGAAATGGGAACGAGTCTTTTGGGCACCCCTTATTCAGACACTTATAATCTCCGCACATGCAAAATTTATTATTCTTTTTTGGAACTATGATGTTTGGCTATAATTCCATATTTTTAGTGCATTACTTACCTTACATTTTGGTACTTTAATGCTAATTATATTATATTATATTATATTATATTATATTTATGCTTTATTGAGTTTATTTTATGTGTAGGTACGCTGAAGACGAATTGAGAGAAAAATAGAGATTTTATGTGTATTTTAATCACTACAAGAATGGATTGTGATTATTTGATAATGGAAAATATTATGATATCATTATTAAACAATGAATGAAGACAAAAAGAAATGATTTCAAAGGAAATAGAAATAAAACATGAAAATGAATTAGAAATGTAGGCGATAGAATTGAAACGAAGCGGCAACGTGAAGGGTAAAGCTCACATTAGAGCTTGCATCGCCGAGCCTAACGCGAGGTGGAACGTATGGTGAAGCTCGCGAGGCGAGGTAGACAATGAGGTGTTCGTGTGAATGGGGGTTTTTAGGCCTATTTTGTATCCTATTTGGTTTTGGACTTGGTTATTTCGTCTAGGCCTTTTCCTTACACATATAAATAGTCATTAAACACCAATTTTGAGAGGAGACTGACATTAGACGGAGATTAAACACAATTTTTACTGGGTATTCAACCGAAGGAGGCAAGAACACATTAGGAGCATGGCGGAGAATTCTTCTACGAGTTTTTCACTTCCTTATTCCTATTTTCCATTATTGGTTATGAATTCTAGTATTGTAGTTTTGCATACTATTATGAATAGCTAATTTATTATCTAGAGTTTTGATAGAACCTTTTGTAGTATAAATTCTTGTTATGTTTTTATATAATTGAGCCGAGAGATTTCTCTATTTGTTCAACTACGTTTATATCGTGGTTAGTTGAATAGCTCTCAATCGATTGTGCCTATTTAGTGTGTATTACTCAGAGGAGAGTGCATATTTAGGTAGTTGTTGAACAACATCACTCCTAACGTATATGGGGGATCAATACAGAGATTTTAAAGGAGGGATTAGGGATAACGAAACCTTGATGCGATCCGAGTGAGCCGTACTTAATGCCAACTAGCGTAATTCGGGAGAATATGTCTAGTAAATTGTGGTAGTTACTTGGGAGAGAATTACAAATGTCACGACCCAAGTTCACTCTCTATGAACTATCATGACAACACCTAGTCTCTACGACTAGGTAAGCCTAACAATTTGTGGTAAAAGAAACAAAAGATAAAACTAGCCAAAAACTGTGAATAAAAATGTTTAGGATGCCGCTCGACATACACAAATACAGACTCTCAAACTAAATCAACTCCCAAAACCCAGAATCTCATAAAATCACAAGTTGTGGATACTACATAGTGTTCTAACTCCAGAATGTCTAATCAAAGGAAAATACAGAATGTTATAGCTAAAAGAGAGAATAGAGAGGGACTCCTCGGTCTGCGGACGCAGAAGATATACCTCGAAGTCTCTGAAGATCACCTCACCTCACTGATAGTATGGCTGAGCCGAAGAACTTGGATCTGCACACGAAAAACATGTGCAAAAAAGGGCTTGAGTGCACCACAACGGTACCAATTAAGTACCAAGCCTAACCTCGGTCGAGTAGTGACGAGGAGGTTAAGGCCCTACTGGTTATATATATATATATATATATATATATATATATATATATATATATATATATATATATATATATATATATATAAGTGGACGGCGTGCCACAGTATAATTAAAGACACTAACAGTTGATAAAGACTAAAATCACAGACAGAATATGCTCAGTACACAAAGATAGCAACAGGGGATCTCCCAGGATATCGTCCCGTAGTCCCAAACGTAAAGGCACAGAGGATCTCCCGGGATATCATCCCGTAGTCCGAATCATAAATATGCAGGGAAACTCCCGGAATACCAATCCATAGTCCCAAAGTAAATATCCAATACAGGGAATCTACCGGGTGCTGTCCTGTAGTCCCAAACATATTGTGCGGGGGATCTACCGGAATACAGATCCGTAGTCCCAAAGTAAACATGCAGGGGGATCTCCCGGGATATCGTCCCATAGTCCCAAAGTAAACACAAAAGTCTCAGAAGAATTTACAATTCTATTCGAGAATTAAATAGGAAATTCTATTCTAACATGCTGCATAGAGTACACGTAGGCAATTAAAGCAGGTAAGACAATTAAATCACATAAGCATGCTTTTCCTAAAACTAAGCAAGAGTCTTCAAGTACAAGTATTGCTCAATTACAAGAAAACATAGGTACTAACTTAATGAAAATGGGATTTTCAACAATTAGCACGTGTACGTACTCGTCACCTCACGTGCACGACACTCATACAACAACAATACCAAATCCTAAGGGAATTCCTCCACACAAGGTTAGGCAAGCCATTTACCTCAAACCATTTCAATCAACTCGAAATCACGTTCTTGCCACGAGTACCCGACTCCAAATGGCCCAAATCTATTCAAATTAATTGCATAATGTAAATATAACTTCAAGTAACTGATTTAACTAATAAATTCGAAGCTAACACATGATCGAGGCCAACCCTGTACTACTATTGAGTAGCAAGAGAAGTCAAAGCAGCTTTTACCCGAGAAGGTCGGGATCGATTTCTGTAGGGAGCTAGATATTCGAGTTGAGTTTCTATCTAAAGTGGAGTTGCGTATTTGTTCCTAATTGCACTTCTGAACATTTTTGGTTTTGATATCAATTCTAATTTTATAATACTACAATGCTAAATTAGGCTAAGTAAAGCTAAGATTAAACTATTGAGAGTTGATCAAATAGATAAAAGGCACTAGGGTAGTGACTTTCTCCTAGGTGGCTAATTGATAGATTCTTAAGTCTAAGGCTAGATTGTCACATTTGGGGAATATGATATAACCATTGCACGATTCTACTCACTCTACACCTCACAAAGGTTTGAGTGATTTTGCCCGAATTGACTTTCTCAAGACCGATTGGGTATGCAAATTTGTGCAAGCAATCAAGGTTCAAGTCGGGTATAACTATCTCTAGGTTTAACCCTTTAATTGGGGCTATCAATCTTTTGAATACGCCCCAATTCCTTGTTGGACTAATTTCATGGACTTAGGCTCTCTTCTCAAGAAGGCCAAAGTCTACTAGGCATAAACTAGTGTTTGCAACCACTAATTCACAATTAAAACCCTAAATTAGCCCAAATATCAAACACCCATAGACAATCAAGCATCAAAACACAAGACTCATCAATTACCCACACTAGGGTTGAGTCACAACCCTAGCTAATGGGTCTAGCTACTCATAATTAGAGAAGAAAACAAAGCAATAGATGAAGAAAAGCCCATAATAATTAATTGCTAAATAAAACTTGAAGATTCAATGTTGAAACTAAGCTAAAATTACTCAAAATAGTAAAAGGAATGAGTTCACGAGCGCAGCTCTATGTCCAAAACTATCTGATGACCTAAAAATGGGAAAATAAATTATTTATACTACGCTGAAAATTCTGGACAAAAATACCCATGCAGGGCTAGTGCGGACCTCACAAAATCGACTGCGGCCGCACTAAGGCTCTTGGCTTAATTTATCTGCTCTCTGAACTTGGGCTTTGCAGACTGCACAAAGTCGAGTGCGGCTGCGGTGGCTTCTATTGCGGTCCGCACAAAAAGGACCGCGGACCACATTGGCCAGTTCTTCCAAAATGCCACCTCTCTGAACCTTGGCTCTGCGGACTGCACGAAATCGAGTGCGGCCGCAATGAACCCAATGCGGACCGCACAAAACCCTTTGTGGCCGCATTGCCCTATGGCCTGAAAAGCATCCTCTCTAAACTTCTTCTTTACGGACCACACAGAATGGTGTGCGGCCGCATTGGCCCTGTTTGACTGAGCTTGATCTTGTCTTGGTACTTGTGCAAGTTTCACTCCTTTTTGAGTTGGATTTTGACACCTTGTCACCTTGTTGATAAGAAAGAAGGAGTGTAAAATGCATCATAATCCCTATTTATCAACTCCCCCAAACTTAAGCTTTTGCTTGTCCTCAAGCAAACAAAATAAGACCCACCCCTTAAGAGAAAATCCAAGAAAATTCAGTTGTCCTAAAGTGACCTCAGCTAGCATTAATTGAGACTAACAATTGCCTTCAATTCAAATGAACCATTAACAACATTCACTCTTTTAAACACCATGGATTTAGTGCGACACAAGAGCATCAAGAGTTGACTCAACACATCAAAGAAACTCTTTCTATTACTTTGGTCATTGTGGAACCCAAACTCACACATCCTCAGCTCTCCCTAAGCAAACATCACCCTTAGGATAGTAGCACTCAAAACGAGGTTAATGGAACTACACTTATCTCTCTCAAGGAAAAGTCACAAGTCCGACTCTAAGTACCATGTGCTTGCCCCTTATGTAAGTCACCACTAATGAAAGTTTCATTTAACTCAAGATCATATAGGGCTTTTGTGGAGATATAGTGAAGGCTTTTGGTTCGGGGTAGGAAATGTTTGGTTTAAGTAGGTTCCATCTTCCCTTTAGCACTTCTTTTGCTTCATTTTGGCGCACATTCACTTGCCTTTTTTAAGTCATTTCACTTCTTTCTAAGGGGTTAGAGAGACACACTGTCACTCTTTCTTGTTCATTTCAAATCTTTTCTCCTTTCTCAATTTTCCACACCTTTCATTTTTGCTTTTATTGAATCCCTTCACTTATACTTTTGTCATGTGCTAAGGAAAGATCGGGTGCCAAGAGAGGGTATCTTTTAGAACTGGTAAAGACTTGTATCATGGTTCATGAAGGAAAAAGGTCTAAGGCTCAAAAGGTTTGACTAGAGATTTATCATTGGTAGGCTATGGAAGTGTTCAAGCTATCATTTGGATCAAGGAGAGCCTATAATCATGTATCAAGTCAAATTACACTTAGGATTTCGCCTCGACAAACATTCAGGGCAAGTTCTAGACCAATGGCTCGGGACTTGGACTTACAAAGCAATTTTTCACCACACAAGCTATGGGATCGCTAAAGACACAAAGTCGGGAGCCCACAACAACCTTAGATAAGATTTGAGCACACAATGGTCCCGAAAAACCATTTGATGATTATCGGCCAACACAAGAGTCTCAACGTCACAACTTTCACTATCCTATACACAATGATTTGTTTTTGACCATAGGATCAAAGGCAAATATGTTAGGCCCAAGTGAAGTTTTGCTTGAGGCACCCTTACCACTAACCACTAAAAAGCCAAAAGAAAGAAAAACAGACTCAAACCCTTAAGAAAGTTGTCATGCCATCCATCATCGGGAAGAGCCACCCGGTTCACACAAAATCCATCTTTGGAAAGAACCGTGGCATTAAAAAAATCAAAGGCTTATTGCAAAAACTCAAAACAAGAAGTTACGAGTATAAAATAAGAAGTTAAGAAAAGAAAAAATGCAGAAAGTAAAATAAATATGTACAAGAGGGGATTTAATCGAATATACAATAGGGTATATGAATATATACAATGGAACATAACTTTTATATACAGACCCAAGGTAAAAAGTGCGAAAAATGTAATAAAATACTGAAATTATATACATACCAAAGATAAAAAAGAAAGAAAGAAATCATCTATATATACAGTCATCCAAATCCAAGTAGGACCTACCCCCTCAAATGAAAGTTGGCATTGTCCTCAATGCCAACTAAGCAAAATAAGCACCAAAAATAGAGGAAAGAGGATACAGAAACTCCCTATGGGCCATCCGTCGGCATGGGATCCTGAGTGGTCCCTGGGTCCTCTGTATGTTTGGGAACCTGAGATTGGCTCCCTGTGACTTGTGGCTCTGCTGCTGGGACCTGGGCCTAGACAGGCTCTTGGGTTGCAACCTATGGCTGACTGGAGGAAGTCTCTGGTGGGTCTGCTAACTGGATATTTGCATCATCGAACTGGGAGATCACCCTTTTCCTCTTAGGAGGCCTCTCGGACTACTTTGGCTGGGGATGGGCTGGTGGCACAGGGTCATGTAGTAGCAAATCCAAAGGCAGGTGATCTGCCTTCAATCTCTTCACCTCGACTCGTAACTTCTTCACAGACTCTTTGGAATCCCGAGTCTTCCTCATCTTATTAACCTCCCTAGCAAGCTCCTTGAGAGCCTTTCTATGTGAGTCAATAGCGTCCGTGAGCAATTTCTGGTTCTCAAGGATCTTCTTCTGGTTTTCCAGAAGATCATTGAGAGTGTCCTCAATAGACTGTGGGACCTGTGGAGGAGGAGGTATTGATTGAGCTGCCACAATAGTAGATAATACAGATAGCTTAGATGTAGTTGTCTGCATCCATTTGTTGATGCTGGTGAGGGCTTGGCTCAAACATTGGGTAGATAATAGTTAGGCAGTGGTGGAGGGTATCTCTGGCTCTACTGAAGTGGATGGGCCTGGGACCTGGTCTGCTGAAGCGGAGGGAGGTTGTGGAGTAGTCACTACCACTACTGGCTCTTCAGACTGGCCAGTTGAAGTAGTGGATTTCCCCTTGAAGTGCTTGCTTTTAGGGTTGTCATCACCCTGTAGGCTATACCACGAGAAAGGTGCCTTTGCCTTCACTTTCACGTTAAATGTGCGCTTCTCCACATCTTGGTCCTTCAGGTACATGGTTAGGAAGTTGGGGAATGGGTAAGACCTGTCACCCTCATTCACTACCCGTGTAATGACCCGGGACATCACATTCCCAACATTGATCGGGTACCCTGCCATGATGGATGCTACTAAGATCGCCCGGTGAATTGGGAGTGAGTTGTCATGGGTGCTAGGATCTAGTCTGCTGTACACAAATGTATCCCACCCCTTTGCCTCAAAGTTCAATGTCCTCCTCAATATCTTCTCCCCCGCAGTCAACCACTCTGGGGTGGTACCTGGGATTACTTCGCCAACCACGGACGGGCTTCTTCACCCAACTTCATTTTCTCCAAGTATAGAGACTCATCCTCCTCCGTGAAGCCCAAATAGTCATTGATGGCCTTGCCATCAAACTTCACTTTTAGATTCCGCACTTTGGTGACCGTGGTACCCTTTTTGATGTGGGTCACGTTAGTGTAGAATTCTTTCACCAAGTGCTCATTGGCGTTATCCACCTACCAGATAAAGTAGTCCCAACCTGCTCTATCTCTGAATTGCCTCAACACATTTGGGTTGTGATGTAGAAGATCCCGGGTAATGATTTTTCTCTCCGGTATCAACCTCTTTTCTGGCCACCACTCTCTGAATTTGTGGTAGGCAATCTCACTGATGAACCGGTCCTCCCATGCCTCGGGGTTTCTAGTCCGCTCTACCCCACCAACTTGGGGCTCAGCTTCTTTCCCTTCTTCTGCTACTACATCCTCTCCAGATAATGAAGCTATAGGAGAGGTGGAGTACTCATCACCACTGGCTACAACTGAGCCCTCAAACGACCCAGAAGATACATGTACTGACGCTTGGGCAGTGGGGGAAGGTGGAGGTGTATCTCTCAATCTATTTCTCTCCAGCCCAGTCAGGAATAAACTCTGGCACGAAGTATGAAGATGCCTTCCGTGAGGGCTCATACTCACTCCCTGACTGGTCAATGGCCTTGTCTGCAGCTTTTATAAGCTTCCTTGTATTTTTTATGTTTTGACGGGCTTGTGGGGTCAACCTTATCATCTTTTGTTTCCCACCCCGGGAGGACTCTCCTCTTCCTGGTTATTTAGCACCCCTGCCTCTTAATTTTACCATTGTCTGCAAACAAATTCAGTCATGCTTTATTAGTATCCAGAAAAACAATGTAATTCACAGTTGCAGAAAAAATATTGCAGACAGTTTTTAAACTTGCAATGTGTGAACCGCACAAAATATAGTGCGACCACAAAGAGGCCATTGCGGATCGCACAAAATCCATTGTGGTCCGCACAGAGGTGGGGTTCGGACTACCCACTCTTTGAAACTATGCACCGCGGACCGCACAAAATAGCAATGCAGTCCGCATTGAGGCACCGCGGACCGCACAAAATGCAATGCGGCCGCGATCCTCAAATGTCAGCTTTCAAGTCTTTCACCATTACGGTCCGCACAAAATACCATTGCGGACCGCACAGGGGTACCGCAGACTGCACAAATTCCACCGCGGTTTGCACTGAGTACTAAGTAGCAGCACCAACCTAGGGTTCATGATTTGTTCAATTTTAGTCCACTTTTTCACCTATTGAAGAGTCTCTAAGTGTTGGTTCTGTCATTTAACTATCTAAACTAACTTTAAACAAATATTAACTAACCTAAGCTACAATTGAATGAAATACTGGAAAGCTAGGAAGAAAAACAAAGAAAAACAAAAAAATTAAAAGAAAATAACAAAATTAAGCAATTAAGAAGAAGTTAGAGTTACCAGAAGTGAGAAGTAATGAAGATAGATGAGTCTTAGCAGTTAATTACGAGCAACTTAGAGAGATGAACAGTGTTTTAGTGTCTCTGAGATTGAAAAGATCAAAAAGTTCAAAAAGAGGGCCTGAGGTCCTATTTATAGAAAAAGTTCCTAGGCCCCATCTCACCTACTCACTGCAGACCGCACAAAATGGCACTGCGGTCCGCATTTCTCAAAACATAGGGCTCAGACAATTCAATCACTGCGGTCCGCACAAAATGCAATGCGGCCATAGTGGACTACCGCGGACCGCACAAAATGCAATGCGGCTGCGGTAGTAAACTTTAGAGAACCCCAACTTTTTTCAAATCACCAGTGCGGTCCGCATTGATATCTTGCCCCCGCACTGAAACTTTGCATATAATTTCTTTTCTCTCAAGGTCTGGAGTACTGTCCTCAGGTGCTGCTCATGATCTTCCCGACTCCGGGAGTACACTAGAATATCAACAATAAAGACAATGACGAACGAGTCAAGATATGGCCGGAACACACTGTGCATCAAATGCATGAAGGATGATGGGGCATTGGTGAGCTCAAATGACATAACAAGGAACTCGTAATGACCATACCGAGTCCTGAAAGCAGTCTTCAGGATGTCTGGCTCCCGAATCTTTAACTTATAGTACCCTGAACGCAAGTCAATCTTAGAAAACACTCACGTACCCAGTAATTGGTCAAACAGATCATCAATACGAGCAAAGGATACCGGTTCTTCACTATAACTTTGTTCAACTGGCGATACTCAATGCACATACGCATAGAACCGTCCTTTTTCTTCACAAACAAGAAAGAGTACCCCAAGGTGATACACTCGGCCAAATAAAACCCTTATCAAGCAATTCCTTTAACTGCTCCTTCAACTCCTTCAACTCAGGAGGGGCCATACGATACAGAGGAATAGAATAGGCTGAGTGACCGGCAGTAAATCAATGCCAAAATCAATATCTTTGTCAGGCGGCTAATTTTGGTCATCATGCTATATCCTACACTACAAGAAATCATGCTTTAAGTGTTGACCAAAGTCGCTACAAATTCCCTAATTGTTACGACCCCAAACCCGGTCATGATGGATCCTCTCGTGAAAACAAGGCCAACCGACACATTTCCAATTCAGTTTTAAGCAATTAAACAATAATAATTTAGTCTTAAACATGATATAAATCCAAAAGTAAGCAGTGACAGTACAAAACAATATGCAAAATACAACCCAATACAGCCCGATACAGGGGTGTCACTAGTCATGAGCATCTATCAGTACGCTACAAGTCTGGGATGCCTACTAAACCATTACAGAATAACTGATAAAGAGATAGAAATGAGATAAAAGGGGGAGAAACACGGGACTGCGGACGCCAAGCAGCTACCTCGTAGACTCCGAAGTCTGCCGGGAGCTCTCAACTCGCGCTAGCAGGATCAGCAACGCCTGATGCATACGGGGTGCAGGGAGTAAAGTGAGTACTCCAACTCAATGAGTAATAATCATAAATAAACAACTAAGAGATATGAAAACATGTAAGGCACATTACAGGCTATAATGAAGTAGTAAAACCTGTAGAAACAGTAAATCAGTGAAGATATGTAAAGTCATTTAGTTCAGTTTAAACTTCATGAAATGCGTCTTTAACAATTAAGCAGATAAATGACAGGAATAAGAAAGATAAACACATAAAGGATTGCCCTTCGTGCAAGATCATAGAACAACACCAGCCCTTGGGCTATCTCTCACATCATAATGGTACCCATGCTCACTGGGGGTGTGCAGACTCCTGGAGGGGCCCCTTTCAGCCCAAGCGCAATATCAAGCACTAGGCCCTCGGCCTCATATCAACAAGTCACCTCGTGGAATACAAATCTCAAGCCCTCGGCCTCATAATCATAATCATTGTTTCCTCACAACATAGGCCATCGACCTTACTCAGTCAGAATCTCACAAGCCACTCGGGCAATAGTAAAACATGATGCTCAACCCAGAATATTATTTAAAATATCATTTGAGTGTTAAAACATGAGTAAACATGGCTTAGTTATGAAAACAGTAGAATATAGCATGACTGAGTTCAAGTATAAAGTCAAAACATTAAGGAAATATCAATAAAAATTCCCTAAGGGTTCAAATAGTTGGCACGAGGCCCAAATATGGCATTCAGCCCAAAACATGATGATAGCGAATAGTTTTTAGACAAATATGCGGTAAAACAATCACTCGGGATGGACTAAATCACAATCCCCAACAGTGCACAACCCCACGCTCGTCATCTAGCGTGTGTGTCACCTCAATATAGGACAACGATGTGCAAATCCAGGGTTTCATACCCTCAGAACATCATTTACAATCATTACTCACCTCAATCCGGTCAAATCTCTAGCCCATGATACCTTTGCCCCTCGAATCGGCCTCCACTCACGTCGAATCTATCCAAAATCAGAATCACGACGTCAAAATATGCTAAGAGAATGAAGCACAAGCGAAAATAATCAATTTACAACATAAATCCCAAAATTACCAAAACCCGACCCTTGGTCCCACATCTCGGATTGAGGTAAAAATAACATCAATGGATTCATTATCACTCCCCGAGTTCATACATACTAAAAGCATCAAAATACATCTACAAACGACCCCTCAAATCCCAAATTCTAGGTCTCCATTTTCAAGCTCTAGTTCTTCAATTTTAGGCTTAATTCCCATGATTAATTATGTATATTTCACATTAGAATCGAGTATTAAGTCCATGAATCTTACCTCCAAGTGATTCCTCTTGAATACCTCTTCAATCCTCTTCAAAAAGCTCCAAAAACGCTCAACAATGGAGGAAATAAACCCCAAAATCGCGGACAAGACGACTATTTAAACATTCTGCCCAGGCCTGAAATCCTTCTTCGCTAATGCGGTCAACGCCTCGCGTTTGCGAAGCACAAATCAACTTTGACCAAGAATTTCCTCTTCGCGATCGCAGCCTTCCCATCGCGAACGCGATACTTTCCTCAGACCACTCCTCGTGATCACGTTACCTCTCTCGCGAACGCAATGAATAAAAATACCCTGAAGCTCAGCTACCAAATTCCTCTACGCGAACGCGGTCCCTTTCACGCGAACGCGATGCTCAATCCCTTAGCCCTTCACAAACGCGAAGGATAAAATTCCAGCCTTCACCAGCTAACCCTTCGTGAACGCGAAGGCCATTTTCTCTGCAACACTGTTTAGCAATTTCTGCAATTCCAAACCTCATGAAATGGTTCGATTGACCACCCGAAACTCACCTGAGGCCCCCGGGACCTCAACCAAACATGCCAACATATCCCATAACCTCATTCAAACTTGTTACAACTTTCAGAATGCTCAAAATAACATCAAAACACCAAATTTGCATCGGATTCAAGCCTAAGAATTTCAAAATCTTCTAAATTACGCTTTTGATAAAAAAAACCCAACCAAACCACGTCCGAATGACCTAAAATTTTGCACACACATCCCAAATGACACAACAGAACTACTGCAACTCTCGGAATTCCATTCCGAACCCTATATCAAAATCTCACCTATCAACCGGAAATCGCCAAAAATCCAATTTCGCCAATTCAAGCCTAAATCTACTCCGGACCTCCAAAACTCATTCTGATCACGCTCCTACGTCCCAAATCACCTCCCAAAGCTATCCAAACCATCAAAACTCACAACCAAGCCCTCTAACAAATAAGTCAACATCTGGTTGACTTTTCCAATTTAAGCTTCCTTAAAAGAGACTAAGTGTCTCAAACCTTACCAAATCCTTCACGAATCCGAGCGAACAACCCGATCACATATAGAACCAATAGAAAAAGTAATAAGAAGCAGAAATAGGAGAAACAGAGCAGTAACTCATGAGACGACTGGCCGGGTCATCACACTAATTGTCGCTGGTAGAAGTTATTAGTGGCGACCTTGGTGTTGCTGCAAATGCAACCGTAACTAAATGTTATCTATGGTGATAGACGAAGTCGCTGCTAAAAAATAAACTTTTACTGGTGACTTAGTTTCCACAAAAGGTGGGAATAATCTGATACAAAAAAAATTTCACAACAATAAATATTATGTGGTTTCCACTGAATATATTACCTTTCTCAGCGACAAAGGTCGCCACAAAAGTATGTCTTGATCCGTGGCAAGTTTTGTCGCCACTGTAAATGACCTTTAACAGCAACTTATGTCACCACAGATATTAAACCATGAGAAAGAATATTTTTATTTGCAGCGACTGAAGTCACCACCAAAACATTTAACCAACCGTGGCAACTTTCCAATCGCAACAATTGTTGATTTTCTGTGACAAAATTATGTTGCCGCTATAACATATTTCTCCGCAACTATAATAAGAAAATTATATATATTTCCTGAATCAACCTAATTCTCAAAAAATTTAATATAGTCAATTACCTATCAATATTAAAAACTACCAGTAATATTTAACAAATATCAAAAGAATTTCTCAAGCCGAATATTATAAATATTTTTCAATACTAAAAAGTCAATTACATATATATTATACAAAACTTCATTGTGCATTGCCTTTGTTCGCATATACATATGACCTAAAATAAACAAAATATTAAGTGCCTCGTAGCTGCTCCTTGGTCGACACCATCCTTGAACGACCCCACTATTTAAGTACCTTGTACCTACTAAACGAAAGCAATGTAAGAAACATAATAAAATTTGTTATATCTACAAATATCCATAGAAAATTAAAGTACTAACTTTCATGTGCTTCTAATTTTTTATTCATTGAACATACTTCAACAAATATTTGTAACCTACCAGATGACATTCATAACAAAAAATAGTGATTCAACCACAAAAAATGTTCTATTTACCAATACAATAATACTCATTCCACAAAATAATACAATATGTACCAATTATGCGCACAAGAACAACATATTCTTTTTTGGGCAATGAGAAGACTTTCATTATCAAGTATAAATTGTATAGCTCAAGAAAACGAAACAGGTAAACTTATGAAGATGAGCACAAGCCCATACTTCAATTCAATGTATTACAACACTATCCTATTTAATTTCAACAGAATTACCTTTATGTAGTATAAACTACAACTTAAGGGTAAACATTTGTATTATGCAGCTTTATCGACATGGACGTGGCTTCAGAAAAAACAAGCAATTTATTTTTAATAGGTAATTTCAACAGAATCACCTTTTTTGGTGCAGTACCTTCTTGAAACCTTTGACACAAAGGTCATGAACAAAATAAATGACATAAAAATACAGCATTATGCTTCAACCCCATCCCTCAACCCTTATGTTTGTCATTGCAGTAGTGCAGCTTATCTAAAGTTGATCAAAAAATGAGAAAAAAATGATAGCATGACACCAACAGAAGAACTTTATCTTTCTTTATCTTTCGTACACCACTGTTATTAAAACTGTTAATTAGACAAAGAATACAATTCTCATGGATAGCCACACAATGCTACCAGCCTAGAACTATGATCAATAGTGTTATTGCATAATCTATAGCATAAAATATATCTAGAACAAATCCTCACGGTTAAATTTTTAGCATCCTAATGTGAAAAATAGTCAAACAATGACAAAAAATTGAAAGCCCATAACAATGCTACAGTAATATCCACCTATATATAGTGTACATTTTGCATATTGAATTAGGGGCTTGAAACTTGATAATGAGCCAGTGCGACAACCAGAATTTATTAGGTGGATCCAAAAGCATATAGTTTTACAAGAGCTAGGTATGTAATATGCATCATGTTTTACTGGTATTTCACCACTTCTACAGAATTTCAAACGCACAAATAACATGTTTACTTGCACAAGTTACCATTTCAAGAAACATCAATTATTAAAATATTTGTTCTTCCTTTTGACAGGTCAACATTTCTCTTTTCTTTGTGTACAACTGGTCACTCTCTTTTGTAACGACCCGACCGGTCGTTTTGAGCTCTAGCGCGTCGTTCAGCAGTTTGAAGCCATGAGCAGCTTCACTTCAGGTATTATGACTTGTGCGCACGGTCGGAATTGAATTCCAGAAAGTTCGGAGTTGATTTGGAAAGAGAATTCGCATTTCGAAAGCTTTAAGTTAAAAGAATTGACTAAGGTTGGATTATTGAGTAAACGACCTCGGAATCGGGAAGGTTCCAGCAAGTTCGTATGATGATTTCGGACTTGGGCGTATGCTCGGATCGGGTTTTGGATGACCCGAGAGCGTTTTGGCGCCTATTGTGGAAGTTAGCATTTTGGAAGAAATTTCATAAGTTTGGGTTGAAGTGCATTTCAGTGTTATTAATTTCCGTTTGGGATTCCGAGTCTGGGAGTAGCTTCGTATGGTGATTCTTGTGTTGGGAGCATGATCGGAAGTGAATTCGGAGGTCCGTATGACATTTGGAGTCATTTGGCTAAAGATAGAAATTTGAAGGTTTTTGGGAAGTTTGACCGAGAGTTGACTTTTTGATATCGGGGTCGGATTCCGATTCTGGAAGTTAGAGTAGGTCCGAAATGGCGAATATGACTTGTGTGCAAAATTTGAGGTCAATCGGACGTGATTTGATGGGTTTAAACACCGAAAGTAGAAGTTTGAAATTTTAGAGTTCATTAAGCTTGAATTGGAGTGTGATTCATGGTTTTAGCGTTGTTTGTTATGATTTGAGGCCTCGAACAAGTCTGTAATGTGTTTTGGGACTGGTCGGTATGATTGGTTGGGGCCTCGATTTTGGATGGTTAACAGATCAAAAATGGAATTTGGAGAAGGTTTGATGTTGCTGATATTGATATGACCCCATTTGCGATGTTTTGGTCGCAAATACGACATCGCATTTGGGACATCGCATTTGCGATAGGGAGCTCGCATTTGCGAACCTGGGGGGCTGCTGAGGGGGATCGCATTTGCGAGGGGACCATCGCTTTTGCGATGCTGTCTTCTTCGCATTTGCGAAGAATTTTGTCGCAAATGCGACCATGTCAGGGGAAACCTGGGCTTGCATTTGTGATGCCTTTGTCGCAAATTCGACCATCGCAATTGCGAGCTGGGAGTCGCAAATGCGACTTCTGCGTTTGGTGCTATGGCTTTTTATTCCGAGACTTAGCCCATTTTCCTCATTTCCCACTTGATCTTAAGCGCTTTTTGAGAGCATTTGAGGAGGGATTCCATCATCATCAAAGAGGTAAGTAATTCCTACACATCATAAGTTAAATACATAGATAATGGGTAGATTAACATGTGGAAATTAGGGAAAATCAAGGGTTTTTTAGATGAAAAACCTAGAATTTTGGTAAAAATAAGATTTAACCACAAAATTTGTTAGGGAATGGAGTAAAAATCATATATTCTTGATCCTTAGGTTATGGGTAACAATTTTCTTCAAATATTTCCGGAATCCGGGCACGTGGGCCCGGAGATGAATTTTAGGAACCTTGCATTTAGGGTTGGAAAATTGGTTTAATAATTAGAATATGAACTTTTGAGCATGTATTGACTAGTTCTTACCTTATTTGAATAGTTCTGGATCATTCGGTTCCAAATTGGAGGTTTGAGAACGTTCTTGAATCGGAATATAGGCTTTGGAGCAAGGTGAGTCTCCTTTCTAACCTTGTAAGAGAGAATTGTCCCCATAGGTGAATTAATTAGTTATGTGCTCCTATTTGCGGGGCCTACGTATGCACGAGGTGACGAGAGTCCGTGCGTAGCTACTATTATGCTTTAGTCCGGGTAGTTTAGGGCCCAAAAGCATGCTTTCTTGAAATACTTGCAACCTTGTTGACAAACTTAAAATGCTTAAAACATATCGAACGTGTAAATGAATTTCTAAAGAAGGCTAGATATCATTTCTTGACTTTTAAAAGAGAAATAATATTTGCTCCTTGATGAATTATTGATTGATTTGTTTGAATGTGTTTATCTATTGTGGAACGGGCTAAACGCCACAGTAGATTAAATAGATGCATCTATGGTTCGCGTCATTCGACCCTCTAGCAGTGCACAATTTAAATATTGTTGAATCGGGCCATACGACCTCGACATGATTTGTGCATGCTTGTATTGCTTGCCTTGTTATTTATTGATATTGATATTTGCTCTCCCCAACTTGAGATAATGATTAATTAATAGATTATGAATCCGGAGATTTTTAATATAAAAAGGAACTTTTACCTGTTCGTGACTTATTTGAAATTACTGTTGTTCTTAATAAATCCATGATTATTTGCATTAATAATATATTACTATTGGACCACTAGTAAGTGTCGAAGTCTACCTCTCGTCTCTACTTCTTCAAGATTAGACGGGACACTCATTGGGTACACGTTGTTTTCGCACTCATACTACACTTGTTGTGCATTTTTGTTGCACAGGTTTATGTGTGGCTAGTGGCTTAGTGGCATAACGGCATGGTTGATACGGAAACTTAGGTCAGTTGCATTTATCGAGACGTCCATAGCCAGTAGAGCCTCCTTTAGAGTATTGTACTATATTTTCATTTCTGTCCACTTGTATTCCGAACAGTTACTGTATTTTATTTCATTCCCTAGTAATTGCTCATGTACTTGTGACACCGGGTTTTGGGATGATTATGTGATATCTTGTATTAACTTCTTAACATTTATATTTGACTTGAAATGATTATCTTTTACTAGTGAAATTGAAGGAAAATCATAGTTTTCAAAATTATTAAAATGAGAATTTATTTAATTATTTTGGTTGGCTTGCCTGGCAGCGGTGTCTGGCGCCATCATGACCCTTAGTGGATTTTGGGTCGTGACAACATGGTATCAGAGCACTAGGTTCCCTTAGGTCTCACGAGTCATGAGCGAGTCTAGTAGAGTCTTGCGGATCTGTATGGAGATGTCTGTACTTATCTTCGAGAGGCTACAGGGATGTTAGGAGCACTTCCTTTCTTGATTCCTCATCGTGCGGTTTGACTCCTTTGAGGCTTATGCCTTTATTTCCTTCCTACTCAACCTTACGCGACGCGAATCGCTTGTTATAAATCGAGAATTGAAGAATTGTAATGGTACTACAGATGTGGTACGGGATGTTCCTCCCGGTATAGTTGGTTGGGCTATTGTCGTCGCCCTGCGGAAGGATTTTTCTATCATTTCGACTCGGTAGTTGTGCTTTTAAGAACTTGGAGGCTATGCACAGGTTGCTATGGTGCTCACGAGCGGTTATCGCACAGTATTGACTTGATGGTAGGAGACTTGCCTATGTGTCGGGCGGTGAATAAATTGAAAGAAAGTTTACTCAGTGTACGATTCAGAGATCTAATATTTCATTTCCGGCGGAGGAAAAGCAATTGGCCTATGGATGTCCATATTTGGGGTGATAGAGTAACGAAACTTGGTAATTTCGAGCATGGTGGAATTTTCATCTGCTATGTAGTATTGTCGTCCTCGATTGTATATGTTAAGTTCACTAGTGTTATTGTCTTCTGCAATTTGCCTTTGGGGTAAGATATTGTGAAATAATTTTGGATAAATGACTGTTAGATATTGCAGGGTGCGGTGGTTCAGGATTGAATCGGTATTCATAATGTTGGCGGCTCGAGAAAAATGATCTTCGGTAAGGTTTCAAGTTAGTAGCGATTTGTGGGTTCAAGTGCTACGAAGATGGATTTTTATTAAGGCAACAACTGAGCAGCAAAGGATGAGGAAGGACATGTGGAGAGTGTCAGGCGGTGGTTAAAATTTCTAGAAGGCCAGGTATAAGAATGCAAAGGTCTAGTAGTCGATTAAAGGGGTGAGTTCCTCCAAAGTGGGAGAGCGGCAGAGTTGCATATGGGCTTGGTGGTAGGATAACTACGCATCTTAAGGGGGGTTTGAAATAATTTGGGAATTTTAGTGATTGGTAATTGGGGTCTACGGATGTAATTTGAAGTATTGGCTATTATGCGGCGGGAGATTGGATATGACGAAAGGGAGTTGCTTGAAATGAAGAAGGATACAACGTAACTTTGAATTGGAAGGATGTTGCCGCACATTTAATTGATGTCCACGAGGGGTGAATGGACTTGTGCAGCTGCAGAGTGAGCTTGGACTCAGGATGGGTTATTAATGTCGTAGTGATTGGACCCCGTACAACAACGTTAGAAGATGTCGGCACATAGACTCCACATGTGGGTTATCTCCAGTGAGAAGATCAATTGTCGCATGGTTGGCAAAGCCTCTGCGAATAATTCTATTGGTTATACAGCAAAGAGACCGGTCGTGCGAATGTAGTTGATGATTCAGACTATAAAAAGGGGTTTTACAGAAAGATTCCAAGAATTTTGGCGATTGATGACACACGGTCATGTCAATAAAAGATAAAGAATCCTGGTGAATTTCAGAGGTGTGTAATATTGGCTTCAAGCTAAGTGGGAGAGTCCCACCACCTATGATGGGGTTGCATGGTTAACTACTTGCGAGGTTTCTGGTTAGTAGCATATTAATAGGTTATTCCAGCTACAGGGAAAAAACATAAGTAGTAATTTGAGTAAGGGATTGTTAAAGGTGTGCTATGGTTGGCCTTATTGGCTTATGTTCAGACTTGGGGAAGGATTCAGGATTTATGCCTTGTATATATGCGGGTTTCAAGGGAAGCGATTCTGTCGGATGCTTCGTCGAGAGGGTATTCATGTGCTAGAAGATTCATGGAGTTGATTATATAAGGGGCCAAGTCAGAGCGGGTGGCTCTCAACAACAGTCCTAGTGGATTCAAAGGTTAAAGTGTGGTGCCTAATGATTACAAGCCTATAGGTTCGGTTAAGAATCAAGCTTTGTAACAGCTTATGAGAAGAGGCCTAGAATGTTCTATGATATTTTGACTTGCAGTGTAGCATTTGGGAGGTATGAAATGGTTTATGGGATTTGAGACATCATGGTCTCGTGATTCAAGGTCACTCGAGATGAATGCAGATGGAGTGTGTTATGTGTTAAATGGAGTCATCATTATTTCTAAGACAATCAAGGATAAATTGGAAGAAGATAGATTGGCTAGCCATAGTTGAATTGGCATATTGGCGGTAGTGATCAGTTTCTTCAGTGTGATCAAGCTATGCAAGCGATTTGTGACGGTACGTGTGAGGCTTGTCGATCGTCGTAATTGATGTCATTCAGAAGTATTCTACTGTTATGGCCTGTTATGTGTAGGCAGATCCCGTAAGGGCTATGATGGCTTAGTCCACTACTTAGAGATTTGCATATTCTATGGTTATGAAAATTCATCTGTGTGTTGCTATGGTTCTCCTGAAGAGAGTTAAATGAAATGTTTTTATATGATGAAGTGTTAATCTATTCATGGTTCCGGAGTTATGACAAAAATCGTGTTCTATCGTATATTGGCATGTTGGGTGCAGTGAATGGTATGGAATCTGAAGTGAGGATCAAGGTTGCAGTTCGGTGTTGACAAGGATGTCACGAACTCGGATGAGTAGGAAAGGAGTTTCGATGTTTAAGGAAAGTGGGTATCGTCTTCGGTATCACCTGAGATCGGTGTTTTGTGAAAAAGGCTTTGCATCCTGGTTAAGGATTCTTGATCGTTTTTCAGCGTTAGTGCGACCGGTGGTTTGGATGTACAAACCTGTTATCTGTTACGGAAGGCTATGGGAGCGTGCCCTACGGGAAGGTTGTATAAGTGTGGCATGTAGTCACTTGATTGATTGAAGAGTTAAACCAAGTATGAAGATTGTAGTGATGTCGTTAAATTGAGAATTGATGCCTGAAGGGCACTCGGTTTAATGGGTTGTGGACTGTGGAGGATTACTCCGGTCATAGTGGTAGTTCTCGTGTGTTATGAGAAAAAAGGGAGTTAGTATGGACCTTTGAAAGGTTATTAGCCTAGTTCGGTGTGTTCATATCAGGCCAGATGTGTTCATTTCAGCAATGCGCTCCTTATGGAAGAATAGTCGGGGAACTATTTCATCGTCAGCTATTTCATGTAATGATATATTGCGCCGTATAAGTTGTGAGACGGCTTGGTGAATTTCTTATGTGTTGAGGTTTCGCGCAGAAATGATGTTATATGAGTAGGATGGTTGAGATTCAGATCGTATATTGCACCTCAATTGTGCTTGTGTCCGTAGCTTATAGCGCTATATGTCTCCCCAGAGATGGTATTATGCACTTAGCCTACTTGTGACCGACATTCGGTATTTTGTTGTAGTGAGCAATCTAGCCCGGTGTGTATCTCCTTATGTGAATTTTATATGTGGATCGGGTGGCACGCCGCCATGGGTATGTTGTTTGGATCGGGTTGCGTGCCGTAACAGTGTGATGTTGAGTACAGTTTTCTAGATGTTATTTTTGTATTCCTTGTTTCCTGTTTTCTAAGGAAAGTCCATATTAATGCATGAGTTAAGTAGTTCCTTCCAGAGTTCGTTTTCCTTGTGTCACGTTCGAGTTCATAGCGTATTGGCACATTGTGGCATCATATGAGACTTTTGATCATGTCCGGGGTGGCTTATCGCCTGAGCGGTTCGTGCTGGGTGAGACGAGATTATTGGATCTAGGATTAGTGCAGTTGGATTATATGAAGTATATTAAAGATCAAGACCATTATTTAGTTCAAAATGAGGTGATGGCTCTTGTCAGGAGTATATAACCAATGAATTGTTGATTCGGCAGTTGATTATGAATTTCTACACATCTCTTCTGTCGTGGCGGTATTGTAAGAGTTAGAGCAAGAGCTATGTATGTCATGAGGTGCAATGGGAGCATCAGATTCATGGAATTTCGACTAAATGGATCAGAGAATGTTATTGTGGTCCTGTGAGTAAAGTGGTGCAAGGTGTGAATTCAGCTAAGGTATGCAGTCATGTTTTGGTGCTACGTGTAGTTATTGATTCGGTGAGCGTATGTTGGAACAAGCCTGGCAGAGAATTTCGGATGTTGGAATTGGGCTCTAAGGCTTATTTACCTAAGTGAAAAATGGTATATTCATATTGATCGATCTAGGGTGTCCAGCTGAGGTGGGGTAGCACGGGTAGGTGCTCGAGGTGTTAAACAGTGATTTCGGGCAACTCCAGCGCAGTTATTAGCACGTTCGAGGACGAACGTATGTTTAAGTGGGAGAGAATGCAACGACCCGATCGGTCGTTTTGGGATCTAGCACGTCGTTTAGCAATTTGAGGCCATGAGAAGCTTCACTTCAGGTATTATGACTTGTGCGCACGGTCGGAATTGAATTCAGGGAAGTTTGGAGTTGATTTGGAAAGAGAATTCTCATTTCGGAAGCTTTAAGTTGAAAGAATTGACTAAGGTTGGATTTTTGAGTAAACGATCTCGGAATCAGGATTCGAAGGTTCCAGTAGGTTCGTATGATGATTTCGGACGTGGGCATATGCTGGGATCGGTTTTTGGATGACCCAGGAGTGTTTTGGAGCCTATTATGGAAGTTAGCATTTTGGAAGAAATTTCATAAGTTTGGGTTGAAGTACATTTCAGTGTTATCGATGTCCGTTTGGGATTCCGAGTCTGGGAGTAGCTCCGTATGGTGATTCTGGAGTTGGGGGCACGATCGGAAGTGAATTTGGAGGTCCGTATGACATTTTGGAGTCATTTGGCTAAAGATAGAAATTTGAAGGTTTTTGGGAAGTTTGACCGAGAGTTGACTTTTTGATATCGGGGTCGGATTCCGATTCCAAAAGTTGGAGTAGGTCCGTAATGGAGAATATGACTTGTGTGCAAAATTTGAGGTCAATCGGATGTGATTTGATGGGTTTAAACACCGAAAGTAGAATTTTGAAATTTTAGAGTTCATTAAGCTTTAATTGGAGTGCGATTTATGGTTTTAGCATTGTTTGATATGATTTGAGGCCTCGAGCAAGTCTGTAATGTGTTTTGGGACTAGTCGGTATGATTGGTTGGGATTGTTACGCCCCGCAATATTATGTCGATATTTCTTTCTGCAGTACTATATTACGGTGATGTTACACTTCACAGTATTAAATTACGACGATGTTGAACCCTGTAGTATTGTACGCTGAATTTGTCGTAAGGTAATTGATATCAGTCCAAGAAAAAGATTATTTGGAGATTATAAGGATGATATTTCAAACAAGTGATGAGTAAATTCATGAAGGTGAGAGGGGAAGCAAGTCAAAGAAAATAAAGTTTCGCCCAAGTTTGGCATGTTGAGATGAAATACCGGCCAAGCATTAATACCCGATATTTACGGACTAGTACTATACAAGGTACCATATGACCATGATAGTAGAATGTATAAAGTGTATTAAAAATAAGTAGAATTTTAAGTAATTTGAGACAATTCTTAATTATCGGGTAACGAAATACTACTTAATTAAATTAATTGAATACTTTGGATAAATATCAAAATAAAAAAACGTGGCAGCTAAGAAAAGAGAATCGAATGACTTTTGATTTAGGTTCTACATTAACAAGACACTTGGACTATTTATTTAACCTACAAAAACGTTGAAGGCTTATATTAGTCATCTTTACCCATTGTTTATTTTTCTATTAATATAACATCTGAGTCCCCACACCTAGATTTCATGAAAGGTAGGTTGCACCACCTCATAATAGGAAATAAATAAATGATGGAAAGAAAGATATAAAACAGTACGAGGAAAAGAACAAATAAATGTCATACATGGTATATTTATGCTCATTTTGGCATCAAAATTCCATTTTGAAGATGATTTCAAAAGTTCATATCAGATTTTCATAGTACAATAAGCAACGGCAATTCTTAGGTTGGTAAAGAAATTCATACGAAACTATACTGCGTAATAACAATGAGATTTTGCAATTCTAAGGGAGTAAGGCGCA
Source organism: Nicotiana tabacum (assembly GCF_000715075.1). Classification (NCBI taxonomy): domain Eukaryota; kingdom Viridiplantae; phylum Streptophyta; class Magnoliopsida; order Solanales; family Solanaceae; genus Nicotiana; species Nicotiana tabacum. The sequence continues at coordinate 163,435,560 of NC_134085.1, read as the reverse complement.
ACCTTTTCCAAGAATATCATACAGATTTTCCCATACTCCAGGTATGTTAAGGTTAAGCTCTTCTTTCATTTGGCATGATCTTGTCATTACATTCATATCCCGGAATTTACGTATATTTTGCTAGTCTCGCAAATTATGTATATTTTCATAGTGTTGTAAGTTATAATATTCTCCTTATCGGGACTTCATATTCAGTCGAATGTTTCCTTCTTCCAGTCAAGAGAGCAGAGAAGTTTATATATACAGTATTAAAAGTATTTTCATTACCATCGAGCTATAATCAATGGGAAGGCCCCTATTGGGCAACCTCTGATCAGATGGTAAGTTATATACCGATCCTACTGTGGTCGAGTACGTCTGGGTGAGCCCAGTTGGTCGAGGTACAGAGCCTAGTATGGCCGAGCGCTTATGAGGCGCCTACTATGGCAAAACAGTTATATATATACCGAGCCTACTGTGGTCGAGCGCTTATGAGCGAGCCCAGTTGGTCGTGATACAGAGCCTAGTATGGCCGAGTGCTTATGAGCGAGCCTACTACGGCAGAGCAGATATATATGTATACCGATCCTTATAGGGCCGGACAACTATTTTACTTACTATATTGAGAGAATTGAGTCAGTATCAGCAGGTAAGCATATCTTCAGATTATCTTTGACTTCCAGCTACTTTCAGTTATTATATTATTAGTTAAGTTTCAGCTTTTAGTATATTGCCTTACATACTCAGTACATTATTTCATACTGACGTTCCTTTTCTGGGGGCGTTGCATTTCATGCGTGCAGGTCAGACAGACAGATGAGTAGGCCTCTTCAATAAGTGTTGCCCAAGTTTAGCTTGATCGGTAAGCTCCATACCTTTCGGAGTTTCGGGTCTAGAGCCTTATGTACATCTTGTATATATATGTATATATGTTATGAGTAGGTCAGGGAGATGTTCCGATCATAGTATATCCATCAGTAGAGGCTTGTAGACATATCCTGTCAGTTAGTGCAATATGTTGGGCTTGCAGTCCTTGTATGTTTATTTGGTTGGTTTGTCAGCTGTAATAGTTATGATGGCCTTGTCGGCCTAGTTTTATATTGACATTTAGTCAGCATTCGCAGTTATCTTGCAATGTGGCCCATGGACAAATTATGACATCATATGGTCAGAGTCCCTTAGTTGCAAGTTGGTACACAAGGATAAGTGAGGCACTGAGTGCCGGTCTCGCCCCCAGGTTCGGGGCATGACAAAAGTGGTATCAGAGCAGTTCTGTCCTAGGGAGTATACAAGCCGTGTCTAGTAGAGTCTTGTTTATGGGTGTGTCGTGCACCACACTTATAAGCAGGAGGCTACAGGGCATTTAGGACTGTCACTCTTTCTTCTTACTCCAGATCGTGTGGTAGAGCTCAGTTGTAAGAACGAAATTTTCTAAACTCTATCTTATTCGTAATACGACGATGCCTATACTTAGAAAGATGGTTTGTAAGGGATTGAATGTGGATGTGAAAGAGTTGAGTTAGAAGAACCCGGTGATCTTCTGGAAGTGGAGCCTTAAGGCAAGAATATCTATCCACCTTTATGGTGAAAGGCAATTAGAGATTCAGAAGGTAAATACAAGTTTCAACAAGTAAAGGAACCAAGGTGAAAGAGGGTATGAGGTACCCAGCTAATGAAGATTATCCTTGTTTACCATTTAGGAAGAGAGAGATATAAGCATTTTGGGTTACATTCAACAGTAACAGTGGTATGTATCATTGACCACACCGATCTAAGTTATGCTCTATGGGAGCTAACAAATATGGTTTAAGAGAAAGAAATAATAGCAGGTCCGAATGGGGTTAGAGTAACCAAAATGATGAATGGATGATTTGCGTTAGTTGATATTTCCAAAGGATATTACAAAGGTACTAATAGATCTCCTTGTGAGACACCCATGTGATGCACTCTAGAATATTACAATTAGATATGAATACTAGCATGATAAAAAAAATCTTAAGACAGGCATTGAAAGCCTGAAAGGGATAAATATTACCTTAGTGTGATTCTTGTCCCTAGTAGATCAAGGACGTTGAGCAACCCGAAGAGCCGATGAATGAAGCAAGGAGAGCTAAAAGCGAACGAATGTCTTTGTTGAAGTTTTCACAAGAAAGAGATAGGCAGGAGTATTAGCAAAGGAATGAGAAGAGAGATAAGGAAGAATTACGAGTGAGATGTGATACATGGACGACAACAGTATTACTGGATCCATAGTCAGGTGAAGGAAGAGATAAGAGGTGATAGGCCCTAAGACAACAAAAGAGTATAGGCCATAAAGTATCCTCATTTCGAGAAATAATTTCGTGACCCGAACGTGATGTCCAGATGGAAAAGTTAGACCCCAGAGTAATAGAAATCAGTATGGACTGGTGAATAAGATAAAATAAACATTGAATTAGGAACCGAGTGATTTGATGATAGTCAGCATCATGAGAATTTCAGATTGCATTCTGGCAATAATAGAATGGACAACAAAAGAAGATCCATGATGAATTAAGAACATGGTCATTCAGGGAGACGCTTCCCTAAAGCAAGCAATATGAGCAAAGTTAAGTTTAAGGGACTGTATGTGCCAGTTACACTACGTGTTGTCACCATCGTGAGTGAGGAAATTTGTCATCCTTTTTACAGGAGAATTGTCGCAAGGCGAGTAAGGATCATTGATGTTGTGAAACGACGCCAAGGATGAAGAGGGAAAACATCTATAGGTAGATCCTCATGGCTTCAGCTTTTAGTACACCTCTAAAGGGGGAATATGGAGTGATGTGACATTAAGTCAGAATTAAGTGGTTCTAGTGACTATGGAATGGTAAATGAAGTAAAGGTTCCTACTCGAGCTATTATTAATAAATAAGGAGCCAGTGCGAGACGTAAGTTAAGACAAAGGAAGTAACCCAAGAAAGATTAAACATTGATATGAGAATGGGCTAACGAGTAGTTAGTAATTGGTCAGGAAGATCCTAGTTATGGCTAAATAGGAGGTTACAAACGAGTCATCAGATCGTGTAAGATAAACATAGTAGAACCCAACATGGAGAATTCAACCTCGAAGAATATCATTATAATACTTGAAGTATATTCAAACAAGCGTCGGGGTAGTTAAAAGTACCGTATGAGTGTTGCGGGGATAAAGAAAGTGACACTGGGAAGGCAGTTAAAATATTAGTTCAAAAGCAACTATACAAGCACAAGGGCATGGAAGTAAGCAACTACGGATGATTATAGGCAAGTAAGGACATCAAAAAGGTCCATAATAAGCTCACAGCTTTACGGGAGTCAAGGGTTCTCCCTAAGTACTACAACAAAAGACTAGCTGAGGAAATAAGGAAGAAGGCTTCAACCTAAGCACAATGACCTATAGAGAAAATGGTTGTTTAACAACAGTTTCACAACAATATTGTAAGCACTCCAAAAGAAAGTGGCACCTATCGTGGCTAATGAATGGGAAGTAAGAATTAAAAGTAATATTCGAGATCATATGAGTTGTATGAAAACTCTGGCAAGTGCGGGCGCTAAGATAAGCTAAGTACGGATGCAACAATGGGCAGAAAGACCAGGAAAAGTAATTGCACACGTTTAAAGAAAGCTGAGATAGAACGAAAGAATTATTTGATCAATGATCTAGAGTTAGTACGTTATGGATACACTCAAGATTTTGGAGCATTATGTTTGTTGACAATCATACAGCCATAGAAGACTCCAGTATAAATTAAAAGAAAGAATTGAGACCAGGGCATAGACAAAGGATTGAATTGTTAAAAGATTGTATCAAGGATATTCCATAATGCCCATGAAAGGCTAAGGTAATAACTAATACCATGAGCCACGAATCGGAAGATAGCTTAAGCCTACGTAAATACTGATCAGAAGGAAGAGGAAACTAAAGAATTACATCACCTAAGTGAATCAAGAGTCTGACTATTGGACCTAGGAAAAAATTATAGAAGTTGTGCTTGAGAACATGACAGAATCGCTATTTGTATCAGACGTTCAAGAGAAATAACACAACAACCATAATCTATAAGGGCTCTACAAGGAAGCCAGTTAGAAGAAGTACCAACCTCATAAGAAGTCAGTACGAAGCTCCCACCGGATTGTGTGTGTACCAGAGGTTCGAGTATTATAATAGAGCTTCAAGTTATGGACGTGAATTACACCTAGATGGAAGGGAGGTTATGAAAGAGATAGAAGATATGATACGAGATTTTAAGTAAGTAAGGTAAAAGTGAACAACGTATGAGATACTAAAATGTAGAAAGTTGTGAATAGTCAATACTTCGGATAGAAGGTTATAAGCACGGGGATTCAAAATCCAGGAATGATAGCGGCATTGTTAGTGGCATATCTTCCAACCTATGGTTTCTACATATCAAGAGGTATAGTTAAAAGAGTATAAAAGAGTTAGAGACGAGGTGACGTCTCGCTTGATATTCCAGAATAACATAAGGAAATCTATGGTGCCAGCAAGTTGAAGAAAGGTTGCAAGTAGTATAAATGGATATGTGTAGGTTGCAAAATAAAGTATGGTAGAGCGACAAGATGGTAGGAAGACATGAGTATGGATAAGAAAGGTCGAGTGAGAAGGTGATGAGAATGGATAAGCCCTCAGGATTAAGTCCACAAAAATGAGAGAAAGCTGACGGGTTCTCTAAATTATATAAAGCTCAGTATAGCCTGAATGAGCTCAAAGGATCATATGACTAGTAGCATTTAGAAGAAATAGAATGCTGCCCTGGTAGTAGAATGAGGGGGTGATTGTGATAGATAAAGGATGACGTTTGGACCTTCGATTGAGTAATAACTTGAAGAGGATTTAATGAATTGTACGGGTTAAGATACCCACGTAAGTGAATCACATTGGGATACTATAAAATACAGTTATTGAAGTACATTATCGCCGCTAAGTGGATCAGGAAAATCACTTCAAATATTCCTCGATGCAACATAAGCCCTAGTGGCAAGGAAATATGTAAGAGATTTCAAGTTATCAGTGGTATATTGTAGATCAATATTAAGGTGAATCAACAATAAATGAACAAAAGTTACAAAGTATGAGACGAGATTAGGTCGTCATACTTAAGATGATCAGTAACGAGGAAGCATTAAAGGACTTAGATTTATACATATGGGATAAGCAACGAGGGTAAACTGGAATTTGGTAGTAGATCTTAGCAACAATAAATCAAAGTAAGAGTTATGGTATAGTATGAACCACCTAGATAAGGTAAAAATCACGCGGTTAGATAACCGGTTCTATGAAACAAAATGTTGCAATAATCATAATTTCAACAAAATACCAAGCAAAGAACTTTAGTATGCCTACAAATGCCCAGAGGGGCATTTCATTAAGCTCTGTATATGTTTGCGAAGTGAAGTTTAATGATTGGCTAGAAGCTAGAGGAAAAAGGGGAGAAGAGTCGCATAGGCGCAATTACAAGGTCAAGGTCATACAGGCTGCATATTAAAAGGTAGCAACAGTTATGAGATTGGAAGGAATTCGATCACAAGTCATGGCGTGGGAAAGAGGCCTAAAGGGGGGAATGTTCTGGCCTTTGAAAATTAATCAAAGAACAGTTGCCAAAATGGAAAAGAGAATATTAAAGTATTCGCAATGAGCTTTAGGTAATGAGAATAATAAGTGCACCAATCAACATTCGAGGACAAATGTTCTAAAGAGGGGAATAATGTTACGCCCCGCAATATTATGTCGATATTTCGTTCTGCAGTACTATATTACGATGATGTTACGCTTCACAGTATTAAATTACGATGATGTTGAACCCTGTAGTATTGTACGCTGAATTTGTCGTAAGGTAATTGATATCAGTCCAAGAAAAAGATTATTTGGAGATTATAAGGATGATATTTCAAACAAGTGATGAGTAAATTCGTGAAGGTGAGAGGGGAAGCAAGTCAAAGAAAATAAAGTTTCGTCCAAGTTTGGCATGTTGGGATAAAATACTGGCCGAGCATTAATACTCGATATTTACGGACTAGTACCATACAAGGTACCATATGACGATGATAGTAAAATATATAAAGTGTATTAAAAATAAGTATAATTTTAAGTAATTTTGAGACAATTCTTAATTATCGTGTAACAAAATACTACCTAATTAAATTAATTGAATACTTTGGATAAGTATCAAAATAAAAAAAATGTGGCAGCTAAGTAAAGAGAATTGAATGACTCTTGATTTAGGTTCTACATTAACAAGACACTTGGACTATTTATTTAACCCATAAAAACGTTGAAGGCTTATATTAGTCATCTTTACCCATTGTTTGTTTTTCTATTAATATAACATCTGAATCCCCACACCTAGATTTCATGAAAGGTAGGTTGCACTACCTCATAATAGGAAATAAATAAATGATGGAAAGAAAGATATAAAATAGTACGAGGAAAACAAATAAAGGTCATACATGGTACATACCATTATGCTCATTTTGGCATTAAAATTCCATTTTGAAGATGATTTCAAAAGTTCATATTAGATTTTCATAGTACAATAAGCAACGGCAATTCTTAGGTTGGTAAAGAAATTCATACGAAACTACAATGCGTAATAACAATGGGATTTTGCAATTCTAAGGGAGTACGGTGCAACCTTTTCCAAGAATATCATACGGATTATACCATACTCTAGGTATGTTAAGGCTAAGCTCTTATTTCATTTGGCATGATCTCGTCATTACATTCATATCCCGAAATTTACGTATATTTTGCTAGTCTCGCAAATTACGTATATTTTCCTAGTGTTGTAAGTTATAATATTCTCATTATCTAGACTTCATATTCAGTCGAGTGTTTCCTTCTTCCAGTCAAGAGAGCAGAGAAGTTTATATATACAGTATTAAAAGTATTTTCATTACCATCGAGCTATAATCGATGGGCAGACTCCTATTGGGCAACCTCTGATCAGATGGTAAGTTATATACCGAGCCTACTGTGGCCGAGCGCATATGAGCGAGCCCAGTTGGTCGAGATACAGAGCCTAGTATGGCCGAGCGCTTATGAGCAAGCCTACTACAGTAGAGCAGTTATATATATACCGAGCCTACTGTGGTCGAGCGCTTATGAGCGAGCCTAGTTGGTCGAGATACAGAGCCTAGTATGGCCGAGCGCTTATGAGCGAGCCTACTATGGCAGAGCAGATATATATGTATACCGAGCCTTATAGGGCCGGACAACTATTTTACTTACTATATTGAGAGAATTGAGTCAGTATCAGCATGTAAACATATCTTCAGATTATCTTTGACTTCCAGCTACTTGCAGTTATTATATTATCAGTTCAGTTTCAGCTTTCAGTATATTGCCATACATACTCAGTACATTATTTCGTACTGACGTCCCTTTTCTGGGGGCGTTGCATTTCATGCGTGCAGGTCAGACAGACAGACGATTAGGCCTCTTCAATAAGTGTTGCCCAAGTTCAGCTTGATTAGTAAGCTCCATGCCTTTCGGAGTTTCGGGTCTAGAGCCTTATATACATCTTGTATATATATGTATATATGTTATGAGTAGGTCAGGGAGCTGTTCCGATCATAGTATATCCATCAGTAGAGGCTTATAGACATATCCTGTCAGTTAGTGCAATATGTTGGGCTTGCAAGCCTTGTATATTTTCCACTTGGTTTTAACTGATATTTGAGAGCATTTGAGGAGGGATTCCATCATCATCGAAGAGGTAAGTAATTTCTACACATCATAAGTTAAATACATAGATTATGGGTAGATTAACATGTGGAAATTAGTGAAAATCAAGGATTTTAGATGAAAAATCTAGAATTTGGTAAAAATAAGATTTAACCACGAAATTTGTTAGGGAATGGAGTAAAAATCATATATTCTTGATCCTTAGGTTATGGGTAACAATTTTCTTCAAAAATTTCCGGAATCTGGGCACGTGGGCCCGGGGATGAATTTTAGGAACCTTGCATTTATGGTTGGAAAATTAGTTTAATAATTAGAATATGAAATTTTGAGCATGTATTGACTAGTTCTTACCCTATTTGAATAGTTTTGGATCGTTCGGCTCCAATTTGGAGGTTTGTGCGCATTCTTGAATCGGAATATAGTCTTCGGAGAGTTCGTGCGTAACTACTATTATGCTTTAGTCCGGGTAGTTTAGGGCCCAAAAACATGCTTTCTTGAAATACTTGTAACCTTGTTGACAAACTTAAAATGCTTAAAACATATTGAATGCGTAAATAAATTTCTAAAGAAGGCTAGATATCATTTCTTGACTTTTTAAAGAGAAATTTGCCTTTTCCTGAAAATATTTGCTCCTTGATGAATTATTGATTGATTTGTTTGAATGTGTTTATCTATTGTGGAATGGGCTGAATGCCTCGGTAGATTAAATAGATGAATTTATGGTTCGCGTCATTTGACCCTCTGGCAGTGCACAGTTTAAATATTGTTGGATCGGGCCGTACGACCTCGGCATGATTTGCGCATGCTTGTATTTCTTGCCTTGAAATTTATTGATATTGATATTTGCTCTCCCCAACTTGAGATAATGATTAATTAATAGATTATGAATTCAGAGATTTTAATATAAAAAGGAACTTTTACCTGTTCGTGACTTATTTGAAATTACTGTCGTTCTTAATAAATCCATGATTATTCGCATTAATAATATATTACTATTGGACCACTAGTAAGTATCGAAGTTGACCTCTCATCTTTACTTCTTCGAGATTAGACGGGATACTCATTGGGAACACGTTGTTTTCGTACTCATACTACACTTGCTATGCATTTTTGTTGCACAGGTTTATGTGTGGCTAGTGACTTAGTGGCATAGTTGCATGGTTGATACGGAGACTTACGTGAGTTGCATTTATTGAGACTTCCGTAGCCAGCAGAGCCTCCTTCAGAGTACAACAACAACAACAACAACAACGACCCAGTATAATCCCACAAGTGGGGTCTGGGGAGGGTAATATGTACGCAGATTTTACCCCTACCCCGAAGGGTAGAAAGGCTGTTTCCAGGAGACCCTCGGCTCAAGAAAGCAACAAGAGACGATATATTAGTACCATAAAATGCATAATAAAATAACTGCAATATAAGAGATATGAAATACAGAATACAAAATACGAAATACGAAATAGATGGCTGGTATAGTAAAAACTAGCAGGTAAAGCCCTGCATCAATAGACGACCAATGGCATTAGTCTAACTCCTAACTGGCTAGTCTCACTTTATTGTGCTGTAGAGATATTCACAACTTTTCCCTAACCTACAACCTTAATGCTCGACCTCCATAATTCCCTATCAAGGGTCATGTCCTCAGTAATCCTAAGTCGTGCCATGTCCTGTCTGATCATCTCTCCCCAATACTTCTTAGGTCGCCCTCTACCTCTCTGCGTGCCCACTACATCTAGTCGCTCACACCTCCTCACCGGTGCATCAGTGCTCCTCCTCTGAATGTGCCCGAACCATCTGAGTCTTACTTCCTGCATCTTGTCCTCCTTCAGAGTATTGTACTATATTTTCATTCTGTTCACTTGTATTCCGGACAGTTACTATATTTTATTTCATTCCCTAGTAATTGCTCATGTACTTGTGACACCGGGTTCTGTGATGATTATGGGTTATCTCGTATTAACTTCTTAACATTTATATTTTACTTGAAATGATTGTCTTTTACTATTGAAATTAAAGGAAAATCATAGTTTTCAAAATTATTAAAACGAGAATTTAATTAAAGTATTTTGGTTGGCTTGCCTGGCAGCGTTATCCGGCGCCATCACGACCCTTAGTGGATATTGGGTCGTGACATCTTTTATGCCTAAATGTATCATGATTAGAGGTAACTTCACTACTTCTGTTGTGAGACTTGCATTTTAATTGCAAAAGATAACCTCCATTTTCCCCCTTAATAAAAAGCCTCCATTTTCGCTTGGCCACAGATTGCCATTTTGAGAAAGTTGTATCGTAAAATTTTCTAATTCATTTATTTTAAAAGCTAAAAGTTCCGGCTCCTTCGTTTAAAATTACGTAGCTGCTTGCTTTTATGCCTGCGTATATTTTTGCGTCTTGAAAACCCATATTTTAATATCTAAAAAGTTAGTAGAGGTCAATTGACCAGGAACTAATTGTGTCATCACCTGTTGACAATGGCACATTAGTTTTTACAAAGCATTTTTAACTAGACTGCAGAAACATGATAATATTTTTAACTATTTATCCCAACCCAGATTTCTCTTAGGCATTCTTTCAAACTCTTTATATGTCTAATTGAAAAATCTAGATTTCAGATAAATACAAAACAAACCAACAACCTATTATCAAAAGATAAACTTGTGGATGATCCAAACACTAATGATATAGACTCACCCTAGCCAAGCTTCAAATCAAGGTATAGATTCATCAAGAAGATAAAAGTTAAAGGAGGAGAAGTTGAAAAGAAGATAGGAAGCCAGTCTCAGAAGAATTTTCAAGAAGGAAGGAAGAAGAAATGTCGAGAAGGAAGAAGAATTGCTAAGAAGGAGCAGAGCAAGTACATGTTGCATTCTGGTCATGAAAGTAGCAAATTGTTCTTGCATCTTCTTTTCCACTTCTAGTTGGATCCTCTTCTCTACTTTTACATTCACGAGTTCACGCTCCTCTGCCAACTTCCTGGACAACTCGTGTTCCAACTTCCTTTGCAACTCAAGTTCCATATTCCTTTGCAACTCAGCAACCATTTGTTCACGTTCTTCCTACAACTTCCGACCCATGCCGGCTTGCATCTCTTGACGCATAATTTTCATAGCAAAAGATACACTGGACTCTATGTTTGCCTGATCTGCGTGACTCTTTTTTGGGAGGCTTCTTTCTATACCCTTTTCCACGAAATAGGATTTCTCTACAAGATAGTTCCAGAGAAAATATATATAAGCAAATATATAAATAACAAATATGCATATGTGATAATGAGGGAATAATATATTTTCACTGCAGATTCCTATACTTCTACAAAAGACCTTGTACCACAAGCATGCTTAGTTATTTGCTTTTCTCATTTTTTTGTTCCTCTCACTTACAACCTGCAGTAAGTCAACAGATTAATAAACAACCATTGCAAGATGGGTATGGAGCCATTCGGTTGGTAGAATCTTCAAGTATTAAGTTACCTTAAAATTCGGACTTCCAAAATATTGTATTAGGTATTTCCAGTCCTCAAGTTCAATATCTTCATGTCGATGAGACAATCTTTCTTCATTAGTATTGTATTTAGAATAGTGAATGCTAAGTCGAGCTTTTCAGTTCTTTTCATTTCTTAAAACAACACATAAAAAGGAAAGGACTGATTAAAATAGAGAAACTATTAATTCATATATTAGAGCATTAAAATTAGTTAATTAATTAAAATATTAGAATAAATCACTAATTTTATTTCACTGTTGATTCTATTATGAAATTACAACTTTAAACATCATGAACAAATTACATTCAGTCTGATAAGGACACAAATACATGGAACTTTTTAAAGTAAGATGCAAATATAAAGCTACAAGCATCACAAACTAATATCATTGTAAGTCTAATAACTACAAACATACAAAGAACTTTTAAAAATAAGATATAGACATAAAATTTCAAGCATCAAGAACTAATTCATTGTTAGTTTATAAGGAGAAATAAAGAGAATTTTCAAAACATAATGTAGACGTCTATATAATCAGTCTTTTGTTTCATAGTCTTTATAGTGTCCTCCCCATCATCATCATCAAATAACTCTTCTTTGCTATCTTCACTCTCGGATATATTTATATGATTGTCGTTAATGAAATCATCTTCCTTATTGTGTATATTGTTTTGAAAAAAACAGTAATTCGAGGAAGAATTGAAGCAACTTAGTCATATAGATTAACCACATTAAACTATAAAGTGTGTTATGATAGGAAAAAAAAGGGGGTCATTCCTTCCTGGTCCTAATTAGTTATATCAACAAAGATTATGGTAATCATGTTCTTGCACTACATCGATAGTTATTGTTAAATTAAAAGCAAGAACATCAGTTTAGAGAATCACTAAGAAAAAAGTTTCTCTGAAGTAAAACGTAAATTAGAGTAATAAAAGCAGTAAAAAAATTTGGAAAATTAATTTAACACACATGCCAAAAACTGATTTTTACGATGCGAACACAAATTAGTACACTATCAACCACAAGTCATTTTCACACACCTAAAGTGGAAACAATGTAGCAGAAATAATAAAAAAAGATACTTAACTGGTTTCACAAATAAATTGCAAATATAAAATGCTCTCGTTTGAACACAATAAGGGAAAGACACAAGGTAAGCCTCTTATTCTTAGAATAAACAATAAGAGAAAGACACTTCCGGTTGTCACTTTAATTTTTATAAAAACTCAAATCTTTAATCTAACATAAGAGTCTCTTGCCAAAGTTCCATTCTCCTCAAATCTTCACGTAATGCCAATGGAATACAGGGTAAGCCTCTTTATACAATATTAAGAAAGAGCTCTACAATTAGCAATTATCATTCGACGTTGAATCTCCTATAGGATAGTTAACTGAAAAGTTGCAACAGTACTAATGGCATAAATGTTTATCTAAGGAAAAACAAACTAAAAAACTGAGATAATAGATAAATAGGATCCTTGCTCAAAAAATTCTACCAAGTCATCTCCTATTTTTCCTACTCTAAACTCCTTTTTTTTAATAAAATAATTGGCTTCATTGATTTTATCAAGAAGATGCAAATATTACAAGAAGCAGCAAAAGTATAGAAGCTTCAAAAAGCAAAAAACATCACTTGTTAACTTACTACATATATGCTATCTTAGATACAAAGAGCTAACAAAATTCAAAAAGGTTTTGGGGGATTCTATAGGGGAAACATTTGCCCAACTAAATAAAAACATAAGGCATTTAGCTTTTAGGGTGTGGTTAGGAGTTGATAGTTCATCTCAACTCCTTTTCTAGATGACAAACAAGCATATTACATTCAAATTGTTGTTTAAGTGGACAAATACATGCATTTACCAAAGAAGTATTATGTTTTCTTATAACCTTACAGTAACATATATATGCCTTATTAAATTTAAAAGTGTGTATGCACTGATTTAGGCACATAGTCATAAAAGAAAAAAAATAAGCATGGAATACCAACATACAATAGGTCTCTCAAGAAGAAGCTTTTAACTTACCCAAAAAAGAGATAGGTGAGAGTCCTTTCAAGACAACACCAAATAGGTTCAAATGAGTCTTTTTGTATGATTTTGTTTTTGTATTCCTGTAGATTATCAAATGGTTCAGAGAAATTCGAGATGAAATCTGCGAATACAAATGTACAATCACTGAAATAATAATAATCTCTATCTGCATGTTGAAAATTTTACCTTATAGAATACAAAATCCTTATTAAAAAATCCCAAACATAAATTTACATATAAACTAATATGAGTTTTCAGTTAAACATATGCACAAAACTCAGAAAAGTAGCCGAGATTAGGGAAAGCATTAGGTCACCAACAACTTGAGATTAGGGAGAGAAATCGGATGTGCGATTCTTCCTCCACAAAAGTCCATTATGCACTTCACTTTTTTTCCTAAAAGAAAAAGGGAAAAATTAGGGATTTGACCACAAACTTGATAAATGAGATTCACATCTTGATTTGAGAGATTTAGAGCTGGGTAAAATTTAAGCAGAGAAGGGATTCTAGAGAGAGGGAGAAGGGATTTTAGAGAGAGGAAGGAGAGATTTGAGAGAGAGACAGAGGTGTTTGAGCGTCTCTGTTTTGTGTCATTTAATTAGGAAGACTTTTATTTATTTTATTTTGTTATTTTCAATTAAAATATAAGGGGTCTAGCAGCGACCCAGTCGTTGCAATAGGACTTTAGCGGCGACAACTTAAAAGTCGCCACAAATAATATGGAGCAAATATTTTAGTTTGAGCGGGACCGGAAATGTCTGCCACATTAGAGGTGACCTCAGAAAAGTCGCTGCTAAATAACCGCTATATGTTGCCGCTAAAATTCCAATTTCTTGTAGTGCTAAGATATGCTCTATTGAATGTTCTGTTATAAGTTTTCATAACTCATCATATTATGTTCTCTTGAGTTCTAAAGCATCATTTTAAAGTCCTGCAATCTTACTTAGATTTTCTTTGTTCATCATACTATATCCTTTGAGTTCTATTATGGCACACTTAGTGTTGTTATTACAGTCTCCATGTTTAACATGTCATGCTTTTTAGCCCTGTTATTTTGAATTTGGGATGTTGTTAGATAGTTTAGCTAGGCTATGTATGAAATGCATAGGATGACCCTGCCTCACTAAGTTAAGATTTATGGAATTTGAGTATAAAAATGCTTTCATGAATGTTAATGGATCCTCATTATGAGTGTTTTACATTCATATCTGATTGTCAACTTGTAGGCAGCCCTACTGGAATGGTTTCTCCCTTGAACATCAGTAGGGTCTGACATGATCAGTCTACTTCCCGTAAACCAGAATATAGTTGTGCCCTCTTAATAGTTTGAATATGACTCCACCATATTTAACCACTCCACTAATTCTGTGTAGCTGATTTGAGTTTGTTAAGTGTGACATCTCCCTCTCCACCCCCCCCCCCCAAATGATACTATCAACCTTTCTCCAATATTTGGGACTTATTTGATTTTGTGAAGTCATAATCTCAATTGAAGTCCCTGTATGTGTGTTAGTTTTGGAATGAACTTTGTTTATCCTCCATGGCTTCACATTTTTGAGTACTGTATTCAAACTTTGTGTTTTCCTTTGTTGTTCTGGATTGAACCTGATGCAGAGGAGAGTTTTACTATTACTTGGTTGGATACAATAACCTATTTATGTCATAATCTGAATCTGTGTTAATGATCCAAGTGATTCATTGATGCCATTAGACTAAGTACATGTTCTTCTGTGATCAATGTTAAGGTCTATGTATGCTCAAGCTGCATGTCTAAATTTTGTGCTCTTGATCTATCCTTAGATTTGACCCCAAGTGTTTAATTCTTTAGCAGCAACATTATAGAGTTCCTTCCTTTACGTATGTTTGGAACCTTGGCTTTCAGAATTGTTTAATGTGGGTTCCATTCACTTAGTATTGGAAATATGGTTATAAAAAGTAAAACTATTTCTGTGTCCTTATTCTGCCAAGGGGAAGTATACTTTTGTGGCAGGGTATATTATGGTAGTTGGTTTATATTGGAAGAGCCTCATTGGCACTTAAACCTATGGGGGAAAATGAGTCGTTAGTGGTTAGGGGTATTTGGGAGCCGAGTTTAGCTCTAGGTTTGGGCTGTTCTCACCAGCACAAGCATTTCCCTTGGCCTTGAGACCCTTGGAAACTTTTAAGGGCCGGGGGATTCAAGGGGGCATTGACCTTGAGTGGAACTCTCTCCTTAGCCTTTATTCATTGATATTTGTTATTTTCTTTGGGTTTAGTGTTTAATGACACGAAAGGTTCTCAATGTATATTATTTATGATATATAACTGCCACATTGATATAAGTTCTCATAGTAGTTGAGCATTGATAGTCTGTTATATTTTGCTCCAATCATTTACCTATGTGTTTTCATGTATGATTGATGTATAAAATAGGTATCTAATGGCATTCTCTTTCTTTTTTAACATGTACATTTATTCGGGCATGCTGAATTCTTGAGAAACTCAGGCTCAAGGCCAGCATTGCTATATTTTTGGAAACTCGAAGTCAGCTACTGTCGTCCCTATTACTGTTGGGCCTGCCTCTTTGAGGCACAAATACCAGAGTCCAATCCTCTCCTTTAACTCCTTTATTTTTTACTGTTTCATTGCCTTAGCCTTACTGCCTTGTCGCATTTTGTTGTTGTTTTATTTCACATGTATACAACAATTATAAATTGGATTGAATGATTTACTTTATATCTTAAACCATATAAAACTTAGGCAAGACTTAAATAACATAGGATTAAAAGAAGAATTAGTTAGTAATTAAATTTGTGTTCGCTATATAAGTTGTTTATATCATTAAATTACTATGCTTTCGCTAACTTTTTTCTTAAAGGATTTTGAAGTCCTCAAAGCTTAGTAAGAAATGGCAGCTCCACTTTCAAAAAGAAAAAAAAGAGATTTGAAACACAAGCTTTATCTTCAAAAGGAAAATCAAGTCATTTTGAAACAAAGGTATTGTCACCCAAAAAGATTTTCAAACAGCCCTCTTCAAATGCTTAAAAGTCAAGGTACATCTGAGGCTCACATTCATAGCATTTCGCTAGAGTAATATACACCTCCATGCTTCTTAAAAGACAAAATATTTTCTAACTTAGCTCTTCTTTTCACATATTTTTAGATAAACATCATATATACCTTTATACTTTTTTAAAATATATATGCACTGACATCATTTTTTCTAAGACTCTTCTTTAAATCCATTTTTTAAAAACCACCTAGGAATTATGCCCTAATATATGGTAAGCTTTAGAACACTAGGCATAGTATAAATAATTGATTCCAAATCTAATCTAAATCCTATGGAGCTAACTCAGGTAAATTTTAAGGGGTGCCTAACACCTTTTTCTTAGAAGAGCAAGAACCCTTATCCATAATCTCACCGGTAAAAAGACTAATAAAGAATATGACCTTAGTAGTTAAATAGGTATCCTATTATACCTTTAAATATTAGGTGGCAACTCTCTTTCATCAATAACAGAGAAAACACAAGTAGAATCTTGTTTTGACTAAGTGCAAATAGGGTGCAACAACTTGGCAACACTTCTAGGTATTTCACACTCAGGTTCTGACCTTAGAAGACTTAGACCAAATTTGACATTTAGATTTATTTGTGCATTGCCTTAATTATAGATAAAATTGCAATTACATGCTTACCTGTCTTATTTGCTCTTTATATTTATTATCAAGCTTACAATTGCTACACTCTTATCTGTTATTACTTTACATACACCATCATCACATCTTTTTCTATCGATTCTTGGCCATAAACTATCATACACAATGACACAGGAGGGTTATCTTTCACACCCCTCCGAACCTTCTTTTCAAAACTCTCTAGTTTCAGAGAATGGATTTGTCAAGTCAACTGACATAACTTATCGCAACCTTCAAACCAATTCAAAAGTACGAAATGCTCTATTCTAGAAAGCATAGGTAATACTACATAAACCTTATATGAGTCGACCCTTGGCATTGACACACAATTAGGAAAGCCACCCTAATGTCAACGGGTCATGTACCCAATAACATGACTTCTGTGGAAAGACAAACAAACCTGATACGACACTTAAAGATCAGAAGCAAACACTTACCAAACACTTTTCTTTTACCCATCTCAGAAAATGGAAATCAACAAAAAGATCCATGAGATTAACATGGTGATAGGAGCCACACAAATTGAAGTAGTGGTGGAAGAACATTCGCTGGGAACACGAAGGTGAGATTTGCAAATACCTAGGGGCACTAATCGCTTGGCTGAACATCCAACAAATAGGGTGCTCACTCGCATGCTGATAAAGTTTTGGGATCTAGCTAAGGTAGTGTTCAATTTTGCCGATCGTGAGTTAGTACCGACATTGGAAAAAGTTACTAGTTTCACGGAACTGTTGTTTAATGGAAGTAAGCTGATACTGCCAGTTACTATGCCCGGTTATCAGTTCTTAGATGCTTTAGGCCTGGCCAAAAGTCAGGGTCTGAGAAATATCGAGGACAGATGGGTGAGCCTCAACCGGCTATTTGATAGATTTGGAAACTAGGAAAGCTATGAGTGGTATTCAAGAGAGTTTCAATGTGACAAACGATGTGGGAGAGTTTCAATCCTATCACATTCTTATTGGTACTGTTGCAATCATTGGTCTTCCCGTAGAGGAGGGGTCGAGTTAACATCAACTTTACTCATGGTTTTGGCGAACTTCTGTGGCAACCTTCAAGCTATTTTGGTGCCGATGTTGCTAGTTGAGATGTTGAGGGCTTTGTACGCATGTGCACAAGGGTATGATTTCTTTAAGGGTTGTAACTTGTTGCTTCAGATATGGACTACTAAACATTCTTCCAGTGAGAGGCCACCATTTACTACTTTATGGGCATCAGCAACATGATCTGTAGCCACAATGAGAGGATAATACATTGGGTCTCCCCATATGGGCAAGAAGAGTGGAGGGAAATGTTGACCAATCTGAGTGGAGAATGGATCAATTGGAAGTTATCATGGTTACGTGGAAGAGCAATCTTAATGACTCCCCAGAAATACTTTATTAAGCTTATCGGACTTGAGTTCATTCAACTATATTCACCTCTACGGGTACTTAGACAATTCAGGATGATCCAAGATGTGCCTTTGTGGACAAGGACTGCGTTGTACGAGCATTAGTACAACGGACAAATTCCAATCCCCAAGATCAGAAGGCTCCAAGAAGAGTGGAACGACCTGGTCAAAATGCCAATAGGTAAAAACTCGTGGTGCACTCCTGAGTATTATGTCTGGATCAATGAGGAAGACGAGTTGGACCGACCAAGCAGAGAGGGTATAGCCTGGCTAAAGGAAGCAGTGGATGGTTTGCAAATTTACCATGAGATCCTGCCATATTACCTAGTGACTACTTCAATGCACTGTATAGTGGCCCCAGGATCTATCGATCACATGTTGCCACATGCTGAAGACGATGACCAGGTAGTAGAGCGCATCCAAATAGAGTCTAGTACAGAGCTAGAAGAGGATCCAGAGAAGGAGTCGGAGTTCAACAATGACGAGGAGGAGTTTGAAGAAGACCCAAAGGAGGATCCGAAAGAAGTGCTAGAAGAAGAAGAAGAGATGGGAAACGACTCCGAGGATGGTTATTAGAGTTGGTTGATTTCCCCTTCTTTCCCACTTTGTACCCTATCCCTAGTTTTCATTTACTTTCCAAAAGGGCAAGTTGTCCAAGCCCATGCAGTTCTATGACATAGTGATGTAATCTTCGTTCTTACTTATCTCAGTCCAAATTATCAATGAAAACAAACTTGCTTTGGATACAAATGTGTCAAGTCTAATTTTTTGTGAAATATTCGCGATTTAGGCCTACCTCCCACAATGACAGGTCCCCACGAATTCTAGAAAATGTGTTAGCCTTAATGCGTGAATTAATTGCTCTATGTGATTTCCTGCTTGTATAAATGAAAAAACTGACTCCTGTTTCTTTTCTTTTATTTTTCTTTCGTCATATTTTTCTTTTGCTTTATTATTACCCCCAAAAGAAAAGTTGGTTTGTGCCAACCTAAAAATGGTAGAACCAACGTACAATCTAACATCAAAGGGAAAGATGTCAGCTATAGAAAACCCGACTGAACATGCTCTGGTTCATAGCCGACAGCCCGGAGCAATCGGGGAAGAAGGACGATACTAGGAATGATGAACACGTGGACAAGATGGCCTAGGACAACACTTCCTCAACCACCTCATTTCCATTATTTGGATTCAATTCCTGACCATTTTCTTTCCACATCATGCCAAAACAACAGCACCCCAACTTCAGTTCTTACCACTCAAGTCATACCTCCAGTAACCCCCGCAAACCTACCAAATCCTCATATACACACTCCCTACGTACCACAGTATGTTCAGACACAATAAAACCCGCCTATTACTACTAATGCAACTCACACCCTCCTCATGAAGGAGTAATTTTTACCACTCACCAGCACATACCGCCACTCATGAACGATATGTTCCCCCTATATATGACATTTCTAAACCTACCTTTACAGCACCTATCATGGTCAGGGTGCCTTATGAGATTGACCAAGATGCCGAGATAGAGAGGGAGACTAGGTGTAAGGAAGAGGAGTCAGTATATTTACAGCTGCAAATCTTGAGAAAGCAAATGAAGAACCTCCAAGTTGCCCGACAAAGTGAAAGTTTTAACTATGAGGATCTGTTTATTCATCCGGATGTGGATATGCTAGCAGGGTATATGCCTCCAAAGTTTGATATGTTCGAAGGGACGGGTGATCTCCGCACACATTTGAGGGTATATTATGACAAGTTAGTCAGAGTGGGGAGGAATGAAAAGCTAAGGATGAAGTTATTTATAAGGATCCTGACGAGAGAAGCACTCACCTGGTATACTCGACAGGATCCGTGAAACTGGAGAACTTGGCAAGATATGGCAGAGGACTTCATGAATTGCTTTCGATTCAACACAGAGATCACTCCCGATAGGTTCGCATTGGTGAACCTGCAGAAAAAACCATACGAATCATTCCATGAATATGCATATCGGTGGAGGTCAGAGGTCATGAAGGTGCAACCTCCGCTGGATGACAATGAATTAACCAAGTATTTCATTAGAGCCCAAGAAGGGATATACTTTGAAAAGCTGATGGGAATGATGGGACGAAATTCCCCGAGCTGGTCGAGATGGGAGATTTCTTAGAGGAGGGCATAAATCCGGTAAAGTGCAATCCATGGCAGCACTGCAAGCATCCAGCAAGGCCATTCAATCAGGGTCAATCAGTAGCGGAAAAATGAAGAAAGAGGAGGTCTCAGCAATCGTCCCTTACTATCACCCAACCCACATCACGGAAACATTTTATATTCCCCAAAAAATCATTCACCACCACCCTCTTACGCTCTAGTCTATAATACCCAGCCGTATTATCATTCTCAACCACAATACAACCCACCTCAAGCCAACAACAACATGAACCCACAACGACCATATGCTCATGTCCAAACCACTACTCACCAAAACCGACCCATTTATGCATCACGCCCTCATCCTAATTTTGAAAAGAGTGGTCCTAGAAATTATACACCGATTGTTGAGTCTCTGGCCCAATTGTTCGAGAGATTGAGAAAAGCAGGATTGATACTTCCAGTAGAAAGAAGGGTTCTTGAGTATCCCTCCAAGTATTTTGATAAAACTAAAAGGTGCGTGTACAATTCCAATATACCTGGGCATGATAGTAAAGATATTTTTATGCTGAAAAATGAGATTTAAACACTAATCAAGAGAAGATCCATTATATGCACTCTGGCGCTGCCTAATATGAATCGCAATTCGCTGCCAAATCACCGAAACCATGGAGTTAACATGATCACATTGGACGAAGAATATAACCTCAAGGGAACGATTATTACTAAAGGAAATGCAAAAGATCCTAGGATCCATCCTCAATGGGATCCAATGATTACAGAACAAGTGAGACCTATAGTGACAATTCATACTTATCAGTGATAGTCTGTCGTTGCTATAGGAGACGAAGAGAGTGGGGAATACAAAACTGTCCCATGGCTATACCAGCAGAAGGGGAAGGCCAAAATGACTGACTCTGTCGCGGCCTATGGTATGACTAGGTCTAAGAGATGCTATGCTCCTAAAGATGCCAATCGAGGGAACTTGGGAAGAGAACAAATTCAAAGAAGGAACATATCAGACCAGAAGTCATCGAGTTATGGAAGAGAATGTCGACTAAAGAGTACTCTGTGGAGGAGCAGCTGAAGAAAACTCTAGCACAAATATTTATCATGGACTTGTGAATGAGCTTTAATAGTCCTAAGGACCTCCTATTGAAAGTACTAAGCAGTGTAAGTGTGGTAAGTAACACCACCATTGAGGTGTTGGCTGGGACAATTGAGAAAATGGTCGAAGAAAATATAATCACTTTCAGAAGAGGCGAACTTCCTATCGAAGGCGTAGATCACAAAAAAAAATTTCATATCACTGTCAAAATATGGGGACAAAGTGATGTCCCGAGTTCTGGTCGATAGAAGGTCAGGAGTCAACATCTATCCACTCTCTACCTTACGAGAGCTAAAACTTTATCTGAGGGAATCAAAGTAAGCCACGTGAGGGTAAGAGCCTTTGATGATTCGCAAAAGGATGTCATTAGAGAAATTTATTTGACCTTGCAGATCGGGTCGGTCGAATTTCCCATACTGTTTCAAGTAATGGATATCTTTTCTTCCTATAACTTACATTAGGAAGGCCCTGGATACACATGGCAGGGGTCATAGCATCCAATTTACACCAATGCATGAAATTTTAGTGGGGGTGTCAAGAGATCGTGGTCCACAGCGAGTTGGGTCGACGTCCATATTTAGAGCATGTTGTTCCATTCATTGAAGGGCTAGACAGAGTTGCTTTCTATGTAGTAGAAATCATGCAGACTACCAAAATGGAAGAGACTGAACAAAACTTAGGAATTCAATTGCCGTATAGATCCAAGATGGCCATGAGAGAGATGATGAAATATGGATACAAGCCAGGAACAGGGCTGGGAGCCAGGTCGGGCGGGATCATAGAGCCAATTGAACCTAATGGGCAGAAAGGAAGGGTCGGCATAGGATATCAGCCTCTGGTGGGGAAAGCTCATACTGTTAGCTCCGGGAAAAAGGTTTTTGTGCCAGAGCATGTTTCAAATCCGGTTTAGTGTTTAGTTTCAGAAGATGATATCATCGATGAGATGGGAAATCTGTTTGTGAATATGATCGAAGAATGATGTAAAGGGACTAACATCAAGACACCGACTATCAGGGATGTCGAACCAGGAGAAGAGCTACAAAACTGGGATGCCAATCTATCTTTCGTTTGGCGGGGGTCTTGGTAGTATGGAATTGTAAAAAATTTCTTTTAAAAAGCACACGGTCAATTGAGGCATGCACCGTATCTGCACCCTTTTTATCATTTGCCTCTTTTCAATGCTTAAGTTGTTCATATTTTGATGATATAAAAGAATCATTTTCTCAAACATTGCAACTTTAATTACCGCTTCATTTATATTTAGCTTTTCTTTTCAGTAATCCAAATGCTAAAAACCCGCGGTCGGCGATTGTGACATGTAATGAAATCGCCGAGCGCAATGACCCATATTACGATGAGTATGACTAGAGTATGATGCCATACAATCTCCCTCAGGAAATCAAATAACTGGAGAGTCAAAACAAGCCCAACCTCAAAGAAACGAAAACGGCCAACCTTGGAACTAAAGAAGACGTGAAAGAAACGAGAATCTCCATTCATCTAGAACCCGAGCAGAAGGAAAAACTAGTGGAACTCCTCCGACAGTACATCGATATTTTTATATGGTCATATGATGACTTACTAGGATTAAGCAACTGTCTCGCATCGAATGCCCACTGATCCTACCAGATCGTCGATCAAGCAGAAACCCAGAAAGTTCAAACTTGATTTAAGTCTGAGGATAAAGGAAGAAGTGACCAAACAGATTGAGGCGAATGTGGTAAGGGTCACCAATGAACTGTAGTCATTTGTGGATTGTTTCACCGGGTATCACCAAATCTTGACGCACGAGGAAGACGCAGAGAAGACAACCTTCACCATACCTTGGGGTGTCTACTACTATATGTTCATGATGTTCGGTCTCAAGAACGCCTTTGCCACCTACATGAGGGCCATGATGACCCTTTTTCACGACATGATTCATAAGAAGATTGAAGTGTATGTGGTCATCATCATCAAGTCTCAGAAGAGTTCAGAAGCACTTGAACGATTTGAAGAAATTTTTCGAGTACCTGCAAAGGTACAATTTGAAGTTGAACCGGGCAAAATATGCGTTCGGATTCCTTACTGGAAAACTATTGGGCTTCATTGTAAGCAGGAAGGGAATAGAACTGGATCCATCAAAAATCAAGGCCATTCAGGAATTGCCACCACCGAAGAGTAAGAAAGATGTAATGAGTTTACTGGGTATATTTGAATTACATCAGTCACTTCATAGCCTAGTCCATGATAATGTTTGAACCCATTTTCAAGTTGTTGAAAAAGGATGCGGCAACAAAATGGACAAAAGAGTGCCAGAAAGCCTTCAATAAAATCAAAGAATATCTATCAAATCCACCAGTGCTGCCCCCCCACCCCCGAACTTGGAAAGCCATTATTACTATATTTGTCAGTGTTGGATAATGCCTTCGGTTGTGTATTGGGACAGCATAATGAAACTGGGAAAAAGGAGCAGGCCATCTACTACTTAAGTAAGAAGTTGGACGCCATGCAAGGCCAAGTATACTTTGATAGAACGCATTTGTTGCGCTCTAACTTGGATTTCCCATAAACTAAGGCATTAAATGTCAGCATACACTACGCATCTGATATATCGTCTCGACCCACTAAAGTATATCTTCCAGAAGTCGATGCCTACCGAAAATCTAGCTAAATGGCAAATTCTCCTCAGCAAATTTAACATTGTGTACATAACTCACAAGGCTATCAAAGGGAAAGCTTTAGTCGACTACCTCACAGAGAATTCGGTGTATGGGGATTATGAGACACTTACTACGTATTTTCTCGATGAAGAAATATTATTTGCTGGAGAAGATATTATAGAATCATACCCTGGATGGAGAATGTGTTTCGATGGAGCAGCAAACTTCAGAGGAGTCAAAATTGGGGCAGTCCTGATTCCGAAATCTGGATAGCACTATCCAACATTGGAAAAGATAAGATTCCCATGTACAATAATATGGCTGAATACGAAGCATGCATCATTGGGAACATAATAGCAGTCGACATGAACGTCAAAGAACTTTTGGTCATAGGGAATACCAATCTATTGATACACCAAGTCCAAGGGGAATGGTCCACCAAGAATGTCAAGATACTTCCGTACCTACACTACGTGAAGGAGCTATGCAAGAAGTTTATAAAGATTGAGTTCAAGCACGTCCCAGGATTCAGAACGAGTTTACTAATGCCCTTGCAACTCTATCATCTATGATTTTCCATCCAGACAAGAACTACATCGACCCTATCGAGGTAGAGATCAGGGATCAACATGCTTATTGCTTCCATATAAATGGAGAACCATATGGTAAACCATGGTATCGCGACATCAGGAAATTCCTTACAACCAGAGAATACTTGTAGAATGCTACTAATTGTCGAAAATGAGCCCTTAGGAGGTTGTCAAACCACTTTTTCCTCAACGAGGAAGTCCTATATAGGAGGACCCCAGATTTAGGTTTGTTGAGATGTGTAGACGCTACCGAGGCAACCAGGTTATTGGAAGAAATACATGCAGGAACGTGCGAACCCCACATGAATGGGTTCACACTAGCCAGGAAGATCTTGAGAGCTGGATACTATTGGATAACTATGGAAAACGATAGTATCTGCTATGTGCAGAAGTGTCACCAGTGCCAGATTCAAGGGGATTTCATTCGGGTTCCACCGAATGAGTTAAACGTAATGGTTTTACCCTGGCCGTTCGTCGCTTGGGGTATGGACGTGATTGGACCTATAAAGTCTGCCGCATCAAACAGACATCATTTCATCATGGTAACTATCAACTATTTCACTAAATGGGTCGAAGCATCTGCTTACAAAGTCGTCAGAAAGAAGGTAGTAACAGATTTCATCCGGAACAACATCGTTTGTAAATTTGGAATATTGGAGTCTATCATCACTGGCAATGCCGCTAACCTCAACATTGACATCACGAGAGAAATCTGCGAGAAGTTCAAAATCATCCACCGCAATTCCATGGCCTACAAACCATAAATAATTGGGGCAGTTGAGGCAGCCAACAAAAATATCAAAAGGATCTTATGAAATATAGGGGACAATCACAGGCCATGGCATGAGAAAAAATCTATCGCCTTACTGGGTTATCAGACCACCATGAGAACATCTACTGGAGAAACATCGTACATGTTGGTATATGGCACTGAAGTTGTGATACCCGCAGAGGTCAAAATACCATCTTTAAGGGTCATTCAAGAGGCAAAATTGGACAATACATAGTGGATACAGGTCAGACAGGAGCAACCCATGCTCATCGACGAGAAAAGAATGGATGCAGTATGCCATGGTTAGCTATATAAGAACATGATGACCAATTCATTTAACAAGAGAGTGAAGCCTCGCCAGTTCACACCGGGGCAGTTGGTCCTGAAGAAAATCTTTCCCTATCAAGAGGAAGCCAAAGGAAAGATCGCACAAAACTGGAAAGGTCTTTATATGGTTCATCGAGCACTGTCTAGTGGAGCTCTAATCTTGGCAGAAATGGATGGAGAATCAACACGCAGCCCATCAACTCAGATGCAATCAAGAGATACTATGTTTAAAGATAAATAAAGTTAGGTTTTGTTGTAACAAAACTACTTTCAACTTGACTTCCCATGGAGGGATACGTAGGCAACCCATGTAGGGTTAAATTTTTCTCTCCCCCCCCCCCCATAATAAAAAACAAATATCACTTTTGTATGTTGCTCCAAAACTATGTCGACTTGATTTCCTTGAGAAGGAATACGTAGGCAATCGTTATCAAATTCAGTCGTCTTTTGTAATTAAACTATGTTTTGACCTGATTCCATTTGGATACATAGGCAGTCTGAGTCAAACTCGACCATCTCATTCTTAATCGCATCATTTTGCATCTGTTGTAATTAAACTACATCTTGACTTGATTCCATTTGGATATTAAGGCTGCTTGAGGCAAGCTCGGCCATCTTCATCATATTTTATCATAATCCATGAACTACGTTCAGACCTGATTCCGTTTTGGATAGGTAGGTAACCTGAAAGGGTTCGTCATAACCTTAGGAAAATCTTTGTAATGCATTAGTTTTGAATTAGGACACAGTCGCAACGGCGAGCAACCACGTCGTCATAAGCATCACGGAAGATCGACATCAACAGGAAGAAGTTTTCAAGAAGATACGTTCGCGTGTGGAGAACTTTTTGTAACATGTCAAAATTTAGAATGAGGACATTTGCCTTAAAAACAAAGTATTTTTAAAATGTTTTATAAGAAATACAGTAATTTGTTCCATCTACCAAACTTTGCAGCGCAACCCTATCAAAGGCCGGGGCAAACCATATTATGATCGACACAAACCAACTTCCCCACCCCCACTAATAATTTTTCTTTGAGTACAGGGTCAATAGGAAGCAAGGAAGCACTGGGACCACACTGGGGCAAATGGAGGATCCGCCACTTGCCTATGACTATCTCTCTTTCTCCTTTACTTGAACTTTTCTGGTACAACTAAAGCTAATCTTTGAATCCTTTGCAGGTACCTCGGAGTCAGACCGCTGATACGAAAAAAAATTGTACATAGTAAACCGCCTGCTCAACTAATCGGAGCACCTTGTACAAACGAGTCATCGGCTTCACCAATTGAAGTCCTATATATAGCAAACTATTAGCTCAACTATCCATAGCACCTTGTACAAACGAGCTGTTAGCTTCACCAATTGAAGTCCTGTATATAGCAAATCGTTAGCTCAATCAATCAGAGCGCCCTATACAAATCGAACTCGGCTTTGCAAATCGGATCCTGGTATATAGCAAACTGCTCATCTCGCCAACAAAACAATTCGCATCGCTACTCTATCACAACAGATGCTAAAATAGACAGTTACAAACCTCGTCACCAACATCTTGCGAATCGATGGTTGCAACTTAGATTCGCAGTCAAAAGTATCTCTTGATCATGCTTTTCTTTTCTGTTGATATTTCTTTGAATGTGTTGACATTTTGCTCATGTAGCTTCAAGCATGATTGCAGTCTTAGTCAATCACTCCCAAGCAGAGATTACTTTACTTTTCAGTGCAAAGCTCTCCTAACAAATGGAGACGCACTCTACAAATCAAGCTCTCCCAACAAGCGGAGACATTTCTCAATGTAAAGCTCTCCCAACAAGTAGAGACACACTCTATAAATCAAGCTCTACTAACTAGTGGAGACAATTTTCAAATGCTCTGACATCTGCGGAACAGTACATAGCTTGGCTAACAAATCGAGTCAAGAACAAGTATCGCATCATCTCGATCCCAAATAACGGCTATGTCATGACCCAAAATCCAACTAGTTGTGATGACACCTATCCCAACCCGCTAGGTAAGCCAATTAACAATAATTCAATTCAAATGAAATTTACTAAGAAAATAAGTGATGAAATAACTGAACTTTAATACATTTCCCAAGGACTAGTAGTACAAATCATGAGCTTCTAAGATTCAGAATTTACAACTAGTATGAAATAAATACATCATCTGTTTGAAATATACATGAACAGATTAAAATTTTAAAGCTACCCAAAACAAGAGGCAACTATGACTGGAATGCAAGTACATCTTCAATTCCAGCTCCCGCCATACAAAGCAACATCAACATCCAAAATCTACACGCAAGGTGCAGAAGTGTAGTATGAGTACAACCAACCCTATGTACCCAATAAGTATTCTAACTAACCCCGGCGAGGTAATAAAAGAAAGAACAATTGATGCTACTCTCTAACACCCATGCAGTTCATAATTTTTGACAAGTATAGAACAAATATATAATCAAATCAGGGAATCTCAGGTAAAACCATTTTGATACTCACAATTCTCTATTTTCAAGTATTCTGCTCAGTCAACAATCCAACATATAAGGAGGACACACAAGTAAATCAAGTAGACAGTCAAGAAAATATCAAGTAAATGAGATGCCATAATCAACTATCAGTCTATTACGGTGCGCAACCCGATCCAAATATAGTAACCAGCTCTCCCAGAGCTTAGATCAATGAGGAACCCGTCAGTTCCTCACAATCCGCGTGTACACCATTAAGAGAGAATAATAAGAGGGTGACTCTAGGGGGATGTATCCGTATCCACACGTTGTACGGACAACTCACGTGTCACACGGACAACTCACGTGCTAATAATAACAACTGCATGGACAACTCACTTGTTTCACGAACAACTCACGTGCTATAATATCAACCGTGCAGACAACTCACGTACTATAATATCAATATCTGGATCCACACGTACAACTCACGTGCTAATAATATAAATATATGGATCTGCATGGATAAATCATGTGCTGAATGGACAACTCACGTACTAATAATACAAAATATCTGGATCCGCACGGACAACTCAAGTGTTGCACAGACAACTCACGTGCTATAAATATCTGGATCTGTACGAACAACTCACGTGTTGTACGGACAACTCACGTGCTAATAATATAAATCCGTCCAATGTGGTCACGGGCACAATATTATAATCCGCCCGGCATGATCACAGGCACCCAGTCCAAATCATATCACATAGAAGCAAGTTTACAATAATACATGTAAACAATGGATAAATATTAGATTTTATGCTCCTGGACTGGTATTATAACATGCTAAAGTGTAGGCATGTGCAATGTGTGCTATCATAACTCAAATCGGTAAGTTATCATAGAAATAGTAATTTAAAAGTTTATTCATGGAATTAGCCTCTTCGTAACCTCAGGGATGACTCAAATAGTTCACAACAATGGTATAAATATGATAAACATTATAGCTTTAAGCTTAACAGTCAACTCTAGGCATATCATAGCCTAAGCATTTTCCTCGAGCATGAATAAATACCTCGGTGCTCGCACATAGGCTCAAACCCCACACATATACGCACTCATAGCGCGTAGCTATCACAAATAATTCAGGCAACTAGTGCCTCAATCAAGTTTAGATAGGATTCTTACCTCGAACAAGCCGAATCCAATCCAAGCCAAACATTATTCTAGAAATTCCATCCCACGTATATCAACCTCTGAACAGCTCAAAACTAGCCAAAAGCAACTCAAAAGCATCAATTAATGCCTAAGAAAATAATTCCAAATGATAATGTTCGAATCTATAATTAAAATCCTGAAGCCAACCAAAAATTCAAACACGGGACCGCACATCGAAACCCGACAAAACTCACAAAATCCGATAGCCCATTCAATTACGAGTCTACCATACTAATTTCACTCAAATCTGACTCTGAATCAATGTTCAAAACTCAAAAAAATATTTTATGAAATTATAGACAATCCTTCCGATTTCTCTTTAAAAATCAATAATCATACGCCGAAAACGAAGATTAATTCATGAAATATAATCACAAACGAGCCAAGAACGCTTACCTCAACCGAGCTCCAAAATCCAAAAATGTGAGATAAACGACCAACCTTCGAAATATATAATCTGCCCAGGCTTGTTCGCACCTACAATCAAATGAGCCACTTCTACGTCGTTGCTTTTGCGACCAAAATGCCCCTTTTGTGGAGAAGGACTAGAAACTCGCCCATCGCACCTGCGGAAAAAGCTCCGCTTCTGCGCAAACGCAGGTGCAAACCAAAAGCACACTTCTGTGCTCGCCTTTGCTTCTGCGCCCACACGCATCGCATCTGCGCCTTCGCAGATGCGAAGAAAACTCTGCATTTGCGGACTCCTGCCCCCAACACACTTCCTGCTTCTGCAATGCCACTGCCACTTTTACGGTTCCGCACCTGCACCGATAGCTCCGCAGGTGCGGTCACATCAGAACCCCTACCAAACCAGCCATAGCCAAAATAATCTAAAACGATTCGAACCTCGTTCGAAACTCATCCGAGCCCCTCGGGACCCCGTCCAAAAATACCAACAAGTTCCGAAACATAATACGGACCTACTCGATGCCTCAAATCACACATAACAACATCGAAACAACAAATCGTACCTCAAATCAAACTTAATGAACTTTCAATCTTTCAACTTCCAAAACTCGTGTCGAACCTTATCAAATCAACTCGAAATGAACTCAAATTTTGCACACAGTCCCAAATAACATAAAGAAGCTATTCAAATTCCTATAACCATAATCCGAATCTGATATCGTCAAGTCAAATCCCCGGTCCTTATAAACATTTCAAACCTTCAATTTTTTAACTTTCACCAATTAGTGCCAAAACCTTCTAGAAATATCCAAATGAAATTTTGGGCTTATATCCTAGTCCAAAATCGCCATTCGGACTAAAGGAAACCATCAAAATGCAAATCTGAGGTCAAATACTCGAAAGTCCAACTTGGTCAACTCTTCCAACTTAAAGCTTCAAACATGAATTCCATCTTTCCAAACTAATTATGAATCACCCGAAAACCAAAACCGATGATACACACAAGTCATAATACATCATATGGAGCTACTCATGTCCTCAAACCACTGAGCAAACTGTAAGTGCTCAAAACGACCGGTCGGGTCATTACATTCTCCCGCACTTAAACATACGTTCATCCTCGAACGTGCAAAGAGTCGTTCCAAAGCCATCAAATTGTCGTGTAACCTTACCATGTACATACCCGGGGGTGATTCTATGTTACCTTCTTCGATATAGTCTTGACAACACAACATAATTAAAAATCAATAATTTAGCCTTAGCCCATAAACCTTGGAACCTAATTTCTAACATCCTCCAATATTCTTTTACAGACCTGAATCTCACATCTACACACTATATAAGTCTGAACAAGATGTATCAAGCCATAACCATAACCCAAGATGTAACCACATGATATACCACACAACTCGCATACTTGTAGCAATAACTTCTAATCACCGTAGCTGCTTAAAAACAAACCCGATACCGGTGGTAAATCTCATATCAAATAAAACCTTGTTCAAAACCTTTGTACACTGCCGATGATGAAAGAAACACGCAGAAACTCATAACCACTCATCAAATCAACAAGTCAGGGAGCTCTCCCTCCTTTGACAGGAACTATAGCCAATTTCGTAGCCAACTTTCAATATTATCCTTCCAAACATACCGTCATAGAATTCGATAGCAATCACTTCAGGCCCGATCTTTTCAATGACAAGCTACTCTACTGACGTGCCACACCAATACTACCTAGAGCCACAAACTGTGCAATCCGTGCACCAATAGCAATAATTCAAAAGTGTTCAAACATGGAAAATGACTCAAATGATAGAACCATCCCACAAGCTCAACAAGCACCACCACAACCGCAATGCTACGAAACCATTATACATAATAGAACCAAAACACACGAATCTAACACAAAGGATCATATCCTAACATAGCCCCGTTGCAATCCACAACCCATCCAAATACCAGTCCAGATGAAATACCTCAAGCCACCATGCTCAAAATCAACAACTACATGAAATTAGACATCAAATACACGAAGTGCATGATCATAACCATGGAAAAGAAAATTAGCACAATATACCACAGCCCGGAGAAAACATAACCAAGGTCCAATCAACCATTCAACACCCCAATAACCATCTCACCCAAATTCCGCTACAAGGCTCGAACAGAACCACATCATTTGTGCATATAATGAACAAATCAAAACCCCTAGTAGCATAGAAGACTAACACATAGAACATATCAGAACACAAACAAGCTCAACTCTAACCAAATGACACACCTTTCAGCAATACCAGTGTTGAGTCAACAAATCTGACCTGGTGTAGAATACACATCCTCATTGGGCTTACAAATGGGCCCCCAACTCAACTTCGCTCATTCCCTAACGGATAAATAGCCCTCCAAAAGCCCATAAGGACCTAAACATATTACATACTACCATCTGGCTAACTTTGGACACATCTTTCACAGTCTGAAACCCCAAAACAATCTACTTTTGAGAACTTCTAGTCTCCAAATTCATAAAACACCTGAATCACCATAGTCCATCCCAACTCCACCACTCGAATCACTAGAACATCTTTCATACACAATCATCCCATGAGAAATAATACAAAAATTCTTTAGCGCCACATCGCAAAAATCTAAATATCAGCAGTCGATCAACCAGGAGAGTACCGCAATACCAATGAAGCATTCGTAAGTCAAAACTCAATGCGCCTTCTGACTGTACACTCTACCCAGGTAATGTCAACGAGTGCCAACATCTAAAATAGTTTGTGCTTCACAAACCTATGACCTTCCTTTTGAAACTAAATCATGTAATATGCAAATCCCAATCTCACATCACGTGCCGCCTCTAGTAGGCCATTATACAAATATACGAGAACCTCATTATCACTCTGATCCACAAGCAAACTACATACTTCAATAGCCATGAACCTTTCACATGATCCCATCCCGTAGAAAATCAAAATATGCAACATGCTCCTCACGCTGGTAGGAAATATCCATCCAACCGTGGTAGAAATCGTCGGGAACACTTTGAAATCCATTTGCAAATAACCAAACTATCTTATTTCTTCGAGTTCCTTTCGAATTACCTTCAATTTGACACCTTTTGCTTGCCAGAACACCATAATCCTTATCCAAAGTTCACCGCAAGAAATCATATCATAAAATCACACCGCCCTAAGGTCGATAAGCCGATGCATTCCCTCTTAAGCACCCTAAAAGTACCACAACCGAGACACCCACTTAGAAAAGACCTTCTATGAATTTAAAATTGTTCTTTTTTTACTTTATCATACTGAAATGCAGAATCTACAGTGATATAGAAATATCGCAAGTCCCGACACCACCCCATGCAAATCTCAAATTCTAGCCATATACAAATACGGAAAAATTCTCAAATAGTACATATACATCTTGAGTCCACTAGATTCTTCTTGGGAGTCATCCACTCTGCTCAAATCTCAATTGTACCGCCCAAACGGGGTTGAAAAACCTGTGCCCCGTTGGCGCGAAAACACCCGAAAAAGTAATCCACACCTTAATGCAACCAAGTGAATTCCTATTTAATGCGCACTACATCCGTCACGAATATCAACTCCAATCTTCCCATGATTTTGATATACCCATAAAGTTTAATACACTATGTATCTAGAAATTTCCTTGCTTAAGTCATCCTCAAACCAGCCTTTGCAAGTCATAATTGATCCACAAGTATGCCTCAGACTGAAACCAATACAACATGTAACCATGCAATCAAATCGTCGTTAGCAGACTCTTCCACTTGGTTCAAAGCCATAGATCAAAACACTCGATAACTCACAATGCCCAGACTCTATTATTGTCATAATACCACAGTGAGATTTAACTAAATCCTTCATAATCTCATGTAACACAAAC
This sequence comes from Nicotiana tabacum, assembly GCF_000715075.1. Lineage (NCBI taxonomy): Eukaryota > Viridiplantae > Streptophyta > Magnoliopsida > Solanales > Solanaceae > Nicotiana > Nicotiana tabacum. The sequence continues at coordinate 163,401,746 of NC_134085.1, read as the reverse complement.
CATATAATATCCCAAATCATCTGCTAAGCTCACATTCATCTTTGTGACGGTCAGGTCAAATTTCTCAACCAAACCAAACTCAAATCGCAACACCTATACCCAATGGTAGAAAATAAAGCTTCCACACAACATCATAAGGATCACACATCCGTAGATTACCCCATAGGTGATAACCCACATATTTAGTCTCAAGCTGACATCTCTCTATACCCTTTCACAGCTACCACTACTATGCAATCACTTAATCATTCTGAGTCTGAACTCATCAACAAGACATGAGAAACTAATGTGTTCCATAATTAAACAATGTAAAAGATCCTTCAATACACTCATAACTTGAGACTATATGTCAAATCAAGATAGATATCAAGTACCCAATAGCAAACTCTTGGGTCACAAGTAAACTTGTTCGTCACATTCAACCCATCTAGAAACATCCCGTGGTCATATCATACTCATCATATAGCCATTCAACCACTCATCGAGCCACAAATTTCACTCATAAGAACACTACTGGACATATGACTCCAAAAGTACAAGTTCATATGACTGAAACTACCGAGCCTACACTACGGTCAAATCCTGGACTCAAGTCCTCCATACTGGTCCATCACCAAAATACAAAAAACACATCTCGTATCTCGGTCATAGAATCACAAGTCGTTGATGCACAGCTGATACCGAGCGCTCAGATACGCATATGAGTGAGTGGAAGGAATTTCAAAGCGATACACTTCAAGCTGATCAATGTTGCACGATAAGGAAAGATATATGGAAAGTTTATCCTAAATGCCCTGTAGCCTCTCGAAGATAGGTATGGACGTCATTATACTGATTTGCAAGATTCTACTACACACTTGCTCATGACTCGTAGAACCTGTGAACCTAGAGTTTTGATATCAACTTGTCACGATGCAAAATCCAACTAGTCTTGATGGTACCTAACCCAGCCTGCTAGGTAATCTAATTAACAATAATCTATTTCAAATGAAATTTACTGAGAAAATAAGTGATGAAATAATTGAACTTTAATACATTTCCTAAGCACTGGTAGTATAAATCATGAGCTTCTAAGATTCAAAATTTATAACTTGTATGAAATAAATACATCATCTGTTTGAAATATACATGAACAAATTAAAATTTTAAAGCTACACCTTTGCAATTCATAATTTTTGACAAGTATAGAACAAATATATGATCAAATCAAGGAATCTCAGGTAAAACCGCTTTGATACTCACAGTTCTCTGTTTTTAAGTATTCTGATTAGTCAACAATCCAGCATATAAGGAGGACACATAAGTAAATTAGGTAGACAGTCAAGGAAATTGCTAGTAAAATTGAGATGCCATAATCAACTATCAGTACATTGCAGCGCGCAACCCGATCCAAACATAGTAACCAGCTCTCCCAAAGCTCACATCAATCAGCAACCCGTCGGTTCCTCACAATTTGCGTGTATACCATCAAGAGAGAAACATGAGAGGGTGACTCTAGGGGAATGGATACATATCCACACATTGCAAGGATAACTCACGTGCCACACGGACAACTCACATGCCATACGAACAACTCATATGCTAATAATATCAACTGTACGGAAAACTCACGTGCTATAATATCAGATGCGCGGATAACTCATGTGATGCATGAACAACTCACGTGCTATAATATCAATATCTGGATCCGCATGGACAACTCATGTGTTGCACGGACAACTCACATGTTGCACGGACAACTCACGTGCTATAGTATCAATATCCTCACAAACAGGCCCCCAGATCTACACGAACAACTCACGTGCTAATAATATAAATATCTAGATCCGCACGGACAACTCACGTGCTAATAATATAAAACCGACTGGCGTGGTCACATGCATAATATCATAATCCGGCATGGTCACAGGCACCCAATCCATATCATGTCATACAGAAGAAAGTATATAAGAACACATGTAAACAATGGATAAATATCAAATTTCATGCTCCTAGACTAGTATAATAACATGCTAAAGTGTAGGCATGTGCAATGTGTGCTATCATAGCTCAAATCGGTAAGTTATCACAGAAGTAGTAATTTACAAGTTTATTTAGGGAATTAACCTGTTCGTAACCTCAAGTATGACTTAAATAGTTCACAATAATAGTACAAATACGAGAAACATTATAGCTTTAAGCTTAACAGTCAACTCTAGGCATATCATAGCCTAAGCATTTTCCCCGAGCATGAATAAATACCTCGGTACTCGCACCTGGGCTAAAACCCCACACATATATGCACTCATAGCGCGTAGCTATCACAAATAATTCAGGCAACTAGTTCCTCAACCAAGTTTAGATAGGATTCTTACCTCAAAAAAGCTGAATCCAATATCAAGTAAGCCAAACATTATTCTAGAAATTCCATCCCGCGCGTTCAACATCCGAATGGCTCAAAACTAGCCAAAAGAAACTCAAATACATCAATTAATACCTAGGGAAACAATTTCAAATGATAATGGACGAATCTATAATTAAAAATCCAAAGTCTACTAAAAATTCAAATTCAGGCCCGCATTTTGGAACCCGATGAAACTCACAAATTCCGACTACCCATTCAATTACGAGTTAGCCATACTAATTTCATTCAAATCTGACTCTGAATCGATGTTCAAAACTTGAAAATTTTAATTTATGAAATTATAGACAATTCCTCCGATGTTTCTTTTTAAAAATCAATAATCATACCCGAAAATGAATATTAATTCATGAAATGTATTCACAAGAGAGCCAAGAATGCTTACCCAATTCCATGTGGTGAAATTCCTCTCTAAAGTCGCCCAACCAAGCTTCAAAATCCCAAAATATGAAATAAACGGCCAACCTTCGAAATATAGAATTTGCCCAGGCATGTTCGCACCTGCGATCAAATGAACCACTTTTGTGTCATCGCTTTTGCATCTAAAATGCTGCGGAGAAGGAATGGAAACTCGCTCATCGCACATGCAGAAAAAGGTCCACTTCTGCGCAAACACAGGGGCGAACCAAGAGCACACTTCTGCACTAGCCTTCACTTTTACGCCCACACGCATCGCATCTGCGCCTTCACAGATACGAAGAATACTCCACATTTGCGGACTCCTGCCCCAAGAAAACCCTCCACTTTTGCCATTCCACTACCGCTTTTGCGGCTCTGCACCTGCGCCCATAGTTCCACAGGTGTGATCACACCAGAACCCCTACCAAACCAGCCTTAGCTAAAATAATCCAAAGCGATCTGAACCTCATCTGAAACTCATCCGAGCCCCTCGGGACCCCGTCTAAACATACCAACAAGTCCTGAAATATAATAAGGACCTACTCAAGGCCTCAAACCACACATAACAACATCGAAACGATGAATCATACCTCAAATCAAACTTAATGAACTTTGAATCTTTCAACTTCCAAAACTCAAGCCAAACTTTATCAAATCAACTCGGAATGAACTCAAATTTTGCACACAGGTCCCAAATAACATAATGAAGCTATTCAAATTTCCAAAACTACAATCTGAACCCAATATTATCAAAGTCAAATCCTCGGTCAACCTTATAAACATTTCAAACCTTTAAATTTTCAACTTTCGCCAATTAGTGCCGAAATCTTCTAGAAATATCCAAATGAAATTTTGAGCATATGCTCGAGTCCAAAATCACCATCCGGACCTAACGGAACCATCAAAACTCAAATCCGAGGTCAAATACTCAAAAGTCAAACTTGATCAACTCTTCCAACTTAAAGCTTCAAACATGAATTCCATACTTCCAAGCTAATTCCAAATCACCCAAAAATCAAAACCGATGATACACACAAGTCATAATACATCATACTGTGCTACTCATGCCCTCAAACCATCGAGCAAAGTGCAAGCGCTCAAAACAACAGGTCGAGTTATTATAGGCTCACCGGTAGCCAAGAATCATCATTCCTGCATCATCTACATCACATCTTAATATAATTTGCATTTAAATATATGGGTATGCATGTATTTCATTTGTTTTGAAGGAACAAACATCACAACGTAGAACTCTTTTCTAAGAAGCAGACCAAACTATAATGCTATGAGGGATAGCAAACTCATTAGGCCAAGGATCCAAGTTCAAGGACAAAACGACTACTGAAACTCAAATTTTCAAATCCTTCAAATTAAGCCAAAAAATTCAAGATATCATGAGTACCCAATCCTTTGTCTCGTCGTATTGTCATAATACAATACTGGGGCAGTTTCTGCAAATGTCGCTTCCTAAAAAAATCTTCACTCCAAAACTACATGAGGCCTGATCCTCGTTAAGCCTGAGGTATGTAAGAAATTCAAAGCTAGAATTCGGCTCCAATTTTCCAAAATCTTCCCGAAGTTTTCCTTAACTCTACCTAAATCATGTAATCCATAATCGTTGTACCATTCCCGCAATGCATACCTGAAGTTAGGACAAAATTGATTGTCTTTGGCTCAATTTCTTTGCCCGAAATCTCTTTCATCGTCTCCGGTCAAAGAGGGGCAGGTGTTGACTGCCAATTTTGACCCTCTCTTTTAAAATAAATTTATTTATACTTAATAATTTATAATAAATATTTTGAAAGTATTTTCTACTAATAAATACATATCTTTACGAATTAATTAAGTATTAGTTTTGAAATTAATTACTTCATATTAGTATTATGTAATTACAAATATATTTACTATTTTAAGATTATTAAAATAATTTTTATATACATCACATAGGCTTTATAATTAATTTAATGAATTACTCCTTAATTTCTAGTTAATTAGACTACTATGTTAATAATTTAAAATTAATGCTAAAAATGAAGTAGTCATAAATAATTAATCACAGTAATTAGTAATGTGTATAATAATAATAATAATAATTGTACTATATTTTATTGAAAATTATTAAGCTTATTTAAATTAATTATAAAAGGATCAAAAGAGGCTAAAGACTATAATTGTAATTCTCAATCAAACAAAAATTAGTCATTCTTTAAATCAAAAACAGCCCAATACCCAAGCCCAATCTGGAAATACTCAGTCCAAGTCCACCCCTCCCTTTTCACTATGGCAATCCATGCCCTCACATTTGAACCAATCATAGTGTGTCACGTTATCACTTTCAAACACTCACACAAGAAACATACTTAATCTGGACCTTTGATCCAAATGATTAACTGTCCATAATTAAACTATTTTTTCCATCAGTGATTTATCTTTGCTGTTGGATTGAAAGAGATCCAACAGTTGCCCATTTTTTTCATAAATTTTTTTATCTCCGAAATATCGGAGCCGTTGGTCACAATGATCCAACCCTAATCATTCTTCTCCAAGACAAGCCACCCTTCTTTCCCAAAACTCTCTCTTTTCCCTCATCTTCAACCTCCATCAGTTATGGAACCTTGCACAAATCGGTGCAAGGTCACAAGATTTCCCTGCAAAGCATCCTTCCTTGCTTCCTCATCCACAAATCCCGCTGGCTTTCCTTTTTGTTCTTCGAATCTGAAACACCATAACATGGGCAGTAAAATCGAAGCACCATTTTCATTTTATTCTAAAATCTAACTGACAAAATCAAATCGCCTCATCCCTAGGCTGTGAAGTTTGAGGTCTTATTTTATTTTTTCTTACCGATTGGATTCTAAAATCCCAATTCGAAACCCTAGACTAATCGGTGCAAGGTCAAGTCCTTAGGATTTTTGCGCTTTGTCAAATTAGTGACATGCATGACCATTTTACAGTATCATTATCACTATTCTTGGTTCAGAGGTCAATCGCAGAGACCTCTGGACATTGGGCCTTTATCTGGTGATTTTATTCTCAACGGAAAATCCTCCTCTCTCATGTAAAAGCTTCATCATTTCTCCCTCTGTCTTTTTATATTTTTCCCAATCTTGCGCACATCATCTACCACCCATCACTTTCCACTATCCTAGTTTGAATCTAAAACCCTAAGAAATTAAATGGCGCTATAAATAGAGCCTTGATTGCTCTCACCTAACAACACTTACAAGTACCAACCAGACCTATCTAGCTTACAGAAATCAAAATCTTATACGATTAGAAGCCTACTCTTTATTTTCTAATTAATTATATTCTCTCTTATTTCCGAGTTCTTTCACTGCTCAATAGCTTGAAACCTTGATCCTCACACGGCTAAGCTAAAATCCTGTTTGGTTTGTTGTTCAATAGGAGGTCGGTATATTTCCACTTTCTCTTTAATTGTTTCATTTAAAATCCTAAGCATATTATTGTTCTCTTGGTTAACTATTTAGTCTATCATGTTTGCTTAGCCTTTAATCATTTGTTTCTGTTCGTTATGATGACCTATGATAGATTGTTGTATCTGCTTAATGTTAACTAAGTAGCTGTGTAGTTTTAGTAACTCAGACTTTGCTGATTAACTTGCTGATTTTTACATTTGCATAAAACATCAGACGTTGCTCTAATATTCTGTTATAGACTTCATATCATATTCTGAGTCTTGTTTACATTTTTGAGCTCTATTAATATTACTGTAGCTCTTGTAATCAACATGTGGCATTGTGAATTTTGTTAATATTTTGTTACAACTCTTATGGTTTTTATGTTGCCTTTTGAGTTTGTCTCACTAAGTGCTCTGTTGTAATTTTGGTCATCAAGTTATATCCTAAGATTTGCTCTACTGAATGTTCTATTATAAGCCTTCATAACTCATCATATTATGGTCTCCTGAGTTTTGTCCCGCTGTAGTCTGTAGCATCCTTCTAAAGAATATGCAATCTTACTTAGGCTTTCCTGTTCATCATGACATATCCTTTGAATTCTATTATGCTATACTTAGTGTTGTTATTACAGTCTCCATGTTTAACATGCCATGTTCTTTAGTTCTGTCATTTTGAACTTGGGATGTTGTTAGATGGTTTTAGCTAGGTTATATATGAAATGTATAGGATAATCCTACCTCACTAAGTTAAGATTTATGGAATGTGAGTATAAAAAATGCTTTCATGAATGTTAATGGATCCTTATTATGAGTGTTTTACACTCATATCTGATTGTCAGCTTGTAGACAACCCTACTGGGATGGTTTCTTCCTTGAACATCAGTAATGTCTATCATTATCAGTCTATTTCCTATGAACCAGACTATAGTTGTGCCCTGTTAATAGTCTGAATATGACTCCACCATGTTTAACCACTCCATTAATTATTTGTAGCTAATTTGAGTTTGTTAAGTGTGATATCTCCTTCTCCTTAACCCCCTCTCCCAATGATACTATCAACCATTATCCAATGTTTGGGACTTATTTGATCTTGTGAAGTCATAATCTCAAGTGAAGTTCTTGTATGTGTGGAAGTTTTGGAATGAACTTTGTTTGTCCTCCATGGCTTCACATTTTTTGAGTATTGTATTCAGATTATGTGTTTCCCTTTGTTGTTCTGGATTGAACCTGATGCAGACGAAAGTTTTACCGTTACTTGGTTAGATACGATAGCCTACTTGTGTCATTATATGAATCTGTGTTAATGATCTCAAGTGATTTAAGTGATGCCATTAGCCTAAGTACATGTTCTTCTGTGATCAATGTTAAAGTCTATATATCCTCAAGCTACATGTCTAAATTGTGTGCTATTTATCTATCATTAAATGTGACCCCAAGTGTTTGGTTCTTTAGCAACAACATTATGGAGTTCCAGCCTCTATGTATGTGTGGAACCTTGTCCTTTAGAATTGTTTAATGTGTGTTTCATTCACTTAGTATTGGAAATATGGTTATAAAAAGTGAAAATATTTTTGTGTCCTTATTCTGCAAGAGGAAGTATACTTTTGTGGTAGGGTGTATTATGGTACTTGGTTTACATTGGCATCATTGGCACTTAAACCTATGGGGAAAAATGAGTCGTTAGTGGTTAGGGTTATTTGGGAGCTGATCTTAGCTCTAGGTTGGGCTGCTCTCTCCAGCACAAGCATTGCCCTGGGCCTTGAGACCCTTGGGAACTTTAAAGTGTAGGGGGATTCAAAAGGGGCATCGACCTTGAGTGAAATTCTCTCCTTAGACCTTAATTCATTGACATTTGTTATTCTCTTTGGGTTTAGTATTTAATGACAACGAAAAGTTCTCAATGTAAATTATCTACCATATATAACTGCCATATTGGTATAAGTTCTCATAGTAGTTGAGCATTAATATTCTATTATATTTTGCTCCAATCATTTACCTATGTGTTTTCATGTATGGTTGATGTACAAAATAGGTATCTAATGACCTTCTCTTTCTTTTTTGGAACATGTACATTTGTTTGGATCTGTTGAGTTCTTGAGGAACTCAGGACCAAGGCCAGCATTGCTATATTTCTGGAAACTCGAAGTCAGATGTCACCGTCCCTATTATTGTTGGGCCTACCTCTTTGAGGCTCTAATACCAGAGTCCAATCCTCTCCTTTAACTCTTTTACTATTTACTGCTTCGTTGCCTTAGCCTTACTGCCTTGTCACATTTTGCTGTTGTTTTATCTCACATATATACAACAATTGTAAATTGGATTGAATACTTTACCTTATATCTTAAACCATATAAAACTTAGGCTAAGACTTAAATAACATAGGATTAAAAGAAGAATTAGTTAGTTATTAATCTCCCGTTCGCTAATTATAAGTTATTTATATCATTAAATTACTATGTTTTCGCTAACTTTTTTCTTAAGAATTTTGAAGCCCTCAAAGCTTAGTAAGAAACGGCAGCTCCGCTTTCAAAAAGAAAAAATTAGATTGAAACACAAGCTTTAGCTTCAAAAGGGAAATCAAGTCATTTCGAAAAAAGATGATGTCACCCAAAAAGATTTTCAAACAGCCCTTTTAAATGTTTAAAAGCCAAGGTATATCTTAGACTCACTTTCATATCATTTCGTTAGAGTCATATACACATCCATGCTTCTTAAAAGGCAAAACGTCTTCTAACTTAGTTCTTCTTTTCACATGTTTTCATATAAACATCATATATACTTTTACGCTCTTTTAATACATATATGCACTGACATCATTTTTTGTAAGACTCCTCTTTAAATCCATTTTTTGAAAACCACTTAGGAATTATGTATATGGTAAGCTTTAGAACACTATGCATAGTATAAATAATTGATTCCAAATCTAGTCTAAGTCCTATAAAGCTACCTCAGGTAGATTTTAAGGAGTGTCTAACACCTTCCCCTTAGAAGAACAAGAACCATTACCCATATCTCACTGAGTAGAAGACTAATAAAGGATATGACCTTAGTAGTTAAATAGGTACCCTATTATACCTTTAAATATTAGGTGGCGATTCTCATTCATCAACAACAAAGAAACTACAAGTTGAATCTTATTTTGACTAAGTGCAAAATTGGGTGCAACACTCATACCATAGGTTAGGATCCCTCTAACTGGGTTAAATCTCATCAGCCTCGGGAATCATGCTTTCTTAATGTTCCTCATCGCCGATACCAGTTCCACCATGCTGACATTGAAATTATATTCAGACAGTCTGGGGTAGGTGAAATCCTGGGAAACTAACTTCTCTTTATCCTGCAACGATCTATTATTCTGGCCACGGTTGGCTCTCTTATCGGTAGCGAACCTACCACAGACCGAAAACCTATACCACATCATTTAGCCCTTTCGTAGGCAAAAACTGACCTTTAGTATATCGTTGATCTGCGTCAAAATCATCCTTTAACTTTTCCTTATCCTTGATTTGTAGAGGTTGTGGACATCTGCCCATGTCATTGCCTGCAACTCGACAATACTTTCTTTCAATTTTCGGGAAGTGTCAGAGCTCCTCAGGTTCAACCCCTTAGTAAGTGCCTCAGCTACCCATTCATCTGGCACGGCCGGTAGCAACATCCTTTCCTTCTTAAATCTGGTCACAAACTCTCACAGCAGTTCAGACTCTTCTTACACAATTCTAAATATGTTGGTCTTTCGGGCATGCACCTTCCTAGACCCAGCATGGGCATTGATAAAAGAATCCGCGAGCATCTCGAAGGAATCTAATGAGTGCTCGGGTAAAAGTGAATACCACGCCAGGGGCCTCTTCGTGAGGGTCTCCCCGAATATCTTCAGTAAAACGGACTCAATCTCGTACGGAGCTAAGTTGTTCCCTTCCACCGTCATTGTATAGGTAGTGATGTGCTCCTGGGGATCCAAGGTCCCGTTGTATTTTGGCACGTATGTCATTTTGAACCGCTTCGGGATTAACTCTAGTGTCATGCTTGGTTCGAATGGCAGCTGGGTGTATTTCTTTGAGTTCGGTCCTTTCAACACCGACGGTGCACTCAAAATTTGATCCATTCGGGCATTTATTTCTGTCATAAACCGCATGAGTTCGATCTTAAAAGGATCATTTTCGTTATTGTTACCAGATCTATTGTTGTCCCCCTCCCCTGGCTTTGTCGAAACCGACCTTACCCCTAGGGGCGTTGTTGTCAACCCTTTGTGTTGTTTGGTTTGTAGGAGCACCGAGTGGAACTAGACCTCTTTCATCCACATTGTTGGTAGCACCCGACAATGATTGCCTCAACTCTGTCATGACTTGATCTTGTCGCGAGAGATGGACCATAATAGCCTTTTTTTTTCCTCAGGATTCTCACTATTTTTGCAACGTGCTCGTCTTCAACATCATTAGGGGTTGCCTCTCGAACATATCGTAGATATTGCGTTCCATGGACCGGCGTGGCTTCATCCCCCCCCCTCATTGCCGGTATCACTGATCGAATCTTCGTGTTGAGGCGGATTTCCTTGGGCCTCAACGTTGTGCGTGATGTTGACATCGTTATTTGCCCTTTTTGTACGATTTTTTGCTAAGAAACAAATAATTAAACATGTTAGTAATAGAGACAAGGATTAATTCAATTATGCAACTGTCTAAGCCCCACGGTGGGTGCCAAACTGTTTATCCGTAAAATGATACAATTGAATTTATACGTTGTTTATAGACAAGTGAATCAATTTGCTCCCAAAATGATAAATAAATTAAATAAAAATACAAGACTTAGCATTAAAATCGAGATATGGCAGCAAATAGCTTATTTCCGGGAGTAGAGCTTCTGAGGGCAATAATATAAATATCAATAGATAAGAAATAAAGTATTATTGAGCTCTTGAATAGTACACAGCATAAGCTTGTCAGAAAATTCCTCCCTTTTACAATGGCTGTTGAAGTCACTATTTATAGTTTCACCTAGGGAATAAGGTCCTAGGATCAAGCCCATCTTAAATGACAATTATGGGGGCAATTGAAGAATGTGTAACAGTAGACTATAAATGCCAAAATTCTCTATAACGGATTATGTATTTAATACTGTAGAATATTCTTCTCTAAATGCTATCAGGTGGAAGGCATTCGTTTGTCTTCATTAGCAATATTCCCTTCGGGGGTTTTCCGGTGCCAACTGAAGCTATTGTCCCATGTCTTGGTTTCCACCTGTCTCGCTTTCCGTCTGTCTCTGATTCCATATATCTCCCTATTATACGAGTATTTAATATGAACCGATTTTACCCTATACAATTATACTTCAGGTAATTTTAAGGATCAGAATTTACACATTTAAATTAATAAAAGATTAAACATATATAGACAACAAATAAAGGAAAAATGTCCAAATTTACCTCTCTACTTTCAAATATTGTCTATATCTAACTTCCGTTATACTATTCGGTCAAATTTACCCCTACTGTTATACTATCCAGCAAAATTTATCCATATCACCAGTTGGCCTTTTAAAATTACCCTCCAGTTTGTCAGGTCATTCAGAATCTCCCAAATTATTTTAGTTAAGTCACTTATTCTTCTTCTTGATCCACTATTTTTAAAATAGTTGGCATTTATTTGCTTTCTTAATTGAAAAAAAAAATAAGAGAAAAAAACATTAAAATAATATTGCGATTAGTTAACAAAGCATAATAAATTGAAAAATCTTAATTAGGTAGCTTGTCTAAATTTCAAATGTATTTACAACAACCCAACTTTAATGAATTCGTTGCACCAATGGTATTGAGACTTTGCAAGTATTAGTGATAGAAGTTGAAGTTCCTTAAAGACTTTGCATTGTCGAATTAAACTTTGCTTTAATCACATGCCTACGCATTGCGCATTCTTCAGTTAGTCGACCGAACTCTATACTAACCAAATAATTACAAAATATATTTAAATAAACATGTACATACATGATGAGCAGGCGCATATAATACACAACAAATATACCCAATGGATTCTGCAGTGTGTGTATATGGTTGAAAAATTATAAAAAATTAAATCAATTCCAAACCATTATCACAAGAAGAGAAGTGGGTGCAATATAGTTTAGTACCTTTAGCATTCACATCACTAGTAATTTCTGAAAATAGTGGATTAAGCAGAAGAAGAAGTGATTTAAATAAAAGGGATTTGAGAAATAAAAGGGCGCGGCTTATGATTACTGAGGACATGACCCTTGATAGGGAATTATGGAGGTCGAGCATTAAGGTTGTAGGTTAGGGGAGAGTGTGAATATTTCTACAGCACAATAGAGTGAGACTATCCAGTTATGAGTTAGACTAGGAATGTCATTGGTCGTCTATTGATGCAGGGCTTTACCTTCTAGTTGTACTATACCAGCCATCTATTTCGTATTTCGTATTTCGTATTCTGTATTTCATATTTCATATCTCTTATATATTGTTGTTATTTTTAATACGCATTTTTATGGTACTAATATATCATCTCCTATTGCTTTTTGAGCCGAGGGTCTCCTGGAAACAGCCTCTCTACCCTTCGGGGTAGGGGTAAGGTCTGCGTACATATTACCCTCCCCAGACCCCACTTGTGGGATTATACTGGGTCGTTGTTGTTGGATTTGAGAAATTTTGGGTTACCTAACAGACTGAGGGATGATTATTAAAAGTTTACTGATGGTAGGGGTAAATTTGGTCGGATAGTATAATGGTAGGGATAAATTTGGCTGAATAGTAAATAATATCTAAAAGTAAAGGGGTACATTTGGCCCCTCTCCCATAAACAAAAGGACCAAAACTGAAATAACATAATATTTCAGGGATCACAATACGTATTTTTTCCAAAGGAATAATATGATCCGGGGACCAAAATAGCAATTATTTTGTCCACAGCCAAGTGTCAGCTTTGCTTAGCAAGTTAACATTGAACGCTGACTCCTTTCTTTTTGGAAGCATAACAAAATAGTGTGTACTTTCGAATTACGATGATTGTTTTTTTTATAAGCATCGAATACCGCAACTCCGTTTCGCGTGCAAGTCCAAGGTTAGTCGATCTTACATACAGAATTACTTATATATTTTCTTCAATAAAATCATAAATATAAGCGTAACTTCCGCCAAATTTGTTAACGGTTGCTTCTAATTACAGCAAACCTTTAGCGCCCATTTCTCTCTCGCCCTGCATGAGGAATCGTGTCTCCAATAACTGCTTTGCCTCTCCTTTTTGGCTTTTCCCCCCTATAGAATTGGAGATTCGTCTGAAAAATGGGTTTGTACTGACATTGCAAAATTTGGTGAATTTCTTGTTCTTGTCGGGGGAGAATTTCAGACCAAGAAGGTGAGAAAAAAGGATGATGTTGCTGTTAACGGTGTTTGTTCTTGGAGGGGTAACGGTTCTTGCAGTGGAAGCTGTGGGAATTGTAATATTGATATGGTGTTTTATGAGAAGAGTTTCTCGTCGAGTAGGTAAAGGAAAACCAACTGAAGAGTCCTTGCCTTTTGCTGGGGATATTGATCCCTCTTTCTACAAGAAGCAGGCAGGTATCACTTTTTTTTTGCTTATTTTTTTTATGTTGTTGTTCTCCTAATCTTGGGTCGACATTTGACTATACGCGAAGTTTAAGATATAAAGAAAGAAATTTGAAACTTGTGGTCGAAAAATAGCTAAGACTTTTATAATTATTATGTGTAGAATAAAAAGTTTAAAGATGGATTATTCTCTTCATGTTGTTGTCTGAATTGAGTATTTGGATTATGAATGTAACGAGCAGTATAGGGCTTGAATTGAGGCTCCATTGAGTGGTCACTGGTCATAAAGGTTATTGAATAATTACTAGTCATTATCTCCATCAAAAAGAGTCTGCAGAGTTAAGCCAAGATCGAGGATTCATATAAATGATCCCAACTAGCTCAGGATTAAGGCGTGCTAGTTCGTCTAAAGAACCTAACTTGCAACACAGAAACTGCATATCTTTGGCTCACAATACTTAATTTTTTGAAAATTTTCATTTCTAGGCTTTCTGGTGGAGACCATCTCAATGTTGTACTAGTAATACTTTAAAGTAAAAATTGTGCTTCTCAAAGAGTATTCCAAATATAATCTCGTAAACAGTACAGGTACAGACCATTCTATACACAGCAGGAAGTTCTAAGAATGCCCTCCTGGCAATATAACAGATTCCAACTAGAGTGCAGCACTCTAATCATCCACTACATTAGAAAACAATGAAAAAATCATCGTATAGTTACTACCAAATGAACGTTACACAATTAGTGAAAGGATTAGTATTTAATCAGCAATGATTTGCAGTTAGAATTTATAATTCTGTGCAGATATTTGTCTGGGCACATGTCTGGTCCAAATGCTCATGTTCATTAATATTTTATCATACAGATTGAGTTTTCTTTTCCTATTCAAGCACCATTCCCTCTTTCCTCAATGGACTTGATCAGTTTAACTTATAGTATATTATGAATTTTCTGTCTCCTAGGGGATAGTATGGGTTCTAGAATCTGAAAAAATCCCAAAAGTTTCCAATGGGGACAAAGCTACAAAGCAGCAAAAGGCCCAGAAAGAGATGTTAGAGGTAATACCGGCTCGGAAATTTGGTAAAATCAAGGATCACTCTCTCATTCTAACGGATTCAGATGGTTCCCGTACTGAAATTCCACTCAAAGGTTGCATGGTTTCCGCTGTTTCTGCTTCAAGCTTGTCCTCTAGAAAATGGTAAGTTGGAACATGATTGGCTTTACCATTTTGATTGTGTGTTGTTATGCTAGGCTATGTTGCACGACTCTCCAAAGTGATGCTGCACCCGTGTCGGATCCTCCAAAAATACACTATTTTTGGAGGATCCGACACGCACCCGGTAACATTTTTGGAGAGTCCGAGCAACATAGATGCTAGGTACTTGTGAGTTACTCACCTCGAAGGCTGAAATATCTACAGAGTACTCCTTTGTTCTAGCAATTTTATGAACTCCATTTCAAAATCAAGCAATTTTATCTCAGAATTCCAAGATGTAATCAATATTTTGAACAGGTTTTAAATTCATTAAAAAGGTAGTTTAGGAAAACTTTTTACTTAGAAAATTATCGTGTATATCTTGTAAAAAAAATTTGCCACGCATTAAGTAAAATGCTTCTTTAATTATTTATAGGAAAGGATAAACAACCATAGCTTAGTGCTTCAATTTTGTTACAGGGCAAAAAAATACCCTATTAAAATTGAGAACGGAGCATCTGCTATATATAAAGGAAGTGGTATATTTTACATTTACCTTGAGACGTCTTGGGAGAAGGAATCATGGTGCAAAGCCCTTCGTCTTGCTTCTTGCGAGGATGAAGAAAAACTAAAGTGGTTGGCGAGGTTAAACTTAGAGTTCCGGAATTATCTGACAAGACTAAATGCAGGATATCCTTCATTTATGAAACCATCTTCTAGTTTTGGTGCTGAATTAGTTGATAAATCGAGCAAGCCTGATAGTTCCTCGTCAAAAGTTCGTCAATTTCTGAAAAAAATTGCCAAAAAAACTACCAAGAATGCTCCTGAAAATAAGGCAAGCTGCAGTTCAAAATCAGGTTATGACGAACGTAAGATGAGTGAGAAAACTCATTTGTTCCAAGATCTTGACTTGGCCAGTGGTGTTATGAAGGTTGCTTCAACAAGAAAGCCTCTTGATTTTTGCAATGAGGATGTTACAGCGCCTTCGTCCATTGTATCCTCTACTTGCTCTGTCATTTCTGATGCAGACTCTGATGACAGGGTTTTTTGTGATGAAGGATCCCTTTGTTGGAATTTGTTAATATCACGGTTGTTCTTTGATGCTAAAAGAAATGAGCAGATGAAAAGTTCTTTGCAAGAACGGATTCAGGTTTGTGATATCCTTCTTTTACTTCATTGTGAGATGTAAAGTAACTTATTCGCTGTCATACTAAAAAAACCTTTTTAAGTTGATTAAGGTAGAGATTGACTTGTTTACTTAAGTTGTTTAATGCATTTTACTTTGAAGCTTCATGTGTATATTTTAATGCGATAATGTTTACGATCACTTGAAGAGAACTTTGCTTTGTCTAAATAAGCTATAACTCAGTGTGGTCTTTATTTGTAGAGAACGCTCTCCAATATCCGTAGCCCCAGTTACATAGGTGAAGTAACCTGCGCAGCTGTTGATGTTGGTAACCTCCCTCCCTATATACATGCAATGAGGGTTCTTCCCTCAGACATGAACGAGGTCTGGGCTTTTGAAATAGATGTTCAGTACTCTGGTGGTGCAATATTGGATCTTGAGACAAGGCTTGAAGTTCAGGACCTTGATTTACATGAAGGGGACGATGCAAGTGTAGATTCTAGTGCTGTTGATGATGTCAAATCACACTTGTTAGAAGGTTTTGAGGACTTTGATGAACAATTTATGCACTCGGACGACCACGTGGATAAGATGGACCAAAGAGATAGAGGTGATACACCAGCACGTATGTAGCAAAACCTCTTTATACGCGGTGCATTAAGTTCCCGCTATACGCGGAGTCGGGGGAAGGGCCGGACCACAAGGGTCTATTGTACGCAGCCTTACCTTGCATTCTACAAGAGGCTGTTTCCACGGCTCGAACCCATGACCTCCTGGTCACATGGCAGCAACTTTACCAGTTACGCCAAGGCTCCCCTTCCCTATTGGGAAAATAATTATGTTTTAATCAGTTAGTAATCTGAAGTACATCAATCAGGTGTTTCAAACGCGAGTAGAAGCTCTAATGGCATACCTAGTGGCTCACCTCCTGGATCAAAGTGGAAATCAATTTTACATTCTGTGGCCAAGCAGGTTTCACAGGTTGGTTACAATATTTTGCTTATCTCTAGCAATTCAACCTTGCTTTTCCCTGAAATTGACTTCCTAGCTCTGCTCTGTTTAAATATCTATCTCATTGGTAGATGCCAATAGCTGAAGCAGACTAGAGTATTACGATACTTCTGAACCAATTGCATAATTCTCTGAATAGTGCTCAAGAGGTAATGCACATGAGAAGTAAATTGGTGCTTTTCTCTTAATATATTTGGGTGAAAACGTTAGTTCTCCATTGTTAGGGTATAGCAATATAACTATTTTGTGCTTCTTGAGCTTTTGCACATATTTTCTATAATAATGGCCTCCTTATTTTGCTACTGAAAAAAGGAACTAAAACTCATCATGTCATTCAGTTGGCTTTGATCTTCTCTTTGTTAGTTGATGAGAATAGAACACGGCAGTTAAAATGAGGACGCAAGGTGGGAAATAAAATGTGGTGAAATGGATCACAAATGAAAATGGGATCGACTCATTGTACAATCATGAGACTTGTGCTTCGCTGATGTTTCCCTATTGCAGTAGTGAATGGAAAGTCTTATCTTATATGTCTTCTGTTCATCTGCTGTTTCAAGTGGAAGAAACTTGTCGATTTCTAACCAATTGTATTTTCAACATTCAGGTTCCACTCTCTCTGGGGATTAGGGTTGCATCTCTACGAGGAACATTGAGGTTGTATGTAAAGCCACCACCTTCAGATCAGATATGGTTTGGATTCACATCGATGCCAGATATTGACATCCATTTGAACTCTTCTGTTGGGGATCGTAAGATATCAAGTGGACACCTTTCTTTGTTCCTAATCAGTCGAATTAAGGTTAGTTCGAATGCTAATCTGTTCTATTATTTGAATGTCATTCATCAAGTAAATTGAGGTTGCCAGTCAGCTACACAAGCTTGTGACTGCTGTGAATGCCAAAGGCACAATATACGTAAAAATGGGCTGAAATTTAGGAGACAATTGTTCATTCACCACTCCCGACCAAAAATCTCATACAAGAGAGTGATATTCCCCATCTTTTATTCTTCTCCTATTTCTTTCAACTTAAAGCACCATAACAGCTGTTTGGCTATAACTGGCACAATCGAAATATCCACCTCAAAAGATCTACAAGTTGATAATTGTCTAGGCAAAAATTTAAATTGGTCTCAGATAGATAATTACAGTTTTACACTACTGCATTTCTTCTCTATATTGTCGTGATTTGCATGTTTGCTTGGAGCTGAGGGTCTACTGGAAACGGCCTCTATACCTGCACAAGATAGGGGTAAGGCTGCATACAGCCGTACACACTACCCTCCCCACACCCCAACTTGTGGAATTATACTAGGTTTGTTATTGTTGTCGTTCAGAGAACTACAAGTTACTTCGAGTTACGGAAAGCATAGGAGAGTAATCCAATTACTTTATTTTAGCTAGGAGAGAGGATGATGGCACTTTATATGCACCAATAGAGTGTGCAGCCTGCAGGTAGAATACACCAAGTGTGGTTAACCATTCTTTTATTTTTAGTTCCTTTTACTTTTACCTTTCTGTAGCACCTATGATTTCAAATGACTGGAAATTTTTGCACCATGTTGACTACTATAGAAAAACCAACTTAATGGAGGAATCAATTCCCAGATTCTACACCAATGGACATGTCAGCAATGTTTCCATATATATTGTTCTTTTTTCATAAATTTGGATATACTCTGAAAACATTGGTGAAATTTTCTTTGAGGTTGAGCTGGTGCTTTTTACAACTGATGCAGGCTGCTATCCGTGAAACTGTCGTACTTCCACACTGTGAGAATGTATGCATCCCTTGGATGATAGCAGAAAAGGATGACTGGGTTCCCGTAAAAGATGCTCCATATATATGGATTAATAACAAATCTGCAGGTAATGCCAACAAACCAGAAGCGCGGATCTCCCATCCTGGGGACACAACACAAGTAGCTGAAGCAGATAGGAGAAGTGATGCTGAAAGAGGACTTAACGGAGGTGGATGGGCTAGTAAAAAAAGCAAGTCACTGGATCCCCACATATTCTGTTCAGTTCCTAGGGGTAAGCCTAGTTTCAATAGCAGAAGCCTCACTAGCAGTCCAGAAAGAAAGCACGTAAATCCCAAAAAACTTCACGGAGATGCACAACAAGGCAGGTTGTCCGATCCACAGTCATATTTATCAGTTCATAAGAGCCAATCTTCATCAGATTTTCATGTCCCCTTGCTGAAGCACGATGAAGAACAGAGAGAGACTCATCGCATGAGCTCAGAGAGCATGTCACCTTCTCATCTAGAAGAACACAATCATTTTACAGAAGATGATATGAAACCAAAAAGAACAGGGACAAGGGCTAGGATGCATGGTTTGCGGAAAAAAATGGGGGAAAAACTTGAAGAGAAGAAGCGTCACATAGAAGAGAAGGGGAGACACTTAGTGGAAAGGATGAGAAGCCACAAGGAATATTCCTAAATTTGCAGTTTCCTCAGCTCAGTTTGATTGCACAAGGGAAAACATAGGTCTGTGTTTTTAAAGGGCTATTTTGTTAGGCTATACACAAAGTTTCAGTTGCACCAATTCAAGAGCTCATGACCATGTGAAACAGCTTGAGGAAAGTAAGGTTCCATAGTCAAGGGCCCTGATCCTGTTGGACAAAGTTCTCATTTCAGTTGTAAAACTAAAAGTAAAATCCCAATAGGAACCCATTTCAACCACAGAGTCACATACAAGTTTACTTGCTTTAAACTCTTGATCAGAAAAATGCTAATGATTCCGGCTGTCCACATTTGCTGTTAGTCGATACAAGGAGGTCGTCAAAGAAGCACGTAACAATGGAAAAGCAAGATTATCATTTTCTTTTTGTTTAGCAATAAGCGTAGCACTTCCATGTTGCACGTTCATAAATATTGAGTTTTCGGTATCGCATATGCTAATTGCTAAGGTAATAAATGGCTCGTGCCAAAGTAGAGAATTGCAAAACCAACCAAAGAACTGAAACAGGATGATCTGAAAAAATTAGGAGAATACGACTATACATAATGCAAAGAGGCGCCATTTTTTTAACTTCATTCAAAAAGATAAAACCTGGAAAAGGTTAAAACTGGAAATAATCAACACTATCCTTGCCAATTATATTAACTTTTGCTAACTACATAACAATCAAAAAGCTTTTAAGTGAAAGAAAACAAAAACGGCTTTAAGCAAACCGCTATGGCAATTTAGATTTAGGGAACTTCTTACCCTCTTCGCATATGACAAAAATGAAAATTATAGCTGAGATATACTTCTCGCCAGCTAACAAACTCAATACCAAACCATCACACCGTTTTACTGCATCAATACAGTTCTAACTCACTCAAACTAGTTGTCGAGTAATTCACATTGCAGAACCGATTGGTAGAACTTTTGCCCACCCCTACGATTATCCAAAAGCTTGATCACAAAAAAAGGTTCTCAAGAAACGTTAACTGGAAAGACATGCTACAAATGATTAAAAATAATTTAGTACATCACCAAATCCAAAATTTTATAACTTGCATTGTGAACAAAACCGTCTGTCATAGAAACTCACATTATCTAATCTTAATCAAAAAGAACTTTCTAAAGGAAGCAGGTCTCATTCCCAGCCAGTAGGAGCTGGAGCAGGGATCACTTCTGCTCCAGGAACTTGAGCAACTTGAGCAGGAGGAGCAGCTGCAGCGTCCCAACCTCCCTCTACCGCTGAAAAACATGACAATATGGAGTTATAATAGAAGAAAAAGTACATAAAATCAGCAGATACTGGCATAAGAGATCTCAAACTAAGAGAATCTCAGAAACTCAGACATCAATCAGATTCCCATAAAAAGCAGACAAATTAAAACATTGGAAAACAAAAAGTAAGATAAAGAATACAAAGCCACGTCTTCCCAAAGCACCTGTGACCAATAGATTTAAAAAACTAATACCACAAAACATGACACTAACCTCCATCTCCAGACCAGCCACTAGCAACTGCAGGAACAGCAGGTGCGCCATCTGCAGCCCATTGAGCATCAGGGATTTGGTTGCTAGACCAATCACCACCAAGGGCAGCACCACCGTACTCTGCATAATCTGCAATGGCAGGTGCTTCCTCTTCTTGCTGCTCCTTTGCCTCTTCAGGCTCTCTGTAGAAGAAGAGATCCACCTACAGCAGAAAGAAATTAAATATGAGAAAAATAGATGTTTAACCACAACAAAATACAAAAATAATGCAAATGGAACTTGAATTTTAACTTCAGAAGAGCAATTAAAACCAGTACACTAGCTAGGAATTTTTGATGAGAGAATAGAAGTGCTTCCAGTTAGTCCTTACCATGACATCCCACTTGTGTCCCTGAGGAATGCTACCGCGCATCTGCAGTACCATCCTTCCTAAGAGCCAGAAAAGAACACCGATACTGTGCTTCCCTTTGTTATTGGCAGGGATACCAATGTCAACATAGCGCATCGGTGAATCAGTGTCACAGAAAGCAATAGTAGGGATGTTCCCAAGTGCAGCTTCCTTGATAGGCTGCAAGCAAAGGACTCAAGCTTGTTATAAATAGTCAACACGCCAAAAGGAAACAAGTGATGTTACAGAAATTAATATCAACCTGGTGATCAGTTCTTGGGTCAGTGAGAATGAGGAGTCGGGGCTCACTGTATGAAGTCTGAAGCTGGTTGGTAAAAGTACCGGGAGTGTGACGGCCAGCAATGGCACTTGCGCCAGTGTATTGAGCAAACTTCAAGACAGCTCTCTGGCCATAGGGCCTGGCTGATTGCACAATTATGTCCTTTGGATTCTCAATAGCAACAATAACCCTCGCAGCCATTTGCAGCTTCTCCCATGTCTTTCCAAGGTTAATAATGTAGATACCTAAGAAATAAAGATCAGTCAAAGATATATAGAGAGATTGATAAACAAAGTGAATAAATCACTTTGCTAATACCATGATTATGAAGTCTAATTAATCTTTTAATCTTAATAAATGAATAAACAGATATTAGTATCGCAAGTGATCTAAGATAGCATTACAAAATAATTTCATTCTGTGTCATTTAATCACGCAAGCTATCTTTCTAGAAATGAAAATCATCATAGTATAGTCCATAAACAAAAATAAATATAAATAATAAGCAGATTGCAACGCCCATTGATGGCCAGAATGTGCTAGTACTCTAAGGTCAAAGTATTCGTTTTCCGAGCATAACTAAGAAAAACCATATCGCTTACTATCAAGCCGAATATTTTTTACTTCATTCAGGCATAGGTACTAGTTTCCTCCAGGTATATGGATCTAATATTTTTCTTCAAACCGCTAAATAAGTACTATTATCCTAATTCACAAATGTAGCAGCTTAACCAAGTGTATCTCAATAACCAAATCCTCTGATACACCAAAAAAATATTGGAGAATTATACCTTATGCAAACACCAACTATTTAGATATAGCTAAGAGGTAGTGGATTAACATCATGGATCTATAGATAGACTGAAAAAGAGAATATTATATAACGGAGGTAAAGAGTATTACCGTCGTTGCGGCGCTTGAAGACGTAACGCTCCATTTGGAAGTCGCAGTTCTTAGTGCCGAGGTGGACTTCAGCAGCCAACATCATCTGTATGTCAGCCTCCTTCGTCGTCAGTGTTCTTACTTCATGTGTAGCCGCCATTGTTACTGCTTGCTCTCTTCTCTCCCTTTGCTTTTTCCTCTGCTTCTAGGGTTTCACTACGGCAATAGAGAGACTCGTCTGAGAACGTAGTGACGTTAAAAAGGCTCTTTGTTTGGGCTTGGCTTTCAGGCTTTCCCGATGGGCCTGGGCTTTGCTGCCTTCTGTACCCTGGTTATTCGACTCTCACTGGTAATTGCTTGTTTTTTTTTTTTAAGAAAGAATTAACTTAAGGGTCTATTTGGAAAGCCACTAGGTAATTAGAATGATGTAATTACCAAGATAGTAATTGCATAACTTAGTAATTACAGTATTATAATTACGATGATCTTTTTGTTTCCAATAATATAATTACAAATGTACTGTTTGATTGCACTAGTGCAAGTACACAATTAGATTAAATTTTAAATGAAATAATTATCAAAACTAAAATTTTAATATAATAAATATATACCTATAAATAATTTCTTATAATTCCAAATGATATTAGATTTGCTATTTAAGAAGCATATTTTTTTCTTGAATATACAATAATTAGTAATCATATATTATACTACTAATATTGTAAAAGTAATTGATATCTATATATTTCAAATTAATAATATTTAGCTTAATTAGTTATAAAAACTAAAACATACATTTTTTAAGAACGACATAGAATATACATTTGATAAAATAAATCATATTTATAAATATAATGTCATAACATTATTCAAATATTTGACAAAACTAATCTATCAATTATAACTAAAAAAATAAATAACATGCAATGTGAAATAACAAGCCAACACTACTAAAATAAGTAAATTAGAATCATAAATTTAACACAATTTTAAAATTAAAAAAAATAGTTTAACATATAATTCCAACATAATAAAAATAAGTTCCAATACAACTTAAGATTAGGCAATATAATAAGTTTATAACCTCATTCAACAACGAAAGTCTACTTTAATGACATCAGTCATTGTATGTCAAGTTTGTTAATGACTCATTATTTCTAACATTAGAAGGTATAGTTTCAAAAACTAGAATAATAACGTAGTTACACTAAATGAAGAAAATAAAATAAATAAGAAATAAATACACGAGTAATTACATGGAATCACAAGAAGTAAAGGTAGAGAAATAAAAGATAAATAATATACAAAGAAAAATGTATTTTAAAATTAAAAACTAAAAAAAAATTAAAGTAATGGAGAGAAAAATTTTATAAAGAAAATAAATTAAAATACAGACAAAATATAAATAAATGAAAAAGTAATCTTGTAATTACACAATGTAATTACCATCAATTCTCATCTCCCCCATGAGAATTGGAGAGTGTAATTACACATCTCCAATTACACCAAATTCTATGCTGACCAAATAATTACTTGAATAGACAAACATGCCAAAGTGTGTAATTACACCCAAATCCAATTCCTAGTAGCTTTCCAAACAAGCCCTAAATAGCTATTCACGCAATCATTTAAATTAAAAATATTAAGTGTTTATAATAATATATAATTAGTGTATAACCTATTAAAAAATTAGAAGATGAAAGGACTTTCTAGTTAGACGCGTGAAATTGGCTAAGCATTTTATTAAAACAAATATAGACCTAAATGGATGGTTTTCCTAAATAGATGGTTTTGTGTCTATTATCTGTTATTCCTCTTGAGTTGAAACCTAAATTCCATAAATTCTAGCAATTAAAGAAATACTTTGGAACTCATAAGGGATTTACTTGTCTATATATTATTTCGTTCGATCTTTTAGGTCTTGGCTTCACCTTGATGGTGGCCACCACACCCTTAAAGTCTATAGATAGACTTTTGGAATCCTGACGTATTTGCTTACCTGAACATAATTTTTTTTTATGAAAAGAAGAAATATGGTTCATTTCACAAAATAAAAAACCTTTTTTACAAGGTACAAATAAAAAATTGCCAATTATTTATGTAAAAATATCCTGGGACCCATTGGCAACTTTTCAGCCATGCCTTTAAAAAATAGCTATTGTCCTGGAGTTTAAAAACTTTACAACTGAAATCCCAGAATAATATCATGGAGTTTCGCTGGTGAAGTTTGAAACTCCAGAATAGTGGTTATTTTTTACTTAAAGGGGTTGAAAGGTAACTAGTTGTAAATGACAATTTAGGAGCACTAAATCACGAACTCTATTTCATAGAGGTTTTCCTAATAAAATAACACATTACTCAGTGGATAATAAGTAACAATTCGAATCCTATAATCACGAGCTTTATTCCTTACGTCTCTGTTGTCACGACTCGGATTTTCACTCTTGGGAGTCGTGATGGCGCCTACTAATGTGAGCTAGGCAAGTCAATCCTTAACGACTTACTTCATTAACAATTACTTCTTTTAACAATTATCAATGATAACATGAAAGCAACGGAATTAAATAATTATGCGGAAGACTTAAATTAAAGAAGACGAAACAATAATGCGAGAATCAACATATGCCTCTACCCAAGAGCTGGTGTCACATTACTCACGAACTTCTAAAAGTACTAAATACAATCGTTTGAAAGAAAATATAAACTGTTTGTCTCGAGTACATGAGATAACAGACTGAAATAAAAGATAGAGGAGACGTCGGGCCTGCAGACGCTTGCAAGGCTACCTCGGTATCTCACTGGACTGAAGGCTGGCTCCCGCGCTACTGCTGCTGTCCAAGATCTGGATCTGTGCAAAAGAGCACAGAGTGTAGCATCAGCACAACCGACCCCATGTGCTGGTAAGTGTCTAGCCTAACCCCGGCGAGGTAGTGATGAGGCTAGGACTAGACTCCAGATAAACCTCTGCAGTTATACGATATATGGCGGAAAAGTAAACAAGTAATAAGCAGTTAAAGTTGGGGAAGGGAAACATGCTTCGGGGATAACAGTTAAAAGAAAATAACAGGGAATAATAAGGAAGCTAGCAATATAACTTCTATCACAAATGAAGAAAATAATGGCAACTTTCACTTTCAGTTTCCTCTTGTTCCAGGCGTGCAACCCGATCTCATTCCTCATATCTCGTGGTAGGCGTACTACCCGCTCCCATTTCATCATTTCTCGTGGTAGGCGTACCACCCGCTCCCATTTCATTATCTCTTGTGGTAGGTGTCACACCTCTTTTTTACACAACATCCCGGAGGAGGGCATATGTAAAGAGAGTTTTTCCAATCAAAGGACAACCGAAACAGGATTCTTTATTAATTTCAGAGTCGCCACTTGGGAATTTTATGGCGTCCCAAGTCACCGGTTTTATCCGTTTAACATTCTGCGAACCAGAAATCTGAGTAAGGAATTCTATTAATCCGGGAGAAGGTGTTAGACATTCCCGAATTTCTTGGTTCTAGCACGGTCGCTTAACAATCTATACTTGGCCTAATTATCTTGATTTACTAAATATATTTTTTGAATTTTATTGCATAATTTTAAATTTATTACCGCTTTTAGTTAGACTGTTTATAATTATAGAACTGTCTTGAAACGAATCACGCGTATGTATATTCGTTTTTTATATATAAAGAATCGTGTCACGCGTACGTATACACAATGAGGTTAATAACATATTTTTATTTTATATTTTTTTAAAAAAAATGAATTTTGGCCGAAGTTGTGCGTGATTAAAACAAAACTACGAACATTCGTCACTCTTGTATGATTAAATATTGAGTTGCGCACCTCGGACTACAGGAGATTTGATAACCTCCGAAAACCCCCTTTTTATTAAGAAGATTTGCTCGAAGTTGCGCGAACGCATACTCCGAATTGTCTTTAGAAATGTAATCATGTCACGCGAACGTGTCCACAATTACACAATAATATTCTTAATGGCAACATAAATTTTTCTACAAATATTTATTATGTCCGTCTATATTAAATATGAAAGCCATGGGAAATTTCTGAACGGAGTGCCTCTAGATTTACAGAGAATCAAGATTTATTAGGTGTTGACCACATGTTATATGGTTTAAATGTGTGAATTATACGCCTCAAAACTATTCAAATTAGAAGATTTAATGAGATAAAGAAAAAAAAAATAATGTGCAACTAAAATTACAATTTTATCGTGAATACAATATCCGTAATTCGTTTATGCGCTTTAGTGCTTGACAATTATATGCACAAGTTATTTATTATCTTACTAGGCTTAGGACTAAGTGTGTGTGTTAAAAAAAAACTTGCCAAGTGAATTACTTGTAAAACTAGGAAGAAATTAGTTGATAAGCATACCAATTGTTTCAAAGAATTTCCATTATTCTACTCGGAGCAAATTCTACTTTGTATATTTTTTACTTAAAATACCGCAATCAGTACTCATAAATCCAATCTTCTTCTACACAACTTGTTTTTAGTCCAAAGTTCTAATTATTCTGTTAATTTGCTTACGATGATTGAGTTTGGGACAGATAAAATCAAACCAATTTTTATCTCGGCTTATGCAAGCTATTTACAAATACTAAATCTATACTTTGTAATAATATTGACATTATTTTTATATACTATTTTTTATAAGAAAATGAGCTAATCGCATTCCTAAAATAAATGGGTCATTTACTGTTAAGAAAGGAAACTAATTTACAAATTGAAATAAATTGACACTACATATACCGCAAATACACATCTGAACCTTTCGGAATATTCCAATATCTTAATCGTAATGGATTATATCAATTCACCCCTCACTTATGGTTATCCCCATGGCTGTTATCATACCATATTACATATAAACAAGAATACTTATATCAACTAGAATTAAACAAAATCAGGCTTGGCGAAATTTACTAGTGTGGTTCCTTGATATTTCCGTGTTACCAAGCGCTTAGTTAACAAGGTCTAAATACGAAATTTAATTAATAGTCAACTTTCTACCAAGTCCCCCGTCTCGACAATTCGAAGATAACTATAACTAATGAGATTTAGAAATAAATAGAATTATTGCAAGGCTCATACTAATTTCAAAAGAGGCTGATTGACTAATAGCTCCCATGTCAAGCATAAGATATATTAGCTAACTAAAAAAACTGAAACTTAACAAATGAATTTAAATGGATAGAAGACATATTTGAAATTCCAGATTTCATTTCTCTGCAATATTGAAACTTTGCAATAACATGAGTCTAAATATATACTTGGAAATGAGGGTAAAAGAGGTAATATTCAGCAGTAGCAGCAACAAAACCCAACAGCAGAAAAATAGGAAGATCAACGAAATTAACAGCAGCACATACACAACAATACAACAGATTGAACAGCCCACAAAAATCCGTAAAAACCAGACAAAACAATAACAGGAATCTCAGGAAATTCCAGATTCAAACCAAACAATATCACCAAACAAACCCGGACAGATGCGAGAAAACAATATTTTAGATTTTTTAAACTAAGGAAATGTAACCTGAAACTCTTAATCTCGAAAATCAGCCTTAACACTCTAACTTCTAATGTAAAGTTCTATTTTTTTTTTTACTTTTCTGTTCTTAAAATCAGTCTGCTTTCTTTCTCTTTTTCTCTCTCTGTTTTTCTTTTTCCTTTTTTCTTAAAATCCAGTCCCTTCTTTTCTCTCTAATCTCCCCTTCAGAATCTGTTCCTAACACCCCCTTTTATACAAATTGTTCCCCCCTCCTCCAGCCTACTGCCTGGACCCTTTTTCCCTTTTTAAAATCAGAAATTTCCCACTTCTCTGATTTTTTCACTTTTAGTTCCACTAAGAAAGTTTTTTTCCCTTATTTTCAGCCCCCCTCCCCCCATTCCCTTTTGTTCCCCATTAGTGTATTAATTAATACCCCACTTAACAAAACACTAACATTAAACTATTATACTAACTGTTTCATTCCCAAATTACCCCTGAAAGTTATAAAATTACTGGCCTACACACTCCCTTTCAACCTGCATTGAACCTCTCCAACCTATTCAAATCCAACCACTAACTGAATTCAATTAACTACAACAGCTATAACCAATTCAATTTGAACTCAAATGACCATTCAAACCGGGATGGATTTAAATCAGATCAAATGGCATCAACATAAGAACAATGATCCAGGGTAGCCAATGACCAATAACTTCAGTTCAAGGAACTGAATATACCAACAGGCTCAATTCTAAGTTCAAATATAACAATGAACTCATTTTAGTACAACTTCAGAACATGAACGAGGCAAGAGGGGAAACATACAGGAATGAACCATAACTTAGACTATTATCAGGCTAATCTTAACATTCAAATGTCCCAGACTAATCGACAACACTTATTTGATCGATTACACAAATTATAGCATATAACAATTATAGCAAACATAAACAAGTGAAAGAATTGGACAAAATAAAAAGTCTACTGAAGATGAGCAGAATTAACTGATAGAAGATGGAAAATTAATAAAACTACACTAAACAGATACATAGATAAACAAAAATCATAAATATAGAATAAAAGAAAAAGGAAAATACCTCAGAACCTCAGAAATATTCTGACCCAGGCTCGAACTTGAATTTGGACACTTTGAGGTCGAATAGACTTTAATCGGAGTATTCTCAATTAAGAATACCTCGATTAAGGTCTATTAGACCCCAATCTTTTATTTAATTTTGGACAGATTCCATGATTTGGAATTTTAGGGTTCTTGAGGGTCCGATTTGGGGCTCGATCATTTCTGGTCAGATTCGAACCAAACCAAGTATGGTTTGGTTACGAGTGAGGTCAGGAGAGTGACTGGTGTGACTTTGGGGTACATTAGGGTAGTTTTAGGTTTTCCTCGAATGAAGATTCGAGCAGTGCCAAGAAGATTCGACTTAAACTACTATCGGATTCATGACGAGGATGGTCAAGAGAAACTATGATGTTGATTTGGAAGCCATCGGAAAAGGTTGGGTTTTCAGGCCAAGTTTTGATCGAAGATTCGAGACGTTGGGTCCTGATTCGAGGGATATAGGTTACAGATTTGGAACTGGGAGGTCGAGGGGAAGCTATGGTGTAAAGATGGGGTCGTTTGGACCACCGGAACCGCCGTGAGGCGATTTCTGGTGGGCGGTGCACGGTGGTTGACGGTGGGGATATGTTTGGTCTCTGAAGATTAGAGACGAAGGTGAGAAAAGGGGGTATGGCTTTGGGGGGTGGGGTAAGGATTTAGGCTTATATAGTGGGGTGGGGATTTGATATATGCCGTTGGATCTGATGGGATCAATGGTCTGGATTGATCGAGTAAGTAGAACGACGTCGCTTTGTTTATCCTTAAGACCGGATCAGTTTTGGATGGGAACGGGTCGGGTGTGGAAGAATTGATCTGGGGCATTGATCAAGTGAAATCAACGAACCAGATTGAGAATGATGAAACGACGTCGTTTAATTTAGCTGCAGGTGGACTGGATTTGGGACGGGTATGGGATGGTTTTGGACGGGTTTAAAGGTGTATTTTGTTTGGGCTTTGAAACTTTTGGCCCAAATCCGGGTCTTCTAATTTTTCCTTTCTTTTTATTTTCTAAATTTTTCTAAAATCAACAACCAAATTAACTTATTAGAATACTAATTATCCTTTAATAACATTTATTACATACAACTAAATGTCAATTAACAATGAAACCAACATAATTTATCAGTGCTAAAAATGCAAAAGTTCCTATTTTTCTATGATTTTCCGTTTTGTAAAACAAACCTGTTAATTCCTAAATTGTAAAACTAAATCCTAAATGCACATGTAACACATATTACATTATATATATATATATATATATATATATACATTATATATATATATTTTTTTTGTATTTTTAATGCATTAATAAAACTACACATGCACACATACCTATGCAAACAAACAGGAAAACCGCACAATATTTCCTCAAAATAACACATAATTAAAGAAAAGACCTAATTTCGGGAGTTATTTTGGAGTAATTCGTATGAGGCAAAAATCGCGTGCTCACAGCTGCCCCTCTTTGTCCGGAAACACGAAGAGTTTTCGTGCAAAGATAAAGTGAGTGGATACGAGCGATTTTTGCCCGTTGGAACACTCCGTGGGAAGCATTTTTTGAAAGATTTGACTGAACCTCTGCTTCAAAGGTTTCCTACATATCCTTGGCTATAAAGGAATCAGGTCAATGTAGTTCGGAAAGTTTTGGTAGCTGGGACTACCATGGGACTGTAATGTTACTGTTGTTGCATGCTGCTTTTACTGCTTGCTGACCTCCTTATTACACCCTGCCTAAAGAAAAACAAAAAGCTAGACTAGATCATGGTATATGAATTACAAAATCTTATCAGATCATGCTCTTGTGTCTCTTGTTGCTTTGATGTCTTGGTGACTCCTTTGATATCTTTTGCTTCTAATTTGTCTTGTATTCTTCTTTGACTACCGATCTTGAACTGCTTATTTCCTTTTCGCATTGTTTTCCGTCGAGTCTTGTACTTCCTTCCTCTGCTTGGGATTCTTGTTGTTTCCTACTGGGGATTCCGGTTGGATTCCTCTGCTTTATTGACTCTAAGTGTATTCCTTTATTATATGGGCGGGCTCCTGACTTCAACCAGCATTGTCAAAAATAAATCGTCATTCTGTTCTTCAGGGGGGCTCCTAACCTTGACAACATCTTTTGAAAATAAATTGTCATTCCTCTCTTAAGGCGGGCTCCTGACCTCGAACTTTGAATTGTATTCCCTTGTTCTCCAGGTGGACTCCTGATTGCTGATACTTCAACTGTCCTTCCTTGTTCTCCAGGTGGACGTCTGATTGCTGATACTTCAGCTGTTCTTCCTTGTTCTCCAGGTGGACGCCTGATTGCTGATACTTCAACTGTTCTTCCTTGTTTTCCAGGTGGATGCCTGATTGCTGATATTTCAACTGTTCTTCCTTGTTCTCCAGGTGGATGCCTGATTGCTGATACTTCAATTGTTCTTCCTTGTTCTCCAGGTGGACGCCTGATTGCTGATTTTTCCCCTGTTCTTCCTTGTTCTCCAAGTGGACGCCTGATTGCTGATACTTCAACTGTTCTTCCTTGTTCTCCAGGTGGACGCCTGATTGCTGATATTTCAACTGTTCTTCCTTGTTCTCCAGGTGGACGCCTGATTGTTGATACTTCAACTGTTCTTCCTTGTTCTCCAGGTGGACGCCTGATTGCTGATACTTCAACTGTTCTTCCTTGTTCTCCAGGTGGACGCCTGATTGCTGATACTTCCCCTGTTCTTCCTTGTTCTCCAGGTGGACGCCTGATTGCTGACACTTCAACTGTTCTTCCTTGTTCTCCAGGTGGACGCCTGATTGCTGATACTTCCCATGTTCTTCCTTGTTCTCCAGGTGGATGCCTGATTGCTGATACTTCCCCTGTTCTTCCTTGTTCTCCAGGTGGACGCCTGATTGCAACAAAATAGACAAAAGCAAAGGAAACTTTCTGTCCCAGTTTGGTAGTTGGGAACAGCTATTAAATCATATTACCAACTATTACTAAAATTTGAAAGTTATGTCCCATTATCCAGGAGGTCCTGACAACTCTTTAACTAAACGACAATTTTAAATACAAGCTATATCTTTTAAAAGCATGACTTCTACTAAATCTCGTTATCCAACCCAATTTTAAACTATGTCCCATTATCCAGGAGGGTCCTGAAAACTTTTCGCAAACTTTTACGCCAACCTACATTCCCTTTGGTGCTTATTTGTCCTATATTTATTTACTTATGATTGTTTTAAGGTTTAACCTATGTCCCATTTCCCAGGAGGGTCCTGAAAATTTATACAACCAAACCTGCATGGTACTTGCTTCCCTCACCGGGTGCTTCCTGAAACAAATGTTGTCTTTGCCCCTATTTCAAATCAAAGAAAATCTTGTCATTTTAAGGCGTGGTGGTTAGTTGTGGCATTCTTGCTGGGGGTGGTTTTCTCTTTGCCCTGCTTTAATTCATTAGACTGCCTTGAAGCAGTTGAAAGGACTGTTTTGTCCTCATAATTGATCCTTAACCGCAGGATCCCCAACTGTTGTTTTCACTTATAACCCTTCCAATCGTAACCATATGTCTCTCATGACATTACTGAACTATTTCACCGATTTAACTTTGCTTTCACCCATATCTTATTTTCATCATATTACCTCCCGCATATCATGGCCGTACTTTGCATTGTGCAATTTTGAATCTTGGTAATATACCTTGACATTCCTTTTTATTTGTTGGAACAAAACTTACCTCAAAAGAGCTTTAGATGAGTAAAAATTATTAGCAACGAAACACGGCGACTTTGAAAATTAAGAATAAAAAGAAAGTCCAAATTTGGATGACTGTTTGGAGATAAGAATAAGGAACTTATCTGATTGGAGTCACTGGAACCAATGATCATGGTATGCATTTTGGATTAATCAGCCCAGTCTATTTAACCAATCTCCTCTTCAGTTGTTTTGCTTTGTTCTCCAAAATTTTCACAACCCAATTTTATTAACTTACGGACCTTGTTCGACTTGCAGTGTTCTAAAGGGTTTTCACCGACAAACCTCTCTCATTTGTTTATTCCTTAATTCCTTATTGCCTTATGGTGCCTGCGAAGGTTTTCACCGATAAGACTCTCTCATTTTACTTTCTCTCAGCTTTCGTCATCTCATGGTGCCCGTGAAGGTTTTCACCTATAAGACTCTCTCATTTTCATCGCTTTTTCCTATTTGGACTAGAGTGTTATTCTGATATGAATCTCCTCCATTTGCTCGACTCGGCATTTCTCTAAGATTGATCGAAAGGTCTTTGGATGTGGTTGGAAAAAAAGGGTATCAAAGGTTTAAAACAATTTGATATGAGTTTAAAATTACAACTCTTGGAATCACATTTCTTATTACAAATACAACCTCTGCCCCCAGTTTATTGCCTGGGGATCTTTTGATATTTTACTTTACCATGTTGTACTATGCACATTATGTACATTATGCACATTATGCCCCCTATGACCGAGCCGTGAGGCGCCTACGTATCCTCTTTGAGGAATCAGGCCAAACATAGTTCACACTTAATTTCCTTGTTTATATATTTTTCCTTTTTCTCTTTTTTTTTTGTTATTGATTCCAAAAGAGGGATATGAAATAAACAAATGTGGCTCAAAAGGGGAAACAAAGGGTGCAGTGTTTAGATAGCAGGATAAATTGCCTTCCCCATTCCAATCTTCGAAATAATGCCAAATACAAATAGAGAAAAATCATGCGTAATATCTCTTTACTGCATCAGAATTGATAGCCATGTTTATATATTTTCCTTCAATATCTGTTAAACATAATGCACCATTGGACAATACTCTGGTCACAATGAAAGATCCTTGCCAATTCGGGGCAAACTTGCCCTTTGCTTCAACCTGATGTGGAAGAATACGTTTCAGCACTTGTTGACCCACTTCAAACTTTCGGGGACGTACCTTTTTATTGTATGCTCTTGCTATTCTTCTTTGATACAACTGGCCATGACATACTGCTGCCAATCGTTTTTCATCAATCAAGTTCAACTGCTCCAAATGGGTTTTGACCTATTCATCATCATCAATCTTAGCTTCGGCGACGATCCGAAGGGAAGTGATTTCGACTTCTGTAGGAATTACCGCTTCGGTGCCATATACCAACAAGTAAGGAGTTGCTCCTACCGAAGTGTGAACGGTAGTACGATATCCCAACAACGCAAATGGTAATTTTTCATGCCATTGTCTTGAACCTTCTACCATTTTCCAAAGTATCTTCTTTATGTTTTTGTTGGCTGCCTCGACTGCTCCATTCGCCTTGGGCCAATATGGGGTAGAATTGCGATGTATAATCTTAATCTGTTGACATACCTCTCTCATTAAGTTACTGTTAAGATTAGCACCGTTATCTGTGATGATCACCTTTGGGATTTCGAATCGACAGATGATATTTGAGTGAACAAAATCGACCACAGCTTTCTTGGTCACCGATTTGAATGTTTTGGCCTCAACCCATTTGGTGAAATAATCAATGGCTACCAGAATGAACCTGTGCCCATTGGATGCTGCCGGCTCAATTGGTCTAATAATATCCATGCCCCAAGTGACGAAGGGCCATGATGCCGACATTGTGTGCAATTCGGATGGTGGAGAATGAATCAAATCTCTGTGTATCTGGCATTGATGACATTTGAGCACAAAACTGATACAATCTCGCTCCATGGTAAACCAATAGTAACCAGCTCGGAGAATTTTCTTTGCCAACACATATCCGCTCATGTGGGGTCCGCAAACTCCCGAATGTACTTCAGACATGACAGCCGTAGCTTGTCTAGCATCTATGCATCTTAATAATCCAAGGTCTGGTGTTATTTTATACAAAACTCCTCCACTTAAGAAGAATCCATTTGCCAACCGTCTAATGGTTCTCTTTTGATCCCCTGTGGCTTGTGCTGGATATATCCCCATTCTGATATACTCCTTGATGTCGTGGAACCATGGTTCACCATCAAATTCTTCTTCAATCATGTTGCAGTAAGCGTGCTGATCGTGGACTTGAATATGCAGTGGATCCACATAAGCTTTGTCCAGATGGTGCAACATTGATGCCAGGGTAGCCAATGCATCGGCGACCTCATTATGGATCCTTGGAATATGCCTGAACTCCACTGATCGAAGCCGTTGAAAAAGATCATGTAAACATTGTCGGTATGGTATGAGCTTCAAGTCTCGCGTTTCCCATTCTCCTTGAATTTGATGTACCAGAAGATCCGAGTTTCCCAAGACCAGGATTTCCTGGATATCCATGTCTGCAGCTAGCCTTAGCCCCAAAATACAAGCTTCATACTCAGCCATATTATTGGTGCAATAAAATCAAAGTTGAGCCGTAACAGGATAGTGATGCCCGGTTTCAGAAATAATCACAGCTCCTATCCCGACTCCTTTCATGTTAGCAGCCCCATCAAAGAAAAGTTTCCAGCCAGGTTTTTCAATTTGCTCCATCTCACCGATATGAATCACTTCTTCATTGGGAAAATAAGTTCTCAATGGCTCGTAATCTTCGTCGACCGGGTTTTCGGCTAAATGAGCGGCCAATGCTTGGGCTTTCATTGCAGTCCGAGTTACATAGATGATGTCAAATTCTGTGAGCAATATCTGCCACTTTGCCAGTCTTCCTGTTGGCATAGGCTTTTGAAAAATATATTTTAACGGATCCAGACGCGAAATGAGGTAAGTAGTGTATGATGACAAATAATGTTTCAATTTCTGAGCTACCCAAGTTAGGGCGCAACATGTCCTTTCCAGATGAGTGTACTTAACCTCATAAGCTGTGAACTTTTTGCTAAGATAATAGATGGCCTGTTCCTTTTTGCCGGTGATGTCATGTTGCCCCAGTACACAACCAAATGAATTTTCCAATACTGTTAAGTAAAGAATCAAAGGTCTTCCTGGTTCTGGCGGGACCAGCATGAGTGGGTTTGATAAGTATCCTTTTATCTTATCAAACGCTTCTTGACACTCATTAGTCCATTTGACCGTAAGATCCTTC
Organism: Nicotiana tabacum; assembly: GCF_000715075.1. Taxonomy (NCBI): domain Eukaryota; kingdom Viridiplantae; phylum Streptophyta; class Magnoliopsida; order Solanales; family Solanaceae; genus Nicotiana; species Nicotiana tabacum. Next base: position 163,365,541 of record NC_134085.1, on the reverse strand, counting down.
TTCATCAATTTAAAAATAGGCTCACAAGTTGTCGTGAGCTGAGCAATGAACCTGCTGATATAGTTCAACCTCCCTAACAGACTCATTACTTCAGTCTTGTTCCTCGGAGGTGGCAATTCTTGGATGGCCTTGATCTTTGATGGGTCCAACTTGATGCCTCGTCGGCTAACTATAAATCCCAACAACTTTCTGGATGGAACACCAAATGCGCACTTGGTAGGGTTAAGCTTGAGATTGTACCTGCGAAGTCTCAGGAAGAATTTCCTCAAATCCCTAACATGGTCGGCCTGATGCTTTGATTTTATGATCATATCGTCCACATATACCTCAATCTCCTTATGTATCATATCATGAAACACTGCAGTCATTGCTCTCATGTAAGTTGCTCCGGTGTTCTTCAAACCAAATGGCATCACTCGGTAGCAATAAGTTCCCCATGGTGTGATGAATGCCGTCTTTTTTTGAATCTTCTTCGTCCATTAGAATCTGGTGATACCCGGCATAGAAATCCATAAAAGATCCTATCTCATGCTTGGCACAATTGTCGATCAAGATATGGATATTGGGTAATGGGAAGTTATCCTTTGGACTTGCTTTGTTGAGATTGCGATAATCGACTCATACTCTGATCTTGCCGTCTTTCTTTGGCACCGGAACAACATTAGCCAACCAAACAGGGTATTGAGTGACCCGAATGACCTTTGTATCCAACTGTTTGGTGATTTCTTCTTTAATTTTCACACTCATATCAGTTTTGAATTTTCTCAGCTTTTGCTTGACGGGAGGAACTATTGAATCAGTGGGCAATTTGTGGACCACTAAATCAGTGCTCAGACCCGGCGTGTCGTCATACAACCATGCAAAAACATCTTTGAATTCGATGAGTGCTTTAATTAACTCTTCCCGGATCTTTGGTTCGAGGTGGACACTTATTTTAGTTTCTCGGATATTATTTGTGTCTCCTAAATTGACGGCTTCTGTATCACTCAGGTTGGGTTTGGGTTTTTCTTCAAAGTGAATTAACTCTTTACTAATCTCTTCGAAGGCCTCATCCTCATCATATTCTGATTCGTAATCACAATCTACTTCTTGAATTATTATTTCAGAATCAGATTGATTTTTAAGACTGAGCTGAGGATTCCTTATGCATGCCATATCACTAGAGCCAGCGTAAAAAGGACTGTACAGAAAAGAGAAGAAAAACAAAAGAAAAACTATCAGGAATGATAATGAAAGGGAAACTGTATTTCATTGAATGATGAAAGATAACAAGGTTTGCACACTTCAAACAGAGCAAGATAAAAATTTGGATTACAACCCTAGAATAACCCAAACAAACTGAAGGAAAATCAAAATAAACTACCAAGACTCCTTTCGAATGGGGAGAGAAGTGGCTTTCTAATTATTAAGCTTTGTCTCTGGCCCAACGAATTGAACTTCTGCGTTACTAGAACCTTCACCACTTTCCACCATGTTCACATCGTCAAATAACTTTTCAAATCTTTCAATTAATTCCTCCTCAGGATTAATCATAGATTTAGGAATTGTTGTTATCGGGTGATTTCTGGTACCGGACTTGACAAAAGATTTTGAAAGATGTGGGACTAGCTTTGGAAGGACCCATGCCTTCTGTTTTAGCTTTCTGGCCTTTCTCACGTCTGTGACAGTGGGTATGAATCCCAAACCAAATATTCCTAAGTTATCGGGAAGAGATACTGGTTGTATGATGCCTTGCAAAGATGAGCCCAAACCTTTACCAAGTACAAAACCATTCTTCAACATCTCATAGGCTACCATGACTGATGCAGCGGTTATCTTTGGATTTGGAATGTATTTCCCCTCCGGAATTTTCTCTACCAACATTGTGTCAGAAACCTGGTAAACCCATGGTCCCTGGTCATTTTTTATTCCCTCAACCGGTACAATGGCACTGCTGTGAGCATCTAAGCTGTCTTCCCCATGCACAACTATTTCTTGTCTATCCCATTCAAACTTGACCACCTGGTGTAGTGTTGATGGGACTGCTTTAGCAGCATGGATCCATGGTCGACCCAACAGTAAATTATAGGAAACAACCATATCTAACACCTGAAACTCCATTGTGAATTCAACTGGCCCTATTGTCAGCTCCAGCACTATGTCGCCAACTGAATCTCTACTTCCACCGTCAAATCCCCGTACGCAAATACTATTCTTATGGATCCTCTCCTCTTTTATTTTCAACTTGATCAGAGTGGAGAGAAGGCAGATGTTTGCGCTTGACCCGTTGTCAACCAATACCCGGGTCACTACGGAGTTTTCACATTTTAATGTGAGGTAAAGAGCTCTATTGTGCTTAGTACCTTCTACAGGCAATTCATCATCAGAAAATGTGACTATGTTTGCCTCAAAGATTTTGTTGGCTATTTTTTCCAAGTGATTCACGGAGATCTTATCGGGAACGTGTGCCTCATTCAAGATCTTCATTAAAGCTTGACTGTGCTCGTCCGAATGGATCAGTAATGACAATAGTGAAATTTGAGCGGGCTCTTTTTTAATTGTTCCACGATAGAATAGTCATGCAGTTTCATCTTTCTCAAGAATTCTCCCGCTTCTTCTTCAGTCACGGCTTTCTTCATTGGTGTTGGATTATTTTTGGCTTTTCTTAATTCCTTGGGAGTAAAACACCTTCCCGAGCGAGTCAAACCTTGTACTTCACAGATTTCTTCCTTGACTTCTTTTCCTTTGTACATTATCATTACCTGTTCGTAGTTCCATGGAATAGCCTTGCTGTTGATCACTGGTAACTAGGTTACTGGCTTGATAATAACCCGATCTACGTGGGCTCCTTCCACGACTATGATGGGTTTGCTGGCCACCCCTGGTACAATCACCTTTACCCTTCTTGTTTCATTGCAACTTTGCTCGAAGATCCCTTCTCGACTGCCACAGATGGCTCAACACTGTTTTTGCTCTGCTTGGGCACCGACTTCTCATCTGCTAATTGTTCATCTGTCTTGGATTCATTAGACCGAATCATCATGACGGTTTGTGATGGCTTCTTGATTTCCCCATCAGCCCGCACTATTTCTATCATATTGGTCTCTTGATGGGCTGGCATCGGATTTCCGTTGATATTGGGAGCTTCGGGAGCTTGAACTTCAATTTTATTAGTATCAATTAGCTCTTGTATTGCATTTTTTAAGTGCCAGCACTTTTCTGTATCATGACCTGGGGTACCAGAACAATACTCACAGCTAACAGTGTAGTCCAGATTCTTTGGAGGAGGATTTGGCAGCTTGGATTGTATCGGCCTTAGCATATCTAGCTGTTTTAGCCTGTGGAACAGACTAGTGTAGGATTCTCCCAACGGAGTAAAGGTTTTATATTTCTGCAACCTTTCACCCTTGAGTGCTTGATTAGGCCTGAAACCTGGTCCGGGAACATTTTGATAGGTTCGTGGATATGGGTAGGTACTTGGTAAGACAGGAGCACGCCAATGAGCGTGGGCAGGTGGTTAATTGTATGCTTGCGCATGGTGGACGGAAAAATGAGGTTTCGACGGGTGATAGTAGTGTTGGGATGAATTGTGGTGATAAGTTGGTTGGTGGGATCGAGGTTGATTGTAGTAATGAGGTGAATCTCTGGATCTGGACCAAGTTCCTGAATCAACCATTGCCGCTTCCTCCCTTTTCTTCTTTCCAATCCCTCCTACGCCACCTTGAATAGCCTGAGTAGTCGCTTTGATAGCCGAATAGCTCATGATTTTATTCGACTTGAGGCCTTCTTCCACCATACCTCCCATATTTACTACTTCGTTGAATGATTTTCCTATCGCTGAGACCAAATGGCCATAGTAAGTAGGTTCCAAGGCCTGTAGGAAGTAATCTACCATCTCACTTTCCTTCATTGGGGGATCCACCCTTGTTGCCTGTTCCCTCCACCGGAACCCATATTCTCTAAAGCTTTCACTATGTTTTTTCTCAAATTTAGTCAAGGATAGTCGATCTGGAACGATCTCCAGATTGTATTGGAAGTGACAAGCAAATGCTTGTGCCAGGTCATCCCATGTGTACCATCTCCTATGGTCTTGGCGGGTGTACCATTCCAATGCTGATCCGCTCAAACTCTGACTGAAGTAAGCCATTAATAATTCGTCTTTTCCTCCAGCTCCCCTCATCTTGCTGCAAAACCCCCTTAAGTGGGCCACTGGATCACCGTGCCCGTTGTATAGGTCGAACTTGGGCATATTGAAACCAGCAGGTAATTGCACATTTGGGAATAAACATAGGTCCTTCTAGGCCACACTGACCTACCATCCTAATTCCCGCATGTCTCGGAACGATTGTTCTAAGCTTTTAACTTTCCTGAACATCTCTTCTTGTTCGGTATTTTTGACTGGCTTGTCAATTTCTGTTGGAGGTCAAAACGGGGAGTAAATGAATGGATTTTTGAAGCTTTGAAAGTGGGCTCCGAGGGGTAGTATTGGTTGTCTTGGGCCTGGAATATAGGCTCACTAGGAGATTTGTGGAGTGTAGCCGGGGGAGGTGCTATGAAGACAGGAGTTACTGGTGGAGGAGAGTATGGAATTGGTTTAGGGGGTGGAGATTGTGGTGCATGAGAAGTGGTGCCTCAGTAGTGCTGGTAAATGGGGAATCTCGGAGATAGATCAGTGGTAGGATGATCCTGAGTTTGAGCTGGTAGTGGGGTGGAAGTAGGGTTAGCAGGGTAAGATGGGGGTGATTGTCCTGTAGACCAAGCCCGATACATCTCGGCCATCTGTTGCTTAAGTTTAAGCATCTTTTCTTTCATTTTACTGATGTCCAGCTCCTCTATCTCAATACCTGTGTCGACATCCGGGATAGACATGATTTCGGGTATTAGTCCTTTTGATCTGGTTTGATAATGATAATGTGCCAGTATACTCTAAATAAACTAACTGCTTGAATTCTGGAAATGAGCAAACTTGTTAGTTTTGAGAGTTTAACACATATACAATTACATGTTGAGATGCAATGTTCCTAGGCAATTAACCAATTTCTATCATGTATTTGCTCGGTTGCTTGTGTCATCCCAGCTTTTCTTGATCTTTCTTTTTATTGTCACCCACTCTTATCTTTATTTCCCTCCCTTTTCATTTTATTCTTTCTTTTGATTGTGGTCGAATCTTATAGAGATTGCCTACGTATCATGTTCCTGCATGAATCAGACCGTGCGTAGTTCTGGCAGAAGGCAATTATTAACACTCTTATTTATTCTTGAAACAATACAAAGACGGAAAGGACATTACATTTGGAAAACATTTTAAGAAAATGGTTTAAAAGACTTGATAGGGACTCAAACTAAAACATGACTTATTATATAAAAAGCTCATAATAAGTATGAATATGCTCCACTCCCCACTTTTGTTTTCAATCATTGGAACATCTGCTCACAGTGGGGCTTGACCCGGCTGACCTCCCAGTGTACGATACATTCTTTCTAACTCCATTGCCAAATGACGGGCAAAAGTAGGTGCATGCTCTAGAAACCTTTCATAATCCATCCCTTGACAGTTCACATAACTTTGAGAAGTGTAAACAGCCAAATCATGGATTTGTGCTCTGAAATCTTGGAGATTTTGGTCTTGATTTTGCAATTGCTGTTGGCGAGTGGTGGCTATATCTCTTATGCGGTCTTCGCGATCTAAAGCTGACTCCAATTGAGCTCGAAGTCTGGCCTGATCGAGTCTTGCCTGTGCTCTTTCTCTATCAATATCTGCGTGCTAGTGTTCTCTATTGTACCTTCTTGTTTCTTCCAATTGTGCACAGAGTTGAGCTTCTGAATGTATCCAACGGTCCTTCTCTTTCTTGAATTGTGCCATGTCTTCTTCGGATCTCATTACTTGGCGTTCCTTATTAGATTTGGCCTCCTCGTTTAATTGTATGATTTTTTCCTTAGCTTTGCCTAACGCCTTTTCAGTCTTTGTCAAGATGGAGTCATAATCTGGCATTTTTACCATCAGATTGGCAATGATTTTTTGATCTTTCCAACTTCTCACTGGTGCTTCAGAGGCTTTCTTCATCTGTTGAAATTGAGCGCGGAGATTTTTATTTTCGCTAATCAGACTCTTCTTTTCACCTTCTGCTTCTTGTGCTTGTAAGTCTTTCTCCAAATTGAGGTTCCTCAGACTTTCTTCTAAGGCATGAATAGTTGCTTTGTATCCCTTTTCCTTTTCTCCCCAAGCCAATCGTTCTTGGATTTTATCATCAAAGGTTTGAACATATGGTCTTTTTATGGGCCTTCTAAGATCAGGTTCTGGTGCATCATTCACGGGGGATCTTTTCTCAAACCACCTAGCATATCCTGGATTTATCTCACCTTTCGCAGGATCTGGAACTTGAGTGTCATCTTTCAAGTATCGACACCCATTCCACATCTGCTGAATCAAAGCCTCGGGGAGAGTGGCTTCGGGGTGTAGCTCGATCACTTGCATACTCAAATCCTCATCATCAGGCACCACTTGGTATCTCCCTAGTTGTCTTAGAACTCTCTGTGGCGTATATGGCTGGACGCTTCTCAAACCCAACAGCAGCAAATAACTATTCAAGGTTGACATGTGTATCACCTCTCTTACCGGGAGCCATCCCAAAGTCCACTCAATTTGACTTGCCATTAAAGATCTTAAATGTGATATCCAGGCTTCCACCCCTTCTGGAGATTTATAATCTTTTATTCTTTCTTCATAACTCTCGATGAAATTGTCACTGCTTGGACCATACTTCATGAACTTGGGGTTATGTCGGAGATGTTCGATCAACCACATTTGCAACAAAATTTTGCATCCTTCGAAGACTTTTGCCCCTGATTTGCATAAAGTCAACGCCCGATAAATGTCTGAGAGAATGATCGGGGCGAGGGTGTGATGTTCTTTGGCAGTGAGGACTTGTACGACTCTTGCTACGCGAATATCAATTGTTCGCTCTTTGTTTGGGAAGACCATGATTCCCAGAAAAGCCACCATGAAAGCGAAGCGACGGTGAATCTGCCAGGTGTCCTTGTTTTGTTTGTTAGTAAGGCCCTTTTCATGAATTTCAAATCCATCCGGCTTTCCGAACCTTGAATACAGGAAGTTGAAAGAACAACACCCTTTGACAACGTTGCTTTTTCTGATTTGATTACTGATGTTCAGAAGACCAAAGAATCGATGCACTGAGGGAGCCTTTGGGAATATAAGATTTTGGTTTCTCAAATCTCCGTCAAAACCGGCATATCCAGCTATCTCTTCTAATGTGGGAGTAAGCTCGAAATCAGAGAAGCGAAAGACATTGTGAACAGGGTCCCAAAAAGTTACTAAAGCCGTAATCAAATCATCGCGTGGTTTAACTTTCATAATATCTGTGAGAGTTCCCAAATACTTAATGACCCATTTCTAACCGTCTCCTCCTAACTCACGCCACCATATCTGAAGCTGAAATAGAAACTCATCTACATTTGCAAATGGTGGATTTTGGATAGTGCTCATTTTGTATCTGCGATTAATTTTAACAAAATCAAGACTTATTTTGAAAACTGACATTCATAAAAAAAACTTTTAATGATTTTTTTTATTTTAACAAATAAAAAAACGACACTTACCTTTTTTCAAAATTTTAAATTATTTTGGGAATTTTCTAAAACAGCCCATTTTCTTTCTCGGTTCCCACAATGATTTTCTATCCTTTCCCGATAAGCTGGTCAACATGCAAATCTGAGACAAATGAATGCACAAGTAGCAAGTAAGATGCATCAGGATGGTCTTTTCATTTCGGGTGCACCTGTCCTAGACAGACCCAACCCCTGTGTTGAGTTTCCAAGGCCAAATGCACATGATGCAAACAAACGTTCCTACTAGGGATCCGGTATGAGGCTGAGTTATTCTAAGTGAAAAACCTGAGGCATACTTTTCTAGACCTGGCTTACCCAAACGGACAGCTTGAGCCGAAATGGGGGCAACGTACCGGGAGCACGAAAGTCTACCCGGCCTAGTTACTTGTCCCAACTTCGTTCTATTTGGTATGACTTCTAACAGAAAGGTGGGCCACGCGCACGTGTGCACCATAAATTCAGAAGACCCAGAAAGAAGAAGGGTTTCGTAGCAGTTTTATATACACAATTCAGATAATATTAAAGCGGTAAAAAGCAACATTTAGCACATTAAGCATAAACATGTATAAATCAAATAATAAATAAGGCCAATTATAACAGTTATTATAAGCTTGAATTCTTGAACCCTGAACCAGAGATTCTGGCTCTAATTCCCCAGCAGAGTCGCCAGAGCTGTCACACCTCTTTTTTACACAACATCCCGGAGGAGGGCATATGTAAAGAGAGTTTTTCCAATCAAAGGACAACCGAAACATGATTCTTTATTAATTTCAGAGTCGCCACTTAGGAATTTTATGGCGTCCCAAGTCATCGGTTCTAATCCCGAATCAAGGAAGATATGACTCCGTTTAACATTCTGCGAACCAGAAATCCGAGTAAGAAATTCTATTAATCCGGGAGAAGGTGTTAGGCATTCCCGAATTCCGTGGTTCTAGTACGGTCGCTTAACAATCTATACTTGGCCTAATTATCTTGATTACTAAATATATTTTTTGAACTTTATTACATAATTTTAAATTTATTACCGCTTTTAGTTAGACTGTTTATAATTATAGAACTGTCTTGAAACGAATCACGCGTACGTATATTCATTTTTTATATATAAAGAATCGTGTCACGCGTACGTATACACAATGAGGTTAATAACATATTTTTATTTTATATTTTTTTTAAGAAATGAATTTTGGCCGTAGTTGTGCGTGCTTAAAACAAAACTACGAACATTCGTCACTCTTGTATGATTAAATATTGAGCTGCGCACCTCGGACTACAGGAGATTTGATAACCTCCGAAAACCCCCTTTTAATTAAGAAGATTTGCTCGAAGTTGCGCGAACGCATACTCCGAATTGTCTTTAGAAATGTAATCATGTCACGCGAACGTGTCCACAATTACATAATAATATTCTTAATGGTAACATAAATTTTTCTTTCAAATATTTATTATGTCCGTCTATATTAAATATGAAAGCCATGGGAAATTTCTGAATGGAGTGCCTCGAGATTTCCAGAGAATCAAGATTTATTAGGTGTTGACCACAGGTTATATGGTTTAAATGTGTGAATTATACGCCTCAAAACTATTCAAATTAGAAGATTTAATGAGATAAAGAAAAAAATAATAATGTGCAACTAAAATTACAATTTTATCGTGAATACAATATCCGTAATTCGTTTATGCGCTTTAGTGCTTGACAATTATATGCACAAGTTATTTATTATCTTCCTAGGCTTAGGACTGAGTGTATGTGTTAAAAAAAACTTGCCAAGTGAATTACTTGTAAAACTAGGAAGAAATTAGTTGATAAGCATACCAATTGTTTCAAAGAATTTCCATTATTCTACTCTGAGCAAATTTCACTTTGTATATTTTTTACTTAAAATACCGCAATCAGTACTCATAAATCCAATCTTCTTCTACACAACTTGTTTTTAGTCCAAAGTTCTAATTATTCTGTTAATTTGCTTACGATGATTGAGTTTGGGACAGATAAAATCAAATCAATTTTTATCTCGGCTTATGCAAGCTATTTACAAATACTAAATCTATACTTTGTAATAATATTGACATTATTTTTATATACTATTTTTTATAAGAAAATGAGCTAATCGCATTCCTAAAATAAATGGGCTATTTACTATTAAGAAAGGAAACTAATTTACAAATTGAAATAAATTGACACTATATATACCGCAAATACACATCTGAACCTTTCGGAATATTCCAATATCTTAATCGTAATGAATTATATCAATTCACCTCTCACTTATGGTTATCCCCATGGTTGTTATCATACCATATTAATATAAACAAGAATACTTATATCAACTAGAATTAAACAAAATCAGGCTTGGCGAAATTTACTAGTGTGGTTCCTTGATATTTCCGTGTTACCAAGCACTTAGTTAACAAGGTCTAAATACGAAATTTAATTAATAGTCAACTTTCTACCAAGACCCCCGTCTCGACAATTCGAAGATAACTATAACTAATGAGATTTAGAAATAAATAGAATTATTGCAAGGCTCATACTAATTTCAAAAGAGGCTGATTAACTAATAGCTCCCATGTCAAGCATAAGATATATTAGCTAACTTAAAAAAAAACTGAAACTTAACTAATGAATTTAAATGGATAGAAGACATATTTGAAATTCCAGATTTCATTTCTCTGCAATATTGAAGCTTTGCAATAACATGAGTCTAAATATATACTTGGAAATGAGGGTAAAAGAGGTAATATTCAGCAGTAGCAGCAACAAAACCCAACAGCAGAAAAATAGGAAGATCAGCGAAATTAACACCAGCACACACACAACAATACAGCAGATTGAACAACCCACAAAAATCCGTGAAAACGAGACAAAACAATAACAGGAATCTCAGGAAATTCCAGATTCAAACCAAACAATATCACCAAACAAATCCGGATAGATGCGAGGAAACAATATTTCTGATTTTTTAAACTCAGGAAATGTAACCTGAAACTCTTAATCTCGAAAATTAGCCTTAACACTCTAACTTCTAATGTAAAGTTCTGTTTTTTTTTACTTTTCTGTTCTTAAAATCAGTCTGCTTTCTTTCTCTTTTTCTCTCTCTGTTTTTCTTTTTCCTTTTTTCTTAAAATCCAGTCCCTTCTTTTCTCTCTAATTTCCCCTTCAGAATCTGTTCCTAACACCCCTTTTATACAAATTGTTCCCCCCTCCTCCAGCCTACTGCCCGTACCCTTTTTCCCTTTTTAAAATCAGAAATTTCCCACTTCTCTGATTTTTTCACTTTTAGTTCCACTAAGAAAGCTTTTTCCCTTATTTTCAGCCCCCCATTCCCTTTTGTTCCCCATTAGTGTATTAATTAATACCCCACTTAACAAAACACTAACATTAAACTATTATACTAACTGTTTCATTCCCAAATTACCCCTGAAAGTTATGAAATTACTGCCCTACCCACTCCCTTTCAACCTGCATTGAACCTCTCCAACCTATTCAAATCCAACCACTAACTGAATTCAATTAACTACAACAGCTATAACCAATTCAATTTGAACTCAAATGACCATTCAAACTAGGATGGATTTAAATCAGATCAAATGGCATCAACATAAGAACAATGATCCAGGGTAGCCAATGACCAATAACTTCAGTTCAAGGAACTGAATATACCAACAGGCTCAATTCTATGTTCAAATATAACAATGAACTCATTTTAGTACAACTTGAGAACATGAACGAGGCAAGAGGGGAAACATACAGGAATGAACCATAACTTAGACTATTATCAGGCTAATCTTAACATTCAAACGTCCCAGACTAATCGACAACACTTATTTGATCGATTACACAAATTATAGCATATAACAATTATAGCAAACATAAACAAGTGAAAGAATTGGACAAAATAAAAAGTCTACTGAAGATGAGCAGAATTAACTGATAGAAGATGGAAAATTAATAAAACTACACTAAACAGATACATAGATAAACAAAAATCATAAATATAGAATAAAAGAAAAAGGAAAATACCTCAGAACCTCAGAAATATTCCTACCCAGGCTCGAACTTGAATTTGGACACTTTGAGGTCGAACAGACTTTAATCGGAGTATTGTCAATTGAGAATACCTCGATTAAGGTCTATTAGACCCCAATCTTTTATTTAATTTTGGACAGATTCCATGATTTGGAATTTTAGGGTTCTTGAGGGTCTGATTTGGGGCTCGATCATTTCTGGTCAGATTCGAACCAAATCAAGTTTGGTTTGCTTACGAGTGAGGTCAAGAGAGTGACGGGTGTGACTTTAGGGTACATTAGGGTAGTTTTAGGTTTTGCTCGAATCTTCAAATGAAGATTCGAGCAGTTCCAGGAAGATTCGACCTAAATTACTACCGGATTCATGACGAGGATGGTCAAGAGAAACTATGGTGTTGATTTGGAAGCCATCGGAAAAGGTTGGGTTTTTAGGCCAAGCTTTGATCGAAGATTCGAGACGTTGGGGCCTGATTCGAGGGATATAGGTTACAGATTTGGAACGGGGAGGTCGAGGGGAAGCTATGGTGTAAAGATGGGGTCGTTTGGACCACCGGAACCGCCGTGAGGCAATTTTCGGTGGGCAGTGCACGGTGGTTGACGGTGGGGATATGTTTGGTCTTTGAAGATTAGAGACGAAGGTGAGAAAAGGGGGGTATGGCTTTGGGGGGTGGGGTAAGGATTTAGGCTTATATAGTGGGGTGGGGATTTGATATAGGCCATTGGATCTGATGAGATCAATGGTCTGGATTGATTGAGTAAGTAGAACGACGTCGCTTTGTTTATCCTTAAGACCGGATCAGTTTTGGATGGGAACGGGTCGGGTGTGGAAGAATTGATCTGGGGCATTGATCAAGTGAAATCAACGAACCAGATTGAGAATGATGAAACGACGTCGTTTAATTTAGCTGCAGGTGGACTGGATTTGGGACGGATATGGGCTGGTTTTGGACGGGTTTAAAGGTGTATTTTGTTTGGGCTTTGAAACTTTTGGCCCAAATCCGGGTCTTCTAATTTTTCCTTTCTTTTTATTTTCTAAATTTTTCTAAAATCAACAACCAAATTAACTTATTAGAATACTAATTATCCTTTAATAACATTTATTACATACAACTAAATGTCAATTAACAATGAAACCAACATAATTTATCAGTGCTAAAAATGCAAAAGTTCCTATTTTTCTATGATTTTCCGTTTTGTAAAACAAACCTGTTAATTCCTAAATTGTAAAACTAAATCCTAAATGCACATGCAACACATATTACATTATATATATATATTTTTTTTGTATTTTTAATGCATTAATAAAACTACACATGCACACATACCTATGCAAACAAACAGGAAAACCGCACAATATTTCCTCAAAATAACACATAATTAAAGAAAAGACCTAATTTTGGGAGTTATTTTGGAGTAATTCGTATGAGGCAAAAATCACGTGCTCACAGCTGCCCCTCTTTGTCCGGAAACACGAAGAGTTTTCGTGGCGTGCAACCCGATCCAAGTTCTCTTATCTTGTGGTAGGCGTACCACCCGCTCCCATTTCATAATATCTTGTGGTAGGCGTATCACCCGCTCCCATTTCATAATATCTTGTGGTAGGCATACCACCCGCTCCCATTTCATTACACAATTACAAGAAATCCCGGCAAGGGAACATAAGCGATATAATAAACTCCTGGAGAGGGAACAAAAGCAATATAATAGTTTCCCGGCAAGGGAACAAAGATATCGAAACAATCATCCCGGCAAGGGAGAATCAGCTATAACCAATCTTAACTTAGCTTGTACTCAGCCCAAATAATGATAATGCTCAAACATATATAAGATCTGCGAGGATAGGACAATTCTTTGCGCAATATAGAAGATCATTAATTAAAGCATCTGAAATGTCATTTAAGGACACAACCACTTTCAATTTAAGACTCACGGTCATGCTCGACACCAACGTATAGATACTCGTCACCATGCCTATACGTCGTACTCAACAAGAAGCAAGTAGCAAATATGACTCCACTCCTAACTCCTCAAGCTAAGGTTAGACCAAACACTTACCTCGATGCCTTGAACACCACTCAAGTCTCAATTATAGCTTTACCTCTTGATTCCACCACCAATCCGCTCGAATCTAGTCATAAGTTACTTAATTACATCAATAAATGCTAAATGAGTCAACCCCAATGCATGAAAATAAGTTTTACCCAAAAAGGTCAAAAATGCCCCCTGGCCCACGTGGTCGAAACTCGAGGTTCGGACCAAAACCCGGTTACCCATTCCCCCACAAATCCAAATATATGGTTTGTTTTGAAATCGGACCTCAAATTGAGGTCCAAATCCCCAATTTTAGAAAACCTAGGTCTACCCAAAACACCCAATTTCCCCATGAAAATCTTTGATTTGAAGTTGAAATCATGTTAAAAGATGTTAAGAAGTGAAGAAAATGAGTTACAAATCACTTACCAATCATTTTGGAGAAGAAAAGTTGTTTAGAAAATCGCCTCTTACGTTTGGGGTTTTGAAAAGTGTAAAAATAACTGAAATCCACGTGAATTTATACCCCTCTGAAACTCCCTATGCGGACAGCACAAAAAGGACCGCGGCCGCACATGCCTCCCTGAAGACCTGCAGATCATAGCCCCGTGCGGACCACACAAAGCCGACCGCGGCCGCACAGCATCCACCACGGACCACTCAAAGGCGACCGCGTCCGCGCTGGCCCCTCCGCGGCCGCACGCGATTTCTCGCGGACCGCGCAAGAGGGTTTAGAGACCTGCAATATTTTCTGAACCTGCAACATCTGATCTTTTTAAGCCTAAGGCATCCCGGAACCTACTCGAAACTCACCCGAGCCCTCGAAACTCTAACCCAAGTATATACACAACCTCAAAAACATTCTACGAACATATTCGTGTAATCAAATCGCCAAAATAACATCATGAACATCGAATTAAACCTCAAGATCAATGAAATTTTCAAAAACTTTATCAAGTTCAAATTTAGGAATTCAAGTCCGAAACACGTCAAACGACGTCCGATTTTAATCAAACTTTACAGAAAACTCTTAAATCACATATAAGACCTGTGCCGGGCGCCGGAACCAAAATACTGGCCCGATACCAATACTTTCTAATCAATTTTCATTTCAATTTTCCTTAACAATTTCAAAAAATAATTTTACTCAAAAATTCATTTCTCGGGCTTGGGACCTCGGAATCCGATTCCGGGTATAAGCCCAAGTCCCATATTTTCCTACAGACCCTCCGAGATCGTCAAATTGAGGGTCCAGGTTCGTTTACCCAAAATATTGACCGAAGTCAAATTTTATTCGTTTTAATATCAAAACTTAGCATTTTTCACAGAATTTTATATTTAAGCTTTCTGGCTACGCGCCTGGACTACGCACACAAATTGAAGCGACTCTAAATGAGGTTTTCAAGG
Source organism: Nicotiana tabacum (assembly GCF_000715075.1). Taxonomy (NCBI): domain Eukaryota; kingdom Viridiplantae; phylum Streptophyta; class Magnoliopsida; order Solanales; family Solanaceae; genus Nicotiana; species Nicotiana tabacum. The sequence goes on along the minus strand of NC_134085.1, from coordinate 163,350,472 downwards.
CCTCGGAAGCACATAATGGGTAAGAAAACAGGTGATGGCCCTTTGGGTCATCACATCTGTTAATATCTATCTATCTATCTATCTATCTATCTATCTATCTATCTATCTATCTATAAAGCATGAATACAATGTCGGTTTATAAAAATAATCTTAATATTAAGCATAATAACTCATAATAAAAGGACATAACCGAAATTTTAGATATTAGTGTCATACCTCCTTTTTACACCCCGAGGGTATATGGAAGTTTTTCCAATTAAAATAACATAAATCGAAATGGGATATTTATCAGAGTCGCCGCTTGGAATAGTTTATTTGGTGTTCCAAGTCACTGGTTTATTTTAAAATCCTAAATCGAGGAAATTTTTATTTTTTAAAGTCCGCGAACCAGAAATTCTAGATAAGGAATTCTGTTAACCCGGGAGAAGGTATTAGGCATTCCCTGATTCCGTGGTTCTAGTACGGTTGCTTAAACTGTTAATATTGGCCTATTATCTGATTAATTACGCATTTTAAACCTATGTGCATTTTTACGACTTTTTAACCGCTTTCACTGTTTTTAGAAAAATTCAATATTATTTAAAACACATCTTAAACCACGCTACATGAAATGCACCCACGGTTCGCGACACGTTTTATTTAACATTATTGGAAATTGAAGTCGGGTCACATGAAATGTACACCCGGATTTTAGCAATCACAACTACGTCACAGAAGCTGTATCCGTAGCCACGATAATTTAATGTAGCGCGCTTAAAGCAACTACGAAGGTTTATTTTTAATAACTAAGTTACAATATTGGTGAGGGTCATGGATGATCTAATTTATGGATGTCATACCTCAACCCTTTTTTCCTTTTGAAGGAAATGTATTTAACTATAGCAACTATAAGTGTTAGCTCTTAATCTAATTTATGAGGGCCATGAGTTATGGGTGTTGTTTGGTATGACACACCTCAACTTATTTCTTTTTAGAGGAAAACTACACTTAATTAAAAGGGACAAAGGGTCAAGCTTAAATTAATTTTTTTGAAAAGGGTTTTATAGCCTGTTTGGCCAAGCTGCAAAAATAAGTTTATTTTGAGAAGTGCTTTTTTTCAAAAGTGTTTTTCTCAAAAGTACTTTTGGTGAGAAGCAGTTTATGTTTGGCTAATTAGTTTGAAAAGCACTTCTGAGCAGCAATTAGTGTTTGGCCAAGCTTTAAAAAACTGCTTCTAAGTGTATTTTTCTCAAAAGTGCTTCTCAAAAAAGTGCTTTTGGAGAGAAGCTATTTTTTTCTGCTTCTCTAAAACTACTTCTGCTTCTCCTCAAAAGTACTTTTTTTCCTTCCAAAATCTTGGCCAAACACCTCAATTTTTGGCCAAAAGTGCTTTTGGCAAAAAAAAAAAAATACTTTTGGCCGAAAAGAAGCTTGGCCAAACAGGCTATTAGGCTTGGGCGTTCATCACTTGTTACTTGATCAAATTTGGAAAAGTTCAGCTTAAAAAGCTGTATTTGGGCTCGAAGCTTGGCCCAGCAGAGAAGGAACTCAAAAACTCTTGCCTTTGTTGGAATTCTAATCGAGTTCTTGCCCACATTGGGCCATTATCAGCCGGGCCCAGTTACTACGTTTTTTCGGCTGGGCCTATCCAACCTTTTCAATTCACCAAATCTGCCTATTCATAAATAATTATACCAATTGTTTGCTAAGTAAAACCAATAAGGATCAAACAACAATGCTAGTCAACAATTAAACGCATAACTTAGCAATACATAATAACATATTTTATACTATAATTTTTAAAGAAAAATTCACAATTAAAATCACTTTACAGGGTTCAACGCTCAGGTCCATTTGCCTTGGCCCAGACTTGCTTAAATGAGTCCCAATATCGGGCCTCGATGCAAGTCTGGCCCAATTCATGTTATGTCCCAAACCATTATACCATGCAATAATAATGTCCATTACAAGAAGAAAAAGGGTCTAACTGGTATGACCATATACATAAATTAAACGAAAAAACTGAATTTAAAAATCACTATAACAGTCCATTTCCACTACTGAAAGTCCATGGATTTACATAATTTTTCTGAATACAATTATATATCTAGAAAAAGGTTAAGGCAAAGAGCCAACTTTCTTCCTAATTTAGAGTCTCCCAGCTATTACAAAATCTTTCAAAAAGACAACTTCAACCTGCAAGAAATTAGCTATAGAGCTGTTTTTGCAGGCTAGCATTTAATTCCAACTCTGAAGCTTCTTACTCCTCATCAGACTTTTGTTTCAGCCTAGACTTTCATGGATATGACCATGTGAAAATGTCAGACTTACAAAAATTTCTTCAAATGTATGGACCTACAGTATTATCAAATCAATCTTTAATAACCTAATACAAGAATGAGTAAAAGGAAAAGCAATGTTGTTCATGAGTCTGACCATGTTTAAGATCAGCCTCACAAACGAACAAAGACTTCCAACCCATGTTTCTACTCTAAGTTCTCACCTTAGTGAAGAAGAAAGGAAGGGGAAGGGAAACAAACTTAGACATATGCTATATGAGTTAAGAATCTATGCACTATTAAGGAGTGAGTCTGACCATTTAAAGGGTCAGATTCATTTCCTTTAATGCTGCTATCAAAAGGAAAATTTTGAACATAGTTTTATAGTATATAGACATACTGATTCGGTTATCAAATATTGACATATACAACACAATTATTTCAGATTTCATGATCAAATGCAGCAACCATTTAAGGTAATATCAACACAGGGTTTATAGACGTTAATCAACCCTAAATTCACAAAGTCAAGGATTCTAAACTAACAACAAAGTTCAGTCAAACGAAAAACAGGTTTCAAACACAAATTTTAAACTCAAAGTTAATTCTATTTAGGATGGACATTATTACATACCTTGAAATTGAAAACAGAAACAGAGAAATGACCAAATAAAGGTCAAGGAGAAAAGAACCAAAAAGCTTCAGCAACCAAACACAACAATAAACAACAACCAAATAGATCCTAGAAGAAGAATTTTCAGCTTCAAACCATTTTTTACTGATGAAAACCAGAAATCTTCAAAGAAGTTCTTCAATTTTTACTAAAAATCAAAGGAAAATAAGACATCTGAACTTTTTAGAATGTACTTCTAATTAGGGTTTTCAATTTTGCCATAGTATCTATATATAAGCTGCCTAGGATAGGTATTCTTTTAGAATATTCCTTATCTTATAGCAGAATATAGTACTGTCCTTTTTACAGCCCTGGTAAAACTGTCCCTTTTTACCCTAAATTTCAGCATTTTTTACAATAACTAAGACAGTTGTACCCTTTCTAGAAAGTTCTTTTCCTTAGATATTTTCTAAAAACTTATCCTAAGTTTCTTTAATTCAATTAGGTCCCTATAAATCTTAATGATTTACAGACTAGGGCAAACAAGAACAAAAGTCTATTAACAAATACCAAAAATGCAAATTAAAAGATGTCAACAGAAATAAAATAAAAGAGATGATGTAATTTGAACTAAAATTAACCTAATTGGTAGTCAAAATATTATCTAAATTAAACTTAAACAAAACTAAATTCCAACGACTAATGTAGCTATACAGTAATCAAAATAAGATAAAAATGCAACTGCAAAGAAAACCTAGAATTTAACTTACTCAGTTTGCAAACTTAAACAATTAAAACAACCAATTTTGTCAGTTTAAACAGACAGACTAAACAACTTGTAAATTAACCTAAAACAAAGCTGAACATAAACATGAGATGAAATCATGGAAGAAACAGAATAGTCATTTTAGGTACCAAACTTAAAAATGAACCCTAATCAAACTAAATTCATGTAATTGAAACCAAACTTTAGCTAATTGCAAGATTCAGCATGCTTTTATGAACAAGTTGACAATACCAATTAATGGGAACACTGTCAATTATCTAGATCATATATGCTAAAAGGAAGAAACAAGTCGAAGAAAACAGAAGCTAGTATAGAAAGAAGAAAAGAAAGAAAGAAAACAAAAAAATGGAAAAGAAATACCTTGGGCTGTTTTGGACCGGACCAGTTGATGAATTACTCTAAATGAAGCACTCATGAACTTATACAACCATTAATTGGTTGTTCTTAACAAGAACAATCAATTAATAGATGTTTGGGTTCACATATTCCAAATACTGACCGAGAAAAGAATAAAGGGAAACTAGGGTTTTTTTGGAATCTTAGATTTAAGATTCTATAGGATTAAGGGTGATTCGAGGGGAACCAAAGGGATATTTGGGAAGAGGAGGAGGAGGAGGTGGCATGGTGAAGTTTTGGGTTGATTTAGAGAAGTTAGGATTTTTGGGCATCGATCTTAGATTTAAGATTCGAAAGTTTTGATGAGGATTTGGGGAAAATGGTTAAGGGATTTGGGAAGAGGAAGGGACGGGGGTTACTGGGTGTTAAATTGGTGGTGTTTGGGGTGTCAAAAACGCCGTGAGGCGATTTCCGGTGGCGGTTGGCGGCGGAGACGACGAGGAATTTAGGGGCGGCTAGGGTTTGGGGTTAGAGACAAAGTAGGTTGTGAAATGAGGAGTGTTTCTGGGGTTAGGGGTGGGTTTGGATAGTAATATAGTTAGTAGGCAGTGAGTTCGGAATCATTGGATCATAAAGATCCAACGGTCGTGATTGAATGGGAACAAAACGGGGTCGTTTTGGATGCAAAAGGGGCGGAACGGGTAAGGAATTTTGGGCCTGGGGTTTGGGATGGGTTTGGTTTAAAATTGGTGCTGGTTTTGGCTTAAAGGAATAGCCCAAGTTCAAAAATTTTAAAACCCCCTTTTAATTTCTTATTCCTATTTTTCCCTTTTCTTTTCTTTTCTTTTTTTTTAATTAAAAAAAATCCTAAATTAAATTTCTAAGTTAAACTAAATTGTAAAACTAACCAATTACCTAATTATAAAAATTACTTAATCCTAAATTAAAAGGGTAAAATCAATAATCTAAAAATTAAAAGGTAAAAATGTAAAAATGGGACTTTTTTGTATTTTTCATTTTTAAATAAAATAAATAATTAAATAATTAATCCTAAAGGTGTAAAAACAAAACCTAAATACAATGCATGGTATTTTGGCATTTTCATAATTTTAATAAAAATTAAATGTGCACTAAAAATGCAAATAATTAATAAAATCCTATAAAATAGCAAATAATTGGAAAAAATCTATTTTCTTGGATTATAGGAGTAATTCATATAGGGCAAAAATTACATGCTCACAATTAGCCTCATAATCCTATTAGAGTTAGGACATAATACTACACGTTAGGAATCCTATTAGTATAATTACTTTCGGACTGTCTAATTCATATAAAATTGAACAAGTAAATATCTTTAGTCATGTAATCCTTTACTTTTAGGATATATTTCTTAAAAATTCATGTTACTTATTTAATTCGAAAATGTATTATAATGTCCTATTACTAATTTAATTTGAGAATGTATTATGTTGTCCAAATCCATTTAGAAAAATGAGAGCTTGTATTATTGTAAAAACATAAATACAATATTAATATTTCAAAATAGCCCTAAAACGGAAAAACTCATAGGGAAAGGACATAACTGCAATACCCTATTTTTTGGACTATAATACCTTATATGCTAATTTTTAATATTTAAGATTTAAAATTAATAAAATTTTATCTATTAAATTATTATTAAAAATATGATTTAATAAAATTAATTTCATAAGAATCCTCTGTATTGGCAATATATTACAACTCTATAATATCCAATATGAATAAAAAATAAAAGTAATATTAAATGGACTGCATAAAGAGTTGAAATTGAGGAAAAGAAATACTCCCACGATAATATATTTTTATATTATATTTAAATTATTTTCCTACTCAAATAATTTTTTATCAATTCTTCATGTAATAGTGAAAATAACCAATTATTAAACAACAACTAAAAAATATTTAAGAATATAAATGTGTGAGAAATAGAAAAAAATGGTTGGTAAGAGCCAATACCACTAATGATTATACAAACATAAAAATCTAAAAGTGAAATATTATATAAATCTTTTACTCTTTGAAAATAAAAATTATGGTGGATAAAATTATAATTAAGATTAAATATTCAAAAAAAGAGATCTGAATCAACATAGAATAAATTATTTTTATGTGAAAACCAGATAACTAAATCTTTAATTAATTGTTTAGCAAGAGAATCCAATTCAATTATTTTCTATATTCACCATAGAGTAAAATTCTTATTCAATTTTTTAAAAAAAATCGTAGGGTACATATTTTTTTTTTAAATTCAAAGCATCCATCATGGCGATGGGGTTTTTAGGCATGAACCCCTACCTGTATATAATCGAAAAGCAGTAAAACATGGAAGAGGATGTATCCTTTAGCCCCCAGTACATAATAAAGAATGATATGCATCATCCTTGAGGTCTACTGCTCAAATCTAATCTGCCTAGTTTGGGAGATCCTCTCCATTACATTTTGACTACAAAATATTTCACCAAAAAGATGATAATCCTACTGATTCTAAGAATATACAAAAAACTATTTTATCCATTGGAAACATCATTAACAACAAATTGATTCCTTTTTGGCTTGAATCTAAAGTTTGGTATGCCTTCTCTATCCAACAATACAACAGCTCTAACATGGTGCGGACAATTTGTCAAGCTATTGAAAACCACATGATCCTTCAAACTCTCTCCCAAATTTGCCAACATATCGGCCACCATATTAACTTCTCTGTATATGTGAACAAAAGTAAAACATTCATCATATGATATCTCTTGAATATGCTCCAAAATTAGTCTTATCTCCCAAGGTGGTTTCAGTTTGTTGTTAATCAAAGTAACATGAAACAATGAATAAGATTCTACAATAATATTGCCTTTAATTCTATCCCTACACAGAAGTATTCTTTTTAGTATTGCCTTTGCTTCAGCCATATTGTTACTGCAATGGCCATAGAACCAGCAAAAGCACAAATAAAATCCCCATTTGCATCTCTAATTACGCTTCCGCCACCGGAGTTTCCTAGATTACCTTTGCTACATCCGTCTGTATTTAACTTAAAGCAGCCTGTCCTTGGCTTGGTCCATCTCATAATTTGGCTAGATATTACCTATTGTACCCTCTCGGCTGCTAGACACATTTCCATCCATGACTGAGGCAGCCGTAGCTTCGGGAATTTACAATTTAAAAGCAAAATCATAAATCTGCACACCTGCTGAATGATGATTCTAGCAGACATATTTATCCCTTCAAACTTGGCTTTGCACCTACTCTTCCATATTTCTCAGGAGATAACAGAAGGTAAGCATTGAATTAAAGTAGCATGAACTCCATTATTAACTATAGTTAACCACCATCCTATAGCCATTTGCCTTATGTCTCCCTGACTTATTTTAACTCCACAACAATTAGTAAAGTACGCACACGCTTGTCTTGAAATTTGACTCTCACAAAACAAGTGGTGACTAGTTTCTTCTTCATGCTTGGAACAACAACAACATTTAGAGGGGACAATAATTCCAAGTCTATGGATCATTTCATCAGTGGGTAATCTTCCTTGAAGTAGTCTTTTCATGATAAAAAAAAACTTTGAAGGGCAATTTCTTTTGCCATATCATTATTTGTAAAAGTCCTGGTTCTGTACTTTCTTAATTATTCCTAGGCTGATCTACATGAAAAAGATCCAGTATGGTTCAAAGTCCACACTGGATAGTCTTCCTTGTCCTCCCTAATTTGGATAGATAGAATAGAACTTACCAGATTTGGCGGTAGGACAGAGTGCAACTTTTCCTGGTTCCATCTCCCATTTTTAATAAAATCCTGGACCTTAATATTTTTTGATGCATTACTGCGAATAATACACTTGGCCAAAGATCCCTTTCCGGTCCAATTATCCCACCAGAGTGAAATATTCCCTTTGCCAATCCTCCAGAACACATATTTCTCAGCCTCCTTCTTGATGCTCATTAATCTTCTCCAACTATGAGACAGGTCATAAGAACTTTTCCTAGCAACAGAATGCTTGATTTTGCAGTATTTAGCCTCTAGAAATTCCTTCAACAGAGATTTCTGGCTCCTGAAATTCCACTATATTTTAGCCGCAAAAGCATTACATATATCCTGTAAAGACCTGAACCCCACCCCACCTTCCATAGTAGGAAAACAAAGTTTTTCCCATGTTATCCAGTGGTGCTTCTTTTTGTCATTATCCTTTCCCCAAAAAAAACTAGCCATAATCTTTTCAGCTTGAAGTAAAGCAGTTTTAGGGGGATGCAACACAGAAAAAAGGTGAAGAGGTAAAGCAGTGCCAGTGAGAATCGACTTTATCAATACAACTTTACCACCAAAAGAGAGAAGTTTACCCTGCCAACCTTTCAACCTATTAGAAAATTTGGCCACTATGCCATTGAAATAAACCACCTTCTTCCTCCCAGCATAAATAGGACAACCAAGGTACTGCATTGGAAATTGATAGTGAGGACAATACAAAATATTTATAATATCACATATTCTACTACCATTGAAATTAGAAGGAACATAAAAGGCAGACTTCTGTCTGTTCACCATTTGCCCAGAAATCTTCTCATATGCCTCCAACTTTGACATCATTAACTTCAGAGATAGAAGATCTCTAGATGAGAACAATATTGTATCATCTACATAGCACAGGTGTGTGAGAGTAGGTCCTTTCTTATCACATAAAAAAGGATTAAAACCTTCAATCAGTAAAGAATCCATCAGTCTAGATAAGAGTTCAGCTCAAATAATAAATAGAGAAGGTGATAGAGGATCTCCTTGCCTGATCCCTCTACTTGATTTAAAAAAAACCCTTCCTTGATCTATTTATGTTGATAGATTACCATACATTTGAGATCAGTCTTCTAACTCTATCAATCCATACTTCATTAAACCCCATCTGCCTCAATACTTGGCATAAGTATTCCCATGAAAGTCTGTCATACGCCTAAGCCATGTCTAGCTTCATTACGACATTGCCAGCTAATGATGGTTGTTTAATATTATGCACCATTTCTTGAGTTAAAATGATGTTATCAGTGATGGACCTTCCTTTAATGAATCCAGTTAGAGATGGTGATATCAGTTTCTGCATATATGGACATAGTCTTTGATTCATCAACTTTGAAATAATCTTGCAAGAGAAATTTCCAAGACTTATAGGTCTTAACTCGGTAAATTGTTGAGGGTGTTTCACCTTAGGAATGAGAGTAAGGCAAGTATGAGTGAATGCCTTCGGAATTTCAGTACCTGCAAAAAAATCAAGTACCATTAGTAGTAAATCCTCCTTTATGATTTCTCAACATGATTGGTAGAACTTCCCAGATATTCCGTCAGGCCCAGGAGCATTGTGAATGCTCATAGAAAAGATAATATCTTTTATTTCTTCCAGTGTTGGTGGGGCAGACAGCTTTTCATTGTCATCTCCGTCAATCACCCTTAGAATCAATTGTAGCAATGACAGGTCCACAAGATGCTCCTCCCTGGTAAACTGTTTTTGGAAAAATATGATAGCTTCATCAGCAATATCGTCATCTCCTTCAATCCAGTTACCATCCTCTTTCTTCATTTTCTTTAAAGTTAGTCTCCTCCTCTTCCCATTAACCATAGAGTGGAAGAATCTCGAATTGATTTCACCTTCAACAAACCATTTAATTCTAGATTTTTGTCTCTAATATTCCTCCTCCTTTTTAGTAGCTCTAATTAGCTCTGCATTCACTTAGTTCAACTCAGCCCTATTAGTAGCTGAGTTATCTAAGATGGACAATTCTTCAAGTTCTGCAACTCTTCCTTCCAATACCTTAACATTATCAAAAATATTACCAATAGTGTTCTTTGACCAAGCTGATAAATTTTTGCAAGTATTTTTCAACTTCATATGGAACTTCTGCAAAGGAGATCCATAAACCTCTTCTCTCCATGCCTGATCCACCACATCCATAAATCCAGTTTTCTCGGTCCAAAAATTCAGAAACTTAAAGTATTTAATACGTTCAGACTATTTTGATCGAACATGAGTCAATAGAGGTAAGTGATCAGATCATGTTCTCTCTAGGTGAGTGACTGTTGTAACATCAAAAAGATTTAACCAGTCATTATTAACTAGAACCCTATCTAATCTTTGCCAAATTCTTCTTTTAGGACACCAACCATTACATCAGGTAAAATTTGATCCAGAATAACCTGCATCCACCAATTCACAATCCATGATACAATGAATAAAAGAGAGGCTCTTGGACATTCTGTAAGGTGTGCCTGTTGAAGTTTGGCAAAATGCCAAAGTCCCACATTGGTTGGGAGTTAAGTTTGGAGGGGATTTTTCCCCTATAAAAGAAGGCCTAATGTTTAGGATTGAAACACACCTCTCATTTGCCTTCTCATCTGTTTAAGGCATTTGTATCTTCTCTCTTTAGTATTATTTCACTTGTATTTTTGGAGTGGAATAAAATATTTGGTTGTGTCCGAGGAGTAGGCAAAATTAGCCGAACCTCGTAAATTCTGGTGTTCCCTTTATTGTTGTTTTATTGTCTTATTTATTATTTGGTGGCTGTCATAATTTTTGGTATAGTAGTTGTGACTTATTCACACTATATACATTTGGCTTCCGCAACAATTGGTATCAGAGCCAAGGTACTGTCTAAGTATGCTCTGTGGTTGCAGCATAGTCTGATCTTCCACATCAGAAAAGATTTATCTTGGTAACTGAGTCAAGGTTCTGTCTGAGTATGCTCTGTGGTTGCAGCTTAGTCTGATCTTCCACACCAGAAAGGAAATAATCTTGATTTGTGTCGTCAGCTATTAAATAATATTTGTGTCAAAGATGGGAGACAATAAACAAGAAGAATCTACATCAAGTGTCAACAATACGTCATCATTGGCATCTTCGCTTATGACAAGAATTGTGTCAAATGCGAAATTTGCGGTCGAAATATTTGACGGGTCCGGACATTTTGGGATGTGGCAAGGCGAGGTTCTAGATGTCCTTTTTCAACAAGGGCTAGATCTGGCCATTGAAGAAAAGAAACCAGATGTTATTGGAGAAGAAGATTGGAGAATTATCAACCGTGTTTCTTGCGGTACCATTCGATCCTACCTTGCTAGAGAGCAGAAATATCCATACACAAAGGAAACTTCTGCAAGTAAATTATGGAAAGCACTGGAGGATAAATTTTTGAAGAAAAACAGTCAAAATAAATTGTACATGAAGAAGAGACTGTTTCACTTCACCTATGTTCCTGGTACCACGATGAATGAACATATCACCAGTTTCAATAAGTTGGTTACAGATTTGCAAAATATGGATACAACTTATGATGATGGTGACTTGGCCTTGATGTTGTTGGCGTCACTTCCTGATGAGTACGAGCACCTTGAAACTACTCTACTCCATGGAAATGACGAAGTTTCTCTCAGAGAAGTTTGTTCGGCTTTGTACAGCTATGAACAAAGAAAGCGAGAAAAACAGAAGGGCGGAGAAGGAGAAGCACTATTTGTGAGGGGTCATCCTCAAAATCAAACGAGGACAAAGAAGGGAAGATCCAAGTCAAGATCCAGACCCAGCAAAGATGAATGTGCCTTTTGTCGAGAAAAAGGGCACTGGAAGAAAGACTGTCCGAAGTTGAAGAATAAGGCCAAACATAACAATGGAAAGGCCATTATGGATTCAAATGTAGCTGATTGTGATGATTCAGACTTCTCATTAGTTACAACAGAGTCATCAACATCATCAGACATATGGTTGATGGACTCGGCTTGTAGCTATCATATGTGTCCCAACAGGGACTGGTTCATGGAATTTCAAGAAGGAGAATATGGAGTCATCCACACAGCGGATAACAGCCCTCTTACCTCATATGGCATTGGTTCAATACGATTAAGGAACCATGATGGAATGATCAGAACATTGATAGATGTTCGATATGTACCGGATTTAAAGAAGAATCTCATCTCTGTGGGAGCCCTAGAATCAAAAGGGTTCAAAATCATTGCAGAAAATGGAGTGATGAGAGTATGCTCCGGTGCACTAGTGGTAATGAAGGCTAATCGGAAGAATAATAATATGTACCGTTATCGTGGCAGTACAGTTATTGGGACAGCGACAGTAACATCCAGTGACGACAAAGAGGCAGAAGCAACCAAGCTATGGCACATGCGCTTGGGACATGCTGGAGGAAAATCCTTGAAAACTCTATCAGATCAAGGATTGTTAAAAGGAGTAAAGGCTTGCAACTTGGAGTTTTGTGAGCATTGTGTTAAAGGGAAACAGACAAGGGTTAAATTTGGTACAGCGATCCATAATACTAAAGGCATTTTGGATTATGTACACTCTGATGTTTGGGGTCCTTCCAAAACACCTTCATTGGGTGGGAAGCACTATTTTGTAACCTTTGTTGATGATTTTTCCCGAAGAGTATGGGTGTATACAATGAAGAGCAAAGATGAAGTGTTGGGAATTTTTCTCAAATGGAAGACGATGGTGGAAAATCAGACAGGCAGGAGAATCAAGTGTATTCGCACAGACAATGAAGGTGAATACAAAAATGATCATTTCAATAAGGTCTGTGAAAATGATGGCATCATCCGACACTTCACTGTTAGACATACACCACAACAGAATGGAGTGGCAGAACGTATGAACCGGACCTTGCTGGAGAAGGTACGGTGTATGTTGTCCAATGCTGGCTTGGGCAAAGAATTTTGGGCTGAGGCAATTACATATGCATGCCACCTCATTAATCGTCTACCATCTGCTGCTATTGATGGCAAAACACCATTTGAAAAATGGTACGGAAAACCTGTTGTAGATTATAACTCTTTGCACGTGTTTGGCTCAACTGCATATTATCATGTGACGGAGTCAAAATTGGATCCAAGGGCAAAGAAGGCTATTTTTATGGGAATTACTTCTGGAGTCAAAGGATATCGCTTATGGTGTCCTATGACAAAGAAAGTAATATTCAGCAGAGATGTTACCTTTGATGAATTTGCTATGGTAAATAAGGTAACAGAAGATACCAAACAAAATGAAGGTGCTTCTAAGCAGGTGGAGTTTGAGGGAAAATTTATTTTTCCTACACAAGAAGCAGAGGAGGAAACAAATGAAGATTACCCTCTGGAAGGAGAGCCAGTAGAGGAGATTCCAACTCAGGAATCTCAACAACAACTTGAATCAATAGCAACCAGCAGGCCAAAAAGAACAATAACGAAACCTGTTCGTCTCATAGAGACGGTTGCTTGTGCAACCTCAATTGTAGCTGATGATGTTCCTACTACTTATAAAGACGCTGTCCAAAGTTCAGAAGAAGATAAGTGGAGGATTTCCATGAATGATGAAATACAGTCCCTTCATCAGAATCATACATGGAGATTGGCCAATCTCCCGAAGGGAAAGAAAGCAATTGGGTGCAAATGGGTATTTGCAAAGAAAGAAGGATTTCCTAACCAATTAGATGTTCGCTACAAAGCAAGATTGGTGGCCAAAGGATATGCTCAAAAGGAGGGAATTGATTACAATGAAGTGTTTTCTCCAGTTGTAAAACATTCCTCCATTAGAATTATGTTGGCTTTGGTAGCACAATTGGATTTGGAACTAGTTCAGATGGATGTAAAAACTGCGTTTTTACATGGAAACTTGGAGGAGGAAATCTACATGACTCAGCCAGAAGGATTCAAAGTTGCTGGAAAAGAAAATATGGTGTGCAAACTTGAAAAATCGTTGTACGGATTGAAACAATCTTCTAGACAATGGTACAAGCGATTTGACGAGTTTATGTTGCGGTAAGGGTACAAGAGAAGCAAATACGATCATTGTGTGTATTTGCACAAGCTTAAAGATGGTTCCTTTGTATATCTTCTCCTATATGTTGATGATATGTTGATAGCTTCCAAGAATTTGGAAGAAATTGATAAGTTGAAGATTCAACTGAAGAAGGAGTTCGAGATGAAGGATTTGGGTGAGGCAAAGAAAATTCTTGGCATGGAGATAATTAGAGATAGACGTTCAAAGAAACTCTGTTTATCTCAAAAGGAATATTTGAAGAGAGTACTTCAACGTTTTGGCATAGATGACAAGACTAAGCCAGTTAGTACTCCACTTGCTTCCCATTTTAAGCTAAGTACTACTATGTCGCCAATGGATGAAGCTGAACGAGAGTATATGTCAAAGGTACCATACGCAAATGTTGTTGGTAGCTTGATGTATGCAATGGTTTGCACAAGGCCTGACATTTCACAAGCTGTTGGAGTTATTAGCAGATATATGCACAATCCAGGGAAGGAGCATTGGCAAGCTGTGAAGTGGATTCTACGGTATATTCATAATACTGTAGATGTCGGGTTAGTTTTTGAGCAGGAAGACAATCAGTCTGTAGTTGGATATTGTGACTCAGATTTTGCGGGTGATATGGACAAACGAAGATCAACTACTGGTTATGTGTTTACTTTTGCAAAGGCACCAGTTAGTTGGAAGTCTACTTTGCAGTCAACAGTTGCTTTGTCTACAACAGAGGCAGAGTACATGGCTATTACAGATGCTGTGAAAGAGGCAATTTGGCTTCAAGGATTGCTAAAGGAGCTTGGTGTTGAACAAAAAGGTATCACAATTTTTTGTGATAGTCAAAGTGCTATTCAATTAGCGAAGAACCAAGTTTATCATGCAAGGACGAAGCACATTGATGTTCGGTATCATTTCGTACGAGAAATCATAGAAGAAGGTGGAGTCACGGTGAAGAAAATTCATACTACAGAGAATCCTGCTGATATGCTGACAAAGGTGGTGACTGCGGTCAAGTTTCAACATTGTTTGGATTTGATCAACATTGTTGAACACTAAAGATTGAAGATGAAGACACAACCAAAATTTGTTATTGAGAGAGAATTGAAAATGTGAAATTTTGCCAAGGTGGAGATTTGTTGAAGTTTGGCAAAATGCCAAAGTCCCACATTGGTTGGGAGTTAAGTTTGGAGGGGATTTTTCCCCTATAAAAGAAGGCCTAATGTTTAGGATTGAAACACACCTCTCATTTGCCTTCTCATCTGTTTAAGGCATTTGTATCTTCTCTCTTTAGTATTATTTCACTTGTATTTTTGGAGTGGAATAAAATATTTGGTTGTGTCCGAGGAGTAGGCAAAATTAGCCGAACCTCGTAAATTCTGGTGTTCCCTTTATTGTTGTTTTATTGTCTTATTTATTATTTGGTGGCTGTCATAATTTTTGGTATAGTAGTTGTGACTTATTCACACTATATACATTTGGCTTCCGCAACATCTTTATTCTATATTATAGAATAACTCTGTAGGGTCAAAGGAATTAAAATTATCACATAAGTTTCTCAGCTTATCCCATAATTCTTCTCTAAGGTCTTCCTCACATTTAGCATAAACAGATGAAATTAATAAAGAGATTCCATTCTATTTAATGATGCATGTTATCTACTGCTCATCTTTGTCTATAACCACACAATCCAGATCTTCTTCCCAAAATAACCAAATTTGGTTGTTGCTATTGTATAAGCATTGTGGTATCCTAAGGATCTTCTGTATATCTCCAATTTATTAGTTTTATAGAAAGGTTAAGCTAAAGCAATAAAAGGAAACTTGTTTGATCTAATCATTTGTCCAAGTCTCTCAAGAGCACCATTGGTTTTGATGCTCCTGATATTCCAAAATAGGAACTTAAACATAATCTCTTATCAAAGAGGATTTTGTTCTTGTAGCCTTTTCGGGCCTTTGTGAAAAAAATCTTTCCCCTTCCTCTTAATGGTGCTCTACCCCCCTTGTATTAGATCTTCCCCTCGGCGATAGATGACCTGAGTTGATGATATTAGACATAGCTGCTGGGATTGATTCTTGTCCAACCATGACTTTGACCAACTTGTCAGCAATGGTATCACTATTCTCTTCCTCACTATCCACACTTGCATACTCCTCACTTTCTTCTAGACTATCTTCATCTTCGTAGTTATTATCTTCAGAGTTTTCATTATCCTCATTAGTGGAGTCTGATGCACCATCAAATGACTGTTCTTGATCCTGGTTCCTATCTTTTTCAAGATTAGTACCATATATTAGCTTCTTAAATTCCTTTTGTACCTCTCCTGGGTCAATGATGTGGTTTGCTGCTTTGTTTCCCTTTTGTTCTTATTCCAGTTGATGCATAACCTTCGGGCTTGATTGTAAAACATCCACCTGTTGCCTCTTATTACTTTGATCTCCTTTCCCAGTTGTATCCTTGTCGTTCACAATTACCCCATTGCCATTTGTTTGTGATTCTTTTTGTTGTTCCACATGTTGTTGTTAATTGCCTTCTGTCGCACCTCCTTTTTCCGCCCTGTGAGGGTGCGTGAGAGTTTTCTCCAATTAAAGGACAGTCGAAACGGGATTTGTTTGTTTGTTTCAGAGTCGCCACCTGGAAATTTTAAGGCGTCCAAAGTCACCAATTTTAATCCCTGAATCGAGGATAATAGGACTCTGTTTATTATTCTGCAAACCAGAAATCCGGATAAGGAATTCTGTTAACCCGGGAGAAGGTGCTAGGCATTCCCGAGTTCCGTGGTTCTAGCACGGTCGCTCAACTATTATATTCGGCTTGATTATTTTGATTTGTTAAATACATTTTTATTGCATGATTTTATTGTTACCGCTTCTATTTAGATTGTTTATAATTAAAGAACCTTCTTCGAATCGAATCACGCGTACGTGTATTCGTTTTATATATTATATATTTTTTAATGTGAAAAATCGTGTCACGCGTACGTATACACAATGATATTGATAATATAATAATTATTATTTTATTTTTTCGAAATTTTTTTATTATATAAAAAAAAAGACTTAAGTTCGAAATTGTGCTAAAAATAAAATTAAGAACGTTCGTCGCTCTTGTATAATTAAATATTGAACCACACATCTCGAGTTATATGAAATTAATATTGATATTCTCCGAAGAGCCCCCTTTTTATTAAATGTTCGTTCAAAGTTGCGCGAATGCATAATCCGAATTGCTTTTAGAAATATAATCAGGTTACGCGAACGCATCCCTAATCACGCAAAATATTCTTAATAGTAGTATAGATTTTCCATAAATTGTTGAATGTTAACCGCAAATTATATTTTTTGCGTAAGAATTATATTTCTCCAAGTCATTCAAATTTAAAAGGGTAAAAATAAACGTGGGATTAATAATACCATTTTTTTCGTAAATACAATATATGCATACCCAAAAAATGAATTGCATATAAAACTAGGAAAGAGAATTAATTTGATGAACAAACTAATAGTTTTTCAAAGAAATTATATCTCCTTCTCATCTACTTGTTTTTAGTCCAAAGTTATAATGGTTTGGTTAATGTTTGCAATGGAAGATAAGAGTCAAGTTGATAAGAAAAAAGAAATATTACAAACTGATTCAATAAAATTGCTTTATATACAACGTAGTTGTTCGTCGGAACCATTCATAATATTTTAACGTCGTAACAAGCTAATCAATTCGTCGGAACCATTCATAATATTTTAATGTCATAACAAGCTAATCAATTCACCTTTCTTATGGTTATACATATACCCGTTATCTTACCATATATGAAAAAATACAATCAACATCATTTTAACCTTATTCAACAACAGAGGTTAGAACGTAGTTTTCTTGATATTTCTATTCTACTTTACATTTAGCTAACAATGTTACGGGATGTAATCAATGACCCATTTTTATGTCATGTTCCCTATTTTGACAATTCAATCATGACTTCACTTAATGAAAATTCCGAAATAGATGATATTATTACAACGCTTAAACGAACTTTAAGAGGTAACAATTATCTTATATTCATTACGCCAAACGTACTACTATATTAATCAACTGAAACAAAAACCAAATTTTTAACTAATGAACTTGAACGAATGGAAAACAGAATTATAATTCCCGAACTTCATTAATTTGTCATGTTGAAGCTTTTCGTGACATGAATTTACAGATATGTACCTGATATTGGAAGCAAAAGAAAATGAAGATGAGAATCAGCAGCAGTAATAACAGTACAACAGCAACAACTGCCCAGCAACAGTAACAACCCAGTAACAGACCAGTGGAGTAGTAATCCCAAAAACAAAAGCTTTAAAGCTTTAAATGAAACAACAACCATTAATACTAATTTCAAACAAAGAAAGAAAGCAGTAGATTTTTAGTTTTATTTTTATTTTGAAAGCTTAAATATTTTTCGGAATTTTTCTCTCTTCTATTCTCTGTCCGTTTTTTCTCTCTATCTGTGTGTGTATTTTTTCTCTCGTATCTCTTTCTATTCTATTTTTTTTCTATGTCTTCAAGACTTCACATATATAACACATCCCATAAACCTTTTAATTAATTAAAATCAATACTTTTTCTCTACCCAACCCATTATCTTTCCACTCATCCCCATTACATTAAATAAATATATCACATCACCCCATTATATTTTGTCCCCCATGCTTCATTTAAAATAACACAAGATTCCCCCTTTAAATTAAATCTTGTCCCCCCTTTATATTAAACAATTATATCACAACCCACCCCATTTCATTTTGTCCCCCATGCTTCAAATAAACAATTTCAAAATGTACAATTCCTAAACTACCCCTCACGACCTTACTGAAATTACCAAACTACCCCTGAACGTACTACAAATTTACCAAACTACCTATAAGCTATAACACATCAATTAATCAAACTTAACCAAAATATAGACAATATGATCAATTTCTAACAATGTTCAAACAACAATATGAACACGGATGAACATCATAACGACAATATCACATGAACACGATTTTAACAACATTTCAACAACAAATCACATGAACACAAATTGAACAACAAAGAACAACTAAAATTTGATTGAACAATATTTTAGCAACAAACAATCCTATTTTCGGATTCAACAACAACAAACAAAGTATGAAGATTTCTAAATTCAATCATATTGAACTTAAAATCAATTCTAGCAACATTACAACCAACAATTCCTATATTAAACTTTATGAGACAAATTCAAGAAATAATCACAAATGGTAAACAAGAAATCAAGCTATACAAATTTCAGATTCAAGAACAATCAAACAAAGTATGAACATGAATTAAATCTATTTTAAACAACAAACATGATGGATTTAAACGATTAAACCAACATATTTCTCTAACACAACTAAATTCTTTAAACAAATAACAAGATCGACGAAGAAACAATTATGAACTTAAACTTGAACTTAACAATATTAACAATTTCTAACAATACATAAACACATGAAACAAATTGAAGAAATAGTTAATTAAATTTCAATTTGAATCTAACAAACATCAAACTAACAAATACTTACTTAAACAATAATACAAACATGAAATAAACATGAAAACAACTAATTAAACTTCTATTTTGAAATCTGAAAATTAATTTAACAAACAACATGAACACACTAGAAAATTGTTTCAAAGATGAACAACGAACAAAACAAGGATTAAATCATTTAACGATTTTGGATCCGGAAAATATCAAACAAAATATGAACAAAAATAAAACTCAAAAACAACTAACCGGAGATGAATCAACGACGAACTTTGATTGTAAACAAATCTGTCCGAGCCTCGACCAAAGCTCGAACGAAGGACGACGAAGACGAAGAGAAATGAAGCAGCCCGCAGCTGGAACGATGAAGGGAAGCAGCGACGCCGATTCAAAACAGCAGCAACTCGACCTCGTCATGACTGGGAGGAGGAAAATGAACAGCATCACGGCAACAACAACATCGTTGCAGCAGCAGCGGTGACTAGAAGGAGTAGAAGAAGAAACCGCGACAGTAGCGGCGTGGCGCAGGTAGGTTGTTTGGTCGCCGTTGGTGCTCGCGACTGTGGTCGGAGCTCGTGACTATGGTCGTGCTGGCTGGGGTTCGATGACGAGGAACGCAGCCATGGCTGCTAGAGAAGCAATGGTCGTCCATGGATGTCGAGCTCAAGCTTGAGCTCGACGAAGAAGATGAAAGCAAACGCGGGCAGCCATGGCGCAAAAACAAAAACGACAATGGTGAAGCTTGAGGGAAACCATGGTTATATGGTGAAGGGGTGGTTGTGGTGGAGATGGTGAAGTAGCCATTGATGGAGCTTGTCTTTCTTGAGGAAGAAGAAGAAGAAGAAAGATAAGAAAGGGGGGGGCGGTAGTTTAGTGTTTAGGTTAGGGTTTTCTTGATTTTGTTTTTGTTTTGTTTTTTTGTAAAATGTAAGACAAAGGGGTTTGGGTATTTTGGGTTATGGACTGGGTCGACCCAGTTCGAAATGGACTGGGTCGTAGGGAAGATTGGGCCATTTTTTGGGCCTGTGGCTTGAAATTGAAGAAGAGGTCCAATTCCGACTTTCTTTATATTTTCGCTCTCTTTTCTTCTTTTATTTTTCTAAAACTAAATTATAAAAATACTTAAACTATTATTAAGAACTAAATTAAGTTATAAAAGCGCAAATTAACTCCCAATAACAATTAACGCACAATTAAGTATTAATTAAGCATAAAATTGTATATTTGACATTAAATGCTAAAAATGCAAACGATGCCTATTTTTGTAATTTTTAATTTTTGTAAAACAAATTTAATTACTAACAATTGTAGAATTAAATCCTATATGCAAAATGCGACATATTTTTGTATTTTTTATTAGTTTAGCAAATAAACATGCACAGATAAATACAAATAATTATTCAAAATATCACAAAATATCACAAAATTGCACACCAAGAAAAATCATTTTATTTTTGGATTTTTTGGGAGTAATTCTCATATTGGGCAAAAATCACATCACACCTTCTTCGCTCATTTCGTTGTTGTTTTTTATTTTTACCCATGTTTCTCTTCTTCTTCTTCTTCTTCTTCTTCTTCTTCTTCTTCTTCTTCTTCTTCTTCTTCTTCTTCTTCTTTTGTGTATTATCTTGTTTTGTATAAAGTTTACTCAGATCCACTGATTCATCATGCATTGCTTTTATGTCTCCAGTGTCAATTATCTTCCCTTTCCCTGGTATTTATTTCATCACTTCTTTTTGTGTCATCATAGTAGGTTCTCTGATGACAATGCCACCACTTTTTTGTTGTTCTGTGCACTTATTTCCTTTATTTGACCATTCATCTGACCCGTTCCTGCTTGTTGGCTCAGTTTTGGCACAGTCTTATTTCTTGTACCTCTTTTTCGAGTCACAATCTTAAATTCCACCTCTTTATTTTTGACCCCTTCACTGGTTGAGGGAGTATCATGTTGTTGATTAACTTTGTCCATTTTGAGTGTTTCCTCCCTGTTTTGTTTTATCCTCTCATCCCTGATTTTATTTCGACATTGACTTTCCATATGACCTTGCATTTTGCATTATAGAAAATAAGAAGTCACACCCTTACACTCTATATCAAGCCATACTCCATCCTCACCACCATCCATCATGTTGAAACCTAGCCATATCTGATTTAATTTTGGCTTAAGCAAAGCACTCTCCACATTTATTTTAGCAATATTACCTCTGAATTTTGAATATGTGGCTTGATCAGAAGCAATAGAAACCCCTACAGATTGAACCATTCTAGACACAATTCCCCATTTGAACAAGTGCCAAGGCAACTGATGAATACGAATCCATACAAGCACAATTGGTGACTCTACTTCAGGTTTAAAGTTAGGTGTCCACAACATAATCTTCATAGGGGTCCCATCAATATCCGCAAACTTCTTGCTTTGAATGTGAGTATAATCAATTTCATTAGAAAAATCAATATAGACATGCTGAAAATCAAAATAAGCAATCTTTACTGACCCTTTCAGATGATATTGTCTAATAAAAGCCTCCTTAATATCCTCCATTGAAGGCTTTTCCTTATAAAAGTTTTCAATTAGTGTGAGTCTACATTCTTTTTCTAGATTCACGAAGTAATCTTCAGCACTGAAAAACACTATCGGCTTACCTATATGGGTACCATATTTTATCTCTACTGACTTGACATATTTAGTCATAGATGGTAGCTCTACTTGGACAGCTGCAGCAAAAGATGGTTTAGATGCTCCTTGAGTCCACCTATTAGCCCCAATCTAAGTAGTTTTGTCATCAATAACTATCCCTTTTGTAGCTGGTATTGGAGGTGGATTAATGATTTCTTCTGTGTTTCCTTTTTCTTGTATGTTTGCTCCAGATTGCTTCTTATTCCTCCTATCTGGTTTATCAAAATTGGCTGAAATTTTTGGTTGTGGTGGTATGGTGTGTGAGATAGCAGTGTTGGTTTGGATTTTGTTTGAGGTGTTGGTACTATGGTTTGGGTTATCGGAATTTGCGGTGTCTGTTTGGTGGCTATCTTTCAATGTGTCCTTTTCGGTGGTGATCGTAGGTGGCAAGGAGGTTTGAGTCATTGTATGTAGACTATGTGTCGAAATATCAGTAGCTGCAGAGGCGGTTGTAGGGTCAGATATTGGGACCGGTGGTGGGTCATTGTGATATTGTCCCACCAGATCTACTTTAGACATAATTCTTATAGAGAGAGAAAGTTAGAGAGAAGGATCAGCTTTTTTGATGCTTTTTTACTTCTTCTCTACCGTAGCATTGATAGGGTACATAAAGTTATTCCATAAAATGAATGTTAGAACATAAAGTAAAAAGGTTATATTATAAAGAACAAGCTTTCAAGACTATATTATAAAGAGTTGACTCTGGTATAACGGGATTAGACTTTGTAGATGCTTTCAGCAAAATCGAAATAATATTTCTATGTCATGCATTACTTGCAAATATCATGTCAAGAGGCATGACACTATTAGCAATAATAGCAAGTGGTGTACCAACAATGATTTTATAGTGAGGCCACCCACTTTAGATTTGATATACCTCTTCAAACAACTTAAATAATTATCACAAATATATCAAATCAGAACAATGATGCTAAATTTATAAGGAAAACAAAATTGATAATATGGGACGAAGCACTTATAGGTAAGTGTTAAACGATCGAAATAATTGCCCGGAGTTATAGAGATATATTGGATATTAATGAACCGCCTGGTAAAAAATTAATGGTTTGGGAGGTGATTTCTGTCAAGTACTACCAATAGTTCCAAAATCGACAAAAGCAGAGACTGTAAAAGTTAGCTTGCCAAAGTTATACTTCTGGTTTCAAACGAAAAAGATTCAATTAAAAGATGATTTGGTTCTTCCTAAACACTTGGTTATCAATCCCAATGGTAATAGTAGCGCATTTAATAAGAGAAATATTTCTATCATTAAACTAAAACGTAATTTGTGCAAATCGCATGATAGAATTAAAAAGATGTCTTAGCTAACAGAAATGAATATGTCAATCAACTAAATAAAAGGTTGATTGCAAATATAGTAAAAATAGAATGTTTTTCAGTTTTTTGACTCAGCAAAAAATGATACTATAACGACCCGACTGGTCGTTTTAAGAATTTACGCCCTGATCCCCTATTAACTACTCACATAGTGTTTGTTTCTGCTATTTTGATTTGTCGGGATGCTTTGTTTTCAGTTTCGGAGTGTTTTGGGACACTTAGTCCCTAAAAGAGAGTTTAAGCTTTATAATTTGGACCATAGTTGGAGCAGTATGAAGACAGCCTCAGAATAGAATTTTGTTAGTTCCGGTAGCTCTGTTGGGTGATTTCAGGCTTAGGGGCATATTCGGATTGTGTTTTGGAGGTCCGTAACTTATTAGGTTTGAAATGCCAAAAGTTGAGTCTTTGAAGTTTCCGATTTGATAGTGAGATTTTGATATCGGGGTCGGAATAGAATTCCGAAATTTGTAATAGATCTGTAGGTTTGAATGTGACGTGCGTGCAAAATTTCAGGTCATTCGGACGAGGTTTGATAGACTTTTTAAACGAAAATGGAATTTAAAAGTTTTGGGAATCCTTAGGCTTGGATTGGAGAGTGATTCGTGATTTTAGCGTTGTTTGGTGTGATTTTGGGGTTGGACTAAGTTCGTATGAATTTTTAAGATTGGTTGGTAAATGGTTGAGGTCTCTGGGGCCTCGGGTGTATTTCGGATGCTCAACGGACCATTTTTGGACTTAGAGAAGGATCAGATTTTTCTTGTTTTTGTTGCAGACTTTCCTTCATCGCGATTGCGTAAGGAGGCTCACGATCGTGAAGACTTAGATGAGACAAAGGTGATTTTTTTCTACGCGATCGCGGGAAAAGGAGTGTGAAACGCATAGTATTGGTGGAAGTTGAATTCCGAACGCGTGGGCTACGCCACATTCGCGAAGAGGAAGAAGTGAGGCAGTTGTGGAGTGGGAGTTTCTCTTCGCGATCGCGTGAGGTCAACCGCGATCGCGTTGAGATGAGTAGTGCAAA
Organism: Nicotiana tabacum; assembly: GCF_000715075.1. Taxonomy (NCBI): domain Eukaryota; kingdom Viridiplantae; phylum Streptophyta; class Magnoliopsida; order Solanales; family Solanaceae; genus Nicotiana; species Nicotiana tabacum. Next base: position 163,326,101 of record NC_134085.1, on the reverse strand, counting down.
CATCACATTCGCGTAGGGAGTATCGCTTTCACGTAGGGCTAATCTAGGGGTCAGTGAAGTTGCTCTTCGCGATCGCATGGGAGTTTCCGCGATCGCAATTAAGGTCTGGGCAGATTATAAAATTTTAAAATCGAGGGTTTAGCCATTTTTATGAAAATTAGAGTTTGGGAGCTCGGATTTGAGTGAGCTTTTGAGGGATTTTCAGAGATATCAATTGGGTAATGATTCCTAACTCTTTTTTTTTTTCTTATAACCCATTAATCTAAACGTGAATTCATCATCTAATTTTGGATTTGGGGTGAGAAATTGGGGAAAATTTTGGAAAAGTTCTTAGGCCTAATTGTCGAGTTTTGATTGGGAATTTAACATCAGATTGAGATAATTTTGGTATGGTTAGACTCGTGAGTGAATGGGGGTTCATAATCAGTAACTTTTACCCGATTCCGAGACGTGGGCCCGGGTGACTTTTTGGGCGATTTTCCTAATTTTGCGTATTAGCTTCGAATTAATTAGTTGAATTAATTCCTTGAAGTCATATTTACATTATGCAATTGATTTGAATAGATTTGGGTCATTTGGAGTCGAGTACTTGTGGCAAGAGCGTGGTTTCGAGTTGATTTTGAGCCGGTTCGAGGTAAGTGGCTTGCCTAACCTTGTGTGGGGAACTCCCCTTAGGATTTGGTATTGTTGATATATGAAATGCCTTGTACGTGCGGTGACGAGTGAGTACATGTGCTAATTGTTGAAAATCCTATTTTCATTAAGTAACTATAACTGTGTTTCCTTCCCTATTTATACTACTTGTAATTTAAGCCTACTGTTAGCTTAGGGAAGCATATCTAATTGACTTAATTGCTTTACTTTCTCAAACTGCTTTATTTGAATTCTGTGCAGCATGCTAGGTTAGACATGCCTACTTTACCTTGGTATGAAATTGGATTGAACTTAATATTCTTCGTGTTGCTGCTGTGTGTTTACTTTGGGACTACGGGACGATATCCCGAGAGATCCCCCTACATGTTTACTTTGGGACTACGGATTTGTATTCCGGTAGATCCCCCTGCACATTTATATTGGAACTATGGGACTACACCGGGTAGATTCTCCTAGTACTGGGTATTTACATTTGGGACTACGGATCGGGATTCCGGTAGATCCCCTCGCACTATGAGTTGGACTACGGGACGACACCCGGGAGATCCACTGGATATTTATATTTGGGGACTACAGGACGGTTTCCTGGGGGATCTCCGGCCATTATCTTTGTGTTGAGTTGTTTTCCTTCTGTGATTTTTTGTCTCTATTGTAGTTGTTGCTACTCTTATTACCTTGTATTACTTTAATACTGCTTTTTTACCTTATATATTATTGTATATGACCGGTAGGGCCCTAACCTTCCTCGTCACTACTCGACCAAGGTTAGGCTTGGCACTTACTAGGTACCGCTGCGGTGTACTCATGCCCTTTCTTGCACATGTTTTTCATGTGCAAATCCAGGTACTTCGACTCAGCCCTACTAACATTGAGGCGAGGCGGTTCTCCAGAGACTTCGAGGTATATCTGCCGCATCCGCAGACCAAGGAGTCCAGTCCCTTTCCATTCTCTCTTATAGCTTTAGCCCTTCTGTACTTATTTCGATTTAGACATTTTGGAGTTAGAGCATAATGTAGTATCCATAGCTTGTGATTTCATGAGATTCCGGGTTTTGGAAAGTTGTTCAGTTTGAGAGTCATATTTGTATATGCCGAGCAGCATTTTAAACCTTCATTATGTTTATTCCGCAGTTTTTATTAGCTTTATCTGTTGTTTTTTTTCCTTTTTTCACAAATTGTTAGGCTTACCTAGTCGTTTGAGACTAGGTGCCGTCACGATAGTTCACGAAGGGCGAACTGTGTCGTGACAAGTTGGTATCAGAGCTCTAGGGTCATAGGAGTCATGAATCACAATTATTAGAGTCTTGCGTATCAGTATGGAGACGTCTGTACTTATCTACGAGAGGCTATGTAACTGTTAGGAAAATTCCACTTCGTTTGATTTCCTTGTCGTGCGAGATTTTTGATATCACAACTCTAAACTTCTGTCTTCTATTCTCTCACAGATGGTGAGGACACGTGTTGCCACCGAGGAGCCACCAGCAGTTCCAGCCGGAGGCCAGACACCTGATATGCCTACTGCTACTACTACTCCAGCTCTTCATGAGACTCTTGCATAGTTCATGAGCATGTACACCACTCTAGCTCAGGAAGGGTTGCTTCCCCTTGCTGCAGCCACATCTCAGGCTGGGGGAGGAGTACAAACTCCTGCCGCCCGCACTCCGGAGCAGTGAGTGCATGTTGATCAGGTCCCAAAGATTATTCCTATACAGCTTGCATCCCCAGATCAGCCTGAGGACAGGGCAGCGGCTTCCGAGGATGAGCAACGGAGGCTTGAGAGGCTCAAGAAATACAAGCCTCCTGTATTCAGTGGTCTAGCATCAGATGATGCTCTAGGATTTCTAGATGAGTGCTACCGTATCATCCGTACCATAGGTATATCAAGATCGAGCGGGGTTTCCTTCACTACCTTCCAGCTTTGAGGAGACGCCTATGAGTGGTGGCGTACTTATGAGTTAGACAGTCCGAATGAGGCAGCTTCCCTGACTTGGACTCAGTTTTTAGATATGTTTTTGAGAGAATATGTCCCTTAGAGCCTTAGGGACGTATGGCACATAGAGTTTGAGCATTTGTGCCAGGGTACTATGAATGTCTTGGAGTATGCTGTCCGTTTCACTAGCTTGGCTAGACATGCAACAGCTTTGGTTTCTACTATTTGCGAGAGGGTTCGCCGGTTCATTGAGGAGCTCATTCTCAATATCAGGTCTAGCATGGCTCATGAGTTGGAGATGGATATTTCTTATCAGCAGGTGGTGAGAATTGCTAGGAGAGTGGAGGGTATGCATGCTCGGGATAGAGAGGAGAGGGAGGCCAAGAGGTCTCGAAAGTCGGGCCATTTTTCGGGTGACCGTGCTACAGCTGAAGTTCGTCATGGTAGGGGTTATATGAGTTGCCCCGTTCATTTAGCTCTTCCAGTAGCCGGTGGTATTCCGGCTCTTCCTAGGCCTCAAGAGCCTTATTATGCACCTCCAGTATCTCGTGCGCCTCCCACGCGAGGTGCTTCCAGTGGTCAGTCTAGCAGACCTGGCCCGAGCCAGTCACAGTCGCTACATCCTCCCAGAGCTTGTTTTGAGTGTGGTGACACACGCCATATGGTGAGGGATTGGCCTAGACTTGGGAGGAGTGCACCTCCACAGACTTCTCAGCCACAACATACCCCCACAAAGTTCTCAGGCTATGATTATAGCGCCAATTGCTACCCCACCTACTCAGCCAGCTAGAGGTGGAGGTTGGGGAGGTAGAGGTCGCCCTAGAAGGGAAGGCCAAACCAGATATTATGCCCTTCCTGCCTACATCGAGGCTATCACCTCCGATTCTGTCATCATATGTATTGTCCTGGTTTGTCATAGAGATGCATCGGTTTTATTCGATCCAGGATCAACCTATTCTTATGTATCTTCTTATTTTGCCCCGTATTTGGGTGTATCTCGGGATTCTTTGAGTTCCCCTATTTATGTTTCTACTCCTATAGGAGATTCTCTTGTTGTGGACCGCGTTTATCGGTCGTATTTGGTTGCTCTTAGTGGTTTTAAGACTAGAGCCGATTTATTATTACTCGGCATGATAGATTTCGATGTGATCTTGTCCATGGACTGGTTTTCGCCCCATTATGCTATTCTTGATTGTCACGCCAAAACCGTGACGCTGGCTATGCCAAGTGTGCCGCGAGTAGAGTAGAGGGGTACCTTAGATCATTCTTCTAGTAGAATTATTTCATTCCTTAAGGCTCAGAGTATGGTTGAGAAGGGGTGTGACGCGTATCTAGCTTGTGTGAGAGATGTCAGTATTGACACCCCTGTCACGACCCAAAAATCCCTCCGAAAGAGTCGTGATGGCACCTAGTCTCTAAACTAGGTAAGCCTAACATTAACTGAAATAACATTGACATTTGCCAACTTTAAATTCAATAACTCTTAGCAATTACAATTCCCAAAACCGGTGGTAAAAGTCACAAGCCTTTGTAAGAGTAGTTATACAAAATAAGTACATCACTGTTCCGAAACAAAGGGGACAAGTGGAAATAAGTACAATTTAAGGTGACTCAGAGGACTGCGAACGCTGCAATAGGTTTATCTTGAGTCTCCACCGCAACGAACAGTTACTATCGATCAAATATGTGGATCTGTACACAAAAATGTACAGAAGTGTAGTATCAGCACAACTGACCCCATGTGCTGGTAAGTGCCTAGCCTAACCTCGACGAAGTAGTGACGAGGCTAGGACCAGACTACCAAATAAACCTGTGCAATATAGCATACAAAAATAATAGGAAGCAGATAACAATGATGGCAAAAATGATCAACCAGTGATATAAATAGCAGGCAACAAGAACACCATAAATGCTTCTCAACAAAAAAAATACAAGTGCAATCAATTAATCAAGTCCTTCAAATATAAATCTTTCGCCTATAAATCCTTCAAGTAATAATCTCTAAGATAATATGCTTTTCAATAAATATATTTCGAATATATTTCCTTCAAATAAGTATCTTTCAAATAAGCATCTTTCGAATATAATTCTTTCGAGTAAAGGTCACCTTGTGACACCTCATTTCATAATCATAGATAATATAGGTCTCAGCCCACTTTCATATTTTCACGGCATCTCGTGCCCACATATTTCTGTCTCATATTGCACAACAATATTCTCATATTACTCAGTTCATAAGTTTTATAACCCAATACAATTAAGAATGTTCAAGGAGCCTCGCCCCCAACCCAAATAGGAAATCAACAAGAAAAGATGAAGTTATTTTTAGAAATCATTTGATAAAGAAAATACCTTTATCAATTAAAGTACAATATCGAATGAATCATTACCTTTAATACGAGAAATCAATAAATCAAGACATAAAAGGAATTCCCTTTTAAGTAAAGTACAACCTCAAACGGTTTAAGGAAATATTTAGTTGAGAAATCAATTGAGTTAAAAATGTAACAATTATTGAAATTTAAAGTATTGAACATATAAAAAAAATAAGGCGAGGTATTGTAAACACTATGGATTCTAACACAAAGGATCATAACAGTAAAGAGATCTAAACAGTTAATACACTTGAATTATTAATAACAAGTAAACACATCAAACAGAAAGTGCACGGCATCACCCTTCGTGCTTTAACACTCTCTCACTAAAATAATACACGGCATCACCCTTCGTGTTTTAACATTCTCTCACCAAAACAATACACGGCATCACCCTTCGTGCTTTACACTCTTCCTCACCCAAGCAGCAAACACAAGACAAATAGAGTAAGGGAATCTATAACATCGAAATAAAATCAAGTAACAACAGAAAATCACTAAATAAACGTAAAGGACAACATAACTCAATTAGAATCAGGAAAAATCAAGGACAAGTGCACGGCATCATCCTTCGTGCTTTTACTCTTGTCATCACCATAAGAATCAATATAAACTGCGCGACATCACCCTTCATGCTTTTACTCTCAATATAATAGGCACAAAAAATGGTACATCGTGCGGCAGGACATCACCCTTCGTGCTTTATACTCTTTCATCACAAATCATACATGGCATCACCCTTCGTGTTTTAACACTCTTCCTCACCCAAATAACAATCACAAGAAATAAGGAAAAGGAAACAAATAAAATCACAATAAAATCCCGGCAAGGGAACAATAGTACAACAATCAAATTCCGGCAAGGAAAACAATATCAAAACAATAACATCCCGGCAAGGGAGACAATGTCATGATTCTCTCTCTCCTTTATTCACAACTTGAGTCAATGCTCTACAATGTTCAATAATTCAATTGTCAACTTGAGTCAATGCTCTATAATGTTCAACAATTTTATTCTTAACTAGAGTCAATGTTCAACAATTCAATTGTCAACTTGAGCCAATGCTCTATAATGTTCAACAATTTTATTCTTAACTAGAGTCAATGCTCTACAATGTTCAACAATTCAATTGTTAGCTTGAGCCAATGCTCTATAGTGTTCAACAATTTTATTCTTAACTAGAGCCAATGCTCTACAATATTCAACAATTCAATTCTCAACTTGAGCCAATGCTCTATAATGTTCAACAATTTTATTCTTAACTAGAGCCAATGCTCTACAATATTCAACAATTCAATTCTTTAACTAGAGCTAATGCTCTACAATGTTCAATTAACAATAATACTTCCGCAAGTCATATTCCTCAATAGAAATTATCATATAGAGCATATACTATATGAAACAGAGTCACATTAATCAAGGTATAAGACTCACGGGCATGTTTGACACCAACGTATAGATACTCGTCACCATACCTATACGTCGTACTCAACAAATAACACATAACAAATAGGACACAACTCCTAATCCCTCAAGCTAAGGTTAGACCAAACGCTTACCTCGCTTTGCAACCAATTCAAAATTCCAACAAGCCTTTGCCTCGCGAATTTGTCCGAAGCTTCAAATCTAGTCATAATAATTCAATATACTCAATATAAATCATACGAATTAATTCCATATGAATTTACTAATTGTTTCCGGATAAAATCCGAAATATATTTTAAAATTCAACAGTGGGACCCACATCATGAATCACGGGAAAACTTACGAAATCCGAATACTCATTCCGATACGAGTTCAACCATACAAAAATTATCAAATTCCGACATCGGATTGACTTTCAAATCCTCAATTAAAGTTTTGAAGAGTTCTACCATTTTTAACCCAATCTTTACTATTTGAACTCAACCATCTTACTATAACCTTATTGTTACAAGCATGTATAACTAGTTCTCAAACATCCATGAATCATCTTACTAATTACCCATTTCTAGTTAGAATTCGAAATTGAAGAATTGGGAAAAAGAAATTCTTACCTCTTAAAGCCTTAGCAACCCCTTTGATGCGATTTAAAGGCTTGGACAAGATTTTTGATGAACGAGGAACTTGAGTTTCTTCCTCTCTCTAGAATTGCTCTTCCTTCTCTCTAAAAGAACCAGAAAATCCCAAAATAACAAACCCCAAACGAGTTAAATGAAGTGGGGTTCGGGTCTTAAAAAACCCATTTTTGTACTGCCGCGGCGCCCGGCGGCTGTGCAAAATGTGCTCAGAAAACGTTTTCTAATGCTTTCAGGATTTCCCTACAGACGCGCCGCATGGGATGCCGCGGTAGTGCAAGTTTCTGCGCTGCTTTGGTAACTTGGTCATAACTTCTGGTAGGAGTGTCTGAATGATGAACGGTTTAAAGCGCTGAAAACTAGACTCAAAAAACTTTCATTTTATAGGTTGTCCATCACATAGTTCTTTATATATATTTAGATATGATCATCCAAAGTGAGGTCTTGCGCGTACTCATTTGCAACTTTAGTCTATTAGGAAATTTTCCAACTTGACTTAGACTTAGGACATTCGTTAAACCCCATAACACTTATAATATGCATCGTACACTTATTATAATATCCAATTGATATCCATCATTTTATCAGTCCTCGTTTGTATACAAAATAATTAGAACACGTCAACTTTGTAATTTCGCCAAAATGTGCTAAATTGCTCTACAGACTTCTAACTCCAATTTTGATCATGTGTCTAAGTCCGAAATAATCATAAGAAGCTATTGGAACCATCAAAATTCTATTCCGGGGTTGTTTGCACAAAATTTAAACTCCGGTCAACTCTTTTCATTCAAGCTTCCAAAACAAGAATATATTGTTCTTTCAATTAAGTCTTGAGAAATTTGAAAACCAAAATTGATCGCACACGCAAGTCATAATACACGTTATGAAGCTTCTTGAGGTCTTAAGCATCTGAACGGGACACTAATTCTTAAAAGGACAAGTCGGGTCGTTACAACCCTTACAGTTGATTCAGTCCTAGTAGTACGGGATTTCTCTGATGTGTTTCTAGCTGATCTTTCGGGCATGCTTCCGGATAGAGATACTAATTTTGGCATTGATCTGTTGTCGGGCACTCAGCCAATTTCTATTCCTTCGTATCGTATGGACCCTCCTGAGTTGAAGGAGTTGAAGGATCAGTTACAGGAATTGCTTGATAAGCGTTTTATTCGGCCCAATGTATCACCTTGGGGTGCTCCTGTCTTGTTTGTGAAGAAAAAAAGGATGTCTATGTGTATGTGCATTGATTATCACCCGTTGAACAAAGTTACAGTGAAGAACCATTATCCTTTGCCTCGTATTGAAGATTTTTTTGACCAGCTACAGGGAGCATGAGTGTTTCTAAGATTGACTTGCGTTCAAGTTACCATCAGTTGAAGATTCGGGAGCCAGATATCCCGAAGACTGCTTTTAGGACTCGGTATGTTCATTACGAGTTCCTTGTTATGTCATTTGGGCTGATCAATTCCCCAGAAGCCAATGTGCATTTGATGCATAGTGTGTTCCAGCCACATCTTAACTCGTTCGTCATTGTCTTTATTGATGATATTCTGGTATACTCCTGGAGTCGGGAAGATCATGAGCAGCACCTAAGGACAGTGCTTCAGACTTTGAGAAAAAGAAGTTATATGCAAAGTTCTCGAAATGTAAGTTTTGGTTGGATTCCGTGGCATTCTTGGGTCACGTGGTGTAGAGTGAGGGGATAAAGGTGGATTCAAAGAAAGAAGAAGTAGTGCAGAGTTGTCCGAGACCATCTTCAGCTATAGAGATCCGTAGTTTTCTTTGCTTGGCGGGTTATTACCATCGATTTGTTGAGAGGTTTTCATCTATTGCAACACCTATGACCAGGCTGACTTAGAAGGGTGCTCCGTTCTAGTGGATGGAAGAGTGTGAGGCAAGCTTTCAGAAGCTCAATATAGCTTTGACTACAGCCCAATTTTGATATTGCCTACAGGTTCGGGGTTTTATACTGTCTATTGTGATGCCTTGAGGATTGACCTTGGAGCGGTATTGTTGTAGGATGGTATGGTGGTTGCCTACACGTCCAGACAGTTGAAGGTACATGAGAATAATTATCTTGTCCATGATCTCGATTTAGCTACTATTGTTCACGCCTTGAAGATCTAGCGCCATTATTTGTACGGTGTTCTTTGTGAGATCTATACTGATCATTGGAGTTTGCAACATTTGTTCAAGCAGAAGGATCTTAACTTGTGCCAGATGAGGTGGTTAGAGCTGCTGAAGGACTATGATATCACTATCTTGTATCACCTGGGCAAGGCCCATGTGGTGGCTGATGCTTTGAGTCGCCAAGAAGATAGTTTGGGGAGTTTGGCTTATTTACCAGCAACGGAGAGGCCCATGGCGATGGATGTTCAGGCCTTAGCCAGCCAGTTTGTGAGATTGAATCTTTCGGAGCCTAGTCGGGTTCTAGCTTACATGGTCTCTCGGTCTTCCTTATTTGATCGTATCAGGTAGCGTTAGTATGATGACCCTTATTTGCTCATCCTCAAGGACAAGATTCTGCACGGTGATGCCAGCGATGTAACTATTAGCAATGACGGGGTATTGAGGATGCAGGGTCAGGTATGTGTACCTAATGTTGATGGGCTTCACGAGTTGATTCTAGAGGAGGCCCATAGTTCGCGGTATTCCATTTATCCAGGTTCCACGAAGATGTACTAGGATTTGAGACAACACTATTGGTGGAGGCGGATGAAGAAGGATATAGTTGGGTTTGCGGCTCGGTGCCTCAATTGTCAGCAGGTGAAGTATGAGCACCAGAGACCGGGTGGGTCGCTTCAACAGATGGAGATTCCGGAGTGAAAGTGGGAGCGTATCACCATGGACTTTGTAGTTGGGCTTCCACGAAAATTGAGAAAGTTCGATGCCATTTGGATGATTGTGGATCGGCTGAACAAGTCCACACATTTCATTCTTGTATGTACTACCTATTCTTCGGAGCGGTTGGCGGAGATTTATATCCGGGAGATTGTTCGCCTGCACGGTATTCCAGTTTCCATCATTTCCGATAGAGGTACTCAGTTCACTTCACGGTTCTGGAGGGTCGTACAACATGAGTTAGGTACTCGGGTAGAGTTGAGCACAACATTTCACCCCAGATGAACGGATAGTTCGAGCTCACTATTCAGATTCTTGAGGATATGCTCTGTGCATGTGTGATGGAGTTTGGAGGTTCTTGGGATCAGTTCTTGCCACTAGCAGTGTTTGCCTACAACAACAGCTATCAGTCCAGCATTGAGATGGCACCATATGAGGCCTTGTATGGTAGGCGGTGTAGATCCCCCGTGGGTTGGTTTGACCCGGGTGACGGTAGATTATTGGGCACAGACTTGGTTTAGGATGCTTTGGAAAAGGATAAGGTGATTCAGGATAGACTTCGCACAGCCCAATCCAGACAGAAGAGTTACATGGATCGGAAGGTTCGTGATATTTCCTATATAGTTGGAGAGTAGGTTCTGCTTCGGGTTTCGCCTATGAAGGGTGTTATGAGATTTGGGAAGAAAGGAAAGTTGAATCCGAGGTTTATTAGTCCTTTTGAGATATTGAGACGTGTTGGGGAGGTTGCTTATGAGCTTGCCCTACCTCCCAGCTTGGCAGGAGTTTATCCGGTATTTCATGTTTTGATGCTCTGGAAGTATCACGGTGATGTGTCTCACGTGTTGGATTTCAGTTCAGTTCAGTTGGACAAGGATCTATCTTATGTTGAGGAGCCAGTGGAAATATTGTACAGGCAGGTTCGGAAGCTGAGGCCAAAGAATATTGCATTAGTGAAGGTTCAGTGGCGGGGTCAACCAGTCAAGGAGGCGACCTAGGAGACCGAGCAGGATATGTGCAGCCGTTATCCTCATCTTTTCACCACTTCAGGTATGTCTCTATGCTCGTTCGAGGACGAACAAATATTTTGAGAGGGGGAGGATGTAACGACCCGTCCGGTTATTTTAAGAATTTATCCCTTGATCCCCTATTAACTGCTTTCCCCGTATTTGTTTCTGCTATTTTGATTTGCCAGGATGATTTGTTTTGAGTTTTGGAGTGCTTTGGGACACTTAGTACCTAAAAGAGAGTTTAAGCTTTAGAATTTGGACCGTAGTTGGAGCAGTGTGAAGACGGCCCCGGAATGGAATTCTGTCAGTTCCGTTAGCTCCGTTGGGTAATTTCGGGCTTAGGGGCATGTTCGGATTGTGTTTTGGAGGTCCTTAGCTTATTTATGCTTGAAATGCTGAAAGTTGAATTTTTGAAGTTTCCGGTTCGATAGTGAGATTTTGATATCGGGGTCGGAATGGAATTCCGGAAGTTGGAGTAGCTCCGTAGGGTTGAATGTGATGTGCATGCAAAATTTCAGGTCATCAGACGAGGTTTGATAGACTTTTTGATCGAAAATGGAATTTGGAAGTTTTAGGAATCCTTAGGCTTGGATTGGAGAGCGATTTATGGTTTTAGCGTTGTTTGATGTGATTTGGGGGTTGGACTAAGTTCGTATGATGTTTTAGGATTGGTTGGTGTATTTGGTTGAGGTCCCTGGGGCCTCGGGTGTGTTTCAGATGCTCAACAGACCATTTTTGGACTTGGAGAAGGATAAGATTTTTTTGGTTTTTGTTGTAGACATTCCTTCATCGCAATCGCGAAGACTTAGATGAGGCAGAGGGGATTTCGTTCTACGTGATCGCGGGAAAAGGAGTGCGAATACGTAGTATTGGTGGAAATTGAATCGCGAACGTGTGGGATACGCCGCGTTCGCGAAGAGGAAGAAGTGAGGCAGCTGTGGAGTGGGAGTTTCTCTTGGCGATCGCGTGATGTCAACCGCGATCGCGTAAAGCTGAGCAGTGCAAGCATCGCATTCGCGTAGGGTTAATCTGGGGGTCTGTGAAGTTGCTCTTCGTGATCGCGACGCGATCGCGATTAAGGTCGCGCCTGGGCAGATTACAAAATTTCAAAGTCGAAAGTTTAGCTATTTTTATAAAACCAGAATTTGGGAGCTCAGATTTGAGCGAGATTTTGAAGAATTTTCAGAGATATCGATTGGGTAATGTATGATGACCTAAAAGATCATCACTTGTTTTAAAATAAATTCTGCATTCTGAGGCCTTAAAAATCTCTTTCAGCATCACCTCGATATGCGTATGCAGTCCGGGCGCATAGCCGGGAAGCCATTATGTGAAATCTGTGAAAAAAATGATGAATTTTGACCTTAAAATGCATTTAAGTTGACCTCGGTCAATATTTTGAGAAAACGGACCCGGACCTATGATTTGAAGGTCCTTGAGGATCCGTGGAAAAATATGGGACTTGGGCTTATGCCCGGAATCGAATTCCGAGGCCCCAAGCCCGAGAAATGAATTTTTAAAGAAAATTATTTTTCGGAATTATTTATGAGTTTTGGAAATGAAATGCGTTTAGAATTTGATGGTATCAGGCCTGTATTTTGGTTCTGGAGCCCATTACAGGTCTTATATATGATTTAAGATGAGTCTGTGGAATTTGGTAAGAAACGGAAGTCGTTTGAGGTGATTCGGACCCGTAGTTGTGAAAATTGATATTTTGAAAGTTTTGAGATTTTTCTTAGATTTCTATGCTAAATTCGATGTTTAAGAGGTTATTTTGGTGATTTGATCACACGAATAAGTTCATATGATATTTTTGAGTTAGTATGCATGTTTGGTTTGGAGCCCCGAGGACTCGGGTGAGTTTCGGAAGGTTTTGAACTTAGGAAAAATTGCAGGTTTTTGCTGTCTCAGTGCACAGAGGTTTTGTTTTTCACATTCGCGTGGTCCCACGCGCGAACGCGTAAGGCAATTTCCTCAAGTGCCAGTTTACTCTTCGCGAACGCGGAACTTGGGACGCAAATGCGAGACTGTGGGGGGAGTACCCTTCGCGAAACCGTCCAGGCTCTCGTGAACGCGTAAGGCTAATGGCCTGGGGGAGGGGTTCACATTTGTTCTACGCGAACGCGGCCATCTGACCGCGAACGCAAAGGCTCCAGGAGCTAAAGCTCCGTGAAATGCGAGCCAATGAATGCAAACGTAAACTAGGTCTGACCCATCGTGAATGCGACAGGCCTATCGCGAATGCGGTGAAGGCCTGCCCAGTGATTTTTAAACAGTAGCAAAACACTCGGGATTTCACCAAAAATTTCATAACTTCTTCTTCCAAACTCGAAATTGGGCGATTTTTGAAAGAGAACTTCACCACAAATTCATAGGTATGTAATCTTAGACTCATTTTCTTCAATTTCCATTAACACCCATTACATTTCTAGGCCTAAATCACGTTCTTAAGGGTAGAAAATTAGGGATTTGGGTAGAGTTAGGGCTTTTTGCATAATTGGGATTTAGACCTCATTTTGGGGTCAGATTTTAGAACTAATTACATATTCAGGCTCGTGGGTGAATGGGTGATCGGGTTTTGGTTCCGAACCTCGTGTTTTGACCAAGCGGGCCCGGGGTCGATTTTTGACTTTTTAGGAAGAATGATGGGAAATCTATAATTAAGCATTGGAATTGGATTGTTTAGCGTTTATTGATGTTATTAAGTCGATTATGTCTAGATACAATTGATTTGGAGCCAAATTCAAAAGGAAAAGCGGTGCTTGAGGCTTGAGTTGGTCGTGGAAATTCGAGGTAAGTGTTCGGTCTAACCTTAGCTTGAAGGATTAGGAGTTGTATCCTATTTGATACATGTTACTTGTTGAGTACGGTGTATAGGCATGGTGATGAGTATCTATACGTTGGTGTCAAGCATGACCATGAGTCTTAAATTGGAATTGTTGTGTTCTTAACAAATACTACGGATACCTAAGTTGTTGATTCACTGTGTTGAGCAAGGATTATGAATATTCTCGTGGAGATTACTTATGATTGAGTATTGGCAGTAGTTGAGGTAGTTAGATGTTGGAACAAGTTTGGTTATAGCTGATTTTCTCTTGCCGGAACGTATTTACTTATACCGTTGATTCCCTTGCCGGGATAGTGTTGTTTCTTTATTGATCCTTTGCCGAGACTCTTGTTGTGATTGGTGTTGAACTGTATATGTGGATCGGGTTGCGCGCCGCAATAATATTATAATTGGATCGGGTTGCATGCCACAACAGTGATAAATAATATGGATCGGGTTGCACGCCGCAATAGTGTTATTATATTTTGGGATCGGGTTGCGCACCGCAACAATTGATAATACAAAGTGTTTGTGGATTGGTTACGAGTTCCTTAATATTTTGCTGTAAATTATAGATTTGTCCTTATGCTTTTCTCTTAATTTACTGTTGGTATTGATATTCCTCAGAAGCATGTACCCCCTCCCATCTTTACTTGTTTATTCCTATTTTATTTTCCGCTGCATATTATTTAACTGCACAGGTTTATTTGGTAGTCTGGTCCTAGCCTCGTCACTACTTCGCCGGGGTTAGGCCAGACACATAACAGCATATGGGATCGGTTGTGCTAATACTACACTCTACACTATGTGTAGATCCCGGAGTAGCAGCTTTTGGACCGTCGCATTGGGTGGCTGCCTTCACTCCAGTTAGAGATCCCGGGGTAGTCCTGCAGGCATCCGCAGGCCCGACATTCTCTTCTATCCTTATATGTATTCTATTTTTATTTACTTCAGAGACAGATTGTACCTTTCTTTCCAGACATTTGTATGACGTATTCGTAGATGATCTGTGATATTGTGACACCGGATTCCAGGTAGAGATGTATGTTTGTATTATCATACTGGTTTTGGCTAAGTTATCAGATTAAGTCTTCCGCATGTATTTATTTATCGTTAATATTTCATTATTGATTGCATGTTAATTTAAATTGTTAAAAAGTCTAAATAAAAGAGTTTGTGATTCCATATTACGCGGCTTGCCTAGCTTTCATGAGTAGGCACCATCACGACTCCCGATGGTGGGAAATCCAGGTTGTGACAAGTTGGTGTCAGAGCTCTAGGTTACATAGGTCTCACAATTGACGGACAAGCTTAGTAGAGTCTGAGGGATTGGTACGGAGACGTTTGTATTTATCCCCAGAGGCTACAGAGTTAGGAAAAACTTCACATTTATTCTTTCCTGTCGTGCGATTTGGTTTCTCAATGCTAATTAAATTTCTACTATGTTCTTTCGCAGATGGCTAGAACACGCGCTTCCTCATCCACCGATCAACAGCCCAAGCTCCCAGCAGCAGCTCCCACGAGGGGTAGAGGGTGAGGCCGAGGCCGTACTAGGGGCCGAGGTAGGGGCAGAGCTCAGCCCAGAGCAGCAGCACTAGCGGCGGAGCCTCAGGTTGACTTTGATGATGAGGTTTCGGCCCAGACAATTCCGGTGGGCCAGCTTAGGTCCCAGAGGGGTTTATTGCTACCCCAGTCCTCCAGGATACTCTGGTCCGTCTAGTGGGACTCATGGAGAGTGTCACCCGGGCAGGCTTGTTTCCTATAGCACCAGCCGTCTCTCAAGCTAGAGGAGGAGCCTAGACTCCTGCTACTCGCACTCCGAAGCAGATGGCTCCCCCATTTCAGACTCCAGCAGCCCAGCCAGTTAGAGCAGTTCAGCCGAGTGTAGTAGCTCAGACTGGTGATGGAGCAGCTATGTCTGCCGATGCTTTGTGGAGATTGGACAGGTTCACCAAGCTCTTTACTACCACTTTCAGTGGTGCATCTTCTGAGGATCCCCAGGATTATCTAGAGATGTATGTTGGTATTGTCGTACTGGTTTTGGCTAAGTTATCAGATTAAATCTTCCACATGTATTTATTTATCGTTAATATTTTGTTATTGATTGCATGTTAATTTAAATTGTTAAAAAGGCTAAATAAAAGAGTTAGTGATTCTATATTACGCGGCTTGCCTAGCTTTCACGAGTAGGCGCCATCACGACTCCCGATGGTGGAAAATTTGGATTGTGACATAATAATTCCTAACTCCTTTTTACTTATAACCCATTAATGTAAACGTGAATTCATCATCTAATTTGGGATTTGAGGTGAGAAATTGGGGAAAATTTTGGAAAAGTTCTTAGGCCTAATTTTCGAGTTTTGATTGGGAATTTGACATCGAATTTGGATAATTTTGGTATGGTTAGACTCGTGAGTGAATGGGAGTTCATATTTCATAACTTTTAACCGATTCTGAAATGTGGGCCCAGGGAACTTTTTGGGCGATTTTCCTAATTTCGCGTATTAGATTCGAATTAATTAGTCGAATTAGTTCTTTGAAGTTATATTTACATTATGCAATTGATTTAAATAGATTTTGACTATTTGGAGTACTCGTGGCAAGAGCGTGGTTTCGGGTTAATTTTTGAGCCGGTTCGAGGTAAGTAATTTGCCTAACCTTGTGGGGGAGGGGGGAGGGGGGAACTCCCCTTAGGATTTGGTATTGTTGATATATGAAATGCCTTGTAAGTGAGGTGACGAATGCGTACATGTGGTAATTGTTGAAAATCCTGTTTTCATTAAGTAACTATAACTGTGTTTCCATTCATACTACTTGCAATTTAAGCCTACTTTTAGCTTAGGAAAGCATGTCTAATTGACTTAATTGCTTTACTTGCTCAAACTGCTTTATTTGAATTCTGTGCAACATGCTAGGTTAGAAATACCTGTTTTACCTTGGTATGAAATTGGATTGAACTGAATATTCTTCGTGTTGTTGTTGTGTGTTTACTTTGGGACTACGGGACGGTATCTCGGGAGATTCCCCTGCATGTTTCGACACCCGGGAGATCCACTGGATATTTATATTTGGGGACTACAGAACGGTATCATGGGAGATCCCCGACCGTTATCTTTGTGTTGAGCTGTATTCCTTCTGTGATTATTTTGTCTTTGTTGTAGATGTTGCTACTCTTATTACCTTGTGTTACTTTAATACTGCTTCTTTCCCTTAAATATTATTGTATATGACCAGTAGGGCCCTGACCTTCCTCGTCACTACTCGACCGAGGTTAGGCTTGGCACTTACTAGGTACTGTTGTGGTGTACTCATGCCATTTCCTGCACATGTTTTTCATGTGCAGATCCAGGTACTTCGACTCAGCCCTACTACCCTTGAGGTGAGGTGATTCTCCAGAGACTTCGAGGTATATCTGCCGCGTCCGTAGACCGAAGAGTCCCTTTCCATTCTCTCTTATAGCTTTAGCCCTTCTGTACTTATTTTGATTTAGACATTCTGGAGTTAGAGAATAATGTAATATCCATAGCTTATGATTTTATGAGATTCCAGGTTTTGAGAAGTTGTTCAGTTTGAGAGTTATATTTGTATATGCCTAGCGGCATTTTAAACCTTCATTGTGTTTATTCTATAGTTTTTATTAGCTTTCTTTCTTATTTTTTTTTCCTTTTTCGCAAATTGTTAGACTTACCTAGTCGTAGAGACTAGGTGCCGTCACGATAGTTCACGGAGGGCCAACTGGGGTCGTGATAGATTCCAATAATTACTACCAATAAGAATACTTAAATACTTTAATACCAAATGGCTTTCTACCATACATGTTTGTTGTCGAGTTTGTTATTTCTTATGTATGTTAGTGTCACCGTATATATAATAGACTAAATTAAAATTGATCTTCCATTGTATATAGGTTAATTTTGAAGAAAATATGGCCGTCATGCTTAGAAAAAACTTAGATATGCCGAATAGCTCATGTAATAGCACACAGATAGTATATAGAAGTTTTGACAATAACGTCACACATACAAAAAATTATGATACTGGTTAATGTGCTTCTAAATATATTATTATCCCTGAATTCAACTTTCGTCTTCCGAAACTAAGGAATATCCTTTTAAATTTGTGTGAAAATAATTTTTAGTATGTTTATGTTTTGCAAATACAATAAATAAAGCACAAAGACAAAAGTTGCACGAACAATTTATCCACTATATAGTCCACTATATTTATCGTAATATATTTTCTTGCACGAACAACTATATGTTGCACTTTCAAAAGGGATATCAAGATCGACAACAAGTTCTGGTTAAGGCAGAGAAACAAACACTTTAGGAGGAAACATACACACAAAAATATTGTCCACAAAGAAGTGTTCGTTAAGTTACCATCACATTAAATACTTTTAAACTACAATATATAATTATCTAACTAACATGACAAAATTGAGCATTGATGTAAGTTTTGATGATCTCCTTTTATTTTAAATTCATGCATTATGCTAATGTAATAATATTTTTCGGTATTTAGATGATTGTTATATTATTATACATAAAATTTCTCTCACTAATTAAATTTTATTGCTCCTTCATATAAATAAATATTTAAATCATCACGTGTCATTATTAACGTGCAACGTACGTTCATAGAAACTAATAGTTATGAAAAATATAACTAATATGAGAAAAGCTAATTTTATTCTGCTTGAGAAATTCATTTAAACGTAAACTTCACGATCATGACGTGTTTTGTTCAGTAACTTTCTTTCAGTTGATGAGCCTAGAACATTTTCAAAAACTAAGTATTTTAGTTGAATGGTATTTAATCAAAACTAAAGTCATTTATTCCCTCTCAAAGATGAAATTTTATCCTCTATCATCTGAACAAGCCGACTTTGACTTTTGTTGTTTGGATACCATATAAAGTATTCAGAGTTTGTCGTAATTTTTGTGCTACTCTCACAATCCAATAAGCTTTGATTTAAATATCAAATTATACATAAATATAAGCGTATAAAAATATAACCTTATGTATAATCGTAGTTCTAAACTTCTAATTGTAATAAGTATTGATTATGCCGTATTGAACATGGTTATACCTCAAAAATAGTTTACTGGATACTGCTACTACTATTACTACTTCTCCTTCTTTTGATTTGATGGGCATATACAAGATGCACAACTAAAATCAACGTTTTTTTATATAAAATATTCTTTTTGGGTTTATTCTTCATCATCACAATTAAGGAATGGATTTTCTCTCTTATATATAAGTAGCAGTTGTAATATAATTGGACATTGAGTTGAAAATTTCTAACTACAAACAAGTAGAGGAACTAGAAAATATGAGAGGACTGAAACAAAAAGAGGTACAAGAAACAATCAAACAAATATGTTTCATCTAAAACTTAGTGATTACCAGCTTTACATGAAAAAAGGTAAAAATGAAATTTGTCATCCATCATTCGATATAGTTGCAAGTGAAAATTTCGTGCAATTAAATTGGACAAATTAAATCATATTATATATTATAGACAATGCTAGAATATTATTTCTATGATGGCATAAAGAGGATTCACGGCTAATAAAATAGACAAAAAATAGTAGCACAACGTTTATAAAAACTTGGAATTGATTCATAGGAATATAAAACATCATTTATAATTAAGAAAAAATTTCATGGACTTGATATTGAAAACATCCGTTATAGACCACCACAGGATGTGGTGCAGTGGATAGGGCTACTCCTCCCTTAACCAGAGGTCTCGAATTCGAGCCGTGGGTATAGAAAAATCCTTGGTAGGGAGCGCTACCCCCCGAATGGGGCCTTACCCAGTGCGAATCAGGATATAGTCGGGCTCCAATGCGGGTACCGGACACCGAATGGAAAATCAAAAAAAGAAAACATCCATTATAGTTAAAACGGAAAAGGGTCGTACATGCCAGCGAACTATGCGAATTAGGACAGATATGCCCGTCGTTAATAGTTTGGCACAAATATGCCCAATCCGTCCAATACTTGCTCAACTGTGCCCTTAGTTTAACGTAGGGGTGTACATGGACCAGGTTGGTTCGGTTTTTATCAAAACCAAACCAAACCAACTATATCGGTTTGGATTGGTAAGGTTTTGTCGGGTTTTTCGGGTTTTCGGATTTTTTTATTACATGAATATTATTTCAATCTTACTTTGTTAAATTTATAGATAAAGCTTTGATAAGTGAATATATTTTAGTAAATATGGAAAAAATTGACAAACATATGATCTATTAAAATATTCTAATGGGAGAATTTTTTTAGTAAAATATGATAGTGATTTTCTTAGTTGTCTAACAATAATTTTTCGTTAATTTACGCTTTCAAGCTTAATACTATGAGAGGATCCCAAATATTTCTACATTTTCTAAAGAAAAATCACTATAAAGTCTTAAAAATATAAATAAAATTTATACATTTATATGTCGGTTTGGTTCGGGTGATTTTACTCAATACCAAACCAAGTCAAACCAAACCTAGTCGGATTTTTAATCGGTTTGGTTTGGTTTTTAGTTTGGTGCGGTTTTCCGATTCGGTTTGAACACCCCTAGTTTAACGGAATCACTATTTTGTCTTTCTTAAATAATTAATACCGGACTCAACCAAAATATGTTGACCCGACCCATTAGGACCCGACCTACCCTTATTTCAAAGATGTTTTTTTAATATATTATTTTTGTTTGATTGAGAAATTGTGTGATAAATTATATCTATTTATTTGAATAATTTGATAATCAATTTTTTTTTTGTTATACATCATTTTGGGACGTAATCTTAAAAGTAGTAATTGATATTTATTGATGATTTTAATAATATAATATTCGAATTAGTTTTTGCTTTCTTCAATTATTTTACCATCTATTTTTATTTTTCTCACAATCTATTTGTATTTTTCACTAATACAAGTACAAATAACTCCATGTTCATTATAACTTAACCTGATGGATCCATTTTTTTTTTTGCTTAGATAAGTGATAATTATATGATTGATTATTAGTTTATTGGATTATTTTGTGCATTACAAATTTGTTATGAAATAATAAATAAATTATTAAGACAGTGGTGCTACTTTTTCATTTTTATATTTATTTTTTATGCTCCATCATCTTTGATATTAGATCCAACAGGCACCATAAATCTCATTGTTGTCTCGGTCATCAATCATTAATTACAACAGTCACGACCCAAATTTCATTATAGGTCGTGATGGCGCACAACCATTGTTAGGCAAGCCAAACCTAATTAACTATTTAGTTCTCAATTATTTTATTTAAGTATTTCCAACATTCACATAACTTATATTTTAACAGATTGAAAATCAACAATTTCATAACAATAGAAACGTAACCCAAAAATAATAGTCTACAATGTGTGCCAGGAACTAGTGTCACAAATACTAGGGCAACTAGTAGAATATACAAAATACCACTATCCTACTGCTTG
The DNA here is from genome assembly GCF_000715075.1 of Nicotiana tabacum. NCBI lineage: Eukaryota > Viridiplantae > Streptophyta > Magnoliopsida > Solanales > Solanaceae > Nicotiana > Nicotiana tabacum. The sequence goes on along the minus strand of NC_134085.1, from coordinate 163,304,944 downwards.
AAACAGAGTAGACAACACATAATCAACGACAAAAGAAGAGAATCTCCGGTATGCTGCAGAATGGCTCAGAAAGGGCAGCTCACCGTGGGATCGCGATCAGGAATCAGGAACGCGCACCGGAGGGGTAACTAGATGCACCTGTCTTAGATCATGTACAATTAAGTACAGAAGCATAGTATGAGTACATAAACAACATGTACCCAGCAAGTATCCAGTCCTAACCTCGAAGAAGTAGTGACGAGGGGTCGACTTGACACTTACTAAGGTCAATATCAATAATAATATATAAGGCTTACACTAAGCATGATTAGTATGAATATAATAACAATCTCAGAATTCAGAAGGAAACGATATGTCAATTTCAGTCATGTCATATAATAATTTGCACTTCAAAGCATCTAAACAGAGTAAATCATGGATTTATTTCCACATAAATATCATGCGCACGTTATGCCGAGGTCGTACGGTCGGGTCAAATATAATAACTACTGTGCACTACCAGAGGGTCGAATGGCGCGAATCATAGATGCATCTATTTCTACCGAGGTGATCGTCCCGATCCACAAATAGCAATTATTATCAAAGAGGTACATAAAGGCGCATTTATTGTCAAATAAATTCATACAAGTTCTCAAGTAAGTACGTACATTCGTTCATTTTATTTTAAATCCCTAGCATGTCCTAAGTGATCTCATTAGCAAGTAAGAACATAAGCATTTGCAAGTATAGCATGACACGGGTCCTAAACTACCGGAATATTAGCATAATAGTAGCTACGCACAGACTCTCGTCACCACGTGCATACGTAGCCCCCACAAACAATCACATACATTAATTAGATTCACCTAGGGGTTTATTTCCCTCTTACGAGGTTAGAAAGGAGACTCACCTCACTCCAAATCTTACTTCCAAATATCAAGAACGCGCTCAAACCCTCAACTTGGAACCGAACGATCCAAAACTAATTAAACGTAGTAAGAACTAGTCAATACAAGCTCAAGAGTTCATATTCTAACCATTAAAGAAATTTCCCAACCCTAAATACAAGTTTCCTAAAATTCATCCCCGGGCCCACATGCCCGGATTCCGGAATTTTTTAGGAAAGTTGTTACCCATAACCTAAGGATCAAGAATATATGATTTCTACTTCATTCCATAACAAATTTTGTGATAAAATCTTGTTTTTATCAAAACCATAGGTTTTACTATAATCCCATAATTTTTACTAATATTTGTATGTTAATCTACCCATAAACCAAGTATTGAACTCACATTAAGTAGAAGTAACTTACCTTACAAATGCTAGGTTGAAATCCCTCTTTGGAAGCTCCCAAATTGCCCAAACAATGAAGGAAATGTATCAAAAATGACACATTCCCGTATTAAATGAAGGCACTGCCTTCAGCGATTTTCACACCTGCGGTTAGGGGACCGCATCTGCAGTCTCGCTTCTGCGAGGGAATGTCCGCATCTGCGGAGTTGGGTTGGGCTAGCTGGGACTGCTTCTGCGGTCTGGGGGCCGCTCCTGTGATTCCGCTTCTGCAGAAGAGGAGCCGCATCTGCGGTTCCTAGGCTCCTCCCCTTGGCCGCATCTGCGAAGGCTCGACCGCTTCTACGGTCTCGCACATGCGGCTGCCCAACCGCATATGCAGTTATGACAGATACCAATAGCTTCAGCTCCTTCAAAAACTTTCCAACTTTACTCGAGCCTCGCCTGATTGACGCCTAGGCCCCCCGGGCCCCGTACGAAGATACCAACAAGTTTGAAATCATAAAACGGACTTGCTCGAACCCTCGGAATGCCCGAAACAACGCTAAATCTAAGAATCACCCCCTAAAACTAATTGAATCAAACTTATGAACATCAAGTTCTTCAATTTATATCTAATGCGATGAAACACACTTATACTACTCGTATTGACACCAAATTTTGCGTGCAAGTCTTAAATGACAATATGGAACTATTCCTAGTCTCAGAAATCCGTTCGGACCTCAATAACACAAAAATTCACTCCAAACCAAATATTTACGAACATCAAAATCCTTAAGGAATCAACTTTCACTATTAGGCACCAAAACGCTCCCGGGTCATCCAAAACCCGATCTAGACATACGCCCAAGTCTGAAATCATCCTACAAATCTGTTGGATCCTTCAAATCCGGATTCTGAGGTCGTTTACTCAAAACATTGACTGAAGTCAAACTTGGCCTTTTAAGCCGACCTTAAGGAACCAAGTGTTCCGATTTCAATCCAAACTCTTCCAAATCTCGAACCAAACTCATAAATCAGTAAAAGCAAGTATGAGAAGTCTTATCTAGGGGAACGGGGTTCTAAAAAGCAAAATGACCAGTCGGGTCATTACATTCTCCACCTCTTAAACAAACGTTCGTCCTCGAATGGGTTTAGATTCATACTTGAAGTGCCGAATAAGCGTGAATATCTTCTCCGCATGTCCTCCTCGGATTCCCAGGTCACCTCTTTGACTGGTTGGCCCCTCCACTGGACCTTTACCGCAAAAATCCTTTTGGATCTCAACTGGCGATCCTGTATATCAATAATGACAACTGGCTCCTCATCATAACCCAAACTCTCATACAACTGTATAGTACTGAAGTCTAACATATGGGACAAGTCGGCATGATACTTCCAAAGTATAGATACGTGAAAAATTAGATGAACTCCCGATAAGCTGGGAGGTAAAGCAAGCTCATAAGCAACCTCCCCAACTCGCCGCAACACTTCAAATGGGCCAATAAACCTTGGTCTCAACTTACCCTTCTTCCCGAGTCTCATAATACCCTTCATCAGCGAGACTTTCAAGAGGACCTTCTCACCGACCATGAATGATACATCGCGTGCCTTCTGATCTGCGTAACTCTCTGTCTGGACTGAGCTGTGCGGAGCCTTTCCTGAATCAACTTTACCTTTTCTAAAGCACTTTCACCAAATCTGTACCATACAACTTAGCCTCACCGGGCTCAAACCACCTGATAGGAGAATGACATCTCTGGCCGTATAAAGCCTCAAATGGAGCCATCTCGATGCTGAACTGATAACTGTTGTTGTAATCAAACTCGGCCAAGTCAATCACATATGCTCTAAACATGTCCTCCAAAATCGAAACTGTCCGCTCCGACTGCCCGTTGGTCTGAGGATAGAATGCTGTGCTGAGCTCCACACGGGTCCCCAACTCATTCTGAATAGCTCTCCAAAAATGTGAAGTGAACTGAGGGCCTCTATCTGATATGATGGAAATGGGCACACCGTGCAACCAAATGATCTCCCGAATATAGATCTGTGCCAACATCTCTGAATTATAAGTAGTCACCACTAGAATAAAGTGTGCCGACTTGGTCAACCTGTCGACAATGACCAAACTGCATCAAACTTCCGCAATGTCCGTGGCAACCCGACTACGAAGTCCATAGTAATGCGCTCCCACTTCCACTCAGGTATAGGCATCTGCTGAAGTAGGCCACCCAGCCTCTGGTGCTCATACTTAACCTGCTGGCAATTCAAACACCTAGCCACATACTCAACTATGTCTTTCTTCATCCGTCGCCACTAATAATGCTATCTCATGTCACGATACATCTTCGTAACACCTGGATGAATGGAATACCGTGAACTGTGTGCCTCCTCTAGAATCCTCTCCCTTAAGCTATCACCATTAGGAACACATAGGCGACCTTGGAGTCGTAGAATATCATCCTCGCCAATAGAAACCTCCTTGGCACTACCCTGTAGCACTGTCTCTCTAAGAACTGCCAAATGCGGATCATCAAACTGCCGAGCCTTGATTTTCCCCAAAGGTGAAGACTGAGCAACAACACACGCAAGGACTCGGCTGGGCTCCGAGATGTCCAACCTCACAAGTTTGTTAGCCAAGGACTGAATGTCCAAACTAGTGGCCTTTCCTCCGGTGAAATGAATGCCAAGCTACCCATACTCTCTGCTTTCCTACTCAAGGCATCCGCTACCACATTTCCTTGTCCAGATGATAAAGAATGGTGATATCATAATCCTTTAGTAACTCCATCCATCTACGATGTCTCAAATTGAGGTCCCTCTGCTTGAACAAATGTTGCAAGTTGCGATGATCGGTGTAAACCTCACATGACACCCCAATATAGATAATGCCTTCATATATTAAGAGCATGAACAATTACTGCTAACTCCAAGTCATGCACATGGTAATTCTTATCATGAATCTACAACTGACGTGAAGCGTATGCAATAACTCGCCCATCCTGCATCAACATATATCCCAAGCCAACATGTAAAGTGTCGCAATATACCGTATACATCCCCGAACCGGAAGGCAACAAAAGAACCGATGCCGTAGTCAAAGCTGTCTTGAGCTTCTGAAAGCTCGTCTCACAATCATCGGACCAATGGAAAGGAGCACCCTTCTGGGTCAATCTAGTCAGAGGTGATTCAATAGATGAAAAGCCCTGCACGAATCGACGATAATAACCTATCAATCCTAGGAAACTCCTGATCTCGGTCACAGAAGTAGGACGTGACCAACTCTGAACTGCCTCAATCTTCTTGAGATCCACCTTAATACCCTCTCCTAACACAATATGCCCCAAGAATGCCACTGACTCTAGCCAAAACTCACACTTGGAGAACTTAGCATAAAACTTCTACTCTCGCAAGGTCTGAAGCATTACTCTCAAATGGTGCTCGTGCTCTCCCAAGCTACGTGAGTATTTCAAGATGTTGTCAATGAAGACGATAACAAAGGAATCAATATATGGTCTGAACACCTTGTTCATCAAGTTCATAAATGCCGATAGGGCATTAGTTAAGCCAAAGGACATCAACAGAAACTCATAACGACCATATCTAGTACGAAAAGCAGTCTTCGGAACATCAGAGTCCCGAATCTTCAACTGATGGTACCCTGATCTCAAGTCGATCTTAGAGAACACCCTAGCACCCTGAAACTGGTCGAACAAATCATCAATGTGTGGCAACAGGTACTTGTTCTTAATAGTAGCCTTGTTCAACTGGCGGTAATCAATGCACATCTACATGGTCCTGTCCTTCTTCTTTACAAACAAAACTGGTGCACCCCAAGGTGACACACTTGGTCTAACAAACCCCTTTACTAACAACTCCTCAAGTTTCTCCTTCAGATCCTTCAACTCTTTTGGGGTCATATGGTACGGTGGAATAGATATAGGCTGGGTACCTGGATCCAAATCAATATCATGATCCGATGGCATGCTAGGAAGGTCAGAAAGAAACACATTGGCAAACTCCCGGACTACTGGTACTGAATCAATCGTCAGAGACTCTGCAGTGGTGTCCCGAACATAGGCTAGATAAGCCAAACAACCCTTTTCGACCATATGTCGAGCCTTCCGAAAAGAGATCACCCAACTAGAGGCACTAACTGAGGAACCCTTCCACTCCAACCTTGGCAACTCTGGCATCACTAAAATAAAAGTCTTGGCATGGCAATCCAAGACGACGTGGTATGGGTATAACCAATCCATGCCCAGGACGACCTCAAAGTCGGTCATATCAAGAAACAAGAGATCTGCTCTAGTATCGAAACCACAGAATGTGACCACAAAGGACCGGTAAATCCGATCCACAACAATAGAATCGCCCACAGGAGTGGACACATGAACGGGAGTACCCAAGGACTCACGAGGAATATCCAGGAAATGAGCAAACAAAGATGACACATATGAATAGGTAGACCCTAGATCAAATAGCACTGAGGCATCCCTACCGCAGACGGAAATAATACCTGTGATAACAGCATATGAGGCCAATGCATCTAGTCTGGCTGGAAAAGCATAGAATTTGGATGAAGCGTCGGTTGGCTGGCCCCCACCTGACTGAGCAGTACCTGGCTGAGCAGTACCTGACTGATCTCTCCCTATCTGGCCTCAACCTCTAGGACGGCCCCTACCAGTCTGTCCTCCGCCTCAGGCAGCTGGGCAACCGGTGTTGTAATCATCGGCTACTGACTCTGCTATACTGCTTGCCCCGAAGACTGGGGCAATATCTCCTCATGTGACCGAGGTCTCCACACTCAAAACAACCCCGCGTTGCAGTGACCTACTGCCCTGATGTCTGACCTTGATGGCCTGTAGATCCACTGGAAGAATCCTGAATAGCCGGTGAACGGTATGAACTCTCCGGCATAGCACTGAAATACGAACCAGAAGAAACCTGGGGACCTGAACACCCACTAGAGGAACCCTGAATAGCTGGCGGGCGGTAAGAACTCTCTGGTATGGCGCTGAATTAAGGGCGTACTGGAGCACCTCAAGGAGGTGGTGGTGCTGAATATCCCAAACTGACCTCTGCCCCTAGCTGGGGCACCTATGAACTCTCCAGAGAATCGAGCCCTCTTGTTCTGCTGCATCTGCTCTCTACCTCTCAGATGGTAGCCCTCAATCCTCCGGGTAATCTCTACTACTAGTTGATAAGAAGTCCCCATCTCCACCTCTCGGGAAATGTTGTCCCAAATTCAATAATGTAACCCTGCAACGAATCTCCGCACCCTCTCTACGTCAGTAGGAAGTATCATCAGTGCATGGCGGAATAACTCAGAAAACCTCGCCTCATAGTCGATCACCGACATCTGACCTTGCTCAAGCTGCTCAAACTAATACCGCAGCTCTTCCCTCTCAGAGGGTGGAATATACCTGTCCAGGAATAGCTGTGTGAACTGACCCCAAGTGACGGGAGGTGAACCCGCTGGCCTGCCGAGAACATAAAACTGTCACCATCTACAGGCCATGCCCTCCAACTAGAAAGTAGTGAAGTCAACCCTATGAGACTCCAATATCCTCATGTTGTGCAGTCTGTCCCTGCACCTATCAATGAAATCCTGGGCATCCTCATGACGCTCGCCCCAGAAGATAGGAGGGTGTAGCCTAGTCCATCTGTCCAATAACTTCTACGGATCTCCATCCGCAGCTGGTCTGGGCTTGGCTACCACTGCAGCAACTGGTTGAGCCCCATCCGCGGGTAATGCACCCGGAGTCTGATACACTGCAGCTGCATGACCAGGAGCCTGAGCAGTAGGGGTATGTGCCCCCCCTTCCCGCCTGAGATGTAGCTGGATCTGCTGGAAATAAACCAGCCTGAGTCATGGTATCCATGAACCACAGTATATGGCTCATGACCTCCTGGAAACCAGGTGCCTTCATAAAGTCCTCCGGGGTAGGCTCAGCTGTGGGCACCTCTCACTGCTCCTCAATGATAGGATCCCCTACAGGATCCGCCGGTGGTGCAATTATGACAGCTCTGGGATGCCCTCGTCCCCTACCTCGGGCCGGTGCCCTCCCCCGGCCTCTTCCTCGACCTATAGCAACGGGGGAAGCATCTCCTCCCGGGTCTGGAACATTTGTCGTGCGCGTCCTCACCATCTGTGAGTGAATATAAGAAGGAAATTTAGTATACCTTCAACTGCACGATAGAAGATGAATAACAAATAGCTTCCTAATACCCTATAACCTCCTGAAGATAAGTACAGACGTCTCCGTACAGATCCGCAAAACTCTATTAGGTTAACCCATGACTTGTGAGACCTACGTGAACCTAGTGTTCTGATACCATGTTATCAAGACCCAAATTCTATTATAGGTCGTGATGGCACCCAACATCGTTGTTAGGCAAGCCAAACCTAATTAACTAGCGAGTTCTCAATAATTTTATTTAAGCATTTCCAACATTTACTTAACTTATATTTTAACAGATCGAAAATCAACAATTTCATAACAATAAAAATGTAACCCAAAAATGATAGTCTACAGTGTGTGCCAGGAACTAGTGTCACATGTACTAGGGCAACTAGTAGAATATACAAAATACCACTATCATACTGCCTGAAACAGAGTAGACAGTATATAATCAACGAAAAAGAAGAGAATCTCTGGTATGCTGCAGAACGACTCAGAAGGGGCAGCTCACCGTGGGATCTCGATCAGGAATCAACAACGCGCACCAGAGGGGTAACTAGATGCACTTGCCTCAGATCCTATACAGTTAAGTACAGAAGCGTAGTATGAGTACATAGACAACATCTACCTAGCAAGTATCCAGTCTAACCTCAAAGAAGTAGTAACGAGGGGTCAACTTGACACTTACTAAGGTCAATATCAATAATAATGTATAAGGCTTACACCTAGCATGATTAGCATGAATATAATAATAATCTCAGAATTTGGAGGAAACAACATGTCAATTTCAGTCATGTCATATAATAATTTGCACTTTAAAGCATTTAAACAAAGTAAATCATGGATTTATTTCCACATAAATATCATGCGCACGTTATGCTGAGGTCGTACGGCCCGGTCCAACATAATAATAATTGTGCACTGCCAGATGGTCGAATGGCGCGAACCATAGATGCATATATTTCTACCGAGGCGATCGGCCCGATCCACAAATAGAAATTATTATCAAGAAGACATATAAAGACGCATTTATAGTCAAGTAAATTTATACAAGTTCTCAATTAAGTACGTTACATTCATTAATTTTATTTTGAATCCCTAACATGTCCTAAGTGATCTCATTAGCAAGTAAGAACATAAGCATTTGCAAGTATAGCATGATACGAGTCCTAAACTACCCGGACAATTAGCATAATAGTAGCTACGCACGGACTCTCGTCACCACATGTGTACGTAGCCCCCACAGACAATCACATACATTTATTAGATTCACCTATGGGTTTATTTCCCTCTTACGAGGTTAGAAATGAGACTCTTCTCACTCCAAATCTTACTATCAAATATCAAGAATGCGCTCATACCCTCAATTTGGAGCCTAACAATCCAAAACAAATTAAATAGAGTAAGAACTAGTCAATACAAACTCAAGAGTTCATATTCTAACCATTAAAGAAATTTCTCAACCCTAAATACAAGTTTTCTAAAATTCAACCTCGGGCCCACGTGCCCATAACCTAAGGATCAAGAATATATGATTCTACTTCATTCCATAACAAATTTTGTGGTAAAATCTTGTTTTTATCAAAACCCTAGGTTTTAATCTAATCTCATGATTTTTACTAATTTTTGTGTGTTAATCTACCCATAACCCAAGTATTGAACTCACATTAAGTAGAAGTAACTTATCTTACAAATGCTAGGTTGAAATTTCGCTTTGGAAGTTCCCAAATCGCCCAAACAATGAAGGAAATGTGTCAAAAATGACACATTTTTGTATTAAATGAAGGCACTGCCTTCAGCGATTTCTGCACCTGCGGTTAGGGGACCGCATCTGCGGTCTCGCTTCTGCGAGGGAATGTCCGCATCTGCGGAGTTGGGCTGGGCTAACTGGGACCGCTTCTGCGATCTAGGGGCCGCTCCTGCGGAAGAGGATCCGCATCTGCAGTTCCTGGGCTCCTCCCCCTGGCCGCACCTGCGAAGGCTCGACCGCTTCTGCGGTCTCGCACCTGCGGCTGACCAACCGTAGGTGCGGTTATGACAGATACCAGCAGCTTCAGCTCCTTCCAAAACTTTCCAACTTCACTCGAGCCTCGCCCGATTGACGCTCGGGGCCCCGCCCGAACATACCTACAAGTTTGAAATCATAAAACGGACTTGCTCAAACCCTCGGAACATCCGAAACAACGCTAAATCTAAGAATCACCCCCTAAAACCAATTGAATCAAACTTATGAACTTCAAGTCCTTCAATTTACATCCAATGCGACAAAACACACTTATACTACTCGGATTGACACCAAATTTTGCATGCAAGTCTTAAATGACAATACGGAACTATTTTCGGTCTCGAAACTCCGTTCGAACCTCGATAACACAAAAACTGCTCCAAAACAAATATTTAAGAACTTCAATATTCTTAAGGAATCAGCTTTCACTATTAGGCGCCAAAACGCTCCCGGATCATCCAAAACCTGATCCGAACATACGGTCAAGTCCGAAATCATCATATGAACCTGTTGGAACCTTCAAATCCGGATTCTGAGGTTGTTTACTCAAAACGTTGACCGAAGTCAAACTTGGCCTTTTAAGTCAACTTTAAGGAACCAAGTGTTCCGATTTCAACCCAAACTCTTCCAAATCCTGAACCAACCATTCCCACAAGTTATAAATCAGTAAAAGCAAGTACGGAAAATCTTATCTAGGGGAACAAGGTTCTAAAAAGTAAAACGACCAGTCGAGTCGTTACAACAATATTTTTGTTGTCATGAATTGTCAATATTAGTTGTCAAACAAGCAGCAACACGGAAAAAAAAATTAATATCCTCTGTCTCATTTTATATCAAACTGTTACTTCTTCTTTGACATTATTAATATTTGAGGAGTTAAACTAGAAAAAAATTCTTTGAGTATGATTTTCAGATTTTCAATTACAAAATAATAATTTTGGTTGGGTCCGGTTATTAATTATTTAAAAAAGATAAAATAGTGATTCCATTAAACTAAGGGCATGAATGAGCAAGTATTGGATGGATTGGGCATATATGAGCCAAACTATTAATGACGGGCATATCTATCCTAATTCGCATAGTTCACTAACATGTATGACCCTTTTCCGTAGTTAAAATTGTAATCCTTCATTCTAACTAAACAGATAGCACCAACCAACTCAGGGATCTGATTTGTGTTATAATAAAATTACTTAATTACATTAATTTGTTCTATTCCAAATAGTGAAGCATCCGTTGTTTCCACAAAGAAGTTTAATTAAGTTAAATATTTTTCGTTTTGAGTTTTTCAATAAGATTTGTATTTTGTACCATTCCAAATAGTGAAGCATCTGTTGTTTCCATTGAGTCAAGAATTTTAAGTTCCATTTGTTTGGTTGAGTTTCTGTTTTATTTTTATTAATATTAGATTTACAATAATCCAACTAGTTAAGCAAACGTTGTTTCTACTAAGTATCACGACCCAAGTCTATGGCATGTATTGTCCATTTTGGCCCAATTGACCTCACATATTGGTCTCGGGCTACGACATCATCGAGTCCAAAAAACGTGTGTATCATGTGAACTTGTATTGTGTTTCTTCTCTCATTCTAATGTGGATTCACCTTTCTTCAGAAGCATAACAACCTAAAAGCCTATTAGTCTTGCTCGACTCACCCTCCATCGTGGGTGCGTCATCACTGAGGGTTGCTCCTCCACCGTCGTGAGAGAGAGTCAGGCTCTAATATCATATTTGTCATGACCCAAGTTCATGGCATGTTTATCTGCTTTGGCCTAATAGGTCTGACGGATTTGTCTTTTGGGCTACGCGATCATCGAGCCCAAAAGTGTGTGTACTATGTGAACGTGTGTTGTGCCTTATAAAACTCTTCACTTTTCTCTCATATTTTGATGTAGGATTTGCCTAAGTCAACATGTCCATCTCTTCTTCAGAAACTTACTAGCCTAGCAGCATGTTAGTCCTGCTTAACTCGTCCTCCGTCGCAGCAGGCGTCACACAAAGTCAAAAAGAAAAGTGCGCATTGTAATGCTCATTTCAAAATGTTACTCCATCTATTTCACTTTGTGTGCCTTAACTGAGTATGAAGGCTAATAAATGTAAAAAAATACTTTTGAATCCTGTGTTTTTAAATTAAAGTCTAAAGGTGTGACAACATCCTAAAAAATATCATTTAAATCTTAAAGTCTTAAACATCTCTGCCATTCCTAGAATATCAAACTTATTTGATAAAGACAGACACACTATTTTTCAAATAGACAAAAAAAAGTAAGTCAAATTGAAAAAGACGGAATATATTTTATTTTATTAGTTGAACTCTAGTATCTCTAGCTAATGTTGCTTAAACTCTATTTAAACAGGTCTCCTGGAAAAAACTCCAATATGGTTATGTAATATAGCCTTTGACTCCCTCTGTAAATTGATCGGATTTATAAATTAATGTAGCCCTCTTATATTTGGGGGAAAAAAATTATATGTTAAGTTTTCATCCTATGGTTGGTGAATGTAGTGTAGAACTCTGTGTGATCATGTATTCCATGTCCGGTTTATTTCCTTTTCTGATAAGTGTAAATGCTAAAAATAAAATCTATTAAGGAAACGGAAATGAAGCAGTAGCATCTAAAGTAACCGAAATTGAAATAATAAAATGATAAACATAAAGTAAATAGAGAGAAAGAAAACATCATGCACTAAGTTCAATACATCTCCATATAGTAAAATGACAGTCTTTCGTGCTAGCTGACAAATAAAAACTACATAACTTATTTTTCTTATTCTAATTAAATGAGGTATATATGCCTCCTTCAGCAATGTGGTATTTTCCACATAATTTATCCAAACATAATTTGGTTGAACTTATTTTGTAGGAGTGAGAACATACATCCTGCAATCATGGGAATCAATGCTAGCTGATATTTGTCCTTTAACTGATCCTTTTGTTGAATGCTGCAAACCAATTCAATTGATATATGTTATTCACGTTAAACTTGCATGTAAATATACAAATACAATGATGCTTATCTTTTTACTATCTCTTGTTTATCACTTTCTCTAAGTAGTCTTCCAAATAAAGTTATACATTTCAAAATCACACTTCTCCTTTGCTTTGGAAATAAAACAAGAATTATAGATATATGACTCTTTTCATGGGACATTACATGAGATAGGTAAAAAAGATACATGAGATCTTTGAAGGATTATTTTCTATTATTTAAATTATACCTAGTCATACTAAAGTATTTCCTTATTCAACTGGACCGTACCATCACTACAAAAGAGTAATTACTACAATAATACCTTATATTCATTAACTAAAACATAAAATCCACCTCTGCGTAAAGATTTATTTCTATGCACTGTAGATAGTTCTAAAAATTTTAACAAGTAATAAAGACATAATTGGACTGGAATTAATCTTTCAACTTCTTAGTAACGTCACATATTATAAAATCTCAATATTGATCATGTTAAACTAATCATATGTGAGCAATTTAAATTAGAAAAAAAGAATAAATGAAAGACTTACAGCCCACAAGTCTCGTGCATCAACAACAGTGGAAGAATCAAGGCCTATATCAGACCAATAAGCAGTGATATCAGCTTTCGATGAACTTCTATTCCATAGCACCACTGCTACCCTTTTGCCACTTAAAGGTCCTGCCCAAACCTGTTATAGTGTATTTGCAAGTTTTGTGTAATAAAGAAGAGTTAAAAAAGAAGGGGAGCTTGGAGCAACAGCAAAGTTTTTTCGTGTGGTCTATATAGGTTACGGGTTTGAGCTGCGGAAACAGTCATTAATACTTACATTAGGCTAGAAGGTTGTCTACATCACACCACTCAGGGGTGCGGCCCTTCCCAAACCTTGCGTGAGCGTGAGATGCTTTGTGCACCGGGCTATCATATTTACTATTTTTGTTGTAAACAATTTTTCTTCAAACCTATTTTGAAAATATTTTTCTTGAGCCGATGATTTATCGGAAACAACATTTCTACCTTACACAAGGTAGGTGTGATGACTCGAAAGGCCATCTTGTGTTTTAGAATTCAATTCGATGTTCCGAGGCCTTCAAAGCCTCATTCTATTCCCCCTCGATTTGTGTGCACAGTCCGGGCGTGTATCCTGGAAGCTTTTATGTGAAAAACTGAAGAAATAATAATTTTTGGCTTAAAAAGTTGATTTTGTTGACTTCGGTCAACGTTTTGGGTAAACGGACCCGGACCCGTGTTCTGACGGTCCCGATGGGTCCGTAGTAAAATATGAGATCTGGGTGTACGCCCGGAATCGAATTTCGAGGTCCCTAGCACGAGAAATGAATTTTTGATGAAAATTGTTAAAATGAAATTATAAAGGTTTTAAGAATTTGGTCAATAATTGATCTTGTTGATACCAGGTCCGTATGGTGGTTCTGTAGATCGGTACATGTCCGTTATGATATTTATACCTTATCTGTAAAATGTGGTGAAAAACGGAACTGATTTGACGTGATTCAGGCATTTGGTTGAGAATTGAGAAAATATAAGTTTTGAATCATCCTTGAAAATTTCATGCAATTTAATGCTAAATTCGTAATTCTAGGTGTTGTTTTGGCGATTTGATCGCGCGAGCAAGTTCGTATGATATTTTAAAACTTGTGTGCATGGTTGGTTTGGAGCACCTTGGGCTCTAGGGAGTTTCGGACAGGCTACGGGATGTTTTACACTTAGAAAATTTGGTATTTTTGCTACAGCAGTTGTTCTGATATGCCATTCTTCGTGTTCGCGTAGGTAGTATCGTGAATGCGAAACGTAAAGAGGGGGGAGGGGGAAATTCTTCTTCGCGAACGCGAAGGACTAGTCGCGAACGCGAAGCAGCGAGGGCTTTACCCTTCGCGAACGCGACCTGTCTACCACGGACGCGAAGCATTGGACATGAGGGAGGAGAAGTTAACGCATCGCGAACGCGACACTTGGATCACGAACGCAGAGGATGAGGGGATGTGCCTTCGCGAACGTGATGAGTTACTCACGAACGTGAAGGCCAATAGGGCCAAAGCTTCGCGAACACGACAGGCTTCTCGCGAACACGAAGAAGACCTATCCAGTGTTTTAAAAACATAACCAAAAACGGAATTAGGCCATTCTTTCATATTTTCAAATACTAGAAGGTTTAGAGGCGATTTTCAAGAGACAGATTCTTCCCCAAGGTGTTGGTAAATGATTATAAACTACTTTCTTCCAATTACCCATTGCATTTCATCAGTTTTCAACCTAAAATCTAGGGTTTCATGGTGGAAATTGGGGGTTTGCGTAGAATTAGAGATTTTTGTATAATTGAAACTTAGACCTCGATTTGGGATCGGATTTCGAAAGTAATTACATATTTGAGCTCGGGGGTGAATGGGTGAATGGATTTTGATCCGAACCTCGAGTTTTGACCAAGCGAGCCCGGGGTCGGGTTTTGACTTTTTGGGAAAATATTGGGAAACTTATAATTATGCATTGGAATTGATCTCTTTAGCAATAATTGATGTTATTAAGTTAATTATGACTAGATACAAGTGGATTGGGGGTGGAATCTAGAGGAAAGGCGGTGATTGAGCTTTGAGTTTGACCGTGGTAGCGAGGTAAGTGTTGTGGCTAACCTTAGCTTGAGGGATTAGGTATTGTTGTCTATTTGCTATGTGTTTGGTTGTTGAGTACGACATATAGGTGAGGTGACGGGTACCTATACGTTGATTGTCGGGTCATAGCATGCGAGTGGGTCTAATTCTTATGACTGATGTATTCTTTATTTGTATTTATACATGTTTAAACTGGTTATTCTTCGTTTTGAGCAATTCTTATCATGTTTTACCGGAATTGGATATTGGTTGAGTATTGACCCAAAGTTGAGATTGACGTTGTGAAATTGAATATTGAAGTTGAGTATTTACTTGAAGTTGAGGTTGTCATTGGGAATCTAAATATTGATATGGGGCTTATTATTAATAATTCTATTGCTCGGTTATTATTTTTTTGATGTTTGGGGGTGAGGAAGAGTGTAAAGCACAAAGGGTGATGTCGTGCCATTGCATATTTATTATCATGTGAGGAAGAGTGTAAAGCACGAAGGGAGATGTCGTGCCATTGCATATTTATTTTCATGTGAGGAAGAGTGTAAAGCACGAAGGGTGATGCCGTGCCATTTTATATTCATTATCATTATTCATTTCTTTTGTTATGGTGAGGACGAGAGTAAAAGCATGAAGGTTGATGTCGTGCACTTGTTTTGTTGTTTCTCTTTACTGTTTTATTCTCATGATTTCGTACTCCCCTCAACATGTTTTCCCCATCCCGTTATTACGTGTTTTATTTCTATTATCTGTTATTATGCCCGTATATTGTTTAACTGCACAGGTTTATATATGTGTCATGTCCTAGCCTCGTCAATACTTCGCGAGGCTAGGCTCGGCACTTACCAGTGCATGGGGTCGGTTGTACTGATACTACACTATGCACTTTCTGTGCAGATTTCGGTACCGGACCGTGCTGACCCGAGTGAGTTGCTGCCTTCAGTCCAACAAGAGGCCCAAGGTAGATTTGCTGGCGTTCGCAGACCCTGGAGTCCCCTTCCAGTTATCTTAGTTTCCTGTTTTCTTTAGATTCGAGAACAGTTGTATTCTCTTTCAGCCAGTATTTGTAGTGACTCTTAGAAGTTCGTGGATTGTGACACCAAATTTTGGGTAGTCGTGTAGTAGTACTTGGATTATTATGAATTTTCGCACTTCTTTACTCTATTTTGGTTTAATTATTGTTATTTACTGATTTGGATAGTGGTTAGCGTATTAAATCTTTATCTGTTGGCTTGTCTAGTATTCTGAAAAGTTAGGCGCCATCACGATCCCGACGGTGGAAAATCCGGATCGTAACAATAGGGGTAAGATCTGTGTATATCCTACCCTCCCAGGCTCCACTTATCGGAATACATTGGGTATATTATTGTTGTAGTAGTATTAAAGAAGAGTTAAGTGGACATACAAATTGGATTGGGGTCATTTAAAGAATTACTTACCTCCAATTCTCCATCCTGCTTTACTTTTTTACCTTGAACTCCAAGTCTATCTGATCTCAATTTAAACAAGTAGAAAAATGTTATGTTCTAGTCTCCTAGCATTAGTCTTGTTAGAATGCAACTGAAAGAAGAAGAAGAAGAAGAAGAAGAAGAAATTTTTTTTTACCTTGATTAACTGCAATAACTTCTTTGTTGCTTAGGATTTCATGGGCAGTTTGGTCCATCGAACGTAAATCACAACCTATTATTAAAGGCGCCTATAACAAACAAAAGTACATAACAAATTAAAGTCCATTTGCAAAGAGATCTTTTTTTTTAAAGTTAAATTCAGAATTATAATCACCACAGACTTTTGCTAATGCCCATATGCTGAAATGGGAACGATATTCTGCCGTTGTCATTCCTCCATTTCCAACTTCCAACATGTCTGGATCTGTAACCACAAACACCATGCCAAATTAATTCAAAGTTGGGAAAATTAATCTATATTTTATTATCAAATTAAATAAATGAAATTCTAATAATTACCGTTCCAGCCACCTGGACCAGCATAAGATGCCCATTTGTCATTCATATCTGCCCGAGAAGTCATGCTGCCAAGGTTAAATACGAAATGAAATTACTAATTTGATTAAAATGGGAGCCGAATTTAAAGGAAGTTTATATGAACAACCTTAATGAGCTAGGAAAATGGAAGTTTCTATGTTTCTTAATTTTAAATTAAAAATTTGAAGAGCACTTCTCTATCTCTTTTTTTTTTTTTTTTTTTTATTTTACCTGTCCCAATTATCAGAAATATCTCCAGTAGTTCTCCAACTATTTCCAACAGAGGAAGCCCAAGTGGCAGGATCATCATCTCCCCTTAAATTGGGAAAAAAAATACTTATTAAATCTAATCTAAATGTGCTTCCAATGGCATCATCACATTAAAAAACAAGAAATATACTCACCATTCGCATAGGGAATAAAATATAGCCCTTCCAGAGTTCTGTAAAGCTTTGCTCATTATGGGATACCTGTTTCATTTAAGGAAACAAATACTGTTAATTCACATTCTCAAAATAGAAGCATTAACCCAAATAGATATCGTTATAATAAGTTTATAATCTATATATATCGGCTACCGGAAAAATAATAACAAAAGGTAGGTATTTTATTCTTATTGAGAGAGGGGGCAGTGAAGTCTGAATGCCAAGTAGTACCTTTCTCTTGGACTTCGATTCTCGTTGTTACAGTTATCATACTTCAAGTAATCAACGCCCTAAGTAAGATGGGATAAGTTAAGTATTAGAGATTAAATACAAAAGCAAAAATTATATACTCAAATATAATCTGCAAACTGATATTATGTGTAGCAAACATACCCAGGAAGCAAAAGTTTTTGCATCTTGTTCTTCATGTCCTAATGAACCTGGCATTTGTTTACTACACGTCTGACTCCTGCATTACAAAAATACAGCTAGTAATTTGAATGTCGTTTATCAATTCTTGGAAATTTCAAAACTGATTTAGCTGTACGTCTATTTAATGTATGCATTACAATATTACAACCACCTAATGAAGGGATACATAAAATTTAAAGGGAAAATAACACTGTATAGCCGCTCTTAAAGTAATAGCCGAAAAATGTATATTTTTTGTATATATATACATTTTGTATGTTATATTATATACACAAATTATTCAAATATTATACACTTTTCAGTTGTCGAATGTAAATAGTTTCTGGCGCGGGTTAAAAGTGAGAATACCCCAAATTTAAAGGAATTAATAAAATTATGACTAAGATGTATTGTTTTGCTTTGGTGACTAATAAAATTTGATAGTTACCAAAATCAAAAAATAAAACAAATAAAAATTACCCAGCATCAGAATAAATTCCGAGCTTCAATCCTTTGCCATGAACATAATCTGCTAGTGCTTTAATTCCAGAAGGAAAAGTAGAACCTTTAGGAACCATATTTCCCTGTCAAATTTTGTTAAAAGCTTTAGTATCAACTACTCCACGACTTTATTCAAATTATTTTATATATGCTCTACTCAACGTGGAAATTACCTCCAAAAAAAAATTCAACTAAGTTTACATGCAAATTAAGTGTTATAAATCCAGGAGCAGATATACAATATAAGCTGCAAATACAGTTTCACTCATTGCGTTCAACTTGACTTTATAGAATAGTTTTATAACAAAATAGTGTGTGCAGTAATTCTTCACACCTATTAATTTAAAATTTTAGATCCGTCTCTACATTTCAATATTTAAACTAATTGACGTTAGATGCATCCAATGTTTCGTACAGCTTTTTTTTTTTTTTTTGTGAAGTTTTCTGTACTCTAAATAGTCTCATATTTAAAGCGTATTATTGACTATTGGGCTTTTTTCCTTTGTCGGCAAAACATTGGGAGAAATTTAAAAATTGTTAGATTTACAAGTAGTCATTTAAAAATAGCCACAGTTTCAAAAGTAATCAAAATTTAGCCATTTTTCATGTAAAGATAATTTTGAATGAAAACACTGTTCAAAATCCGGAAAAATACTCCAGTATATTATACTGGAGTTCTAGTATAATTTACCGGTCCAGCATAATATACTGGAGATTGGAGCACCGGTGCTCCAATCTCCAATATATTATGCTGGAACTTTCCGCGTGTTGGAGTTTCAGCATAATATGCTGGAAGTTCATACACAAGTGCACCAATCTCCAGTATATTATGCTGGAACTTTCCGTGTTGCAGCAAAATAGTGGTTATTTTTCAATGACTTTGCAAACGTTGACTATTTTTGAATGACCAGTCCGAAAACTGGCTAGCCCGTGCTATTTTACCAAAACATTAGCCGCAAATGCAATCGTGATAATGGTATTTCCTCCTTGTTTGCCTTTTGGCCATTTTGTTAGGTATTGATGATTGAACTCTATCTTAAGTGTTGAAATTCCCTCCTTAATACTTAAATAAAGTTCCATTTACGAGCCTATTCTGTTGCATAAAGAAATTGTAAGATGACATTATTAAAGGCATAACACACAAATTAGTAAGTGTTCTCATTACCTTAGAAAGTAAGTACTAAGTATTACATATTAATAGATAAATAGAGTTAGAAATAAGAAACAGGGACGCATTTTAGTGTACCTGAGAGTCTCTGTTGAGTTCGGCCCAGCAGTCATCTGAAGGAAGAAAATATGACAAAAATTTGATTAGGTGTCAAATTATGGAAGTAAAATTAGTAACAAGAAAAACTATGTTTCATTAAGGATAACACTAATATTCTAATGGTGTAAATTTTTTACACTTCCCTGTAAATTTACCCGTCATAGCAAGTTACTTGCTTAATTTATTTTTCAAGTTTGAATTTCACCTGTTATAAATAATTAATTAAATGTAACTATATGTTTTAGAAGTTAAACTCATTTGTCAAACATGGTAAATATAAAGTTACCTATGTTGATGTATTCATAACCAAGAGAAGCAAGTCCAGTAGATACCATTGCATCAGCTGCCACATATATATATAAAACCAATTTGTGACAACTGTATTGTAGCAAAGAGCTATGGTACATGAATTTGTTCATTTGACTCTTGTCAATAATTTAGCTGACCTGTTTCTCTTATCATTTTCTCCTCAATATTACAAGCAAAATGATTCCAGCTGCTCCATCTGTTTATCACCCACAACAACAACAACACTTAACCATCCAAAGCTAGCCTGTATCTAAATTTAATTGTTTCACATAATTTTTTAAAAAAAAAGACATTTAAATCTTGAATTATGATAGTTTAGTCACTAAACTGACTTCTTGAAACATACCCTTTTCTCTGATTTTGCACAAAAATAAGTGGAGTGGGGTCCACGTGAATGGAAAATCCAAGTCAATTAAGGGGGCTAAATCACTGTCCCATCTGAATAGTTTTTGTTTGTTTTTGCAACAAACAAGTATAGACAACTTGACAAGTTCACGAGCTGCCATTATGAATCTAACATTTGCTTCATGGTTATCTTTCATGATAACAACAACACTACTTATACTTTTCCACTTTCAAATAATGTCCTGTACAAACAAATTTAACTTCTCGAAAACAAAATCTTACCCCATTTGAGGAGTTCGGCCGAGGCCATTGCTCAAGAGGCTTCTGCGGATGAACTCGTCGTTGGAAGTAGTGGAATTTGAATCAACGATCAGATTTCGAGGCTGAGGACGAGCATACGTCGTCGTAAAAACACCACACAAACACAAGCAGCACCATAGTAGCAGTTTTAAAGTTGGTGGCATCATCCTCTGGTTTTCCGGCAAGCTTTTGGCTTTGGCTACGACAGAAATATCACAACCAGTTAAAATATGCAGAGCCCCTTTTAGTGAAATTGGAGCTAGCCTTGGGTTTAATATGAATGAGCAGTTAGCTAGCTATTTATATACACTAGTTACTTAGAATAGAGGTCCACGGACGTGCTAGGCGGGGGCATTCAGCAATATAGAACGGATTCAACAGGTTCAACTGAATTAAAGGAAGTTTGATACAACTTATATACGACACATTACTAAATTTACCATAATACACTAGTTACTTAGAATAGAGGTCCACATACGTGCTAGGCCGCAGCAGTCAATAGATGGAGATTTTATCCAATGGGATCCAACTGAACACGGTATTTTTTACACCAACATACTATAAGTATCAAATTAAATTTTGAATCCAAAAATTTCCATGTAATAATTAATAATAAAATTTTGAAAGTTTAACTCATCAAATTTAAATTTTGAAAATGTGGCGTGGTGGACTGATGAGGAAAGGTTGTTATTGCTTGAGGTGGACAATATGTATATCAATGCAGATTTTTCTATTTATAGAGACATCAGAGTGAACCAAGTAACCAAAACTACACCATGATAAGTGACACTTGCTAGTGGTGGTGCCAACAACCTTTGACTTCCGCGCGCACTCATCAGTCTTAGAATTCAAGAAAACTTTACTTTCATGATACCATTCGTCAAACAAGAAGTACAATTTACAGTCTATAAGTCCTTATATTATGTCAACATTTACTTCCACTATCTTTTTTCATACAAGTTCATTTAATAATGTTTTACTATTACTAAAATGGCAGACCAACGTGACTTGTTGAACTCTCTCGTTGGAAAAAGGATAATATATTTTCTTACTTGCCGACCATATATCATAGGAGGAGTCGAAGTCTTTGCCATGTGTCGTAGTAGTTTTTGTTTGGATAGAAATAATCAGGTGTCATCGAAAGCTAGTAAAGCAAACCCTGATCTACAATAAATCAGACAAACAAAAAAAGAAAATATACCAAAATAGATATAAATATTTAACGTGGTTCGGTCAATTGATCTACGTCTACGGGCAGAAATGAGCAATCCACTATATGAAAGAGAGTACAAAATATTGAGAGAACAATCTCACAAAGAGGCAAACACAAGTGGCAGGTAACACTTGTCCCGAAATTTTCTCCCTAAACAAGACTCTCAAATCCCTTGTGGATGCTACTGAGTAAGAGGAAGGATCTTTAATTTATAGAAGTCAAAAAAATTTACTCAAAGAAAAATAACTGACCAAATATGAAAGAATTATAATTTCCTTTTCGTAAAAGAATAAATCAATTATGATAAATATATTATTCTTCCTTAAAAAAAACAAAAAAAAAACCAATATGATAAGATAATTAGGACAAACACCTAACAGTTTTTATCCTTTAAATGGATGTCACTATATCTTAATCATCTATTAAATATTACAGCGAATTCTCAGAAGCTCAATTTTTTCGTTTTTCTTAAAAATTTGTCAAGGACGGTTAGAACAAACTATTTGTTTTCTTCTTATTTTAGTGGGTCTTGATTCATTGGAAGCCACAAAGGTTGTTTCGTTGTACTCCTGAGCAAATCAGTTGGTAAAAAATGGTAGCAATAACAATCAATCAATTACGTATGCCTCAATCTCAAATATAAATATGATTAAAATAAGATGAAGGAGCTTCAAATTGAAGCACGGCAGTGTCGGCATTGTTTTGTTTTTTGCAAATACAGTAAGGCATTGGTCATATCTCATGTGAACTCTTATAATCTTCAGACTTCAATATTGTTAGACATTCGGTTGTCGTTTGCATTAGCAAATATAGGAGTCTAACGTAAATGCATACGTGACCTCTTTCTTGTCTCATCTCTCTTCTTTTTCGTTATAGCTTCCTACAGGGCTGGCATACAGCTAACTTTCATTTTAATACAATTTTCCTTTGTCCAATCTCTCTTTTTCTTCTGATTTTTGGTTCCCACTTTTTCTCTATCCACTAGTATTTTTGTAACGTAACGTAACGCAACGCACGATGGCATCATTTCTTATGATTTGATTCCAAGAACCTAATCTTCTTGCATTTTGAAAGCTCTTTCCAAAGCGGAGAACTGATTTTCCAATAATTTATTTTACAGCTTATGCTCAGATATATTGTTCTATGTACAAAATGTAGTTGCATTAACTGTTGCTACATTTAAAGGAAGCTAAAATCAACCATACATATATTTTTTTTTTTGAATGCAACTCTACTAAGCTCCTGTTATAACTCCACTAAGTCAGATTCAACATAGGTTTAATCATTCACCATCTTACCTTTTTTCCTGCGAAACACTGAAAGTAGTCCCCCTGCTGATCACTGGCAGAGATGGAGGAATCAAGTTAACAGAAAGCACAAATACTACAAAGCAAAGCCAAGCTTCGAATTAACTATAATAAATAAATACTTTCCTATTATGCCAACTATTGAAGCGAACATCTTATAGTCTTTACCCCAGTCTAAAGCTGAAGCATTTGGTGCAAATGTCCTGAATGGTTGTGACAGTGACAGAAGATGATATGTTGACCTACTTACTCGGTTATGACAAGGTCCAGCTGCAGCCGATCAATTTGAGCAGCTCCAAGATGTCTATTATAATCGCCAGTGTATACTGTAGCAGCATCACCCACTTTAGCATAAAACATTGCAGCACCAAGAACCTATACATATAGTTCCATATCTGATATAACAGGATCAATGTTGATTTACCTTTCATGCATCATTTACAGCTGGATGACAAAATTCTGGCTCTATTCCTTTTGTGCATCATATGTAGAAGGAAATTGAGTTGCACATTCACAAGACAGAATGTTCGTTCTGATATATACGATTGAAGATATTTACAAAATTTTAATGAGAGAGCTAGTTTAGAACAACATGAACTTGAGAGGGATATCAAACAAATTTATTTTTCTTTTGATCATTAATCCAACATTTACTCCTGCACATTTTTCATCTACATTTGCTGGTTGATCAAATGTCTTCCACATGAGAGCACCCATCGCATATATATGCCATATTTACTAGGAAACAAATGAAGGTAGACAGCTGCAAGCCTGCAACGTTCAAAGCTGTTGTATGAGATTTTGCCAGTAAGATTACTAGTGAAAAGTAAATACCCTAACCTGCTTCAGTTAGCTATTTACACCTTTTTTTGACAGAAGGTGAGGAAATATTGGAAAAAAGTAAGAGAAACACAACGAAAAATAAAATCAAGTGAAGCATCTCATCATTTACATCCCCATTTTGCTTTTGTATTCCTTTACTCTATTGAAGTGATAAATGATATTTCAAGACTACATTAAGTACTGAACACATACCATATGCTATGAGATTGGAGAATAGAAAAAGGATACACTACAGATAATAAAGGAATAGAAACATAAGAGCAATGATAACAACACATTGTCAAAACTCAAAACCTTCATCTCAAGTAGCAGTTGAAATTGATAGATCTCTTGCCCTGCAGATTAACAATCCAATATCTCATTGAGGAGATCTTTCCCTTTTCTTTCGACCAGACAGAAATGAACCTCTTCTAAATTATGTCTTCTAAATGTTTTATAAAACTTTTCAATAATCATGAGAGACAGAAAGAGAGAGAGACGGAGAAGTTTATCCCAATGGTATGTGTTACTTGAAGACAACTCTCTACAGACACATCCATGCTGAGTAATGCCATATCATGGAATAACTGGTTTACTATCCCAAGCCTCTCTTACTTCGACCAATTCTGGACGGTATCTCTTAGCTAGAACTTCTACTTGTTCAGCAAATGACCTGTTTCCATGTTGACCTATGTGAAGAACCATTTGGTTCCATCTCTTTCGACATATCTCGCCAGGCCTGTGGTCAAGAACATTGTCCCAGTCCACATCCTCTATGCAGCTCGCATCCAGCTCAAAAAGTGCATCAACTAGGCGATAGTCATCAGTATCTGCCCATTCACCTTTGGCCACCATGGGTGATGTTAATTGGTCATACCACTTCAAGCAGCAAGTTGCATCAGTTCTCGTGGACAATCTGTCACTTATCGCGCCCCAGGCAATATTATCCCGTAACATCCCATGCTTAGATTTCTTCTCTTCAGAAAGCTTCAGTTTCAGATCGGTGTTTACTAAATCAAACAAAGTCTGGTATTCCTCCTGACTCCATTGTCCTTTCTTCTTATTGGCCAGTTTTAGCCTTCGCCATGTATCCTTCACATGAAACCGATGTTTTCCAAGTTCATCAGCCAAGACCTTCCAATTGTTCCCGTGCTCTTTGTGGAAGTTTCGTACCATCTCGTACTCTTCTTCAGTCCATTTACGCGTCTCACTCCTTCGGAACAAGACCTGTGCGCGATAATAAACCGCAGTATACGGCCTGTATGGTATAGCACTCCCTATTTCTTTCCAGCATCCTTTTACTTCAGGATTAGATCTAGAGTTCAAGATCTTGTGCAGCCCTTCTTCGCCCAAGTTATGTATATCTATGTACTTATGAACAGCTTCTTTGACAATTTCATCTTCTAGTTTCGAGAATCGTTTGCCACGCAGTAAATTTTCTTCCTCGGTTTCATGATTCTCGTCACTTGGATCACCGGATGAAGGGAAAATCTGAACATGACCAGAGAATCTCACTCTCTTTTCACTCTTTTCATGTGTAGGATCTTCAGAACTGTGTCCTAACATTACCTTTTTCCTCTTTCTGATATTACCATTATCTGTTCTGCTTTGTTCTTCTATCTCTTCTACAGGTGAAGAAATATCACCTTGATTGACTTCTGCCATGATATCTCCCTGTCCATCCTTGATATGATGCATTGTCTCCTGCTCATCCCGGCAGCTTTTCTTTAACTTATTACTTTTCTTTTCAACATTTTTCAGAGCAGCCTCAGCACAGTCTTTATTGAACGTCCTGCTTTTTCTTTCTTTCTTTCTCTTGACATCATAATCTTCACTCTCTCCTGCTGCTTTAATTTCCTTATTGACCTTATCCTTTTCTTTCCTGGTTTTCACAACACACAGCTTCTCTTCCTCTAAGCTTAAATCACCCTCAACAGCTCTAACATCACTGTTTGTCAGTCCTACACCCCTGGTCGGAGCATTATTATTGCATTTCTTGGATTTCTTCTTTCTCCTAATCTCCTCTACTGCATCTCCACCAGAGACCTCGCTGAGTGCCTCAACCACCTTCTTACTATCTCGTGTTTCACTCGCACTTGCATGAGCAATAGTCTTGGTGTCTAAAGGAGCATCAAGAAGTAACTCTCGCTCATCCTGATGGCTTCTCTTCAACTTATTGGGTTTCTTTTTTTCAACACTTATTGCAACATCTTCATCACTTCCTTTAATGGACTTCCCAGGATGTTTTCCACCCTCTCTTTTTTTCTTTTTCTTGATGTCACGATCGTCACTCTCTCCTACAGTTTTAGTTTCCATTTTTGCCTTATTCCTTTCTTTCTTGGTTTCCACAACAGATAACTTCTCTTCCTCAAAACTAAAATCACCATTTAGCATTTCAACATCAGCCACTTCCACTCCTGGACCATTGGTAGCAGCATTCTTATTGCTTTTCTTGGATTTTTTCTTCTGCTTCGGGAGCATACCCACTTTCTCATCTCCTATTACCATGCTTCTTTCGGATATATCAATTGTGTCTTCCTGCAATGCACCAGAAGAGGTTTCTCTGCAAAAGGAGAAC
Organism: Nicotiana tabacum; assembly: GCF_000715075.1. Classification (NCBI taxonomy): domain Eukaryota; kingdom Viridiplantae; phylum Streptophyta; class Magnoliopsida; order Solanales; family Solanaceae; genus Nicotiana; species Nicotiana tabacum. The sequence continues at coordinate 163,278,453 of NC_134085.1, read as the reverse complement.
CCAAAAAAAAAAAGGAAAACATGATTAGGAGACAACGCATACTGATGAAATACCCTTCTGAGACTACTCAGAATGCATTGAAAAATTATAAACTATCTTAATCCACCTGTATAATCTACTGAGGCCATAACAGATTGCTTTTATCAGGGGATAACAGATTTTACTTCAGTTACCATGGTTTTACATTTGTCTTCACCAATTGTGCACAATTCATAGGACAACTATCATATAGGAAAACAGACATGGGTTTTACAACTTTGCTTGTTATTCGAAAATTAAAAATCATGTTAATAAAGCATCTTTTTAAAAGAATTTGAACACCATAAGCATCACAGTTCAATCTTTGGCATGATCACACAAAATAGAAACTCCAAGATTTACAAACGAAACATGCTTCAAAAAGCACAATCGAGTTCAAACTCCGAAGTAGAAAAATTATACAAAACCACAAATTCCTACAGAAAAAGCTTGAAATAGCACAAAAACCTTCTGACACTAAGGATATAGGGACATTGAAATTATACTTTCAAAAATCAAAGATTCATTCCCTCATCAAGAGGATGCCTTTGACTTTCTGGGAGCCAATTGAGTCTCGGGCTCCTTCATGACAGCATATTAAGCTCTAATATTTACATAGCATAATAGACTTTAATTCTACAGCAAACAAGAAAAAAAAACATGGCAGAATGGAACTAACTTCGCTGCTAGAGGCTCAGCAAGTTATCACACCAAATAAGTACAATGTGAAAAGCTCAAGCACTATACCAAGAAAAATCCCAAAACAAATGCTGCAAAGTAAGGTCATTCCAACAGCTGAATAACAGTTAAGGATTCACAACACATAGAAATATTTTCTTCTTCTAATTAAGTGAAATTCTGACCCCTAAAGTATGAATAAGCTGAAACTATCTAAGCAATCGGACAATAGAAAGGACGAGAGTAAACAATTCGAAGAAACAATCAAATACCCCAAATAGTGGAAGAATGGTTGGAATACTTGGGAAATTCTGGAATTTTCTGAGACAATCTGTAGATGAATACTCAGTTGACGTCTACGACACCGCCGGATGTGGTTGCGGTTGCGGTTGCGGTTGCGGCAGCAGTGGCGGAGGAGGAGCTGGTGGGAGGGGTTGCTCTGTTAATTTCTGGTGTTTTTAGTTAGTTTTAGGGTTTTTGGACATAACCTTTTCACCACTTAGCAGCCTCCAAATAATGCTCCAAACCAATCTTAAATTCAATAGTAATATCTTTGCTTAACAAGTTTTTTTGCAAAAAATAAATAAATAAATAATCTGAACTTTCTTTTCAACAAATCGTTATTTTCTTTATCCTTTTTTCTATTTGAAAAACTTAAACAAATCCAATGTCTTTTAAGTTTTTGTAAAGTTTTAAAAAAAAACCGTAATTGCTTATGGTTGAACTTATTTTTGAAAAAAAAATAATAATTTTTTTAAAAACTAACGTTGATACCTTTTATCATAGTCACAACACAATTTTTTTTTACCGTGGATAGAATTCTCTCCAACTCAACTATTTTGAAATTAATATTGTTATGATAGTAGTAATTGGTCAGGTAATGATTTATCGCTTAAAATAAGAAGAAGTAATGACTGATGAGACAGGATTGATGGCTTTTGTTTGTTACGTATCTCTCTGTATATATTTGTATTTGATTTGTAAACCTATGTTTTCGGGATTAATAAAGCCTTGCCTAATGGTCCAAATTAAAAAGTGAGGAGGCAAAGGTGTCTCGTCTAAAATTCAAATTATGATTTGTATGCAACAACTAAATTTATTTACTCATTATTGGGAAAAAAGTTGAAATTTAATTATACAAAGTAAATCCGCTAAAACATTATACAGCTCTTCAAAAATTAAATTAAAATCTAAAGACAAAACTATTTACTATAACAAAGGTTCTTAGCTTTTTTAATGTTCATTTGAAACTGTTGTATGCGACTGCACTTACCTTGAATATACTTTTGAAGAAAATTTGTATATGAAAAGGCATACATGTCTAGAAATGATTTATCAAGAAAAGGAAGTCAAAATACTTTATGTATTAGATTAAGAGTTGTTTGATTGGTGAATAAGTTATATTAAAATTGTAATACAAATATGGGGCGTATCGACGGAAAAGAAATTGCACGAGTCGAATGGATCAGAGAAGGTAGGGTTCCCCTACAAACGATTCGAGCGAAAATTGATTATTGCTCTTATACAGTTCGAACTATCTATGGAGTATTGAGCATCAAAATTTGGATATTTCTAAACGAGGAATAATTTTACTACTTGTCTTTCCCTTCTATCCAATGATTGAACAAAAAAAAGATAAATTCATTCTTTTTCTAATCTCTTGTGCTAAAGGTTCTCTTACCACAGGTCACTATTCCATCCTTTTTTGAAAGGGTAGATGCTTTTCTCCTCGATTCATCGAGATTTCAAGTTGACATCTCGAACATAATCCCGTTGTTGGTAATGGCCTTGGCAAATGATTTGCCACGCTATGCTAGTGGGTTGCCCGAGATTCGAACCTGGAACTAGTCGGATGGAGTAGATAAATTCCTTGTTAAATAAAATAAATGTTAATCTTAAATTAAATAAACAAGTTACGACCCTTCCCCAAGTCGTGCTTGCATTTTTCATTGCACACGGCTTTCCCTATGTATACATCAGTTCCTTTCTTATAGAAATTAGAAAGACTTTAAAAAGTTAAATATTCAGTTAATTTACCCTTTAATTACTATTACAATCAACATTTTAGAATAGTGAATTTTTTTTATCTCTTCATCATTTAGAAAATCTAAGAATGAATCATTGATAATTCTCCAGATCATTGATACAAAAAATATCCAAATACCAAATCCGACTTCTATATATTCCCCACAAACTAGGAGAAGCTCGCGGGAAGGTCAAAGAAAGAACTTGTTCTTCCGACGTTAAGAATTCTTCCAACAATTCCGAGCCCGATCTTTTCAAAAAAGTGTGTACGGTACTTTTGTGTTTCCAAGCTAAAGTTCTAGCACAAGAAAGTCGAAGTATATACTTTATCCGATATAAAGTCTTTTTTTTTTTTGGAAGATCCGCTATAATAATGAAAAAGATTTTTGCATATATGCCCAAATCGGTATAATATCATAATCTGATAAATCAGATCAAACCGGTTTACTAATGGGATGCTCTAATACGGTACAAAAGTTTGCTTTAGCTAATGATCCAATCAAAGGAATAATTGGAACAAGGGTATCGAACTTCTTAATTGCATTATTGATTAGAAATGAATTTTCTAACATTTGACTACGTACCATTGACGGATTTAGTCGCACACTTGAAAGATAGCCCATAACGTCACGGGAATGATTGGATAATTGGTTTATATGGATCCTTCCTATGTGAAAGCACAGAGAAAAATGACATTGCCAAAATTGGCAAGGTAAAATTTCCATTTATTCATCAAAAGAAACGTCACTTTTGAAGCCATAATGGATTTTCCTTGATACCTAACATAATGCATAAAAGGATCCTTGAATAACCATAGGGTAACCTGAAAATCTTTAGCAAAGACTTACTTTTGTAATTCCTTACATAAGGATTCAGAAATACCAGATCGCCACCTACACAAGCAAATTGTTGATAAAACTCCAAAATGACATTTTCTTTTGACCCAATTTTTTCTCTCTCCTTATCACTCAGAAAAGACAAAAAAATTTCAGGATAGCAAACATTCTCTAGAATTTCTCTTAGATTCAAACCCATAGTTGATGATAGAACTAGAATAGATATTTTTTGTTTCCTACTTACACGAACCCATATCCTTGCTTAACTATCAATTTCTAATTATGATCTTCCTCCCCAATCTAATATTATGGTGTCGGTATAGACCGAAATTCTGTTATGGTCCAATTCTGATCGGTAATAAATACCAGGACTTTGCAATATTTGATTGATCACAATTCTATATATTCCATTGACTATAGAAGTTACCATGGAATTCATTAGAGGAATGTTTCCGATAAAAATTGTTTGTTCTTGCATATCCCTACTATTTTTCCAAATTAATCCCGCGGATACATATAATTCAGAAGAATATGTGAATGATTCATACACAGCATCTCTTTCCTTTATCAAGGGTTAGACCAATTGATATGTTTCCACAAATAATTGAAATTCAGTTTCTTGATCTGTATCTTTAATTTTTGGAAACTTATAAAGTTCTTCCGTCAAACCTTGATCAATGAACCTACAAAATCCTTCAAATTGTATCTGATTAAATCCAGATATTGTAAATATTCCCTCATTTCCATCTCCGAGCATTTTTTATTTTCCATTTATCAAAAAATACCACTATTAGTTCATTCTTCATCTAATTAAATAAATTAGATAAATGATCTAGCAATGATGGCATTTCTATTTTGTTTACTGAATCACATGAAATTTTACCCAACTCCGTATCTGGAATGTATGAAATACGTATGAACGGAGGAAGAAAGAGAATTTTCTACTTAAATTGAATTGGAATTTATTGGAATTTTAAACAGATACAAATGGAAAGAAATTGATATATATATATATATATAATTTATCCTTACCTAAAGAACATTGGGAGTAAGACTTGAAGAATGTCATCTTGGTCATTTAAATATTTTATTCTAACATTATTAATTCCATGATTGTTATTTCATATTGAAGATGATATAAAAATAAAACCACAATTGTGCTATAACTATTCTTAGAATTGTTAATTGTAAGATAAGAATTTAAATCAAACACGAAACAAAAGTAATCCAACATTTTTATGTGAGGATTGCTATTACTTGTCCTATAACTCAAATGATCACTAACTGTCTATACCTCAATATGTTATTTCAAGCCAAAATCGGGATTAACTTCCCTTGAATATCTATGGATTTGATTTTTTCATATTGAATTTAAGTAGTTCTTGATATTAGGCTATATAGATGATATTTACACCTTAATATTATCATGCTTTATTGTTATTTTATAGGCAAATTGCCAACAAAATGCTCTAAATAGTGTTCTTTTGTTTCGCAGGGAATAGTCTAAATGAGGAAACACCATGGAGTATTTTGGAGGCAATAATGTGAAGAAAACGCTCACTCAAGAAGTACCGAGCACAAAGAAGCAAAAAGATGTACTGAGCAAAATTCCATCGCGACCGCGGTGGAACCGCGGCAGATCAAGAGGCGAGGCAGAATACTCAACATTCACCGCGGTCGTGCCGCGACCGCAGTGCACTGTTCACTCATCAGCAAATTTGGGGACCAAAGTGTAAATTCGGGAAAACTTGTTCCAAACCCTTATAAGTTTTAAAAACTCGCCCAAGAATTTTTTAAGCTTGTTTTTAGACTACTTTGGAGGCAAGAACAAGTGTGAGAAGATCAACCAAACATTAGAGTTTTTCTATCTCTTTTATTTTCTTGCAATTACCCATTATGAATAATTTAGTAGTTTTATCTTATTTTGTCATGAGTAGCTAATTCCTTAGTCTAGGGTCTTGATGGAACCTATTGAAGAATGAACTTCTTGTGATGTTAATATAGTTTGCCAGTTTAATCTCTATTTGTTCAACTACGTGTTTGTTGTAGTTAATTGACAGGATCCTCAATTAGTTGTGCCTATTTAGTGTGCATAACTCGGGAGAGAGTGCATATTTAGGTAATTGTTGAACAACACCACTCCCAAAGTATATGAGGGATCAATAACTGCGGGTTTAAAGGCGAGATTAGGGATAACGAAGCCTTGGGTACATTCTAAAGTGAGTTGTAATAAACAAAGCCAGCTAGCGTATCTCGGGAGAGTGCGTCTAGTAAATTATCGTGATTACTCGGGAGAGATTTACGCTCATAATTGATAGAGATGATTTGGTGAATCTACATGTGTCACACCTCCTTTTTCCGCACCCGCGAGGGCGCAAGAGAGTTTTTTCCAATTAAAGGACAATCGAAACGGGATTTGCTTATTTATTTCAGAGTCGCCACTTGGGAGATTTAGGGTGTCCCAAGTCACCAATTTTAATCCCGAATCGAGGAAAATAATGACTCTATATTATAGTCTGCGTACCAGAAATCCGGATAAGGAATTCTGTTAACCCGGGAGAAGGTGTTAGGCATTCCCGAGTTCCGTGGTTCTAGCACGGTCGCTCAATTGTTATATTCGGCTTGATTATCTGATTTTATACAAGTATGAACTTATGTGCAAATTTTAACTTTTAACCGCTTTATTATTATTGTTTTTACAAGAATGTGAACATCGCTTAAAACACGTCTTTGGACTGCGTCACATGAAATGCACCCACAATCCGGAACGCATTTTATTTGATGTTTTGAGATTTGGATTTGGGTCGCATGAAATGCACACCCGAGCTTAAGAAAATAAATTATTAAACACGCGCCTAAAGAGACTATCGCGTTATTATTTTGCGGAGGCCGTGAAATTCGCTAAACGACCCTCCTGAATTCTAAGTAATTTTAAACAAGTATTTACTGAGGGCCCCGCAATTTGTGTTTTTATTCGGCGACCCTCCTTAAGACTTGAAAATGTCTTATCTGGAAAACTTGGTGGGGATGAATTTTCCCTTTCTACCTTCCCCATTTATTTTTATTATTATTATTATTATTATTTTTTTGTTATTATTATTCTTTTTTTTATTATTATTATTATTAGCTTCCTCCTTTGAAGTCTAACCGCTGAGGATACCGACTTTCCAACCTTGTGTTGGACTACTCGCAGCCGCTAGGGATAACACTGTTGGGAAATTCTTTACTTACCTGTTGGGGGGGTAAAATGTTATCAGCTGGGGGTACCTGACTTCCAGAAAATTTTCTAAATGGAAGGAAAATTTTCTGTCCCAGTTTGATAATATCCCTTGTGGCATGCAGTTTTGGCATCAATGCCATTTCCGTTACCTGCTTCAAATCAAACAAAATTTTGTTAGTTTAAAACGCGGTGGTTGGTTGTGATACTCCTGCTGGGATGGTTTTCCCTTTCTCCCTCCTTGCTCTGTGTTCCACAACTTGTTGGGGATGATATTATGTGTTGGGGATAATCTCTTCCTGCTGGGGGTATCCCTCTTCTTTTGTGACAAAGCTCGGAAACTGGTATTTCCCCGACCTTTTAGTCTAGCATGAATTTCCCAAATATGCTCACTGCTCTCCTTGCTTTGTTCATGGGCCTTGGCCTTGGGATTTATAACCTTTGACTTTGGCTAGGGTGTCCCTCTTGACATTTGTCAATCTTTTTGTCAATTTTGCCGGGGATATCTTTATTGACACTGGCCTCGCGTTTGTTCCTTGCTGACTATACCATTTGGATGTACTAGTCAGATCTCATCTTGAAAAGCTGATGGCATATTTTGAAGTCATTTCATACTTGTTCTGACCGGACAGACTCTATTGGGGAAAATTTTTTATGAAAGGAGAAAGATAACAGAAACAAAATAAAAGACAAAGGAAACGATGACTCTTTTACAAAAGAAACTATAAATAAAAACCTATCAAACGCAGATACCGACTCTAATGGCCATGACATGCATATGGGGCCTATCCTTTACCGTCAATCATCTTTCAAGATCCTCAATTGGCGATTCCCCATCTGATTCTTAATCTTATTCGACTTGCAGTGCCCGAAGGGTTTTCACTATCAAGTCTCTCTCATTTTTGGCTTTTCTCTCAGCTTTCATCGCCTTATGGTGCCTGTGAAGTTTTTTACCGATAAGACTCTCTCATTTTTGGCTTTTCTCTCAGCTTTCATCGCCTTATGGTGCCTGTGAAGTTTTTTACCGATAAGACTCTCTCATTTTTGGCTTTTCTCTCAGCTTTCATCGCCTTATGGTGCCTGTGAAGTTTTTTACCGATAAGACTCTCTCATTTGTATCACTTTCCAGCTGGGGATTTGGAGTGTCGCTGGTATGACTTTTTCTGCTGGAGATTAGAGTCCTTTCTGCTGTGGAACAGAATGTTATGTTCGCCGGTAAGACTCTTCATTTGTCTGACTTGGCATCTTTTGAAGACTGGTCAGAAGGTCTTTCTTTGGACCGTAATGTGGGTTTTGGATAGGGCTAGAAAGAAAGGGTATAAAAGGCTCAAAAATGCATTAATTTTGGGTTATTAGTTACAACCTTCGGAATTAGATTTATTTACAACAAACGCAACCTTTGCCCCAGTTTCTTGCTTGGGGATATCTTAATTGATTTTTTTTCATTTTTTCAAAACTATGACCGAGCCGTGAAGCGCCTACGTATCCTCTTTGAGGAATCAGGTCAAACGTAGTTCCCAATTCCTCTGTTTCATTTGACTTTTTTTCTTTGTTATCATTTTCCTTTCTTTTCTTTTTCTCTTTTTTTTCTCTCTTTTTTCGTTTTGTTGTTTTCTTTCTTTCTCTTTTTCCTTTTTTTTTTCTTCTTTTTCGCTGCTACTGATTCCGAACGAGGGGTATGAAAGAAAATAAATAAGGCTCAAAAGGGTTTAACGAAGGATAAAGTGTTTAGGTAGCAGAACAAAATGCCTTCGTCATTCCAGTCTTCAAAACATTCCAAATGCAAACAACACAATTAAATTTGTAGTCTCTTCTGATGGTGCTGGACTTGACAATTATGTTAAACGTTTTATTTTTTCTTTGTCATTTCTAAAGCACCGTTGGGTGACACTCTCACCCTCATTATCTTGAACGGCCCTCATGCCAATTTGGCGAATCTTGCTTTTAACGGTTTTTCTTTGTGTTTCACTTGCCCCTAGTTCCACATGACTCGGGCTCTGAATAATCTCAAACCATTCTTATTTCCTTTAAATGGTCTGATCACCTTTTCGGGGTTTTATGATTAACTTTAAATGCTAGGCCCAAACTGTGCACGCATGTCATGTCACTAGAATCGGCGTTGAATAAAAATGATAAAATGACTAAACAGAAAGATGACTGGGAATAATCCAAGACTGAATTGTTTTGCATTGAACTGAACAAATGGTTTTAAAAACAAAGCAAACCGGAATAAAATCCTAAACAACTTGGACAAAACTTAAACAAACCGCTATGACAAAACGGAAAGATAAGCGGAAAGATATTGACACAAAACAAATCCGAATTACAATCCTAATAATCCGAACAACGGAAATGACAACAAAATAGACCATCAAAGATCCTCTCCGGTTGAACCAAAATGGAGTGTCTTTCCAACTATCCAAGCACGGCATCTCCGGCTGACCCAAAATGGAGTATCTTCCAACTGCAAAGCATGACATTTTAGCCATTGAGCTCTATATCAACATTGCCAAGACCATCCCCAACTTCAGTATTATCAACATCAATCAACAAGTTCTCAAGATGATTCGCCTGCTCCCTGTCACTGTCGTCGATCACAATTGCCCCTTCCTGAATCATTCTTTCGATTTCCTTTTTCAAAGAACGACAGTCTTCAATGCTATGTCCTTGGACATTAGAGTGGTACATGCATCGTACAGCAGGATTGAACCCTTTTGCATATGGATCTGGAGTATAGCCAAGGAGCGGCTCAATCAGTCCTGAAAGCTTTAGCTTTTCAAACAAACTTGCGTAGGACTCCCCAATTGGCGTGAAATTGTTTCCTTGCCATTGTTTTCCCCCATGCCCCTGTTTTCTAGGGTCGTTGGGTGCTTGGAAACGATGTGAAGGCAAGAATGCATTACGTGGTGTTGGCTCTCGCCAGCGGGGGTGACCTGATGGTTGACCCTGCGACCGGACCTTGTTTGGAGGATAATATTGAGGCGGATTATATGGAGCTCGGGGGCAGGCTTGGGCATGATAGGCTGAAAAGAGTGGCTCTGATGGTGGGTAGTAGGGTTGTGGAAGGTTGTATGGAGTGCGTGGATAATTTGGATGACTGGGTTTGGGCTGGTAGTGAGATGAAGGACCTCTGAATTTGGACCCAGTACCTGCTTCGACTGATGCGACCTCGCGCGCACCTCCTGTGCCGCTCTGAATAGCCTGGGTCGTTGCCTTGAGTGCTGAATAATTTAGGATCTTGTTAGACCTTAGGCCCTCCTCTATCATGACCTCTATCTTTACCACTTCATTGAAGGATTTCTCAACCGTTGTCACCAAGTGACCAAAGTAGGTTGGATCCAATGTTTGCAAGAAGTAGTCCACCATTTCTCCCTCTCTCATGGGAGGATCAACTCTGGCCGCTTGCTCTCTCCAGCGGAACCCAAACTCACGAAAACTTTCCCCAGGCTTCTTTCCAGTCCTCAGCAATGTGAGACGGTCAGGGACTATCTCGAGATTGTATTGAAAATGACCTGCGAAAGCCTGCGCCAGATCATCCCAAGTATACCATCTGCTGGAATCCTGCCTGGTATACCATTCTAGTGTCGATCCACTCAGACTTTGGCCGAAATAAGCTATCAGCAGCTCATCTTTGCCACTTGCCCCTCTCATTTTGCTACAGAATCCCCGCAAATGCGCCATGGGATCACCGTGCCCTTCATATAAATCAAATTTAGGCATCTTGAACCCGACCGGGAGTTGGACGTCCGGGAAAGGGCATAGATCCTTGTAGGCCACGCTGACCTGGTTGCCCAAACCGTGCAGGTTCCTGAAGGACTGCTCCAGGCTTTTGAACTTTCTCAACACCTCATCCTGTTCAGGGGCTTTAACCGGTTTTTCGATCTCTGCCGGTACCTCCAAGTGTGGATTGTAAGCATGTGGTTCGGGGGCATGGAATACAGGCTCAGGGGGATAGTATTGCGTATCGTGAGCCTGAAACAATGGCTCACTGGTCGTTCTGTGCAAGGGGCTGATGTGGGTCCCACAAAAGTGGGAATATCGGGTGTGGGGAGAGGTTGATGGGGTGGTGGAGCCTGGGAATCATGAGGGCTTCTTTCTTGATGGTAACGGGGATTTGGGAGGCTTGTTGAAGGGCCGGAGTGAGGGTATTCCGGCATGTGCCCCAATGGCTCAGGGCTCTTTTGTGCTTTGGCTAGAGCTAGCTGCATTGCATTCATATCTAGTCCCATCCTTTCTATCTTTCCCATCGCTTCCTTTAACAACTGGCTCATCGGCCTTTCTTCCTCGGTACTATTCTCTGAAGTAGTCATGCTTGTTGTTATCGGTCCTTTGGATCTAGTTTGGTAAGGGTGTGTTGCCAGAATTCTTTAACAACTAACTGTTTGAGATTCGGAAAACAACAAACTTGTTAGCGTTTAGAGTGTAACAGATTTGATAACAACACATTGAGGATGCAATGCCCCTAGGCAGTTAACCGTTTCTAACATGCTTTGCTTCAAACAACATGCGTCATCCCGGCTTCAAACAACATGCAATGCCCCTTTGAAGTACTTTGGGAACCCCTGTATTTTATTCTATTCGTATTTTCTTTTTCTTTATTACTGGCGGTCGAATCTTATGGAGATTGCCTACGTATCATGACCCCGCATGAATCAGACCTTGCGTAGTTCGGACCAATAAAAGATAAACAACAGTAAACATTTTTCAATTTTCATATTAGAACAAACTGAGTTTCAAAGGTTTGAAGATGACCTATAAACTTGAAACTCAAGCAACCCACATTATTCTAATCAAGAGATTTATAAACTCAAAAACAAAAGGCTAGCTCCCTTTCTCTGTTCGACAAATGCAACCAAACAGTTATTTTTGCAAATGTGGCCCCTTCCAATTTTCACATGGATTTTGAGGCCGGGGAGGATTATTTTGACACTTTACAAACTTGTCCATTCTTTTACGAAAATAACCTTTCGACAACTGAAAGATACTCTAAGGCTATTTCGGCAAGAACGGTTTAAGACGCGGCCGAAGCTGGCTCGGCTTATTATGACAAAATTCAAACGGTATTCACTTGACCGTCGACTCTTTTTTTCAAATTATAATAAAAACTTGGTGTTGCAAAACACGGCCCTTCAGCGTCTCGGGGACGAAGCTTTTTAAGGGTGTGTGGGTCCATATCTCAAAATGACCCAAAGGTGGCTGTTTGTGCCAAGTCAGCCTTCCGGCGTCCCTTTCGGGAACATTCGGCTATTTATGACAAAACAACATCACCTGACTTATTTATAACTCTTTTTTCATCGTTTTTCAAATTAGAAAAGTCAATATTGCCAACACGGCCTTTCAACGTCTCGGGGACGAAGATTTTTAGGCTGTGGGGGTCAACTGGACCAAGTCTTAAAAATGACCCAAAAGTGGCTGTTTATGCAAAGCCAGCCTTTCGGCGTCCCTTTCGGGAACATTCGGCTATTTCTTGATAAAACAGCGGCACCCGACTTCTTTATGACAATTAAAATTTGACAGATTTGTTTTTGCTATATTTTTTGTAAAAGGGGAAAGTTACATCACTAGACTTATTTACGACAAAATTAAAAATCTTTGACATATTTTTTTTGTTTTTCATTATTATTTGTTTTTTGGCTTTTTAGCAAAAAAAAAAGGGGGTTGGACCCGATGAGGGTTGCCTACGTATCTCACATCCGGTGAGAATCAAACCCGCGTAGTTCGGGCAATCAGGAATAAGTAGATGAACTAATTTTTTTTTCTTTTTTTTTTTTCGTGAATTTGTGAAAGACCTACTTTAAAAGAAGAAATGAAGTATATATTTTTTTTTTGATTGATCTTTTTTTTTTTTGAAAGAAATACTTCTAAGATATATTTTTGAATTTCATTTGCTTTTTTTTTATTCTAAAGAAGAAGAAGAAAATATTTTTTGAAATTTTACCTTTAATAAAAGAAATGCTTCTAAAATGTTTTTTTTTTTGAATTTTGAATTTTCTTTTCAATTTTTGAAAGAAGAATCAAAATATTTTCGGATTTTTTATTTATTTATATATATTATATTATTTTTTGAAAACAATTAGAAAGACTTCCTAAAGAAGTCAATAATGGAGAAAATATTTTTGGATTATTTTAATTTTGTCATTTTCATAAACAAATAAATAACACAAATTTTAAAAACAAGACTCTTTTTTCATTTTTATGGCAAGACAAACTATTTTCTTTTCTATTAATGTTTTTTTTTAAAAATAAGACAAAACAATGATTATTTTTTCTACCTTTCCTTTGCTTTAATAAAACAAACTAATAAGACATATTTTTTTAATTTTATATCCTCAAAATTCCGGCAGAGTTTCGACACTACTTGGACATTTGTTTTTTTCTAATAATAAGTAGTTATATCTCTACACTGTTATTTTCTCCTATTTTCCACTATTTTCTAATTTGTGGATGATGATGAAAACATACACAATCTTTTTTTTCGAATTTTCAATGTTTTTTTATATATATACATATATATTTTATTTTTTTATATTTATTATATTTTCAAAAATGTGGCATGGGGGACATAAGGAATTTCAAGACTTCTTGGATTCCGCAAATGTTCCCCATGTGCTTTTCCCAAAAATGAAGCGTGGGGGACATAGAGAATTCCAAGACTTCTTGGATTCTACAAATGTTCCCTAGGTGCTTTTTCCAAAAATGAAGCGTGGGGGACATAGGGAATTCCAAGGCTCCTTGGATTCCACAAATGTTCCCCATGCTTTGATTAAAATAACACCATGCTGGAAATGACCAAATGACCCATTTGCCCTTGACTAAATACAACATGTAACACATAGGATGCCAAAAGCTGGTCTATTATTTTCAGGTTGCTTGTCCTAGACGGACCCAACCCCTGTGTTGAGTCCCCTAAGTCAAATGCACATGATGCAAATAAACGTTCCTACTAGGGATCCGGCATGTGGCTTCGTTATACTAAGTTCATAACCTGGGTATTTGTTCTAGACCTGGCTTACCCGAGCGGACAGCTCGAGCTGAGGGGGGGCAGCGTACCGGGAATACAGAAGCTTCACCGGCTTAGCAACTTATCCGAACCTCGTTCTAAATTGGGATTTGACACTATACAGAAAAGAAGTCATGCGAAGTATGCCCTTCTTCATGATTTAGAAGACTCAGAAAGGATATGGGTTTCGGCACAGTTTATATACAGTTCAAATAATATCAAAGCGGTAAAAGAAGCATTTAACACATTAGGCTCAAACATGTAAAAATCAGATAATAAATAAAGCCAAATAATAACAATTATTTCAAGCTCGAATTCTTAACCCTGAACCAGTGGTTCTGGGTCCTATTCCCCAGCAGAGTCGCCAGAGCTGTCACACCTCCTTTTTCCGCACCCGCGAGGGCGCAAGGGAGTTTTTTCCAATTAAAGGACAATCGAAACGGGATTTGCTTATTTATTTCAGAGTCGCCACTTGGGAGATTTAGGGTGTCCCAAGTCACCAATTTTAATCCCGAATCGAGGAAAATAATGACTCTATATTATAGTCTGCGTACCAGAAATCCGGATAAGGAATTCTGTTAACCCGGGAGAAGGTGTTAGGCATTCCCGAGTTCCGTGGTTCTAGCACGGTCGCTCAATTATTATATTCGGCTTGATTATCTGATTTTATACAAGTATGAACCTATGTGCAAAATTTAACTTTTAACCGCTTTATTATTATTGTTTTTACAAGAATGTGAACATCGCTTAAAACACGTCTTTGGACTGCGTCACATGAAATGCACCCACAATCCGGAACGCATTTTATTTGATGTTTTGAGATTTGGATTTGGGTCGCATGAAATGCACACCCGAGCTTAAGAAAATAAATTATTAAACACGCGCCTAAAGAGACTATCGCGTTATTATTTTGCGGAGGCCGTGAAATTCGCTAAACGACCCTCCTGAATTCTAAGTAATTTTAAACAAGTATTTACTGAGGGCCCCGCAATTTGTGTTTTTATTCGGCGAGGCTCATCTCATTCTTATTTTTTAAAAGGAATTTGCACCGTCATGGACGTGCATCTCGGGCCACGTCACAATCAATGTGCCCGTGACTAGAGACATATTTCGACTCCGTTGAGATTTGGATTTGGGTCACATAAATGTGCACCCGAGTTTAGGGAGATAACATTATTAAAGGCGCGCCTAAAGCAACTAGCGCATTATTATTTTTTGGTAGGGCCGCGAAATTTGCTAAACGGCCCGTCCCGGAATCTAAGTATTTAATACACATATTTTGTGAAGGCTCCGCAATCTGTACATTTTTATTTTTTTGGCGAAGCTAGTCTCTTTTTTTTTTTTGTTTATTCATTTATTTATTTTAGAAAAAGAGACAAGGCTAAAATAACTACATTTTTTGCTACTTTGCGAGGTCATGGGTTGTAGATTAAACTTATTTGATGAAACGAATATTTTTCCGTGGGATTAAAATTACTCCTATGATTTTAACATTACTACTATACGTACAAACAACTCTTAAGACAAGCATGTAGATAACAATAATCTTAGCATGAAGAAACAAAATGCGGAATAGCTACTTAAAATAATGAAACAAAAGAAGAGACATCCAACAAATCCGATACACAAACAGTGCATAGGAAATCCATATCATTTCATTCCATTTAAGCAAATATAACAAGTTTGGAAATGTATATGCACCTGTTTGAAGCAAGAACAACAACCAAACTGTCTCGTCAACTATCAGAAACCTCTCCAATGACGGAACCTCGATGTCGAACTCAACGATATCAGACCGGAAGCCACGAGCACAACCCGACGACGACCTCAGACAGTCTGCGCGACGATAGCGAAGAAACGGCGGCAGCTGGGCATGCTCATGCTAATGGCGACTGGTTCGTTGCTAGGTGGGTAACGATGGTGGTTTTGTTCACTGCTGGGCGGGATGGCTGGAGCTAGTGGTGGTTATGGCGGTTGACGGAGGTGGAGGAGTGACGATGATTATGGGTGACGGACTGGTCGGGAAGGTGACACAGCAGCAGCAGCAACAGCTGCTGCTCGACGGGGCCGGTGGTTGCGATGGAGTTTGGGTGGGTGGTTTGGGCAGTGGTTGACGGGGAGGGCTCCTAGGTTTTTGCTAGGGTTTTGTGGTGAGGAAGAAGGCGATGGGGCTGGTGGTTTGCTGGACGTGAGGAGGAGGGGGCTCGACTGCTGGGTAGTGACGACGAGGTGATGGTTGTTTGACGATGGTTTAGGGTGGTCGGAGGTTTTTGTGGACTGGTTTTTGTCGACTGCTCCTTTTGACGTGGGGTGGCGTTCGGACAGTGGAGGTGAGCGATGGAGCTGGTGGTTTCACTGGTTTTTCGTGGGTGGTTTTACGGGAGGGTTTGGAGCTTGGTAGTGCACGCCGGTGGTCGACGAGGGGAAGGTGATGGTGGGTCGTTGATGATGGTGGAGCTGGGAGGAGGAGGGTGTTTCGTTTGTGACAGTAGGTCGATGGGCCTGTTTGGTTTTTTTTTCCGTAGGGTTTGCTTCTTCTTCTTTTGAAGAAGAAGAAGAAAGGTGAACAGTAGTATCCAAAAAATTCCAAAGTCCTCTCTTTTCAAAATGCTTTTGTCCGTGTATTTAGCATGGGTTTGCCCAGAAAAATGAGCCCACGCGTGGTGGGGTTCAAGGCATATGTCCTCCACACGTGGTGGGGTTCCCCACGTGTCCTGAACACGGTTTATTATGGGCTAGGTCCGAAAATTAGGCCTAAAATCGGGTAGTTTGAACCCGAATATTATTCTTTTGCCCGGACCCGAGAAATAGGAACACGTTGCTTAACTAGTCCTATGTAAGCAAAATAACTACCAAAAATAAGACTAGTATTTAAACAAAACTATATCTTTTTAAATATTTTTTCAAGATTTAAAATAGCTACAAAATATTAATGAAACTATTTTTTTGTAATTTTCGTTTTAAATATTAAGATAAAATATGAGGTAATATTTTTGTATTTTTCAAAGTTAAAATGACTATAAAACCTTAATAGAACTATATTTTTTTTTTTTTTTGTAATTTTCGAAATTATATAAAGTACAAAAAAAAAGTGCAATTTTTGTATTTTTCAAGTTTATGAGAGATACATAAACTAAAATTTATATATATATTTTTTGAAATTTTTTCTTTTTTGCAACGAAATAAAGTAAAAATAGTTAAAATAGCTATACTAGACCCAATTTCACATATTCATGCTAAAAATGTGAAAATTCTCGGGGAGGGTCAAAAATCACGTGCTTACAACATGAAACATAACCGGAAGGGATTCCATCAATAGAGGAAATCATAATCTTAGAACCTTCTCTTAGTTGTTTACAACTTAATCATGGTTAGTTTTCAGTTGCTTATTTACTTTCATTCTTAGTTAGTAGAAATACCATCAATTGTTATTGACAACATTTGGGAAGTTGATTTCGGAGAATTTAGTAAATCCAACGAAAGTAATTGATAGGTTAATTCCTTGTGGGTTCGACTCTGGGCTAAATACTCAGGTTATATTTGCAACGTCCGCGTGTCTTTTTTATAAGGCATAGTTGGGCGTGATCAAATTTTGGCGTCGTTGTCGGGGATTTAACGGTGTTATCAATTACAATTGAAACAAGTACAAAAATTCTTAGTGTAGTCAGTTTTCTCTATACCCAATTTTTACATTGAAATTTTAACGTTTGTTGACTTGGTTGTACAGGTGCATGCCTAGAAACTCATCGAGAACTGGTGAAGTATTTGAAGCATTATAGAATCCCGAGAAAGTTTTCAAGGCCTTGAATCGGGCCAACCGGAAAAGCAAACAACTGAACAAATCGAACCAGACATGGGGGACAATGTGGTAGACCCAGCAGCGCCAATAGCACATGTGGCACCTCTCATGCCAGAGGCTACTCTCTATGACTGGGCACAACCCACAGCTGAAAATTTGGCCACAACAATTGTAGTCCCACAAATACAGGCTAAATCATTCTAAATCACGAATAACATGATGCACTTGTTGCAAAACAAGGGACTATTTTCGGGGTCACAAGTCGAAGATCCTCAACAACACTTGTAGAATTTCCTGTCAATATGCAAAATCCAAAGGCAGCCCAACGTAACTCCGGAAGCAATCAAGCTGTTATTGTTTCCATTCTCAGTGACAGAAGCTGCCCAGACCTGGCTAAACTCACTTCCCATAAATTCCATAACAACTTGGGAGGAGTTAGTCAAGTAATTCCATAACAAGTTCCACCCACCCAACAAGACTGCTCAACAAATTGATGAAATTTGAGTTTTAAACAGAGACCAATGGAGACACTGCATGAAACATGGGAACGTTTCAAAGGGATGTTGGTTATATGTCCGCACCATGGTATTCCAGATCTGATGTTGGGGCAGCGATTTTACATGGGATTGTCAGATAGCATGAAGAACATTGTTGATGCTTCAGTTGGTGGAGCATTTTTGAGCAAAACATGGAGAGAAGGCCAGAGTCTGCTTGATAAGATGGTGCAGAATTCGGGATGGACAACCAGGAATGCATCTATCACTCCAATGGTTCACTCAGTGCCCTTAGATCCATCCAACTCTATGGCTGAAAATATGGCCACCTTATTGACACAGATGAGTATACTCACTAAAAAGGTGGAAGAGTCAGAGCAGAAGCAGCAGGTATACATCGTAGATACTACCAATAAGGGCTTGTGCACATCTTGCATTAGTCAGCCAATTGGTAACCAGTGGAATGCAGAACATGATCATCATCACTACCTTGAAGACATGAACTATGTGTCTAATTATGGAGGCCAGAGACAGGGTGGTCAGAATTGGGGCCAGCAAAATCAGATGTACAGGCCAGTCTAGCCACAGTTCAACAATAGGAACACGAGAGGTATGAGACCTCCTAACAATATGGCACCTTACCTAAGGCCACATGGATATAACAATCAGAATCAGTAGCAGGGGTATCACCCTCTTCAGCAGCAGCATGGTGGATGACAGGAAGATGGGTTTACTAGACTTGAGGCAATGATGTAGCAGGTTATTGGGTCTAATGCAAAAATTAGTGAGAGAGTAGATGCACATGATTCAGCTATCAAGAATATTGAAGTGCATATGGGCCAAATTTCAATGTCTCTAAACAATCGTCCTCATGGGACATTACCTGCAGACACTCAAATAAACCCCAAAGATCAAGGCCTGAAGCAGCTGATGGCAGTGAGTCTATGGAATGACAGAGATTTAGACGTAGAGCAAGAAAGGGCTCGAGAGAGCAGACAGGCTGAGACTCTCATACCAGTGCCCATTGAGCTAGATGAGTCAACGAAACTGACATAGGTAACAGTCCAGCCTGCTCAGGAAGAACACAACATTCAGATTGAGACTGAGAAAGAAGCTGAGATAGCCCAGGAACAAGTAGTTGAGGTGGCAGCTGATAAAGAGCAGTCCCAAATCATTGGGAAGAAGAGACCTCCTGCACCATTCCCTTAGAGGTTGGCTAAGCACCAAAAAGAGGAACATCACAAGAAATTCTTGGAGATGCTGAAACAAATCAAGGTAAATATTTCATTGATAGATGCTTTGAAAGAGATGTCTGGGTATGCAAAAATGATGAAGGACTTAATGTCTAGAAAATTCGCTTTCCAAGACCTGGACACGGTGACTCTTACTCAGACCTGCAGTGCAGTGGTAACTAGACTAATTGCGGAGAAGCTATCTGACCCAGGGAGCTTTACAATTCCCTGCACTATTGGTAATTTTGCTTTTGCTAAGGCACTTTGTGATTTAGGGGCTAGCATTAATCTTATGCCCCTGACGATTTATAAGAGGCTGGGGATTGAAAGAGCTAGACCCACCTCTATGCTATTGCAGCTGGCTGATAGGACTGTAAAAAGACCCTCTGATATCCTGGATGATGTGTTGATTCAGGTGGGGAAATTTGCGTTCCCTGCAGATTTTGTGATCTTGGATTGCAAGGTAGATGAAGAAATTCCCATAATTTTGGGAAGGTCGTTCTTGGCCACTGGGAAAGCTCTCATTAATTGTGAAACTGGGAGCTCAATATGAGATTGAACGACGAAGAGATAACATTCAATGTGCAGAAATCCAGGCGACCAAGTGAATTCGTCAATTGCTCTCTTATTGATGTCGTGGATGTAATTGTCGAAACTGATGATTCGATGTTGACTATTGAGGACCCTCTTGCTGTATGCCTGATGAATTTAGATGAGGTGAATGGAGAAGAACTGACAGAATGGGTGTTGGTACTAGAGGGCAGAGGGTTCTGGGACAAAACTCTTGAATTTGAGCCCTTGCACTTAGAAAATAGAGAAACTCCTCCAGCCAAGCCATCCATGGAAGAACCCCCAAAGCTGGAGTTGAAGCCACTGCCCGCCCATCTCAGGTATGAGTTCCTTGGACCTGACTCCACATTACCTATTATTATCTCATCTAGTTTGTTAGATGTGCAGGCATAACAACTCTTGCAGGTACTCAAGGAGTGTAAGACTGCCATTGGGCGAACCATGGAAGACATAAAGGGGATCAGCCCCGCCTACAGTATGTATAAAATTCTGCTGGAAGAGGGCCACAAACCTTCCAGGAAACACCAAAGAAGGATGAACTCCAACATAAAGGAAGTGGTAAAGAAAGAAGTGATAAAGTGGTTAGATGCGGGAATCATTTTCCCAATATCTAACAGCAGTTGGGTTAGCCCGGTTCAATGTGTGCCTAAAAAGTGTGGCATGACAGTAGTCAAAAATGATAACAATGAATTGATCTCGACGAGAATCGTCATGGGCTGGAGATTTTGCATGGACTACAGAAAGTTAAATCTGGCCACCCGGAAGGACCACTTCCCACTTCCCTTCATTGATCAGATGCTAGACAGACTGGCAGGGAGGTAACACTTCTGTTTTCTGGATGGGTACTCAGGTTACAATCAGATCTCCATTGCACCTGAGGATAGAGAAAAGACTTTTTTCACTTGCCCATATGGCATTTATGCCTTTCGGAGGATGCCATTTGGCCTATGCAATGCACCCGCCACATTTCAAAGGTGCATGATGGCCATATTCACTGACATGGTAGAAAACATAATGGAGGTATTCATGGATGATTTCTCAGTGGTGGGAAATTCATTCGATGAGTGCCTAATAAATCTGACGAGTGTGCTGAAACGGTGTATTGAGACTAACCTGGTTCTTAATTGGGAGAAGTGCCATTTCATGGTACAAGAGGGCATAGTCTTGGGGCACCGGGTGTCAAGCAAAGGAATTGAGGTGGATCGTGCTAAAGTGGATGTGATAGCAAAACTGCCCCCTCCAACTTCAGTCAAAGCAATCAGGATCTTCCTCGGGCATGCCGATTTCTACCGGAGATTCATAAGAGACTTCTCAAAAATTGCCAACCCTCTCTGTAAGTTGCTAGAAAAAGATCACCCCTTCTTGTTTCCTGATGATTGCAGGGTAGCATTCGAGGAGCTGAAGAAGAGGCTAGTCACAACACCTATCATTGTTCCCCCGACTGGGAGCAACCTTTCGAACTCATGTATGACACTAGTGACTACGCAGTGGCGGCAGTGCTGGGATAGCGGAAAGACAAGCTAATACATCCAATCTACTATGCTAGTAGAATGCTGAGTGGAGCCCAACTGAACTACACTGTGACTAAGAAGGAGATGTTGGTTGTGGTGTTTGCGCTTTCGACAAGTTCAGATCATACCTAATTGGCTTTAAGGTAATTGTATACACTGATCATGCAGCTCTCAGGTACTTGATTGAGAAGAAGGAGTCTAAGCCACGCCTGATTCGTTGGGTGTTGCTACTTCAAGAATTCGATCTCGAAATTCGTGATCGTAAGGGCACAGAAAACCAAGTTGTTGATCATCTATCACGGCTTGAGGGAGCTGAAAACTCAATTGAGGTTGAGGATATTCTGGAAACCTTACCAAATGAGCAGCTGCTCGCTACTAGTCTTGAGGAAGTGTCATGGTATGCAGACTTTGCAAATTACCTGGCCAGCGGTATAGTTCCCTATGACCTTTCCTCTGTACAAAAGAAAAAGTTTATCGTGACTGCCGCATGTATTATTGGGATGAACCTTACCTGTTTCAAATATGTGTTGACAATATGATCCGGAGGTGCGTCCCCGAGATAGAACAATCTTCTGTTTTGCAGGCATGTCATGCATCAGCGTATGGAGGGCATTTTGGAGGAGTCAGGACAGCTGCGAAAGTGCTAGAGGCCCGCTTATTTTGGCCAACAGTGTTTAAAGATGCGCACCAATGGGTGAAGGGCTGCAATGAATTTCAGCGGACTGGGAACATTTCCCGTCGCCATGAGTTGCCCATAAACCCGACTCAAGAGGTGGAAGTGTTTGATGTCTGGGGGATTGACTTCATGGGACCCTTCGTCAGCTCCTTTGGCAATAAGTACATACTTGTTGCTGTGGATTACGTGTCCAAATGGGTAGAAGCTGCAGCGTTGCCCACTAATGATGCAAGAGTGGTGGTGGGATTTTTGAAGAAGAATATATTCACCTGCTTTGGGACACCAAGAGCGATTATCAATGACGGAGGCACCCACTTCTGTAATAGAGCCTTTGAGAAGTTGCTAGCAAAGTATGATGTACGCCACAAGGTGGCTACCCCATATCATTCCCAGACTAGTGGGCATGTTGAAGTGTCCAACAGAGAGATAAAGAGTGTGCTAACCAAGACTGTGAATGTCACAAGAACTGATTGGGCGAAAAAGCTAGATGATGCACTCTAGGCTTATAGAACTGCTTTTAAAACACCAATTGGTATGTCACCATATAAGTTGGTGTTTTGGAAGGCTTGCCACTTGCTAGTGGAACTTGAACATAAAGCTTGGTGGGCACTGAAACAACTGAACCTAGACATTAAAGCTGCGGGTACAACAAGAATCACTGAATTGCATGAGCTCGACGAGTTCAAACATCTTGCTTTTGAGAGCACAAGGTTGTACAATGAGAGAATGAAGAGGTTGCACGACCAGAACATTGTTGAGCAGCATTTCAAACCCAGGGACATGGTATTGCTCAATAACTCAAAATTACGGTTGTTCCCTGGTAAGCTTAAGTCACGATGGTCTGGTCCATTTCGAGTGGTCGAAGTCTTCCCTTCAGAAGTTGTGGAGATTACCTCGGAGAAAGATTCTCACACATTTAGAGTCAATGTGCAGAGATTGAAGCTATACATAAGCATGAAAGGACCAAAAGAAGTGTCTGAGATCCACCTGACGGAACCTCAGAGGTCGAGCGAGCCTTAAATGCGCTTGTCTGCATCGTGCCGCAACGTTAAATCAGGCGCTACGTGGGAGGCACCCCATGAATGTGTTGTTAGCGTTCTTGTGTAACTTCCTATATATAAAAAAAAGCGTCAGCACCGCGACCGTGGTAGAATCGCGGTGGGAGGCGCGAATTCTGCCTCAGAACTAGGCAGTCCACCGTGACCGCGGTAGGACCTCGGTGAATGCTTAGTTCACTGCCTCAAACTTTTGACCCACCGCGACCGTGGTGGGACCGCAGTACGACCACGGCAGTCGGCGTCAGGTAAGTAGTTTTTTTATTTTTTAAGTTGTTTTCATTTTTTTTATTTTCTATAACCACCCTCTCACACTATTAGAACCCCCCCCCCCCCATTTTTATTTTACTAAAATACCCGATCCCCTATCCTATTTCTCCATATCTCTCTCTCTAAACCCTAACTCCCAAAAAAATCCCCCTCTTTTCTTTTTCTTCTTCTTCTTCTTCTTCACTCATACTACTCCTTCATCTCCATTCCTCTCAACTTTTCTTCCATTAAGGTATGCTATTCACTCCCCTTTCTCTTTTCTTTTTGTATTTTGTTGTAGTTTATGCTAGTTTAATGTTGTAATGGTGTAGTAATTGTTAGTAAATTTTTGTTAGTTTCTTCTTGTTTTTCTTTTGAATTTCGTTTTTGAGATTGATTGGTGAAGGGGCTGTGTGTTTAATGCGGTGGAAAGTTATATGTTGGTGGGTGTTGAATGAAGTATTATGGGGTGTGATGGTGTAGTAGTATCTTTGATTTGGGAGAAGTTTTGATGTACCCATGAGGGCGATATGTGTTAGGATAGTGCCTTGCCTACAAGGTGTTTGGGAAATTGCTCCAATGGAGTTATAAGGGCTAATGTGACATGGTTGTGGTAAAGTCTGAGTAACCACCCATAGTCACATATTTCACACACTCACTAATAGGCGTTTCTCTATTTGACAGGTACAATGAGTTCATCTAGGAAGAGACGCAACACTGGGTCCTCCGCTAGTGGACCGGGAGGCTCCTCGAGAGCTAGGAGCCAAGCCAGTGCGCCACAGTTTGACAGCACTAGGTTTGTATCCAAACCGGCGGAGGATAGGTGCAATGCAAAGGCAGCTAAGAAGTTGCTACATGAGGTGCATATTGACTGGGCAGCCTTAGAGGTGGAGTGCCCGAATATCTTCAATGAGTTGAGGAGGTGTCAGATGGACATCTTTTTCGAGGTACCGGAGGAGGCTAATGTTCAGATGGTGAGGGAGTTTTATGCGAACTTGCTGGAACATGAGAATGGGGTTGTTACTGTGCGCAATACCCAGGTAAATGCGTCCCTCGAGGCCATCTGCCGGGTGTATCGCCTCCCAGCATTCACGGGTGAGATGGATGCTTATATAGATCATCACCGCCCAAAGATTTATTGGACACCAATTCTTGATGTCATCTGTATCCCTGACAAGTCATTTATATGGATAAAACATCTGATCACTTTGAACTCACAGTCCCTTAATTGGGAGGCAAAGTGCTGGCTCACCATTTTTAGCACCCTCTTGCTACCCTCCTGCAACACGACTTATGTTAATGGGCCACGGGTAGCGGCTATCTATTGTTTTATGACACACCAGGATTTTGATGTAGCCCGGCTCATCTACGATGAGATGTTCATTAGATCATCTGAGCTAATCAAAGGCCATTACTTCCCTTCTCTAGTCATTAGGTTGTACCGTCTTGCTAGAGTCCCCGAAGACCTTCGAGTTGATGGGAAATTTCCCCTGAAAGCCCCGTTCCTGGCAAGAAAAATTGGAATTGGAAGAAAGCCGGTGGTGAATGTTGATGACTCAGACGATGATGATGATGATGATGCTGAGGCAGCTAAGGTCCCCCCACCTCCAAGAGTTGACGAGGCAGGCTCATCATAGCCACGCCGGAGCACCTGCATGACAGCTTTAGAGCAGGAGATGGCTAGGTTGCGTACCTTAGTCACTGATTTGGGTGCCCGTGTAGATGTGGTGGCTGACCGACAGGTGAAGTCGGAGAAGAAATTCTTAGGCTAGCTGAGAGCTCTGGGTCGTGCTTGCAATGTGAACCCAGATACCGTCTCCAATCAGGAGTGATCTTTCAGGGAAGTTCCTTTACCTCACTGTTCTTTAAATTTTTAAGCCATGAGGACATGTCTACATTTTAAGTGTGGGGTGGGGGTTACTTTATTGTATGTATGTAATTATAACAATTGACTGTTTCATTTTGTTTTGTTTTGCTTTGCTTTGATTGTCTTGGTGTTTTGAGTAATAGTTCATTAGGTAAGTTAAAATAGGTAAGTGATTTGTCCCGACGACGAATCTCTTTCGGCGGGGTTCTTGAGGGACTAAGTCGAGAAGAAAAAAGGGGGGGATATAGAGACTCTTCCTGATGACGGATCCTTTAGACAATTTTCTTGAAGGAAGTTAGTCTAGAGAAAATACCAAAAAAAGATTTTTTATTTTATTTTTAGGTAGTGTAGTAACTCCCTCTTGGTTTTTCTTTAGGCCATGGTTCTTTTCCAAGGGTTTAGCTTGAACCGGGTATAGGTAGTTTTTGTTCATTTTGTTTCTTTTTAGTTTTTAGATTAGGATTAATGGGCTACGAGCTAAAATCGAAGGAGAAACCCTTAGCGTTGATACACATGAACACAATAGACACTAGAGTGCAACGCTCAGTCTCAATGGTTGAATCTTGCTAAAGTACCTTAAAATTGTATGTTTGTATCTAACTTGAACACTCAAAAGAGAATGTCTTGATAAATCAATCCGGAGTGAGTCATGTCCCATGTGTGTGTGAGTTTTACTGTATTCCATGATTCACATTTGATGCCTAGAACTTGCCCTGTGTGTTTGCAAAGCGAAATAGTAGTTTCATTCTGTTTTAGAAGTGATATAAGCATTTCTTTGTTGAGCCAGACATATAAATTAAACTCACCTGAATGTAATACATCTTAGTTAACCCTGTTGAGCCTATAAGCCTGTTTCTTTGGTAACCACATTGCGAACCTTACCCAATTATTTGAATAGCCTGTTGTTTGAACCCTTTTACCTCCTATAAGCACTTGAATGGTATTTAAATTATGCAAAAACAAAAGTGTGGGGTGGTGGTTTGGTTTTTGAGAGGAATCATTGAAATAGAGAAAATGTGCAGAGTTTTGAAGAGTAAAAGAATAAGAAACACAAAAAAAAAAGAAAAAAAAAAAGAGAAAACAAAAGATGAATCAATGTAGTAATCGATAAGTGGTGGTTGTTACAATTGCACTTAATGGATGAGGATGTTTTAAATAAAAAGTGGTGGAGTGTTTGGTTGACATAAGTATGGTTTTGAAGGTTAATGTAATTGTATTAAAAATGCGTATGGAGGTTAGTCACTATATCCAAATATATCCTACCCGTCCTTTAACCTACATTACAACCAAGTGAAGTACTATTGATCTTGAACTGAGTAGACTCGATTAGTAGAGTAGTACACTACGGGCAAGCTTATGGAGCATCTTTGTGGCATGTGAATGTTCTTTTTGAGAGTGAGTGAATTTTATCTATCTAAGTTCCTAGTTGTTCTAAATATTATTATATGTAGAACTACTCTCTTGTGTGATGTGATGACATGTGATTTACAAAGGAAAGGTAAGTTTTGACTTTTGTATAGAGTAGTTTGAGTAAGTGCGAATGTTGCATGGTACGAGAGATTCGACTTTTGAGGTAAATGTTGTTCACTACTAGGTGCAACTTTGGTAAAATGTTCAAGGCGTGAGTCGTTAAGGGAAAAGCTTAGGGGAGGAACTTTGATGGAGTCTAGTGGATTGCTCGAGGACTAGCAATGATTTAAGTGTGGGGTGTTGATATTAGGATATATAGATGATATTTACACCTTAATATTACCATGCTTTATTGTTGTTTTATAGGCAAATTGCCAACAAAATGCTCTAAATGGTGTTATTTTGTTTCGCAGGGAATATTCTAAGGGAGGAAGCACCACGGAGTGTTTTGGAGGCAATAATGTGAAGAAAACGCCCACTCAAGAAGTACCGAGCACAAAGAAGCAAAAAGATGTACTGAGCAAAATTCCACCGCGACCGCGGTGGAACCGCGGCAGATCAAGAGGCGAGGCAGAATACTCAACATTCACCGCGGTCGTGCCGCGGTCCTGCCGCGACCGCGGTGCACTATTCACTCATCAGCAAATTTGGGGACCAAAGTGTAAATTCGGAAAAACTTGTTTCAAACCCTTATAAGTTTTAGAAACTCGCCCAAGAATTTTTTAAGCTTGTTTTTAGACTACTTTGGAGGCAAGAACAAGTGTGAGAAGATCAACCAAACATTAGAGTTTTTCTATCTCTTTTATTTTCTTGCAATTACCCATTATGAATAATTTAGTAGTTTTATCTTATTTTGTCATGAGTATATAATTCCTTAGTCTAGGGTTTTGATGGAACCTATTGAAGGATGAACTTTTTGTGATGTTAATATAGTTTGCCAATTTAATCTCTATTTGTTCAACTACGTGTTTGTTGTAGTTAATTGACAGGATCCTCAATTAGCTGTGCCTATTTAGTGTGCATAACTCACGAGAGAGTGCATATTTAGGTAATTGTTGAACAATACCACTTCCAAAGTATATGAGGGATCAATAACTGCGGGTTTAAAGGCGGGATTAGGGATAACGAAGCCTTGAGTGCAATCTAAAGTGAGCTGTAATAAACAAAGCCAGCTAGCGTATCTCGAGATAGTGCGTCTAGTAAATTATCGTGATTACTCAGGAGAGATTTACGGTAATAGGAGTGCTCATGATTGATAGAGATGATTTGGTGAATCTATATGAAACATAACTGGAAGGGATTCCATCAATAGGGGAAATCATAACCTTAGAACCTTCTCTTAATTATTTACAACTTAATCATATTTAGTTTTCAGTTGCTTATTTACTTTCATTCTTAGTTAGTAGAAATACCATCAATTGTTATTGACAACATTTGGGAAGTTGATTCCGGAGAATTTAGTAAATCCAACGAAAGTAATTGATAGGTTAATTCCTTATGGGTTCAACTCTGGGCTAAATACTCAGATTATATTTGCAACGTCCGCGTGTCCTTTTTATAAGGCATAGTTGGGCGTGATCAGTTCTTATTGGATCTAAGTAGTTGAATGCCAAATTAAGATCTTTTCACTAAATTATGTACTTTTGGTTTGACAGTTTCAGATCAAGAAATTATTTTCTTTTTTGTTTGAAACCTTAGCATATATCTAAACTTTTTTTTTTACTTCTTTGTTTTAGAATTTCAAAATTATAGAAAACATATTTGTAATGCGGCTTAAGGATAAAGCATAACGAAAGTCATATTACACGTGTCACACATGCAGAATGCGAGTATAAGTCATATACATCGCATGCTATTTATAAATTGCATTTTTCGAACACAATTTACATGTCATATTTTGCTATATATAATTTATAAGTCACATCTGGCAATGCATTTTATAATTTTATTGAATGCCATTTGTGTTTGCTAACTTACACACTTCACTTTCTTATAGAGCAATGAATTATTCTCCAATGTAGTATAACACACTTACAAATTGTTTGGATGGTTGTTACACATCCTTTCATAATGTATCGTATTGTACTGTATTATTTGATAAAAATAATGTTTGGATAGATTGTCTCGTTTGCCATCATTTCATGCTATCACGCACCAGCAATATGAAGAATAAACTTGTAATATTATAAAGAAAAATTATGATACAGGATAAAATTACTATATAAAAAGGTAAGGTAAATAATAAAAATAAAATTATTTAAATAACAAAGGGTGAGATTGATAGAAAAACACAAGGTAACTACGTTGTTTAACCAAAAAATGAGATTTCGGTCAAAGCTTTAATTTTAGAAGAACTAGGGTTACTGATAATCAAAAGTATATATGAAAGAGAGTAATTTTACTAGCAATGATATAA
Source organism: Nicotiana tabacum (assembly GCF_000715075.1). Lineage (NCBI taxonomy): Eukaryota > Viridiplantae > Streptophyta > Magnoliopsida > Solanales > Solanaceae > Nicotiana > Nicotiana tabacum. Next base: position 163,249,400 of record NC_134085.1, on the reverse strand, counting down.
TCAGAAGAAAACAAGTAAACCAGTATATTCAGATAGTTTTTTCGTGTGTCTTACAATTGACCCACTCTCCCCTTTTATAGCTATTTTGGGAATATGCGTTTTGTCTTTGTCATAATAAGGTCATTATGGACAATTAAAGACATTAAATGCTACGTTACATAATCATTGCTTTTAGTACAGATTCTCTAACGTTTTTAGTATTTAAGACTCAATAAATATTGTATCTATACTCCCATGTAATGTCAGATTCATTCCCCTTAATTCTTGGACTTAAATAAGCACGAGCGTTAAGTCTTTTACATAACCGCTCGTGCCTCTTCCTTTGCCTCTGCTCGCATCTGTTGCAACTCGTGCCTCTTTGCCAATTGTATCTCTTTGACCAGTCTATGTGTCATGACACATTATCTTTACACTACTCTAATATATAAACTCAATTTTTCCTAATACAGATAGTCCCCCCACTTGCCATTTGTTCATCGATTGAATATTTGAAAAGTGGATTTCATTAAAAATGAGGATTTTTGTCACCATTAATGCTATGACAGAATCGATGCTTTAATTGTCCCTTCCATTTAATACTCTTCACATGTGTCATCTTTTCATTAGTTCTGCAGTTTTGCAGCTCTTTTTAAGGCTTTTTCATGGCTTCACTATTCACGAAGCGTCAGTTATCATTATTATGGTCCTTCCATCATTGTACCTTTTCCTTTGGCGGTTGCTTATCAGTATAAATATAACTTCCTTCTTTGTCTTTACCACATAAAGTTTTCTGAACATCCCATTTTCTCAAATCTCTTTTTGCTTCTTCATTGTATCATCATGTCTTCATCAAACCCTAACCCTAGAAGGGTCCCCATAGTTGATAACTTCCTTGATGTCCCCAGTAGGAGCAGAAGAGGAGGTAGGTTTCGTAATTTGGGATCTTCATCCTTGCGTGGTTCTTCTCTTCCTTCGCCTAGTTCTGGCCCCTCTTCTAGAACTAGGGGTTCTCTTTCACAAAGATCTTCTTCTAGGGGTAAAGAACCTTCTGAACCTCTTCGTGAACCTTTAGTAGAAGAAATAGTTCCTGCGAAATTATCTTTTTCAATGACAGAGAATCTCTTAGAAATCAAGTGTCTTCTTTAGACCGTACTGACATCTATCCCACTCAAATTACTGAAGGTTTGATTTCTTTAGTTCGTAGAGACTGCCATTGGGATCATGACTTTCCTATCATTATTCCCAATTCGAATCAAAGAATTACCTCCTACTTAACCGGATTTTCATTTGTCTATACGTACCCTTTCACTTTAGGATTCAAACCTGCTATCGATCCTATTATTCTTGAGTTCTGCCGTTTCTTTGATGTTTGATTGGGTCAAATTAGCCCGATAATATGGAGGGTTGTCGCCTGTTTGAGGCATTTGACCAACACTGCCAATGTGCCTTTTACTTTCCCGCATCTAATTCACCTTTACTCCCCTAGACTCTTTCGCAATGGTATTTTTACACTAGTATCCAGGAGTAAAAGAGTTCTAGTTAGCCCTGAAAATGACAAAGACCGTGGCTGGTATGCCAGGTTTGTTGCTGTCCCCACTATTGGTTTAGTGGGTGATGAGAACATTCCCTTCCTTGAGAAGTGGAATTTTGCACGTGAGTCTTCTAAATTTCTCGTACCTTTTTTCTTCAATTTTGTTGATTTTCTAATTTTGCCTTTCTTTTTCAGCAACCATGGGAGTTGTAGAAGATGTTCCCAATTTTCATGATTGGGTAGACAAGCTATTGAAGATTGCGCCAATGGATGGTAGATCTTGGAAAATCATTTCTCAATGATTTGGTTGGAAAGTAAAAACTCATGGTAAGAGCTTTCAACTTACATATATTTTTTTTATTTCTCTGAACTAATTTCAATCCTTCTTTTTATCAGGATTTGCTATTTGAGGAGTTACTGCCGAGGCGGTCACAACTTCTCATATCTCTTTGGAAAGGGCCCAACTTGGGTTCTTCATCGAAAAGAAAAGCCGTTAATGACCAGGGCTTTGAAGAAGAGGAAGACGAGGGCTCTTTGATAACAAGGCCACGAACTCGAAGACGTATCATTTCTGATAATGAAGAAGAAGTATCCCCCCGCCGTTCTATTCCCCTACATATTTTAAGTTCGGCCGGGACCCACTATTGTGGAACGCGAGGGGTGCCTAACACCTTCCCTTCAAGATTATTTTGAGCCCTTACCCTAATCTCTGGTAATGTGAACTAGTTACAAAAGTTAATTACTCTAGGTGCCTTAACGTACCTTAATCTGTTAGGTGGTGACTCTTAAAATTCAAATACCCAATTCCCAAAAGGAACCGAGTTGTTCCCCCATGAATGTCAAAACCCGGACTCCGCAAGGAAAAAGGGGGCGCGACAGCCTGGCGACTCTGCTGGGGATATTTTAGGCTCTTACCATAACGAACTTATTTTTGAATTAGAATAAGCATGCTTTATCCCGTGTACCCTTTCCCCTTTCTTTGGATTTAACTGCTTATTTATGATTTCTTTAATTTCCTGAAACTGACCTTGAGTCTCTCGTACAACTGATCAATGGGTTTAGCAATGGTCGTATACTGTTTAAGAGGTCTGCGGTCAAAATTTGGTCGGGTCTAGGAAAGTTTTGGCGTGTAAGAGGTGATTGATAGTGGGATGGTTGATCATTGTAGGCTTGGTAAACATGTGCGAGTTGGAATATTTTGGTGAAGTAGGCTAATATGTGGGAGGTGGAGGTGATTGATAAGTGGGTGGTGAAGTTTGGTAAGAGGGTGAGGGTACTTGGTAGTTTGGAGCAGGCTGATATGTGAGTGGAGGCATTGGATAGGTTTGGTATTTGATAGGAGATTTGGTTCTCTGTGCGACCATTACGGCCCCTACGTCCCTTTTCTTGGATGAACCACCGGATTGTAAGGCCTTATTTGTAGCTTGCAAGGCCTCAAGGTTCATAACCATACCGTTTTTGATGCCCTCTTCGATTCTTTCGCCCAACTTGATGATGTCAGAAAATTTAAGACTCTCAATCAACATTAGCCTTTCATAATATTGCGGGTCTTGAGCCCGGACGAAAAATTTGTTCATCTGTTCTTCTTCTAAGGCAGGCCTGACTTTAGCAGCTTCAGACCTCCAGCGAGTAGCATACCCGCAGAATGTTTCTGTAGGTTTCTTCTTTAGATTCTGAATGTAGAACACATCCGACGCATTCTCTGTGTTGAACCTGAACTTGTCCATAAAGTCGGACACCATGCCTACCCAGTTCGACCATTTCTTTGGATCTCGACTAATGTACCAAGACAGAGCATCTCCAATCAGACTTCTCATGAAAAAGTTCATGCGGATTTTTTCGTCTTTCCCTACTCCAACCAGCTTGTCACAGTATGTTCTCAAATGTACTGTTGGATCCCCTTTACCATCAAACATCTCAAACTTAGGAGGTTTATACCCCTCGGGCAGTTTGATATCGGGCTGTATACAAAGATCCTCACAGTTCAGCCCTTCAATTCCCTTGCTTCCTTCAACGCCTTGAATTCGGCTAGTCAATTTCTTAAGTTCCTCAGCCAGGTTCCTATTGAGCAAGTCTTTATCATTAGACTCGGGTGTGCCTGAGATGGGTTGCGTGGAGTGTGGCATGGTCTCCACATAGATAGGGGTATTATGGTGGGTGTGAAAGTGGTCATTTGTGGAGTTTTTGAGTTCTGGGATGGGCAACGGGGTGTTGTTTGAGTTATAGCAGGTGTTGCAGTGGTGGTTAGGAGCGGGATGGTTTTGTCGCTTTGGGATATTTTGTGGAGGTGTAGGGTTCTGAGTATTTGGGAAATTGACATCTGGAGTGGTGAGGGAAAATGACAGATTTGCCAGATTCCGAACCTGATCAAGTTCTTCTTGGAATTTCAACAGCTTTTGTTCGAGTAGGGATGCATTTTCTTTTGAAACCTGAGTACCGTGACCATGAGTGACCTCTACCCGTTCAGTTGAGTTCTCTTTTCTAGCGTTGTTCAAATCTTCCATTTTCCCTTTGTTCTTGTTTTTGACAGGACTAAGAGGAGGAGTGGGTGGAGGGCCCCTGAATCTCGTGGAATAAGATGATGTTGCCAGAGTGCACGAACCAACCTTTGGGGAGGGGAATAACAAAACAAAAGGTAATCAAGTTAGTGATGATTATAAGAAAATGTTGCGATATTTAAACACATAGCGCAAGAATGTAAATCGTGTCCTAATTTGGGGACCTCTTTGTACCCGAGGTAGGCCTAGCGGAAAATTGATTTGGAGAACTTAAAATGCTAAATGCCACATTTTATTGATAAAAGTAGACGGATCACAAATCGACACTAAATAACAAGAAATAAAATATCATTAATGGCCATTGGCCTTATTACTTTTCATAAAGCAAAAAAAAGTAAATTCCTATCTACTTGATCCCAGAAAGACCTTCCTCAGGTTGAATGCTCTCATTGATCAAATCCTCTAGCTCGCGTAAGTTCACCAGTAAAAATGCCTTCGCCAGGTGTTCTCCTTCGTTTCCCTCATAGTTCTAGCAGTCGGTGACTCTCTTCCTCACTTTTTCTTCCAATTCCAGCAGACTGTATTCCAGATATTCCAACTTTACGCTAGCTTTGACGACCCTCTCTCTCCACTCATTGATTTGGTCATTTGATGGAAGACTCCTCCACCAGTCTAGCAAGAGTGGGGGCATACTAATCATCCCGAAACTGGGGACCTCGTACCTCATATTCCTGCAAGACAAATAAGGTTAGACCCTTACCCCCACCAGACGCCCTGGTAGTGATTCTTGACGATGATGTTGCTCCCGCTGCTGCTCATGACTCTGTTGAGCAGCTTTTTATCAGCGGGTTTGGTGGTGAGGGCTTAGGCCCAGTTTTGGATGAAGCACCTCTGACTTCTTTTTACTCCTGTATCTATGACTCCTTCTTTGTCGATCTCGGCTGTTTCCGTTCCTCCCCAGACTGTCTTTACTACTTCCACTGTCCCTCCTTCCACTGTTTCTACTTCAACAATTCCTCCCCCCAATCATTCACCATGTTGAAGTTGGCTCCTCAAGTAGGAGTGGTGCTATGAGGCAAGTGATCATTGAAGTCCCTGCTGAGGGCAATCTCTTAAGGAAATCGGGTCAAGCAGATGTATGGCTAAAGCCCTTAATCGGACCAATTGAAAGAGTCAAGCTAGAGAACCATAGCTCTTTGACTTTGATGAATGATATTGTGCACGCTTCTTTAAAGGTATTCCCTTTCTCTTTTTTCCTTTGTTGTGTTTTAAAATTTTCCTATATTTGAGATTCTCATTTCCCTTCCTTTTCTTTTTTTATAGGTCAATCTTATCGGCACGGAGATGATGAAAAGGGTTGTCCTCTCAGAGAAATTAGTGTGTGATTCTCAATTAGAGGCGTGCAATTGGAAAGAACAATATGAAAGCCTTTAAATTGATGTGGAGTACTTAGAAGAAAGTAAGAGTACCTTGGAGCAACAGGTACATGCCTTGACTTCAAAGTTGGCAGTTGAAAAGGCTTCCTCAAGTCAAGCGGATAAAGAAAAGGCTCATCTTGAAAACTCTTTCTCCGAGCAGTTGTCCAAGGCAAGTGAAGAGATTAGAGAGTTGAAGGCTCTCTTGGGTGGGAAAGAGGCTTATGCTGGAGAGCTCGTGCAGAATTTGACTCAAGCACAAGAAGACCTCCGAGCTTCTTCTGATAAGGTTTGTGCCTTGGAAAGTTCTCATGCCTCTCTTCAAGCTTCTTACACTTCTGCCTTGGCTGAAAATGAGAAATTAAAGAATGAAATTGCTGACTGGGAAAGAGATTATGAAATCTTTAAGGATAAATCTGCCATTAAAATGAGTTGGGCGTTTTTGAACTCTCGCCGTGATACTTTAGTTAAAGCTAGCCAAGAGACTTTTAACTTGGAATCTGAGTTAGCTAAAATTAATGAAACTATTGAAAAGGCTCAGAAAACTCAAGATTTTTCTTCTCCCGTGGCCGAAGCTTCTGTGAATGTTGAAGTTAATACGGGTATCCCAACTCCTTCAAGCCCAGTTGAGCCCGATGCCGTTGATGCACCTATTTCAGTTCCTACATCTTCTTAGTGATAAGTTTAAGTCATTAGAAATTTCTTTGTGTTTTTTTTTTTGAAACATTGTAGTAAAACCCTTGGTCTCATTTAAGGGTTTGTTTTGGAAATTCAAGTCCCCGGACCTTTCATGGGGCAATTTGTATAAACAATTCGCAGTTTATGACTAAGTTCGTACTTAGTCTTAAGCTTTTTAATATTAAGAAGTTTTTTCGTTATTATCTTGAACTTCCATTTAGTTTATTCTTGCCTTTATTTCTAAGGACTTATAGAATAATTTGCATTTTTATTCTTTAAAAATGCTTCTATTAACTTCATTAATATTTGCATTAATCATGAATTTATAAAAGAGGGCCCTTTTATATTCGACACTTAATGAAGAAGACGTCTCAACTTCATAATGGTGTTATCATACGATAAAAGAAATAGGAATACACATGTTTCTTTGAAATAACTTTGACAAGTTTTTATTTGAACTTTGTCTAGTTTTGAATAACACTTTACACGTATTTAAATTACATCTATAACTTTCTCGTAACTGTTTTTCTTGTAACAGATTTAAAAAAAACACGAGGTTTTTATCTATAACCCGTTTCAGTACATAGCCTTTACCCTAATTATGGTAAGGTAATAAACACTAGGTTTTTATCTATAACCCGTTTCAGTACATAGCCTTTACCCTAACTATGTAAGATTTTTCTTTGGCCTTAGCTCGTGACTTTGCTCTGTACTTCATTCAATGAGTGAACTTTTCAGGGCTTGGTCTTCTTTGCCTTCCATATACACATGCCCGTGTATATTATGTAGTCCCCTAAGTGTTTGAGCGTTGAAGTATGAATCCTCGAGCACTTGATTATTCCTCTCATTTGGTCTTTTCCCTATAAAGGAAAAACATACGGGACTCGGAGGTGCGATTATAGATGAAGACTGCTTAACCCGTTTGAATTTCTATTAGAATAATTGTAACCCTATGCCAGGAAGTTTAATTTATTCCACGTGCCTTACAGGTCGTGACTCATCATTTAGTACGGGTTAGCATTTTGCCTATCATCTAAAATCGTTAGTAAAATTTTAATAATTCAAAAACTAAATTTTAAAATATGGATACCTGACCATGGGTATTCTTCAAAAATAATATCTTTTTAGATGAACAACATTCCAATGTGACGGAAGTATCTTGCCATCCATTGTTTCCAGCTCGTATGCTCCTTTACCTGCAATATCATGAATTCTATAGGGTCCTTCCCATGTTGGACTTAATTTCCCCAAGTTAGCTGCCTTCGTAGATTGAAAAACCTTTTTGAGCACGAAGTCCCCAATTTTGAAGAATCTGAGGCGTGCTTTTCGATTGTAGTATCGTTCTATGACCTGCTTCTGTGCTGTCATTCTTATTAGTGCAGCTTCTCTTCTTCCTTCAAGTAAATCAAGATTTACACGCATTTCCTCGTCATTAGATTCTTCTGTTGCCTATGTGAATCGTGTACTCGGTTCTCCTATCTCAACTGAAATTAAAGCTTTAACTCCATAAACCAATGAAAATGGTGTTTCTCCTGTACTTGTTTTTGTTGTTGTGCGATATGCCCATAAAACACCAGGTAACACTTCTGGCCAATTACCTTTGGATTCCTCTAAACGTTTCTTTAAATTGTTGATAATGACTTTGTTTGTTAACTCAGCTTGCCCATTACCCACCGGATGATAAGGTATGGATGTAATCCTTTTGATTTGCCAACTTTGAAAGAACTCTGTGATTTGGGCGCCTATAAACTGAGGGTCATTATCACACACGATTTCCTTTGGCACACCAAATCGGCATATGATATTCTGCCAAATGAAATCTCTAACTTCCTTTTCTCGCACATGTTTGAATGGTCTTGCCTCCACCCATTTAGTAAAATAATCAGTGAGTACGAGCAAAATTTTTACCTGACCTTTTGCTTGTGGTAGTGGACCCACGATATCCATCCCCCACTTCATAAATGGCCACAGTGCAATGACCGGATATAGTAACTCTGCAGGCCTATGCATATTATTACCGTACCTTTGGCATTTATCACATTTAGCCACGAAACTTTCCGCTTCTTCTTCCATTTTGGGCCAATAATAACCTGCCCTAATTAAGGTTCTTACCAATGACCTTCCTTCTGCGTGATTCCCACAATGCCTCTCGTGTATTTCTCTCATTACATATTCCGTCTGAGAAGGTCTGAGGCATCTTGCTAAGGAACCACCGAACATTTTTCGGTAAAGATTGCCTTGCTTTAAGCAATACCGAGCAGCCTTTTATCGAAGCGCATGAGCTTTTTTCTTATCTTCAGAAACGGTACCATACTGCAAAAAAGCAACAATCTCGTTCTTCCAATCCTAAGTTAAGTTATTAAAATTTACCTCATTCTTATCGAGGTCGAGAACTGAATGAAACAAATGAACAACTGAAGCATTTTCATTGCTTGACACGTCTGCCGTAGATGCAAGATAAGCCAAAGTGTCGGCTTCAACATTTTCATCCCTTGGTATTAGTGTTACTTTCCAGGTTTGAAATTGCTTTATCAAATCCCGTACATTCGCTAAGTATTATTGCATCCTTGCTTCCCTGGCTGTATAAGTCCCCAGCATTTGATTAACTACGAGCTGTGAATCGCTTTTGATTATAATCGGATTTATGCCGAGTTCTCGCGCCAGTTCTAAACCTGCAATCACAGCTTCATACTCTGCCTCGTTGTTAGTTATAGAGTGACATTTTATGGCTTGTCGAATGGTTTCACCCATAGGTGGTACCAAAACAATCCCTAAACCCGCACTCTTTACGTTATATGAACCATCAACAAGGTCCAAGTTCCTGAGTTAGCTCCGTTGAACACATGCAACTCTTTTTCTGCTTCTAATTACATCCCTTGGCTAAAATCAGCGACGAAATCAGCTAACACTTGAGATTTTATAGCAGTTCTAGGTTGGTAGGTGATATCATATTCACTTAATTCTATAGCCCACTTAGCTAACCTTCCTGACAATTCATGCTTATGTAATATATTGCGTAATGGATAAGCAGTTACTACAACAATAGGATGACATTGAAAATAAGGCCTTAATTTTCTAGATGCCATGATTAATGCAAGTGCAAGTTTTTCCAACTGAGGGTACCGCGTCTCCGCATCTAACAAAGATTTGCTAACATAATAAATTGGAGATTGTTTACCTTGATCCTCATAGACTAAAACAGCACTTACCGCTACTTCTGAAACAGCAAGGTAGATGAGCAGTCTTTCCCCAGCGTTTGATTTTGCGAGCAATAGTGGATTTGATAAATATGTCTTCAAATTTTTGAGTGTCTGCTGACATTCCTCGTTCCATTCAAAGTGATCTTGCTTTTTAAGAGCTGAAAAAAATTTAAAGCACTTTTCTGATGATTTAGAAATGAATCTTCCCAAGGCTACAATTCTTTCTGTCAACCTCTGCACTTCTTTTTTGCTTGAAAGCATATTAGGAATTTCTTCAATGGCCTTAATCTATGCGGGATTCACTTCAATACCACGGTTAAAAATAAGAAAACCCAAAAACTTACCTGACACACCAAATGCACATTTCTCCGGATTTAATTTCATATTAAATTTGTGTAAAATCTGAAATGTATCAGACAAGTATGATATATGATCTTTCGAATGCTGAGTTTTAACGAGCATATCGTCTATAAACCTCCATGGTTTTTCCTAGATGTTCTTGAAACATTTTAGTAACCAGCCTTTGATATGTTGCACCAGCATTTTTGAGACCAAAAGGCATTACTTTATAATAGTAAGTCCCCATATTTGTTATGAATGAAGTTTTTTCTTCATCTACCGGATCCATTTTGATCTGATTGTACCCTGAATATGCATCTAAAAAACTTAATAGTCCATGCCCTGCATTATCATCAATTAGTTGATCTATATGTGGTAGTAGGAAAGAATCTTTAGGACAAGCTTTATTAAGGTATGTGTAATCCACACAAACTCGCCACTTACCATTCTTCTTTGGAACTACGACATTATTGGCTAACCAATTAGGATACTTTACCTCGCGGATGGATCCAATCTTTAGCAATTTTTGAACCTCTTCTTGAATCACCTGATTCTTGAAAGTTCCTTGCTTTCTTTTCTTTTGTTTGACAGGAGGGTACGTTGGGTCTTCATTCAATTTGTGAGTCATTACCTCCGGTGGTATTCCTGTCATGTCAGAGTAGGACCAAGCAAAACAGTCCACGTTAATTTTAAAAAATTCAATTAACTTACCTCTCATGTCTTGACTTAGATTAGCCCCTACGTAGACTTTCTTATCTAGCCATTGTTCAAATAACGTCACAGCCTCCAGTTCTTCAATTGTTGTTTTGATATTTTCGTTTTCTTCTGGTTCTTGAATGGTATCAGGCCTCGAATCCACATTTGTCCGCCTTTGTTTAGTTGAGGTTTGTGTTGTGGTGCCCTCAACTGTCTTCTGTGATTGCTATTTTTCTTCTTTTTTCGTACTTGAATCTACTACAGAATTGATGCTCCTGGATGTAAGTTGATCCCCGCGGATTTGACATATTCCCCATGGTGATGGAAATTTGATAACTTGATGCAAGGTTGAAGGAACAACATCCATTTCATGGATCCATTGTCTCCCAAGGATCATATTGTAAGCCATCTCTATATCTATTACTTGAAACTTTGTATATTTGACAACTCCTTCTGCGAATGTGGTGAGTGTTACCTCTCCTTTCGTCACAACACTAGAATTGTCAAATCCAGATAAAGTATGCGGCTTTGGTATTAATTTATCCTCAGCTTGCATCTCACGTAATACTCTTAGCAAAATAATGTTCATGGAACTACCTAGATCAATCAAAACTCGTTTCACATTAGTATCATGTACAATTAAAGATATTACCAGGGCATCGTTATAAGGAGATAATACGCCATCTGCATCAGTATCATCAAATGTAATGCTGTCTTCTTCTAATACATGTCGCACCCATTTTCCTTGGGTAATTGTGACTTTGGAAATTTTATTAGCTGCAGTGTACGTTACGCCATTGATGTCTTCACCCCCGCTTATAACGTTGACAATCCTTTTTGGAAAAGGTGGTTTAGGGGATTCTTGTCTATTCTTCATGTAAGCTTGCTTACCTTTCTCACTGAATAACTCAGTGAGATACTCTTGTTTTAATAAATGATCAATTTCATTTTGTAAAAATCTATAATCTGCTGTTTTATACCCGTGATCATTATGAAACTCACACCAATGATTAGGGTTGTGCCTATTTGGATTCGATCTCATCTCTTTTGGCCACCGTACCTTGTCACCTATGCTTCTCAAAATAGCTACGAGCTCGGAAGTGCTCACATTGAAATTGTAACCGCCAAATCTCGCATTTAAATTTCTATCATGATCTCATGACTCATGGGTGTTTCAGTCATTCCTAAATCTTGATGAAGAGCCTGACTCTCTATTCCTTGATCTGTGATCATACCTTTGATTGTCCTGTTTTGACCGTGAATCTTTTCCCGCAGGTCCCATGTATGGCTCGTACCTGTTTTTACCGAACCTTTTTCGGTTTTTGCCCGTCTCAAACTTACTTTTTCTTCTTTTTGGAATCGTGGAACAGTATCTTCTTCTATCCTTGGTTTCGTGCTAAACCTGTTGTAAACGTCATTCCCCGTTGTAGCTGGGAATTCACGAAGACTTTCCTTGAGTCGCCTCGTAGCTTCTGAACTCTTTACATTCAGATTACTTGTGAAAGCTATAGCTTCCCAATTATCAGCTACACGTGGTAATGTCATTCTTTCACGTTGGAATCTGTTCACGAACTCCCTAAGCAATTCTGAGTCCCCTTGCTTGATCTTGAAAATATATTCCATTCTTTTTTCGACTTTTTGAGCTCCCGAGTGTGCTTTAATGAAAGAATCTGCAAGCTCAACAAAAGAATTTATAGAATTTTCGTGTAAAAGGGAATACCATGTTAATGCATCCTTGGTGAGTGTTTCACCGAATTTTTTGACTAATACTGATTCAATCACCTGCTTGGTCAAGTCGTTGCCTTTTACGCATGTTGTGAATGCAGTCACGTGGTCTCGTGGGTCTGTTGTTCCATCGTATTTTGGAATATCAGGCATTTTGAATTTCTTTGGAATCGGGAGGGGAGCAGCACTTGGCTTCCAGGGTTGTTGCGAGTATTTATCCGTATCTATCCCTTTGATTACGGGCGACACCCCCGATATTTTCTCTATGCGATCACTTTGCTCCTTGAGCTGTTTCTGCAATGTTAGTACTAAATTTTGTAAATCAGAATTGACTAAGTTACCTGGTTCTCCCTCCTGTGATTCATTGGGGGTTCCATCGCTACCTGAGTTGACAAGCCCGGAACGAGGGTTCTCCAAAGTGTTGTTGTTTGGAGTGGGTGTGGGTGGTGCAGTAGGTAACTAGCTAGCAAAAGCCTCAAGAGCTTTACTGACCTGTGCAGCAATTAGTTTCTGCAAAGCTTCATCGATAGATTCTAACATTTTCAAATTGAACGTTTCCATTTGTATGAGATCCATCAGGAGAGCCTTCACGAGACCGCTGAGGAGAGCCTCGTGGAGGAGGGACCGGGGTTTGATTACCCTGTGGATTTCCCTGAAGTTGTTGGTTTTCTTGGTTTCCTTGAATGCTGTCATTGTTGTTCGACATGGTTGATGCAACAAGGAAAGTTAAGCTAAAAGAGGGTAGATTATCAGATTCCCAGTAACGGAACCAATTTGTTTAACCAAAAAATGAGACTTCGGTTAAAGCTTTAATTTTAGAAGAACTCGGGTTACTGATAATCAAAAATATATATGAAAGAGAGTAATTTTACTAGCAATGATATACTCAGAAGAAAGCAAGTAAACCAGTATATTCAGATTGTTTTTTCGTGTGTCTTACAATTGACCCACTCTCCCTTTTTATAGCTATTTTGGGGATATGCGTTTTGCCTTTGTCTTAATAAGGTCATTATAGACAATTAAAGACATTAAATGCTACGTTACATAATCATTGCTTTTAATACAAATTCTCTAACGTTTTTAGTATTTAAGGCTCAATAAATACTGTATCTATACTCCCATGTAATGTCAGATTCATTCCCCTTAATTCTTGGACTTAAATAAGCACGAGCGCTGAGTCTTTTACATAACCGCTCATGCCTCTTCCTTTGACTCTGCTCGCATCTGTTGCAACTCGTGCCTCTTTGCTAGTTGTATCTCTTTGACCAGTCTATGTGTCATGACACGTCATCTTTACACCACTTTAATATGTAAACTCAATTTTTCCCAATACAGATAGTCCCCCCACTTGTCATTTATAAAGTGACACATTTCGTCGTTATATAGCAACGGATTTAACGATACGATACAATAAAATTTAAGTAACAATCAAAACAAACATCACATTTAAAGTAACAATACGATACAATAAAATTATGTAACAATCAAAACAAACATCACATTTAAAGTAACAATACGATACAATACCATGGGTAACAACCATCCAAACAAGCTATTACTAAAAAATTCAACTATAAATAAATATTAAGTACGTATATGCATCAGTGGATTTCTGTATTTATTAAAGAAAATAATAATAATTGATTAACGGTAACTATAAGAGGATAAACTTGTTTTCTTTAATTTAATAAGTTATTTTCTATTGAAGAAATTTAAATGAAAATTATTCTTTTTAAAAAGAAAATTTATCTATAGTATATAAGAGAAAACTGGAATCGAGAACTTACAATTACATTTAGCTATACAAGTCGCATTTAGCCACTGCAATTCATACACATCTTCCGCCGAAAGATGTTTAATAACTCGCATTCAACTTATTATTCCAAATGCAACTTATAAATGCATTCACTAGTGCGATTTATAAAGCGCATTCAGCTCATTAGGTAATGCGATTTATAAAACGCAGTCATGTAAGACGATTTATTGGTTGAATGCGCATTTCGCCCAGTCCAACAGATATAGGGCTACGGATAATTGGGTTCCGTTTCCAACAATTGTGTATTTTCTTGTTCGTCTCCGGACGACCTACAGAGAAGAGGATCATTTAGCAGTGATACCATGGTACTTTTATCTTCTATTTCAACTTCCCCTAATGATGATATGATATTCCCCTTGGTGATTTATAATTGAATAATTTTAGGTTAATGGATGTTGATAGGTATATGTAGGATTGTCAATTGTTCTGCTCCTTTATCATCATTTCTGTGAAAAGAGCCATGGTCATTGGTTTTACAGAATTAGCTACAATAAATATTACTCTAAATGTTACCTTATCTACTATACTTGTTTCTGCGAATTCGTAATCAGTTTATTGTTTCTATTCACAGTTTTGGCTTCATGAATTGACAATTATTCTTTTTCAGTTATCGCTATTTTATTCATTTATAATGTGTCGGCTGCGGCTATATATTTGCATTTTTGAGATGAAGGGCTTCTTCTAGGGCTGACACTGGTTGAATTCTAAGAGATTAAAAATGTTTTGTGCATCATACTTAAAGGTGACCATCTTTATAGGAGCTTGTTATTCACGGTCAAGAATAAATTCGTTGATTTTCTGATGTAGGATTAGCTGATGCAAGAGTAGAGGAGATAGGAAAGGAGAGGATAGAAAAAAATGGTTCTATGCTTAATTTCGTCCAGTTCGATTTTCACTCTGCAGCCTGGACGTTCTAGATGTCTTCCCAAATGTATGGGAGTCCAGAATAACGGGAGATATCTCATGAAAGAGGGGGATGTTACGAGGCATAAGATTATCCCTTCTGCTAGGTTGGATACAGTTGGTTTGGAGGTTTTTGTAGTTTCAGACTTGCATACAGAATACTTGGAGAACATGGAATGGGTAAATGGTTTACCTAGCAAGGGGAAGAAAAAGGACGTTCTGCTCGTTGCAGGAGATGTTGCAGAGACTTATGAGAAGTTTGTTTTAACAATGTCCCTCTTGAAGGATAGTTTTGAGCATGTGTTCTTTGTGCCCGGAAACCACGACCTTTGGCTCCGTTGGGAGAAAGAGAATTATGTAAGCATGCTTTTCTTCATATCGTTCCATGAAGATGTGATTTACAGAATTTAGTTCAAATTTACTGTGTAGAATTGCATCATAGGTGTCACTAGTTGTTGTTGCTATTTAGCATTCATGTGTAATTGTATCTTGTTTAAATGTTTTTGTGACATCATGGAATCGCGTCGCTAATGAAGATTTTTAACTGAGCAGAAATTCGCCTTTTGAAGCGTTTATGGTTGCGGTGTTTGATGCATGTCCCTTTCTCAGTCAATGACGTTGCCCTTTAGACAGTCTTATTAACTTTAGGTCTCAAAAGCTTCATCCATGTAGAAAAAAGTAACACTTAAGAATGAACATTGGTGGTGTTTCCTCCCCTCTTTTCTTTTTGCCCTTCTTCTGTTGCCACTGAATTAGAGTACTGCTTTTCCTGCTATAATGGTAGTTTTGTAAATCCAAAAGCAACACCACGTGATTAATGTGATGCATCCTCCGTACCCAGATTGATTCTCTTCAGAAGCTGGATAAAATGCTTGATGCATGTCAGATGCTTGGAGTGGAAACTAATCCTAGTGTCATCGATGGTTTGGCAATTATTCCTCTATTCTCATGGTACCACGAGGTAAATGTTACTGTACAATAGCAAAACGATTTCCTTTTTGCAGCTGGGTCATTTTGTGCACATCTTGATGTCATTTCTGCTTTATCCCAGAGCTTTGATAGGGAAAAGGACATAACTGGCATCCGCATTCCATCTTTGGAGCTGGTGATTCACTTTCTTTCTCCTTGTAAGGACTTTCAATCTTTTAGTTCGATGATATGTTAGTCTCTCCCTCCTCTACCTTGGGCCTCGTCCCTTCTTTCGAAATAGACAAAAGATGAGCAAGTTGAGTGTGCCAGTCTCTAGCTTGCTGATTACTGAAATGAACAGCTCTCCTTGTTATCACTGAAATTAGCCTGAAAATAAGTCAATTTATTAGCTCTTCCATCTCACACAGTGCTCTGAAGTGATGTGCATTCCTTTGCAATTCGTTTTTATGAATAAAAGATTCCTGATTGGTCCAAGGAAAATATGCCCATTACCTTGGGGTGACTTCAAGTACACCGTGTGATGGGGTAGGTTTGTATATGGGGATAATAGTTGACATTTGCAAGCCACTTGCTCATCTTTCTTTTGCATTTTTTTGGTAAGTAAAGTCTTGTATTAATCTGGTACCAAGATGGTACAGAAACAAGTACAAAGCAAAGCTACATTACTCCCCCAGTCACACTACGTGTTGCCCCCTAACAAGTACAGAAAATCCAAGTATTGATCCATCCAATCTAGAGTACTACTCGAACACCAGAAGAATCTTCTTTTGCATTTTTTTTATTTAACTATCTTAGTGTCTCTTCTTTTTGTGGTTGCTTTGGATGCACTTTCACTGTTCTGAGCCTGTTCATTTACTACTAGTTTATAACATTTCTCTATTTTTTTCTGAGTTTGGAATGCTCGGACAGTTAGTTTTTGTTCTTTCAAAAAAATTTCCTATCTATTAAACAGTTAATAGACATATTTACTTATGTGGTAGTAGTTTACTGATTCTGTCTTCTATGCTAGTACTATGTAAGTCACCCTCACCAAATTTTGCACAGGCATGTAAGGACTTCCGTGCATGCAAGTGGCCTGACGGACTCACAAATGGAGATAACTCCCTTGCTACACATTTTGATGCCATGAATGACAAGAATCAGGATACAGTCCAGGAAATGCTGGCAAATTGCAACCAAGTAATTTCATTCTCACACTTCGTTCCAAGGTTAGTGAGTAGCTCAGACTATTTCAAAATCTCTTTGAGTTGCTAGTCTAATATTTGGTCGATTATGGTTGAAAAGCTTCAGTCTTGCGCTACAGTAGAGGCTTCTTGTAGGATTTAACAATGTTGGTATTGGTTAGATACTCCTGAAAATTTCTCCCTTCCCTCCATTAAAGATTACGTAGTTTGAAATGTTCAGAGTTCAACAGTAAAATGTTTGAATAGATTACTATCTTGAATTTGATAGAGAAGGTGTAAATAATAATTTGAGATACACTATTTAGAAAAATTGTTTGAAATACAAGAAAGGATGAATTAGTTGAAAAGATATCACATCAAGTTTTGTAATATGAATAGCCTGACACTTTGCGGATTTGAACCGATGACTAACGCCTTACCATGCCGTTACTCCGCCACTGAGTTAAAAGGGCTGAAACCCTCATTTTCACTACTATTTCGACTTTCACCACCACAAATGGCCCTATAAATGTAACTACCATCGTAACTCACTACCACTGATAATGGGAGTATCTATACATATTCGAGACTGAAGATAACTATCAATGCAATATTAATGTGATTATTTGAAATAGTACAAGGCTTTATTAGTTAATATTTAGGTTGAATTCTTGGAGGAGAAGTTTGCTATTCTGGAAATAGGTCAAGTTTTACTTATAAAAAGAAAAAAAAAAAAGAAAAACTAAAAAAATGCAGTGGGTCAAGTTTTTGAAGGGTGGACCAGAAATGCAGTGGGTCAACTTTATCGGATGGAGGGAGTACTTTTTATCAGCTAAAAACATGATTTCACTGCAGTTGCTTCTTATTGACCATACTAGCTACCATAAGCGAGCATACATTTCATAAACTATAACAAGATATGTTGGAATACTTCTGTTTAAGTAATATTCATAATGTGGGGCTAATTGACCTTTTCATTGACTGGAGATGAATGCTTTAGAGTTTAATTATGCTGGAACAGATCTTACTCACTTGTGCTGCCTTCTTTGGTCTGACGATTATTGTTACAGGATGTAGTTCTTTGTCCTCCATGGCTTCTTGTATTGATTATCTTTGTATCTGATAAATTATTAATGTTGAATAAACTAGAGAACTGAAAAATAAAGAAATATGGAAAATAGATAATTCAGTGCGTTGAAAGAATATATTGACAAGCTCCTTTTCATTAGGTAGCCACTATGAGAATATTGATACATTCTGACAGGAATGTATTGATTCTAATGCATTTTCTCTCTACCATTTTTGGCATGATGGTATTATTTGGATCGCTCAGTTCTTCTGAAAAATCTTTGATTTGGAATGTGTTAAAAAGCTAAGCGTCTCTAGTGCTCCTTTCATCGATACATGCATCAAGATAGAGGGACTTATCTTTCCTTTTCTTTGGCTGTTTTTTTTTGTGGGGGGGGGGGGGGGGGAGGTTGGGGGGATTGGGAGGGGAAGAGGGCGCAATGGGTACTTAAAAACTTACCATTCTTCACAGTAGTGGACATTCCACCTCGCTGGCACTACTAGCTTACTCCAAAGAATCACGGTTCAGGAAGATTATGTGTAAAATCTTATCTTTAGGGAAGCAATATTGCATCTTACAGGAGCTATCACTCTAGTGAAAACATAGCTTCATATTTCCCAACTTAATGTACTTTGATAACAACATACTTTACTAGCATGTACAGTTTACTGTCATTGGTATCGTATCCCAAGCCTGTGTAATGGATCAATTTTCGGTCAAGCGCTAATAATTATTACTCTCTCTTCAATGGTCTCAGATTACATTGTGCTAAGTTAAGTGATAGTAGTAGCTTTTGTCACCTTTGTGTCTACTGAGAGTCGAGAGATCAAGAATATGAAACAAAATGCTGAAAATTTATCCTTCGGTGTCATATTAAACAACTTTAAAAGAATACATTGAAAGAGATCCTTCATCCTCCTTTTTACTCCTCCTCTAATGTTGTATGGGGGAGCATACAGCCTTTACTGTCCAATATTATTACAGGACAGAACTATATCTGATTGATATTTTATCAAAAAACATTTGATCTGTATTATAGTGCTTCCTCTCTGCCACTTCTCTTCATCCGTTTCTCTTGCTGTCTCTCCCCCTTCCAAAGTGATTGTGGTCACGAGGCATGGATTACTTTATATGGTGATTTTTCTAGGATTTTTTTCTCGCTTTATGCAGGGGAGGTATATGTGAGTAGCTAGCTATAAAATATAAGAAGAAAACCATGTGGAAACTCGTCCCTTTTGTTTTTGGTTGGTGGGTTACATGTTGTTTCAGTAACTCTCACGCATCATTTATCTTCTGTTTGTTGTTTTTCCTATTAATTTGGGATTTCTCCAGGGGGAGTGCATGACTAGCTTGATACAAAATTTCTTTGAACTAAAGTGAAATTAGATGTAGTCCCCTTCTCAGAACAGTCTAGTATATACTCCAGCTTTTAAATATCCTTTTGATAGATTGCAGTCCTTAAACATCTTATGCTGATGATTATGTTGTCTGATTGGACTGTTAATTGTCATCTTTTTGCAGATTAGAGCTCTGTCCAGAGAAGAGAATGCTTTTCTATCCCAACCTTCCAAAGATGATTGGTTCTGACTTTCTTGAGGCCCGAATAAGATACATACATGGAGCTAGAGGGAGCACAAAATCTTGTCATATTTTTGGTCACACCCACTTCTGCTGGGATGTCCAGCTTGACGGTATCAGGTGTGTTCTGTTCTTGGATGCATTAGACTGCTCAAAGACATTAAATGTCTGCTTGTTTTTTTTTTGGTCGTTGTTTTGAAGGTAACGTATTGAGTAATATCCATAAAAATCATCAGCACAGACTATGTGCTGGAAACTAAAATAGGAGTTGTTACATCAAAAGAACCAAAGATACAATCCTTGTTCTTCTTTCAAGGAGCTTAAAACATCTAGAATTGAAACAGAATCATCTATGTATTCTGATTTACACCAAAAACAAAAAAAGGCAGAATACACTTCATCTTAATTATCTGGAGAAGGTTGCTTATATCTTCAAAACATCTCGAGTTCCTTTACTTCCAAACTGTCCGCCAAATAGTTGTTGGGACAATTTTCCTTCTGTCTTTGTCCGTGGTAAGCCCCTGAGTTCCAGCTTACTAAGATTAAATGCCTGCTAGTTGTAAGGAATTTTTAATTGAAGCAAAATGTAGTGTGCATGAGTGTTGGATTATTTTCCTCTGAGTTCTGGGCTTAGAATATGTTGATGGAGAAGACGGAAATGTGACTTAATATTATAGTACAATTTTTGAAAACACGGCCAAACTTAGTTTTATTAGATCTTGCCATGAAAATCATGCATCTGGCTGGAAATATACTCTATGAAACGAAGAAGATACTCCTTTAAAAAATTGTGTAATGTATCTGATGAAACCTGAATAGTACTAATCTTGCAAGAATTTTAGTTTTTTAAATATGTCATTGCCTTTAGTATACAAATGGCTTCCCCAATTATTTAGAATCACTTTGAACTCCTACGCAGGTATGTGCAGGCGCCATTAGCATATCCAAGAGAGCGGAAAAGAAGAATGAATGGAGGAGAAGACTGGCTGCCATTTTGCATCTACTCTAATAGTAAACTTACAGAGAATATGTCTCCTTGTTATTGGTCTGATTATTATGCCTCCAATCCTAGAACCCCTGATATAACTGAACTTGCTCCATGGGTTGCCAGATTCTATGGCAAACTTTAGCATTCTCCAAGTAAGAATGCTATTTGATGTACGACAGTATTTCATGTTGTAATTTGTTTCCATCTGCCTAGCCGAGGCATTCATCCTGTTCTACCACCATCTGTCGTCAAATATTCAGTTCAAACTCTTACCTCAACTGGCAAGGAAATTACCTAACAGTTTAACTTATCATACATCCATGAGTTTCTTGATGGGATGTCCTTGATATATACAAGTAACTAGATCAGACCTCTGGTTCACTAGAGAACATTTAATATTATACTACTAGTCACTACTCACTAGCATATAACAACAATCGAGAGAGATCGCACAAATAGAATCTGGGAAGTAGAGAGGCCACTACTCACTAATATACCCTTTTAATTTGGATCTTCGCGTCCTAGCATGAGGTCATGTTTTTGAATGGAAAAAAATGCTAAATGTCTTGCATTGTACCATGTTGAGTTCTCTTAGTTTAGGTATGCAACTATGGAAAGCTTCTTTCATAGAAATCATAACAAGCATGGACATTCGAGAATAGGATCTTCTCGCTTCCCAATTGTCACATAACTTTGGGGCAGGTTTGGGGAGTGATAATGGTTCTGTTTGTAGGACTGGACTTTGGACGCTGCATATTATGAACAAACCCAAAAATTGAACCGACACAAACATGACCCCCTTTAAAAATAGGAAGCCGAAAATAGACACATGGATAAAGGTACAATGCTATTACTGGGACCATTGTCTTTATTTTGGGAAACTTACAAAATGCAACTACATAAAGAAGTATCCAAATGCTGAAAACATTAGAGAAGGGAATTAAAAGACAACCATAGACTGGAGTACAAACTTCACATAAAAGTTTCAGTTTTTTAAGCACAATCCTCTCTTATTCACAAATGGAAGACTGCTATCGAAGTGCATTTAGTAATCTTCTGGTGCCAATGGCTGATGGGTGGTCGGGCGCGGAACGGCCTCATGCTGTATGATCCCATACTCGTAGATAAGTCCAGCCAGGGCTGCACCCACAAAAGGGCCCAACCAGTAAATCCAGTGGTTCCTCCACCTCCAGCCGACGAGAGCAGGCCCAAATGCCCTTGCAGGGTTCATGGATCCTCCCTCAAAAGGCCCTCCCACTAGGACATTTGCCCCCACAATGAAAGCAATGGCAAGAGGGGCAATGGTGTGTAAGCTTCCCCTCCTTGGATCAATGGCAGTTGCATACACTGTGTAGACTAGTCCGAACGTCATCACTATCTCCATCACAAGTGCATTCAAGTTGCCAACTCCTGCTGCCACCGAGAATCCCAGTGGCCGCTGCATCAACAACAATTACGCCTCAATCTCAAATAATAGAGCACATGAGTAAAGATGTTAAAACAACAAAGAGAAGAATGTACCAAGCCATCAGTAGCGAGCCTCAACAAGAGAGAGGCTATAACAGCACCTACAAGCTGAGCTAACCAATAGTAGACAGCACGAACGACGGATATCCTGCCCCCAACAAGCGCACCAAAGGTAACAGCTGGGTTGATGTGTCCTCCAGAAACATTCAGACTGGAGGCTACGGCTGCAAAGAACGATAACGCATGCGCCAGCGCTATCGCTGTCAGTCTTGATGCTCCTAATGCCGTCTCCGGGTACAACTTATCTGCACAACAAGTATTCATAGTGAAACAACCTCTGTGCATGCATGCATGATAATTGTCGCTTTTAATGATAGTGTTAGAACTACTCGTCAACTTTGGTAAGGAATCATGATTGATAGCAGGGGCGAAGCCAGAATTTTAACTTTATAAGTTCTGGAGTTTAAAACGATGAATTTAGATGCTAACTACTGAGTTCTAAATTCAATATTCGTAGATATTTAATAAATTTCTTAACACAAATACACTATTTGAGTAAAAGTTAATGAGTTCGACGGAATACGGGTATTCGGGCTTCTTCTAGTTTCACCCCTGATTGAAAGCATAACATAGCTGAACTAAGATGATACATTGATAGTCCTGCTGTTCCTTTGTATATACTCTGTTTCTTTTTTCAATCTGTACGTTTTTTTATTTACTCTATAGCAATATAACTGCAAGTTCAGAATGTACTTTACCTTGTAGCATGTGCCTAAAAGTCCTCCTTTGTTAAACACTGTACGTACCTAAACACACCATCCTATAAATTAAAATGAAACGGATGGGGTATCACTTACCAAGAGCAAGAACGGTGCCTTCACCGGCAAAGACGAAGATGAAGGTGGAGAGAAGCTCAGATAAGGTGGCGCGCATGGAATCAGGGTGGGTGGCTTCATCCGCCCTCCCAAATGCATATCTCCGTGCTGGCATAGCCATAGATTATTGTCTGTTACGTTCCTTACTCTTTCTCTTTGGTCCAACAGTTTTCACAATCAATTAGCTAGCAGCTTTAGTATCACTGATCAAAGCTGTAAGATTATTGCTCTGAAACTTTCTTGAGATATTAGCGATCAAAGCTGAATGAAGTCACACAGAATATATGAAGTCACAGAAGAAATCAAGAAAGAAGAGAAGATAAAGATGAAGAGCTCAAAGAAAGATGAGGGTAACCAAGAAGGAGATATATGGGGTTATAATAGAAGTAGATGGCTGGTTAAGTTAGACAAAAATGGAGTTTGGAATGAAGTGGACACTTGGGTGAAAGTGTGCATGAGTTTTGACACGTACTACATAGGTGTCTGTTTCAATCCAATTAACACCGTTTTCTTCTTACTGATCTTCTTCCACCTAAGCTCAAACCCAAAGACTTACTTCCAAACTCCATCCACATACTTGAATTAAATGAAACCTATGTTCGAGTTGCTTCTCTTTTATTTCCTATATCAGCTGAACTCATCCCATGTTCATCCACAACTGCAACAAATTCAAGAAAATATGGGCTTTATTCAAACTTTATCGTCATCCTTTTGCTTGCTGCCAAAATTAATTGGCCCCACCTCAGGCTACTACATGCATTATGTACAAAATGGAACACTCCCAACTTCTTCATTTGATAACTGATCCTTAGGTTACTCTTCAAGTTGATCACTCTTTTTCCAAGTCAGGAGATTATATTTATCATTTTCTGGATGTATTCCTATTAGAATCCGAATTCTGAACCATTTTTTTTTTTTTTTTGGAATGCAATTACTACATCCTAATACCAATCAAGAAGTCGGTTGTACGAATTTTATCGCTTAGCTCATCTTAATTCAATATTATATAAAAATACTCTCTTACTTTTAGGTGACGATGTCATAAAACTTGCTTATGTTTCATCATACATAGGTGCCAATGGAACACGTGGTTATGTGAATACGGCCTTATGCAACTTGTATCAACCAATTGCGACCCTTCTTTTTACCCAAACTTGGTATTAGTCGCATAGGCAAAATTCTTTTATTGAATTTATTCAAATAATAATACAATTATCCAAAAAAGATGAAAAAGAAACATTGTACTATGTGTTAATTCAAATGGGTTTTTCATCAAGTAATAAAAAGATGAACATTGGAAATAATTATCAAAGATCTACAAAGAATTAGCTTGTAGAATGAAAATGATATCATACAACTAATTAGCTCTGCTATTAAGCTAAAACCTCCTCCTAAATTTCTAACTTTCTTGATTACAGTTTAGGAAGGAAACTTAAACTAAGAAACTGAATCATCTTCAACATCAGTGACTGATCTCTTTTGTTCAACCTCAATCTCTTCTATTCTTCTAAATACTTCACTCATTTTAGGCCTCTTTTCTGGTATTTCATCTGTACACTGCAGAGCCAATTCAGTAAGTTTCAACATTTCATTATACCCTTCTTTTTGTGCAAGTATTTCCATATCCAAAATATCAGTTGACCAATCATTATTTACCACTGTTCTTACCCACTCAGAAAGATCATCATCAACAATACTTGTTACCACATTTTCTGGTGAGAATAATTCACCTGGTATTTTTCCAGTTATCACTTCTAAGAGTAAAATACCAAAGCAATAGATATCAGCTTTTCTTGTTAGCTTTTTCCCTTGACAGAACTCTGGAGATTTTCCCACTGCTAATTTCTTTGAGGATTCTTTAGATTGTAGCAAAGGCAAGAATCCATAATCTGTTAGCTTGGAATGGTAATTCTTGTTGTGGGGGTCTTGTTGGATTAGAACATTTTTTGATCTTATGTTTCCATGTGGCACCTTATGTGATGGTAAAGACTGGTGCAAGAAATTCAGAGCTTTTGCAACATCCTTTATGATTGATATTCTTGCTGTCCAATTTAGAGGTTGTCTCCCCATTCCTCTGTTTTCTGAAACCAAGAATCATAACTTTTTAAAAGGTAATTTTAAGGGGAAAAAAGGGAAAAGATAAAAACATCCTTTACTTTACGAAATAACTTAATTTTATCTGTCATGTCCTTGCTGTGGGTAAATCTGTCTTATATTTGCTCTATAGCCTAATAGAGTCCAACTTGAAGTATAGGTGTATAAAATGAGGTATTTAAACCATAATTAAAAAGAGTATCAATTTGGATCTTATAGGTGTATAAAATGAGGTAATTTTAAACCATAATTAAAAAAAGAGTATCAATTTGGATCTTTTCCCACTCGTAAAAGGTGGTCCTGTGCACAAAGCATCTAGTATTTACGTAGACGGGAGAAGGGCCGCACCCAAGGAATGTGGTGTAAGCAGCCTATCCTGATGCAAACATCAATGGCTGGCTGATTTTACGGCTCTAAGGCATGACCTATAGGCCACATAAAGACAACTTAACTGTTGTTCCGGCTGTTGTTCTATTTTCCCGAATGTGACGCGTTGAGTTCATCCAGTCTAATTCATGCTAGAGGTCGACAAATACGAGATAATTTGCTAAAGGAAAGAGTGTAAATAGCCTTAAACTATAATAGGGGATAAAATTAAGATATTTCGTACGGAAAGATTAAGTTTGGATGTTTGTCCAAAAAAAGAAGAAAAGGAAAGTAAATGAACCAACCATGTAAAAGCTCGAACAAGTCACCACAAGGAACATATTCATAAACAATGAGCTTCTCCTCCTTTGAGTAGTAGAAAGAAATCATCTCCACAAGGTTTTCATGTCTCAGTTTACCAAGCAACTGCATCTGCTGGATAAATTCCTTCTTGCTCAATGAATTCATTTCTTTGAGTCTCTTAACAGCAACAACAATACCAGATTCCAGGATTGCTTTATATGTTGTGCTTAGCTTTCCTTTTCCTAACACTTCAGCTGATGCCCTCAGTAAATCATCCATATCAAAGACTGATGTGTCCTTATCAAAGAATTCCAATTCCAATGTTCTTTCTGGATCTTCTGTGCTCTCTGACCAATACCTTCTCTTTTTCACATTCTCAGCTGAAATATTTCCTGTCAACATTAAAATTGGAAATGTTAAAAGAGGAAATAATAATAATAAACACTACTCTATCATCACATGCCATCCTTCTCCTTTTGAAATATGTCCAAATTGAATAGAAGAAAACTCAAAAAACCCCCAAAATAGTTGTGGATCTTTAAGTCCAATTCAATAGCTAATCTAGTTCTATGTTGTATATGTCATCGTTCAGAGCCGAGTGACTAGAGCCATTCTTATTGAGCTAGAAATGGTTGACTTTGACGTCATAATGGGAATGAATCGGTTATCTTCCTGTCGCAAAATAATCATCTTTAGCGCCTTTGGAGCCAACGAGTTCTGAATGACCTCCCTCTCGTAGTTTAAAAAAATGATCACTATTTCGAAAAAATCCATATCCTACATCCGAAAAATGTGTCTCAATTACAGCTAACTCCCGCTCCCTTGTCTCTTTTCCATTCGAAAAAACAGCCCTACACCAGATAACTTGCTCAACTAATTCGATCTAAGCAATAACCTTTCCATCGGAAAAATGGTACTAGACAGGATTAAAGGGCAGTCCGCTGCACTTAGCTTCCGCTATGTGCAAGGGCCGGACCACCAAAGTCAATTGTACGGCTGTACGCAGCCTTACCCTGCATTTTGCCAAGAGGCTGTTTCCGCGGCTCGAACTCGCGACCTCCTGGTCACATGGCACCAACTTTACCAGTTACGCCAAGGTTCCCCTTTCAAATAAATAAAATGTAAGTCTTACCTTCCTTGTGTTCTCCTTGTGTTTCTTTTCTTTTAGATCTTCTAAAGTAACCAAGTAAAATGAACATAATGGAAAGAGGGACAAGTGCTGCTGCTGCTGCTATCAAAGCAATACTCCAAACTTTAAGACCATTCTTCTTCTTCTTTCCACCAGGTGGGGGTGGAGATATATAAGGAATTGGTGCTTTTGGTGGACTAATTTGTGGTATTGAACAAGGTATTCCTACAACCCCACCACACAAATTTGAGTTATTTTCATAACAACTCCTTGGAAATCTTTGTAAAGCAGAAGTTTCAGGTATAGGTCCTTCAAGTTTGTTAGAAGACACATTGAAAACAATCAAACTCTGCTGATCAAATGGTGGAATTGAACCTTCAATATTATTCCCCTGGAGTTCTAACTCTGTCAAATTTTGTAGCTTAATGTACCCTTCTGGAATCGAACCCGAAAATTGATTATCTGAAAGAAACACAAATTCTAGATAAACTAGACCTGTGAGATTCGATAGAGGACCATACAAGAAATTGTTTCTAAAGCTGAGTTTTTTCAAGAAAGTTATTTGTTCCAAGAATGTTGGTGGAAGAGAACCAATTAGCTGAATTCCTTCTAAAACTAAGTGAATGACATGCCCATCAGAACAAAGAATTCCAGCCCAATTACTCTGGTTCTTGTAACAAGGAGGACCTGTCCAATGTGAATGCAAATCAAACACACTTGATTTTACACTATCTCTAAGCTGCAATAAGGCATCTCTTTCATTTGGATAAAATTCATTGATCTGATCAGCTGATTCCACCACCAGAAACAACGCGAAAAATAGAATCGTCCTACGCGTTAAAGGAGCCAACTTTCTCATTCTGGTCGTGGCACCCTTGACTTTGAAAAGTATAGATAAGTAATAGCCTGAAATTTTACCTGTAGTAGGTGAAGTGAAATTGAAGAACAACTTGAAGAAATACAAAACATGGGTATAACTATAATTACACCAGTGTCAAAACGGTTCAAAGTTCAAAATTGGTGTTATACTGATCTCCATTACAGAGTTATCTCTTTGTATAATATGAATATTATTTTAGACAGCTTTGACGTAGTAGACAAGGCAAAGTAAAGCTGCTAAAGATTCGGAGATGAAGACGTGAAAGCGGACACAACAAAGAATTATGTATTAAACAAGACACGTACAAACACGATGTTTGAAATTTTTTAGTTGGTAGGATTAGCAGTATGTTTGGGGCGAGGAGTTGAACTATGTATGACAATTATTGGGGTTGTTGACAGCTATATAATAAAACTCTAGGAAAGTCTTAATCATAGACATTTATAGGATTGAAGTTTTTCTTGATAGTGTAATATATACTATATTAAAATATTATGCTTATATGATAATATACATTGGGATATGAAGTTGATTTCAATGAGAGTGATTAGAGTTGGCGGCAGTTGTAACAAAACATTGTTGAAAATTTTTCCTCTTACTTTTTTTGACATTTTTTTCTCTAACAGTTCCTAGAGTCTCACTCATTCGGTGCGGAATT
Source organism: Nicotiana tabacum (assembly GCF_000715075.1). NCBI lineage: Eukaryota > Viridiplantae > Streptophyta > Magnoliopsida > Solanales > Solanaceae > Nicotiana > Nicotiana tabacum. Next base: position 163,221,120 of record NC_134085.1, on the reverse strand, counting down.
CAGACTTGCAGTGTCAATGGAATTAATCATTTCTTTACTTTCATTGGCTTTATTTAAGGAATTTAGTCAAATGATACCATTGTCAAAGAAGTTTATTTTTTCCTTTTATGGTTGGCGACTAAGAATTTAGTTTGTATTGTAGGGTATAGGTGACGGCTAAAGGTTTTACAAATAACCTCATTTCGGGACCAAAGACAAAAATTTCATTTGCAAAAAGTGGCAGTTCCATAACATTTTGTATTTTAATTCCACAGTCACACAATTAACATTATCAATGCTGATTGAGCTGGGGACGTACGTTCTAATTTGAACCATGGAATAAAGTAGTGAATTATCCGCCTACCTATATATGCTGCTTTTGCAAATGATTAATTGGGAACTATGCACCCAAAACGTAACACAACATTTTGAATCATTACATCTTGATCAACTATGTGAATGAGTTTAGCTTCTCATTCTTGTAAGTTGTAAATTGTAATGTTCTCAATTTTAATGATGACCATGATTTGTGCTAATATATCATGACCAACATTTGATTAATAATAAGATAGATCTTGGAAATTTTCTAGCTGGATAAAATAATTGAATTTTGTTTTAATATATGAATGTGCAAATTAATTGAACTTCAAAGATACAATAAATCTGGAAGGAAAAAGAAATAATGGGCATAATCTTGAAAGCAATATTTTAACCAGCTTATTTTACCATATTGGTCTTTTTTATATTTTATTTTTATTATTTTTCTTTTTTATGTTAATCGTGGTACTACCCAAAAACCAAAACAAAAAAATCCCTACCAAGACCTACAGAGTAGTGATTTGGGTGGGGATCATGTGATTTCAATTTTCACTGTCTATTTTCCTTTCCTTGATCCCAATCCGACGTATTAAGAGCAATTCGGTGCACTAAGCTCCCGTTATGAGTGGAATCCGAGAAAGGGGACCACGAAAATTTATTGTATGCAGTTTTACCTTACATTCCTGCAAGAGACTGTTTCCACGGCTCGAACCCGTCCCCTCCGTCCCCTCCTGGAATTAGAAAAAAAAAATTGTTAAAAAAAAAAACCCCACTGAATCTGGAAAATTGTTGTAGTACTAGAAAATAAAGCAAAACAGAGAAAATAAAACCCAAGTACACTCAAATATCTTTATAACATCATTATTTGTTTTGATATTTTTTTTGCTTTTATAGTAAATAGTTGTTATACACCTATAATAACATTCAAAGTTTAGATATATTTGGCTGTTATAAAAAAATTTATCCAACAAGAACTTTTTTTTCTTTTTTAATTTTACATATAAAACATAAAAATATTATTTTAATTTAAAATCTCAAAAATATGCATATTTTATTAATTAAATATTAGAAAAAACCAATACATGATTAATAAAGTCATAACTAAATGACAAAGATTTCAACTTTTGTGCAATGAAATAAAAATATACAAGGATATCTTTTAATAAAATTGAATCAAATCTTTAATTCTGGAAGTAACATAATATTCTTTATCATATGTGGTGCATTAAAGTTTTAAAATATTTGGTCAAAATTTTTAGGCTTATTGTTGATAATTTTAGAAAATTTATATGAGCATACTATCTATATCTATCTATCTATATCTATATCTATATTATTATAAAAGCATGAATACAATGTCAGTTTATCAAAATAACCTTAAAATATTGAGCAATTTAATAACTTTATTTAAGATAAAATTGTAATTAACTATGAAGTTAATAAAACTGCGAGAAAAAAGGGAATACTTTACTAATTTAAAGCCAAAACTCTTCTTTGTTGCTGTATAATTTAAAGCCAAAACTATATGTAGTCACATATGTATTTCTACGGCAACGCTGGAACCAAAGATCACAAATTTATAAGAATAGCCACTTACATAAAGTAAAGTAATAAGATATCACTGTATAACCCTATGTGAATTAAATTTATCCTTCAAAAATTTCATGTGCTAGATAAACATTACTTTTGTCTTGATCGTATTTTTTGTAATTTCCTCCTAAATATTAGTTTCACGAAAAAGATGTAAAAGAATTCTTTTTGTGATTCAATTTTTAGAAGATAACAAATTTAATGAGAAAAATTATAAAGTAATTATTATTTCTTAATTATTAAAGAACAATTAAGAATTGTTTTAAGAATATAAATGTGTGAGAAAAAGAAAGAAAAAGGTTGGTAAGATTCAATACCATTGATGATTATATAAATTTATTCTATAAAAAGAGCGGTAGAGATTAAAAGAAATTAGATCACAAAGTAAATAAAGATTAATATAGTATTAAGAAGGCAGGTCATACAAGTGTCCGATGAAGCACAATCAAAGCTAAATTCTGAACAAGAGCAAGCTTTCAAGACTATACTATAAAGAGTCAACTATGGTCTAGCGGGATTATCCTTTGTAGATGTCTCTGGCGGAATTGAAATAATATTCCTATGTCATTACTCGTAAATGTCATATCAAGAGGCATGAATTGTGTAAGTTTTGATGACATCTTTTCATTTTGAATTCACGTATTATGTAAATGTAATAATATTTTTCTCATTAATTAATTTTTTTTCTTTCATATAAATAAAGATTTAAACCACCATGTGTCATTAGTAAGGTGCAGCGCACTTTTATAGATACTAGTTAATAGATAAAAAGATATTAACCAGAAAAAAATGATATTTATAATGAAGATGTTATCAAGTGGTTGACTGTAAAAGAGCCCTCTTTCCGAAAAAAGTAAAGTAAAAAAGAACCCTTTAAAGGGGAAAAAATTAAAAAAAACGCCCTCTTATAATTTTCTAGAGCTTGTCTTAAACCTCAGTCCCCAAAGTGAAACAGATTAATTTTGGAATCTTAAACCCTCCTTCGCCAACTCCTTCACTTTCAAAGCTTTCACTTCAAATATTTTAGTATATATTATTATGTGTATACTGTTGGGTTGATTTTATATACTTAGAGATGCAGATTGTTCGGCGACTCTCTATAAATCTCTTCAAACGAGGTATTTTTCTTCTTCTCTTGAATTTCTATCATAAGTATCTAGTATTTGTTTTTGGTTAATCTGGCTGTAAATAGTATTTTGGGATCATCGACATTTTGAGCAAATACTAATCCTAGGAAATAACGAATGCATGCATAATCTGTTGTAGTTGTTGATGGTGCTTCAAATTCAGTTCGTGGGAAATCATTTGCTGCTTCCACTGTTCCGTCTGATTTAGCGGCAGTTAAAAGGCAACGCAAAAGGGTATCAAAGGATGAAAGGAAAGCAATGGTGGAAGCTTTTGTTAACAAGTAGTATATCCTTTTTCCTTCTTTTTTAGGTTGACTCTTTGCTTCTTTTTGTTGTGTTTACAAGGGTTTAGTGCGTCTCAGTTAGTGGCCCCGAGGTGGATCCAGGATTTTGATTTGATGGGTTCAAACTTTATGTTCTTTACAACTGAATCCATTACGCTTTTGCATTTATGGGTTCAGAATCTAATATTTGTTAAAATTACATATGGAGGCCAAGTAAAAGTGGATATTGGATAATTTTGTCTTAGTTTTTACTCATCATTAAGGGAAGTCAAGACATGCTCTTCAACTTCATCTTTTACAAATAATGTTTCCTCTGTTCTATTCAATTTGGTGATTGATGCATTTGCTTGAAAAAGGGCGAGGTTCCGTTAGGGTTCTTGAATGTGGTGGTGAGTATTGTACTTCTTGTTGGAACATTTGCCTTTCCTTCCTCAAATAAATAACTTGTGTAAGGTATCCGTGTCAAGATATGGCACCAAGATAATCAACACATGTTTTATTGCAAATCATTGTCCTCAATTGTATCTCTCCCCTTGGATGCTTCATCAGAAGTAGGGGTGGCAAACGAGCGGTATGGGTGGGTTGAAAATGAGTAATGCAAAAATGGATAAAATATCTAACCCGACCCATATTTAATACGGATAAAAATAAGAAAACAGGTTAACCGGCGGATAATATGGATATCTATATTATCCATGGCTTTTGGATATGGTCACTATTGGGAGAATTTCTAGTCTCCCAAACTTGAAGAAGCCCCAATTTGAGTCTTTACAAATGTAAAAACTAAACTCATTGGTTAACAATTTTTTAAGTGGATAATATGGTTCTTTTCCATATTTGACCCATTTTTAAAAAGTTCATTATCACACCCATTTTCTGAATTGTTATCCATTTTGCCACCACTAATCAGAAGGATTTTCCCTTGGCGCCTTTTGGGTCCTATTTCTGAATTTGGCTGCAAAAACCTGTTATATGACCTCTTTTTGTACTGTATGAATGACCTGCTGGAGTTTTAATGGTTGTATGATGCTCTTTTTCTCTTGATTGGTCTACACTAGTGAGATCCCTTCTCACTTTCATGTTCTTGGGACTAACATATCCTAAAAACTACTGCTAACTTTTCATGTGAACTTCATGCTTTAACAACAACAACAAGAAGCCCAGTAGTTGTTGTCCTTACCTTTCTTAAGGAAAAATTATATTCAAGTTGTTGCAACTAAATAGTTTGATAGGCTTTAGTGTCAAGTGTCCTTACCTTTCTGAAGGCATGACCTATTAGATATTTGTGCTGACTTGATAAGATGCTGCTTTACTTACCTACAGAAGGGCTCCTTTAATGTTTTGGATTTGCTTAACCAAAGTAGGAACCTCTATTTTCTTTTTGAAACTTGAGCTAGTAGTAACAACTATCCTTATTGTATCTTCTGCTTGCTCATGACTTTGAGTACATTCTGTATAAGTGAACCAATGAACTCATTCTCTTAATGATGGAATTGATGATAAGCAAAAAAGATAGCATTCTTAAATTGGTTATTTGGTTGATCTCTGAAAGAAAAAAATAGGGGTATGGCCCAGTGAATTGGTAATCCTAGGGGCAGATTTACAGAAGTGTAAATGAAAATTTGTGTGCTAACTGAGTTTTGATTTTTGGAGGTTTACTAAATCAACATGAATATGTTACTCTTATTTTCATGGAAGATGAAGCATATATTTTCTAGGTTTGTTGATCTCTTGGAGTGTTCTTTGATTTTATTTTCTTCTATTTACTCATAAGTAGGAGAAAATCTATAGTGGTAGTGCGGAAAGATGAAGGGCTACTGGATATATTATCTTCTGTGTCGATGTTACTGAATAATGGCCTTTTTTTGATGTGTCAATCATGACAGAGCTCCTGGATGCCCTTTAGGAGTTCTTGAAAGGTATTGTTGTCTCTGGATTACGGGATCCTTCGTATTGAAAGTCATCGAACCTGTGTCTGAACTGAGTTGGAATTTATTTGTGAGTAATCCTGGTTGTCTATAAGGATGTTACAGCTGATGTGTGGAGATTTTGTATCTTCTCTGTACTCAAGTGGAATAAAGTTGCCTGTAGTCCTGACTATCTTTTCTTTTGGAATACTTTTTATGTCAATCAGACTTTAGGCCTTTACCATTTTACATATCATCAAGTGCAAATAATGAATGCTTATAGCTAATGTAGTAATTTGTAAGCATTAATGAAGCAGGTCCTTAAGTTGGTTTGCAGGTTTTACGGTGGAGTCTGAAGTTTAAGGTCAGCTAATCATCTATTATCCATTTTGCAGATATAAAGCCATGAATAGTGGAAAGTTTCCACCTACTAAGGAGGCAATGAAAGAAGTTGGTGGCTCGTATTACACTATCAGGAAGCTTGTACAAGAACTGCTGTACAATTCTAAAATGCCAGTTGAACATAAAGTCACTGTGGTTAAAGAAGCTTCCGCGGGAGAAGCTGCAACTAGGAAGGACAAATTACTGACCAAAGTTGAAGAGACTTTAAGCAGTGCAACAGCTCTCAAACATGGAGAATGTGAAGATGGTCAGTTAACAAATGGGATTTTATTGGAAAAAGAATTCACTCAGAATAGGAAGCCCTCACCTGAACTCAAAGAAATCCTAAGTGATAGACGAACAGTTGATGTAAGCATATCTCAAGAAGCTCAACCATTAACGATAGGTGGGGATATTAATAGCAACCATGAGGCAGCGGCAAAGCCACAAACTCCAATTGCAGTGGAGACTTCAAGAACTTCTGGAAGTGTAAGTATGAATAGACCCATTGCCTGTACGATTCTGGCTTTTAATCAAATAGAAGTCATCAATGTTTTGACTGATCAGAAAAATTCATCAAGGACTGTAATTAGTCAAAGAACTCAGTGCTCTTTGAGTTCGTCCGAGATATTGAAGTTTGATCACATTTTTGTCCCTGTTGAGAGTTCTTGACTTTGAATTTATAGTAATTGTAAGTCGTTCAATGACTTTAATCATTATCCACCACCATGCTTATTTTTCAAATAGGCTTTTGAATTTTCTTCTGAGGGCTCCAGAGAATCAGGTTTCAGAGGGAAAAAGACATGCCAAGCTATCTTACTATCTACTTCCTTTCTAAGTTCATGAATCTGAATTTTTGCATTTCCCCAAGTTTCCTCTTGTATGTTGCATGTGGTAAAATAAATAAGTTTATAATGCAGGATAATAAAGATGCTGCTGCACAAGTTCTTGAACCAGAGTTAGAAACCTTTTCACATTCTGAGGAACTTGAGACTAACATAAAACAGGTCTCCACTACGGAAACTTTCAGATTTGATGGCCTGAAGCAGATGGATGAGCAAAAACATTCACCTGAATTGGAAAAGCCCACAAGGTAACGTGGTTGTAGGTTATCTGTGTTAATATTTGTTTAAGGATGCTATATCTAATCCCCCCACCCCCCCCCCCCCCACCCCCACCCTCCCCAAAAAAAAAGAAAAAAAAAGAAAGAAAGAAAAGGGAAAAATCTGTACATGCAATGGTAATTATAATAATAATTGGACTGAGACTTGCACCAAATTGGACTTGTTTTGTTTTCCTTCTGAAGTATGTATCATTTTAATGTATTACACTTAGTGAAGGGGAGCCTTGGCGTAACTGGTAAAATTGCTGCCATGTGACCAGGAGGTCATGGACTTGAGCCGTGGAAACAGCCTCTTGCAGAAATGCAGGTAACGCTGCGTACAATAGACCCTTGTGGTCCGGCCTTCCCCGGACCCACGCATAGCGGGAGCTTAGTGCACCGGGCTGTACAGTATTACAGTTAGTTTGCAAGGTGCAGAACTAGTCAAGCAAATAATGAAAGTGTTGATTATTTCAAGCATCAAGTTTTGGGGTAAAATTGATTACTTTTTGATGCAGTTAAACTTGGAATTTATCATTCTTAGATTAGGGCATCTTAAATCAGCTCATAATTATGTTTATACTTGTACCTGCATTGTTGATCAACAGACAATCAGAGGTATCCTATCCTGCATTAGTTTATTGGTTTTCATATAGAATCTTTTATATATGATGAGTCTATGTTTAGACCTTATCTGACATGAACTTGCTTCATATAGGGAAATATCCAATGAGCAAAAATCTGAGACACAAGCTGAAAGCAAATCATCCATGTGGAAAAATCTGAAGTCTCTTGCAGCTGGAATCCTCAACATGTGGAGGAAACAGTAAATTAGTGCCCAGGTGATCTCTACTTTTGAATGCTTCCATTTAGATATCATATTGTTTTTATCGTCCATTCTTGTAGCTACGAGTTCCCTTGTCACTTCCTCTAAATGTAGACGTTTGTGGTTCTGCAGAGTTAGCTTCCAGAACAAGGTGTAGATGGACAGAAATTAAGTCTGACTTGAGAAATCTTACTGTATGTTATGCAGCCAAATCTATACGATGTAATCATTTAATTTTTAGTAAATGATCAATGGTGAGAGAATCTGATGATGGGTTGTAGTCTTGAAATAGTTGTTTTCCCTTTTCAAGGTAGGAGCCTCTTGGTAGGACAGAATTGCTGTAGTAGGTGAGCGCAAATGTTATACTTACATAGGTGATGGTGTAAAACTATCCTCAATGAGGAGATGCATGCTCATGTAAATACTGATAGCTTGTTTGGCCAAGCTTTTTCAAGACCAAAAGAAAGTGCTTTTGAGTAGAAGCAGAAGCAGTTTTGGAGAAGCAGAAAAACGTAGCTGCTCCTTAGAAGCATTTTTTTGAAAAATACTTTTGAGAAAAATATAGTTAGGAGCTTGTTTGGCCAAGCTGACTGCTTATTAACTTTTGTTCAAAAGTACTTTTTGCAAAATAGTAGTTTGTGTTTGGCCAATTCGTTTGAGTAGTGCTTTTTACAAGCTCATTGTGTTTGGCTAATCTTTGAAAAAAGTACTTTTAAGTATCAAATTACGAAATAGGTCAATAAAGTTTCAATTTGTGAATAGTATTATTTAGAAAAGAAAAATAAATTTAAACATTTATTATAAGATAATTCAATGAAAATATAAAGTAAAGTAAAATATAAATTAAAAATTCCAGTCAATATAAAATATAGTTATTTCTAAGCAATAACATTGACTATTTGGTATTATTTATTGTTTACACGATAATTATGCATCATTCAATATAAATTTAAAATCTACCGTTAAAATATGAGAGAATAAAAATTTGATGAAAATAAAAAAGAGAAGAAATTCAATATAAATTCAACGGCAAATGGCCAAATATATCCCTCTACTTTTGAATATTGTTTACCTGACCTTTTGTTATACTATTGGGCTAACCATACCCTTACCGTCATACTTTGGAACAAAAATAGAGAAATTTTCATAAAGCACTATCTTTTAGTAGTAATTAGCCATTTATAGATACCATTTGCTATATTACGGATTATAGATACCTTTTATGTGGTTATAAGATGTATTTTATGTATTTAAGCTATTGTATTCATGAATATAGTAGCAAAAATAGGCATGAATCAGGGAAGTCCAGCTAATCAGTTGTTGTATTCGAGTGTATTTGACTGTATTTATGGAGTGAAACATGGGATTACAGCTGGACAGATTATTGTAGATTATTGTATTCGACTGTATTCACGGCGTGAAATAGAAGATTACACTGTTTTTAAAATGGAAAATGAATCAATTAACATAATAGACTCCTAATATAACTCAACAAACTCAATTATCACACACAAATTTTTTATTTTCAGTTATAAAAAAGATTCTCAACCGAAAAATACCCAAAAAATATATCAATCTTCATAGAAATTATATAATACATCTGAATACATAAATTATATTAATTAAAAAAAACTTATAAATACATTCATGGCATATAGCGAGATGGTGAATACAATGAAATACATAAAATACAGCGGGATACATTGAAATACAATAAAAAAAAGACAGTGAATCTAATGAAATACATGGAATACAACGAGATACACTAAATTACAAAGAAAAAAAATGATTTTAGTTATATGGCCCAATGAAACAACTCAATTAGCTGAATACAGGAAGTCGATGATTCTAGAATCTAGATTGCGTTCCGAAGTTTGACGACGACTCTCTCTCTCAACTGTTAAAAAATTCTAGTCTGAATGAATATATAAAAGGATTGTGAAAAAATGGCATTTTTGAGGTCAATTGTGACTGCAGAAACAGCCGCCATTGCTGCTGTTATTCCAGCTGCTGCTTTTGCTGTTTTAGCAAATTTCCTCTTCCTCCTCTTCTACTTCGTAATTCGAACGCCTTTCAAAAGAATCTAAAATTTGGCTCAATACTCAAACAAAGATTGTTTCCCTTCCGCCATCGAAAATTTTAATGGGATGTGGGAAGAGAATGGAATATATCAAAGTAGAGAGAGAAAGAAAAAAGTGTAACAGATTAACGTATTTAGTGGCTTAGGGCTAGGAGGTAACTATATTTAAATATTTTGCTATAAATCTTAAAAGTTATCTATACAACATAATTTTTTTAAATGGTATTTATTTAAAATAAATAAGGTGTTAACCTTTGCTATAGGAGGTAAAAATTCCACAAAGATACCCCTATTTTGGATGGAGTGCCACGTGGCAGCACCAGATTTAAATGATCCATTTCTTTTTTTTTTTGCCTAACTCGTTTTACAAAAAAACCACAACCCGAACCATATTTTCATTTTCAGTTTTTTAAAGAATTTTCTTTTTGTAAAACTTAAAAAAAAATTGTAAAATATTTTCGTTTTTCTAAACTGAGTAGATAGCGAAAAGATTTTGCAAAACAAATTGTAAAAACTGAAAAAATCGTTTTTTTAACAAAATATTTTTTTTGTAAAAACTGAAAAAAATTGGAAAAATTGGAAAAAAAAAATCAGTTTTTAACAAAATATTTTCGTTTTTCAAAAACTAAAAAAAATGTTTCCAATAAAATATTTTCGTTTTTGAAAAATGTTTTTATTTTCAGTTTTTTTAAAGATTTTCTTTTTGTAAAAACTGAAAAACAAATTTGCATAAACTGATTTTTTTTTGGTAAAAACAGAAAAAAAATATTTTCGTTTTTTAAAAACTGAAAAAATTATTTTCAACAAAATATTTTTGTTTTGAAAAATATTTTTTTTCAGTTTTTTAAAAGAATTTTATTTTGTAAAAACTGGAAAAACAAATTTGTAAAAACAGGAAAAAAATATTTTTTGTTTTTTAACAAAATATTTTCGTTTTTTAAAAACTGAAATTTAAAAAAAAAATTGGAAAAAATGAAAATAGGGGCCGGGTTGTGGGTTTTTTTTAAAAACGGTTCGGGTAAAAAAAAATGGGTCATTTTAATCTGGTGTTGCCACGTGACACTCCGTCCAAAATAGGGGTATTTTTGTTTCAAAGTATGACGGTTGAAGTATGGATAATCAAATATCATAACGGTAGGGGTATAGATAGCCCAATAGTATAACGAGGGGTACATGTAAGCAATTTTTAAAAGTAGAGGGGTATATTTAGCCCTTTGCCGTAAATTCAATAAAAACTGCTTATGCTGCTGCTCAAAAGCATTTTTTCATTTTGGCCAAACCCCTTAAACTTTTCAAAGTGTACTTTTTTTGACAAAAAAGTATTTTTGACCTCTGAGAATCTTGGCCAAACAGGCTCTTAAAAATACTTTTTAAAAATTTGGTGAAATACTAATTGCTGCTCAGAAGTTCTTTTCAAATTAATTATCCAAACACAAATTGTTTCTCACCAAAAGTACTTTGAGAAAAACAATTGAGAAAACACTTTTCAAAATAAATTGATTTTAGAAGCTTGGCCAAGCAGGCTATTGTATGGGTCCAAATTCGGACAATCATGACTGTTGATGAGTACGACAAACGACGAGATCCTCGTAGCTCGACATCCTGCAGAGGACGACCTAAATGCGAATAAGAGATTGTACGACTTTTACAGCAGTGTAGGCCCATTAGGGGACATTAGGAATATTCTTTCAAATATTCCCTATGATTTGTCTTTGAAGGCTTAGAAGAGATTTGTCCCTTATATATAGAGAGCGTAAAACAATCTTGTAAGCCCTCAGAGCATTTTCCTCACTTATTACACTTGCTTACATGAACGATTGATGTCATTATTGTTTCAGGGTTCATCTTTTGTTCTAGAGATTATTATATTTAGCTAAGATTTACCCCTTCATTTTCTTTGATTGATTTATTCGAAAAGATTCCGATATCTTTTGAGTTAAACAACTATAAACAAGCCAAGTTGTTATCTATCCTTTTTGTGGGCAGTTGGTAACACCTAACACGTATTGGCTGGGAAGTTGAATTGTTTAATTTTGAAAAGTGTAAAATAACCCAAGATGGGCAAAAAATATGCAGATAAAAGGTTCAATGGACGTATTGGGCGTGTACAATTCATTCTGCCTCAAATCTCAATTGCAAGATCAAAATTTGTCATTGTTAGACAAATGAAAATGCTAATGCAAGAAACACCCTAGCACACTAAAAATGGTTAGCCTGTATATGAGTTTTTCCATTTCTTTTTTGCAAAAACCATCCTTAATCAGTCTTGGTAAAAATTGAAAAATTACTATTTTACCGTTTAGCTGGAAAATAACTTTTGCAAACAAAATAAAAAATTAAAAAATAAATGCTAAGCAATATTCAGGTTTAACCATTATTCGTTATTAAGAATTTTTTGCCATTAGAAATTATTTGGCATCTTAAGTATTATTCACTATTAAAAATTATCCGCCATTATGCACTATTTGGCATTAAAAGAAATTGGGCAAAACACAAAATTGGCCTGTTAGGCTAAAATTAATTGTATTTTTCTTTGCAAAAAATCATTTTCAATGAATTGCCAAGAAAGAAAGAAAAATTAGTCTTTATAAAAGTTGAGAAATTATTAGTTTTGCCGTTTAGCTGAAAAATAAGTTTTGCAGTAAATTAATATTTTTGGAAAATTGCAATTTTTCCGCAAATATTAATCTTCCATTTTTTTTTCAAATAAAGCAACCTAAAAAATTGTATGGGACAATATTAGACGTAATAGTAGACATAATTAGTATTGGATGAGTTTGTGTCCAATTTAAAGTTGATGATCTTTCTCTATGTCTGTGTTTGAAGAAGTGAAATTTGCCAATGGTGCTATAAATATTCTTATGACAAAACTTAAAAATGAAAAAAGAAAAAAGAAAAACTAAACAAATTTATGGGAACAATATTGAAAAAAAGGACTCCATAAAAGTCCCAAAGCGATTTATAGGCATTCATTTTGTACTGCAAATCCAACTTCAACCGATCCATCATCATCGTCCTTGTACCTTTTGCCTGTCTGATCATCAAAACAGGTGATTGCTTTACTTTGCTTGTAATTTCTGCATCTTTTGTTGTACCATAGAAGAAGCACCGGAGCAAATTGTGTGCATCCTATGGGAACTGGGAATTCGTTCTAAGTATCTGTAAGTGTTAACCTTTTGTCGTTTTCTTTAATCATTTTCCCAAACAACACCGATCTCTTTTAAGTTTTCCTGTCTTTTTTTTGTTCATATTGCTGCCGTCCTGCAAATTCAGCTCACACGATGTGTAATTGTTTGATGTTGATATTCTGGTTCTGCGAAATTAGTAATATTATGTGTTACTTCACTAGTTGTGAATATTCTAGGAACTCGTGGAAGTTTAACAAAATCACATGAAAGTTCCGTTACATAAATGGAAAGTATGATATATGTTTCCACGACTTAATTATGTTTGTAATGCAATCTGATTTAAAGGTCAATTCAAGTATGAAACCTGAAGGAAATGTCGTAAGTAGAAAAGATGATTAATGGGTCCGAATAGAGCTGAATCGGTATAGCGATTCATATAACGGACTCCAACTAGTTCAGGATTGAGTCATAGTAGTTTTTGTAAAAGCTAAAAAGAAAGAAAGAATTGTAGAGAATGGTAAATCTCACCAGCCATATTCCCTTTATGTGGTCAGGGAAGAAGGATGTTATATTCTACTTGTTAAAGCTTTTCACATGTGATGGCTGGGTTGGAGGAATTGAAGAAGAAGCTTGTGCCTTTGTTTGATGCTGAGAAGGGTTTCTCCCCTGCCTCTACATCGGATCCTTTTGATTCCTACTCTGTAAGTTCTTTTTTAAAGATTAATAGGACCACGAACTACATTTTTAGGAGTGCTGATATTGGTTTCTGTGAAGCTCTCCGATGGTGGCACTGTGAATTTGTTGAGTCAATCATACGGTGTATACAACATCAATGAGCTGGGACTTCAAAAGTGTACTTCATGGCCTGTTGATGACGCTGATCATGGTGAAAAGACATATAAATGTGCTTCCCATGAGATGAGGGTTTTTGGAGCCATAGGTAGCGGTGCCAGTAGTGTTGTTCAGAGAGCTATCCACATTCCAACTCACAGGATTATTGCTTTGAAAAAGATTAATATTTTTGAGAAGGTTTCTGCATTTTAGTCTTTTCAATCTTGATGTTTAATTCCTTTCATTTTACCTGATCAAAAGAGTTAGCTTTTAAGTCCACCTATCTTTAAATTTATTTTTTTTTAATTATAAGTGCTGCAAATTTGTCATAAATTTAGAGAGAGAGCCTCACAACGGGAAGTGATATTGATGTTTATCTTTTGGCTAAGACAGTAATAAAATTTCAGCACTGTACTTCCTCTGATTTATGCTCCCTTTACCAACTTAAACATGTCTAGAAGGAAACATCTTTTATCTGTGAGCAAAAAGATTCTATCTAGGCGTAGCAAACATATCAGCCATAAAGCTATTATTCCTGAGCCAAAAAAAGAAAAAAGAAAAAAAAAGAGAGGAAATAACATAAGAAGCCATGAAGGATCAAATGTGCAGTCTTACCATGTAATCATATGGTAGAACTTAAAAGAATATATGTGCATGTGGGTAAGTGAATTTTATGGAACCATGCCATTATTTAAGAGGAGATTAGCCCTAAAAAAGGAGGAATGTCCATTTTTCTGTTCACCGAGATATTTTCTCGTGCATTTTAGGAGAAAAGGCAACAACTGCTTACTGAAATAAGGACATTGTGTGAGGCACCATGCTGCCAAGGTCTTGTTGAGTTCTATGGAGCGTTTTATACTCCAGATTCTGGGCAAATAAGCATAGCTCTAGAGTATATGGATGGCGGTTCTCTTGCAGATATCATAAAAGTGAGGAAGAGCATTCCAGAAGCTATCCTTTCTCCAATGGTTCAAAAGCTCTTGAATGTAAGGAATCTTTTTCAACTTCCTTCTTTAGTGGTAGTCTTAGTATTGTCCCTCAGCTTTACTTATAAAACTTCTCTGTTCTTTAAGGGTCTCAGTTATTTGCACGGAGTTCGACATTTAGTTCACAGAGACATAAAGCCGGCAAATCTGCTTGTCAATCTCAAGGGGGAGCCAAAAATAACAGATTTTGGCATTAGTGCTGGCTTAGAAAGCTCTATTGCTATGGTTAGTTAAAGGAGGTTACACCAATATTCACTTCTCTTTCTCCAAGAAATGTATTATGAATATCTTCTGGCATATCTTATTTCAGATTCATTCCTTCTAATTTTTGTATTTTCAGTGTGCTACTTTCGTTGGAACGGTAACTTACATGTCGCCGGAACGAATACGAAATGAGAATTACTCTTACCCAGCTGACATTTGGAGCCTTGGGCTTGCACTGTTTGAGTGTGGTACAGGTGAATTTCCATATACAGCTAATGAAGGACCTGTCAATCTCATGTTGCAGGTCAATCCTCTATTGCTACCTATTTCTTACCAATTTGTTCTTGATTATTTTAAGGATTTGCAACTGAACCCCCTCTCCATCCAAAAAAGACTATAATACGCTAGTCTGAGATTCAAACTCTTATAAAATTTGCATGATTTGCTGTGGAACTTGTTGATTTTGTGCATTGCAGAGTTATACTATATGTTCTTTCCTTTACATAAGCCTTTAACTTGCTGGTACGTCATTAGGTCGCAAACCATCTCAGGTAGAAACCGAACAAACAACAACAACAACATACCCAGTATTATCCCACACCGTGGGGTTTGGGGAGGGTAGTGTATACGCAGACCTTACCCCTACCTTGTGAGAATAGAGAGGTTGTTTCCAGTAGACCCTCGGCTCAGAAACATGAAATTTCCTCCTATTTCTGTGGTGGAATAGACCCTTAGGTAGAAACCAACATCTAGAAACATGAAGTTTCCTCCTATTTCTGTGGTGGAATAGGATATACCATTCGAGAGAGAGAGGGGGAGGGAGGGAGGCAGAGAGGGATAGAGAGAGAGAGAGAGAGAAAGAGTTTACCGTTTTCAGGGCATTAAAGGAGCATATGAGACTGATGCAGCTGGGAAGCTGCTTACTATTTTGGACCCAGGTGCTCCAGGTGATGTGGATAATGCTCTTCAGAGGGAGGACACCTATGATGAAAAAGGAGTCAGACTGCAAAAGAAGCAATAGCGACAAGCCGACATTGGTTCAGAAAGAAGGGACTAACATGTAAATTTTATGGTGATCAGATGAGGAAAGGTGAAGGTAATGCAACTTGAAAAGGGAAGGCAAGAAGGTAGTGAACCCCGTTATAAGGAAAATCTTGTGAAGAAAAAGAAGGGCAGCAGCACAAGAGAATCAACTTCAAGAGTTAGTATGTAATATCAACTACACCAAGAAAGGAGATAAAGCGAAATCAAATTCAGGGAAAGAAATTGTATTGGAATGAACCCTTGCTTTCCTTCCATTTTTTGAATTTGAGGTGACAGTTAAATTTTGTTTGATAAAGAAAGACTGGGCTTGTGAGGGTCGTATTGGATGGTTAATACGAACAGGTTGCATCTCTGGACGCTCTTTTATCAATTATTTTACTGTAAAAAGCTTACTGGTAGTTTGCCCCGTTATTGTGGAAATGTAAATATGGATGGAATTATAAATGATTCATATTTGGCCCCAATATGTTACCATATCAGATTTTCTAAATTTAGATATCAGTTCAGCCCCTGTTAACATGTTTGGGTCACTTTTCTTTCAGATATAATCTAGATGAATTACGTACACTAACTTGAGTCCATCATCACATCTCATCCTTGTTTTTTCCAAACTATGATGGCAGATCCTAGATGATCCGTCTCCTTCACTGTCAGGACACGAATTTTCACCAGAATTCTGCTCATTCATTGATGCTTGCCTCAAAAAAAATCCTGATGACAGGCTGACGGCAGAGCAGGTCAGTACAAAGGCTTTTCCCTTATAAGCAAGTAGATCACAAGAAGGGGAACTGGAAGTTTTACACATTCTAAATAGGCAAATGCAGCTGTAAAAGCAACATATACCTCTAATGAAGACATGATGATCACTTGTAAACTTCATATTGACATCTTGAACTAAAAAGAACTCAGTATTAGGGAATATTATTCCTCCACTGCATTTTATATGAAACAATTTGAATATGTTCCGAGTTTATGAGGTAAGTTTTACTAGTAAAAGTATGAAAAGGTACAAAATAAAAGTAAATATATCTGTATAATGAGGGAATCATCACCATTGTTTACAATTGAATTGGTTAAATACATCTAAATTCTCAAAAGAAGTAAGAATTCCATAAAATATTATTTTTTCATAGAACCATGTTAAACATTTGAGAGGTCCTTCAGAGGTAGTAAGAGTTATGGTTCCCTTTTAGTGATTCTCCCTTTTTATTTCGTACGGGAATGGGAATAATACTGCTATTGGATAACTACACTCAGAATTTCCGATGTCAAAGGATTACGCTTAGGAGAATTAATCTTATATCCACACTACTTCATGCATGTGGTGCTTCTGGTGCATTCCTGAAGGAAATTAAAAAAAGGAAGGTGCTCTGGGATTTTGCAAGAATTAGTGCTCCATTTGATCAAATGCTCGATATCAGACAGTCAATAGATAGTTCACATTTCACCCGATCTTTGCGCAACTGCCAAGGCACTGTGATGCTACTGGAAGCAGAGTCAAACTGTCAATTTTACCCAGTCAGCTGGAACAATTCAGTTTTAAGTTATTAATCTGTCTACTGTTTACCATTCTCCTGATAAGTTCATTGGAGTTCGGGGCAATTAGGAACACCTTGATATGTCTTGCGAACAATTGCTTGCAAACTCTCAGATTATTTGGGACTTGAGACTCTGCTAGCAATTGTTTGCAAGACGTATAATGTTACTAAAGCACTGGAGTCATACGGTAAGGAAGGGTATATAAACAAAACATCTGGTTTTCATGGACTTGGAGCTTCTGGAGGCCCTTGGATGGCCGATTTCTTGTTTATCTGTTTTAAAAACTTAAGACCAGATGCCAGTGAGTTCATTGCCGATGGACTTCAAAGGACACTTAATATTTTGAAGCCAAGATTACCCAATTAGGAAACTCCACCTGGTTTTCTTGGTTTTGCTGTGAATATGGTAAATATAGACATTGTGAAATTATATTGTGCTACAAGCACTGGTTACGGTCTAATAGAGACTCTTCTTTTACCTGTTTTCACGCTTACACGTAGACAGATGAAGAATAGACATGCTACAAGCCCTCCCTTGTATTTGAGATGCAGCCATGTCTTGGATGGTGGATGATAAAGCATAACAGTGTGTTTCTCCCTGGGCAAGAGGAAATAGATATGAAATTCCCAAAGAGCTTTGGAAGGTCAAATCTGCCGGAGAACTACTTTGAAATTGAAAGACAGATAAGGAGATGAAGTGGAAAAGGAAGCAACTGTAGAAGATATGCAGAGAGAACAAGCTTGCTAGACCATGCAAGGTTCAATTCGGTAAATAAATCCTGCATCCATTCAGTCTGAAAAGTTGCCTTCCAGGATTATTTGAACTATGGGTGCAGTCTAATGAATTTCTGATTCTTGTTTAGGTCAATCTCAGGCATGTAACAAACTACAGAATTTGTTCGTCAAAGGGACAATTATGAGAAGTCCTAGGATCGACTTTAAAAAAAAAGGAATTCCTTGATATTATTGCCTATTCGATATTTTAGAAATGGTATAGATGGTTAAAACTTCAAGTAGGAAAAAAGACCTTTTCCCCATGAAACACTGGTTGTGTGTATGATTTCATCTAATTAGATGAAACCAGTGCTGCTTGATGAATTGATTGTCTGAACCTTATGTATGTACCTAACTGACAGGCAGAAGTTTACTTTTCCTTTTTAAAGAAGGTACAAGCGTAAATGAGCATATTTTTTCATTGAACATGGGACAACAGGGGAAGGCATTTGGCATTATTTTATACAGCTTTCAACTTTTGGAGCTTAATGTACATTATGTATGTGCATATATATTCATTGAAGTTTATCATTGACCTGTATGAAACGGGTGGCTGCAGTTACTTTTATGTCTATCATAGAGTTTTCTATGTAGGCTGATACATTAGGACCTTTACTGCTAACAATGGTGAAGGTATGATGTACAAAGTAGACTGGTTTAAGATTGCATGGTGGCTCATGGTCCTCTTTAATTGCAGCTTCTTTCACATCCATTTATTACCAAGTATACTGATTCTGCAGTGGATTTGGGTGCTTTTGTCAGAAGCATTTTTGATCCTACACAGAGGATGAAAGATTTGGCAGATGTGAGTTTTCTACTTCATTTTTACCTTTGCAGTAGCTCTAATTCCTTCATTTGGTGAAAAATCTATTAGAATTAAGATGTCGTAGAGAGCATGGGCCTGCTCGTTGGCTGTATTAATTTTGTTAACTCGCTAACAATCAAAGTTACAATAGGCTAAAACTTTTAAGAGTAGGTGATGCTGAATTCATGTTTGTTGTTTGCTGTGTCAGATGCTGACAATACATTACTATTTGCTGTTTGATGGATCCGATGAATTTTGGCAGCATACCAAGACATTATATAATGAATGCTCCACATTCAGGTATCTGACATAGTGACATTTGCGACTTTAAGTCTAGACTTGTTTGTTGCAAGGAGAAATTTGATTTTAGTATGTCTTCTGTTTTGTTTTGACACGCGTAACAAGCATCCGTACAAACAGATGTATACTGTGGGACCTGGCTCCTAGAGCCTAGGTCTTGCTCTGGGAATATTGTGGCATCTGAGGAATTTGAGGCTCTTTGTGCATACCCTTGAATCATATTTCATGAGACCACACTCTTCTTGCTTGCAGTTTTGAGCAAAGTTTTTACTGTGTCTCTGTCTCTCTTTGCATTTATCAACACAACGACAAGAGCATCTATATTTAAGGCTCTTGGCAATCACGGGTTATGATTTTTTGAAGCTCTTTGTGGTCCTCTTGACTTTACCTTCTAACTTCAATGCTTCTATGACGTTTAAGCTTTGGCGGGAAAGAATCCATTGGTCCCAGCAATATCTTTTCAACCATGTCCAATATACGGAAGACATTAGCTGGTGAATGGCCTCCAGAAAAGCTTGTGCATGTTGTGGAGAAAGTTCAATGCCGTACTCATGGTCAAGATGGAGTTGCAATTCGTGTTTCTGGATCTTTTATAGTTGGGAACCAATTCCTCATTTGTGGAGATGGTATGCAAGTTGAGGGTCTGCCAAATTTGAAAGATCTCTCTATCGATATACCCAGCAAACGGATGGGGACTTTTCACGAGCAATTTATTGTAGAGCAGGCGAACATCATTGGCCGTTATTTCATAACTAAGCAAGAACTTTTCATTACTCAATAGAAATCTTCCTGCAAAACTCTTGAGATCGTGGATGTATTTGTAGTTCACTGTTCCTATAAATGGATTCGTTTTGAGTCGAGGGTCCCCCGGAAACAGCCTCTCTACCCTCCCCATATGCCACTAGTGGGATTATTACTGGGTTGTTGTTGTTGTTCCTATAAATGGAATGAAGAGTTGAGAATCGCCTCTAGGTAACGCCAATTAAAATATGCTTTTTCACTTGATTATTTTTTCTTTTTCCTTCTTTAAGCGTCCCCCTTTTGTTAAACCCAATTGACACGAGATGTTAATACTGGTGCCTCTTGTGAACAGCACTTTGTATGTCAGCTCTCTCTCTCTCATTATTATTATTATTATTATTATTATTTCATGATCAAGTGGTGAACCTACAATTCACTTTACAAAGGAAACAGTACGTAGTAGAAATAGAACTCTCATCTAATTTAGGCTCTCCCCATGCATGCAGGGGAGGGAGAATGCTACACTGTCAATTTTGAAGGTAAAAGCAAACTCCAGTATGAATTGCGGCTGCCCATCATCTGTAAACATGGTAAAACAAGCAAGTCAGGGTTCTTGATTAGGATGGGCACATGCACCAACTAATGACGCTCATTAATTCAAGCACCTATAACTGATGTTTTCTTGATTCAAACACTCTACTAAGCATCATAGACAAATAAATCCTAGCAAAATCAGTCATCATCATCAGAACTCTCATATGCTGCAAGCAATTTTTTCACTGGATTTTCTATCTCTGTTCTAGCTCCAGCATCACTTGGTCTAGCTGGCAAAGTCTCTATCTGCTTCTCATGATCGGCATCACACTTGCCACTTGGTGCAGCCTGTGTACTTGGATGTACAAGAAAATCATTCCCATTGGATGGGTTAGAGACTTTCGGCTTCTTAGATTTGACTTCTACAACCCTTTTTAGTACATCTTGTTGCCTGCAAAGCTCACACGTTGAGTTGATTCCCAGAGATACTTTGGGCGATTGATCTGCCTTGGATTAGAAGATAAGTTCAAACCTGATCCCACTCTTTGGCTTGGGCTCAACACGAAGCGTCAGAGGAAGTAATGCAGGTGAAGAATCAGCAACAGCTTTGTTTCAAATTGTTACGGAAATCACGAACTACCAGACGATTACAAAGATATAAATGCTCTCTTGTTTCCCAAAGTCACAGCAGTTGTATTATGCAGGTAAGAGAAAATCCATGTGATAAATCAGTCAAAAAAACTTCACAATTTTTGATATATTGATGAAATTCAGTTGTATCATAAGCCAATAAACAAATCATGCACATGCAAAATGAGATAAAATCCAAGAAAACAAACAAAAGGATATTTTGAATACTTGGAATGCACGTTTTTCAGTGCGGCGCAGAAGGCGTTCAGCGTCCTCCTCAGCTTCCATCTGTTCCTTGAGATAGAGCAGGTCATCACTGTCTAGGGCTGCATTTTCAAAACTTACACAATTCTCAAGAAACTATGACACTTTATTATGTGTGAAAATTGCAGCAAAAAGAAGAAACAGAAAAAGAAAATGAATCAAGCAGAGCAAGCATCAATACCGCCTCTTCCATGAAGGTAACCTCCACGTTCCCCAGCAACATCTCGCATCTGAAACACATCAAGCACCCAGTAGGAAAAGCCAAGATCCCTGCCAGGGCATGTTATCAGACCACTCCCATGATTTTAAGAGGATCATTGTGTAATATAATCTAGGCCTGAAACTTCTCTACTGTATTTTGACTTTCAGGGGGGTCCTTCTTTTTGGATAAGTTACAAGGATTCAAAAACATACCAATTTGGTGTAGCAGTGCTAAACTTCTCTGCAGAATCTTTATATGCAGAATATCCTAGCAAAGACCTCTAAACTGAATGCTAATTGCTGGTGCGATCAAGAATACTCCTTTAATTCTTTGTCTTTTTGATAAGTTTCTGCTACTTAACTCCATCCAGATATCTAGCACTATTTAGTCAAGACATGTTACTCTAGTTGATTATAGTCTTGTAAGATGTCCCGTGTTCATTTAATGTCTGGTGGAGAAAAAAAAAAAGAGACTGTGGGGAGAAAGAAAAAAGGATTTACTTAAGTAAGAGGATGTAAAGCCGAACTGGTGCTCAGCATCCAAGTTATTTCGGTAAATCTTCCAAATTTAGACAAGAGGACGTCTTTTTTTCTTTCTTTGTAGAACAAGAAAATAAATCCCTTTATTCTCGTTCCAGCTTATAACAACAAACAACACGCAGATGGAAGAAGATTAAATGCTGCTGAGTAAGAATATCAACAATCTTCAGACTTAGATCATGATGATTACAAATATATAATGGGCCAAAAGAGCTTTGCTTCTCTACATTAATTCATTAACCATTTAATATCAGCATATGTAAAGCGCGATTTACTATACCAAATCATGAACCTTCCTTACCATATACTCTCGAGTTCTTCAAACAACTAAAAGCCTTTTATGTCGTATCCATTTTTTTTCTATAATATTGAAAGTGGAAATTTCAATATTACAGTAATTGTCAACTCAACATTTGAAAAATAAAAAAGTATAATAAAAGGTCAATTCGTGGATTGAAAACAAATGAAAAGGTAAATGGTGAAGTGTGATAAGATTAGAGAAGCGGGATTGGCTAACCTTAGAAACCATGCGATGAAAGGCAATTTCCTCGTCATCAATTTTATCCTTTCCTTTACCAAATTTCTTATCTGCAATTTGATTGCATGTTAATGAAACCCTAATCAACGAAAAAAGGGAGTCTTTTGCATGAGTTAATGGGGCAAATGTACCTTTAGGATCTGTGAGATTGGTATATTCTCGAACTTCTCTACCAGCCATGGCTGCAATTGAAGACACTAACCACCGATTATTGATTCGGAGTAATTTTATTACCAACGACGAAATGGGAGATTATTAGGGCATGTTTTCTTCGCAATCGGGTCGTTTATCCTCTATCTGGATTTGGAACAGCAGTCCTGATTCGGGCTCAGTTGGCCAGCCCAACCAAACTCAGAAAAATCCGAAAATTTAGTTGGCTTTTTTCACTTTTAGCCCATGTCAAAAATTATTTATTATTTTCGGTTAAATATTTGATTCTCTGTTGACTTGAATTAGTTATCGATTTAGTTTTTATTATAATATAATAATATTGTTACTGTTTAAGTTGATTGACTGCAATGGTTAAAATGATGAAGAGTTGAACAGTTTTGCCATTGCATCTTCGATAATTCACACATTTATTGCTAGCATTGATTATCATTAAGTCTAAGTTGGGCATAGTCACATGACACTGTTGGAGGCTTGTTTCCTCCTTACTTTCATGCTACAAATGTTAGCAGGGCGGGTTTAATAGAATGATATCAGATTCAATTGAACTCATAATTTTTGATGTCGCGAATTTTAAAATTATAATAAATAGTAAATATGCTCATAATTTTAAAAGTATAATGAGTTCAACGCTAAAAATCTTAAAGGTTGAACCATAGAATTTAAATCATGAATGTATTATGTTAGTTAGGCAAACAAAGGGAGGAAATTGGGGCAAACACACTCCGTATTTCACATGGAAACAGTTGAACCAGTATAAAACAAACATAAAAAAAAATTTGATCATTTTTACAAAGAAATCACACACTATCGACATTTAAATTCGATTTTTATTATAACATGAAAATGAACAAAGAAATAAGTAGAGTACAAGATTAATGAAATTGGATTAGTTTGACAAACATCCAATAAATGCATTGTCTGGGGCTTAATTTCTGGTTAATTGTATCTGGAGGCCATTGACCAAACGAGCAGATGGAAAGAAAGACATCCGATCTTCTTTCAGTTGCTTCCACCTATAAATTCAGTAAGGTTTCAATTTGTTAATTCAAATTCATACTTAATCAATAGCGGAATTTTGAAGGAATTAAATTGGTCTTGCATTCCATCTAATATGGGGCGAAATTAAAAGATTGTCAGATTTACAAGTGGTAATTGAAATAGCCACCGTTTCAAAAGTAATCGAAATTTAGCCACTTTTTATGTAAAGTTAAATCTAAACGAAAACACTATTCAAAGTCCGGAAAATATTCCAGCATAATATACTGGGTTCCAGTATAATATACTGGACTTCCAGCATAACATAATATACTAGAGTTCCATAATATATGATGGAAGTTCATCCACATGTGCTCCAATCTCCAGTATATTATGCTGGAAATTTTTGGTGTTGCAGCAAAATAGTGGCTATTTTTCAATAACTTTGCAAATGCTGACTATTTTTCAATTACCAATCCGAAAACTGGCTAGCCCGTACTATTTTCACTCAAATATGTCATTTTTGCTTTTTCATTAAAACCTTCTTTTCCTTCATTTAGATAAAGGTTTCATAAATTGGTCATTTTTATTCCAAAAATTTGATTTATATTTTCAAACCAAAAAAGTACATATTTGCCATAATAAGAAATAAAAACTACTATAGTCTCCTCATTATATTGAAAGTTCTTTTTTTTTCTCAAAAATGATTGTTAAGAAAATCTCCCCATTATAGTTAGTTTAAACTTTCAATTTATCTTCTTTTAAGAGATAATTTTACTTATCCATTTGAAAACATTATGTGAACAAAGGGACACATTTAATTGTTGAAATGTGTAACCAATTTATCTAAAAGTTTAAACGGTTTAAAAAACACTCTTTTGTTTTTGTTTAACCCTTATTTATGTATTCTCTGTAGTTATTAAACTATATGATGTTTATGTCTCTGAAAAGAACAAATTAAATGAAATTTGGACAAATATGAACATATATATGTACTAGTTGGAGTACAAAATCAGTTCCTTGCTTTCTTTTTATTAGTTTAGCAATATTATTGTTGTTTCATATTGCGAAATTGTGTTATCAAAACATGCAGCTTTAATTGTATTACAAGATTAAATCAATTTAAGCAACAATTCTTTCAGAATTACTCTATCCTAACGTTAATGTATTATACTTCGTTTGAAGTCTTAAACAAGAATTTGAAAAGATGTCGTAAAAGTTGCTGACTGAAGTAGAAATATTTTGTTTTCTAGAATAAATATGTTATTTTCCGAAAAAAGGTTAAAAAATTAATCAAAGGTTTGTTTCTAAACACAATTCTTTCAACACACAAAATCAAAATTCATCTTCAAACACACATCATTTTCCACAAAATTACAACAACAAAAAAAACTATTTTTTTAAATTCAAATGTTAATTATGAAGATTTTGCAATAAATAACGTCCGAGATTTGTGAATATATTTACTGAAAATAATAAGAGCAGTGAAATGCCTACCTGTAAGTAGTGACAAAGTAATGAAGAAATAGTGCGATTTGAAGGCGGGCCAATTCTGCACCAGGACAAAAGCGTCCTCCTCCTCCAAATGGGGCGAAAAATGGGCTATTTCTCCAATTTCTCTTTTCCTTTTATTGCAATTATGATTTCACAAAAGAATAATTATTTCAGTAGCACATATATGTCATTAGCACATAAATCAATTTACAAAGCCCCCCAAAAAACTGGTTGAAACTCTAGCTATTGGTTAAATGGCTAACCTGGTTTTCAGGATCCATCCATCTCCAAGGGTTGAAAATTCTAGGATCATCATAGATGTTTTCATTTAGATGCACTGCTGAGAGAAATGGTACCACAAAACAGCCTTTTGGGATAACATAATCTACATATAGATAGAAAAACAAAAAGTAAGTGACATATGGTACTATCTGAGAGCCTTTAAGCAACGGTAAAGTTGTCTTCGGTCACGGGTTCAAGCCGTAAAGACAGCCACTAATGCTTGCATTAGGATAGATTGTCTACGTCACATCTTTTGTGATGCCCTTCCCTGAACCCTGCGTGAACACATGATGTCTTGTGCACCGGGCACCTTTTTTAAACTATTAGTATATGATAATAGTTGAAGCCATGAAGGCATGTCCTAGGATTATTATGTTCAGCTTGTTGTATAGTGTAAATTACCTTATATAAAAATTTAAACCATTAGAGGGGCACATGCAAGACTGGTGACTACTTTTGAGACCATGTTAAATTGCATAAAACGCTTCATCTGAAAGTTTAATCTATTAGGAAGATAAATTTTGTTTTTCTAATTTGGGTTTACAAAATTTTCTTGCCGATAATGATTTTGTGAAAACATGAATAAATAGATTGAGAATAAACTAAGCATCATACCTTCATATACAACATCGTTGGTGGCTTCTCGCATCAACCATATTGCAATACCTCCAACCCGAAGTGTTTCATCTGTTACCTGCCAATAAAAGTTGTTTCAGAAATCAAAATTAAGCTGCTGGAGTATTTTTTTTCTTTTTGGGGTGGGGGTGGGGGGTGGGGGGTTTATGAAATCCAAAAGAGTACTTACACATTGAGTAAAAGGCATGGATTTGTAATCTTGCCAAGTGAGCATCTCCTCCTCAGTATCAAAGCTACCCTTCTGACTTCTTGTTATGCTCTCTTGCTCATCCTATCCTTATGGACACAAGGTAAAAATGAAAAACAATTGGCTTAGACAGCTACGACTTTGTAAATGTTAGTGTTCATTTACATCCCTACGGTTCATATATATTATTTTTTTTCTTTAAAGTTTTTGCGTACCCCTCAAGATAAATATTTCATGCCGTTAAAGTTTGTCTAAATTACCCTTTATCTAATAAATTTCTTTACTCAATTAATGACCCACTAATATATTAGAGCAATAAAGATGATTTGGAAAGAAAAAAATTCATGTTTTAGTAAAGTGTTTATTTATATTATTAATCCGTGTAGCTCTATATATCACTGAGCACCGTAGTGATAATACATTGATAAAATATGCAACAAAAAGAAATTAGGCTTATTTTTGTACAATGGAGTGTAAATTATGTACCTGTAATTGTTTCATGGCCTTAGGACATTGAGTAAGGAAGTAAACAGCAAATGCCATTGTCTTAGCTGTGGTCTCATTTCCAGCAAACAAGAGGTTTATAATGAAATCAGCAACTGCATTATCTGGTAAGCTTTCTTCCTCTAGCAGTCTATATATCACACCATTCCCATTTCCAGCTGATGGTTCCCTCCTGTGTTTCTCAATAATCTTGTTTATCTTCATTATAATATTCTCTCTTGCCTATTCAATTAACATAACAGACGCTTCATCATTCTATTGTGGCCTTTCAACTAATATATTATCTTAAAAAGTAACATTAATTCAATCCCCCACAAAATATATATATACTACTAAAAGTTTTACAACAATTTATATTATTAGTATGTACTACTATAAATTATGGAGAAAAAATGTCTACACTTGCAGTTTGTTTGTCACGGAAAGTATTTTGGCGAAAAAATAAGTCATTTTCTGGTATTAGTTGCGAGAAAATATTTTTTATGAAAACAACAATTTCCACCAAAAGGGAAAAATAACTATCCTCATTTTTTTGGGTGGAAGTCATTTTCTTTCACAATTTTCTTAAATTCATACTACTATTATAACCAACACTTAGACATTATTATCAATCTTTATATAACTTACATCAAAAAAGTATCTAGGTACCTAATATTATCATTTTTTTGAAAAATATTTTCCACTCTATAATCAATCACTAAAATACACACTTAATATGGTAAGACCTGACTTATTTTTACCTGCATAGCAGTATGGTAAGCAAAACCAGGCATATTGATTGGAACGGAAAGGCATCCATCCACAAAATCAGAGAATAATTGAGCCATCTCATTCACCTCTGATTCATTTGACACTCCCAGCAGTTGATTAACCATCAAATTAATGGCCAGCTGAAATGTTTTGTAATTTCCATTAAATAAAAAGATAAAACACATAATGAACTTAGTATGAAAAAGGTTCTAATTAGCAATAACCACTAAGGATTATCGTGAGATGGATAAGATTAATCCTCCCTTAACCAAAGGTTTTGGAATCGAACTCTAAGCACGGAATAAATCCTACCTCCTTTAATGGGACTTACGAGCAGATGCAGACCTAAATTTGAAGGTTGCTGGTGCACTTTTGTATTCAACCAAAATCTCCTTTATGTATCGTGTGCCGCTACTAATATATATACTCCCTCCGGTCCGCTTTAATTGACTTTTTAGCTTTTTTTTTTTTTTTTGTGATCCACAATATTTGATTTTTCCAGACATCAAGAAGGAATTAACTTCTTTTTTTCGAAAGCCGCCCTTGGAGTTTGTTATAGTTCCAATGAACAAATTAAGGTTAATATAGTCAAGTTCATTACTCCTATTAATTAATGCTAAAAGGTGGATCCTTAATATACGTGAAAACATCCAAAAAATCAATTAAAGTAGACCGGAGAGAGTATTAGTACTATTTTTAAAGATATATACATGTATAGATGACATTTTTTCCGAACTTTTCGGGTGCCGGTGACCCCACGATACAACATATGTTCGCCTCTGCTTACAAGGCAACTCCAAATTAGTTAGGACCCCAATATGGTGCCAGACACCGGGTGCGAAACCAAAAAAAAATTAACATACCTTTCTGCAAACATCTTGGAGAAGAATAACCTCATTATCTTGAAAATTATTCAAGGTTTGTTGAATAACCCTTTGTATATCCTGCAAGAAATGGAACTTAAGCTTGTCCAGTCTCATCATATTAGAGGCAATAGAGTGAAGTTTTCTTTGCTGTTCTCCTTGTGCTGTGATCACCCCATTTTTCCCAACTAAATCTCTGAATGATTTTGGATAACTTGATTTAAATAGCTTCCCTTCATTTTGCATTACAAATCTGTTAAAAGCAGGGTCTACTGATACTACAGCCCATTTACCATGTAAACTACATGAGAATATTTTCCCATACCTGTGAATACATAAGATTTATATAAGAACTGAGGATTTGGCTCCCGTTTGGACATAAATTTTATTTATTTTTTTTAAAAAAAAGTTTGAAAATATTATTTGTTCATGAAATTTGATAAGTTTTTGAAAAATTTTAAAGAATAAATTACGAGTTCCAAAAACTAGTTTGTGCTAGTTTTTAGGTGAAAATTTTTATTCAGCTCGCAAAACTTCAAATACATGTCCATACACAACTTCGACTTTCAAAACCTATTTTTTCACCGACCTTCAAAAACTTTTATGTTCAACTTTCAACCAAATCTATATTCAAACGCCGGCTTGGTTCGAAGAAATCCAAGAATTCAAGAAAAAGAAGGGTTTTTTTATGACTTACTTTTGAACTTGTTTTTCAACAAAACAAGGGGGATGAGAACTGGCAACAGCATTGTACCAGTTAAAGCTGTCACCAATAATTGGCCAGCCTCTTCTACCTGGAGGGAACTTTGCATTTCCTTTTTTAGATTTTCCCTTCTTGTATTTGATGAAGACAAGAAAAAACAGAGTGCAGATTATTAACACCCAAAAGTCTGAATAAATTTCCATAGATTAACAGAAGGAATGAGACAGTGTAAGAGAAAGAACCATCTGCTAATGATAAGGAAGAGTTGAATGGAAGTTGACATACATAATTATTAGCTTAAGTCTAACAGAAAATTCTCTCCTTTAATATATTATTAATATAATATTAATTAAATAATTAATGGGAAAATGAAGCCAGAAACAAACAAAAGAGGGTGGTGTGAAGGGCAAATAAGCGTTCGTTGACCCAAGATTTGTAGTCCCACGTCTGTAAGTATTATTTGCAGCTTTAAGTAATGAATTTCACATTACATAATTGTTTGGAGAATGACAAAATTAAATTATTTTTCTTATGTTTTGTCAACTCATAGTTAGTTCTGTTATTAAAGAATCTATTTTTCACATTCTTTTGCTGTTAGATATGATACCATTCTTTCAGTTATAATCTTAGCTTCGGATTTTATTTTATTTCTTAAATTAAAATGATAATCCGCCTAGATCTCTTTTCAACTGGGATTTGCTTTGTTTTTTCCCCTTGTTATTTTTCAAGCAGAGTTTAATAATTTGGACTCAAGTTAGCTGTGATTTATTGTCATGTATCTATATATTTATCATAGTTTAGTCTGAAAATTTTCCATTTTTGTAGCCTGCAGATCTCAGAACTGTCGCTTAATATATCATTTTTTTGGTATTGGGAATACTAACATATATTGGTAATAAAAGAAATTAATTTAAGCATAAAGTCTTTCCTCTCTCTGATCTAATAGATTTTTTCCTTTTAGGGCAGGAGGATGAGGACACGAACAGCGGGGCAGTCTGATGCTCCAAAATGTACCTTTGTAACAAAGATTCAAAATGGTGTATTTTCTTTTTGGTCCGTTCCAAAAAGAATGATTTCTTTTTAAATTTGGTAACAATTTAGTTTAAATTTACAATTCTATCCCTAACGAGAAGCTTTTATAACCACACAAATACTCTGACCCCTTTTTGGCTTGTTTAGGATCACAAATTTCAAAAGTCTTTTTTTTTAAACTTCGTGCCTAGTCAAATAATTTTATATAAATTGAAACGGAAGGAGTAGTAGATTTTTTGTAATGTTTTTCTATTGCATGTAAAAAATATTTAATAGTGTATAATTTAATCGTTTCAATAAGTTATATATTTTTCTATTCAATACATACTTAATGCAAGCACGCACTTAAACTTTAAATAATTTGATTCTGCAAGTACTTTTAAAAAATATGGTGTACGAACCAATTTGTGCACCTCAATTACTATGTTAGGTGCTTGCTACTTTTCATTAGATCTCAGTAACTTTGGCTGCTAAAGCGTAGGCGAATGAGATAAAAACATATAGCGTTTTTTTGCTTGGCTGTAATCTAAAATTTGGTCTTTTCTACGATTTTTACCACTTCATTGACCGTTACACCGCACATTGGATATAATTGTATAGACACAAAATATTCTTTTAACATGAGTCGATAAAAATGAAGATTTTCAAAGACCAGGTGAGAAAGCTTTTAAGTTGGAGAAAAGTTAGATAATATGCTCCAATTTGAGTTGTCTAATCTGATTTGTTTAATTTTGTTCAGCCAATCTTAAGAGCTAAGACCCATTCTTTTGACTAACTTTCTTTAATTTTATCTCTTCCCTTCCAAGTATTGTGACCTTTGGTTGTTTTTAAAGGCTCGAGGTTTGGACTAGTCAAGTCTATGTCGAGCCCCATAAATATTTAAAATGGATGACAATGCTTTGGATCACTGGCTTTGCCATTAAATGTTTGATGAGAGTTGTTTTTACTTTGTTAGGAACAAGCCCGACATATGCTAATAGAAAAAGGAACTTGTTGAATCTTTCTTGGCAAAAGATGAGGCGATGACTTTGAGATAAAAAATTTATGAACCACTATAATAGTCAACGTCCTAGGGACAGAAAAGCAACACTAGAAGCCTAGATTTCTGGCACTTTTGTACACAGATGTAGTAGTATTTGTTATTAATCGTTTTAACTATTGTCAAACTTATTGTTTTATTATGTTGTTGAAAGTTAATGTGACTTTAATTGTTCAAAACCCTTCGTAGTTTTATAGTTTTATAGACTTTAATAAGACTTGGAAAAACCGATTACCGATTAACGCTTCCGCTTCAAGATAATGGATTCCGCTTCAGGTATGTTTTCTATAACGATTTTGTATAAGATTATCATGTTCAAGATCCTGGAATAAATTAAGTTTATGCTTACATGCAGTGGCGGATCCATGATTTTAAAGTTATGGGTGCTCGCCGATAAAAACTTCAAAAGAAAAGAAAAAATGAATTTACTTATGGGTGCTCGCTTAATATTTATCTAAATATTTATAAGGTTGCCTATATAAATTTATTAATATGGTCAAAATTAATGGGTGCTTAAGCACCCACAACTCCCTACGTGCAAGCCTAGATTTTGAAGGGATAATCTTCGTAAACAAATTTTACATATTTGTGAACCGCTTCAGAAATCATGTGCTATCTTCGGCAATTAGAAATTTTTTTTCTTTATTTTAAACTTTCAATCATGATTGCTGGATTCTAAATCTTGGTTGATAGATGATAAAATAATAAATAAATCAAAAGACAAACAACTGCAAGTTCTTCTAAGTCTTAACTGTAATTGTCGTTGATGATCTCTTTCCGAATAACAAAAGTCCAAACCAATATTATCCAGTGTTGTTCACTGTTTTAATTGGTTAAAACTTGATGTGTGTTATTATTCTTCAAAAGTGGCTTGAAAATATTTTTCCAGTATAGAACAACTTTGGTGTCAGAAGTTGCGTTAATGTGCAAGAATTTGATGAAACATGAATATTGTTAATGATGCCCTAATGTCACGATTCAGTTTAAACCCACTAACTTTTGCCCAATAAATTTAGTTTCGCCAATCCTAGTAAGGAGCTAATTAATAATTGCGGAGAGTGATTTTAGGTCCTTCCAGTATGACATAATTAATTTTCTTGGGCCATGAATAATTTGTTTTGGCTATTAAGTTGGTGAAGCCATTTATTATTTATTTTATGTATGTGATTAATGCTTATATAGTTTGTTAGTCAACAAAGTGATCAAACTAGATTGTTTTAAATATTCACATGCATAAAATATTCTGATATTTATTTTATGTATGCATTTATGTTTATATAATTTGTTAGTCGCCAAAGTGGTCAAACTAGTATGTTTTAGAAATATGCATACATAAAATTATAGTTTATTCATAAAATTAATAAAAT
Source organism: Nicotiana tabacum (assembly GCF_000715075.1). Classification (NCBI taxonomy): domain Eukaryota; kingdom Viridiplantae; phylum Streptophyta; class Magnoliopsida; order Solanales; family Solanaceae; genus Nicotiana; species Nicotiana tabacum. Next base: position 163,188,465 of record NC_134085.1, on the reverse strand, counting down.
AATTTAAGAAATAGTGGATAAATTAATTTTTGTTATTGCTAGAACTTAAGGATTTACCCAAAGGTGCATCAATTATTTTATGAATAGTGAATATGATGAGGGAAATAATATTCTTAGTCAAATATATATTGTCTGTCCAAAGATGGCATATATATTTGGTTAAAAATACTTAATTACCTATTAAGACTAAATGAAATTTAAATTGTGATAGTGTGTCGTAGTATTTAACCAAAGGAGAATTGTGATATGTTTTAACTGTTTTATTGAATCCATATTGAATTGTGAGTGTGTGTTATCTATTTTGCAGCTATTCCTTTTCATTCGCTTGCTTTGTCTGTTACTGTGTTCAATGGATTGAACTTCTCTGAATGGCGTGAACAAGTCCAATTCCACTTAGGTGTGATGGATCTTGACTTGGCTCTGCTGAATGATAAGCCCGCTAACATTACTAATTCGAGCATTGTGGATGAGAAGTCTTTCTATAAAGCATGAGAACGCTCTAACAGGCTAAGCCTTATGTTTATGCGAATAAATATTGCCAACAACGCTAAGAGTACTATTCCACAAACAGAAAGTGCCAGGGAATACCTGAAGTTTGTGGAAGAACGTTTTCGTTCTGCAGATAAGTCTCTTGCTGGTACACTAATGGCTGAACTCATGACTATGAAGTTTGATGGGTTGCGTAGTATGCAAAACCATATCATCGAGATGACTAACATTGCAGCAAGACTTCAGACCTCGGGGATGAAAGTGGATGACTCCTTCTTGGTTCAATTTATTCTAAATTCGTTACCTCCTGAGTATGGACCTTTTCAAATTAACTATAACACTATTAAAGATAAGTGAAATGTTAGTTAATTGTCCGATATGCTTACTCAGGAGGAGTTAAGACTGAAGAAACAAGGGAGTCATTCAATTAACCTCATGGGTCAAGGAGCTGGTAAAGGACTTAAAGTGAAGGCCAACAAGTTCAAGAAGAAGAAAGCATCTGCTAAAGCTTAACAGGATGCTAACAAGGAACATAAGGCAGATACGTGTCGTTTTTGTAACAAGAAAGGACACTATCAGAAAGATTGTCTGAAACGTAAAGCTTGGTTCGAAAAGAAAGGTACAATTAGTGCTTTTGTATGTTTCGAATCAAATTTAGTAGAAGTTCCTAATAATACTTGGTGGCTTGATTCTGGTGCAACTGCTCATGTATCTACTACGTTGCAGGGATTCCTTACGATCCAAACTACAAATCCAAATAAGGATTTCTTGTTCATGGGAAATCGTATGAAGGCTCCAATTGAAGGCATAGGGACTTATCGTTTGATCATGGAGACTGGACGTCACCTTGATCTATTACAGACTCTTTATGTACCTTCGATTTCTAGGAATTTGATTTCTCTTTCGAGACTTGATGTTTCTAGATTTGATTTAAAGTTTGAAAATGGATGTTTCAATTTATATAAGAATGCTATTTTTTATGGTTCTGGTTTTCTTAGTGATGATTTATATAAATTGAAACTCGATATTGGTTTTTTTGAATCCCTTCTAACTATTCAACATAATGTTGAAATTAAACGTAGTTCACTAGATGAAAGTTCTGCTTACTTGTGGCATAGACGTTTGGGTCATATATCCAAAGAAAGGTTAGAAAGATTAGTAAAGAATGAGATTCTTCCGAGTCTAAATTTTACTGATCTTACTATATATTTGGATTGTATTAAGGGAAAGCAAACCAAGCATAGTAAGAAAGGTGCCACAAGAAGCACCTAGGTTCTTGAAATTATACACACCGATATTTGTGGACCCTTTGATGTTCCATCTTTTGGTGGAGAGAAATATTTTGTCACTTTTATCGATGATTTTTCACGTTATGGATACATCTATTTGCTGAAAGAAAAATCTCAAGCAACCCTCAAGGTATTTGTTAATGAGGTTGAAAGGCAATTAGATAGAAAGGTGAAAGTCATTAGGTCAGATAGAGGTGGTGAATATTATGGAAAGTATAATGAATCAGGACAATGTCCAGGTTCATTTGCAAAGTTCCTCGAGGAACGTGGCATATGTGCACAATATACTATGCCAGGAACATCTCAACAAAATGGTGTTGCAGAAAGGCGTAATCGAACACTTATGGATATGGCTAGAAGCATAATAAGTAATTCCTCATTACCCAAATCATTGTGGATGTATGCTCTTAAAACCGCTGTATATTTATTAAACAGGGTTCCTAGTAAGGCAGTTTCAAAGACCCATTTTGAACTGTGGACCGGAAGTAAACCTAGTTTAAGACACCTGCATGTTTGGGGTTGCCCAGCGGAAGCTAGAGTTTATAATCCACAAGAAAAGAAATTAGATTCTCGAACAGTAAGTGGTTACTTTATTGGTTACCCATAGAAATCTAAAGGGTATGTGTTTTACTGTCCAAACCATAGTTCGAGAATTGTTGAAACCGGTAATGCAAGATTCATTGAAAATGGTGAAGTTAGTGGGAGTGTTGAAAAGCAAAGTGTAGAAATTAAAGAGGTTAGGGTCAATATTCTATTACCCATAAATGTGCCTACTTCCACACAAATACCAAATATTGTTCCAGTTGTTGAAGAATACTTTGACAACACCGAGCAACATTTGGATGAAACACTTCATGAAGAAAGTAACTCACAAATATCTGACACAAATGAACCACAAGAAATGCCATTAAGAAAATCTCAAAGAGTTAGAAAAACGGCTATTTCGGATGATTACGTGGTTTATTTGCAAGAGTCAGATTTTGACATTGGTATTAATAAGGATTCGTTTCATTTTCACAAGCCATGGAAATTAATGAGTCTGACAAATGGATTGATGCCATGAAGGAAGAGTTAAAATCCATGTAATACAATAAAGTCTGGGATCTTGTTGAATTGCCAGAAAGTTCTAAAAGAATCGGGTGTATATGGGTCGTTAAGACCAAACGCGATTCAAATGGAAATATTGAGAGATACAAAGCCAGACTTGTTGCCAAGGGTTATACTCAGAAAGGAGGCATTGATTATAAAGAGTTCTTTTCGCCGGTCTCAAAGAAGGACTCATTTAGAATTATTATGGCTTTGGTAGCTCATTATGATTTAGAGTTACACCAAATGGATGTGAAAACTATCTTTCTTAATGGAGGCCTCGAGGAGGAAGTTTATATGGACCAACCAGAGGATTTCGAAACTAAAGGAAAAGGTCAAATGGTGTGTAAATTGAAGACGTCAATATATGGACTTAAACAAGCCTCACGACAATGGTATATAAAGTTTAATGATACCATAACGTCTTTTGGATTTGTGGAAAATACCATTGATCGGTGTATATAGCAAAAGATCAGTGGGATAGTACTATATGTTGATGATATCCTACGTGTTGCTTATGATTTAAGCATATTGCGTGAGACTAAAGATTTTCTCTCTAAGAATTTTGAAATGAAAGATATGGGTGAGGCATCCTATGTGATAGGAATAGATATATTCCGTGATCGAAAAAGTTCTAGAGAGATTTAATATGAACAATTGTTCAGCAGGAATTGTTCCAATTCAAAAGAGGGACGAATTTAGTCTCATGCAATGCCCTAAGAATGATGTAGAAAGAAAATAAATGGAATCAATTCCTTACTCTTCAATTGTTGGTAGTCTGATGTGTGCTCAGACTTGCACAAGATCGGATATTAGTTTTACGGTCGGAATGCTAGGAAGATGTCAAAGTAACCCAGGAATTGATCGCTAGAAAGCTGCAAAGGAAGTTTTGAGGTACCTGAAAGGAACGAATGATTACATGTTCACGCATAAGAGATCCAAGCATTTGGAAGTTGCTGGCTACTCGGATTCAGATTTCGTTGGATGTATTGACACTAGAAAATCCACGTTTGGTTATTTGTTCCAATTAGCTGAAGTCGCAATATCGTGGAAGAGTGCCAAATAGTCTATCATTGCTACATCCACGATGGAAGCAGAATTTGTGGCATGTTTTGAAGCCACAATTCATGCATTATGGATGCAAAATTTTATTTCAGGACTTGGGGTTGTCGACACCATTACCAAGCCGCTAAAAAATTACTGTGATAATTCTGTAGTAGTATTTTTCTCCAAGAACAATAAGTACTCCAAAGGTGCCAAACATATAGAGTTAAAGTACTTTACCGTCAAGGAGGAAGTTCAGAAATAAAGAGTGTCACTTGAGCATATTAGAACTGATCTCATGATTGTAGATCCGTTAACGAAAGGTTTATAGCCAAAGATATTTAAAGAACATGTACATAGAATGGGTCTTGGCTGCATTTATGATTGATGTATTTATGATGTTTTGACACTCTAAGATCATTTATGTGTTTCTAATATACATTAGTAATTTCTTGTTTCTCATAATGGTGTACACATTACTATTTTGAGATATTACAGGATAAGTCTCAATGAGAAATTACTGTGGACCATAATATTTTATAGCTTATGTACCTGGTACGATGAATTGCTAATGTTGTAGTATGTGGAAGGGAGTATGTAGACATATTATATATATAACCGCCATAACTCACGTTTAGTAGTTTATCGTATTATGGTATTTATGATGGACATTATAGAAGAGATTTATTTATGCGCAACTAATGTCCCTATATTAAATATTAATATTATGTGATTATTGGGCCAAGTAGGAGAGTGTAAGTTATTTCCTACGTGTATATATGGCACAATAAGATTAGGCCCATAATTAATATTTAATTAATGAGCAAATCTCATCCGTCCGATCGGTTACTTGATGGACGTACCAGATTAAATAAGAACCTCTATAAATTGGTCCCCTCCCCACCTATTAGGGTTACCGTATTTTTATTCTCTTCCATCACTAAAGTCGGCGGCAACGTAAAGTTAGGGCAAGGGGCGAGAAACCGATTACCGATTAACGCTTCCACTTCAAGATAATGGATTACGCTTCAAGTATGTTATCTGTAACGATTTTGTGTAAGATTATCATGTTCAAGATCCTGATGTAAATTAGGTTTATGCTTACAAATGGAACATATGCCATCTAAGCAAATTTAATGTGTTTGGACTAGAAAAGGATTATGGTTTTGTATCATATTGTGTTTGCTTAATTTTGTTGGGATGAAAATTATTTACACACACAAATTCCTTTAGAGATAAAACTCCTCTAATTTGAACGATTGATAATCTCCCTCTTCATATCTCAATTTGATTTTTTGCCTATTTAACCCTATAGATTATCAATTTTTTTCTTTTTCTCATTGGTTTAAGTTGGAGTATTTTTATGGGAAAATTTCGTAAAATTTGCACGGGGCGTCCTATTTGAACGCCCCCATTAAACCTATACCCACTTTTTAAAAATTATTTAACCTATACCCTAATTTTTACAACTTCAGGCGCCTCCTTCTTCCTGTTACCCGTGCGCTCCTTTCTTCCTCCTTTCTTTTCTACTCTTTATTTTATTCTTCATTTTTTCTAATTTATAGTATATTTTACTTGCTCATAGTAACTATATTGATCATCCAAAGAAGTTCACTGTTGAGGAAGCAAGAAGCTAACATTGTTAAAGCTACTGCAGAATTTAAATTTCTATCCCTAAATTCATAGTTTTGTATTCAATAGGTGTTCAGATTGTTAGGGAGATGGGAGGAAGAAGAAGCACATCTTTACATTAGATTATAGTTGGGAGTTGGGACTTATGTCTAGATATAGGGAAAACTTTAGCTAAAACATGCTGAAGTTCAGCAAATATAGAACAAAACTTCAGCTAGTAGAATGCTTAAGTTCAACAATTACAAATAAAAACTTCAGTCAACACTAAGTTTACGCGAAAAACTTCAGCTAAAACATGCTGAAGTTCAGCAAATAGAGAATAAACTTCAGCTAGTACGACTGTAAGACAAAAACTTTAGCTTATTTAGTGCTGAAGTTTTTACAAATGAACTAAAGAACTTCATCATCTTCTGCTGAAGTTTTTGAAAATGCTTTACGACAAAACTATTGAATCCAGGACAAAACTTCAGCTAAAACATGCTGAAGTTCAACAAATAGAGAACAAAACTTCAGCTAGTAGAATGCTTAAGTTCAGCAATTACAAACAACTTCAGGCCCGTCTACTAGAATGCTGAAGTTTGCGTGATTGTCTTTGCTGCTTCAGGCCCGTATGCCTGAAGTTTACGCGAAAAGTGGGTACGCTTGCAATTTTTTTGCAAAGCGGGTATGAGTTAAAACGTGACCCAAAAAGCGGGTATAGATGCAAATCCCCCGAAAATTTCACATAAGAATAACTGGGCTTCCCACTTTTCAAATTTATAGCTCATATTTCAATTTACAATCAACTAGCCCAAAAATAATATGCTAAGATTCAACATCCAACTCCAATAGGTTCTCAAAATTACTATTTAATTTTTTAAAAAGATTGCACAAACTTTTAAGTTAATTTTCGAATCAGTAACTGTGACTCAAATATTAGTTCAACAAACCAAATCCATTTGGGTGGTGAAAAATAGATTTTTAACAACTTTAAATATGTGGATTTTGTAAGAAATTTGGAGTCGGTGTTATTTAGACTTGTTAAAAGTAGTATAAGGAGGTTGTATATAAAATTTGAAGTCATTTAATGGAGATTTGTACTAGTTTTGAACAAGAATTGCAACTGAAAATCATGGAAGAAGTTCGTCTTCTTCCTTGCGTCTTTTCTGAAATTTAACTCAAATCTTGCTTAAATCTACTCCAAATCACTTCAAATTTAAACTTTGAACTCCTTTTGATATTTTCAATTAATTGGAATAACACCCAATCCAAACAATTAATAAACTCAAAAAATTATATTTTCTAAAGCAAAGCTTTTAATGACCTTCGATGGTGGACTTCTACTCTTCAAATTTTTACATTGCAACCAAGTGACATAGGGGGAGAAGCAACAATGGCGGACGTCCCCTTGAAGCTTATGTAAAAGATGTGAGAAGAAGAGAGAGTGAAAGCAATGGTTGTGAGAACACAAATTTAACTCCATAGCTTTTAGAAGCAGTAGTTGTAAGAACACATATTTTGAATTTGCAAGAGCTAGTGTTTTCAAAATATGTACAGTATGAGCTAGGTGGGGTAAAACTTAAAAACATGATCCATTTTTTGTTATGGTGTGAAGTCATGTGCATTTTTTTGTAATTCTTTCTATTTTTATCCGATTACTTTTCAATAAAAAGTGGCTAAATATTGATTGGTTTTGAAATATCTGGCTTCTTTTTTTATTAGCGGCGTAAAATGTGGGGGTGTTGCAAGTGTTCTTGGTTCATTGGGTCGGTCCGTCTAGTATGATTGGGCTTGCACTTCGGTCTATATTTTCTCGAAAAATTACCAGCTATGTCCATTTATAAGTAGCTCATTACAAAAATTAGTCAATTCATGAAATATTACTAATATTAGCCAAATATTACTAATATTAGTTAATTAGCTATTTGTAGCAAAATTAGGTCAATTTTTTGCTTTTTTAGTGGGTATTATTAGAATAGATTGGACACATCTTAAATAGTTCGAATCTCAGTTTTGAGATGATTTTGTGAAGTTTTGAGGTGGTTTGAATCAAAAATTCAAAGTAAAACTCGAACATGAAAAAAAAATGATATGTGTATCATTTGTGTATCACATATGTATCATATTTTGTATCAATTATGTATCACATGTATATTCATGTATACTTGTGTGTGAGATATATGCGTGATACATGTGTCGCAGAAGAACTTTTTTAAACTCGATTTAATTATGAATTTTGATACAAAATCAGTCCAAATCACCTCCAATCTTCCTCAAATTTTGTATATTGACTTATATATATGTTTTCAATGAATTTCAACTATACCCATTGAAAAAAGTTTCTTTTTGCTTAGACTTTTGGAATATTTTTTTTTTTTTTGTATTTCATTATCTTATTTGCTACCTCATCCATAAAATTTCCTTTCCATCTTGCATCTAATATTGTTAATCCCGCTTAAAAATATGGAGGTAGATTTTTGTGTGTGATTCTTTGAGATAAATAACCTTATTTATTTAGTTTTTTAATTTTTATATATGCTTCGTTAGTTTTGGTAAGTTTATGATTAATGGCTAGAGGTTTATAAGCTCAAACTTATACGGTACATTGGTGTAAGTTTCCCTATTTTCTCGGTCCGAATTCGGGGCATTAATCCTGCCCGTTTTGTCTGTTACACCTCGTTCTCGAAGATACTGGTGCATAAGCATTTGCCAGTCCTCACAGCTACTCCCAGCAAATTCAGCGAACAAGTAGCTGAAGAAGAAACAAAGAAGATGACGATAGTTTTGAACTGTGCTGCTTCTGTATCACCTGCTTTTGCCACAGTAAGTTGGAGTTCAATTTCATTAGTCGATGTCCATTTGTACTGTTACTTCTGCTTTCTCTAATTCCGGTGAGTAATATTTGTTTGATGAATTTACTGCAGCGGAAATGGAAAGCTACTGTGTTTGGGAAACAGTTACCGTCGAGAACATCCTCATTCTCTGCACATGTGAAGCCAACTGGGTTTCGGGTCAATGCGTTTTTCTTCAATCCAATCCAGGAACCCATTCTCAAAGATGCTCTCAAGGTAATAACTCCCCCCCCCCCTTTCCCCCAGTCGATGTCCTATTGCTCTACAATTGATATCTCACTTTGACAATTCTGCTGTCTGTTCTGGTAATTTTTGTCTGTGTTGTCATAAAAAATTGCAGTTCCGCCCTGGTACACCAAATGATGCTGTATTTATTCACACGCTCAAAAAACCCCAAATATTTTGCAAATTATGTAAAGAGTTTTTCAGTTAAATCATTCATTTCACACAAGATGCTACCATATCTGCTTCTTAGAAATTAGACCAGCTTGTGACTACTATTCTTGCAATTGTTAATCAGCTGCCAGACCCAGAGATTGAAGTTGTGATGTAACCGACTTAGATTAGAGTTGGTTTCAATGGACCGCTTAAGAACTCCAATTTACTATGCATCAGCTGTTGAAGATGGTGTTGTACCATTTTCCTTTAAAACTCTACAGATTTTGGCAATGGGCCTCATGCAGTTGAGGCTGGGATAGTTAACTTTAAGATGGAAATTTAACCTAATTCATTTAGTTAAAGGGCAGCCCGATGCATTAAGATCGTGCTATGCCCAGGGTCCAGGAAGGGCTCGACCACATTAGGTCTATTGTATGCAGTCTTACATTGATTTCTGCAAGAAACTATTTAAACGGCTTGAACCCATGATCCCATGTTTTGCTAGTTATTAGCTATTTAATTTTATGTTGGAGATTCCCTTGGGAAAGGTGGAACAGGTACTCATTTGCTTTTAGGGATGGAACATGGAAGTGTAGCATGTAGTTATTGCCAATTTGTTTGTCCTGATATAAAGGAGTTAAGAGCACAAACGCAGAGTTCATACACCGAAAACCATGAAAAAATTTTGCTGAACTCCCCAGCCCTGCTGGAAATGTTAGACTGGAACTCTAGTCATGATAGCCAAAGGCCCAAAAGTTAGATTAATTCTTAAATCTTGATTTCTATATTTAATTTTGTCCTGAAAGCACAACTTTAGTCGGAAAATCTGAGACATTTGATTAGTAGTTTTGCTAAAGTATTTCTTCTTCTATTAAAGCCTTTTGTAATGTGAGATGATGCAGTGCTTATTGAGTTAATATTGTTCCCATCACATCTAGTTCTCTTCTTAGCAATTCCTTCAATCTGACAGTTGCATCTGCTGAGAAGCTGAGATAATGGCATCGTGCTGATTTTCGTTACAGTTCTACTAGAAGATTCTAGAAGCCACTCCCACAGTTACTTTGTTTAGAGTTATGCCCATGTAACTTTACTTAACAGTTCGACACTGCTTTTAACTAAATCGTCTGATGTCACTATAGTAAAATTCATGCCTGTGGCTTCACTATTAAGCATTTGCATTGTTCTCATATCTAGAAGGCTCAGAATTATGCTATTTTAAGCTAAAAACATCTGGGCTTATTGATATAGGTAGCTTTTGCACCATATGACATCACAACGAACAATATGAATGGCATTTTTCATTGATCTGCAACAGTTTCAAATTAAATTTGAAAAAAAAAACAGTTGCAAGATCTTGCTGATGGTTGGTAGTTTGTTTATCATCCAGGGGAGGAAAGAAGAGAATTAATTTTGAATTAACCAAGTATAAGCAAAGAGAGAAGGAAAAACTTTAACAATATAAAAGTATAAGAGCAAAACTAGAGGGAAAATCTTTTCTGTATTCCATTTAAACATGGTAGCAAACAACTACATCTCCCTGGACAGTTCAAGAAGCAAATCAACTCATCTTGTCGTTTTCCAACATCATAGTTAGTTGCACAAATCCCATGTATAACCTCTTCACTGAAGGATGTAGTAGTGGAAAAGCTGTACAATATAATGTTACCAAAAGTGGGAACATAGATAAACAAGAGAAAGAAGATTATGCATTAAGATTTAATGCTTTAAATTCGGGTCTGTTTAAATGATGATCCGGTCTTTAATTGCTTGGAATATCCGTTGTCATTCTCTTTCCTCGCTCCTTTTTAAATGTGAAGACTCTTATGTCGAGCTTTCTCATGTGAAACTTTTCCACCCCAAATATGCAGGAACCTGTTGCCTTCGCGGGAGGGATATTTGCTGGCCTTCTAAGACTTGATTTGAATGAAGATCCTCTGAAAGAATGGGTTGCTAGAACAGTTGAGGCCTCTGGAATTACAGCAGAAGAAATCGAGGCCAGTGATGACCAAGCAGAGGACATCCCACAACAGATAGAAATTGAATGACCTTCTATTCTATCTTTCCCTGTTGACAATGTTGTAAAAACACAATAGTTGTTATATACCCTAAAACTGTAAGCAAAAAAAAAAAAAAAATCCTAAATCTTACATGAACAGTGAACATACATTTCTACTGGTGTTGTTACTTTCACCAAGCACTGGATTGTGTAGATAAAAGGAAAAAAAATCTCTTCCATTCAGCTCTTTCTTCCTGGTAGGAGATGAGTCAAAAACCACAGCTAATGCCCTTGCATTTTCCTGTTAGATACTTCTCCCTCAGACATCGTTTACCTTTGCACTATAGGACGTCGAAGGGATCAACTGAATCTTATTTGGGCACATCCATGTCAGTTTTGAATCTTTATCTTGTGTTGACGGTAATCGTTTTGCAACATCTAAAGAGTATAAAACATTTATGTTTCAATGAGCCGTTGTCTGTCCTTAATTTGTTTATTATAGAGGGCGAAGTTCTTGTATTGTTGAGTATTTGTTGAGTCTCACGTTGGTGGGATTTGAATTTCTTGGTCTCTTTTGGATAATCCTTACCTCATTAGTTAGTTTTGGAAATTGAACCAAAGCTACCTTTTAGGATCGAGTTAAGCCCAAAGTCTATTTATCCATAGTATTTACCAAAGCTAGCCTTACATCCATTGGCGCTATTACTTGTCTAGTGAATTGTAGCATACTAATTGAATGACATAAGACAACATTTCCGACAAACCCAAATTGAAGTGTCTTCTCCTAAAACTACTGCTTTTCCTTAAAAAAAACTATAGTCTAAAACAAATACGCGTTTGTGTTGCTAGCTGGTGAATCATTGTATAGAATTTGAGTAGTAATTTCTTGATTTGTTTGGTAAAATTCGATGAAAACGAGATATGAAACAGGTGGCTAAAGGTAAACAGAAAAAGACAGGGAGTTGAAGTGTCATGTAATGGTGGTACATTCATTGCCCATGGACATGGAGTTTTGTAGTAAAACCAGATCAGGCTTAGCTGTGAAACAATCTCGTGTGGGCCTTCCCCCATTTCCCAACGCGCGCAAATCTTAAATAGTTTCAGTATCATGTGGTATCCAGTCTAAAATTGGACGTTGAAAGTAGTAAAAATGGTCAGAAGTGTAATGAGAATTTGGACAATTCTGATAATTGCAGGACTCTTTCAGCAATTTAGCGGCCACTGCTTCTTTCCCGCCAACCGAACAACATGCTGACTTCAACACGTTATCTCATTAAATCATCCACCTTCTTTTGTTATTCCAACTTTGGCAGCGTCTACCTACCTTTATCCTTAATCCTAGGATTTATTGTCTCTTTGGTATTTTTATGTTTCATTATTACATTCCTATAAATAGTTCTGTTTTTAAAATTAAAAAAAAATTATTCAATTTTATCCATACTCTAATAAATAATACCTTGCATGTACTCCGAGTTGAAAATTGGCTTCCAGTATGCATCTTCAAGAATTATTACTTGTGTCTAGCTAGTTATTCCGTTTGAGTACTCTTTTAAAATATTATTCTTTTCGGTCCAAAATAAAGGATACTCATCATTTAAGGTTTTGACACACTCATTATTATATCTTCTTGATTTTCTTAAAGGAATACTTATTTTGAACGCTAAACCGACATTTATTTTGGATCGGATGGAGTGTCCAATCTGCTTCACTACGACATGGTCTTCTTTTAGTCCATTTCAACATGTAAATTCTTTTATATTTTGAACTATATTCTTTTATTTCTTAAACATTTCAATTTTATCCTTATACTCTTTTTTTTATAGTAAAGATAGATATTCTATTAAACAAACATATGCGTATAGACGTCTTTGTGCTCAGGTAGCACTATACAAGATAACTCATTACTAGTACTAGCTATATTGTTTGTAGTTACAACAAGTGAGTTATCCGTAGAACATTCAAAAACATTTTGGCTTCTGATATAGCTTCCATTTGCATGCATTGCAGGCCGATCTGATGTACAAAATGGCAGTAAACGTGTAGTAGATATCTCACGCTTATCTTCATCCCATATTCTACTAACAAAAGGTGGTGGCTTATAAAAAATCTACATAGTAGAGTTTCCTTCCAAAAAGCTGCCTGATTTTGCTAGTTGATCGGCTAATCTTTTCTGCTCTCTGTACGCATGGGTTACTAGTGGATCATGTAGCTGCCTCAGCAGGTGCCTGCAATCATTCAGAAGATTAGCATGTATTATATTATTATCTTGTAGTAGCTTGAGTACCTCTTTAGCGTCATTTTTCCACTTGAAGTGGTGTTATATTGTGTTGTACTTCAAATGCAAGTCCCTGTAATAGAGCAAATATTTCTGTAGTAATAGGCGTTTGAGAAAGTACTGTACCTGAGAAGCCCAGAATCCAGTTTCCCTTATGATCCCTAATTATTCCTCCAATACCATTTTTATTTGAGACTGGTGAGTGTGCTCCATCAGTGTTTAATTTATATATGTTAGGTTTTGGAGGTATCCATTTTAGAGAAACTTTGATCTGTGTCTGTATTTTACGTGATGAGGCAACTAAATAACAAAATTCAGTTGCTTGTTGAGTAGCAACATCTTTATTAATCTAATCATGCCTGCCCTCATAAACATTTTTATTTCTAGTATTTCAAATATTCCATAAACATAATGGTAAATAAATGTGCCTATTTAAATTATAAGGAAATTTTTTATCTTTATAATTTAGCAACGGAAGTATCCACTGCTAAGGTGTGGGAAAACTAAGTAGGCTATTTATATAACTACCCATACCCAAAGCATTCCAATAATTTTTTACGTTCACACAGTTAAGAAATATATGATTTAAAGATTCATCCTCTTCATGACAGTATCTGCATTCAACATTAGCAGTGATGTTAAGATGTTGTAGGTATTGAAGAGTTGGTAGCCTATTGTTAGACCTCCGCCAATTGAGCTTGACTTGACAACAAGAGTGTTGTCATGAGTCAGCAAGAATGTTGCAAAGCTAGGTGCACGAGCAGCACCAATGTCAAAAATGGGAAACAGGCAAATGATGGCCAAGGCTTTGATGGAGGCGAGGCAGCTTGGCAAGGGCTTGAAAATGAGTTGCGGGCTAAGGATGACACTTAATCATGGCAAAGGCATCAAGGCATGAGACAGTGATGCCAAGACAAGGCAAAAACGGATAGGCAAAGGCAGGCTAATGTGCAACGGGAAGGCAGTGCGCGGGCAGACTTGTCAAGGCATTGAGTTGCGGCAAATGGGCCAAGTTCGTAGGCGATGACAAGGCAAATTGCGGCACAATGCAGCTGGATACAATGGCATTGGCGCTTGGTCCAAGCCATGGCACGAAATTGGGCAGCAAGTCTTGGATTGACAAAGTCAAAGGCGGTTGTCGGCACATGCTGTGCACATGGGCAGCAGTTGAGCCTTGTCCAAAAAGCTGGCAGGAGTTAGCACGTTTTTGGGGGCCATGATCTCATTACCTTTAGCATGATTTACATGATCCTAGTAGTTAGGGTGTCAACTACACTAGGCTAAAGTAGTGGGCTGAGTGGGCAAGTACCTAAGCCTAAAAATAGGCAACTATTGTGTAAATGGGGCTGGTTCATATATTATAAATGGACAGCACCCTTTCCCTTTGGAGAATGGAGTGAAAAACGTGTAAGAGTACACAATTGAGTTAGGAAGGAGTCCTAAATATGTTTTCAAGAGTGAAAACAGACTAAGGCTAAGAGTAGTCTTGTGAGGGTCAAGAGTGATCTTCATTTTGTACGCGGATGTACTTTGAGTTTGAGTTTTCTTTGTATTCTCGAGTTAAATACAAAGTTGGGAAAAAAGTTTACTGTATATTGTCACACCTCCTTTTTCACCCGCGCCACCCGCAAAAGGGACGCGGAAGGGAGTTTATTCCAATTAAGGGACAATCGAAACGAGATTTATTTATTTATTTCAGAGTCGCCACTTGGGAGATTTATGGTGTCCCAAGTCATCGGTTGAATCCCGAATCGAGGAAAATAATGACTATGTTTAACAGTCTGCGCATCAGAAATCCGGATAAAGAATTCTGTTAACCCGGGAGAAGGTGTTAGGCATTCCCGAGTTCCGTGGTTCTAGCACGGTCGCTCAACTGTCATATTCGGCTTGATTATCTGATATAATTCATATTGAACCTATATGCAAATTTAAACTTTTTAATGCTTTTATTATTGTTATTTCTCAACGAGAATTGCAACGTCGTGAAAACACATCTCGAACCACGTCACATCAATGCACCCGTGGTTGTTGACACATCCCGACTCCGTTGAGATTTGGATTTGGGTCACATAAATGTGCACCCGGGTTTAAGAAAGTAATGTTATTTAAAGTACGCGCCTAAAGAGACTAACGCGTGGTTATTTTGGGAAAAGACCATGAAGTTCGCTAAACGGCCGATCCCGAGTTCTAAATAATCAATTAAACATTTATCGAGGGCCTCATAATTTGTGTGTTATATTGGTGAGGCTCATCTCATTTTTATGTTAAAGGTCGTCCTATAATGACTATGTTTTCTATTTCGTTTGTCTCTATAATAAATGAAGAAAAAGGTCCTACTTAAATTACATGTTATAGCTAAGTTCCGGATGCGGTTTGTTAAAGCAGAATATAAAGGTGCATATGGAAAGTCCGTTTGCCAAGCATGGGCCCAGGTCCAACGTAAATAGCATTTAACTGAACCTGGGCCATTGTATTCTAATATTGAGGCCTAGTTAAATTATTCTACACATGTTCCAAATTTGTAATGTTGAAAGGTAAAAAATGATAATATCTAATTAAACAAATTACCCAAGTTTTAAAGAATCAACCAATTGGAGTGGGGTAACTTAGAGATCTAATTTTAATTCTAACTTCAAACCATTGGATGTTGAAACTAGACTGCCATTATAATTAAAATGATCTACTAGACTTGATTTTATTTGACATGTATTTAAACGCATAATAACTATTAACCAAACTAAAATGAACAGAATGTCATTGACTATATTACTACACAAAACTGTTCAGTTATACCAAAGGGGAATCAAATTACATAAGAATAGTACATGACATGTTCTAATGACAATTATGAAAAGAAAAGAAAAGCTATATTAAGACTTCAAACTTCCATTCTTTCATAATTGTACATGCTTCCATATTTTCAGCTTATAATAGTCAATGTATTCAGTTGTGTACCTGATTTTGGAAAGCAGAAGAAGAGAAAAATCAGCAAGATACAATAGCACACACACAACAATACAACAGATTCAACAACACAGCGAAACCCGTGAAACCAGAAAACAGTAGCAGAAATCTCAGAAAATTCCAGATTCAAACCAAACAATATCACCAAGCAACCCGGACAGATGCAAGGAAACAGTAGTTCCTGATTTATCAAACACTCAGGAAAAACAACCCGATACTCTTAGTGTAAAAAAAAATTCAGCCTTAACACTCTAACTTTTAATATAAAGTTCTGATTTTTACTTTCTGCTTTTTTCTCTTTGCTCTAGAATCTTTTTTCTTGTAATTCTTACTCTCTGTGATTCTCTTTTTTTTCTTCCAATTCCCCTTTTCAAGGTCAGATTCACAGCTTCTTAAATAAGCCTTTCAGTTAGTGCATTCTCCACTTAATATTCTACTTTTCATTTCTTAATTAACCCATTATACTAGTGCTGATTATTTTAACAATTAGTGCACATTTCAACCCCTTAAAATCAGCAACAAATGTCATTCCCATTAAGAGATGTTTCCACTTAGTCTAATAGAGCCCTAGTTTAATTAGTGGGTATCCTAATTCCCAAACTAACCCTGAAAACTCCTTGATATTACTGTCTAGCAACTGTATTAAAACTTCTAATTCTGCAATTTGTTCTAGCTATCAAAGATTTAACAATTAACTCTGACTAACAGCTATAACCAAACTTATTGACAGCTAAATGACTAAGGTCGAATCCCAGTTGAAACAAACTAAACTGAATTTACAGAACTTTAACAGAATCATTTAAACTGAAATTGAAACTTGAATCAATATACACATGAATGAAGGTAATATGAATGCAGTTTCATTGTCAGCCTAATGACAACGCCCTGAAACTAGGTGGCCATAGATCAAACATACACAACAACATTTGACGAACTTGCTGATTTAACAAAGAACGAATTAATCGACGAGAACTAATTAACTGATTACCTACAACAAATGATAACAATCAATCTAAAAATAGATAAACAGGTTGTTTCAATCAGCATTAACAGGAACATGGATTTATAATAAAACAACTAATCGACGAACTTAGTCGAATCGATTACACACATTGTAACTCATAACAATAACAACAAACAGAAGCAATGCTAGAATTGAATCAAATAAACAGGTCTAGTGGAGATGAGAAGATGAATTGAAAAGCAGGGGAAATCAATAAAACTAAACTAAGCAGATACATAGATAGAAAATCATAAATATAGAATAAAGGAAAAAGAAAAATACCTCAGAACCTAAGAATTATACGGACCCAGGCTTGAACTCATACCTAAGCACTTTGAGGTCGAACAGACTTTAATCGAAGTGTTCTCAACTGAGAATACCTCGATTAAGGTCTATTAGACCCCAACCCTTCATTTAATTTGGACAGATTCCATGATTGGAATTTTAGGGTTCCGTTTTTTTCAAACATTTCTAGGCATATTCGAAGGGAATCAATGGTGGTTTAGGGGTGAGGGAGGCCTGGGGGTCACCTGGTATGAATTTGAAACGGATCTGGGTAAGTTCGTGTTTGGCTCGAACCTTCAAAAGAAGATTCGAGGAGTTTCAGGAAGATTCGAAGTAAAAGGTTAACAGATCCATGATGAGGGTGGTCAGCGGATGCTGTGGTGTTAATTTGGCGGTCATCGGAACAGGTGGAGTTTCAGACGAACTCTTCGATTAAATATTCGAGAAGGTTGGTGATGATTCGAAACAAACGGGTACTGGATTTGGATTGGGGGTGGTTAGGAGGTTCAGGGGTGTTATTTTGGTAGTCGGCGGCGTCATTGCCGCCGGGTTTCAGGCGAGGGGGAGTTAGGGCGGCTAGGGTTTCGGGGGGCATTGTCTTAGGGATGATGATGAATAGGAAGACGAGGGGGTATTTGGTTTGGGGGGGCTGGGGTAGGATATTTAGTTTATATAGGGGAGGGGTGGTCTGATCTTGGCCACTAGATCAGGCAAGATCTACGGCCTGGATCAACTCATTTAACTGAACGATGTCGTTTGGTTTAAGTTGGGGAATGGGTTGGCCCGGGGGTGAAGTGGATCGGGTCGTGGGGGGAACTTGGGACCGTTGGATCAATGGAGACGAACGGTCTAGATTAACATGCCTGAAACGGCGCCATTTTAAACATGCGGGGGCTGAACTGGATCGCTCGATCCAGTTTGATCAACGGCTCAGATTTGAGACGCCAATACGGCGTCGTTTGGGGTTATCTGAGACCAGGCAATGGATTGGGTCATGCATTGGTATTGATTTGGGCCCAATTTCATTTTAAACCTTGTGGCCCAATCCGAGTTTTATTCATTTTTGAACTCTTTTCTCTTTAATTCCTAATTTTAACACAATTCCTAATTAAATTGTAAAATCTAAATACAACTACAAATATTAATTAACACTTACAACAATTAACACACAAATTAAAATATTTATTAAAATCACACGATGATAACAAAAAATAAAAATAAAAAATAAAGCGCATATTTTATCCTAAAATGCATACAACATGTATTATTATTATATATATATATTTTGTATTTTTCAATTTACTATAACAAGGTAAACATTTACGGACAAAATACAAATAATAATCCAAAAATGCCACATAAATCCTACAAATTGCACACCAAGAGAATTTTGTTTTATCTTTGATTTCTTTTGGAGTAATTTTCGTGAAGCAAAAATCACGTGCTCACAGCTGCCCCTCTTTGTCTGAAAACACGAAGGGTTTTCGTGCAAAGATAAAGTGAGCAGATACGAGCGATTTTTGCCCGTTTGAACACTCCGTGGGAAGCATTTTTTGAAAGAGATTTAACCGAACCTTTGCTTCAAAAGTTTCCTACATATCCCTGGCTAGAAGGGAATCAGGTTAATGTAGTTCGGGAAGTTTTGGTAGCTGGGACTACCATGGGAGTGCTTTTTGCTGTTACTGTTGTTGCATGTTGTTGCATGTTGTTGCTACTGCTTACCGATCTCCTTATTATACTGTGCCAAAAGAAAATAAGAAGCTAGACTAAGCTAGGAGTTTCAAAATCTTATCTATCTTCCATTTGCTCTGGTTGCCTTGCTTTCTTGTTGACTTGTGTTTCCTCTGGTGCTTTTCTTTTGAAAACTATTGGGGGTGACACCGGCCCTTTGCTTTTCTGAACACCAGTTTTATTATTTCGTTCTGTCTGCTGGGGATCACTGCTTCCTACATTAGAGCTTGCTATGCTGGGTATTTTTTGTTGTAACCCTCCTTATTACTGACTTCTATTTGATCTTGAAATGTATTCCTCTATTCTGCAAGCGGGCTCCTGACTCCAACTTGACTTTTGAAAGATGACAACAACCTCCATTCTACAGGCGGGCTCCTGACCTTAATAGCTTCTTGAAAGTAATTCAGCCTCCATTCTCCAGGTGGGCTCCTGACTTCAACAATTTTCTCAAAATAATTCAGTATCTATTCTCCAGGCAGGCTCCTGGCTTCTTCAACTTAAAAATATAACAACCTCCGTTCTACAGGTGGGCTCCTGACTTCAACAACTTCTTAAATTTTAACACCTCCATTCTCCAGGCGGGCTCCTGACTTCTTTAGCTTAAAAATATAACAACCTCCGTTCTACAGGCGGGCTCCTGACTTCAACAGCTTCTTAAATTTTAATACCTCAATTCTCCAGGCGGGCTCCTGACTTCTTCAACTTAAAATAAATTCAGTCTCCATTCTCCAGGCGGGCTCCTGACTTCTTCAACTTAAAATAAATGCAACCTCTATTCTCCAGGCGGGCTCCTGACTTCTCCGACTTTGAAAAATAAATCAGCCTCCATTCTCCAGGCGGGCTCCTGACTTCAACAACTTAAAATAAACAACCTCCGTTCTACAGGCGGGCTCCTGACTTCTCCAACTTTGAAAAATAAATCAGCCTCCATTCTCTAGGCGGGTTCCTGACTTCAACAATTTTCTCAAAATAATTCAGCCTCCATTCTCCAGGCGGGCTCCTAACTTCTTCAACTTTGAAAAATAAATCAGCCTCCATTCTCCAGGCGGGCTCCTGACTTCAACAACTTTCTCAAAATAATTCAGCCTCCATTCTCCAGGCGGGCTCCTGACTTCTTCAACTTTGAAAAATAAATCAGCCTCCATTCTCCAGGCGGGCTCCTGACTTCAACAACTTTCTCAAAATAATTCAGCTTCCATTCTCCAGGCGGGCTCCTGACTTCTTCAACTTTGAAAAAATAAATCAGCCTCCATTCTCCAGGCGGGCTCCTGACTTCAACAACTTAAAATAAACAACCTCCGTTCTACAGGCGGGCTCCTGACTTCTCCAACTTTGAAAAATAAATTAGCCTCCATTCTCCAGGCGGGCTCCTGACTTCTTCAACTGCTTCCTTCCAAACTGGCGTTTTATTCCTCTGAAAACTGTTGGGAATAACACTGATATTTTATTTCACAAATATGTCATTTTCCTTCTTCAAAAACTATTTCCTTTAAAGCTTAGTGCTTTCACTTCCCTGAAACCTGCCGGGAATAACACTGCTGGGGAATTATCTTCCTCCTTTTAACAATGGTGGGGATGATATTGATTCAAAGGTCATTGCTTTTACAACTTTGGGTTATCTTGCTTCTTCCAAGATTGCTTTTCTTTTAAAACTTGTATCTCCCTTCTTGTATATTGCTGGGGATTTTATTTTCTTCAAAACTTGTGTTATCTTCTCTCTTTCCCAAATGGCTATCTGATTTTAAGAAAATTTCGTAATGAGAGAAAATTTTCTGTCCCAGTTTAATAATCCTCTTTGTGACCCTGTCTTCCTGTGGTCAATAATATTTCCTTTCCATGCTTTAAATCAAAGAAAAATTTGTTAGTTTAAAACGTGGTGAGTGGTCGTGCCACTTCTGATGGAGATGGTTTTTCCCTTTTTCTTTTCCCTGCTTTGCTACAAAACTTGCTGGGGATGATATTCCTGCTGGGGATGATTTTTTCTTTTCTCTTCCTTCCCCGCTCTATGTTGTCCGACCATTGTGGAACTTGGTCGAGAATCTGTCGGAGTTGTTCCTATATCTCGCAAATCTGCTGGGGGTCCTCATAACCTTTTAACTGTTGGTTTTCCGTTTTTCCTCTAACGTCCCCTGGAAATTTGGTCCTCTTGGAATCTAGACTCATTCATCATTTGGTCTTGCGACCAACTTCTTTTTGCTTTGTTGCCTTATCTTTGGCCTGTCCTATTCTTATTTTGTTTTGCACCATTTTGGCAACTGGTAGTAAGCTGTAAAAATCTTTTTCAAAAACAAACTGCTGGGGAGGTAAAGTCTTTAAACCAAGAAATGAAAAAGTGATGATTTCAAAAAATAGAAAAAGAAAAAGTCTTTCTGAACAAATGCTGGGGAAAAAAGAAAGAAAAGAACTTATCTGAATGATATGACCGATCCCAATGATCATGTCGTGCATTCCGGATTGATCAACCCAGTTTATTTGTATTAATCAATCTTTCGGATGACCTCATTTTGCTGGGGATAAACAGGCATTCAACTCTTTGCCAAATGCGGATCCTTTCCGCCAATCTTGTCTTGTCGCCTCATAGTGCCCTTCGAGGGGTTTTCACTAATAAGGCTCTCTCGTTTCTCTCAACTCCCGTCGCCTTATGGTGCCTGTGAAGGTTTTCACCGATAATACTCTCTCATTTTATTTTATTTTTCAGGTGAGGGTTGGAGTGTCGCCGATATGACTCTCTCTGTTGGGGATTCTTTCGACTATCAATTCATTTCCGGTTTATGATCCTCTTCTTTGCTAGGGATCAGAGTGTTGTTCCCGACTTCTGTTTGCATGACTTGGCTCTTCTCGGATACTGATCGAGAGGTCCTTTTTTTTGACATCAACATGGGTTTTCATGTCTGGCTAAAAGAAAAGGCTATCAAAAATTCAAAAATAACTTTGATGGGTGAAACATTACAACTCTTGGAATCAAACCTCTTTTGAAACTTTAAAACATAATTTCTGCCCCTGTTTTCTTGCTTGGGGATTTTTATTTTTTGTTACACTATGACCGAGTCGTGAGGCGCCTACGGATCCTTCTTTGAGGAATCAGGTCAAACGTAGTTCTCAATTCCTTTATTTTCTTGTGACTTTCTTTTGCCTTTATTATCATTGTTTTTCTCTCTCTTTTTTTCATTTTTTTCATTTTAATTACTGATTCCAAAAGAGGAATGTGAAAGAATAAATAAGGCTCAAAAGGGGAAGCAAAGGTTAAAGTGTTTGGATAGAAGAAAGAATTGCCTCCGTCATTTCATTCTCCGATAAATGCCAACCACAAACAAACAACAATTACAATCAAAAGAGATCATATATAATATCTCTTAATTGCATCGGAATTGATAACCATGTCGACGCATTTCCCTTCGAAATCTGTTAAGCATAAAGCGCCATTGGACAACACTCGGGTTATAATGAACGGTCCATGCCAATTTGGGGCGAACTTGCCTTTTGCTTCGGCCTGATGTGGTAGGATTCGTTTCAACACCTGCTGTCCCACCTCAAATTTTCTGGGTAGCACCTTCTTGTTGTAGTCTCTCGCCATTCTCCTTTGATATAACTGGCCATGACACACAGCTGCCAATCTTTTTTCATCAATCAGGTTCAACTGCTCCAACCGGGCTTTGACCCACTCGTCATCATCAATCTCCGCTTCAACCACAATCCGAAGGGATGGAATTTCAGCTTCCGCCGGTATTACTGCTTCAGTTCCATATACCAACAAATAAGGGGTTGCACCTACTGAAGTCCGGACAGTAGTGCGATAACCCAACAATGCAAATGGTAATTTTTCATGCCATTGTCTGGATCCTTCTACCATCTTCCTCAGTATCTTCTTGATGCTCTTGTTGGCTGCTTCAACTGCTCCATTCATCTTGGGACGATATGGGGTAGAATTGCGGTGTGCAATCTTAAACTGTCGACATACTTCTTTCATCAAATTGCTGTTAAGATTAGCACCATTATCCGTGATGATCACTTTTGGGACCCCAAATCTACAGATGATATGGGAGTGAACAAAATCCACCACTGCCTTCTTGGTTACTGATTTGAAAGTTTTAGCTTCAACCCACTTAGTAAAATAGTCGATGGCCACCAGAATGAACCTATGACCGTTGGTAGCTGCCGGCTCAATAGGTCCAATGACATCCATGACCCATGCAACAAATGGCTATGGCGCTGACATTGTATGCAATTCTGTCGGCGGAGAATGAATCAAATCTCCGTGTATCTGACATTGATGGCATTTCTGCACGAAACTGATACAATCACGCTCCATAGTGAGCCAATAATACCCTGCTCGAAAAATCTTCTTCGCCAATACATATCCGCTCATATGTGGCCCACAAACTCCAGTATGTACCTCTGTCATAACTGTTGTGGCTTGACTGGCATCTATACATCTCAGCAATCCCAAATCTGGGGTTCTTTTGTACAACACTCATCCACTGAGGAAGAATCCACTTGACAATCGCCGAATAGCTCTTTTTTATCTCTGGTGGCCTGCTCCGGGTATATCCCCATCCTGAGGTACTCTTCGACGTCATGAAACCATGGTTCGCCATCCACTTCTTCTTCTATCATGTTGCAATAGGCATGCTGATCACGAACCTGGATATGCAACGGGTCAACATGAATTTTGTCTGGGTGGTGCAACATCGATGCTAAAGTGGCTAAAGCACCGACAACCTCATTGTGAACTCTCGGGATGCGTCTGAACTCCACTGATCGAAATCGCTTGCTCAGATCGTGCAAACATTATCGATATGGTATGAGTTTCAAATCCCGTGTTTCCCATTCACCCTGAATCTGATGCACCAGGAGGTCCGAGTCTCCCAAGACCAAAAAATCCTGGACATCCATGTCTGCATCTAGTCGCAGACCCAAAATGCATGCCTCATACTCAGCCATGTTGTTGGTACAATAGAAACACAGTTGGGTTGTAACAGGATAATGGCGTCCTGTTTCAGAAATAAGTACCGCTCCTATTCCAACACCCTTCGCATTTGCGGCTCCATCAAAGAAAAGCTTCCAACCTGGTTCCTCAGGTAATTCCAACTCATCTATATGCATTACTTCCTCGTCAGGAAAATGCATCCTCAACGGCTTGTATTCTTCATCAACAGCATTCTCAGCCAAGTGATCGGCTAGTGCTTGGGCTTTCATGGCCGTCCTCGTCACATAGACGATGTCAAACTCTGTGAGTAATATTTATCATTTCACCAACCTCCCTGTGGGCATAGGCTTCTGGAAAATATACTTTAGTGGATCCAAGCGGGAAATGAGATAAGTAGTATATGAGGACAAATAATGCTTCAATTTCTGGGTCACCCAAGTTAGGGCGCAACATGTCTTCTCGAGTTGAGTGTACTTAACCTCATATACTGTAAACTTCTTGTCGAGATAATAGATGGCTTGTTCCTTCCTCCCTGTAATGTCGTGTTGCCCCAACACACAGCCAAACGAATTCTCCAGGACAGTTAGATAAAGAATTAACGGTCTCCCTAGATCAGGTGGAACCAATACAGGTGGATTTGATAAATATCCTTTGATCTGGTCAAATGCCTCCTGGCATTCCACCGTCCATTCTATCGCATCATCCTTCTTCAGTAGCCAAAAAATGGGTTCACAGGTTGCCGTGAGTTGAGCAATAAATCTGCTGATGTAATTCAACCTTCCCAACAGACTCATTACTTCTGTCTTGTTCTTCGGCGGTGGTAAATCTTGGATAGATTTGATCTTTGACGGATCCAGTTCAATACCTCGCCGACTGACGATGAATCCTAACAACTTTCCCGATGGAACACCAAATGCACATTTGGCCGGGTTGAGCTTAATATCATACCTTCGAAGTCTTTGGAAAAACTTCCTTAAGTCTGCTACGTGGTCTTCCTGATGTTTGGACTTTATGATCACATCGTCTACGTATACCTCAATCTCTTTGTGGATCATGTCATGAAACACAGTGGTCATTGCTCTCATGTACGTCGCCCCAGCATTCTTCAAACCAAATGGCATTACCCGGTAGTAATAAGTTCCCCACGGCGTAATGAAGGCTATCTTTTCCGCATCTTCCTCATCCATCAGAATCTGATGATACCCAGCATAGCAATCTACAAAAGATCTGATCTCACATCCGGCACAATTGTCGATCAAGATATGGATGTTGGGTAAAGGAAAGTTTTCCTTTGGGCTTGCCCTATTCAGATTGCGGTAATCGACACTCACCCTGATTTTCCCATCTTTCTTTGGCATCGGCACCACATTAGCCAACCAATCAGGATATCGAGTGACACGAATAACCTTTGTTTGCAGCTGCTTGGTTACTTCCTCTTTAATCTTCACACTCATATCCGTTTTGAACTTCCTCAATTTATGCTTGACGGGAGGGCATGCCGGGTCAGTGGGCAATTTATGAACCACCAAATCTGGGCTTAACCCTGGCATGTCATCATATGACCATGTAAAAACATCTTTGAACTCAATAAGTGTTTTGATCAATTCCTCCCTAATATTTGGTGCAATGTGGATGCTTATTTTAGTTTCTCTGATATCGCTGGCATCCCTAAATTGATGGCTTCTGTGTCATTTAAGGTGGGCTTGGATTTTTCTTCAAACTGGCTTAACTCCCTGTTTATTTCCTCGAATGCTTTATCCTCATCGTATTCCGATTCATTATCATAATCGATCTCTTATATAGTTAGTTCAGAATCAGTTTGATCTTTTAGACTAGGTTGAAGATCCGTTGTGCATGCCATGTCGTTAGAACCAGTATGAAAAGAACTGTTCAGAAAAAGAAATGAAGGAAACAAAATTAAAAATAACATATAAAATAAGAAATAAAGAAGAAATTTATTGAGTTCAAAGATGTTGCTCCCTCCGAGTAGGAAGAAGAGTAGCTCCCTAAATTTATTGAGTTCATAGATTACAACCCTGGAATAATCTAGAAAACAAAAAGTAAAATCAGAGCCAACTACCAGGACTCCCTCCGAGTAGGAAGAAGAGTAGCTATCCAATTGTTGACCTTGGCCTTAGGACCCACAAACTGTATGTCTGCCTTACTGGAACCCTCTCCAGCTTCTATCGTTTTGACATCTGCGAACATTCTTTCAAAGCCCTCATTCAAATCTTTATCTGGCCCTATCAAGGGTCCAAGAACATCCGGGACTGGCAACTTTCGGCACCCTGCTTTGACAAATGATCTAGACAGGCGTGGGATTGGCTTAGGAAGGACCCAAACTCTTTTCTTCAACTTGCGGGCCCACTTTACATCCTCTGCGGTAGGCTTGAATCCCAACCCAAAAGTATCCAAGTTCTTAGGCAAGGAAACTGGCTGGATCATTCCCTGCAGATCAATCCCCAGACCTTTCCCTGGTACAAACCCACTGTTCAACATCTCTGAAGCTATCATGAAGGTTGCAGCTGTGATTCTGGGAAGTGGAAGGCCCTCACCCTCAGGAATTTTGTCTACTGAGACTGCGTCGAAAACCTGATAAACCCATGGGTCCTTGTCATCGTCGGTTTCTATGAAGGGCACAATAGCATCACTGATGGCATGCGTGCCGTCATCCCCGTGTACCACAATCTCTTGTCTATCCCATTCAAATTTGACTATTTGATGCAGTGTAGAAGGTACTGCTTTAGCTACGTGGATCCAGGGTCGTCCCAACAAAAGATTGTAAGACACAACCACGTCTATCACTTGAACTGGACCAATGGTTAATTCCAGTACGATATCACCTACTGTGTCAGTACCGCCCCCATCAAAACATCGGACACAGACGATGTTCTTGTGGATCCTATCATCAACAACCTTTAGTTTGTTCAGAGTGGCCAAAGGACAGATATTGGCACTTGACCCATTATCAATTAGTGCTCGAGTGACCACCGATTCTTCTCATTTTACCTTCAGGTAGAGTGCTCTGTTGTGTTCAGTACCCTCTACCGGTAACTTATCGTCAGAGAATGTTACTCGGTTTACTTCGAAGATTTTGTGCGCTATTTCTCCAAATGGTTTACTGAGAGCTTGTCCGGGACATAGGCTTCGTTCAGAATCTTCATTAAGGTCTGACAATGATCGCTTGAATAGATTAACAAAGATAGCAACGAAATCTGTGCTGGGGTCTTCCTCAACTGCTCTATAATTGAGTAGTCCTGTGCCTTCATCTTCTTTAAAAACTCCTCTGCTTCTTCCTCCATTACGGGCTTCTTTATTGTTACAGGATTGACCCTTCTCAATTCTGCGGGAACAAAACATCTTCCCGAACGAGTTAGTCCATGAGTTTCGCATACTTCTTCCACCACCTCCTTTCCCTTATGCATCACTGTCACTTGACTGCAGCTCTACGGCACAACTTTCTCACTTGTTATCGGTAACTGCATGACTGGCCTGATAACAACTGGTTCTACATGGACCCCTTTTACCACCAACACTAGTGTGCTGGATACTCCCTGCAGTACTGCCTTGGCTATCTCTAGCTTCTTTGCAGCAACAGACGAACCTTTCCCCATTACCACAAATGGTTTGTCATCTACCTTTCCCAACTGTATCACTGCCTTTCCATTGGTTGAATTTTCATTGGGACTGGCACGAATCATCATTACCGTTTGTGAGGGTGTTTTAAATTTCCCTCCTTCGTGCACTAATTTGATCATGTGGGACTCATGGTGCACCGGTAACTGGTTTTTATTGATGTTGGGTGCCTCTAGTGCCTGAACCTCGATCCTATTTGTGTCAATAAGATCTTGTATGGCAGTCTTCAACTTCCAACACTTCTCAGTATCATGCCCGGGAGCTCCTGAACAATATTCACAGCTTACTGAATGGTCCAGATTCCTGGGAAGGGGATTTGGCAATTTGGGT
Source organism: Nicotiana tabacum (assembly GCF_000715075.1). Taxonomy (NCBI): domain Eukaryota; kingdom Viridiplantae; phylum Streptophyta; class Magnoliopsida; order Solanales; family Solanaceae; genus Nicotiana; species Nicotiana tabacum. The sequence goes on along the minus strand of NC_134085.1, from coordinate 163,160,569 downwards.
TCAACAGGACTTAATAAACCTATCTGCCTCAACTTGTGAAACAGAGTAGTATAGGTTTATCCCAACGGAGTGAATGTTCTCAGCTTCTGCATCCTTTCGTTTTTGAAAGCCTGATTTCCGTGGAACCTTGGCCCTGAAGAATTCCTGTAGGCCCTTGGTGGTGGATATGTGTTTTGTGGAGGGGGATATGTGTTTTGAGGAGGTGGATATGTTTGTTGGGGAGCCGGCGCATGCCATTGCGGACGAGCTGGAGGTTGGGTGTAAGTTTGGGCGTGATGGACGGAGAAGTGGGGCTCTTGTGGTGGATAATAGGGTTGTGGAGGGTTGTATGGATTGTGTGGATAATTTGGGTAATGGGGTTTGGTTTGGTAGCGAGGGGCTGGACCTCTTGATCTTGACCAAGTACCTGCTTCGACTGTTGCGACCTCCTCTCTCTTCTTTTTCCCGAGTGCACCTCCCGTGCCGCTTTGGATAGCCTGAGTTGTGGCCTTGATCACCGAATAACTCATTATCTTGTTGGACCTGAGTCCATCTTCAACCATGCCGCCCATTTTTACTACTTCATTAAAAGATTTACCAACCGATGTCACCAGGTGACCAAAGTAGGTTGGTTCCAACGTTTGTAAGAAGTAGTCCACCATTTCGCCTTCCCTCATTGGTGGGTCGAATCTTGTTGCTTGTTCCCTCCAACGGAATCCGAATTCCCTGAAACTCTCTTCGGGCTTTTTCTCAAGTTTTAGCAGTGTGAGACGGTCGGGGACAATCTCAAGGTTGTACTAGAAATGACCTGCAAATGCTTGTGCTAGATCATCCCACGTATACCACCAGCTGGGATCCTGCCTCGTGTACCATTCTAATACGGACCCGCTTAAACTTTTACCGAAATAAGCAATCAGCAACTCATCCTTTCCACCTGCTCCTCTCATCTTACTGCAGAAACCTCGTAGATGTGCCATGGTATCACCATGTCCCTCATATAAGTCAAACTTTGTCATCTTAAAACCTGCCGGCAATTGAACATCATTGAAGGGACACAGATCTTTGTAGGACATACTAACTTGGCTGCCCAATCCATGCATGTTCCTGAAGGATTGCTTCAGGCTTTTCACTTTACGGAGCACTTCATCCTGCTCCGGATTCTTAACTGGCCTCTCAGCTTCTGTTGGGAACTGAAGGTGAGGGGTGTAAGTGTATGGCTCGGGTGGTTTGAAGGTGAGTTCAGGAGGATAGTATTGATTGTCTTGAACCTGAAACACTGGTTCATCAGGTATTTTTGCAATGTGGCGGGTGGAGGTGCCACAAAAATAGGAACAATTGGCGGAGGAGGGTTTTGTTTAGGTGGTGAAGCTTGGGGATTATAGGAAGTTTCCCCCTGATAGTATTGGGTAATGGGGAAGCTCGCTGATGGACCAGTGGAAGGGTGTTCTGGAGTCCGAGTTGGTGAAAGGGTAGGAGTAGGGGGAAGCATTGGTGGTGTTTGTCCCTTAGACCAGGCTAAGCGCATCCCATCAATCTCTTGTCTCAACCTGTCCATTTCCTCCTTCATCATTTGCATCTACGTCTTTTCCTCCTCAACACTTTTGTCCGAACCAGACATACTTTCCGGAATGGGCCCTTTTAATCTTGTGTGGTAATGGTAATCTGCCAGAACGTTCTAACGAGCTAACTGTTTTGAAATCTCTTTCTCTGGTATAAACAACAAACTTGTTAGCGTTAGAGCTTAACACATAGTGCAATTTCACATTGGGGAATGCAATGTTCCTAGGCAGTTTAACCATTTCTAACATGTTTTTGCTTCGATTGCATGCGTCATTCCGGCTTATGTCCATTATTTATTCACTTTGCCCTTTCTTTTTTTCTTTTAGTGGTGGTCGAATCTTTTGTAGATTGCCTACGTATCATGTCCCCGCATGAATCAGACCGGCGTAGTTCTCCAATAGTAAAATAAAGACACAATTTTGCATTACCAAAATATGTTATTACAAGCTATTTTTGAAAAAGAAACAAACGAAATACAGACTCCACACTATTAACAGTGTTTGATATGAAAAAGGGAACAAAGGGGTAGACAACAGACTCTTAAAACAAACAAGTGCAGACTTGATTTAGGGATACATTAAAGCCTTGAATTTTGGTGTTCGCGAGGCATCGTTCGGCCTTTCCGCGGGTTTTGGTGCTAGGCCTCTTTGCAAGCTTTTTAATTCCTCCATGATCCGGTGGACATAACTCATGATTGAGGCAAAAAGGATATCACGGGGCATTTCTTCACATGCTAGGCACTTCGTGGTGATGTAGCACCCAATCTCATTGATCCTACCCCTGATTCTTTCCCTTTCTATGCACATCTGTTCTATTCGTTGATTCTTTAGTCCCAATACTCGAGTGTTGTCAATGAGCTGATCTTGGAACCTCTCAATTTGTTCTTCCATTCGGGCTATTGAATCATAGCAGCGTTCCCTGTCTGTTCTAGCATCTCGGGCTTGTTTAAGGACCCGATCACTTAGAGTGGAATTTATTTCTCTTAATATTGTAACGCTCCCTTCGTAATCCCTTCTTACTTGCCATAGGTGCTTTTTCGTGTTGTTGTACCTTTTGCCCATCTGGCCTGTATTCTTGCTATGCTAGCCTTGGATCTTTCCAAGTCTTTTCGGCTTTCAGCGACCTGATTCCTTAACCCTTCTATCAACCTTTTATCGACCTGGCTTCTCCGTTGGTTGTCAGCATCCATTTTCATCTTCCGGATCTGAGCTTAGAGGATCTCGTTTTCTCTGGCTAGTTTGTTTTTTTCTCCTTCATCGGTAGCAACCCGCACTTTGTTCTCAAATTTCAGATCCTTAATCTGTTATTTCAGCTTGCCTATTTTGGTAAGATATTCCCGCTCTTGGGGCAACCATTCCCAATGCTCTTGTTAGGACTTGGCAAATTCTTAAAGGTGAGGTCTTTTAGCCGGCCTCCCAGACGACATTTCCCCTTTGTACCAAGCCTGATATCCGGGTGAAACTTCCCCTGTTGCCTGATTCAGTACACAAGTATTTGCCTCTAAGTATTGACATTGGCTCCAAATCTGGTGGACCCTTGCTTCAGGAAACTGGACATCGGAACTGATCTCAATCACCTGGGTGCTTAGATCCTCATCTTTCGGCACTATCTGACACCTCCCAAGTTGCCTCAAAACCCAATACAGCGCATAAGGTTGAATGCTCTTAAGTCCCATCAAGAGAAAATGGGGCCTAGCTGCTGGCATGTATATGACTTCATCGATCGGTAACCATCCTAATGTCCACTGTATTTGACTGGCGTTGAGGGTCCTGAAATATGAGGTCCATGTCGAGACTCCTTCAGGTAGGCGGACCTCATTAATTCTGGTGTAGAACTCCTCTATGCAGGTTTTTCAGAAGATCCATGGCTCAGGAATTGGGCTCGGTGACATAGGTGTTCGGTCATCCGCATTTGCAATAACAAGTTACACCCTTCGAAAAAGTTTCCTCCGGCTTTGCAGGCCGTGAGAGCTCGGAATATATCAGATACAATCATGGGCGCAAGCGTGCTATCCTTTTGAGTGAGCAAAGTACTGACGACCCCAACTATCTTTATGTCAATATTCCCGTCTTTTCTTGGGAACACTAAAAGCCCTAAGAAGGTTATCATAAAAGCAACCCGTCTATGTTCATCCCACTTTCGACGGTTACTTTGCTGCACAACTTGTTTTCAGGCTTGTCGAATCCTCCTATGTGGCCGTATCTTTGGTATATGAAGCTCAGAGTGCAAAAACCTTTTGCCAAGTCAGGGTTATAGATTGTTCTGACTATCTTTAATGAGTCCAAAAACCGGTGCACTGCTACGGCTTTTGGAGCAACCAGGTATTTATGCCTCAACGGAACCTCAGCACCGCTGATGTACCCTGCTATTTCCTCTAAAGTTGGGTGAGTTCAAAGTCCGAGAAGTGGAAGACATTGTGCGCAGGGTCCCAGTAAGGGACCAGTGCCCTTATAATATCCCCTCGAGACCTGATACTCAACAAACTCGTGAGACCTTTCAGATGTTTCTTGATCTCGTCATGCCTTTCTTTGCCTAAATCATTCCACCATAGCCGCAACTGGAGGAGGATTTTATTCATGATTGAAAAAGGTTCATTTTGAATCGTGCTCATTCTGCACATTTATTAATAAGATTAAACAAAAGAAATTTTATTTGACTAAAAACGATTTGATCATTTTTCCTAAAAAAAATAGATCTTCCGAACACGACCTTTCAGCACTTCAGGGACGAAGATTTTAAGGTTGTGCGAGTTAACCAATAAAAAATGACAGAAGTGGCCATTTATACAAAGTCAGCCTTCCGGCGTTCCTTTTGGGAACATTAGGCTATTTTTGATAAAAATGGCATCACTCGACTTTATGAAAAATTAAAATTTTTGACATTTTTTGGGCTATTATTATTATTATTTTTTTTTGCAAAATGGGAGGTTGGACACGATAAGGGTTGCCTACGTATCTCACATCCGGTGAGAATCAAACCGACGTAGTTCGGGTAAAAAAAACTAAATTAAATTAAAACAGGACTCTATTATTTTTCCCAAGTAAAACACCCTATTTTTCAAAAATTAAAATTTTGGCAGAGTTTTGACACTGCTTGGACATGATTTCTTCTAAAAATGAGCAGTTATCTCTCCGCTATTTTTCCCTTTTTTTCACAATTTTTTCGGTTTTCAAAAATTCCTGTTTTCATAAGCCGGTCAACATGCCCGTTCGAAGCAAATTAAATGCGCAAACAAACAAGATGCAGCAGTATGGTCTTTTTGTTTCAGGTTGCTATTCCTAGACAAGCCCAACCCCTGTGTTGAGCCCCCTAAGTCATATGCAACGTGATGCAAATAAGCGTTTCCTACTAGGGATTCGGCATGAAGTCATGTTTTTCTAGGTTCAAATCCTGGGTATATGTTCTAGACAGTGTACCCGAGCGGACAACTCGAGTTGAGGAAGGAGCTCCTTTCCGGGAACCAAAAGGCCAGCCGGCTTAGAAACTTTCTGAGCCTCTTTTATTTAGGGTATGACACTAACAGAATAGGGAGCCTCAACCAGTAAGCACATCCCTGGAGGTAAGAAGAGAAGGTTTTGGCACAGTTTATATGTACAGTTCAAATAATATCAAAGCAGTAAAAAGCATCATTTTGCACATTTTAGGCTAAAACATGTAATAAGATCAAATAATAAATAAAGCTCAATATAACAATTCATCTAAGCTCGCATTCTAAACCCTGAACCAGACATTCTGGGTTCGGTCCCCAGCAGAGTCGCCAGAGCTGTCACACCTCCTTTTTCACCCGTGTCACCCGCAAAAGGGACGCGGAAGGGCGTTTATTCCAATTAAGGGACAATCGAAACGGGATTTATTTATTTATTTCAGAGTCGCCACTTGGGAGATTTACGGTAGGTTCTCAATTGCACTACTTATCTTATCCTGCCATCTTTATATTTTATATAACCTCAGTAGGGCCCTGCCCTTTCTCGTCACTACCCAACCGAGGTTAGGCTTGGCACTTACTGAGTACTGTTGTGGTGTACTCACGCCTCTTCTGCGCATGTTTTTCATGTGCAGATCTAGGTACCTCTACTCAGGTGCACTATCATTGAGGCAGGAGGACTACGGAGACTTTGAGGTAGATCTGTTGCGTCCGCAGACCAACGAGTCTCCCTCTTTATTCTATCTTTAGTACTTAGTTCTCTTTTCCTTCCGTTTGTTAGATATTCTGGAGTTTGGAGCCTCACTATACATTTCTATAGCCTGTGTTTTCCCGTGAGTTTTCGGGTTTTGGGATTATTTTAGTCTTGGGATATTGAGTTGTATATGCCGAGCGACATTCAGTAAAATTTCCTTTTTTAGATAATTAAATATGGTATTCTATTTTTCTGCAATTATTATATTTTCGCAAGTGTTAGGCTTACCTGGTCACGGAGACTAGGTGTCGTCATGACATGTTCACGGTTGGTGAACTAGGGTCGTGACAAATTGGTATCAGAGCTCTAGGTTCATAGGAGTCACAGAACACAGGCCGGTTTATTAGAGTCTCGCTGATCGATACGGAGACGTCTGTACTTATCTACGAGAGGCTATGTAACTGTTTAGGAAAAATTCTTCACTTCATTGATCTCCTTGTCGTGCGATATTTTTGACATCAATTCTAAACTTCTGTTTTCTATTCTCTCACAGATGGTGAGGACACGTGCTACTCGGGATGATCAGGCACCCGCACCCCCTCCTGCAGCCGTCAGAGGCAGGGGTCGAGGTAGAGGTCGTGGACGCGCACAGGGTGCAGCCAGATCACCTGTGCGAGCTGCCGCTGAGGTACTGCCAGCATATCCAGCCAGCATTCAGGGACGCGACACGCCTACAACCACTACTACTCCAGCCCTTCAGGAGACATTGGCACAGTTTATGAGTATGGACACCACGCTGGCTCAGGCAGGGTTGTTTCCCCTTGCTGCAGCCACATCTCAGGCCGGGGGAAGGGCACATACTCCCGCCGCCCGCACTCTTGAGAAGCGAGTGCAGGATGAGTAGGTCCCAGAGATCATTCCTGTACAGACTGCAGTACCAGTTCAGCCCGAGGATGGGGTAGCTGCTTCTGAGGATGAGCAGCGGAGACTCGAGAGGTTCAAGAAGTATGATCCTCCGGTTTTTAGTGGACTAGCGACAAATGATGCTTTGGGATTTCTGGAGGATTGCCACCGTATTCTTCGCACTATGGGTATTACCGGATCGAGCGGGATTTCCTTCACTGCTTTCCAACTTCGGGGAGTCGCCTATGAGTGGTGGCGCACCTATGAGTTAGACAGTCCAGGAGAGGCTGCTTCACTGACTTGGACCCAGTTCTCAGATATGTTCTTGAGAGAGTTCGTTCCTCAGAGCCTCAGAAACACATGGCGCACAAAGTTTGAGCATTTGCTCCAGGGAGCTATGACTGTTTCAGAGTATGCTATCCGTTACACCAGATTGGCTAGGCATGCACCAGCCTTGGTTGCTACTGTCCACGAAAGGGTTCACCGGTTTATTGAGGGGCTTATTCCTCCCATCAGATCTAGCATGGCTCGTGAGTTGGAGATGGACATTTCTTATCACCAGGTGGTGAGCATTGCTAGGAGGATTGAGGGTATGCATGCTAGGGAGAGAGAGGAGAGGGAGGCCAAGAGGTCTCGTGAGTCGGGCCATTTTTCTGGTGCCCGTACCCCAGCTGCAGGTCGTCATGGTAGGGGCTATATGAGTCGCCCCGTTCATTCAGCTCTTCCAGAAGCCAGCAATGCTCCAGCTCCTCCCAGATCTCAGGAGACATATTATGCACCTCCAGTTTCTAGGGCGTCTCCTGCGCGGGGTGCTTTCAGAGGTCAGTATAGCAGACCTGGTCCTAGCCAGTCACAACCACAACTTTTTCCCAGAGCTTGTTTCGAGTGTGGTGACACACGCCACTTGGTGAGGGAGTGCCCTAGACTTGGGAGGGTGCACCTCTACAGACTTCTCAGCCACAGCGTGCCCCGCAGAGTTCTCAGGCTATGGTTACAGCTCCAGTTACTACCCCACCTAATCAGCCAGCTAGAGGTGGAGGTCGGAGAGGTAAAGGTCGCCCTAGAGGGGGAGGCCAGGCCAGATATTATGCCATTCCTGCTCGTACCGAGGCTGTTGCCTCCGATTCCGCCATCACAGGTATTATACTGGTTTGTCACAGAGATGCATCGGTTCTATTCGATCCAGGCTCCACTTATTCTTATGTGTCTTCTTATTTTGCTCTGTATTTGGGTGTAGCCCGAGATTCATTGAGTTCTCCTGTTTATGTTTCTACTCCTGTGGGAGATTCTCTTATTGTGGACCGCGTTTATCGGTCGTGTTTGGTTACTATTCGTGGTTTTGAGACCAGAGCAGATCTATTGTTACTCAACATGGTTGACTTTGATATTATTCTGGGCATAGACTGGTTGTCGCCCTATTATGCTATTCTTGATTGTCACGCCAAGACCGTGACGCTGGCTATGCCAGGTATTCCGCGTGTTGAGTGGAGTGGTACTTTAGATCACACTCCTAGTAGAGTTATCTCTTTTCTTAAAGCTAAGCGTATGGTTGGAAAGGGGTGTGCCGCGTATTTAGCTTATGTGATAGACGTCAGTATTGATACTCTTTCAGTTGATTCAGTTCCAGTAGTACGGGATTTTCCCTATGTGTTTCCAGCTGATCTTCCAGGCATGTCGCCTGATAGAGATATTGATTTTGGCATTGATCTATTGCCGGGCACTCAGCCCATTTCTATTCCCCCATATCGTATGGCTCCTCCTAAGTTGAAGGAGTTTAAGGATCAGTTGCAAGAATTGCTTGATAAGGGTTTTATTCGGCCCAGTGTATCGCCTTGGGGTGCTCATGTCTTGTTTGTAAAGAAAAATGATGGTTCTATGCGTATGTGTATTGATTATCGCCAGTTGAATAAAGTTACAGTTAAGAACCGTTATCCTTTGCCTCGTATTGATGATCTGTTTGACCAGCTTCAGGGCGCACAGGTGTTTTCTAAGATTGATTTGCGCTCAGGTTACCATCAGTTGAAGATTCGAGAACCAGATATCCCGAAGACTGCTTTCAGGACTCGGTATGGACATTAAGAGTTCCTTGTTATGTCATTTGGGTTGACCAATGCCCCAACAACCTTTATGCATTTGATGCACAATGTGTTCCGGCCATATCTTGACTCGTTCATCATTGTCTTTATTGATGATATTCTGGTGTATTCCCGGAGTCGGGAAGATCATGAGCAGCACCTGGGAACTGTGCTTCAGACTCTGAGAGAGAAGAAGTTATATTCTAAGTTCTCGAAATGTGAGTTTTGGTTGGATTCAGTGGCATTCTTAGGCCACGTAATATCGAGTGAAGGTATTCAGGTGGATCCGAAGAAGGTAGAGGCCGTGCAGAGTGGGAACAGACCATCCTCAGCTACCGAGGTCCGTAGTTTCCTTGGTTTGGCTGGCTACTACCGTTGTTTTGTGGAGGGGTTTTCATCAATTGCAGCCCCTATGACCAGGTTGACCCAGAAGGGTGCTCCATTTCAGTGGACGGATGAGTGTGAGGCGACCTTTCAAAAGCTCAAGACAGCCTTGACCACAACCCCAATTTTGATATTGCCTACAGGTTCGGGGTCTTATACAGTCTATTGTGATGCCTCAAGGGTTGTCCTCGGAGCGGTGTTGATGTAGGATGGTAGGGTGATTGCCTACGCGTCCAGACAGTTGAAGATACATGAGAAGAACTACCCTGTTCACGACCTTGAGTTAGCCGCCATTGTTCACGCCCTAAAGATTTGGCGCCATTACTTATACGGTGTGCCTTGTGAGATTTATACTGACCATCGGAGCTTGCAGCACTTGTTCAAGCAAAAGGATCTAAATTTGCGCCAGAGGAGGTGGTTAGAGTTGCTGAAGGACTATGACATCACTATCTTGTATCACCCGGGCAAGGCCAATGTGGTGGCCGATGCTTTGAGTCGCCGGGCGGAGAGTTTGGGGAGATTGGCATATCTACCAGTATCAGAAAGGCCTATGGCAATGGATGTTCAGGCCTTAGCCAGCCAGTTTGTGAGATTGGACCTTTCAAAGCGCAGTCGAGTCCTAGCTTGTGTGGTTTCTCGGTCTTCCTTGTTTGACCGTATTAGGGAGCGGCAGTATGATGACCCTCATTTGCTTGTCCTCAAGGATAAGGTTCAGCATGGTGATGCTAGAGATGTGACTATTGGTGATGATGGGGTATTGAGGATGCAGGGTTGGGTCTGTGTACCCAATGTTGATGGTATTCGGGAGTTGATATTGGAGGAGGCTCATAGTTCGCGGTATTCTATTCACCCGGGTGCCGCAAAGATGTATTAGGATTTGAGGCAGCACTATTGGTGGAGGCGGATGAAGAAAGACATTATTGCATATGTGGCTCGTTGTTTGAACTGGCAGCAGGTTAAGTACGAGCATAAGAGGCCCGATGGTTTATTTCAGAGGATTGAGCTTCCCGAGTGGAAGTGGGAGAGGATTACTATGGATTTTGTTACTGGACTTCCGATGACTCAGAAGAAGTTTGATGCGGTTTGGGTTATTGTAGATAGGCTGACCAAGTCAGCACATTTTGTTCCGGTTGCCACCACTTATTCGTCCGAGAGATTAGCTGAGATTTATATCAGGGAGATCGTTTGCCTTCATGGGGTGCCTATGTCTATCATCTCGGACCGAGGTCCGCAGTTGACCTCGCATTTCTGGAGAGCAGTTCAGCAAAAGTTGGGCATCCAGGTTCAATTGAGTACAACATTTCATCCCCAGACGGACGGTCAGTCCGAGAGGACTATTCAGATATTAGAGGATATGCTCAGAGCCTGTGTCATTGATTTCGGAGGCTCGTGGGACCAGTTCTTGCCTTTAGCAGAGTTTGCCTACAATAACAGCTACCAGTCCAGCATTCAGATGGCTCCGTATGAGGCGTTGTATGGTAGGCGATGTCGGTCCCTAGTCGGATTGGGTACAGACCTAGTTCAGGAGGCCTTGGATAAGGTCAAGATCATTCATGATAGACTTCGGACAACTTAGTCTAGGGAGAAGAGTTATGCGGACCGCAAGGTCCGAGATATTGCTTTCATGGTTGGTGAACGAGTGTTGCTCCGTGTGTCGCCTATGAAGGGCGTGATGCGATTTGGGAAGAAGGGCAAGCTTAGCCCCAGGTTCATTGGTCCATTTGAGATCCTTGAGCGTGTGCGAGAGGTGGCCTATAGACTTGCTTTTCCGCCTATCTTGGCAGCTGTGCATCCAGTGTTTCATATATCTATGCTCCGGAAGTATCACAGCGATCCATCGCACGTGTTAGATTTCAGCATTGTCCAACTGGACAAGGATCTATCATATGCGGAGGAGCCGATGGCTATTCTAGACTGGCAGGTTCGACAGTTGAGGTCGAAGAGTTTTCCTTCGGTGCGTGTTCAGTGGAGAGGTCAGCCTCCTGAGGCATCGACCTGGGAGTCCGAGTCCGATATGCGGAGCCGTTATCCTCATTTATTTCCCGACTCAGGTACTTCTTTCTTTTGTCTGTTCGTGGACGAACGGTTGTTTTAGAGGTGGAGAATGTGACGACCCAAAGGGTCATCACTGTAATTCTTCCTTGTTACGTGCTTTCGAGGCCTTGAAAACCTCCCTTTTAGTTGCCTTGTTTTGCGTACGCAGTCCGGGCGCGTAGCCGGAAAGCTTTTATGTTAAAATATGCGAATTATGTGAGAAATTTGATGAATTTTGATATTAATATGCATAATATTGACTTCGATCAACATTTTGGATAAACGGACCCGGACCTGTGATTCTACGGTCCCGGAGGGTCCGTAGAAAAATATGGGACTTGGGCGTGTGCCCGGAATCAAATTTCGAGTTCTCAATCCCGAGAAATGAATTTTTGTGTGAAATTGTTTCTTGAAATTTATTAAGGAAAATGAAGAAGAAAATTGATCAGAAAACTGTGGTATCGGGCTCGTATTTTGGTTCTGACGCCTGGTACGAGTCTTAAATATGTTTTAAGCACTATCTGTAAAGTTTGGCTAAAAAAGGACGTCATATGACGTGTTTCGGACTTAAAATGGGGAATTTGAGTTTTATGAAAGTTGAAAGAAAATCATGAGTTTTGAGGCTTGATCATAGGATGTTATTTTGGCGATTTGATCGCACGAGTAAGTTTGTAAAGTGTTTTCGAGATCATATGAATGTTTGGTTTGGAGCCCCGAGGGCTCGGGTGAGTTTTGAGTGGGGCCCGGGAGGTCTTAGACTTAAAAATGCAGGTTCAGATGTTGCAGGCCCCAGTGCAGCCGCGGTCATTTTCGGGCGGTCCGCGCTGGCAGCCACGCGGCTGCGGTGCTTTTCTGTGCAGTCCACGTGGTGGGGTTCAGAGGGTCGACCAGCGTGGCCGCGCACCAAATCAGTGCGGTCCGCGCTGGGTGGGTTCCGAGAAAGCCCACTTCTTCCCTCACTCGGCGCGGCCGCGGTACATTTCTGCGTGGTTCGCGCCAGCCCCCAACAAAAGTATATATATATTCGGGATTTTAAGTCATTTTTCCACTTTTCAAAAACCCAAAACCTAAGAGGCGATTTTCCAAACAACGTTTCTTCTCCAAAACCATTGGTAAGTGATTTCTAACTTATTTTCTTCACTTCTTAACATTTTTTAACATGATTTTAACTTCAAATCAAAGATTTTTCATGGGGAAATTGGGTGTTTTGGGTAGAACCTAGGTTTTCTACAAATTGAGAAGTTGAACCTCAATTTGGGGTCCGATTTCAAAACAAAACATTTATTTGGATTCGTGGGAGAATGGGTAACCGGATTTTGGTCCGAACCTCGAGTTTCGACCACGTGGGTCCGAGGGTATTTTTGATCTTTTTTGGGAAAAACCTTGTAAAAAAACTATTTTTATGCATTGGGGTTAGTTCCAATAGTAATTATTAATGCATTCAAGTAATTTTTGACTAGATTCGAGCGGTTGGGTGGTGAATTTGAGGGGTAAAACTATTCTAGAAGCGTGAGTTGAGTTTGGAGAATTCGAGGTAAGTGGCTTGTCTAACCTTGTGTGGGGGACCTTTCCCCTTAGGATGTGCTATATTTGATAATTGAAACGCCCTGTACGTGAAGTGACGAGCGCGTACTTGAGCTAATTGTTGAAAATCCGGTTTTTCCTTAAGTATTTCAATTGAGTTCTATTCTTGTTCTATTCTACTTGTGAATTTAGCATGTTGCTAGTCTAGAAAGGCATGTTTAGTTGACTTAATTGCCTATTTGCTTAAATTGCCTGAATTGCATTACATGAAGCATGTTAGGCTAGAAGTAAATGTTTACTTGGTACGAAATTAGCGTTTAATTTAATATTCTTGTGTTGTTGCTCTGTGTTTTAAATTGGGACTACGGGTTAGATTCCCGGGAGATTCCCCCTGCACATTTACTTTGGGACTACGGGTTAGATTCCCGGGAGATCTGCACATTTACTTTGGGACTACGGGTTAGATTCCCGGGAGATCCCCCCTGCACATTTACTTTGGGACTACGGGTTGGATTTTCGGGAGATCCCCCGGACTTATATTGAGGATACCGAGAGATCCTCGGGATACCAAGAGATCCCTAGTACATATTGAGGATACCAAGAGATCCCTGGCTTATATTGAGGATACCGAGAGATCCTCGGGATACCAAGAGATCCCTAGTACATGTCGAGGATACTAAGAGATCCTCGGGATACTTAGAGATCCCCGGTTACTTTCCTTATGGTTTGCTTTCCTCATTGTCTCTATTATTGTACTCTTATTATCCTGCATAGATTCTTACGGTAGGTTCTCAATTGCACTGCTTATCTTATCCTTCCATCTTTACATTTTATATAACCTCAGTAGGGCCCTGACCTTCCTCGTCACTACCCAACCGAGGTTAGGCTTGGCACTTACTGAGTACCGTTGTGGTGTACTCACGCCTCTTCTGCGCATGTTTTTCATGTGCAGATCCAGGTACCTCTACTCAGGCGCACTATCAGTGAGGCAGGAGGACTACGGAGACTTCGAGGTAGATCTGCTGCGTCCGCAGACCAACGAGTCTCCCTCTTTATTCTATCTTTAGTATTTAGTTCTCTTTTCCTTCCGTTTGTTAGATATTCTGGAGTTTGGAGCCTCACTATACATTTTTGTAGCCTGTGTTTTCCCGTGAGTTTTCGGGTTTTGGGATTGTTTTAGTCTTGGGATATTGAGTTGTATATGCCGAGCGGCATTCGGTACAATTTCCTTTTTTAGATAATTAAATATGGTATTCTATTTTTCCGCAATTATTATGTTTCCGCAAGTGTTAGGCTTACCTGGTCATGGAGATTAGGTGTCGTCATGACATGTTCACGGTTGGTGAACTAGGGTCGTGACATAATGTCTTGTTAAAACTCTTGTGGCAAGATTTTCCTTTTAAAAACTAAAACCATTTTTGAACTTGAAAGTATGAACGTGGATATGAAAGTTTATATTTCTTGTTCATTCTTTTTAAATTGTGTGATGCTCGGAATTCTTAAAATTGTAGCTTTAAGTAACGTCTAATTTGAGAATTGTTTTTATGCAATCTGTTAAGTGTTTCGCATTGTTTGAGTGTATGAGTTATGATCTCTTTATATTTAAATAATTCTTACTTTATAAGTTAAATTTTGGAGTATTAGATCTTTATATAAGTAGCCATTCATATTCGTCATTTATTTTTTCTAGCCATATACATAGATTATACATTGATTATATATGATTATACAACAACAATAACAAATCATGTTTGATCCCAACAAGTGGGGTCTGGGGAGGGTAGTTTCTACGCAGACCTTACCCCTACCTAATGCAGGTAGAGAGGTTGTTTCCAATAAACCCTCGGTTCAGGAAGGGCAAGAAGAAGAGGAAAGCAAGGAAGGAAGAAAAATGGAAGAGAAAAGAAAGAGGGAGAGATAAAGGATAAATAGTACCAAATAATAGCAACATAGAATACAATACCTGAGGCGAACAAAACCACATAACATAATAAAAATCTAAGAATATGGAGGGACATGCATGCTACTAAGACTATCGGTGAACAACTATAAACTACCTACTAACCTTCTACCTTAATCCTCGACCTCCACACCCTCCTATCAAGGGTCATGTCGGAGGCTACTCCCACTCTGTCCCGGATAGCTTCATTCTTAATCCTATATCTCCTGGTACACTCACACATCCATCTCAACATCCTCATCTTTGCTACTCTCATCTTCTGCATGTGGGAGTTCTTGACTGGCCAACACTCGGCCCCATACAGCATAACCGATCGAACCACCACTCGATAAAATTTACTCTTAAGTCTTAGCGGCACATTCCTATCACACAAAACACCGGAAGCGAGCCTCCCCTTCATTTATCCTGCTCCAATGCGATGCACGACATCTTCGTCAATCTCCCCATTACACTGAATAATAGATCCGAGATACTTAAAACTCGCTAGATTATATATTGATTATATATGATTATACACATATTAAACATAAATTATACATATATTATACATTTGCCAATTATTTTTAATTTAAGTGATTGAGTGATCGGGTTAATTCTTCTATCTAATATTGGATTAATTTTACTCTGTTAACTATGAGTGCGAAATTAGACAAATTATTTGAAGAACTAATAGATAAAGTTTGATAGCCAGTATTATAACTCTATATACGCGTGATATCTATGAAATGCCAAGAAGAGGATATAAAAGAAAAGAAAAGAAAAGGATATACAGAAAAAATTGTAGCGGTTTTACTTTTAGCTATTACAAACAATAACATACTCACTATAATCTCATAAGTGAGGTTTGAAAATAATAGCGTGTATCCATATCTTATCCCTACCCGAAGACCCCCAGCTCAAGGACAAATAAAAAGAAACAATAACAACAAGCATTAACAATATAATAAAATAACTGGAGCGAAAGAAATTATAGGTAGAAATATAACTCTACGAGCAAGAAAATAGAAGACTACTTTTAGCTATTATACTAGCTATTTCATCCATTTCAACTGTTTTTGTGACAATGAAATTTAAGAAAAATATATTTTTGAACCTTCTAATCTTAAATATATTATTACTAAATTTTTTGGTTATAAAAATATGTCACTAAAGGTTAAATATTAAGTATAAAATTAAATTATTATTAAATGTAAAAATATTTTTTTAAAAAATAAACTAATAAGAATATGTAGTGACTTACAAAATGAGATGAAAGAAGTAGTTATCGACAAAGATTGAGAGATTTACACAAGAGTAGTTAGTAATGGTACCTTTTAGGACAGCAAGAATTGTAAGAGCTTTCTTTACGGGATTTGGCCGAAAAGACGGTTAATGTTGTTTTTGACAATTACAAAGGATGTTGTACACTACGCACATGAGGTTGTGCGCACTATTTAAAAAAGATATCCTAAGGTTGCAGACTTGCAGTTGGGAAAGTTAAATGCACAGTTCCACAAAATCTATTCAAACATAGTTGCGCACGCCTATTTAAACGTGATTTCTGCTTCTTTCAGCCGCATCTTCCATTTTCTTTATTCCGGCGATTGCTCCGGTGTACGGACACCGGTATATTACTAGTAAATGCCAAGCCTCTCCGGTTGCTGAATACTGATAGAACTAGCTAATAGCTCAGCTAGATTTCCGGCAGTGGCCTAGTCGCCGGAGTAATGAAGACGATGAGTCATTTCTCATCTAGCTTCCTGTTCGTTTTCCTCGTGTCGACGGCAATATGTATAACAGCAATGTCATCGTTGTTAGCAGCTGTAGATGCTGCTAATATTACTATTAATGGTAATATTGTAACTTACGATCGACGCTCATTGATCATTAATGGCCAGAGGAAGTTGCTCATCTCTGCTTCCATTCACTACCCTCGCAGTGTACCTGCTGTGAGTCCCACAATAACCATACTATTCTACTACCATAGTATTAGTGCAGAAATTTATGCTCTTTTTCTATTGCACTAGTTCTACTAAGAGTTTAAGTTACAATGTAAAAAATCAAGTCATAGAGTAATTGCACGTAGCTTTATTTAATACCGTTGATTCGTAATTAACCTGTTAATTACACTGATGGTGTAAAAAATTATTACACAGTCAGTGTATATAACTTAAATTCTTCTGATAATTATTCATCTGGTTAATGCAAAGTAGTTATTCCCATGGTTCTGATTTTCTATGTTCTATGGCAAATTTAACAGATGTGGCCTGGTCTGGTTCAATTGGCAAAGGAAGGAGGGGTGGATGTTATAGAAACATATGTTTTTTGGAATGGTCATGAACTTTCTCCGGACAATGTAAGACAGATTCAGTTAAAATTAATGGTTTCTTAGTGAATTATCAAAATCTGAAGTTATTTTGAGAGAGTATAGAACTGATATTTGTTCTTTCTTGCGAATTTTAGTATTACTTTGGAGGAAGGTATGATCTAGTCAAATTTTGCAAGATCGTTCAGCAGGCTGGAATGCATATGATTCTTCGGATTGGACCATTTGTTGCAGCAGAATGGAACTATGGGTATGTTCTCGTTCATGTTTTGACACATTTATATGTACCACTAAATTTAAATTTATTTTTGTACCAAGCACCTCGTCTGCAGAGCTTCATGGGAGAAAGTAAACAGTGGACTTTCTTGACAATGTATATCATATTTTTGTGAAATTTTGGAAGCCTTGTTTGCATAGTTTTAATTACATCTCCGTGAAGTATTAAAGTGCTCAGCAGAATCCTAACAGAATTAAATCATGCAGTGGACTTCCTGTGTGGCTGCATTATGTTCCTGGTACCACCTTTCGAACTGATAGCGAACCTTTCAAGGTTAGCCTATAACAAAACCATCTCATGAATGTCGACTCTAGCTGTTAAACCAATTTTGAATTATTGTCATAAAAGGATTCCTTTTGACCAATCTGCTGCTTGGTATTTCAGCATTACATGCAGAAATTCATGACATATATTGTGAACTTAATGAAGCAAGAGAGGCTTTTTGCATCTCAAGGAGGTCCTATCATCTTGGCACAGGCAAGTTAGAAGTCTGAAAATCATCTTGCGCAAAAACCCTTCTCATCTTCAGTTTTGCTTCTAACTACATCCTAACTTAAGTTTTGATCCTTGTATTTGAATATGTAGCTTTGTTTCTTCTAGAATCATCAAAATAATTTGTTGGTTCATCTTCTAATCTGCTTTGCTTCCAAAACGATTTTACCCAACTTCTATATTAATTTATTTCTCTGACATTCCTCAAGAGAATTATTTGGAAAAATAATAAAGATATACGAACTGCAGATCCACTTACCCATTAAGCCTTATACTTATCTTGTACTAACTTGCTAGTAGAACCTTCAGAAAAGATGTGCAATTGCAGGACTAATCTTTTGCAACTAGCTTTGGGCTTTTTGATGAGATTATGCTTGTTGACCTTCCTTTTGTCACTACATCTCGTTGACCATCTCAGAATCTTTTGTTGCAGGTAGAAAATGAGTATGGCAACTATGAAACAGCATATGGAGAAGGAGGAAAAAGGTATGCCTTATGGGCTGCTAGAATGGCTCTTTCTCAAGATACTGGTGTACCTTGGATAATGTGCCAGCAGTATGATGCTCCTGATCCTGTGGTGAGTATTTGTTTCCATGCTCTGGAATGGTCCTTTTTACTCTTCTCAGCTAAGATGTCAGTTTTACCGAATAAGTTTGATGCTCCAAGCCCATATGCATCTGTGTAACAAAGTCCAAAGAAGCTTTTATCCAGCTAATTGTAGATTTAACGTGTCTAGATGAATGCTTTATAATTGACAGGGTGAATAGTTTTTCTTGTCAAATTCACTTTGGTTGGTGCACTCTTGTAATCTTCTGTGAAATTGAGGTTTCTTTGATTCTGGTCTTATGCATCCACACACTCCAAGAAAACAAAGTTGTGGTGGGAGGATTTGGAGGCAGGAAAAGTAAATGTATCAAATAAGATAACTTTATGGCTTTAAGTTTTTCTATCAATTAAACACTTGCTCTCCTACCTTTGGAGAAGCCTGAATCGTTATTGTTTAAGCAGCTTAGCCATAAGTAAATTCGATTTCCTAGCATGTTGCTTGGGAATTTCGTTTCAAATCAGCTTGTAAATACTTATTTATCCTTTGCAGATTGACACATGCAATTCATTTTACTGTGACCAATTTAAACCAATCTCTCCAAACAAGCCCAAAATTTGGACAGAAAACTGGCCAGGATGGTATGAGTTCACGTTCTCTATTTCTCTGTTTTGTGTATAAAAGCTAACTTCCATACTCATGGATTTATTTCATTTCTTTAGTAGAATGTATATTTACATTTGACAGTATTGTGGCATGAAATCTTTCCTCAGCTTTTCTGTTGAGATTACCGTCTCTTTCATTCCATTCAGAAGATGTGCATTTCAAAATATCAATTTATGAGTAGAAAAAGGCATGTTGTGGTGAATTCTGGCCTATTAGAGAGGCAGTGATGAAGTTGTCAATTCTGAAGGTGTAATATCAAACTGAACATAAAATTTTCAGGTTCAAAACATTTGGGGCCAGAGATCCTCACAGGCCTCCAGAGGATGTTGCTTATTCTGTTGCTCGTTTTTTCCAAAAAGGAGGAAGTGTGATGAATTATTACATGGTATTCTTACTATTTTGTAACCCGATATTAGCTTTTAAGTAAATCGGTTCTTCTTTAGTTTGATATAGCTTCTACAATTGGCTACAATATTTTGTTGAGGGATTTTCCATATCATGCATTTTCACATTAAGCTATTTTCTTCATAGTACCATGGTGGGACAAACTTTGGCCGGACGGCAGGTGGCCCTTTCATTACCACAAGCTACGACTATGATGCACCAATTGACGAATATGGTCAGCCTATCTCTCTCTGTTGCTAAAGGAATAAATTTGTCTATATTAAATAAATAGCTTTGTATACACAAGTTCTAACGTGTTTAATTGAAACATAGTACCAATCTTGTGTAATATGGCTTCCAGGTCTAGCAAGATTTCCAAAATGGGGTCACCTTAAAGAACTTCATAAAGTCATAAAGTTGTGTGAGCATGCTCTGTTGAACAATGATCCGACTCTTCTTTCACTAGGTCCTCTACAAGAGGTAACTTCTCTTCCATTTCTGATGGTACTCCACAAGCTTCAGAGTATTGAGTAGTTCCGAGTTTTATTTTCATTTGCGCCTTCATTTAATTCTATTTCTGTTCTGCATATGTTTTTCTATAAGTAGAACCTGAAGTAAATGCGCACTGCCTTCTACAAGCTACAAGAATTGGTGGAATTGTTACTTCATAAAGTCTTCATACGTGCTTCACGCCCTAAATTCTGAGCTGATAGCTTCTAATAATACTGCTGAACTATGTTCATCAGATTCTAAGTGATAGAAAACCACTTAAAAATTCTGGCTTCAAAATGCTTCAGGGACATGATACATGCTCTTTTTTTAATGAAGTATTCCAAAATAATATATGATACACCTATTGTTCTGGATTTGAATAGGCGGCCAAACCATCTGAACCTAAACTAGCATTTTCATTCCCATATTGACTTGGAATGCCTTTTCCTCCGACTTAGCTGACTAGACTAAGTCCTCTTCTTCTTGTTTTTTGAACTAAGGACCATGATACTAGTGGCAGTGGGTTATAATTGTTTTTTCTATGATAAGACTAGCTATTTTGCACTCTATCTGAATCTGTTCTTTTGTTCGTTGGTTCTTCAGGCTGATGTTTATGAAGATGCTTCAGGAGCTTGTGTTGCCTTTCTCTCCAATATGGATGATAAAGATGACAAGGTGGTACAGTTCCGGAATATATCATACCAACTGCCAGCATGGTCTGTTAGCATTTTGCCGGACTGCAAAAATGTAGTATTCAACACAGCAAAGGTATAGTGTCTGTTTTAACAAATATCAGCTAAAAAATGTAATGATTGTAATTATTTGTCTCTGAAATATTGAAAAAGTCATTATTTTAGCTTCGTAGTTAATGTAACAAAGCTTCAATTGTCAACACACCTTTAACAAGCTATTGGCATGGAACTAAAGAATAGATAAATGACCTTGGAGGAGAGGTTACTGACACAGATAATTCTCATTTCATAGTGGTTCTAAGGCCTCTTCTACAGTCGCTGCAAAAGAAAAACTTGCTGGTGAATTACTTCTGGAAGAAGAGACCTTTGCTATCAAGGTTATATTGTTCATGAAAGGGAACACATTCCACATTTAAATCATTGTGCTGGGTCAAAATAAAACAAATGAATATAGAGGCTTTTCTAATAAGATGTTACAACCCAGTGAATCCAGATGAAAATTCAAAGTTATTATATATTAGTTTTAAGATAAATCACATTTCAGAATGCATTTACTTGTTCATAATACAATCATACCTTGTGCAATTCCTCCTGTTTGCAGGTTGGATGTCAAACCTCTATAGTCAATATGGAACCCCTAGATTTGCATCCCACTGTAAGATCACCAAAGAGAGACATCAAAGCTCTTCAATGGGAGGTCTTCAAGGAAACAGCTGGAGTATGGGGAGTTGCTGATTTCACTAAAAACGGCTTTGTAGATCACATTAACACCACAAAAGACACTACGGACTACCTCTGGTACACAATAAGGTTGGTCTCACTCTGAGGTTGATAACATTTTACCTAAACACATGCATTTAACCAATATGAAAATACTTCCTCTACATGGATGTACTACAGCTATATGAGTGGATGGATGCCATTTTCCTCCCTCTCATTGGTTTCCGAAACATGAAATCAATAATAATTTCCGAAACATGAAATCAATAATAATTGCTCAATCTATCATGTCATAAATTCTTGAAGGAAAGAAATTTAACTGAATGTCCGAAACATACTATTTTTGTTAACCTTTTGCTGAGTGATTAACCAATTATTTATGTATTTTGGAATATTTATCCTCGAACTAGTTTAAGAAGTCACTTATTGGTCTGCCAATTTTGGGTAAGCATTGGGTGCATTCAGTTTTCTTAACACTAATGGGATAGAAGGTGGTAAGGAACTTTCATGGGAGGAGAAAAACGCTTGTTTGCTTTCTATCTGACAAAAGTTGAGAAATTGTAACATTGCATTTTGAAAACGTTTCTATAAACATACACTCATTATTTTTTTTCTTTATTATTGGCAGTATATTTGTTAATGAGGAGGAGGAGTTCCTACAAAACAAAAGCAGTGCAATGCTTTTTGTTGAATCAAAGGGTCATGCTATGCATGTCTTCATCAATCATGTTCTTCAAGGTCTGTATGCTATATGCCTACTTGCACGTTGGGGAAATTACACCAAAAGAAAAAAGGAAACCCCTTTGTATATAAATTTCTTTTGTCTAGAAATAATATATTCCTTTTTGTATAAAGTGCATGTGAACCTTAAGCAAATTTGTTCATTTGTGCGTATTGCTCTTTAGCCAGTGTATCTGGAAATGGCACAGTGCCACATTTCAAGTTTGGAACTCCTATTGTTCTCAAGGCAGGGAAGAATGACATTGCCTTATTAAGCATGACTGTGGGCCTACAAGTAAGTGGCTACAACTACATTCATCTTTGCATAATGTGGTGACTGGATGCATCCCCTGGGAGCCCAAGTTGCATTATAATTGGGAGTGATCATTTTATTGAACAAGTGTAATTTTTTAGGTTTTCCAGCTTTTGTAAAAAAGAAAAACATCAAATAGATTATTTTTGGCCATCAGTTTCTTACATCTATGTTATACATGAGATTTCTAGCAGAGTCTTTCAATAAAATTATGATACAATGTCAACTTATTGCCTCCATTTGAATGTCTTGCTTGCATGTTTTCTTATTTTTTCTTTTTAATCAATTTCCAAGGAATATATGGTTATAATAGCTTCAATTCTTAGGGTTATGATTCGTAACATGAATTCATTATGCCAAGATCAGACAATTCCTACATTTTCTTTGGTGAGGAGTGAAACATCCTTACTCTTCCAAATAAAAGACTGTGAAAGAACTTATTTTTATCTATAATGATGGATAATGTTCAGCAATTCTCTGCAAAAAAAGAGTTATGATAACTTGTGCGTTTTGGAACTCTGCAAACGCTCATATAGTAATCTTGCTGCAGTTATTGGGCTGTTGAAAGAGACCAATACACTTCAAATATTGCAACAACAACACACCCAGTAAAATCCCACTAGTGGGGTCTGGGGACTTCAAATATTGCATAACTCTTATTTATTCTAAATGTTTTTCCTTAGTCTGAGAATCCTAGTAACTTGGTTTTTTTCTTTGAAGACTGCTGGGTCTTTTTATGAATGGATTGGAGCTGGTCCAACAAGTGTCAAAGTTGAAGGGTTCAAGAGTGGGACTGTGGACTTGTCTGCAAGTACTTGGACCTATAAGGTATTGCCTTTTCCCTTCAGTTAAGTTTGCACTCCAGCTTCCATCATTGTCAATCTAGGAAGCATGTATTCCTCCTTTTAAGGTCTGCACAGAGTTGAAAATATTATGCACCCTCTTCCAGTATTTGGGAAAGCCACTATTAATCATGGCAGGGCATTGACATTGTCAAAATGGTTGCTTGTGCTATTACCTGTTTTGTCTTTTGAGAGGGTGGGATGAGGATCATGCAATGCGTTTGGCAGAAAGGACACGGTAGTAGTATTCCTTTTGTGTATTAATAGCATGAACCTAAAGGCAGCAACACTGCACAAAAGAAACAAATGAAAAATGTAAGCAAAGAGGTTTTCTACAACTATAATACCTCACTCCTCAACAAACAATTATGGTCATAAATGGAGCCAACACCATCTTCTCATACCTTAGACTCTTCTATTGGTAATGGAGCGTGATGAGAATGTCAAACCTTTGATTGTAGGACATTGTACTAATGTAGCCTTATCTCATAATGGATACATATGCAGAAATCTTTTTTCACGATGCTTAGGTCTTACCTATCAACAATTTAGGGTAGGTTTTTTAGTGAGATGAGACCTGATATATGGCTAGACTAGAAGTCTGAAGTCCATTGGTTTTGCAATAATTCTGGAGAGGTTGTCCCACATTGTCTGTATAGAGGAACCATTTGTTTCCTTTCTACTCAAATGGTTAATAGGTCAGTTCCGCACTGCGACTACGTGAATCTTCAGTTACAGGGGCCTTAAGCAAGGGCAGAGGTAGAAGCCTGTATTCGGGTTCGGCCGAACCCAGTAACTTTTGCTCAAACAGTATATTTGCGTTAAATAGTTCATTAAATATATAAAAATATTGAATTTAGATCCCCACTTGAAGGTGTTGTTTTAAACTTTAGAACCCATAAAGTTGAAATTCTAGCACCGCCGCTGGCCTTAAGCGTGTGATTTCTTCTAATTTGTACAAGGCCCATGTGTTGTTAGTCTTAGTGATGATTCTTTGATTGTTTCTGTGTTTTTCCGATTTCTAGTTAACATATTATGTCTTCATTCTAAAACTTGCAAATCAACAACTCAATAGTGTCCTGGGGAATTCACTATACTAATAAATGAAAAATGATATGGTAGCTAAGTTTTACACGGACCTATGGATTTATAGCCTTAATTGAAGGAAATGGCGATTTTGAAATATAACACATTCATTCCTGATTACTACTTTCAAGTATTTCTCATAATAAATAACAAATCCAGAAGTCCCTTTACAGGACCTTAGTTAACCCTGTTTGATTACTGCATAAATATTTTTTTTTCAGTAGATTACTGTTTTGGAGCTGTAAAACAAGGACTCATCTGTTAATAAAGATCACCTGGGAAAAAGTAATATGACTTTGTATTATGCCATATAATTTGAATAAATGAAGAAAGAAACTTTTGCCATCAAGAGAAAGGAGCCCAACAAATATTGAAGTAAAATGAGAAGCAGGTGATGAAAATTTGGGAAAGATGGAATATATCTCTTGTGTAATGCAGTTAATACTTACTGAGTATCAATTGGACAAGCTCAATTGGGTCTGCAATGGTTTGATATCAAGTTAGTACAAAAAAAAAGGCTTGATATCAAGTTCTGTTTATGTCTTATCAATAATTGTTCTTATCTAGAGATCTTCTCTTGAAGTATCTCAACTACTTATCAGTCCATGATCCATGTGACGTTTCATTGCCTCAACTCAAACTTCTCTCCATATTGTGATTCACATTTAATATATCTTGGTGTTGCTCATGTGCAGCTCAGTACCGCGAAACCAATACGTGTTGTTCCCAGGCTTCATTTACTACAATATATTTTGTTTGGAATATTGGGAACCTTGATTGCTCATTTAAACAGTTATAATATACTTTTAGGTTGGATTGCACGGAGAATATTTGAGGATACACGAGTCAGGTGGCTTGAACAATAAAATCTGGGCTCTGACTTCAGAGCCACCAAAGCAGCAGCCCCTCACATGGTATAAGGTAAGAAGGAAATAATGTGTTACGTTGAACCTATATCTAGTTGCTTCTGAAGTTGTTGTGCCCCTTCCAACTTTCTCATCACAGCTGGTACTTTTCTGCTATATTCCAGGCAGTAGTAGATGCGCCTCCTGGTGACGAACCTGTTGCACTTGATATGATTCATATGGGAAAAGGACTGGCTTGGTTGAATGGACAAGAAATTGGCAGATATTGGCCGAGGAAAAGTTCTAAACTTGAGAAGTGTATTACTCAATGTGACTACAGAGGCAAATTTAACCCTGATAAATGTGACACTGGCTGTGGAGAACCTACACAGAGATGGTAAGACCAGATGCATGCCTGAACAGTATGAGTAGCATGAGTGTTACTTTAATTATCTTGAACTCTGTCGATAATGCTTTTTGCATGAATTCCTAAAAAGTTTAAAACTCCTATTTAGTTGCTAAAAGAGCACTTCTTTGTTTCCATCCGTCGATAGAATCAGGAGCGGATCCACCTCTTGACCTACGGGTTCACGTGAACCCAGTAGATTTTGTCCAAACAGTGTAAATGTGTTCGAAAAATTTACTAAATATCTATAAGTTTGAATGTGAACCCAGTTACTATTGAAAATTTTCTCGAGATCGTTGCAGGAACCCATAAGCATTAAATCCTGGATCCGCACCTCTTGGATAGAACCAGTAGTGTTCGAAGTAGTAAACCATCAATTTGCATGCCTTAATGTTCATTGGTTTTTGCTCTTTTTAAGTACATCCATGTTTTCTAAGTAGAAATTCTCAGATTTCGTTTGTCAATTAGGTATCATGTGCCACGATCTTGGTTCAAGCCATCAGGAAATATCTTGGTGATCTTTGAGGAGACAGGTGGAGATCCTTCTCAAATTAGATTCTCAAGGCGAAAGGTCTCTGGAGCTTGTGGTCATCTTTCAGAGGACCACCCATCCTTTGATGTTGAATATCTGCAAGGAAGTGAAATAAAGAATGATGAAAACAGGGCAACTCTAAGGTTGAAGTGTCCCACAAATACTCACATGTCTGCTGTCAAATTTGCCAGCTTTGGAAATCCTACTGGCACATGTGGCTCCTACGTGCAAGGAGACTGCCATGATCCAAATTCTGCAGCACTGGTCGAAAAGGTAAATATCTGATAAACCCCTTGACGTGAATCATGACTTTTCTAGGTTGAACAAAAGGAACAAAGACCTTGAGCAATAAACTATACCAGAAAGTAACATGAGTGATAGCTTAAGCTGACGAGCGATTCTAAGCTCTTATCATGAACTAGCATGTGACAACTCATTTTTCTCTTCTGTAATAACCTCACAGTTTTTATTTATGTTTTGCAGGTTTGCCTGAACCAAAATGAATGTGCATTAGAAATGTCCAGTGGGAACTTTAACATGCAACTGTGTCCAAGTACAGTAAAGAAACTTGCTGTTGAAGTAAATTGCAGCTGAGCGCCTTTGCCAACATGAAAGGCATATTATAGTCCATTTTTTTGCCACGAAAATGCTCATCCTTAAACCTTTCTTACATAGCAGAAAAATCTAACATTCCTTGTTTTTGTCTATGATTTAGAGTTGAAGATATGGTTACTGACGTCTCGTTAAGCACCACCATACCTCTATTTTCTCAGAAGATGAAGATAGGCTTTGGCTATTTATATTTGAAAAAAGTATTCATCTTTATTCAGTCAACGTGCAAAAACCAGCTGTGAGAAGAAATTATGTGTTTTCTTTAGGGAATTGTTGATTCCAGTATTAGTCCATTTTTCTTCTAAGATTTACCTTTTAAACTATTACGACGCTCCCGAATTTGTATTAAAACATTCGCATGAAGGACATTTAGTAGATGCAGTAGGTCGTCTTTGAAATCTATAGTTCAGATTTAAATCACACACTATAATTTTCTACAATGTCGTGGAAAAAAAGTGGTCAAAACTCAAATTAACGCTTTGGATAAATTGAATGTGACAATCATATTAGACCGGCGAAATGGCTTCCTGGCCACTTAAACTTATCGGATTTTTTAAAGCCGATACATAAATTTTGGGTTTTCCCATTTGAACACTCGAACTCATGATTCCCTTAACTAATAAACACATTTGACCCTTGAGCCTATGCGCGTGTATTACACATACACAGACGTGTCCATCCAGTCAGCAATTGACCGATCCAAAACTAAGACCCCACCCAACTAATGACATGTGTAATTTTTAAATAAAAATTGTCACCTATATTTATATTTTTAAAATAAAAATAAATACAATAAAAAAGAAAACACTTAAACCCTTCCAGCTTCCTCTTCCCCTTCCCCCCATCTCGCCCCCCCCCCCCCCACCTGCAACTCTTTCTTTTACTTCCATATCAGCACTCCCTTCCTAGGTCCTTCGTCTTCTCCTCTCTCTATTTTTTTTTCTAGCTAGGTAGATTGCCGGAGAAATTTTCCGATCAGCACTGTCGCAAAATTTGTTTTCTTTAAAGTTGTGACAATTAATTTGTTGTAATGGTCGATTGGTATGACCTCGTCAGCGGCAGGAATCGATTGGCATTGCTCTTGGGCGATTTGGACCGCTGGAATGCCATCTTCGACCAACTCGAGCCGCCGGAGAGTTGCAGCGAAATGAACAAGGCGAATGCCATCTCCGACCCAAAATTGAACAAGGCAAAATGATTATTTTGAGTTACTGGTGCTTAATTAGCAACAACTCACGAAAAAACAAGGCGAAATGATTATTTTGAGTTAGCAGTGAGCCCGCAAAGACCGCTGAGAAATTGCTATTGGCGGCTAGACACAGTCGACATCTTACTGAACAGTTCAAAACTGTGGTGGATGTGATGGTTAGTACAATTAAAGGTTTGCAGGTTAAATTGGAAGAAAACAATAATACTTGTGAGAAAGTCCTGGAAGAAAAGGAGATTCACCAAGAGAGGATCTCCCAACTGGAGACTGATCTAGAAGCGTCAAATGATCTTTGCAATGAGATGAAGCTTAAGTTAGAGGATTATCAGGCAAAAGAGGATAATATCAGGGAGAAAGAAGCTGAAGTTTTGTCTCTTAATTCTAAAAATGGAGGAAGGGGGTATTTTAGAAGGAATGAATAAGAACACAATTAAACATAAGCCATTTTGTACTGTTGGGCGTTGGGAAGGGGGTTTTCACGCTCCAGTGCGTCGTGTTACTCACGCGGGCTACTGATTAGGACCGACTAACGCCACATAGACATGGTCAATGGTCAAATGTGTTTATTAGTTACGGAAAAAACGAATTTGAGTGTTCAAATGAGAAAATCCAAAGTTTATGTATCGGCTTTAAAAAACCCGACAAGTTTAAGTGGCCAGAAAATTACTTTGCTGTTAAAATAAATGTCTGTTTGAAGTTTATACACTGACAATGCTCACTGCGTATCATTGAGTTTTACATCAACTGAGGAAGTATTTAAATAATCTTGTGAAGTCTGTAGCTAAAGTTGTTTCCCATTTTTTATTTTTTTCGGGGGGGGGGGGGGGGGGGTAGGAATTTAAAAGCTATTGATGGTATGTGTTGTAATTTATGTAGTTTTTACTTCTTTACTTTAGAGATTGAGTTAGACTAGGTCTTTCTTAACATGAAATTAAGTTTTTTGTAATATTTGAAAAACTGAGTTTGGAGACTTTTATTTTTTTTTAAAATTACATTTTCTTTGTGCAAAAAAAAAAAAGAAGAAAAAGCACCATCAAACCATTTTTTTGGAAAAAATAAAAATTAAGTTATTCCAAACTCAGGTTTTGCAAAAACTGAAACAAACAGCGCCTAAATAATTTAACAACTCAAATCTAGTAGTAACTTTTGGTGTTTAATTTAACAACTCAAATCTAGAGCTTTTGTTGCCTGACAGCTTTAGCTTAGTGAGTCTGCGAAGGCTGTGTCTTGTAATGTTTACATTGGGGATTAATGAAATACTAGTATCTATGAACGCGTTGTACGTTAATAATGACACATGATGATTTAAATATTTATTTATATGAAGGAATAATAAAATTTAATTAATGAGAGAAATTTTATGCATAATAATACAACAATCATCTAAATGGCGAAACTTATTGTTACATTAGCATAATACATGAATTTAAAATAAAAGGACATTATCAAAACTTACACAAATAATCAATTTTGTTATGTTTGTTGGTTAATTATGTATTATAGTTTAAAAGTATTTAATGTGATGATATCTTAACGAATAATTCTTTGTGGACAATATTTTTTTTGTGTGTGTATGTTTCCTCCTAATGCTTTGGTTGTTCTTCCTTAACCAAAACTCTTATTGTCGATTTTGATATCTCTCTTGAAAGTGCAACTTATAGTTGTTCGTGCAAGAAAATATATTGCGGTAAATATAGTCCAATATTTAGGATGTTTGTCCTTGTACTTTATTTATTATATTTGGAAAACATAAACATACTAAAAATTATTTTTCACACAAATTTAAAAGGATATTCCTTAGTTTCGGAAGACGAAAGTTGAATTCAGGGATAAGAATATACTTAGAATCATATTGACCAGTATTATAATTTTTGCACGTAGGACGTTATTGTCAAAACTTCTATATACCATATGTGTGCTATTACATAAGCTATTCGACGTTTCTAAGTTTTTCAGTAATATGACAAACATATTTTTCTTCAAAATCAATTTATATATAATGGAAGATCAATTTTAACGTAGTCTATTATATACACGATGACACTAACATACGTAAGAAATAATAAACTTGATAACAAACATGTATGGTAGAAGGCCATTTGGTATTAAAGTATTTAAATATTCTTCTTGGTAGTAATTATTGGTATCATTTTCTGCTGAATCAAAAACAGAAAAATATTTTGTTTTTACTATAAAATTTTGCAATCAACATTTTGTTTAGTTGATCAACATATTCATTTGTGCTAGCTAAAATATCTTTTTAATTCTATCACGTGATTTGCACAAATTGCATTTTAATCTAATGATAGAAATATTTTTCTTATTAAATGCACTACTATTACCATTGGGATTGACAATCAAGTATTTAGGAAGAACCAAATCATCTTTTATTTGATGCTCTTCTTCGTTTTCGACACAAAGCAAGAAGACACTCAAT
Organism: Nicotiana tabacum; assembly: GCF_000715075.1. Classification (NCBI taxonomy): domain Eukaryota; kingdom Viridiplantae; phylum Streptophyta; class Magnoliopsida; order Solanales; family Solanaceae; genus Nicotiana; species Nicotiana tabacum. Next base: position 163,130,460 of record NC_134085.1, on the reverse strand, counting down.
ACTGATATATTATTACTTTATATTTCTTATTAGTTGAATATTTTTTATTTGAGGCCATAAGTACAACTTTAACAAGCTAGCTTTTACAGTCTCTACTTTTGACGATTTTGGAACTACTGGTAGTATTTGACATAAATCACATCCCAAACCATTAGTTTTCTACTAAACGGTTCATTAATATCCAACATATCTCTAGAACTCCGGTCAATTATTTCGATCGTTTGACACTTAGCCATAAGTGTTTCATCCCATATTATTAATTTTGCTTTCCTTATAAATTTAGCACTATTGCTCTGCTTTGATATAGTTGTGATGGTTAATTAAGTTGTTTGAAGAGGTATATCAAATCTAAAGTGGGTGGCCTTACAATAAAATCGTTGCTGGTACGCCACTTGCTATTATTGCTAACAGTGACATGCCTCTTGATATGATAATAAATGCATGTCATAGAAATATTATTTTAATTCGCCGGAGGAACCTACAAAGAATAATCCTGTTATAGCAGAGTCGGCTCTTTATAATATAGTCTTGAAAGCTTGTTCTTGTTTAGGATTTATCTTTGATTGTGATTCCTCAAGCACTTGTATGACATTTTGGTTCTTAATAATATGCTAACCTTTTTACTTTGTGTTCTAACACTCTTTAGTTTAGGCATTGAAAATGATCATTTTGTTATTCCTTCAAAAAATTTATTCACGGGTCTAGATTTTTGGCTGTATTCTGTAATGATTTTACTACCTTTTTTTCAACTGTTTTTAATTTTGTCAGTTTATGTAATAAATTTAGGTACCCTAAGATTTTTTTTAACTTGAATAAGAATTTTACTCATATGATGAATTTAAAAAAATAATTGAATAGTATTCTCTTGCTAAATAATTAATTAAAAGATTTAATTATTTAGTTTTAATATAAAAAAATAATTTATTCTATGCCGATTCAGATCTTAATATTAGTTCATCTCTTATTTTGAATATTTAATCTTAAATATAATTTTATCCACCATAAATTTTATTTTCAAAGAGTAAAAGATCGATATGACATTTCGCTTTTAGATCTTTATGTTCGTAGAATCATTAGTGGTATTGACTCCTACCAATCATTTTTTCTCTTTCTCACACATTTATATTCTTAAATATTTTCTTAGTTGTTGTTTATAATTGGGTATTTTTCAATATTACACGAAAAATTGATTAAAAAAAATTATTTTAGTAAAAAAATAGTTCAAATACAATGTAAAAATATATTATCGTGGGGGTATTTTTTCTCAATTTCAACTCTTTATGCAGTCCATTTAATATTACTTTTATTTTTTCTTGGTATTGGACATGATGGAGTGATAATTGTAAGCACGTGATTTTTGCCCAATATGAGAATTACTCCCAAAAAATTCAAAAATAAAATGATTTTTCTTTGATGTGCAATTTTGTGATATTTTGAATAATTATTTGCATTTGTCTGTGCATGTTTATTTGCTAAATTAATAAAAAATACAAAAATATGTCGCATTTTGCATGTAGGATTTAATTCTACAATTGTTAGTGATTAAATTTGTTTTACAAAAATTAAAAATTACAAAAATAGGCATCGTTTGCATTTTTAGCATTTAATGTCCAAATATATAATTTTATGCTTAATTAATACTTAATCGTGCGTTAATTGTTATGGAGAGTTAATTTGCGCTTTTATAACTTAATTTAGTTCTTAATAATAGTTTAAGTATTTTTATAATTTAGTTTTAGAGAAATAAAAGAAGAAAAGAGAGCGAAAATATAAAGAAAGTCGGAATTGGGCCTCTTCTTCGATTTCAAGCCATAGGCCCAAAAAATGGCCCAATCTTCCCTACGACCCAGTCCATTTCGAACTGGGTTGACCTAGTCCATAACCCAACATCCTATTATCTTACAAACAACACAAAACAAAAAAACAAAAAGAGAAAAAAAAAAACCTAAAAAGACCTAACCAATTCCGCCCCCTTTCTTCTCTTTCTTCTTTTCTTCTTTCTTCTCCAAACTCTAAAACACACATCCATGGCTGCCATGGCTAAGCTCCAGCAGCTTAATCTCCTTCGACACAAGCGCACACACCACCAAGAAGCCCATCTTCTCCATGTCAAGCTCAAAAGGCTCGTCCATGGCTGCGTCTTCATCGTCAACCCATCGCCATGTTTGTTGCTTTTTCTTGCTGCCTCTGCGTCGTCCATGGCTTCCCGAACTGCTGCTCCATTTTCTCCATAAGCTGCTGAACACAGCAGCAGTAGACGACGAGCTGCTCCTCCGCCGTAGTTGTCGTTGCTGCTGCTCGAATTTGCGCAAGGCTGCGGCTCCAGCTCCTCGCCATTATTGCTAGCTGCGAGCTTCTGCTTCATGCTGCCATGGTCGACCAGCTGCTCCTGTTCTGCCGCGTCAACTGCTGCCCGTGTCCAGCTGCGACGAGCAGCCATGGCTGTCCGCGACGCTGCCGCTGCTCCTCCTTCCTCCGCCGCTGCTTCTACTTCTTCTTCGTCTTCGTCGTCTTTCGTTCGAGCTTTGGTCGAGGCTCGGACAGATTTGTTTACAATCAAAGTTCGTCGTTGATTCACCTCCGGTTAGTTGTTTTTGAGTTTTATTTTTGTCCATATTTTTGTTTGATATTCTCCGGATCTAAAATCGTTAAACGATTTAATCCTTGTTTTGTTCGTTGTTCATCATTGAAATAATTTTCTAGTGTGTTCATGTTGTTTGTTAAATTAATTTTCAGATTTCAAAATAGAAGTTTAATTAGTTGTTTTCATATTCATTTCATGTTTGTATTATTGTTTAAGTGAATATTTGTTAGTTTGTTGTTTGTTAGATTCAAATTGAAATTTAATTAACTATTTCTTCAATTTGTTTCATGTGTTTATGTATTGTTAGAAATTGTTAGTATTGTTAAGTTCAAGTTTAAGTTCATAATTGTTTCTTCGTCGATCTTGTTATTTGTTTAAAGAATTTAGTTGTGTTAAAGGAATATATTGATTTAATCGTTTAATCCGTCATGTTTGTTGTGTTAAAATAGATTCATTCATGTTCATACTTTGTTTGGATGATCTTGAATCCGAATTTTGTATAGTTTGATTTCTTGTTTATCATTTGTGATTATTTCTTGAATTGGTCTCATAATCTTGTTTAAAGTTTAATATAAGAATTGTTTGTTGTAATGTTGTTAGAGTTGATTTTAAGTTCAATATTATTGAATTTAAGAATCTAAATATACTTGTTTGATTGTTGTTGTTGTTTAAATCCGAAAAATAGGTTTGTTGTTGCTAAAAATATTGTTCAATCAAATTTTAGTTGTTCTTGGTTGTTCAATTTGTGTTCATGTGATTTGTTGTTGAAATGTTGTTTAAATCATGTTCATGTGATATTGTTGTTATGATGTTCATCCGTGTTCTTATTGTTGTTTGAACATTGTTAGAAATTGATCATATTGTCTATATTTTGGTTAAGTTTGATTAATTGATGTGTTATAGCTGATGGGTAGTTTGGTAATTTCAGTAAGGTCGGAAGGGGTAGTTTGGTAATTTCAGTAAGGTCGGAAGGGGTAGTTTAGGAATTGTACATTTTGTAATTGTTTATTTGAAGCATGGGGGACAAAATGAAATGGGGTGGGTTGTGATATAGTTGTTTAATATAAAGGGGGGACAAGATTTAATTTAAAGGGGAATCTTGCATTATTTTAAATGAAGCATGGGGAACAAAATGAAATGGGGTGGTGTGATATGTTTATTTAATATAATGGGGATGAGTGGGAAGATAATGGGTTTGGTAGAGAAAATGGGTTGATTTTAATTGATTAAAAGATTTATGGGATGGGTTATAAGAAGTCTTGAAATCAGAATAAAAAGGGAGGGGAAGAGAAATACACGGACAGAAAAAAAAGAGAGATTAGAAAAAAAAAAGAGCTGAACATTTATTCCGAAAAAAACATTGAAACTCTCAAGAAAAGAAAAACATACAAAGAAAAAATAAAAAAAAGTTGAAAATTAGAAGAGAAAGTAGTACACACCTGATAAATATTCTGGTATACAGGTGTAGAAATTAAGGGTTGAAGATTAACTAGCCTTTCAAAAATCTGAAAATTTCCCTTGGTTTCTGTCCGTTATTTTTGGCATTCCTGGATTTTATTTTGAATTTTTCAAAGCTGTCACTGGGATTTTCGTTGACTGGTTATTGCTGGTTATTGTTGCTGTTGCTGTGTTACGTATTACGTTGATGACTTTCTTCTTCTTATATTGACAATATCAGGTACACAACTGTAATTTTGGCATTTTGTAAGCTGAAATGAAGAATGGAGTGTTAAATTTTTAATTTAGTTTAATTTAATTTTTTGTATTGTATTTAGGTTATTCATGTATTATTATTCTGTAAATCACTGTCATTGGCATAACTAGGCATATTATAGCGACATATTAAATAACGCCTTAACCAGATTATTAGGAAATATATTTAAGCCTGATTATTAATTAAACTTTTTAATAAAAAAAATAGAAGAAATAACGTAAAAATGGCGTTATTGAATCAGTTTGGCAAAAGTTAACTAAGTTCCTTATTCATAAGGTTTTTCGTCAACGATAAGTTAATCAGAATCATGTAGTCAATTTCATTTATAACATAAATTAGTTTGCGAACAAGTGTTAGGATATGATGTGAATTAAAACAAAGTTAGAAATATGGTTTAGTAATCAAGTTTTTATTTTTCTTTCTTTCAATTTTCAGTATTTGTAAATAATTAGTTTCAATAAGCTTAAGTCTTACTAACAATTTGAATTTTAATCCAACTATGGGATAATTTTTTTATTTTATTTTTTTATTTTATTTTTCGACAATTCCATGTTGTATTTATGATTATAATTTTTATTACTTTCTGTTAATATTTGTTTTTCTCTTCTATTTAATATGTTATTTTCAAGAATGTAGATATTGATTTTATATTTATAGATAAACTTAGTAATAATAAAAAGGTAGTCATTAAGGGATATTCTTAAAATAAGGAAGGATTTCGCTAAAAATAAATAGATGTAAATAATACAAATTTACAGGATTCTCCAATCTCATTTATTTATTTAATTATTTTAAAAAAAATTATTACTTAGAATTTGGGATGGATTGTTTAGTGAATTTCACTTCCTTCCCCAAAGATAATGACGCGCTAGACTCTTTAGGCGCGATTTAATTAATTTTACCTTCTTAAACTCGGATGCGCATTTCATGCGACCCAAATCTAAATCCTAAAACATCAAATAAAATATGTTTCAGATTGTGGGTGCATTTCATGTGACACAGTTAAAAGATATGTTTTAAGCGATGTTCACATTCCTAAAAAAAATGATAATAAAGCGGTAAAAGATAAAATTTGCACATGGTTCATAATTGTATTAAAAATCAGATAAATAAGCCGAATATAACAGTTGAGTGACCGTGCTAGAACCACGGAACTCGGGAATGCCTAACACCTTCTCCCGGGTTAACAGAATTCCTTATCCGGATTTCTGGTACGCAGACTGTAATATAGAGTCATTCTTTTCCTCGATTCGAGATTAAAATTGGTGACTTGGGACACCCTAAATCTCCCAAGTGGCGACTCTGAAATAATTAAACCAATCCCGTTTCGACTGTCCTTTAATTGGAAAAAACTCCTTGTACCCTCGCGGGGGCGGAAAAAGGAGGTGCGACAGCTCTGGCGACTCTGCTGGGAAATTAACCCAGAACCAGTGGTTCAGGGTTAGAAATTCGAGCTCATATAAATTGTTATATTTGGTTTTATCTGATTTTTACATGATTGAGCCTAATGTGCTAAATGCTGCTTTTACCGCTTTGATATTACGTGAACTGTGTATAAACTGTGCCGAAACCCATCTCCTCTCTCAGTCTTCTAAATCATGAAGAAGGGTGTACTTCGTACGACTTCTTTTCTGTATAGTGTCAAATCCCAATTTAGAACGAGGTTCGGACAAGTTGCTAAGCCGGTGAAGCTTCTGTATTCCCGGTACGCTACCCCCTCGGCTCGAGCTGTCCGCTCGGGTAAGCCAGGTCTAGAACAAACACCCAGGTTCTGAACCTAGTATAACAAAGCCACATGCCGGATCCCTAGTAGGAACGTTTGTTTGCATCACGTGCATCTGACTTTGGAGGCTCAACACAGGGGTTGAGTCTGTCTAGGACAGGTGCACCAAAAATGAAAATGACCATCCTGATGCATCTTACTTGTTACTACTTGCGCATTAATTTGATTCGGACTTGTGTGTTGACTGACTTGTGAATATCAAGAATAATATTTTGAAATTGAAAAAAAAAATAGCGGTTAGGGAATTGATTGTTTATTTTGAAAAGAAAACAAATGCCCAAATACTGTCAAAACTCTGCCGAAATTTTGAGAAAATGAAAAAAAAATGTCTTATTAGTTTGTTTTATTAAAAGCTAAGAAAAGAAAAAAAGAGTCGTTGTTCTGTTTTGTTTTACAAAAAAAAAAAAATAGAAAAAATATATAATTTGTCTTGCCATGAAAATGAAAATGAAAAAGAGTCTTATTTTTAAAATGATTTTTTTTATTATTTATTTGATTATGAAAATGCAAAAAAAAAAAAAAAAGTCTTTCATTATTTGTCGCAAATATATATATAAATCTGAAAAGTTTTTTTTTATTTCCAAAAAATATATATATCTTTATTTGTTGCAAAGAGTATTTGTCTTGCCAAGAAAATTCAAAGTAAAATTCCAAAAAAGATATGTCTTGCAAAAAATAATATAAATATCTTTATTTTCCATTGTTGATAAAACAAAAATAATAAAAATGTTTTTTTTTAAAAAAAAAAAATCCGAAAATATTTTGATACTTCTTTCAAAATTGAAAAGAAAATTCAAAATTCAAAAAATATTTTTTAGAAGCATTTCTTTTATCAAAAGTAAAATTCCAAAAATATTTTCTTTTTTTTCTTTAGAATAAGAAAAAAAAACAAATGGAAATTCAAAAAAAAAAAAACTTCCTTTTACTTTTGAAATTCTCAAAGTTCAAATCAAAAGAAAAGGAATTTTTACAAGTCTTTCTTTCAAAAAGAAATCAATCAAAATATATATATATATATATATATACTAAATATATATATATATACTTCCTTTCTTCTTTTGAAGCAGTTCTTTCACAGTTCCAATTAAAAAAAAAAATATATTAGTTCATTTACTTATTCGCGAGGCTCGAACTACGCGGGTTTGATTCTCACCGGATGTGAGATACGTAGGCAACCCTCATCGGGTCCAACTTCACCTTTTGCTAAAATAGCCAAAAATCAAAAATTTTAATCTTGTCATGAATAAGTCGGGTGGTGTCCAACCTTCCCTTTTGCTAAAATAGCCAAAAAAAAAAAAACATGTCAAAATTTTAATTTTGTCATAGAGAAGTCGGGTGACGCTGTTTTATGAAGACATAGCCGAATGTTCCCGAAAGGGACGTCGGGAGGCTGACTTTGCATAAACAGCCACCTTTGGGTCATTTTTAAGATTTTGACCAGTTGACCCACACAGCCTTAAAAATCTTCGTCCCCGAGGCGTTGAAAGGCCGTGTTTGCAATATTGACTTTTCTAATTCAAAAAATGATAAAAAGAGTCATAAATAAGTCGGGTGATGCTGTTTTGTCAAAAATAGCCGAATGTTCCCGAGAGGGACGCCGGAAGGCTAACTTTGCATAAACAGCCATTTTTTTGGGTCCTGTTTAGGATTTTGGTCTAGTTGACCCACACAGCCCTATAAATCTTCGTCCCCGAGGCGCTGAAGGGCCGTGTTTGCAACATCAGGTTTTTAGTATAATTTGAAAAGAAAAAAAAAGAGTCAGCGGTCAGGTGAATACCGTTTGGATTTTTTTAGTCAAAATAACCCGAGCCAACTTCGGCCGCGTCTTGAACCGTTCTTGCCGAAATAACCTTAGAGTATCTGTCAGTTGTCGAAAGGTTATTTTCGTAAAAGAATGGACAAGTGTGTAAAGTGTCATAAAATAATCCTTTCCGGCCTCAAATTCATGTGAAAGTTGGAAGGGGCCACATTTGCAAAAATAACCGTTTGGTTGCATTTGTCAAACGGGGAAAGAAATTGGTCGTTTGTAAATCTTTTAATTAGAATATGTGGGTTGTTTGATTTTCCAGCTTGTAGGTCATCTTCAAACCTTTGAAACTCAGTTTGTTTTAACATGAAAATTGAAAAAAAAATGTTTAGCATTGTTTATCTTTTATTGGGTCCGAACTACGCTCGGTCTGATTCATGCGGGGTCATGATACGTAGGCAATCTCCATAAGATTCGACCACCACTAAAATAAAAAAATATAAAAAAATATAATAATAAATAAATAAAAGAGAGTGTGGAAGATTTTCAGGGGGCACAATTGTCTAACTGCTTAGGTACATTGTATCTCTGATACATGATTGTCTGTCCAATGCCCTAACACTAACGTGATGGCTTCCCTTTGATGTGTCCATATATAGAAAGTGGTTGGTTGTGGTAACTCCTCCCTGCAAAGCAAAATCAAAGGACAATGGCTCAGAACCGCAGAACCGAGTGGATCGGTACTGATGACCGACAACAATTGGTCGAACAGAACAACAGGTTGGTAGAAGAAGTGAAAATGCTGAGACAGCATGTGACAGACATGTATCAGGCATGGATAACGGGAAAAGCACCACCCCCTCCACCGCCAAGCCTCTTGAACTCGGTCATTTCCCAAGCACCCAACACCATAATGGAAGATTCTCCATACTCTCCATCCCAACCCATTTATGACAGCTTTCCCAGCTATCCGAGTAGCTCCATCACTCTTCAATGTTTCTCCGCTCCCCAACACCACTTCTTTCCCCGTGACTTCAAAAGCCATACCTCACTTCCTAGGTACCCGACTCCACGAAATGCTTACCCACCCATACAAGCCTACCAAAAGCCATCTGGATCAGGTTTCCGGCCCTGTCAACATGCAAGAATGAAGAGGTTGCTGAAACGAGAAAAGGCTCTCACCCCTATCGGGGTATCTTATGACAGTCTGTTTGAAAGGCTAAGGCATGCTGGCTCGATTGAACCACTCCCCGCATGTACTCCAAATCCACTTGCAAGGAGCTTTGATCCGGCAGCGCGATGCGCCTACCACTCCAATGTCATAGGGCACAACATTGAGAGCTGTCATAGTTGGAGAAGGGAAGTAGAGAAAATGATCCGAGAAGGGCGGGTTGTGATTAATAACAGTGACATGGAGCACTCGAACCCCCTCGAGAACTTGCCGACGGAGGTTGATGAGATTGAAGCTGGTAATGGTCTCGGCAGTATTGATGCAAAGCTCAGTGGCTAAAATGCCAATTTTGATAAAGTGGGAGGACGTTTCGTTCCTTGGTCAGCAAGAGAGAAGCTTGTGGTGGCTCATTTTGTTGTCATTTCTGTTGTTCGGATTATTAGGGTTATAAGTCGGATGTTGTCTTGTCCAGTTTGTTTTAGGATTTTGTTCTGGATTGTTTTGTTTGTTTTGTTATTTAAACCATTTCACCGGTAGTCTAATACAAAATCCGGTCTTTTATTATTTCCAGTCATCTTTTTGTTTAGTCCTTTTATCATTTTTGTTCAATGCCGATTCTAGGGACATGACATGCGCACCCAGTTTGGGCCTAGTCTTAAAAGTTAATCATAAAACCCTGAGAAGGTGATCAAAGCATTTAAAGGAAATAAGAACGGTTTGAGATTATTTGGAGCCCGAGTCATGTGGAACTGGGGCAAACACAAAGAAAACCGTTAAATAAAGATTCGCCTAAATTGGCATGAGGGTCGTTCATAATAAAAGAGAATGAGAGTGTCGCCCAACGGTGCTTTAGAAGTAACAAATGAACAAACATATGTTTAACATAATTGTCAAGCCCAGCACCGTCGGAAGAGACTATAAATCTATTGTTTGTTGTGTTGTTTGCATTTGGCATGTTTTGAAGACTGGAATGACGAAGGCATTTTGTTCTGCTACCTAAACACTTTATCCTTCGTTACCCCTTTTTGAGCCTTACTTATTTTTCTTTCATACCCCTCGTTCGAAATCAGTAAAAACGACTAGAAAACGCGAGCATGACATGAAAACATGAAAAAAAAAAGAAGAAAAGAAAACAACAAAACGAAAAAGAAAAGAAAAGAAAAATGGTAACAAAAAAAAACAAAAGAAAGTCAAATGAAAAAAGAGGAATTGGGAACTACGTTTGACCTGATTCCTCAAAGAGGATACGTAGGCGCTTCACGGCTCGGTCATAGTTTTGAAAAAATATAAATCAATCAAGTAAAATATCCCCAAGCAAGAAACTGGGGCAAAAGTTGCGTTTGTGGTAAATAAATCTAGTTCCGAAAGTTGTAACTAATAACCCAGAATTAATGCATTTTTGAGCCTTTAATACCCTTTTTTTCTAGCCCTATCCAAAACCCACATTACGGTCCAAAGAAAGACCTTCTGACCAGTCTTCAAAAGATGCCAAGTCAGACAAATGAGAGTCTTACCGGCGAACATAACATTCTGTTCCACAGCAGAAAGGACTCTAATCTCCAGCAGAGAGAGTCATACCGGCAACACTCCAAATCCCCAGCTGGAAAGTGATACAAATGAGAGAGTCATATCGGTGAAAACCTTCACAGGCACCATAAGGCGATGAAAGCTGAGAGAAGAACAAAAAATAAGAGAGACTTGATAGTGAAAACCCTTTGGGCACTACAAGTCGAATAAGATTAAGAATCCAATGGGGAATCGCCAATTGAAGATCTTGAAAGATGATTGACGGTAGAGGATAGGCCACATACGCATGTCATGGCCATTAGAGTCGGTATCTGCGTTTGATAGATTTTTATTTATAGTTTCTTTTGTAAAAGAGTCATCATTTCCTTTGTCTTTTGTTTTGTATCTTTTATCTTTCTCCTTTCATAAAAAAATTTCCCCAATAGAGTCTGTCCGGTCAGAACAAGTATGAAATGACTTCAAAATATGTCATCAGCTTCCCAATTATACAAAATGAGATCTGACTAGTGCATCCAAATGGTGTAGTCAGCGAGGAACAAGCGCGAGGCCAGTGTCAAGAAAATATCCCCAGCAAAAGGGAATTGACAAAAGGATTGACGAGTGTCAAAAGGGATATCCTTGCCAAAACCAAAGTTATAAACCTCAAGGCCAAAGCCAGTGAGCAAATCAAGGAGAGCAATGAGCATGATTTGGGAAATTCATACTAGGACTAAAAGGTCGGGGAAATGCCAGCTTCCGAGTTATGTCACAAAAGAAGACGGATATCCCCAGCAGGAAGGGATTATCCCCAGCACATAATATCATCCCCAACAAGCTGTGGAACGCAGAGCAAGGAAGGAGAAAGGGAAAAGCCATCCCAGTAGGGGTATCACAACCAACCACCATGTTTTAAACTAACAAATTTTGTTTGATTTGAAACAGGTAAAGGAAATGGCATTGATACCAGAAATGCATGCCGCAAGGGATATTATCAAACTGGGGCAGAAAATTTTCCTTCCGCTTAGAAAATTTTCTGGAAGTCAGGTACCCATACGGGAAAGAATAAAGATAACGCCAGTCTCAAGGGAAGTGGTCTTAGAACCAGTGTTGCCCCCAACATAATAAGTTCTATGGAGGAAGTTGTTCCCCAGCAAAGGGATGAAACTTGAGCTCAGTGAAGCACTAGTTCTGAAAGAATCACAATCCCCCAACAGTGTTATCCTCGACAGCGTTATCCCCAGCTGATAACATTTTACCCCCCAACAGGTAAGTAAATAATTCCCCAACAGTGTTATCCCCAGCAAGTATTCGAGGTAAGACATTTTCAAGTCTTAAGGATATTTTGGGTTCATCCGCCCTCGAATAGGATATTTTGGGTTCATCCGTCCTCGAATAGGATATTTTGGGTTCATCCGCCCTCGAATAGGATATTTTGGGTTCATCCGCCCTCGAATAGGATATTTTGGGTTCATCCGCCCTCGAATAGGATATTTTGGGTTCATCCGCCCTCGAATAGGATATTGTGGGTTCATCCGCCCTCGAATAGGATATTGTGGGTTCATCCGCCCTCGAATAGGATATTTTGGGTTCATCCGCCCTCGAATAGGATATTTTGGGTTCATCCGCCCTCGAATAGGATATTTTGGGTTCATCCGCCCTCGAATAGGATATTTTGGGTCCATCCGCCCTCGAATAGGATATTTTGGGTCCATCCGCCCTCGAATAGGATATTTTGGGTTCATCCGCCCTCGAACAGGATATTTTGGGTTCATCCGCCCTCGAACAGGATATTTTGGGTTCATCCGCCCTCGAACAGGATATTTTGGGTTCATCCGCCCTCGAACAAGATATTTTGGGTTCATCCGCCCTCGAATAGGATTTTATTTTCAAAGTTGTTGTTGAAGCCAGGCGCCCACCTGAATAACGAGAGGAATACTTTTCTTGTCTGTCCATTGTATATTTTAGGCGCCCACCTGTATAACAAGGGAATACATTCCACGCCTTTGCCAATAGGAGACGCACTTCCTAAGTCTAGTTCCGCCAATAGGAGACGCACTTCCTAAGTTAGTTTCACCCATAGGAGACGCATTTCCTCCTAAGTTTAGTTTTACCCATAGGAGACGCATTTCCTCCTAAGTTTAGTTTACCCATAGGAGACGCATTTCCTCCTAAATTTACTTTTACCCACAGGAGACGCATTTCCTCCTAAGTTTAGTTTTACCCACAGGAGACGCATTTCCTCCTAAGTTTAGTTTTACCCATAGGAGACGCATTTCCTCCTAAGTTTAGTTTACCCATAGGAGACGCATTTCCTCCTAAGTTTAGTTTACCCATAGGAGACGTATTTCCTCCTAAATTTACTTTTACCCATAGGAGACGCATTTCCTCCTAAGTTTAGTTTACCCATAGGAGACGCATTTCCTCCTAAGTTAGCATTGAAGTTGGGAGCCCGCCCATATAACAGAGGCATACATTTCTGTCCTTTTACTTTCTGTTCTAGGTCGCCCACCAGTAAAATGCGGGAATACTTTCTGTTCTAGGTCGCCCACCAGTAAAATGCGGGAATACTTTATGTTCTAGGTCGCCCACCAGTAAAATGCGGGAATACATTTATGTTCTAGGTCGCCCACCAGTAAAATGCGGGAATACATTTCAGTTCTAGGTCGCCCACCAGTAGAATGCGGGAATTACTTTATGTTCTAGGTCGCCCACCAGTAAAATGCGGGAATACTTTCTGTTCTAGGTCGCCCACCAGTAAAATGCGGGAATACATTTCATGTTCTAGGTCGCCCACCAGTAAAATGCGGGAATACTTTCTGTTCTAGGTCGCCCACCAGTAAAATGCGGGAATACTTTATGTTCTAGGTCGCCCACCAGTAAAATGCGGGAATACATTTATGTTCTAGGTCGCCCACCAGTAAAATGCGGGAATACATTTCAGTTCTAGGTCGCCCACCAGTAGAATGCGGGAATACTTTTAAGTTCTAGGTCGCCCACCAGTAAAATGCGGGAATACATTTCAGTTCTAGGTCGCCCACCAGTAAAATGCGGGAATACTTTATGTTCTAGGTCGCCCACCAGTAAAATGCGGGAATACTTTCTGTTCTAGGTCGCCCACCAGTAAAATGCGGGAATACTTTATGTTCTAGGTCGCCCACTAGTAAAATGCGGGAATACATTTATGTTCTAGGTCGCCCACCAGTAAAATGCGGGAATACATTTCAGTTCTAGGTCGCCCACCAGTAGAATGCGGGAATACTTTTAAGTTCTAGGTCGCCCACCAGTATAATGCGGGAATACATTTCATGTTCTAGGTCGCCCACCAGTAAAATGCGGGAATACATTTCATGTTCTAGGTCGCCCACCAGTAAAATGCGGGAATACTTTCTGTTCTAGGTCGCCCACCAGTAAAATGCGGGAATACTTTATGTTCTAGGTCGCCCACCAGTAAAATGCGGGAATACATTTATGTTCTAGGTCGCCCACCAGTAAAATGCGGGAATACATTTCAGTTCTAGGTCGCCCACCAGTAGAATGCGGGAATACTTTATGTTCTAGGTCGCCCACCAGTAAAATGCGGGAATACATTTCAGTTCTAGGTCGCCCACCAGTAAAATGCGGGAATACTTTATGTTCTAGGTCGCCCACCAGTAAAATGCGGGAATACTTTCTGTTCTAGGTCGCCCACCAGTAAAATGCGGGATTACATTTCAGCTAGGTCGCCCACCAGTAAAATGCGGGAATACTTTATGTTCTAGGTCGCCCACCAGTAAAATGCGGGAATACATTTCAGTTCTAGGTCGCCCACCAGTAAAATGCGGGAATACATTTCAGTTCTAGGTCGCCCACCAGTAAAATGCGGGAATACATTCATGTTCTAGGTCGCCCACCAGTAAAATGCGGGAATACTTTCAGCTCTAGGTCGCCCACCAGTATAATGCGGGCATACATTTCATAATTTTGCATTGAAGCAACTTTTTAGTCTTGTATTACAGATTTTGGAATAAGTAACCCCACTAGAAGGCGGAAGGTTACAACAGGAATCCCCAGCAGTAAACAATAAAATCCCCAGCACCGGGAAGCGGAAGGTTGCAACAAGAGGTCCCAGCATAAACTCAAGTCCATGTGTCAAAAGGAAGAAAAGCATCGGAAGAAAAGCACCGGAGGAAACACAAGCCGACAAGAAAGCAAGGCAAAAAGAACAAATTTTAGTCTAGCCTAGCTTCTTATTTTCTTTTAAGCACGGTGTAACAAGGAGATCGGTAAGCAGTGATAACAGCATGCAACAGCAGTAACATCGCAGTCCCACGGTAGTCCCAGCTACCAAAAACTTCCCGAACTACATTGACCTGATTCCTGTTTAGCCCAGGATATGTAGGAAACCTTTGAAGCAAAGGTTCGGTCAAATCTTTTTCAAAAAATGCTTCACACGGAGTACTCGGATGGGCAAAAATCGCTCGCTTTATCTTTGCACGAAAACCCTTCGTGTCTTCGGGCAAAGAGGGGCAGCTGTAAGCACGTGATTTTTGCCCAATATGAGAATTACTCCCAAAAAATTTAAAAATAAAATGATTTTTCTTTGATGTGCAATTTTGTGATATTTTGAATAATTATTTGCATTTGTCTGTGCATGTTTATTTGCTAAATTAATAAAAAATACAAAAATATGTCGCATTTTGCATGTAGGATTTAATTCTACAATTGTTAGTGATTAAATTTGTTTTACAAAAATTAAAAATTACAAAAATAGGCATCGTTTGCATTTTTAGCATTTAATGTCCAAATATATAATTTTATGCTTAATTAATACTTAATCGTGCGTTAATTGTTATGGAGAGTTAATTTGCGCTTTTATAACTTAATTTAGTTCTTAATAATAGTTTAAGTATTTTTATAATTTAGTTTTAGAGAAATAAAAGAAGAAAAGAGAGCGAAAATATAAAGAAAGTCGGAATTGGGCCTCTTCTTCGATTTCAAGCCATAGGCCCAAAAAATGGCCCAATCTTCCCTACGACCCAGTCCATTTCGAACTGGGTTGACCTAGTCCATAACCCAACATCCTATTATCTTACAAACAACACAAAACAAAAAAAAAAGAGAAAAAAAACCCTAAAAAGACCTAACCAATCCCCCCCCCTTTCTTCTCTTTCTTCTTTTCTTCTTTCTTCTCCAAACTCTAAAACACACATCCATGGCTGCCATGGCTAAGCTCCAGCAGCTTAATCTCCTTCGACACAAGTGCACACACCACCAAGAAGCCCATCTTCTCCATGTCAAGCTCAAAAGGCTCGTCCATGGCTGCGTCTTCGTCGTCAACCCATCGCCATATTTGTTGCTTTTTCTTGCTGCCTCTGCGTCGTCCATGGCTTCCCGAACTGCTGCTCCATTTTCTCCATAAGCTGCTGAACGCAGCAGCAGTAGACGACGAGCTGCTCCTCCGCCGTAGTTGTCGTTGCTGCTGCTCGAAATTGCGCAAGGCTGCGGCTCCAGCTCCTCGCCATTGTTGCTAGCTGCGAGCTTCTGCTTCATGCTGCCATGGTCGACCAGCTGCTCCTGTTCTGCCGCGTCAACTGCTGCCCGTGTCCAGCTGCGACGAGCAGCCATGGCTGTCCGCGACGCTGCCGCTGCTCCTCCTTCCTCCGCCGCTGCTTCTACTTCTTCTTCGTCTTCGTCGTCTTTCGTTCGAGCTTTGGTCGAGGCTCGGACAGATTTGTTTACAATCAAAGTTCGTCGTTGATTCACCTCCGGTTAGTTGTTTTTGAGTTTTATATTTGTCCATATTTTTGTTTGATATTCTCCGGATCCAAAATCGTTAAACGATTTAATCCTTGTTTTGTTCGTTGTTCATCATTGAAATAATTTTCTAGTGTGTTCATGTTGTTTGTTAAATTAATTTTCAGATTTCAAAATAGAAGTTTAATTAGTTGTTTTCATATTCATTTCATGTTTGTATTATTGTTTAAGTGAATATTTGTTAGTTTGTTGTTTGTTAGATTCAAATTGAAATTTAATTAACTATTTTTTCAATTTGCTTCATGTGTTTATGTATTGTTAGAAATTGTTAGTATTGTTAAGTTCAAGTTTAAGTTCATAATTGTTTCTTCGTCGATCTTGTTATTTGTTTAAAGAATTTAGTTGTGTTAAAGGAATATATTGATTTAATCGTTTAATCTGTCATGTTTGTTGTGTTAAAATAGATTCATTCATGTTCATACTTTGTTTGGATGATCTTGAATCCGAATTTTGTATAGTTTGATTTCTTGTTTATCATTTGTGATTATTTCTTGAATTGGTCTCATAATCTTGTTTAAAGTTTAATATAAGAATTGTTTGTTGTAATGTTGTTAGAGTTGATTTTAAGTTCAATATTATTGAATTTAAGAATCTAAATATACTTGTTTGATTGTTGTTGTTGTTTAAATCCGAAAAATAGGTTTGTTGTTGCTAAAAATATTGTTCAATCAAATTTTAGTTGTTCTTGGTTGTTCAATTTGTGTTCATGTGATTTGTTGTTGAAATGTTGTTAAAATCATGTTCATGTGATAATGTTGTTATGATGTTCATCCGTGTTCTTATTGTTGTTTGAACATTGTTAGAAATTGATCATATTGTCTATATTTTGGTTAAGTTTGATTAATTGATGTGTTATAGCTGATGGGTAGTTTGGTAAATTTGTAATACGTTCAGGGGTAGTTTGGTAATTTCAGTAAGGTCGGAAGGGGTAGTTTGGTAATTTCAGTAAGGTCGGAAGGGGTAGTTTAGGAATTGTACATTTTGTAATTGTTTATTTGAAGCATGGGGGACAAAATGAAATGGGGTGGGTTGTGATATAGTTGTTTAATATAAAGGAGGGACAAGATTTAATTTAAAGGGGAATCTTGCATTATTTTAAATGAAGCATGGGGGACAAAATGAAATGGGGTGGTGTGATATGTTTATTTAATATAATGGGGATGAGTGGGAAGATAATGGGTTTGGTAGAGAAAATGGGTTGATTTTAATTGATTAAAAGATTTATGGGATGGGTTATAAGAAGTCTTGAAATCAGAATAAAAAGGGAGGGGAAGAGAAATACACGGACAGAAAAAAAAGAGAGATTAGAAGAAAAAAAAAAGCTGAATATTTATTCCGAAAAAAACATTGAAACTCTCAAGAAAAGAAAAACATACAAAGAAAGAATAAAAAAAAAGTTGAAAATTAGAAGAGAAAGTAGTACACACCTGATAAATATTCTGGTATACAGGTGTAGAAATTAATGGTTGAAGATTAACTAGCCTTTCAAAAATCTGAAAATTTCCCTTGTTTTCTGTCCGTTATTTTTGGCATTCCTGGATTTTATTTTGAATTTTTCAAAGCTGTCACTGGGATTTTCGTTGACTGGTTATTGCTGGTTATTGTTGCTGTTGCTGTGTTACGTATTACGTTGATGACTTTCTTCTTCTTATATTGACAATATCAGGTACACAACTGTAATTTTGGCATTTTGTAAGCTGAAATGAAGAATGGAGTGTTAAATTTTTAATTTAGTTTAATTTAATTTTTTGTATTGTATTTAGGTTATTCATGTATTATTATTCTGTAAATCACTGTCATTGGCATAACTAGGCATATTATAGCGACATATTAAATAACGCCTTAACCAGATTATTAGGAAATATATTTAAGCCTGATTATTAATTAAACTTTTTAATAAAAAAAATAGAAGAAATAACGTAAAAATGGCGTTATTGAATCAGTTTGGCAAAAGTTAACTAAGTTCCTTATTCATAAGGTTTTTCGTCAACGATAAGTTAATCAGAATCATGTAGTCAATTTCATTTATAACATGAATTAGTTTGCGAACAAGTGTTAGGACATGATGTGAATTAAAACAAAGTTAGAAATATGGTTTAGTAATCAAGTTTTTATTTTTCTTTCTTTCAATTTTCAGTATTTGTAAATAATTAGTTTCAATAAGCTTAAGTCTTACTAACAATTTGAATTTTAATCCAACTATGGGATAATTTTTTTATTTTATTTTTCGACAATTCCATGTTGTATTTATGATTATAATTTTTATTACTTTCTGTTAATATTTGTTTTTCTCTTCTATTTAATATGTTATTTTCAAGAATGTAGATATTGATTTTATATTTATAGATAAACTTAGTAATAATAAAAAGGTAGTCATTAAGGGATATTCTTAAAATAAGGAAGGATTTCGCTAAAAATAAATAGATGTAAATAATACAAATTTACAGGATTCTCCAATCTCATTTATTTATTTAATTATTTTAAAAAAAAATTATTACTTCGAATTTGGGATGGATTGTTTAGTGAATTTCACTTCCTTCCCCAAAGATAATGACGCGCTAGACTCTTTAGGCGCGATTTAATTAATTTTACCTTCTTAAACTCGGATGCGCATTTCATGCGACCCAAATCTAAATCCTAAAACATCAAATAAAATATGTTTCGGATTGTGGGTGCATTTCATGTGACACAGTCCAAAGATATGTTTTAAGCGATGTTCACATTCCTAAAAAAAATGATAATAAAGCGGTAAAAGATAAAATTTGCACATGGTTCATAATTGTATTAAAAATCAGATAAATAAGCCGAATATAACAGTTGAGTGACCGTGCTAGAACCACGGAACTCGGGAATGCCTAACACCTTCTCCCGGGTTAACAGAATTCCTTATCCGGATTTCTGGTACGCAGACTGTAATATAGAGTCATTCTTTTCCTCGATTCGGGATTAAAATTGGTGACTTGGGACACCCTAAATCTCCCAAGTGGCGACTCTGAAATAATTAAACCAATCCCGTTTCGACTGTCCTTTAATTGGAAAAAACTCCTTGTACCCTCGCGGGGGCGGAAAAAGGAGGTGCGACAATAATGTATTGCCAATACGGAGAATTCTTATGAAATTGATTTTATTAAACCTTCCTACATATTTTTAATAAGAATTTAATAGATAAAATTTTACCAATTTTAAAAATTTAAATATTAAAAATTAGCACATAAGGTATTATAGTCCAAACAATAGGTTATTGCAGTTATGTCCCCTTCCTATGAATTCTTCCGTTTAATAATTTAGGGCTATTTTGGTATGTTAATATTTTATTTATTTGCTCTCCTTTTTTCTAAATGAATTTGGATAATATAATACATTCTCAAATTATATTAGTAATATGACATTATACTACATTTTCAAATTAAATTAGTAATAGGAATTTTTAAGAAGTATATCCTGAAAGTAATAGAATTACATGATTAAAGATATTTACTTGTTCACTTTTATATGAATTAGACAGCACGAACGTAATTATATTAATAGGATTCTTAAAGGTAATCACGTGTATTATTATTCCCTAAAACTAATAGGATTATAAGACTAATATTTAGAATTTCGGTTATATCATTTTATTATGAGTTATTATGCTTAATATTAAAAGGTTATTTTTATAAACCGACATTGTATTCATGTTTTTATAATAATATAGATATAGATATAGATATATAGATATAGATTTAGTTATCAAAAAATATGTGCAAAAGAAAGTAGAAGAATATAGTTATTATTATGACAATTTACCCTATGGATAAAAAATTATACAAGTAAAATTTTAACGTATCAAAATCTATATTTTCTTTAAAATTTTCACGTGGCGCCCACTTTTGCGCCACACATTGAATTTGTACTTACTATTTAAAAAAAGTTTAACTAATACCCAATTTTTAGATAACTTCAGATAAATACACCTTTCTCTTCTTCTTTATTGTAATATTTTATTCTTTTTTATACTTAGAGTTTTTCTTAGTTGCAAAATAAGTTTATTAAATTTATTGTTGTTTTGACAATTTGATGATTGAAATTTATTTTTTTATTATGATATTTGAAAGTTATATTTTAAATTTGACTCATTTGGAGTAAATTTGGGCATTGAATCGTTTATTGAATTGTTGAAATTCGAAGAACAAGTTTATGTTTCAGAACTTAAGATTCGAAATCTGAAGCTGCATTTAATAGATTGAACTACTTAAGATTCGAATTTCTGAAGTTGCATTTGAAAGATATAAGAACTTCACATTTGATTTTTGAAATTGCATTGAAGAAATTGAACTACTTCATATTCAAATTTTGAAGTTGCATTTGAAAGATATAACAACTTCATATTTAATTTCTGAAGTTGCATTAAAGAGATTAAACTACTTCAAATCGGAGCGGGTACACTTTGCAATATTATATGAAATGCGGGTTTAATTTCACTAATGGCCCCAAAAGTGGTATATATGAAAATGCCCTTATATGTTCACATTCAATAAAATTCACTTGTTATTTGTTCCATAGCTAACAGGTGACAATACTTATTAAAGCAGAGTGGGGAACCATACTATTGTTAATTTTTACTAAATAGACTAAAATAAGTGTAAAAAAAAAAGTTACCAAAGTATATATAACGCCACTAATAGTGGCGCTATATAGTAGCGTTAACTGTACCGTTACTGTATAGCGCCACTATTAGTGGCATTATACTGAGAAACTTACATAGCGCCATTAATAGTGGCGCTATATGTCTTTTATCCTGACCCCACCAATAATGTCCGGGTTCAATAATTTAAATGTGTATAACGCCACTTTTTGTGGCGCTATATTCCAAAAAAAAAAAAAACCGGGCTAGCCATTTTCTATATAAACATCTTATAATCGCTCCAACATCATCCGGGTAAATTTATTTTTTAACTCTTCTTGCTTTCTATTGTTGTTAAATTCTCCAGCATTTTTTCCTTATGTCTGAAGAACGTAGAATAAGAGTATCATTATATTGGGGGGGGTGAGGTTGTGATGGAGAATAACTCTGTGGGCTACAGTTTACCTGCTAAGTGTAATGTTAAATTGCCACTTTCAATTGAGTACGAAACATTGATATCGTTGTTATGCAAAAAAATGAGTGTGAGAAAACGTTCAGTGATACTCAAAGTAACCGGAAGATATCCGTATTCCGTTACGCCGCATGGGGTTGCTTTTTACTCAGAGTTTAACATCGACGATGATGACACTTTGAGTGATTTCTTGAGGACTCCCTATGAATGCCGGGAATTTCTTGTAATCACAATGTTGGAGATGTACGTGAAGGTCAAAGACGTTCCAAAAAATGAGGTTGTGCGTAGTAGAGATAACCCCCAGTCATCGGGTGGTTATTCTGGATCAGTTTTTGCTGGACATGTTCCATATGAAAGAATTTTTCTTGATTTAAATTTATCACCGTCGGCGAATGAGCAGCGAGAAGAGAGGTAAACTACAATTTTCATTTGTGTTAATATGTATATTTTTGCGGATTGAATAAATTTTAACGCTCATTTATTTAATAGGGGGTACCGGCCGGATATGAATTTTACAAGTGAACCATCCGGTAGTCATCACCTAACTGAAAACGTCCATCATGGAATGTCATCACATTACAACTTGTAAGTGAAAAACTACAACCATATATAAAGCATTTATTAATTTAGCAACTTATATTTTTGTTGAAATGTGCAGTGAAAACGAGCAAGTTGAACTACCCGTACTCACTCAATTGCCCGAAAACGACGTATTACATCAGGATCTGGCAGATGAACAGAGTGAGGAAGAGAACAGCGATTACGATAACAATGACGATGAATCGGGAGATGAGACACCATTTGCTCGTGAGAATGGTGATGAAGAGGACGAGGAGGAAGAACCGGATTTGAAGAGAGCCCCTCATAGACAAAAAGTGAACGGGTCTGAAGTGCCGTTTCATTTAAGGGAGATTCCTTATATTGATATCTTGTCAGCCGTGCCGGATGTGGAAGCTCTCACACGGGATTTTGATGAAATCCGGACAGCAATGTGGGATGAGTCTAGACCAACGGTGCTTGCAAAGAGGATGCTTTTTCCTGATAAAGCACGCGTAAGCAGGGCTTGTAAAATGCACAATGTTAAACAGTGTCGTGAAATGCAAGTATCGGAGTCAAGTCCGATGGTATACAAGGCTATTTGCCGCAGGTGGTTTTGGCCATGTAATTGGATGTTGCGTGCGTCGAAGAAGAAAACAGGTATGTGGAAAGTGGGTAAATACATTCCCACCCACACATGCGAAATTGACACTTTCAACGGGAATCACTTCAACTTGGATATTGACTTGATATCTCTTGTACTTATTCCGCACATCGAAGCGTCCATCAGGTATAAAATCAAAGAGTGCATTACAGCAGTCTACTAGGAATATGGCCACACAATTACTAAAAGAAAGGCATATCTTGAGCGCAAAAGAGCGTTTGAAATAGTCTATGGTAACTGGGATAAGTCATTTGCAGATCTGCCTAGCTACATGGCTGCACTGCAGCACTTTAACCCCGGAACAGTTATTGAATGGAAGCTTGAGCGGAGTCCGGGTAAACCAGAATATATATTCAATTACGTGTTTTGGGCGTTTAAGCCAGCAATTGATGGTTTTTCGTATTGCCGGCCCGTAATATCCATAGACGGAACTCATGTCTATGGAAAGTACGATATCAAGCTATTGATAGCCGTGGCTGTGGATGCAAATGGACAGATATTTCCTCTAGCCTTTGCTATTTGTGCAAATGAAAGCACAGAGACGTGGACAATGTTTTTGAACCACTTGAAAGAGCACGTTGTCAAACATCGTTCAGGTATTTGTCTAATATCTGATCGGCACAGGGGTATATTAAGTTCTGTGGAGAACCTTCCTGCCTGGCAAGAACCTTATGCATACCACCGTTACTGTGTGAGGCACTTTAAGGCCAATTTCAAGAAGGCACATCCCAAAAAAGATCTACATGATTTGATGTGGATGGCAGCAACAGACCACCAACAACATAAATTCCGGAGGCATATGGATTCTATCAGGCAAGAAGACGATGCAGCATATCGTTGGTTAATGCGACATGATCCTGAAAAGTGGACGTTGCATGTAGATGGTGGCAGACGCTGGGGAATTCTTACTACAAACGTGTCAGAATCCTTCAACGGGTTATTAAAGTCGGCAAGAGGATTGCCCGTCACAGCCATGGTGCGTATGTCATTTAAGCAGATGGCGGAGAGGTTTGTACAACGGTCTGCAGCTGCAACGGAATTGATGGAAAGGGGTGTTGAATTTATGCCAGTGCCTATGAAGAGATTAGAGAAATACAGACGCCGAGCACATTGGCATTCCTTTTTGCAATATGATAACGAACGAGGTATTTTTGAAGTTCGCACCGCTATCCATAATAATCGGGGTAATAATGTACATACTGTAAATGAATCCACAAGGTTATGCTCATGTGGGAAATGGTCAATATACCACATGCCTTGTCCACATGCCATCAAGTGTTTTCAACGTGTTGGTTATGCGGAGACCAACTATATTGATCAACAATATAGTGTTTCCAAATACGTAAACACATATAGTGGTCAGCTGCAACCAGTGGGTTCTGAGCATTACTGGCCCCCAGAACCATTTAAAATGGTGTGTAACAAGTCCTATTTGCGTAAAAGACAGGTGCAGAAGAGAACGCGTATACGGAACCAAATGGATGTTAGTGATATCATATATGCACGCAAATGTGGTATATGCTCGCAAACAGGCCACGACCGTAGAAAATGTCCTTTGGGTGGAAACAATAATCAAGCTCAGGGCGGGTGTTCTTCTATTGTACCTAACTACCCATGAGTTCATGTTGTAATAATTAGTTGTTATTTATACGATTTAAGTATTTATGAAAAAATATTTTTTTGTTTGTTAATTATGATTTGTACTTTCCCTTTTTACCTATTTAAATAATAATTTATACTTAATTATCGGTATATTTATTATGTGTGTTGTCTTGTCGCTATCACGATATTTAATACACAAATTATATATATGGCGCTATGTGTGTCTTGTCTTGTCGAACTGAAAAAGCTGAAAATATAATGATATAGCGCCATTAGATATGTGTGACCGGCTGACATAAAGTCGTCTCGTCAACATCATGATATGGCGCCATTACATATGGCGCTATGTAATATAGCGCCATTAGATATGGTTTTTTTTGGAATATAGCGCTATTAGATATGACACTATCTAATATAGCGCCATTAGATATGGCGTTATATGTGTATTGTTTAGCCTATAAATAACGGGGTCATTGTATTTATTTAGTGTGCTAAAAATTTCCCCCAAGAAATATTTCATTAAAAGTAAGTAAGGTTTTTATTATAAGCAAATAGTTCACAAATGGCTCAACATGGTCGTCCACCAATTTGCTCTTGTGGAAAACCATGCATGATGGATTGTGGGTGGGAAGGTGCTAACGTTGGACGCCGCTATTGGTGTTGTATGAACAAGTTGTACAAGCAACCCGACGAACCTACTTGTGAATTTGATGAATGGGCTGAGGAACCATGTTATCAGGAAAGCTACAGGGATAAATTACATGAATTTCATAATATGTTGTTATACCAGCATAGAATACAAAAGGAGGCAGATAGAATTATTACAGATATGAGGGAGAAACTAAAGGAGGTGGAAGATAAAAAATGGAGAGCTGAATGGAATTGTGAAGCACACAAGGAACGCAACAAAAAATATAAACGGGAACTTGCGGAGGTGAATGCGAGAGTGAAAGAGTTAGAAGAAGAAAAAGAACAAATGGAAGAACGATTTAAGTGGTTGGAGCGAAGAATAAATGACAACTGAGTATCTGAACATTTACGTGTATGTGTTTAGTGTCATTTTCATATGTCATGTCTTTTTATTATGTTGGCCTGTTATGTTTGTGTTTGTATTGTACTAATGTTTTCCTTGTTTGTTGTACTTAATTTTATTTTAATTTAAGTGGAAGTTAAGTTTAAGTTGTTGTGTTACTATACCAAAAACTATAAAACGAAATTTGAACTAAAAAAAGCAACTGTCATATTCGACTAAATATTGTTGTTAATGTACAAAAAAATATTATTTACACCAAAAAAATAAAAATATGGAAGACCGAATCAATGTGTCCCGCATCCGGTGTGTCTCAAAGTAGCCGTTGGCCTGAGGCGCATCCCCTGCCGCCCGGGTACGCTATCAGGATCATCATCATCAAGTCGTCTCCTTATGGTTGGATGCGGCACAGGATGACATGTATCGGTGGTGCTGTCAGGTCCAGTAGAAGGCTACATAATAATATCAAACTTAGTATAGAAAACTACATAACAATTCACAAAAATATATATTGTCTTACCATAAACGTGTCTGGATCCTGAATGTAGTCATTTGTCGCAGCATCGCATGAAGCCTAAAAAGTAAATTAATAAAGTTAAAACAAAATAAATAAGTTATAGTAAAAACAGTAATAAAATTAATACTAATAAACTCATACATGCGCATGTGATGAGCTGCCATAACTCAGTCGGTGCCCACTATCAAAATCTCGGATCGGTCGAGACTCATCAGTAGTAGACGGTCCAGGAAAATATCTACCCAACTCCACTCCTTGAAAATCCGAGCCCATCATCAAGAATTGACCCGATGGGGTCACCTGCGACGTTTCTGGAGTGTCATAAATGCCAAGGCTGTAAGACGGCATGTCGGTCTCATGCATGCCACCTCCCATATCAGGAACCTCAAAGCCCCCTTGCTGGGGACCTCCTCTCCGCCCACGACCGCGTCGTCCAACACCAGCAGGTCGTCGTGGAGCAGCAGCAGCTCGTCGGCCACCACCCCGTGGCATACCACGACCTCGCTGGTATGTGGCTGGGTCAACATAATCTGGCTGGTGTGCCAAACGCTGATCCGATCGGCCTCGCTGCAGTGTCTGGGCAGCCACATCCATTATGCGACGACTATAGTCCTGCATGATCACAGGGTCGTGGACATAACTCTGCATCTGCTACCCCATACGATATACGGTATGCAATCCAATCGCCTGCACAAAAGTTTTTAATATAAACTACGTATTTGACTAGAAATTACTATTAAAGTAATTGATAATAACAGAAAACATACCAGAGCCTCATGTCTCCCGGCGTATGAGACGTATCGACCATCTACTTGATGAACTGGGTTCCCGATAAAAAGACGGGAAACAGTGCGGTACCATGCCATATAAACTTCGATAGGAAAGTGTTGCGGAGCTGGGGTCAAGTCCCCTCGGCTGTCCCAAATACCCAACTGCGCTGTCAGCCACTCAATAAATGTGTCGTCCACTCTCATCCTATCATCCCTCTCATAATGTAAAGGGTCCCATGCAGGCTGAGTCGGTATAGACTGCGGAAATCCAAACTGACGAAATACTCGCTCTGAGGCATGATGCTCAACAATATCGAGGCACGTGAGAGGGACGGAAGCCCTCCAAATATGGCGACTGTGCGTGCAATACGCTGGCAGGGTACCTATCAGCTCTTCGCTGTACGGCGTCCAGATGAACTATAAAAAAATAACACAAACTGTTAGTTTGCGCAACACCTAGTTAAAAATAAATTGGTAAGTTTAGTTAGATATTCACCTGTGCATCCTCCAGAAAATCCAACACATCCCTACAGAACGGGAGATTATGATGGCCATGATACTCTCGTGCAAGTCTACGACGCAATACCCACCTACAAGCTAGAGGGAGATCAGGAATATGTACATTATCCGGTAGCTGTGGTAGAAGTGGCCGAAGTTGCAGAAATCGCTCCCACACCCAAACCTAAAACAGAAAGTTGACGTAAAAATTAACTCTAACTAGGTAGAATTGGAACTAAACGACAAATTATTTGAATAAGTTGTCACCTGTAGAAGTGGCAGAAAGCCACAAACGTCTCTCTGTGTGCCCATGGATGCCCGACACATCTGCCTGTACAAAAAAGATAGGACAACACCACCCCAGCTGTAGCTGACTGTATCATCAAAGTCCGCAATATGATGCAGAAAACGAAGGCTCACTAGGTTCCCCGAAGTGTTCGGGAACAAGACCCCCCCAAATAGAAGGAGCAACAACAGCCTCGTATATTGCTCCACATCCACCTTCGCTGAGTCGTCGGTGATAGTATCGTGGATCTGCACCAAGTGGTCTCTAATAGGGACCACCTGCATACGACTACTCCCAATTGCTACATCTGGGTCCTCGGACCTGAAGCCCGTGAGCCTGTGCAGCAACTCCATATATGCAGCCCGGTTAAAAAATCTCATGTTCCCAGGCAGTAAAACTGGCAAGCCATCGGTGGACAGGCCATATAAAATCTCGACGTCCTGGAGTGTGATGGTGGCTTCGCCGATGGGCAGATGGAAAGTGTGCGTCTCCGGTCGCCACCGCTCAATCAACGCCGTGATCAAAGCATAGTCGAGCTGTATCCGCCCAATGCTAATGATCCTATATAATCCCATTTCCTCCAAGTGATGGACCACACGGGGATGTAGAACGCGGGGAGGAGTCAAAAAATCCCACAATAAATCCACTCTCCTCCCCCGAAAAGTCTGCGTAAGCAACTCTCCCCCCATATATGCTCGGATCTATGCTGGGGCTGTAGGGGTAGTAGCTCCGACGTCCGAGGGCCGGGATGTATAGGTGCATCCATGTCGTCAACTGAAAATTCACAATTTTTAATAACTATCATTAAAATTTATGTGTGTTTTTTATAATTTAAATTCATATTTTTTAACAACTTAATTGTATAAAATTATATATAAACTTATGGGTTTCGTGCCCAGTGGTACAAAACTATCATTAATAATCTTATGTTTTTTTAATAATTTAAATTCATATTTTTTAATAACTTAATTGTAACAATTATATATATATATATATATATATATATATATATATATATATATATATATATATATATATATATAATTTTTATAATTATGGGTTTCGTGCTAGATTTTCTAAAACTCAGTGGTACCAACTATCATTAATAATTTTATGTTTTTTAAATAATTTTTATTCATATTTATTTAATAACTAAATTGTAATATATATATATATATATATATATATATATATTTATAATTATGGGTTTCGTGCTAGATTTTCTGTGGCCCAGTGGCACCATAATTAGATATATATGGGTTTCGTGCTAGAATATAATATAATTAAACAATTACTACACAATACTATGCTACAAGGCTCTACATTTTACTACGCTAAAGGAGTCTACGTTTTACTACGCTAAAAGGGTCTACGTTTTACTACGCTAATAAAGTATACATTTTACTACGCTAAAAAATAATCTAAACTAAACGGCATAAAAACACATAAATATACATGAGGATATTAACAAACACATTTTTAGACTAATTTACATATTTTTATACAACACTAAAATTAAATCCGGATAAAATTTAACATGCTAGTTTCGGAAAAAATAAACACAAACCGAAATAGAACACATATAAATCAAGTAATATGCATTGTTATAAAAGTTTCAACTTAAAATAAATCGAAATACCTCGATTTAGAATTTTTGAAATGTAGATAGATCGAAATTTTGACTCCGGAAGAATGAATCCACTAAAACACGAAGCTCTACTCGACAGTGGGACCTCAAATATTAAACTTTTATGTGACGGGGGACCCAATTTTTTTATTTTTTTTTAAAAAAATTGGGCCAGATCGGTGGTGTGTGTGTGTGTGTGGGGGGTGTGTGGGGGGACCAGAAGTGAAAAGAGGTGGAAGACGGAGATGGAACGAAGAAGAAGAAGATGGGGGATTTGTATTAAGGGGTATAGCGCCAATATTAGTGGCGCTATGTCTTCAGATATAAGACATATAACGCCACTATTAATGGCGCTATGTAAGTTTCTCAGTATAACGCCACTAATAGTGGCGCTATACAGTAACGGTTCAGTTAACGTTACTGTATAGCGCCACTATTAGTGGCGTTATATATACTTTGGTAACTTTTTTTTTTACACTTATTTTAGTCTATTTAGTAAAAATTAACAATAGTATGGTTCCCCACTCTATTAAAGCATCTCATGCTCAATTATAAATTAGATAAAACAATATCGACGGACATAAAAAAGATAAAAACAGCTTGAAGTCACCATGAAAATTCAAATCCGACGATGAGCTTTCACACATGTACTATGTACATAGTTTTTTCTTCTTCTTACAGTTACACAACGATAATGTATTTGAATACTTAAATATTTCATGAGACATGTCTTATAATTGTCTAATACCAATTTGATTAGCAAAAATTGTTTATTCAACTAGTAGAATTTTCTATTTAACGTAGTAGAATTTTCTGTATACTAGTGTTGTGGAACTTGTACTGCTTTTTTATTTTAAATATTTAGTAGAAAAAAGATATTTTGGTAATCGTCTCACACTAAAGATGTAACTCTAAATCCTTAATAAAAAATTATGCGTTCGTGTCATGTGAATGAAATTTGTATATATGGAAATCAAAAAAGAAAATATGTGCAGCTTAAAAAATGGGTTATGACTGAAAGGGCAAAAGGGTCCCAGTAAAATCTCGAGTTTTGCCAGGGTTTCAAAATCCGTTGAATCTGAACAGAGATACCCCCATTCTCTCTCTCTCTCTCTCTCTCTCTACTCTCTGTATTCTCCTGTTGGGTTTTGGGGCAGATTCCGAGAGATTCACTTCGTTGTAAAGACCTGCTCCATCAGTCGACTCTGCATTTGGGAAAATAATTACAGAAACATATAATTAGTTAATTGGCAGAGCTGTAGATTTAGAAAAGGGGGCGATGGATTTGGATCAGTGGATAACGAAGGTGAAAGAGGGGCAGCACTTGGCAGAAGACGAGCTTCAGCTCCTTTGTGAATATGTATGCCTTTTGTACTTCAAAAACACTTTTTCCCTTAATGAAAGTTGTTTGATTGGCTAGGGTTTGTTTTCTTCATACAATATTGGGTTTTTCGAATTAATTCTTGCCACTTAGTTTACTAGTCAATAGAAAACTAAGTTTAGGGGGATCATACGGGCATATGTTTACGAATTGATGTGTCTAAGCCTTGGTGGACAGAGTTAGTACCTGGTTGGTGGGAGGTAGCAGGTACCTGTCAAATTAGTTGAGGTGCGCGCGAGATAAAGAAAATATGAATTGATGTTACTATGGGTGTGGCCTTGGTTTATTACTTTTACATTTCGCTCGTCTCTAGTTTCAATTTAAGAAAGTGATGTATATGCTTTTTGGATAGGTACCTCAGGGGAGTTTCAGGTTTAGTTACATTCCCATTTTAAAGAATCTTGGATTTGTAGCTTGTGCTATTTCAGGAAAATGTTATTTATAATTTTGTTTACTTGTGTGCATTATATTGGAGTTGCTGCATAAGGTTTTAATTGTGTGGCTGTACTTTAACCAAATGGGCTCCATTAATTTCTAAAGACCGATGCTTTTTTAAGCACACATAGTCTATTTAGGTTATTGGTACAAACTTTGGAGTGACCGATTATTTCTCCTTTTCTTGTATACGTGCATTTGATTGAAATTCAAGCTGTGATTAACGTGGGTGGTCAATGATAGTGGCTAAAGTTTGTGGCGCTGTGATGATCATAGTGGCTAGCAGTTGGCCCTAAGCCAGTAAAGGGAAGTCAGAGTGGATCGCGTTTTGCATAGCCTGGGTTATTATGTTCGTTGTTTCTCTCTGCTCAATTCCACACCATTTTTCCCTTCTTCCTCAACTGAATTATGTCTAGCTTATTGACTCAGTGGTGTCTTGTAGGGACATGGGTTTGTCTCCCTCGTTTAAGTAACTTTATTGATCGGGAGCTTTTCTTTAGTACAATACCATGTAATCCCGTGACCTAAAGAAGTTAATACGACAATCAAATCTAAAAGGTGGTTTATGTTTGCCGCGTTTAGTTTCACGATTTGATTTTCCTCTGCGGCTCTGCCATGGAAAAGAAAAATTAGCTTTACCAAGGGCTTAAGGATTAAGATAAAGTTGTTGTATTGGATTATATGGAAGTTATTTGCTTATATTTGTGGTCGGAGTGCAGGTGATTGGTTGTATTAAATAGGTTACGCCGCCAAGATTTTGATTCAGCTGTTCTTTATTCGCAAAGGAATTTAGATTATGTTTTAACATCATATGATGTTTGATTTGCAAGTTATTTGGTTTCTTCTCTTGCATATTCTGATAACGTTCAGAATTGTAATTCTGTTTTTTTTGGATATGTGGCTATTCGGTGCTGCTAGAATGTAAAATAATGGAGGTATATTCTAATGTATGGTTCACTGCAGTAGTGTTATCAAAAGCGAAAAGCGCAAAAAAGCTCCAAGGCCTGTTGGGGCTTTAAGCGCAAATAAAGCGTGGCCTTTAATGAAAGAAGGCGCAATTGGAGAAAAAGTAAAAATATGTATATGCAGTCCAAGACCAATAATTATAAGCATGAATAACAAATATATAGACAAAAAATTGAAAAAAAAATTACTATGAAGTGAAATATCACTGTTCAGTGTCACATTATTAGGATTACACTCATTGGCAAGGAAAAGTATGCCTTAGAGCCTTAATGCGACATTGAAGCGCCCACAAAGCGAGGCGAAGCGCTCGACATGTTTTGAGCCTCGCTTTCGGGCTTAAGCGCGCTTTAAGCGCACCTTTGACAACATTGCACTGCGGAAAAAAGATTTCTAAATTTTCGCTTATATGGGCATTGTTCACTGGAAAATATTCTGATCGCATTTGTGATCAATAACTTGAGATATATTAGTTTGATGTCTTCTACTTGCTTAATAATTTGTATTAATGAAGGCAGATGTTTTTATTTATTTTTATAAGGGTACCTAAGCAGGTGTTGTGGTCAATCTTTTTAGCATTTGTGACAATAATGTTCTAGTTGAGCATCAGATGTTGTTTTCCTTGAGAACCCATTATTACTCCTTTATTTGCTTCTAAAACATGTGAATCTTATCCAGGTTAAGGAAATCCTGATAGAGGAGTCAAATGTGCAACCCGTTAATAGTCCTGTTACTGTTTGTGGAGACATCCATGGCCAGTTTCATGATCTAATGAAACTCTTTCAGACTGGAGGTCATGTACCTGAGACGAATTACATTTTCATGGTAAACTTACACTAGATACGGATTAGTTTTTCATGAACTTCCAGCCACTACTCTTGTGAAGTCATTCTGATGTAAGATTTTTTTGTTTTGTTTTTGGCCAGGGAGATTTTGTTGATCGTGGATACAATAGTCTAGAAGTTTTTACAATTTTGTTGCTCCTTAAAGCAAGGTATGGAGCGGAACATTTGAATGCAATTTGATATTACTTGTCCATAGTTGGTTCATGTTTGTTTTCTGCACCAATCAATGGGCTCTTTTGTTGACTGGTATTTCTTAGAAAAGCTAAATTAGAAAAGGCATGATTCTGTTGCTTTCAGTTTGGAGCTTTGGCATGAAAATAATGCTATGACCTGGGTAGTTTGTAACATTCATGTTTCTTTCACTTGCGCAACCCTCCCCCCACCACACACACACACACACAAAAAAGAAAAAGAAAAAAAGAGAGCACCATTTGGCTGGGTATCGTGTTTTGCCCAAATGTTCTTATAGTTCCCTTTACCTTTCCACTTTATATAAAGTTGTTACCTCATTTTCGAGATAGATTCACATTCACATAATCTGTGCTGCTTCATTTAATCAAATGGCAAATGCTCATGTTGCTTACTGTCGGATTTTCTTTGTTAAAAGGTGAAATGTCATTCATTCTTCATTATCTTTCTTTACTGGATTTTTACTTGTATCAGGTACCCAGCCAACATTACTCTGTTACGTGGAAATCACGAGAGCAGGCAACTAACACAGGTAATGGATAATATCCGTTAAAAAATGCCTACATGTGAAGTGTAGGCGATAGATACTAGGTCTCATAGATGTGGTCAAGATTTTTACCTCATACTTGCCCTTTTTCTCTCTCTCTCTCTCTCTCTCTCTCAATCTTTTTTCTTGAAAAGGCAATTGTTTTTGCTGTCATTGTGGTGCTTGATTAACCATTTGAGAGATCTTGGGCTATAAATCGTGCGTCATGAGGGTTTTTCTCCTCGTATAAATGGTGTCTGGACAAGTGGTCTGAATTTTTCTTATTTGTGTTCTTCTAGTGAATACTTGTCGCCACATTATTAGCTAGTTTTTGTGCTATTTTGAATCCTACCTTTGAAGTTATGGTAAGGTCGTTGAGGATGGTTAATTGCAAAGAGCAACTGGTGTTTCTTTTTGTGCTTCAAAAAAGATTTCTCAACTCGGATTTCTGGCTACCTTTGTTATTAAGAGGACATTCAATATTTTGAATTTTAGTTCAAGATTTCTTTACTGTTGCTATCGGTGGTCTTACTGCCGCTTAATGCTGCTGCCTATGGCTTTGTTCCCTTCCCCAATTCAACTGCAGGAATGTTTTTCCCTCGTAGTGAAGATGCATACCTATGCGAAAGAAGCATCCTAGAAATGCTATTTTCTTATCAGCTTTGCATTTTACGTGTTATAATAGGTCTATGGATTCTATGATGAATGCCAAAGGAAGTATGGAAATGCAAATGCTTGGCGGTACTGCACCGATGTTTTTGACTATCTTACTCTCTCGGCAATCATAGACGGAACAGTATGCTCTAGCACTCTAGTTAACATTTACCGCTTGCCATATTTTCTAATCCTATTAATGTTTGCCTTTCTTTCCATACAGGTATTATGTGTCCACGGTGGACTTTCTCCTGATGTTAGAACTATTGATCAGGTCTGTTGACTTGGACGTTTGATGTTTTTATGGTTCTGTTTCTTTTTTAAACAAGTTTCAAATTATTCAAGTGCATGGATTTGATATATCTTCACTGTACTAGAAAGAAATCAACCCTTTTTTACCCCCAAATGGGCTCGTATGCAGTCGTGTGTATAAATGAAGGAAAAAATGGTGAAAATGTTGCAAGTTGCTTATGTTATGTAATTGAATGTCTCACGAGATGTTGCGTGTCTGGAGATTCTATGAGCTCGTTATCCGCTTCTACTTGGTACTTAGGGTATTGATTGTGCTGATATCAATGCTTTTAATAAATTTGTTTCTAATTGTATGTTTTTTCCCTTCAAATAGCATCATCTTTCTTTTGTATTCAATATGTGGGCGCATCTAGAGCTAATGATTCTGTTTTCTTTTCTAATGATCTGGCAGATCAGAGTCATTGAACGTAATTGCGAAATTCCCCATGAAGGGCCTTTCTGCGACCTTATGTGGAGTGACCCCGAAGATATTGAAACATGGGCAGTAAGTCCTCGAGGAGCAGGTTGGCTTTTTGGATCCAGGGTTACCACTGAGGTATGTAAGTTTAAAATATTAATTATAGTTTTGAATATTGTATCAAATAATAATATCATGCATGCTTTGCAGTTTAATCA
The DNA here is from genome assembly GCF_000715075.1 of Nicotiana tabacum. Taxonomy (NCBI): domain Eukaryota; kingdom Viridiplantae; phylum Streptophyta; class Magnoliopsida; order Solanales; family Solanaceae; genus Nicotiana; species Nicotiana tabacum. Next base: position 163,095,636 of record NC_134085.1, on the reverse strand, counting down.
CATTAATAAACTGGATCTAGTTTGCCGAGCTCACCAACTCGTCCAGGAAGGTTTGAAGTACATGTTTCAGGATAAAGGACTGGTGACAGTGAGTAACTTATTCTTTATTGCGTGGTGATCTGATGTGTAGCATATAATGAAACTGTGTCACCATTGCCTTTTGTACCTGCAGGTCTGGTCTGCTCCCAACTATTGTTACCGATGTGGAAATGTAGCTTCAATATTGAGCTTCAATGAGAATATGGTAGTATTGCTACCATTTTCACGCATTATTTACCTTCTACTAGTTAGCCCCTTTGACTTTCAAGATTACTTAGCAGTGACCTTTCTGTTGCTTGATACCCTGCTATCATTGAGCTGTCACAATTGTATCCGTCTAATGTTATTTATCTCATTCAATTTGACCTATTCAAGTCGACGTGATATATGTTACAGTAAGTCTGCCAAGTGCCAATTATATTGTGAGCACAGGAGAATTTTCTTCTAGGACATAATGTCACCCTGATATTAGGAGAAACCTATTACTCCCTCCGTTTCATTTTGTCTTAGTTTGATTAGGCACAATGTTCTTGAAGTGTAGATGAGATGAATCATAGGACTTGTACACACATATAAGAGTTTATGGCCCACTTTTGATGCCTGAAGCATTTTGGTTTCATTAGGGATGGAAATGAAACTTCTAAGATGAAGAAACTGGAAATGCATGTGATGTTGGAATAGTAAGGTAGGTGATAGAAAAAATGGAGAAGAAATGAAGCATATTAGGCAATTGTTATGTCAACTTGTCCTATGGTCTAAGTCTCCAACATTTTGGAATGTATTGTTACTGTTGTCTCTCTTTATCTAATCCCCGTTTACTTGGCATTTATAATACTGGTGCTTTATCTCTCTTCATTTACCTTGAGCTTTCTTTTCTAATTTTTGCATGGTTTTTATCAGGAGAGAGAGGTAAAGTTCTTCTCTGAAACAGAAGAAAACAACCAGATGAGAGGTCCCAGGACTGGAGTACCCTATTTCTTATGAGTGGAACGTCCGCACTTTCTTCTGATGTTATTTCTGCACTTCATCGAGCCCTCCTTATTACTGGAAAATTTAAGGGAAACTGTCTACCCGGAGGGGACTGAATATGTCGTTTCACAAGGTGGTACATGTCCTAGCTTGTCTGGGTGACCTGCTGGCTCTGAATAGTTTGTGCTATGATTTACAATGGCCTTGAATGTTGCTCCCCATTTGTTCCATAATTATTTTACCTGTGTCATATTGGTGATTTGTACCTTGACCGGATTACATTCTTTAGATTTCTTACTTGCGTTTGGCTAGATGTACATTTTATTTTCTCGTCAACTTTAACTTGAAAATTATTGTTCATTTACAATTCAAAATCGGATAAAAGCTGGGTATATTATGGGGCTAATCAGTGTGATATTTCGTGTAACTTAGAAATATGAGAAGTTGCAGCTACTGAGGATGTGTTTCCATAATCAAGTGGTTAAATATATTTGTTTCTTTCTTTTGGTTCTGAAAAGGGACATTATCCTTGAAGTAAGATAGTTGGAACACCTTTGCAGTTGCATTTTCCGGCAACCTATTAACCGCTGTTTGAATTGAACTCCTTGCACTATCCTAAGTTCTTTGACATCGTAATTACCTGTATTTCTCAGCTTGGATTGAGCTATGGTTGACTGGTTAATTGGTATGTAAGAGCCAGTTAGCTGCCTATGTTTCTTTCTTATTCTTTTCGGTTAGCTGCCTATCATTTTTCTTTTTTAGATAATCCACTAAGCAGTATGCGATTGAACATAATCAATCTATGCAAAGATGCCTATCAATGCCTAGCTGTTTTTAGCCATTTACTCCTTTTCTGGGGCCTAGAACAGTATCAATCTATGCAAAGATGCTTGTCCATGAGGTTCTGTTTCCTTGTACAAGTACCTAGTATGTACTTGGAACTTGATCGTTATTCTCTTATTCTGAAGTGAAGCCGCAAGAGTTTACATCGCTCGCTATTCAATTACTATTAGAAAGCTTAACATTGAATTTGAAACTAATTATCAATTGCAAACTGATTCACGCTTTATCAATTCTTTGCAAAATGGACCGCTATTTACGTTGCATACTTGTAGGTAAGGGTTTAATTTTTAATTTTTGTTTATCTAGACCAATACTAAATTCACGTTGTTAAATATACAAATCCAACCAAAGCAATAAAATCAGTTTTCTGTTCTAGTTTTTTTTTTCACGTGAAATACAAATTGAATTCATCAATCTATTAAAGTTAAAGATATAAATTTCCATGTGTTTGTATATACTTAGCAAGAATTGAACAAATCGTTTAACCTATTATCGTGGCTTCCAGGGAAAAATTACATTAATAATATGGTCTTAATGGGAAATACAAATTCTTTTTGGTCTTTTCTCCTTTCCCAGAGTAAACCAGCTAAATTAGCAAAATCGAAAAGGTTGGAGTATTACTGGATCAGGTTTGTTTGTACTATTGGACCAAATCCGGAGATATACATAGTGTAGGGACCAAAAGGTAAAATTTCAAGATCATATTTGAAACTGGATAACTATATGAGGACCAAAATTAAAATTTCCCAATCTAATTTGAAAACCCAACTTGGTAGGCAAACCCAATTTTGAAATGAATCTTCTTCCGCCAAGTTTTTGACAGTTGACCACCACTTTCCCTCTCTCCCTCGGCTTTGAGAAAATTTGAGATGTAAGTTCTCCTTCCTCTTTAGTAATCTTTACATGGTAACATCTTCTCTTGCTTGCTTTATTTTTGGCTCTATTTTGTAGGGTTGTGCTGATATGATATGCATTTGAGTATTAGTCATCAATTTTTCTGAAAATTTTCTCTTTTAGGAAAAGAATTTTGAGTAAAAAACCATAAAAGATGAAAATCTATCGTTATTGGGAGTTGTAGGTCAATTATCTTCGACTCATTTTACCAAATCCTTCTAAGTTCCTCAGCAACTGTTTTAAGTTTCTAAGGCATGTAAAAGTGTGAACTTTTGGAAAATATTAGTTTAAAATGTCAAATATCTAAATCATTCTTTTCACATGGGCCGTTGAGTAAGGGTAATATTAGACCACCCACTTGACAGTATACAACAACAACAAACCTAGTGAAGTCCTACAAGTGGGGTCTGGGAAGGTCATGTATACGCAAACCTTACACCTACAGAGCCCGGATAAGTCTTCGGCTCAGGAAAGATGGAAAGAAACAGTAGAAACAAGCAATATCAACAACAAACGCCAGAAAGATAATAACAACAAACTAATAGCCAGAAAATAGATGGAAGGAAGCAATAACAACAATCGTGGACCGCAACACGATATTAATAGGAAAACAACGTGTAAAATTAGCAATCTAAGAACAGGAGAAAAAAACTATCAGGCTAACCCTATAACCCTGGTATTGATCATAAATACGTTCGATTACCTACTAACCTTCGACCCTAATTCTCGACCTCCACGCCCTCCTATCAAGGGTCATGTCCTCGGTAAGATGCAGCTGCACCATGTCCTGTCGGATCACCTCTCCCCAATACTTCCTTGGCCTCCCTCTACTTCTTCTCATGCTCACCAAAGCCAACCGCTCACACCTCCTTATTGGGGTATCTGAGTTTCTCCTCTTCAGATGTCCGAACCATCTAAACCTCGCTTCCTGCATCTTATCCTCATGGAGGCCACGCACACCTTTACCCGAATATTTTCCTTCCTAATCTTATCCCACCTGGTATGCCTGCACATCCATCTCAGCATCCTCGTTTCTGCTACTTTCATTTCCGCCACTTGATAGTATATATCTCTAAATAAATTAATGTTACTTCACGAAGAGTATGAATTTCAGAGAATGGAGTGAACCAAGTACAAGCGTGAGATATTTCCTCATACCAATGAAAAAGGCAAAGCTTTGAATGAATTATTGATGAGATATATTTTTATGTTTTCTATTTATTTTATTGCGACAAATAGGGTACATGTATCATTTTCTTCTTAGTCAGTAAGAACAAATTGATCCTTGGGAGTGACATTGTGCCAGGAAAACTGGTAGGAAGTACTTTATATTTAATCTACTAGCAAGGACAAAGAAATGATAAACTCATTGGCTAATAACTCAAGCATAGGGTTAATTTGATCATTCTCTTTGCCAGACTGCCTTAGTTTAAACATGTTTTTGCTAATTACGAAAACTACTCATACAAGTGTATGCATGATTATCTAGTAAATTATTATGTTTTCAGAGAATTTGTATATCTCCATGCCAAGGCGGAGAGGAAAACCTCGCGCAAAAAGGGAGGTTGAAAAGGATGCTAATCAAGAGGAACATCAAGTGGAAAAGGAAGATGATATATTCAAGCAGGAAGGTATCATTTTTATTGTGCAAATGTTTGTTTGTTTTAACATTTGGAAGAAAAAGTATGTTGGTTGTTTTTTGAAAAAGGAAATTTTGTGAGAGGAAACAAGGCAAGAACAACAGCTGCAATTATTAATTGGGCTGCAGAAATCCTGAAGCAGGAAATATTATTTTGCTTGGTTGCAAGTCGTATGAGTGAAGCTATATCACAAAATACACATCTTTTATCCATTTTCGTATTATTTTGGTTGATTTCATCAAATAAGTGCTCTGTGTGACTAATTGGTTCTGTTATTTCTTTTCCTGCAAGCTGAAGAAAGAGGTAAAATATATCAATTTGCTTGGTCTAATACCTGCCATTTATGTGATGCTTTTTGAACGTAAGAGAAGGTTATGAAAACTGAAGATGAATTAAGAAAAGCTAAATGTAGAAGGAAAATATTTCTAGTCTGTGTTTGAGTTGGAATTTTTGAAGTGAAAAAAGTGGATATCAGATGATATTTGAAAGAATGTAACTACGAAGTGCTTAAACATGGTTCTGTTTTGTCCCTAATGAATTTTAATTTTCTCATTACCATCATGATTGTATCTCAGCAAATATCATTCACCTTATTGTTACTGAATCACTATCTATTTTTCAGCTGAACGTCAAAGTGCTGCTATCAGGGCTATTCGTGATGTGGAGATTGAACAGTTACGAACTATGATGCGATTGCTACGATCAAATTTTAGTAATGAACAACTTCAACTTCCAGTAATGCAATTTTTTGAGGAAAATTTTCCAAACCTGGCTATTGTAAGGAAGGAGAAACATGACCAATATGAAGTGCAATGGAAAGACGATGATGGTAATTTAAGCATGGACCAGTTTGATGGAAGGAATCTACATACTTCTCTTCTTCATAAACTGTCCACAGTGTATCCTGATTGCTCCAGTGCCATGCCATTATTTGGTGGATTTGAATTCTCAAATAAATCTGGTATCTTTAAATCTCTTTTTGGCCATCCTTATATGATATATCTAGACACTCTAGTTTATTTCTTCTGACTTAATTCAACTACATTTTGGCAGTTAAAACAGCCTTTTGTGGTGCCGAAAACCTGCAGATCAAGGGATTTGTATGTTCTATTGCAGTTCATTCCACTATTTCCTGCGGTTTATGTCATTGTGCAATTCATTTTGCACTACCACATTTCGAGTAACTTAGGTTGCACTGATGTTCCTATTTTGGGCTGGCTAAACTCTTGCATTTAAGATTTGGAAGTTGATGTGCCCTCGAGATGATTTCAACACTTGCTTATTCTTCTTTGTTCCTTATTTGCTATCTTTTTTTTTTCTGTGAAGGTCTTGGAAGAGCCATCTGATACCCAAATGCTTGAGCTGGCGGATACTATTCAGACACCTGGTGTATGATTTCTGTGCACTTTGTTGTTATTACTTGTTTGTGATATCATTTTCTCAACTTACCGGTTGATTTTGTTCGTTTCATTCTAAAGAAACATCTAAATAATGGGATGTATGAAGCATTATATTTCCTTCCTTTCTTATTTCTCTATCTGGATGACTAAACCTCTAGGTACTCTCTTGCGATATACCACTAAGCTTCATCTTTACTTAGTTTATTATGCTTTAGGAACAATGTTATGAACTAGTGGCATTACTAGATGACTAAACCTCTAGGTACTCTCTTGCGATTTCCTTCTTCTTTTTTTCCCCGGAAACAGCCTCTCTACTCCTTCGGAGTAGGGGTAAGGTCTGCGTACACACTGCCCTCCCCAGACCCCACTAGTGGGATTTTACTGGGTGGTTGTTGTTGTTGTTTCATTTCTTATGTAAGTGTGTGATGGTTCAATGAAGCTAATTTTGTTCCAAAGTTGCACGCAATTTTCTATCGATGTCTTCGCCAGTGTTGTGTGCTAGAGGCCATATTGATAGAGTAATAATTCTTTTGACTACAGGCATATAGTAACAGATTGTCTGTTGGGATGACTCCCAAAACTTTAAGGCTGCCTAAGCCTGGGGAAATGCTTCTATCTGTCCACGGCTCTCCTCTTGGTGTTTACAAAGAAGACAACATGGAAGCAATACATGGTATGTGCCTGTATGAGAGATGAATTTGTTCATTAGGAAGTTCATGTGGAAGTACTCTGTTTCACTTGCCAAATCTGCCTCTCCTTTTAATTATTTGGAGTGTCAAATTTCCTGCTGTGACATATCTGGACTGCTTCATTGTATGTAATCATGGTTTTTTTCCCCTTTTCCCTAATAAAGTGTTACTTGGTGCTGCAGAGTCGGAAGATGGAGGAAATGACTCTGCGTAATCTTTGTAATTTCTGAAACTTTTCATCAAGACTGACCCGTGCTCTTAGTGTTATTGAGAGTGTTCATAAAGCTCTTTGTCAGCCTCCTTTTAACTTGTTCACTTCCTTTTTCTGTATTCTCTTTTCCCCTTCCCTCTGACTCGGCAAGAGGTTGGCAGGGTTCGTCTGACTACTTTTGGGTAGCTATGCAGCTGGAAAAGGTGTTCTTTTTGTATATAATTTTGTTAGAGCAGACAAGATCTTTAGATTATAGATGGTCAAGTTCTTAAATACTTTGTGTTTTTAGTGTTAGCTCTAGTTTATCTGCATAATTTGACTGTCCTTTTTTATAAATCTTTCTTGAAAACCAGTCTTCCTTAGGATGGACTATGAATGATATAGGATGTACAAGTTGCAAATGAGCATGATTTAAGCAAGAAGAGGAGTTTAACTAGTTGAAACTTGATGAGGAACTTGTTAGACAGCAGGAGAAAGACATAACCAAAGATCCCTTATAAAAAAAAAGTTAGGTCAACTAAAGCAATGTCAACTTCCCCAGTCGATATTAACCATCACAATGCAAATAATTTCAACTAGGAATTAACTACTTACAAAATAAGGATATCAAAGTTAATCATTTCACTTAAACCCCTTTTCTGTGAATAGATGAACGTTTAAGTATGTAACAATATTAATACGTTTCGACTTGATATAGTTTGACGTGGCTGACTAGCTTACTTGTAGGTAAACTAAAACCGAGAAGTTATATTCGTTAGAGTTGATTCTCCACTTAAAATTCAGATGAGTCATTAATGCACTGTCGTCAAAACTCGTTATATAGCTTACCTACCTTTACATTTTCTTGCTATTAGGTGAAAGAGGCCGATTTAATTAACTAAACTTTAAAATAAACTATATAAAAAAGGAGAAACAATTGGCATTCTAACTTATATATATACAGCATATATAGCACAATACGTGAAAGAGATTCTTACTTGTATAGGCAGAGAAGTTTGTAATAAGTTGTTGATCAGAAAAAATAGCGTACTGAGTTAGTAACAACAATGACAGAAAATCAGAGGATACATCCAGTTGTGGACATGGAAGCACCACCAGCACCAGCACCAGCACCAGCACCAACACGTCCATTAGTGCCACGAGTCTCGTTTAAATCAGAAAAAGGCGATCCATCGCAGCTTCAACAGCCAATAACTAACCAGCCATTTACACGTACTGTTCCTGTAATGTATCCAAGACCACATAATAAGAAGAGAAGTTGCTTTTGCAAATGCATTTGCTGGACAATTAGCCTTATCATACTCCTACTTATCATTATTGCAGCAATTGGTGGCATTCTTTACCTTGTTTTCAAACCAAAGATACCTCAGTACTCTGTGGATAACCTCAGAATATCAGACTTAAGGCTCAATTTTGACATGAGCTTATATGCTAGATTTAATGTAAGAATCACCGCTGTCAATCCCAACAAGAAAATTGGTATCTACTATGAGAAAGGAAGTCGTTTGAGCGTGTGGTACAAGAATACACAGCTATGTCAAGGGTCTATTCCAAAGTTCTATCAAGGTCATCAGAATAAAACAGTACTCGATGTGGCCTTAACTGGGCAATCACAGTATGGTAATACATTGATGTCTGCAATTCAAGAGGCAGCACAAACTGGAAGAATACCATTAGATCTTAAGATTAAAGTTCCAGTTAGTGTTAAACTTGGGAAGCTTAAGTTAAGAAAGGTGAAGATATTGGGAGATTGCTTGCTGATTGTTGACAGCCTCTCTGCTAATAGTTTGGTCCGAATTAAGGCCAGTACTTGTAAGTTTGGATTGAAGCTCTAAAAACTTCTGCTTTGTATTCTACATGTTATTTACTTAGATTTTTAGTTCTGTTTTTTTTGTATTTTATTATTTTTTGGGATCTCTATACATGTCTGTGAGAAGATTTTGTCCATGGACATTTGGAGAATTCTATCACATTCATCTGCACACTATCATTTATGTTTGTTTCACTATTATTCATATTCATAACCAAACACTGGATGTTGCTTAATACTTGGCTCGACGCAATTTATGTCAAAAAATCCCTCATTAGTGCTTAGGTTTTGTTCTTCCAGAGTAGATTAAGGATTGATGTTGTGCTCCTACTCAGAGACAGACCTATGCTATACAGAGAGGGGGTCACTGTCACCCGTAAAATTCGGCAAAAGTTCCATATATACATGTATATTAGTGATATATTAATAGTGGGTACCCCATATACAAAGCAGATTTTAGTTGAATCCAAAAGTTCACCCCTGATCTTCAAATCCTAGGTCTGCCTTTGCTCCTACTTGACACTTTCGAAGCAAAGAACTAAATGTCGATGGCAAATGATTAAGATAATTGAGGGGTCATATTATCTTAAGAAGCATCATAGCTAACAAAAGCAGCTGCAATATACAAGGCATGAATTGTACAAAAGCCCATAAAACATCAACTACTCTGATATATACAAGTGTAGTAGCTAAGCAAGTTTCACAACTTCTTAGTCCAAACGAAGCGCCAAGCTTGGGTATCTCAACATCTCTTTCAACAGAAAATTATCAGATGACGAAATTCTAGGCTAAGTTTCACTAAGCCAATATGGAGCCTCAGGCTTGGGATCAAAATGTCATTGTCAAGGTGACTAATCGCCAACCAAGGCTCGTGGTCTATGCTCTATAGTAAACAGGGACATTCCTGTCTGTGAAACAGCTCTAACAAATGCCATGTTTGCAGTTATAGTAGGAGCATGCCAGTAATCACCGGTCCCAAAAACAACCTTGTTTTTTAACGCCAGTTTTCTGGTTGTTGGAAGGCTCATCAGCCGTTCTGACGGGCAATCTGGTACAACCCTGTTTGAGTTAATCAAATGATTAGCATATGGAATTCAAGGTGCAAATAAAAATGTAAAATGAAATTTAAGAAAAAAGAGAAGCGGGGAGGAAGAAAACAATTCAAGTGCAAGTCTTGACAAGCTCATCAAATCTATGCCACGCACAAATATGTGACATAATTTATGCCCGCAAATTAATATCCTTGCTGTCTGGATAAACATGAAATTTAATATACTTATCCACATAGATTTTATACTAAATTGTGTATTTGCAATGAATAGTACCCCTTTCCTTCATTGAGGTACAAGTGTTACTAACTTACTAATGTACCATCATGAGATTCAGGTTCGCAATTGTAACAGACTGATCAGAGGACTATGCCAGGAAATTCTATAATGGATTATACTAATGATGTTTATCATGCAGAGAAGTAGCTAGCAAAATTTACCTAAAGTTTGAACTCACATAGAAAGAAAAACAAAAATGTCAGCTTAGAGGATGTCAAGCACTTCATATCTTTCTTCCTTTTTTTAATTCTGGAGGTAAAAGGGGTGGGGATCCACAGAGCATGTACTGTTGAATGTTAGGATTTTTGCAATAAAGTTGTAGGCAAAGAAAACTTGTTGTAAGAAACATACTGAAATTATCAAAAATTCACCTAAGATGATTCAGAAAGTGCTTGGCTCTAGACTTCTCATTAGGCCCACCACACATTGAAACAAGCTCCTGAAATTCTGAACAAACACTTTCACAAATTATGCCTCTCTTTTGCAATATTACAGGCATCAGCTCCTTGTGGATTGGCTTTTCCATTTCAGAATTCACCTGGTGGAAACCGAGTACAACATAAACCAAAAAATGTTGTTACAATGGTTGCCAAATGCAAAAGTACAGTGGGTAAGCTAATAATATATGAGTGTTCATGGTTCATATAATAAGGTGATTTCTTTAGGACAGAAAACAAAGAGGAAAGAAAAAAAGGCAGCCCGATGCACTAAGCTCCCGCTATGCGTGGGTCCGGGGAAGGGCCGGACCGCAAGGATATTGTACACAGCCTTACCCTGCATTTCTGCAAGAGGTTGTTTCCACAGCTTGAACCCGTGACCTCTTCGTCACATGGCAGCAACTTTACCAGTTACGCCAAGGCTCCTCTTCACAGAAGACAAAGAGGACTTCAAATATAAGCAGTTGGTCATTTCCAACTCAGTACCGAGTTTAGTGCCTAACGATTGAATCACACTATTAACTTCCCCAAAATAAGGAATGCTAAAACTAGCAATTTGTTAAACTTATATATTCCAGGTTGTATAAATATGTGAACCATCAGTTGAAGTAGAAATCTGTTAAAATCATATCCAATTTACAATAGCTTAAATCTGCCAGTTCCTGCAAAATGTAACTTTAAAAGACCTTTTGCTTCGCGATCAAATCTAGCTACTCCACCAATCCGATAGTACATTTTTGTGAAAACGCAAACAATAAAAAATGGCATGGGACATGGATTTGCTATCGATCACTATAGAGGCAACTGATGTGCACATTCCTCATGATAAAATTTTTGAATCAACCAATGTCATCTCTGGCTGTAAAGCCACTAGCTCTTTCATAGGAGTCTCCAGGGTACATTAGTTCTATAAAGGACTCAATTGGTTATTAACAAAATCGAAACGAACAGAGAAATACTAAATAACCTCTCCAAACTTGAACAACAGAAGGGTTCCAACTTTTAACAAAGAGATTTCACCTGTCCAATCATGAACTCATAATTGCCCTTGAACCGATTCCTCAACTCACTCTCTGGTGTAGCAAGAATCCGATCAATACCTCCATTACTAATCCCGGACACTATAGCAACCAGTGCTGTCGTATCAAAATTAACCAATTCAGCTTCTTCAACATCAAAAGGGGACCAACTCCTCAATGCTGACACAAGAGCAATAAAAGATTCACCCAAATTTACGTCATAGCTAACATCCTTAATATGCACCTTCTCTAAATTCCCAGATTGGTCTGCTAATATTTGTCCATCTTTATTAATAGGAGAAAAAGAACCAATCTTTATTTCTAAAACACATGCCTTTTCAAAAGACTTTCCTAGTACACTTACCCAATCCCCATCCTCTAAATCATCATAAAACTCACAATCAAAATCAGAAAATCCAAACCCCAGATCAGTAGTAGCTCCAAATTCATATTTCAGCTTCTCAATAATGCAACTTTGAAGCCCATTTGAGAAGAAAAGTATAATAGAACAAGGCCTCACTGTAACGCACGACTCTTCGGCAGCAACCATGAGGTGAACAATTCTGTTTCTTAACCCTTTGTTATTCTTCGTTTTCTCCGAATCTTGCCAAGAAATGTACCTGGGATTTCTGTCGGATACTATGAACCAAACTGGGTTTCCATTAAAAGAACAAATTATGTCGACGTAAATGCTTTGCTGTGGAACTTTGGATGAAATCGAAATGGGTTTGCAGACTCGTGAAACGGATGTTATTAGTGGGTGTTGGAAAACGTGAACGACGGATTCGAGATATCCAATGTTGGTGCTGAGTTTGAGAGGTGAGCTGTTAACGCGGTTGAGGAAAGATAGCTCAGAATTGATTAGCCTTAAAAGGGTAGTTTTCCATGAGGATTGAGTAGTAGTTGACAAGGTTGAAATTCGATGTTTGAGGGCCTTACATCTCCTCTTGGCCTCTTCCACTACCACTTCGCCGCTTTCCATTGTCGTGCTCGGTCTTCTCTTTCTTTCCTCAAATTGAGTCTATGCTATTTTTTCAGAAAATTATAGAACTAGTCCTTCATCTTTGAGAGTTGGTTCAATATAGTCCTCTAAATGTAAGACAGTGTTTGGATTAGCTTAAAAACTGCTCAAATCAACTTAAAAATACTTTTGGCCTTCTTTGAGTGTTTGGATACATCATAAAAGTGCTTCTAAACCAAATGCTTTTAAGCTACAATACCAAAACAAGGCAAAAGCAACCTGAAATTTTTTAGTTTTTATGTTTACAGCACTATCTTTTATAATTATGAATAAAAGAAAAATGTGCTACTGTTTTATGTATAATACATGGCTATAGTTATTTTTAACGAAAATTGACTCGAGAGAAATATGAACGGCTAAGAAAAGTTATCTGAACATGCTTCTCATTATTCATTTCTCCATTTTTGTACCCTTGAAATATTCATAACTATGAGATTATAATAACAAATGATCTCTCATCCCCTCCCCTTAATAGTAATGAAATTTACAAATTAAATAATTAAGGGTATTGTCGAGGATTCGAATGAGATACAAATATTAATTTATTTGCAAGTTCATATAATTGATAGAAAATAAAACGAATGGTGTATTCAAATGGCTTAAGTATTAACATACAAATCGTGCAAAACACATTCATAAAAGTTTGTACCAACATATTTTTCCAATTTAAATAACTAACATGCTATTCATAAGACAATTTTTGTCAAAGATGATCATGATGTATATTCTAGTAACAATTGAGCCTAAAGTGCTTAAGTTAGGTGCATATTTAACATTAGACCATTCCTCGAACATGAGTGGGTATTTTTGTTATTTTCTCATATTTCTTTTAAGACCTACAACTCTTTGAGAACTATTTTCATCCTAAGTCCTTTTAAATTGTACCTGTTCAGTCTAATAATTTTTTCTATAATAATTTAAATATCTAGAAATGCAACTTATCAAAATGTGATAATGCAATATCAAATTTTAATTTTAAATTACTTGGATCATACATTACAACTACTCTTTTTTATTTTATTATAATAACCTTTTATAGTAAATTTTGGAATCGATTGAATTTAATCAAATATGATGATGAAATTTATCAACTAATAATTACTGAAGTTATCGTCGTGCTGATGACAAGACTTTGTCACTCGACTATGAGTTCCTAAAATATTACACTGCATAATCTTGACAACAAAGTTGTTTAATAGGACTAAACTATAATAACCATGCAATTAAAGAAAAAGCTTGTAACAAATCTTTAATAAACTAAAATTGTAAAATTTAACACAACACATTAACTTGTTTAGTTTAATAATTCGCCAAAATTTATAAAAATTCACAAGAATCAAAAGTACACATATTAATTAAGTGGAAGTAAAATGTACTGAACCAGTAATTACAAGGACTAGAATCGAAATTTGTCAATGTTTACGGGATTAAAAGCACAATTTTCCTTTGTAATGAAATAACAAAAAAATAAAAATAAAAATAAAAATGGGTGGATCCCATAACCGAGACGCCCCGGGTTTGCGGATAGCCGGATATGGGTTAGTAAAAAACCAGTGGCAGATGTAGCAATACACAAGACTTGCTGAAAAAATGGCTGGTGCTCTGTCTCCAGCCACCACTCTCCGCCTTAAACCCTTCTGCACCGTACGGTTCTTCACTCATTATCGCAAACCCATTAAACTCTTAACCCCCAATTACTACTCATCCTTTCCTCTAAAGCTACGCACCATCTCAATTCCAGCACCCTACCGTCGACGGAGCTTTTGCTCTGTAGTCTCCGCCGCTATTTCCTCCGGAGAAGCAGTTGAAAAACCCAAATTTGAGCAAAAAGATGGTGTAAAAACTGAGCAAGTTAGGGAATTTAAAAAAAGGTTGAGTATTGTTGACATAAAAGGAGGGCCTGACGAAGGTTTGGGCCGCCTGGGGGAGACTTTGGTGGTTAGAGGTTGGGTTCGCACGGTTAGGGCTCAGAGCAGCGTTACGTTTATTGATGTAATGTCATAACTTGAAACTCGTGGAGTTGGTGTTTTGTTTTATTTTGGTTTTAGCATATGTGTTTGTTTAAGATTGTAATTTTTTTGGCTGTTTTGTTTATGTGCAGGTTAATGATGGTTCTTGTCTTTCAAATATGCAATGTGTTATGGGCTCTGATGCTGAGGGTTATGATCAGGTACTTTATTATATATAGAGCTACCAAAAAGTACTTTATGCAGGTAAGTGAGGAGGCTTATGTGGATATTCCTCTAACTGTTTTTAGCTGTACTGAGTAAGAGACTGGCCAGCTTAATAATGTTAGAAATTACATTGGTCTTTATTTTGAGCTGATCACTTATAATCATATGCTCAAGCGCGTAACTTTTGAAATGTTCAGTTTGACATTTGCCGAGTTGCATTTATGTGGTTTATATTTATAATTGTGAAGAAAGAAATTAAAAAATTTATAGGTAGGTTCTCAGGAAAGATGATTTCTTTCACTGGTCCTTGTGAATTTGGTTTTCGAAGCTTGAGGAGTTCAATGTTGAAGGAAAGATCTTCTGAAGAATTGTATAATTTAGCTACCTCACACTCAGACATTGGACATGGCCAAGCATTCACTTAGAGGGCCGCTTTTGTATTGCATTACCTAGGTGTCAAACAACATGCTATGCCACTTGGATAACTATTCTTGGAAATGCTTAGTTCTTGTGTAATCTGAAGTAGGTTATGAAGGTGTCATGCATGTGTCTGCTCTTTGCTATTTCCTTCATGTGGTTCAATAGGTACTAGATAATGCGGTACATAGTTGTGCGCTATGTTGCGCAGACTCTCCAAAACAGCTGCCGTACCCGTGTTGGGTCCTTAAAAAATGCATTATTTTTGGACGACCCGGCATGCACCCATCGACATTTTCAGAGAGTCCGAGCAATATAGGTTGTGTGCACTTGACTTGGATTGCTGATAATAAGTAAAATATAAAGGTGACTTTGAGGTGCGCACAATGGGGTCAGGATACCATTGCTATATAACGAATACAAATGTGATCTCAGTAAACAAAGATTAAAAGAGAAAAGCAGAAAAAAGTTGGAGGTGGGATTCAAAAGGAAGTTATCACCATCCAATAGAGTGACTTTTACTACCTTTTGCTTTTTCTTGTATTGGGTGTTTAGAGTGCTATTTTACGAATAAAACTATGACTAGCTTCACCGGTTGAGTTACAGCAATCGCCTCCCTCAATTAAGAGGACATATTGTATTTCATCTTCACATAAAGTTCAATGACTAATTTCGTGGGAAGCAATGGATCAGCAGAAGTTGATTTACATGTCAGATCATGTATCAAAACTTGTTCATAGTGATTTAGTAATCCAAGGAAAAAAATATTTCTAAAAAGCTCCAGATTGCACCTAGGGGATAGTAAAACTTTGAGATTCATGAAAAAAAAACATGGATGTAACTTTTTTCTTCTTTTCTTAAGATCCTTTCTTTCTCTTTCTTCTTTCTTTGGAAGATGCTTCTTACATGAGAATATATCTTTTAAGGCTCCAACATTATTGATAGTTTTTTTAAGGCTCCAATTTCGAACAATGTCCCTCTGATGTAAGAAAACTTATAGACTTTAATTTCATGGGTTATTTGAGTTGTTTGGCCTCTCGTCTCTTATCTACGTTAACTTTGTCTGATGCTTTTCTTACAGGTAGACAATGGCTCAATTTCAACTGGTGCATCAGTATGGATAGAAGGTACTGTGGTCGGCAGTCAAGGATCAAAGCAGAAAATAGAGTTGAAGGTTCAGAAGCTTGTAGTGGTAATTGATTTTAACCTATTTCATCAATTTTCTATTGCTTAATTTACGAGCATGCTTACACATCCTTAACACTGAAGTTATATTTTTCTTCTTTTGATAACTAGCCTTGAATGCCTTTATCCAAAAAATTAGCCTTGAACCTAAGAGCAACTACCTTCGACTCAGGATTCTTGACTTAGTGATTTGTAAAGAGAGGAAATGAGAAGCACAAGACCAACTGAAAACTGAGTAAATGCCAACAGGAATGATGCACGTAATTACAAATATTCTCTGTTACGAATAAGCTTATCGATTTTTGCTATAACTAATCTAATCAGCATTGCTGTTGTATTTGTACATTATGTACTGGTCATTTAATCACTATGCTTGCTCGTACTTGTTTCCTCACAGGTTGGTAAAAGCGATCCTTCTTTCCCTATCCAGAAGAAAAGGGTCAGCAGAGAATTTTTGAGGACGAAAGCTCACCTTCGCCCTCGAACTAATACCTTTGGTGCGGTATGAGTTGGGACTGTTGCAGTGTTATTATTTGTAGTTTTCGAATTTCTCGTTTTATTTTACCCAGATACTCTGAGGAGGTTATGGAATATCCATGTAGTTTGGTAGGGAAATGGTGCTAATTGTATGTAATTATGCCCTATGCTATTTCGTGATCCATGCTATAGGTTTGTTTTTTTACCTGCTTACATGCAGTACTCAGTTTTCCCTTTCTGTTTGAGATACTTGTGAATATCCTCCTTACGCTAAGGGAATTTAGCTAGTTGCCCTGTAATTGAAATAAAATAATACTTACTCCTTTTCTTAGCATGACATCTTTTTTCATAAAATTATCTCCACTCATATCTAAACTTACGGCAGTCCCTAGCAGCCTCTGATCAGAGGGTACTAGAGCCGAACTGCCCTTGCATTGAGCCTTCATCCTTTCTGTATAGAATCAGTCAGTTTCATGCCCCCCACAACTCCACCCCCAAACCCCAAAAAAAAAAGAAAAAAAAATCCTTTCCTTTTCCCTACATACCAAAAATGAAAAAAGTTCTTTGGGTCGCCGATCCGATAAGAACACAGATATAACTGGTGATTGGAATGGAATTATAAAATAGTTACATGAGACCTATATGCAAGTAAATCACACTGGACAGCAATTCTTCTCAGCTAGTTCTTAAATTCAAGGTTCTTGTCCTTTTCCAAGGCAAGTAATGCTGATTCTTTAAACACCTATAAGTTACATTGCCCGAATCAAGGAGTGCTATTTCCCCTTTTGGTTGATTTTCCTAGAAATGATAAATAATTTGATTACTATTAAGAGTAGCTGGTAGCTGGATACAATTGATGTTGGCAATAAAACCAATAGGCTTGACATTTTTGAAGGATAAATTATCTTCTATTAACAGCCTTAGATTAATATAAAGGGGTGATTGGCTTGATTAGTGAAATCACTCTTGGGGTGTATTACCTTGGGAGTTAAATCCGGCAAGCTTAGAAGCCATTATGTTTCCTGTATATATGATCGATTTCTCTGTTTCTCTGGATATGCAAACTTTTATTGTATGTTGTTTTTTGTCGATCCCTAATTTTATGTCAGCTTCTTTCAGGTTTCAAGGGTGAGAAATGCTCTGGCCTATGCTACACACAAGTTTTTCCAAGAAAATGGCTTTGTTTGGGTCTCGAGTCCAATAATCACTGCTTCTGACTGTGAAGGAGCTGGTGAGCAATTCCGTGTGACCACCTTGGTATGTCTATGTTGATTTAATGTGCATCTGCAGCGGCCCAGCTCCCTTCAAACCTCTTCCCTAGAACTAAGAAAGAGAGGGAAAGAAAAACTAAAAGCTAAACACTGACCTTGGTTGAGGGCTAGAAGGATGATGTATTTGAAGTTTATAATTCTATTTAACTGAATTTTGCGCTGTCGAAGTCTTGTTAGTCTTGCAGAAATCCTGTTTTAATTTGCCTTCTGTTGGACATAGATTGTTTCCTATGACTTAACTTTATCTTGAACTCTTTCTTCATCATTAATTTTTTTTCTTGCCCCTGTGCATATGCTTTGTAAGATATACTCCTTTCTTACATGATTATTTCTTTTTAATTCATCCAAATGCCAACAATACTTATGTTCAGTTCAAATAATGAAACAGAACTTTGCTTATAATCTTTCTTATGAAATATCTCTTGTGCTGAGTAAGATGTTTGTTTACCTAACAGATTCCGACCACCAAAGAAGGTGGAGATTCACCAGTTAATGCTATCCCTACTACTGAATCTGGTTCTGTCGACTGGTCGCAAGTAAGTAAATCAACAACTAGGGGTCTTTGTTCATTTCAGAGTGAAATTTATTAGGTAGCTAATTAAAGTCTTTTGCTAGTCGATATCATTACAAGCAAAATAAACTTTTTTTTTTTGATGGGTAAATAATATATTATATAAATATTTGCACTAAGCCAGTGCAACATGCGTAATTACATGTTGTGCAAATCAGCAATTGCGTCTAAAATATCATCTACATCTGGTGCAAAAGCCAGTTTGCACCAAAAAGCGATCAACAAAATGCAATTAAGTTTAAGGCTTTGTAAATTTCTTCTTTTGCCTTCAAAAATTCTATTGTTTCTTTCAAGCCAGACGGACCACCAGATAACTTGAGGAACAGTGTTCCAGGTCTTTTGAGCTTTCTTGCATAGACCCTCCCTGGTCCAGCACTTCAGCATTTCTGAAATGGAGTTAGGCATGGTCCAAGACATACCAAATATTGAAAAGAACATGTTCCATAACTGGTTTGTAACCTTGCAATGCAAAAAAAGATGGGTAGCATCTTCAGATTGTTCTTCACATAAAGGACATCTGCTGCACAGCTTGAAACCCCTCTTTC
This sequence comes from Nicotiana tabacum, assembly GCF_000715075.1. NCBI lineage: Eukaryota > Viridiplantae > Streptophyta > Magnoliopsida > Solanales > Solanaceae > Nicotiana > Nicotiana tabacum. Next base: position 163,076,696 of record NC_134085.1, on the reverse strand, counting down.
GGAGATTGTTTTCTGTGAGGCATGCCTCCTTAGCCACAATCCAAGAGAAGCAAGAAACCTTTAAAGGTGCCATGTTGTACCATATTTTTTTCCAAGGCCATAACTCACTGTTGCTAAAACCCAGCATACTGTAACAGCTTTTAATTGAAAAAATGCCCTTGGGGTGACCCTTCCAACTGATAGAGTCCATTTTGTTGTGATCCAAAACAGTGTTGCTTAGCATTTGTAGCAAGAGGCCTACGCTCTCCATTTCCCAATCATTAAAATTCCTTCTAAGACTCAAATTCCAGCCTTGCAATGTATAGAAATCTGCAATTGCCCCATTGTGACGCTAGGATAGATTATAAAAATCTGAAAATTGGTCTTTTAGTGGCATATGACCCAACCATGCATCTTCCCAAAACCTGATTTTCCTTCCATTGCCAAGAATAAAACCCATGTGTGACTCAAACTTGTTCCAATGCCCTCTAATATGTTTCTATAAACCGATGCCATGAGGCACTCTAGGCTCTTTGGTGCGCCATGGATTGTCCAAAGAAAACTTTTCCACCAAAGTTCTCCTCCAAAGTGCATTTTCCTCCATGTTGAATCTCCAATGCCACTTCATCAGAATGATTCTTAAGGTTTTTAATTCCCAGACCCCCCTTCCTTTTGCCTTTGATGACTGTTTTCCAATTTACAAGGCAAATAGGCTTTGATAGTTTATTGCCATTCCAAAGAAAATCTCTCCTTAATTTGTCCATGCGTTTCAACACTGAAGAAGGAGTCAGAAATAGAGACATGGTGTAAGTGGGTAGTGCGTCAAGCACACTGTTGATTAAAGTTATTCTACCACCCAGGGAGAGATATTGTCTCTTCCAATTCGCCAACCTTTTTTCCATCTTCTCAAGGACCTCATTCCAAATTGACACTGATTTGTATTTGGCTCCTAAAGGTAACCCCAGATATTTTGTAGGAAACTTTTTAAGTTCTGAAATTTAATAGGTATATGCAGTTATGCACTTGATGTTGGATTTTGTCATGAAATTGTCTTTTTCTTCTTCTTGTAAATTACATCTTTTTGTTACAGGACTTCTTTGGGAAACAAGCATTTTTAACAGTGTCTGGGCAACTCAATGGTGAAACATATGCTACTGCTCTCTCCGATGTAGAGTCTGCTCTCACTTTTCAATTTCATATGCTACTGCTTTCTCTGGCTGATAACCACTTATCCAGCTTGATCTCTCCATCACAAAATCGTTTCATGCTTGTCTTCTTTGCTCTCAAAGTCTAACAATGTCGTATATCTGTCTCCAGATCTATACTTTTGGCCCCACATTTAGAGCAGAAAATTCCAACACTTCCAGACACTTAGCAGAATTTTGGGTAATTACATTCGAACTGATAAAATGTGGTGGAACTTCTCTTTTATTTCTTTCCTTGTATGCGGATATTTCAGATGCGGGCACACTAAAATGTTGACACTAATTTATATTGTATAAGATGATTGAACCAGAACTAGCTTTTGCGGACTTGGATGATGACATGGCCTGTGCTACTGCCTATCTCCAGTATGTAGTATGTTACTTTTCACATCTTGCTGTCCCTTGGTGCATATTCATAACTTGGTCTCACCATTAGACTTTTGTATTGACGTAACTCTGCTTGGAAGGTGCAATATGTGTTGGAGAATTGCAAAGAAGATATGGATTTTTTCAATACTTGGATTGAGAAAGGGATCATCAATAGACTAAGTGTACGGATTTCTACGAACTCATGCGTTTTCTTCACAAAATATTTTCCACAACCTTGGTGCTCTACAGTGTGCACCAAATAGTTGGTCCCGTTGTAATCATAGGCTCCCTGCAGGATGTTGTTGAAAAGAACTTTGTGCAGTTGACGTACACTGACGCTGTTGAGCTTCTATTAAAAGCAAAAAAGAAGTTCGATTTCCCGGTATGTCTGCTTTATTTGCATGCTTTCTCACTTACAGCTCCCCGTACACACTCCTGTTACCTTGCCTAGAAAAGTAATGGCTGCTTCTGCATTTGGTAGGTGAAATGGGGATGTGATTTGCAAAGTGAGCATGAACGATATATCACCGAGGAGGCTTTTGGTGGATGCCCTATAATTATCAGAGACTATCCGAAGGTTTAATTTCCTATCAAGTTGCATTTATTGTGCAAACTCTATGGGGATTTCAGATAGTTGATGGTGTTCCTTAAATTTCAGGACATCAAAGCATTTTACATGCGACAGAATGATGATGGAAAGACTGTTGCAGCCATGGATATGTTGGTACCTCGGGTAGAGTCTAGAAACTTAATTAATACTTTAGTTTGTTTTCAGTTTGCTTTGACAAGTTGTACAACGTAAAACAAATCAGTTTTTTTCATTAGCTGTTATACATTTGCACTGACATACACTGCTTGCAGCATCAAGGATCTGATGAGACATAAAATCCCATTTTTAAAGGCTTATTTTTTTTAATGAAACAAGCAACAGCAACAACTACCCAGTAAAATCCCACAAAGGGGTACGCAGACCTTACCCCTACCCCGATAGGGCAGAGAGGCTGTTTCCGATAGACCCTCGGCTCAGAAAAACGACAATAAAAACAAGAAAAGACAATTCATTAGTAACTCCAATAGAAACCGTAATAGTAACAGAAGCATAACAACCAAAAGATAAATGACATGCAATAACAATAGCCAACATCCAAGGCCCGGGGCTAAGAGAAAGAGCAAGGATAGTGTGAACTCAACATAAACTGTAAGCCATCTAAGATCAACCCTAATCCAACCCCGCCTCACCCCCGGTATGAAGGAAAGCTCTACTACCCCCTAACCTACAACCCTAATGCTTGACCTCCAGACCTTCCTATCAAGGGCCATGTCCTCGGAAATCTGCAGTCGTACTATGTCCTGCCTAATCACCTCTCCCCAATACTTCTTAGGCCTCCCTCTACCTCTTATCGTACCCACCACGGCCAACCGCTCACACCTCACCGGAGCATCAAGGCTTCTCCTCCGCATGTGCTCGAACCATTTGAGCCTCGCTTCCCGCATCTTATCATCCACAGGTGCCACGCCCACCTTTTCCGAATATCTTCATTCCTAATCTTGTCTATCCTAGTGTGCCCGGACATCCACCTCAGCATCCTCATCTCTGCTACCTTCATCCTCTGGATATGAGAGTTCTTAACCGGCCAACACTCTACCCCATACAACATGACCGGTCTAACCACAGTTCTATAAAACTTACCTTTGAGTATCGGTTGCACTTTCTTGTCACGCAAGACTCCAAATGCAAGCCTCCATTTCCTCCAGCCCGCTCTTATACGGTGAGTGACGTCTTCGTCGATCTCTCCGTCCCCCTGAATCATCGACCCAAGGTACTTGAAGCTATCTCTCTTTGGGATGACCTGTGATCCAAGCATCACGTCCCTGCCTACTTCCCTCGACTCAACGCTAAACTTGCACTCTAGATACTCCATCTTAGACCTGCTCAATTTGAAACCCTTAGACTCGAGGGTCTGTCTCCAAACCTCCAACCTCTCGTTAACACCGACCCTCGTTTCATCAATTAGGACTATGTCATCAGCAAATAACATACACCATGGCACATCCCCTTGAATATGGTGTGTCAGTGCATCCATCACCAAGGCAAATAAGAACGGGCTAAGCGCAGAGCCTTGGAGTAATCCCATAACAACCGGGAAATGCTCCGAGTCGCCTCCCACAGTCCTAACCTTAGTCTTAGCTCCATCATACATGTCCTTGATCGCTCTTATGTAGGCTACCGGCATGCCTTTTGCCTCAAGACATCTCCAGAGCACCTCCCTAGGGACCTTGTCATATGCTTTCTCCAAGTCAATAAACACTATGTGCAGATCCTTCTTCTTATCCCTGTACTGTTCCAAAAACCTCCTAATAAGGTGGATAGCTTCCGTAGTGGAGTGACCCAGCATAAACCCAAACGGGTTGTCGGATATAGACGTCGTCTTCCTCACCCTCGCCTCCACCACCCTCTCCCAGGCTTTCATGGTATGGCTAAGTAACTTGATACCCCTATAATTGTTACAACACTGGATATCACCTTTGTTTTTGAACAACGGTACCACTGTACTCGACCTCCACTCCTCCGGCATCCTCTCCGTCCTAAAAACAACTTTTACTGAAACAAGCATTTCGAAAATTTGTCGCATGTATACATTCTCCATCCATATTGATAGTACATTATAACCTGTCAATAAGTTAATCCCTATAATGATTTGTCTGACTACGGTTTAATTAGTAGTTGTGTCTGTACAATAATCAAGTGGTCTCTGTTTTCCTTTTTTCCTTTTTGAGATGGGGCATTCACAGTAGAAACACAGTATACTATTTATAGTATACTACTCATGTATGAATGTGAACTCTGAGCATAGCCAATGCACTATTACAGTTTTGGATTGCCAGAAACTCACTAATGCTTTTTCTTTTACTGTGTCTGCTTGGCTGGTTATATTGTTTGTGGTTGACTTAGAGCTGTGGATTTCATTATTAATTAAGTTGAACCAGTTAAAATCATGATGTACAATTTTGTTCTAAATGTCATTAGTGAACTTATGATGGATTTCTTTTTTTTTTTAAATGTCAGGTCGGGGAACTTATTGGTGGAAGTCAAAGGGAAGAACGCCTTGAATACCTAGAAGAACGCTTGGATAACTTGAATCTCAACAAAGAAAGCTTTTGGTGGTATCTTGATCTGCGTCGTTATGGTTCAGGTGTGTGAATTTGTGATGAATTTCACATTTTTTACTTGTTGTACATAGTTATGTGCATAGTGATGCATGTCACTTTATTTTGGATCCTACATGCTAATATTGCTACCTTAAATCCTTTTACTGCAACTTGTCTTCATAATACTTTCCTGCAAGTCCTTTATGAGAAAAGACAACAGTAAATTTGCACGCCCAATGTTCATCACCTCCTAGTTTACATTTTCACGAAACAGATTTTGATTGGACATCTCCTTTTCTTATGTTGTAGTTCCTCATGCTGGATTTGGATTAGGCTTCGAAAGACTTGTGCAATTTGCGACTGGAATAGACAACATAAGAGATGCAATACCTTTTCCTCGGACACCCGGCTCTGCTGAATTTTGATTTGTGACACTCCCACTGTACTCGTAATATATCTTGGAAAAAAGCTGGATCAGTCAGAAAGGTGCAATTTCACCAATACTAGGCGTGGAAGTTAGTCATTGTACCATACCAATTTTTTGTGATCATAAAGACCTGACAAGTTGCTCGGTCTAACGCACCGTTGCCTTTAAAGGAAATTTAGACCTTTTTTCTCCATGTCTTTTACTTACTTTCTTTTTCTCTGTCTTCTTTTTGCCCTTGAAGCAACACCTTACCATGCACACGCAACCCCTCCCCCCTTCCTCAACCAGAGAAAAACAAAATTTAAAGAAAGCAATTTGTGTAATTAACGTTGGTTAAGTGGCTCTAAAACTTGTGACTTGTGAGAAATAAAGAAACTAATCAAACTATGGTGTTAGTGTCAAATCTTCAGCCTTTGAGCAAAGACTTTTTTTAGTAAGTTTACTCTTAGTTAAAGTTCATTGGTGTTCATATTTAAGTGTAATTCAACTCAGCATCACTCAACTGCAACATTTCAATGTGGATAGTTTTGCTCCCCCTATTGGGGTTCACTCGCACCAAAGATGTGAGGGGAAAAGGTTCTGAAAATATACTTGAGGACTTTGTTTTTCTCTGCTCAAAAATACAAAAAACCTTTGGTTTCAGTAAGAGCCAGAAATCTTTCGGCCCTCCTCCTTCCTTAGTGTAGACGACCAACAGTTTGGAACGTGATACAATAAAGTTTTCCAAAATGACAACCTACTAGAACCCCCCCCCCCCCTCCCAAACCCACCCACCCGACCCAATAAGGCGCAGCAGCAGCTCGAAGAGAAAGCTCTCAGAGCAACCACCACTTTAATTTGTCATACACTTGCAGTAAAAACTGCTTTAAATACTAGAAAAAGGAAGGTAGAGCCATAAATGCTCTCCTCCTGTTGTGTTTTATATAAGATAAAATGTAGTCACAAGTTTTACTTTCCCTTTCCACCCGACCACTCGCACCAAACAAAGTTACAAAGGCAACTCTCCGTTTCTTTTTCCTCTTTCTATTTCCCTTATCCATCTCCATATTTTCACGAGTTTTAAACAGACGATGAAATTTTCTAATTTCTTCAAGTAATCGAGTATTGTTCCGTAAAACCCGTAGCCAAAGAAATCTAACAGGGAAGAAAATGACTTTTTAACCGTCCCTTCCTTTCCCCTCTTTTTATTTTCCATTCGCATCTCTTGCTTTCATTAGTTTCAAGCACAAGATGAAAATTTCCAATTCTGCAAGAGCTCAAGTTTTCTTCATGGAAGAGTCGTTGGCAAAGAAGTCTTAACATTTGAATAGTATTGCATTTTATACACTTAAAAGTCAGCAACTGAAACTGAACGAAAAATACAGATACAGATTGGTTCTTCGACAAATAAGCTTCAGACACAAATTGTAGAACTTATAACATTCTTCCCTGAGATTTGTCCATCTTACAAACAATCAGCACTTCTAGAAAAGCTTCTTCTGTGTTCAGGTTGCTGGACAAGAGGCACTACAAATTATTTGGTAGGCTGGCTAAGAAATACATTCCTTTTCCTGTAGATTAAAGATTACAAACAAATGCAACTTGTACAGAACTCACTCACAGGGTTGACTATACATCTGATAGGAGAAAAGAAATAAAGATTCAATTTACTGGAGAAATAGAGATCGGATTCAACAAGAGGTGGAGCAAGGAGGGGCCTTCAGTGAACAGCAGAGTCCGATACCTTGGGGATGTGACTACCATCATCCTGCACTTTCGACCAACCAGGATTTTCCAGAATCTGAAATCTGATGAATCAAATAAGTCACCCTTTGAGCTTGTTTGCGTTAAACTGTCCCCTGCCTGTAGTTTCCTCATCCCACGATGCATCCACATGAGGAAGCTGATATTCATCTGGTTTGAGAGCCAATGCAAAATCTGGCAGTGTTGGGGCTGTCTCCATGATCCTACAGCAATCCTCTTCATGTATAAGTATTTTTCCAGCAGGGAAACTGTATCTTGCTCATTGATTAAGCTTAAAACATGCATAAACTATTCATTTGCAACTTCCACGGAGACAACAGTCTCTAACACTTACAATTTCTCCTCATTTTTGTAATTGGTTGTCATTACTGTGCATTATTTATTTTTTTTGGTTGGTTGGTTGGTTGGTTGGGGGGGGGGGTGGGGGGTTTAGTCTATCTTTTATTTTTTTTAAATTCTTACTCTTTACAGGGGTTGGTTTAGTTGGTGGTGCAGAACAAAGCTTTCCTGTACTATTACAATTTTATACCTCATCAAAGTCAAGAAGCTATCTTCTAATATGTCAAGCCAAATTCAAAAAATATACTCCTATATAAGGAATGCATGCCATCTCTCAAACCCAATATCAAAATTTAGCAATCTACTTCAGATACGCAATTCTGCAGCCAAGTATCATCATATCTTCGAAGTCAAAAACAAAAAAAGAAAACTTACTTTTCATAAGAGTACAAGTCCCTGTTGATTCGCACTTTGCTCGAAGTGTCCTTTGGAATTTTCTCTGCAAGATACTTCATCGTTCCCCAGAGTGGAGGATTTCTGGATTGACAAATGGAAGTCAGGCAGGCAGAAGAGACGGGATAAGGTGGGATGAAAAAAAATATGTTGTGTACTACAACCACAAAAGAGGCTCCAAATGAAAATATGACGTTTCCCAGTCTGATGAATTTTAAGCACTAGACACAGTTCTACAAGTTAGTATGCTCATTAAATGGTAAAATCTTAAAATTAGGGCTAAAAGCGAACTCTTCATTACAGTGCTTCATGCACACAGCAAAATTTAGCACTAGCTTCAGATACAGTATTATCTTGAGAAACCACATTCAAGGACATCCGAATACCATCTGAAGTAATATTTCAGAGGTTTGTTGAAAACGGTGTAGCTCAAAGATGTAGATGGATTTGGAAACACTAAAGGATAAGAAAGAGATATAACCAGTCAAAAAACCAATGAATAACAAGACCAAATGCAGGACACCTGTTGGAAGTCCTAAAGTTGAAGCTAAACTAAAGATTTCTTCTATCTTCTGAGAGTCACTAGATGAAAGCCATAACTGAAACGCTGCACTAAGCTATCTAATTGAAAGGGTTATTTTATAATCAAATTTGATAGCTAAAGAATTAAACGTATAAATAGTTTCACAATGTTCTTAATTGCTCAGGTCTCTGAATAGATTTGGTTTCATAATCAATTTTACCAAAGCTACACGTAGTTTTTCCACTTTTTTTCCAAAATAAGTTTTTTCACTGCATAGCAAGAAAAATAAGGAAATATAGGAAGTACAGGGAGTTAAAGAGTAATGAAGGGGAGAAAATGAATAACGGATCGTGCGAAGTTTACCTGGAGAGAGGAATGGCTGCATTGAAACCTTCGCACGCCTTCTTACTTTCTTTTAGATATTCATCTGCTGCTTGCAGGGCAGCTACAGCCATTCCATGAGATTTTTCTGTGTTTCCTTCATCGAGGATTAGACCATGATAATAGTATGCTGAAGCCTACACAGAATTTTGTGTGTCATGCATAAGTTTGAGGGGAGAAAAATGCAATAGATATAAAAGATGGCAAAGAAGCTGCAGAAGCTTTCCAAAGACCAGCATGAAGGTCCTTAAGTACATGGACTATGAAGTTACAGTATGCGGAGTTTTCACTTAGACAGCTTTTCTTGTATCACCAACGGTAAGTATTGAAAGCTATCACCTTCTCTTATTGAAGAAAGAATTTTGCTGATGGAAGATGCAGGGTGTCCAGTACAACAAAACAGTTGTTTTATGCTATAACTCATTCCATGAAATAATTAAGAGGGATTTTTAGGTTGCTTAAACTGAAGAAAGTTATAAGCATTTAGTCTTCGAAGAGCAAAAATCGTCAGTTTAAAGGAGACTCTCACTTACAAATCGAGGTAGCCAGCAAGACGTACACTACCAATTATCTATCGGGTTATTCACAAGAAGAACAATAAAATATGAGTTTCAGATCCCTAACACCACATGTGAAATTCTAAGAGCATTCAGCAAGGTTATAAAATCAGCCACTTCCGAAGCATCTGGATAGTGAGAGAGAAATACAACTACAGAAAAGTCCATTTTTCAACATAGAATGAAAAACATGGACCAGAGTGTAGTATTTGGACACGCTGGTTAGATAAGCACTCAAAGGACCCAGGCCAACATTGATTGAACGAAAAGGAACGACAAATGAATTTATGGCATGAATGTTGGATGGATTGCACGACATCTGCACCACTATTTTCACAATCCCATCCAACCACAATTCAGCTGTAGGTCATTTTCCGGCGTTTATTTTTACGGGTCCTGCGTGCTTTATCCGTAACAAATATAGCACATTGTCTAATGAACAGACAAAGGCAAACATTTTGATATAAATTCATATGTTAATGACGCCATAACGGTTGGTAAAGTCAGTTAACTACACTTCAGTCCCAAACTAGTTGGGATAATTCATAAGCTAATGACACTCAGATAAAATAAGGTGCTGTGAGAGTTCCTTATTCTATATTGGCACCTGCTTGTTAACATACATAGGACAGAAAGCTATCCCATATCCCTGAATGATAATGCTAGACTAAGCATTCTAATCTTTATGCTCTGCACACCAATTGCCAAATCCAACTGCGTGTTGCTTGGACTAAGTTACATATGTCATCAAACCAGAATAAAGTGTGCTCAGATGTCATCCTTGCATGAACTACTCAAAAAATGTTGTACGTTATAGAGGACAAGCTTGTGTCAAGGAAGTCTTTCACTCATCAGTAAGTAAAATCAAGGAACAGTTCGGTCTATAATTTTATTACCTCTTGTTGTTGACATAGATACTAAAATCTAGGAATTAAAGAAGTAAACAAAAGAAAGAGAATCACAAGATACCTTGGCTTCAATATATTTCCACTTCACGAAAAGCCTATGCTTTTCTCCCCAACCATTTGATAATGGAAGGTTCATGATGTTATCTTGAGCCTGCAAGGTAACAAAAAAGCAAAGTAGTTGATATCTCAGACACTATCTGGCAACAAAAAGGAAATGTTCCATAAAATGGAATAACACAGAGCTTTCTTTTCCCCTCTCCATGGTTATGTTAGGGGAAGGAGTTTAAAAGGACCAATTACTCCAATTGAAGCAAATGAAATATACAGGCAATGCCAACTAGTTGGGACTAAACTAGTTACCTGTATAGGAATAAGTGCGAGACTCAAAGAACCCCTGATTTGATTAGCACTGGAATGAAATGGACTAGAATATAGCCAAATTCTATAGAGGATTCATATAACCCTTTGTTAAATTAAAGCAGTCGAGTATGCATTGGCAAAAGGATTCAGTACCTGCTGCCAGTATTTTACCATCTCGCATGCAAGCCTTCTTTTGACAGCCAGTGTTGCTTTAGTACTGTCAATTGCAAGTCCAAGCTGAATATCAACGGCCTAAGATCATGGTGACAGATACATCAGATGGGGAAGACAATTTAATCCATATGGTACATTTTCTTAACTAGTATTAAGCAACAGCTAACATCTTTATTCAACGAGAATTATTAGCGCAAGAAAGCATATGGACAGCACCATAATACAGCCAAAATAACAAACATGCATCTAATGCTCAGGGATAGGATGATATGAGAACTAACCAAACATATTCAAAATGGCTAAATGCACGAAAGTCTGCTGAATTTTTAGGTAACTCAAATTCAGATGACCACCTCCACTACTGTGCACATTTTTATAGCAGAAAATTTGCTAAGTAGAGTGGTTTTGCTGCGTTTAGATATTAAGCATGTACCCAGATGATCCCCTTCGCTATTGTACACAGTTATAACAGCAATCTTTGAAAAATAGATTGCTTTTGCTGTCGCTGGGATACTAAACACATATCTTGCACTTTGTTAATTAGTGTGCACTAGAGTATGTTCTATTCACTGAAAGCAGAGGTAACAGGTATGAAGAACTCAAGCTCCATTAAAAACCAGGGCAAAAGTAAAATACACACTAGGAGAGAGACTCTACACGGATTAGATATTGAAATTGAAAAGACAGCACAAATAGCATTATCCTTGCATGAAGATTTCATGTTTCAGCCCCTGTGCATATTCACTAAGCCAATCCATGAAAAAAGTCATTTCCTTCTTCAGCAAATCAGAATCATATTGTCATAGACTATTTCCACAAATCTTATTTATTAACATAGGAATTCCTGACTGAGCCCTCGTACAGTAATTGCAGAGTCTTTGGTGCACTATTTGAATGTCACTGACCTTTTTGGGATGTTAACAAAATGATAGTCAAGAAAAGAGAAGCTGAAAGATTATCACTATAGGCATGATATGTATTTGCTTATATAATTACATTGTCCAAATTCATCCATAACAATTTTAGATATCATTGGACACTCATTGAAGAGAAAGAGTATCCAGTAAGGCATTGAGAAGTTATGGGTATTGCACGTTTAAAATTATAAAATAATGCAACCAAAAAAAATAATATAGGCTCTGAATGAGCTATTACCTGCCCTAATGCTTGGAGGCACAATGCTCGCAGAACTCCTTCAGCTAGGTCAACTGGCAAATTTCTCCTAAATACAATGCAAATAATAGTGAAAATCTAATCCCTGATAGATTTAAATAGAAATCATGGATTTGCATTGTATTGGTATAAAAACCTTTGTTCAGCAGGCAACTGGGGAAGAACGTTTCGAACCGCACAATCGAGATATCCAGCAGCCTTTAGAAAAACATCAACAGAAGATCGCCTGCTCTCTGTCAGATATTAAAGACAAAATGAGGAAAACAAAAGATCAATTTGAAGCCACAAGATGAATGTGTCCTGAGAGAAGTTTCAGAGGCTTCACCAAGAAATCAAGTGTTATAAATATAAAGAATACATCAAGACATTTACTTGCGGTTACTGAATCTCCAATGTTAAACATGGGAACAATACCCACCTTCAGATACCTTTGGTGAATAACCATCGAGAGATGTTCTAGGAAGAAGCAGCAAGTTAGCTTGCGATAGCGACAGTGTTGCCATCAAGTGCAAAATGGACAGTACTTCATACCAAGCACTAAACATTGCAGTTTCCTGAAATATTCTGACAAATAAGACAGTTCTCCCTCATGGTGGCAAAACCAAATAGAAGACTAAACATGAACAGAAATGAAAAGAAAAGAAAAGAAAATTGAATTTCTAGTCTGACCTCTGCATCATCCTCTTGATTGACCCAAATAAACTGCACTTTATGTTGTAATGGACTCCCTGAAATGGCCAAGAAAGCAACATCTCACAACTAAAATCAACAAAGCACGAATGCTAATGAGATAGCAACCAATGTATTTACCATCTTTAACTAGCCCCAAAAGAACAGGCAAATAGTCTTCGAGAGCCTGCAAAAGATCTCCAAGGGTTGAACCTCCTGCAAGAAATAGGTGCTAAGCATTATATCCACACATAACGAAAGAGACACGAACATGGCCAAATTCCAAAAAATGTGTTTGCGAAGCTCTGCAACTCACCATGCTGAGTAGCAGTTTTCCTTCTTGTCCTTGTAATTGTGGGAGCTTCCTGCCCTGCCATAACAACTATTCTGGTTCTGAGAGCAGAAAGGCGCTCCACCAGGGTTTTCGACAAGTTATCACCAAATGCAAGAGAGAAATCAACCGGCTTAGGGATACGTAATCCAGGAACAAATACAGACACATCGCCAATGTTTCCCGGCCGTCTTCTATTCCCACCAGTATCTTGCGGCGTCGAAACAAAGCATCCCATATCCTAAAATTTTCTCGTATCTGCCAGCACACTACCATAAATTACAGAATGGTCATAAAACAAAAACTACGTCAAGAAAAATAATGACCTCTTTCATGAATGCATTTCAAAAAAAAATTGTAACATGAATAATCGTGTAGAATAAAATCACCACAAGAGAAATTGGAAGGCTGAGCTGGAAACTACTCATAAAGTGAAAATCACAATAAATGAGCAACCAACAAAACAGTTGGCTGCTCACGAGTACTATCCCATATACTGCTACTAGAACCACCTGTCAAGTCAGCAGTCTCTTTTGTGATTACCAAATGTGTCTAAACTGAATAGATACCAGCCTTAGCTGTAAGAAAACAAACCATCTTACCCTGGTGCTATAATCAGCAGATAAAACGATCAGTCGATTTCTCTAGTAATTTCTGCATCATATAAAAAGAATTATTTATGTAAGTATAAGTGCAAACACAAAACTTAAAATTCCTCCTTCCATAATGAACTTGGACAGAATTGTCAAAAAAGATGGCGGCTTTGAATCCAGTTACAATAAAGTCACAGAAAAGTACATTTCTTCTCTTGAAAGGAGAAAGAGAAACAGAAACTTGTGATTGACGTAACATTTGGAGTAAAGAATTGTAAACCGCATTTAAGAAAGCAATAAAGGAACAATTAACTATTTAAGCAAGTAAGCCAAGTTGTGCAAATAATTTGAACCAAGTGGAGCAGCTAAACAACCAAACCCAATTACCATAAACATGAGAATTTAAACAAATCGAATTCAGTTCTTTGTATTACATCTTCCAGAATCAATCAAATGAATTGGATTATGTACCAACTTAGCTCCAATTTTATACGAAGACACCAATAAATATGATCGTAAAACAGGGAAATCATAGACCCAATTAGTATTACAGAAAATTATACCTGGTATGAAACAGAGGAACCAAAATTTTCCATAAAAAAAGGAAGCAAGAAGATGAAAGGTCGTATAGTTAGGGAGATAGATTCTAAATGAAACAAATAATTAAACCCTATTATAGAAACTATGTAGCTGAATTGAGGAAAACCCCAAATTCTCTCTGAAAGGGCAAAAAAAAAAAGGGAATCAGCTCAACCTCAAGTTGGGAGTAGAATCAGCTGAGAATTTCAATTTCGACATTTGTTTGGAAAAAGAAAAGCTAAGGAAGTCAATAAAGGGAGAGGAATACAGATAGAAAAAGCGGTCTTAAAAAGGGTTGAGAAAAAAAAAGGAGGAAGCTTCTTCAATCATCAACGTAGAGTTGAAATCTTGATAAGTAATCGTCCCAAAATATAGAGAGAGAAAATTAAACCCTAAATTATTTAAAATTACAGGGATTAGAGTAATTTATTACTACTATTATTATTACTGGTGAAGTTGCGTTTTTTTGTCATAGTAATGTGGTAGTTAGTGGCAATGTAACGACAATTATTCGTAGATGTTTGCTTTTTATATGGAGCCGAATGCCACCTTTTTCGGTGTTTAGTTGTCCGCTTCTTTACCCTTTTCCCTTTTAAAAGAATTTTTGGGTTGTTATGACTTATGCACTTACGCTTATATATGCCACAAAGCAATGTGACTTTTTAACATGTTTTGGCCATTTTTTTTTTTTATTAACGTATTTTTTTAGAAATCAAAAAAAAATTGAAAAGTATTTTTAAGAAAAATATATTCAAATGCATTTTTTTAAAAGCTTTGTCCAACATTAATTGTTATTCAAAAGTACTTTTTAAACTAATTAGCCAAACGCAAACTGTTTCACTAAAAGTACTTTTCTAAAAGTAGTTTTGAGAAAAAATATTTTTCAAAATAAGCTAATTTTAGAAGCTTTGCCAAACAGGAAATTTGTCAAATGGTCTTTTTTGAGTCCGTGCTAGGATTTTGATGTTCTAATGTTTTTCAAATTTAGATAATTGTTATAAAACAAAGACTGTAAAGTAAATAAAGCGAAGACAAATATAGAGAGAGATTGATACATTACTCAACTTCAAAATGATGTTCATAAAAACTGAAATCTCTTCTATTTATAGAAGAAAAGAAGCAGCTGCAAGGCTTTTCAGGAAGCAACTGCGAGGCTTTTCTTGAGTTGCTTGTAAGCTGTCTACATGAGTTGCTCGCAACCTGGCTGTTAAATAAGAAGCTGTTGCAAGTCATTTCATTGAGTTGCTTGAAACCTACGTGCATCAGCTGCTTGGAGATAAACTTCAACGGAGTTAAATGGATAATCTTCTTCAGGAAGATTATCTACAACGGAGTAATAAATAGACATCCACAATAATATTTTCATAACACTCCCCATTGGATGTTCATTATTAGGTGCCACGTTAAAACCTTAATAAGAAAAATTCCGTGGGAAAAAATATCCTAGTCAAGGAAAAAGAGTGCACTAATAATATACATTGCAAGTTGTCTCATTAAAAATCTTGTCAGGATAATTCAGTGAAAAAAAAACTATGTAAGGAAAAAATAGTACAATGCATACTTTACTCTCCCTGATAAAGACGTTGTTTCAAATATTTGAGTCTCCGCATTCCAATCTTGTATCCCATCTTCTCAAAAGTTGAAGTTGGCAGAGATTTAGTGAATAAATCTATCGGTCTGTTACTTGAATAGATTTGTTCCACATCAATGTCACTAGATCATGCGTGTAGAATAATTTTGGTGAAATGTGCTTCGCTCTATCTCCTTCTATAAATCCTCCCTTCAATTGGACTGTGCATGCAACATTGTCTTCGTATAAATTGTGGATCTTTTATCACATTCCAAATCACATTTTTCTCGAATAAAATGAATCACTGATCTAAATCATACGCGTTCCCTGTTTGCTTCATGAATAACTATTATCTAAGCATGATTTGAAGAAGTACAACAACAACAACAACAACAACAACAACAACGACCCAGTAAAATCCCACTAGTGGAGTCTGAGGAGGGTAGTGTATACGCAGACCTTACCCCTACCTCGAAGGAGTAGAAAGACTATTTCCGAAAGACCCTCGGTTCAAGAAGACAAAAGGACAAAAAAAAACAATATTAGTAACGCCACCGAAATAATATGGAACAAATATGACAAATAGGAACAACATGAAATCAAGAAGAATGATACAAAGCATTGCAAAAGCAAAATAGTATCCCTATCAAACTAGTCTCACAAAGTTATGGTATAAGACAAGACTCAACTACCTCCTAACCTACAACCCTAATACTCGACCTCCACATGTTCCTATCAAGTGCCATGTCCTCCGCAATTTGAAGCCTCGCCATATCCTGCCTAATCATCTCCCCCCAATACTTCTTAGGCCGTCCTCTACCTCTTCTTGTGCCCTCCAAAACCAATCGTTCGCACCTCCTTACCGGAGCATCTGGGTTTCTCCTCTGAACATGCCCAAACCATCTGAGCCTTGCTTCCCGCATCTTGTCATCAATGGGAGCCACGCATACCTTCTCCCGAATATCATCATTCCTAATCTTATCCATCATAATATGCCTGCACATCCACCTCAACATCCTCATTTCTGCTACCTTCATCCTCTGGGTATGTAATTTCTTGACCGGCCAACACTCAGCCCTATACATCATGGCCGGCCTAACCACAGCTTTATAGAACTTACTTTTGAGTATCAGTGACACTCTCTTGTCACACAATACTTCAGATGCTAATCTCCACTTCATTCATCCTACTCCAATACGGTATGTAACATCCTCGTTGATCTCCCCTCCCCATGGATATTCGACCCAAGGTACTTGAAGCTGCCTCTACTCGGGATGACCTGTGATTCAAGCCTCACATCCACGCTCACTTCCCTCTACTCAGCACTGAACTTACACTCCAGATATTCCGTCTTTGTACTGCTAAGATTGAAACCCTTAGATTCAAGAGCCTATCTCAAAGCCTCCAGCCTCTCATTAATGCCGGTTCGCGACTTATCAATCAGAACTATGTCATCGGCGAATAGTATGCACCATGGCACATCCCCTTGAATGTGACGTGCTAACGCGTCCATCACCAGGGCAAATAGGAACGGACTGAGCGCAAAACCTTGGTGTAACCCCATAACAACCAGAAAATCCTCAGAGTCGCCTCCTACTGTCCTAACACGAGTCTTCGCCCCATCATACATGATCGCCATAATGTAGGGAACCGACACACCTTTTTCCTTCAAGTTTCTCCAAAGAACTTCTCTAGAAACCTTATCATACGCTTTTTCTAGGTCAATAAACATCATGTGCAGGTCTTTCTTCTTATCCCTGTACTATTCAATCAACCTCCTAACAAGGTGTATAGCTTCTGTAGTAGAACGACCTGGTATGAAACCAAACTGGTTGTCGGAAATGGACACTGTCATCCTCAACCTTGCTTCAACCACCCTCTCACATACTTTCATAGTATGACTTAGTAATTTGATACCCCTATAATTATTACAGCTCTGGATATCACCATTGTTCTTATACAGTGGGACCACCATACTCCACCTCTACTCTTTCGGCATCCTCTTCGCCTTAAAAATAACATTCAACAACCTAGTCAACCACTCCAAACCTGCTTTCCCCACACACATCCAAAATTTTACTGGAATCTCGTCAGGCCCGGTCGCTTTGCCCCTACTCATCTTACTCATAGCTCCCGCGACCTTCTCAACCTTGATATGCCTGCAGTACCCAGAGTCACTGTGACTCTCGGAATGCTCCAATTCTCCGAGCATAATATCCCTATCCCCTACTTTGTTAAGAAGTTTTTGAAAGTAAGTCTGCCATCTCCTCTTAATCTGGGAATCTTCCATCAATACTCTACCATCGTCGTCCTTGATGCATCTCGCTCTGTCACACCTCCTTTTTCCGCCCCCGCGAGGGGTGAATGAGTTTTTCCAATTAAAGGACAATCGAAACTGGATTTATTTATTTATTTCAGAGTCGCCACTTGGGAGATTTAGGGTGTCCCAAGTCACCAATTTTAATCCCGAATCGAGGAAAAGAATGACTCTGTATTACAGTCTGCGAACCAGAAATCTGGATAAGGAATTTTGTTAACCCGGGAGAAGGTGTTAGGTATTCCCGAATTCCGTGGTTCTAGCACGGTCGCTCAACTATCATATTTGGCTTAAATATCTGATATTTATACAATTATGAGCTCATGTGCAAATTTTAACTTTTTACCACTTTATTATTATTATTTTTAAAAGAATGTGAACATCGCTTAAAACACGTCTTTGGACTGCGTCACATGAAATGCACCCACAATCCGGAACACATTTTATTTGATGTTTTGGGATTTGGATTTGGGTCGCATGAAATGCACACCCGTGTTTAGGAATGTATTATTATTAAAATCGTGCCTAAAGCGATTAGCGTATTATTATTTCTGGGTAAGACCGTGGAATTCACTAAAACAGTCTGTTGCCATTGCGGGCCCATGCCCAACGTGTATGACATAAAACTAGACATGGGCCGTCTTATTCACATGTTACTACCCAGTTACATTATACTAGGCATGTTCTCAGTTTGTCAAATTAAAAAAAAAAACTTAGCAATCTAATTTTAATCCTAAACCATTTACATGCTGAAATTAACCAATATTATTTAACTAAACAATATTCCTACAAGTTCCGAAATGGTCTATTCGTTTGATTTTTAACTAGACGGAGTTACTATACCATTTATTTATTTTTAAGCAATATATATAGATAGTTCATCCGTTAAGCTATCGTCAGATGTTCCACTATATATAGTAAATAGCTACATGATTCTGATTTTTGTAAGCTAAATAATTTATATATACAAATAAAATTCAGAATATAACTAAAATAAATTTAGAACTTCAACTCTTCATTTTCGTATTCATGCTTCCTATTTCAGTTTACAATAATCAGTGTGTCAGTTGTGTACCTGATATTGGAAGCAAAAGAAAAGGGAGATCAGCAGAAATTCAGTAGCATACAACAACAGCAACCCCAGCAACCAGTAACAACCAGCAACGAGAAACTTAGTGACAGATTTTAAAATCAAGACAAAAATCCAGAAACACCAACAACAATCAACGGACATAAGCAAATGGAATCTTTTCAGATTTTGAAAGACTAGTTAGTGTTTTAACCCTTAATTTCTGAATCCGTATATCAGAATATTTGGATTGTAATCAGGTGTATACTATTCTTCTTTTGAATTTCCAGAATGTTTTTCTTTTTATTTTCTGAAGTCTTAGTATTTTTCGGAATTTCCTCTCTCTTAAAATTTTCTTCTGTATTCTGTCCGTCTAAAAACTCCCCTCAAAATCTGATCAAGTTTTTCTATTTATTTCCCATCCCAAACCCTTTAATCCATTAATAAAACCACACTTTCTCCTACCAAACCCATTATCTTCCTACTCATCCCCCACTATATTAAACAAATATATCAACCCCACCCCATTACATCTTGTCCCCCATGCCTAACATAAACAATTACCATATTCCCCTCCACTACATTATGTCTTGTCCCCCATTTATATTAAACAATTATATCACCCACACCCCATTACATTTTGTCCCTCATGCTTAATATAAAGAATTATTCAAAAATGTTCAATTACCAAACTACCCCTCCGACCTTATTGCAATTACCATTTTACCCCGAATGTACTGCAATTTACCAAACTACCCCCATCAGCTATAACCAATTCACCTAAACAATCTAAAACAAAATATAGCCAATATGATCAATTTCTAACAATGTTCAACAACAAATTCAAACTAAATGATGAACAACAAGGAAACAACTAAAATTATCTTGATTGAACAACATCTTTAACAACAAACAAACCTATTTTCAGATTCAACAACAACAACAACAAACAAATATATTCAGATTTCTAAATTCAATAATCATTTGAACTTAAAATCTAACAACTTTACAACCAACAATTCCTATATTAAAACTAAACAAAATCATGAAGCAAACTGAAGAAATAATCAAAAATGATAATCAACAATCAAGAAGATCAAACTATACTAATTTCGGATTCAAGATCAATCAAACAAAGTATGAACATAAATGAAAAGATTCAACAAACTCAAATCACAACTTAAACTATGAAACTCGATTCAGACCAAATATCATCAAAATAAATATTGCGTGACTAAACTAACACACTTCTAGATTAAGCCTAAACAAGAACAAATGAACACTGACAACATACTGAATGAAAACAAACTAACTTCATATGCAAGAAAATGATGAACAATCGACAAGAAATGAAACCAAACATCACACAAAATGAAATCATCCGAACCAACTCAATATTAGCAAAGATATTATACATTTTACAACTAATAATCACAAATGACAAACCAATCAAACTCAAATTCGATTAAACAAAAATCTATTTTTTTACAACCTAGATTCAACTAAGAAGAAATTCGAATTCCTTAAACCATAACATTTAAACAGATTTTAGCGGCTCTTATCTTACTCGCATATAGATCCTAAAAATGAGAAAGGGAGATGAGACGGACCTTAATAGCCTTTAACACTCCGCAGACCAATAGATCAAACAAACGACGGGCTACGACGACGAGGCGGAACTGGGGGTGAATGATGACTGTGATGGGGTAGCCATGGCTTGGGTTGTCGTGGGTTGCTGGGCTGTCATGGTGGACGTTCAGCCATGAACGATGGGGCTGGGTTGTTGGTGGATGGAGATGGAGGATCGTTGGAGCTGCTGGTCGTCGACTGTGGAGCTGACGTCGACGAAAGACTGGTGGTCGTCCGGCTGTGTCGACGGAGAAGGCTGGCTAGTTGGAGGCGGGGGGAGCTACTGGAGATGGTGAAGCATCCATGGACGAGATTGAGCTCGCCATGGAGGAGACAACGACGAGAAAGACGGTCATGGTGGTGACGAACAACGTGAAGACGACGCAGCAGTAAGGTTCGTTTTTATGGCTGGACATGGAGGCTCGGGTGTGAGGGAGTGGTCGACGTTGGGCAGCAGGGTAGCAGCAACGGGGGGGGGGGGAAGCCATGGTTGCTCGCTTGGGGAAGGTGATGGAGAAGAAGAAGATAAGGAAGGGGGGACGGATGGTTAGTTTAGGTTTAGGGTTTTGTTTTCATTTTGTTTTTTTTAAATGCAAGATAAGTGGTGTTGGGTCTTTGGGGTTATGGACCGGGTCGACCCGGTTTGAAATGGACCGGGTCGTGGGGAATTTTGGACAATATTTTGGGCTTGTGGTTTGAAATTGAAGAAGAGGCCCAATTCCGATTTTCTTTATATTTTCGCTCTCTTTTCTTCTTTTATTTTTCTAAAACTAAATTATAAAAATACTTAAATTATTATTAAGAACTAAATTAAGTTATAAAAGCGCAATTAACTCCCAATAATAATAAACGCACAATTAAGTAATAATTAAGCATAAAATTGTATATTTGGACATTAAATGCTAAAAATGCAAAAGATGCCTATTTTTGTAATTTTTAATTTTTGTAAAACAAACTTAATTACTAAAAATTGTAGAATTAAATCCTACATGCAAAATGAGACATATTTTTTGTATTTTTATTAATTTAACAAATAAACATGCACAGACAAACACAAATAATTATCCAATATGTCACAAAAATTCTAAAATTGCACAGCAAGGAAAATCATTTTATTTTTGAATTTTTTGGGAGTAATTCTCATATAGGGCAAAAATCACGTGCTTACAGCTCGGTCTAAATCTCGAGCTTTTCTCTCTCTCAGCTTGGCCAGCCTAAATAACTTTTTCTCCCCCCTTTTTCCCCTAGTCCTCGTACATACGACTATAAGCCGCAGTCTTAGCCTCTATGACTGCCAGCTCCGCTTCCTTCCTAGCTACCTTATAACTCTCCATGCACGCTCGCCTCTCCTCCTCCCCTATGCTCCCCACTAATGTCTGGTACGCCTCCTTCTTTGCTTCCACTTTACCTTGTACCACTTTATTCCACCACCAGTCACCTTTGTGCTTACCAAACACGCCCGTCGAGACCCCTAACACCTCTCTTGCAGCCTCACTTATACAGTTTGTTGTAGTTGACCACATAGTGCTCGCATCACCACTACTCTTCCAAGCTCCCATGGCCGACAACCGCCCCTCCAACTCTTGGGCTTTATCCTTAGTTAAGGCTCCCCACCTGATTATCGGTCTTTCTCGAGCAAATATTTTCCTTCTCTTCACCATAACACCAATGTCTAGCACCAAGAGCCTTTGTCGCGTCACGAGTATCTCACCTGGAATCGCCTTGCAATCCTTGCACAACCCTCTGTCACACCTCCTAAAGAGGACATAGTCAATTTGAGTTTGTGCCACCGCGTTCTGAAAAGTAACCAAATGCTTCTCCCTTTTCGGAAAGCTAGAGTTCACAATCACCAACCCTAAAGCCTTAGCAAAGTCCAGTAACGAGGTTCCTCCTCCATTTCTCTCCCCGAAACCGAAGCCTCCATGCACTTCGTCATACCCACCTGCGATTGACCCAATTTGACCATTGAAATCTCCTCTTATAAATAACTTCTCAGCATGTGGTACCTGACGGACAATCTCATCTAACCCTTCCCAAAAGCATTGTTTAACCTCCTCATCTAGGCCCGCATAAGGCGCATAGGCGCTAACGACGTTTAGGGTGCACTTACATAACACCAACTTAATAATCATCAACCTATCATTCACTCGTCTAACCTTAAACACAAACTCTCTAAGTTCCCTATCCACCAAAATACCCACTCCATTCTTACCCTTCTGGGTTCCTGAGTACCAAAGTTTATACCCGTCTGTGTCCCTCGCATTCGACCCTGCCCACCTTGTCTCCTGAACACACGCTATATTGACCCTTCTCTTCTGGAGGATCTTCGTTAACTCTATATATTTACCTGTCAATGTACCTACGTTCCATGACCCAATTCGCAACCGATAAACACCCTTGTTCCCTTTACCTCCCTTGCCTCCCAGCACACCCCCTAACCTCCTCCCTACCTCCAGACCCACCCCCCGCAACCCTCCGAGGAAGAATTAGCGATAATAAATTGCTTTGTGGAGCGCCATGATATGACAGTACCTCCACATGTAAACACATATCCGATTTGAGATTGAGCTTTATGGAGATTAGATAAATAACCTGCATATGTACAACCAACAAGATTTGCACTACCTTTGTTAACATAGAACAAACCCATATCAAGACTTCCCTTTAAATATCGCAATATATGCTTAACCTTGTTTCAATGTCTCTGTGTACGAGAAGAACTATGCTTGCTAGTAAATTAACAGAAAATGCTACATCAGGCCATATAACTTTAGCAAGATACACAAGTGCATCAATTTCATAGAGATAGGGCATTTCAGGACCAAGGAGTTCTTCATCCTCTTCTGGAGGTCGGAACGTATCATTATTCACTTCAAATGATCGAACAACTATTGGTATACTCAATGCGCCAGTGCGCTTTGTCCATATAAAAGCATTTTAAGACCCTTACTGTATAGGCAGATTGATGGATAAAGATCCCGTCTGCTAAATGTTCAATTTACAAATCAAGATAAAGTTTTGTCTTTTCAAGAACTTTCATCTCAAATTCTTTCTTAAAATATTCAATTGCCTTTTGGAGCTCTTCTGGAGTTGCAACAAGATTTATGTCATCAACATAAACAGCAAGTATATGAAATTCTGATGCCATTTTCTTTATTAAAACATATGGACAAATGACACCATATATGTAACCTTCTTTCAGCAAAAATTTACTGAGGTGATTATACCACATGTGTCCAGATTGATTTGAACTGTACAAAAATCTTTGTAATCTGATTGAGTACATTTTCTGAGACTTTGAATATGCTTCAGGCATTTTAAATTATTCAGGGATCTTTATAGAGATTTAATCAAATGAGTCACATAGGTTATGACTCGCATTTAAATGGCATGACATCTTCAGGTGTCTGGACTACTAGTCTGATCCTCACAATATTTTACAATATTGTGCAGTATATTGTATCAAATATATCATCGATGATCATTTTATATAGTTTCCCAAATGACATAACTTGTTGAGATTTCATCACTTTCTTTATTTTCAGGTACCTGAACTTCTTCTAGAGTTTTATGAAACATTTATGTCGTGAGATCTTCCAGAGCTCATTTCCTCCTCATGATGATCATGTTGATCATTTGCTCCTATAATTTTTTAAGGATTGTTACCTTTGGAACCGATCGGTTTACTATGCTTCATACGTACAGTAAGCTTTATCATTTAGGGACTTTAATTTTAATATGAGCATTTGCAGCTGAAATCTGATATTTAATTTTGGATCAGCAAATGCTTCTGGCATTTGACTTAAATTATCTTCTGATTGAGGATCATACAAATAGTAATTCGATTCATGTAGACATTTTTCAGCTACTTATTACATTCCCCAAATATTAGAAAACTAACATATATCTCCAATCTTTTTCGGAAAGTGTATCTTTGTGCATTGTGGTAGAGAAATTACTCATATACCATACATCAAAAGTTATTAGATACTAAAAATATTTGGTTTCTGATCCTAAACCAATTGCGAGGGGAGGACTTATCATATATTTTGGTCTAATGCATACAAATGCTGTTGTATGCACTTTTAGAAATCTTAGACCAACACAGGAAACTTTGTTCTCATAAGCAATAGTTTAGCCATTAATAGGAGGTATTCAATGTTAAACTAACTTGAATATAAACCGACATTATCAAAATGAACTATCTTGATTGCATAATTTGAAAATTATGCTCTTAATTGATAAAAGCAATTTCAAATGCCAAACTGCAAGCTGACAATAAACACACGCGCAACTATCTCATATATGCATCTAAGTGGTTCACATGATAGGTAAATGAGCCTATACTCACCTTTTGTATAATCCGTAATTCAAAGGCCTTAGTGTCGCACCCCCTTTTTTCCCTTTGCAGAGAAAGTCCGGGTTCCGACGTTCATGAGGGTAATAACTCGTTTCCTTTTGGGATTTGGGTATTTGAAGAGTCGCCACCTAACGGATTATGGTGCATTAGGGCACCTAGAGTAATTAACTCTCAGACTGGTTTGTATTACCAGAGATTTAGGGTAAGGGCTCGAAATAACCTTGAGGGGAAGGTGTTAGGCACCTCTCTTGGTCCACAATAATGGGTCCCGACCAAACATATACTTATGAATTAGTCCTTTAACAAATAAATAGTTTAAACACATAATTGCAAATAAGAGTAGGTTTTTGGACATTACATGACTCAAATAATGAGACATAGGAAATACTTGAACAAACTGTGTTCATATAGAAAAGTAAAGTTTAAGCAAAAAGAATTTGGGAAGGAGGGGTCCTAGGTTGGTTAGCCTACAAGATCACCCCACGCAATGCCCGGTAAACCCTCCTCAATGAGGGGCTACACGTGACATTAGCGCGTAGTCATCATATCCCTTTCTACCCAAGTCCTCCCCTTGGTCATAGCCTAAAGCATTCTAGCAACCTTGCCAATGTCATATGCGTGCACTACCCGTCCCTTCCTCGTGGCTCTGGAGGTAGGGCTATGCACGGATCGGATTGGATCGGATTTAGCATATTTCGAATTCGGATTTCGGATTTCGGATTCTGAAAAGGGCAATCCGAATCCGATCCGAATTAACATTGGATTGGATCGGATTTTAAACTTTGGATCGGATAATTTTTCGGATTGTCGGATCGGATTGTCACAAAATTTTTCAACAATTTAAAGTTCATTCGGTGTCTCTATCTCATCTTCCATCTACCAAAACAAACAAAAAAATCAAAATAAAATCAAAAGTTGAAGAATAGAACATGAAATAGACATAAAAGACAGAAGAGAAGAGAAGATAGGCGGAAGAAAGAGACATAAAATCAAAGTAAAATCGGAAGTTTGAGTCATTGAGACTCTTTTAGTCTTCACTGAAGAGAAGAGAGGTTCAAGAGAGGCGGAAAAATCTAACTGAGTGAGGGGTGTGTGAAAAATGAATAAGCATAACCCTAAAATTTTAGTGTGTATTTATATAGGTACATATAATTTCGGATATCGGATCGGATCGGATTAAAATCATACCAATCCGAATCCAATCCGAAAATCCGAAATTTCATAAAACACAATCCGTATCCAATCCGAAAATCCGAAATTTGAAATTCGAAAATCCGAAATAGAGTGGATCGGATCGGATTTCGGATATCCGATCCAAATGCACAGCCCTATCTGGAGGTATTTTAGGACCCCTATTCTTTGGACAGTTCTAGACTTTCCTAAGGTTTTAAAAGGATAAAATTCTAGGTGCCAATCAAGAATAGTTAGGACTGCATTTAAAGAAACAAGTTATAGGCTCACAGTTGCCTCCTCAAATATAACAAGTAAGTGCACGTCTTCAAACAACATTCATGTACTTAGAGAGAAAATCCTAGAACATGACATCTAGATGAGCAGGGGTTATACAGTGTTGAATTAGGACAATGTGCGAGAGATCCTATTTAACTCGCCTACTGATTTAACTCTATTAAATCTGGACAATTTTAAGTAGCAAAACACAGTTTCAGAGTTGCAGAATTTAAATCGTCCTATAGGCTTGCCTAAACGCAGAACAATGATGTACTAAGAGCATGGTATCTATATTGATGTAGTAAAACAATGAACAATTTTAAAACGGATATTTGAGATCCTATAGGCATGCTTTCTAGTGATAGTAGATTAAGGCAGTGTTCGAAAATTCATTCAAAGAAACATACAGTTGATTTAAGCCAATTCAAAAGGAACTAACATGAATTAGACTGATTTGTTTAACTAAATTGATTTTAGGCTCTATAGGCAGGATTTCTGATTTTTATTCCTATAGGCATGGTATCTAATTATTAAGAGCTGATGTTAGAACTTATAGACATGATTTTAGTGAGACAAATGTAAATACATGCAGTAGCAGAATTGAACTCAATCACTTTACATTCTCTAGGCATGATATCTAATTATGAAGTTGATTTTGAACCTATAGACATGGTTTCTATTATTGAATCCATTTAAATCCTACAGACATGATCTCTAATGTTGTGAAATTAAATATAGCAAGTGCATTAATACAATCCTATAGGCATGGTCTCTACCCAAATTACCCAACAGATATAGCTACCCACCATTTTCACTAATCACCCCAATGTTATTTACAAATAATTATTACAAACCAACTAAAATAAATTACATAAACAAATAAAGAAGAAAAAGAAGAAGTTAACTATAGGAAGCCTGAAGCAGGCCCAAATGACTTCCCAAGCCTCCGATAGCCTCAATACTAAAGTTCCATAGACAATATCATGTCTAGGTGTGTCAAAGTTCCCTAAGGACCTCAAGGATCCAGGGTAGTGCTCACACCTAGACCCTTTCTCAACAATAACTGATTTAAGTGCAGTGTGGAAAGGCCAGCTCTGACATGCCAGAGTTCAGAAAAATCTCATGGATCTCAAGGCAGTACACATGCCAGAGGGGCAAGACCTAAATTTTCTAGGAGCAGTGGAGAGTGCTTGACATAGTTTTGTTTTGAAAATAGTACAAGGATGGCTTCAGAAGTAGAAAGGTTTTTTCAGAAACAGGAACAACTTAGTGGTAAAAGACAGTTTGAGAAGAGTACTAAAATAGCAGACAATTGGTTGGTCATAAGAGACATTCAAACTCAGGAAAGGAACACTTAAAAAACAGATCTCATATGAGAATGGTGGCACATAAGAATCACATTAGGGTACATGGATAGGAATAAAGGAAACATATACTCACAAATTGCATACAACACTTAGGACCTTGGGGACTTTAACAGATTGGTCATGCTAGGCAAAGAAATAAACAGGCCAGAGTGCATACATTAAACAGGACAGAAATTTAGACATGTTAGGCAAGGAAGTAAGCAAGAAAGAGTGCAGAATGTAAAGAATACATTGAATAGGAAGATTTTAAACATGCTGAGTAAAGAAGTAGGCAGGAAATTGAACTCATAACTGATGAACTAGTGCAAGAATGAAAACACATAGGGTTTGAATCTCAAAACTTAATTAGAGACATACCAATTGAAGAAAGGTGGAGAATATGAAGCAAATAAAGTTCCAATGTCTAGCCTTGGCTTTCAGCCGGCTGGATCAGCAAGTATCACAAATAGCAGAAGAGAAAGATAACTTTTAACGTGTAAGTGTGCTTTTTTGTGAACTCAATGTTCTGTCTGATGCGAGTAGAAGAAAGCATATAAATAGTAGTTTGAAAGCTAGGTAAATAAGGTAAGAATCAAATTGTTCAGTGATTGGAGAATCTCGGAATCAATTAAAGTAAAATCAGTCCAAGTTTTTCCTTTATTAAGAGAATTAGTTCAAACGGTAAAGAGCAGGTAACAAGTAAGGAAAGAAATCATACATAGCTGGAGTATAACAAATAAGGAAAGACGTCAAACAGTGCAAGTATAGAACATGTAATTAGGTCTAGGTACATAAAGTTCTAATTAGGGAAATAATCAATAAGAATCAAATAATAATGCAGACAAGGTAAAGAAAAATTAATTAAGGGAAGCAAATCAATCAAATCGAATAGAAAGGTAAGAATCGAAAGTTTAAGGGAAAGTGTTCAAATCAACCTAAGAAATAAGGAATTCAGAATATTCAATGGCTCAATCAAATAGAAAGTCATGAAAAGAGTCAGCATGTTTAACATATAAATAAGGTAAGACATGGATAGTCAGGAATCGATATATAACTTTAACAAAACAAAAGTTAAACAATACTGATTCAGTGAGAAAGATACAGGTCTTGATGTGAATAGTCAAGATGAACACAGGCACATAGAATCAGTGAAACCTTAGACTAAGAAACTCAGTAGATGCATATTAAGGCAAGACAGTTACGAGAAATCACAAGAAGTCAAAGCGAGAACCAATCAGATATGCTAATACTCAGAAACCCAACGAAGAACCCCTAAAAAAATTAGGGCTTTCAACACAGGCGAGTTAAGATTGTAGTAGACTCATAGAATCAGTCAAGATATGTGAAAAACAGAAGTTTAAACACAAAAAATCATTAAACAAAGTTTTAAAAGAAATTCCGGAAACCCTAATTTTAGAAAAAGATGAAAAATCACTTGAAATCATACGATTCTTGTAAAGAAACTCAAGGCTATTGTAAAACACACAAGGAACAAACTCAAATCGTCTTAGATCTGTACAGATCTAGGAGTTTTAGAAACGAAATTAAGGTTTCGAAGAGAACCATACAGAGATGAAGAAACATACTGAAAAACTCTTAGATCGTAGCTAATATAGAACGATTTCACTCGAAATCACACTAGAACGGCCAGGAACAGGCGAGACATGGCCCTGGTCCCTTGAGGGCCTTAGAGATGGTAGGGATGACACGAGAGAAGCCATTGGAGGCTTGAAAGGGGGTGAAAGGTCACCGAAGATGGCCATAGATGGAGGTCGGCATTTGGAGATTAGGATTAGGGTTGAGAGTGTTTGAGAGCAAAGAGGATTTTAGGGCAGTGGGGTTGGTGGCGAAATGAATTAGGTTTGGGGGGGAGGGATATAGGCTAGTTTAATTAGGAAAGGGAAAATCTGGGCCGTTGATCAAAACAATCGACGGCCAGGATTTGGCCGGGATTGGTCGGGTAGGCAGTGGTTTGGGCCTATTGGGGCTGAAATTAAAATGGAATTAGGCTTGATTTTAAATAGCCATTTTAACACTATATAATTTATAAGAAATTAAATGATTTCTGAAAAAATAATTTCATGTATTAAAATTATTTAAAATAGTTGTTTAATATTTTTAAAATATAAAAGACTATTTTATGTATTAAAAACGTAATTATGCTTTAATAGGGCTAGTATTGCAAATATACGCAAATTTATTTAAAAAATATAAATACAATTATAAAAATGCACTAAAAATATTTCAACAATATTTTAGCATAAATATAGAATTTATATGGCTAAATCACTGCAAAAATAATTTGAAGAATAATTATTGAAAATTTTATGCGTAAAAAGGGGAGAAATAAATCAATTTGAAGCCTTTAAAAATATAAAAAATTATAAAAACGCTTATGCGTGCTTATATATGCATAATGCTATTTTGAAAGTATATACATATATTAAAAATATATAGGAAAAATTGGGTATCAACACTTAGTCTCAATTTTAACTGGTATAATCAATTTATTATGAGAACAAGCAACACAAGAGAATTCTTGAAGAATCTTCGAGTTCTTCAGTATATGCTTATCTGAGTTCTCAATTAGCTCATCATATTTAAACTGGGATGGCAATACCAGTTATATTGACTGATAACTTATTTGCACTTGAAAATTTGAAGTTTACCATGACATGTGCTATCTTTCACTAAACTTCTAATTTACAATGGCATGAACTTTTGCTTCAGGTTTACTGTAACTACTTTTGCATTAGCAAATTTCTGATTTTACTATTATACATGATGTAGTACAAATTGAAGAATAAGACGGGTAATTTCTTAGATGCATATTATTTTACCACCTATGATTGTGGACACATGAAGATTCTCAATCTTTTAATCATTTATAGTCTCAATATGATATCTATTTGTATTACTAAACATCGGGTTTACTACAATATATGTTTTTGCCATAATCATATAACATGAATGACATATTTGTATATAAGCTCTTCGAGAGCCTTCATTTATTAACCACAATCTAATATTATTCGAACACTACTGGTGTCATATGTCTTCTAGACAAATAGTTAGCTCATCATCAGTTTTTAATACATTTTGTACTATCAAATATTGCTCAGACACTTCTAGTATCATGAGAGAAAATCATAATCAAATAAATAATATAAAACAATTCTAAATTCATAAATGATGAAAATTAAGAATTTCAGTATTTCTACTATAAACTTTATGATAGATATATCCTTTGTTGTTCCGCCCCTTTAGAAGGTGAGTTGTGGTATTTCTTTATTCACTTCGGGGAATGAAACCTAATCATTTGAATGTGCTTTATACATAGCTTTGAATAGCTAATTATTTTGTTTAAGCACAAGAAGACACCACTTCATAATATTTTTCTGCTCAAGGAGGAAATTTCAATTGTTTACTACCTCAGGAGTAAAATTTGAAGTATGAGATTTTGAGGATATCTTCTCTTAATTGTGTTACCACTTCTGAAGGCGAGTTATAAAATCTGCACAATCAAGAGCACATTCATATTTATAAACATTATTAATATTACCACATTCATTTCAGAGAATAGATCAATATTCATCGAAAGTTCTCATCCTTCAGTGATGGAACATGATTATCTGAACGTGTATAATCACATCAAATTTTGATGCTTCGAACTTCTTTTAAGATATTTACTATTTCAGGAGCAAATCGAGGTATGCATATAATATAGAGGATTTTCTCCAATTTATCTTCAATTGAAACCATAGCAAGCCTAAATTACCACTTCTGGTGGTCATAGGCATAAACCACATCTTATAGTGGTTAAATAAATTTATTTACAAGACATAACCACTTCTGGTGATTGTACTCAACTAGAGATCAAGTGAACCATGAAGTTAAGTTATAACAAGACTTAGGAAATATTGTCATTGTCGGTGGTTATATATTTCTTGCAAACTCTGCTGGAGTTTAAATTGGATCTAAACAATGTTATCCAAGACATGTAACTTTTGCCCGATATATCCTGGGCTATAAAAGATTGACATTATTTAGAAGAAAAAAAGTTCGTACCTTTGATACTTTCAAAGTATTTGCTCGAGATGGTAGAGTCTCGTACTGATAACGTGTTATAAAATAAAGACTGTAAAGTACATAAACCGAAGACAAGTATAGAGAGAGATTGATATATTATTCAACTTCAAACTGATGTTTATAATGAACTGAAATCTCCTCTATTTATAAAAGAAAGGAAGCACCTGCAAGGTTTTTTCAGGAAGCAGCTGCGAGACTTTTCTTGAGCTGCTTGTAAGCTGTCTGCATGAGCTGCTCGCAACCTGCCAGAAACTGCTGCAAGTCATTTCACCGAGTTACTTACAACCTACTTGCATCAGCTCTTTTGAGATAAACTTCAACGGAGTACTAAATGGATAATCTTCTTCAGAAAGATTATCTACATCGAGTAATAAACGGACATCTACAATAATATTTTCATGACAATAACAAATAAATCCTTGAAGCTTGTTAATGTGTATTAGCTACGATATTCTTGTAGACGAGTTAGAGCACTAAATAAACATCGTACAAAGGTGCACAATTTAACGCGTATATTTACATATGAAATAATCAAATGGATTATGGAATGCATCAAGTTAGTTGACTCTCCTTTGAGTTTACATGAGTATAAATTTACGACAACTGACTTTCACATATTTAAATCAATGAGTTTGGAGCATATTTAAGAGGCAAAGTGTGGTTTCGAATTGTGACAAGATTGAGATAATCAGTGCACCCACTACGTACTCTGTTGGACTGCTACATGCAGTGACATGTATAATAAGAGTTAGTTCTCTTGATATATATCAAGTCTAGTGAATTTTTACACATATATTTAAGGTTAAAGTTGAAAACAATGGGTCCACGACAAATTAACTTAATACTCATATTAATTCTAGGTTAGTCCCGCTTGAAAAGGGACTTATCTAGCATTATGGAACTATATGTTTTAAGTACGTGAGAAATTTTGAAAAATGTGAGTGTATATACATATACACAATAAATTGTATTCACATCAAAGCTAGTGACTCTGATATTTTAACTTCAATACATCGGAAGTATAAATAATTTTTATATAGTGAGGTTATTATTAAAAAAATTACATGAAATTCTTTTATAAAATAAAATTTTATAATTTTTAAAATAAAATAAATTACCGACTGCAATAGATAAAGATAATATGATAGTGCAATTTTCTTTTTTTACAATATCAATATATATTATTTTAACACTTATCCTGCTTAGAAAATGAGCGTCTACAGTGAAATGGCACGATGAATCTAAGTTCTTGAAATTGGTATGGGCAAAGTAAGAAAGACTGGTGCTAATGTCTGCATTGGCAGCCGCTGGTAGGTGGACAGGAATATGTTATTTTGGTTTAATAGTTCTTTTATTATTGCATATCTCTTTTGCCTCTTGGCCTGGTTTAAGAGTATCAAATCATATTGTAAAAGAGGCGTCTCTCTGGTATGCATAGGGTAAAATAAAAAGATACAATAAATAAATAAAAAATGTCTTGTCGAATACTGATGTTTTATAATCTGAAAAATAATCCTTTTATTTCTTTTAACCAAAATAAACTTTTTATTGCGCTCATCCAAATGTTGTCCTTTCTTTTCTTCACGCGAGTCCTGGAGTAATAAATTAAATAATCCTATCTATAACCCTTGCCGCAACGACATAGTTATTCCCGAAGAAAAACAAAACATAAAGTCGAAAGAGGAGTTGTTCTTACTCCATCAATTTTATTAATCATGTGTTACAACCCAAAGCGTAATCAAAACGCGTATTATTTTAAAGAAAAATCCGAGGACAGTTTCACCAAACTTATATTATATCTCTACAGAAGATGATTAAATTAAACGGAAAATGCCAAATATACCTATGTACTATTAGAAAAGGTTTTAATATACTATTCGTTATACTGGTGTTTGGATTGTTTTATTTTAAGTGTTTATTGGCTTTTAAATACTTTTTTTAATTTGTGTGATGTTTGACAATTATAAAAAGTGCTTAAAAGCACTATTTTTAGGCATAGAAAGTACGAAAATAAGCAAAAAGCCAAAAGTTGGGTATTATCAACTTATGCCTTTTGGCTTTTAACTTAAAAGCTACTTTTTATAAGCCAATCCAAACACCATCTAAATATACCTTTGTCGTAATACTATTGGTTCAAATATGTCCTCTTCTGTTAAGTTTGTACAATATGGACATCACATCTTACGTGACGCTGATATTTGATGAGGTAGATGTCACATAGCTTGCCACCTCAGTACCCCTATTTTACCCATTTTACCCCTCCCTTCTATTTTTTTTTGTACCACTAAAATTTTCTTCCTCTACACTACTATATGCCACCATTATCGCTTCCATAAAAAATATTTCAAATTTTAGTTTTTTATATATAGATTAGGGGCATTGATCAGGTGACATGCCACGTGGCATCCACTTCATCAATTGTCAGTGCCACGTAGGATTAGATGTCCACCTTGGACAAACTTAACAGAAGAAGGGTATATTTACACGAATAATATTACGACAAGGGGTATATTTAAACCCAAAATATAACGAAAAGTATATTTAAACATTTTCTTATAGTCCAGGGATATATTTGGCCCTTTGTCGTAAATTTAATATTGAAGCTTCTTGTATTACCTACAAACTAAACTTACAGAAACAAATATTTAAATGAAAATATATATATTCTTTCGTTTTTGTTGGATATCTCGTGAAATAGTAGTAATAATTAAACCGTCGGATTCCAATATCTTTTAATATTGAATATTTCTTAGACATGGTCATTGTCAATGTAGTATTTTCTTAACATTCTATATAATGAAAAAGGTCAGCAATTTGCCATAGTTGAAACCTAATTGGTAGAGTTTGGTTTTATATTCTTGGTACTAGATTAAACTGCAAATTGACCCTTTAAGGTCCTCTTAAAGTCTTAAACTATGGATTAGTCAATCATTTAACTATCACCAAAACAATTGTTATTGTTATCACTTTTATTGATGACAGTAAAATGACAAGTACATTACAATATTTAACTTGGTATTGCACAGGCTCTGACTTCCAAGGGGCCAATATTATAGTTTTCAGGTCCCATTAGTTAGAATATTGATCATAGTGAAATCTAATAGGGATCTTTGGTTATACGAGCAAAGAATTCTAAAGCATAAAGTGATTTGAGAATGGTGTGATTGTTTGTACATCTATAGTTACACGAGCAAAGGATTGATCTTAAACATAAATAAAGTAGTTAGAAAAACCATGTAGATGGACCATATATATGTATAAACCACGTGTGAATGGTGGAGTGCACGTTAGTTTGCCATGTATATCTACTTCAGCAAATTACTCTAGATTCTATAGTAATTTACGCCGTGCAATTTGAAGAAAAAAAATTACTCACACAGAACACAATATCTATATCAAATGAAGTGATAAAATAGAGATAAAACATGTATTAAATTTATGGTTAAATAATAATAGTGCATGTAAAACACACGATTATATATTTATTGAATTGGCAAACATGTGGCAAGTAATTTTTTTGGTCAGTTCGATTATCCTTTGCTAGTTGGTATATCTGAAAAAGTATCAAATAATGCAATGATAAAGAATAGGCTAGAGTACCGCATACAGAGGCGTATCGATCCAGTGGCTTTTGCTCATATCCTATATTTTTGCTCAAAAATTATTAAATATATACAAATAATAAATTTTGAACCCATTAAATTAGATCGATGAGTTA
This sequence comes from Nicotiana tabacum, assembly GCF_000715075.1. Taxonomy (NCBI): domain Eukaryota; kingdom Viridiplantae; phylum Streptophyta; class Magnoliopsida; order Solanales; family Solanaceae; genus Nicotiana; species Nicotiana tabacum. Next base: position 163,041,296 of record NC_134085.1, on the reverse strand, counting down.
TGGTAAAATTGTAAATTTGAACCCATAAAGTTAAAATCCTGGATCCGATTATGATCGCATAATGTCCCTCGCTTTACTTAGTAGTTTATCTAACAAGTAATCATTGGCAATTTATTCACTTCTGGGCTAAAACGTCCATTCATACCTTCATAGCGATTTTAAGAGTGTCCAATTCGGAATTGCTTTTTTGCTTTTATTGTACACTCCCCTTGAGAATAATATAAAAGGAAAAAGGAAAAATTAAACAAGATGTAGAGTGAACATCTCGTCATGGCGCATTAATTAAATAATAACAAGTATACTTCTTTTAGTAAGAAGACAAAACGTGCTCATTAATTATATAATATAAAACCTACAATTGCCACAACAAACGGAATATATAGGCCATGCATGATGTTTTTAGTGATGCAATATTTCTTTTATAAATATGATTTTCGTAATTTATTGGCCCCGATTAATCTAAATTCGTATTGCATAGTGCTCATTTAAGGTATAAACGCTTCTTGCTTTCTTTATTCTTAGTACTCGAATCCATAACTTCTCGAAAAAAATAAAGGTATTGTATATTTTCCACCACAACTCTTATTGATAATGCAACTTCGAATACAACTTAATATTTTAGTACAAGCGAGAACAAAAATGAAAACAAAGAATAGAACAAGAAAAACCTTAGAAGACTTTGTAATCTTACGCTAGCCTGAGAAGGTAACAATGAGCCAGTGCATGAATTTATGACGGAGGCATGACCAATCAACAACTCTAAAAGGCTACGCCGTCCATTATTTCTAAACTATATGAAGGTAGATTGTCCTTTCTTTCGGGCAATAATGTCAATTTTTTTGGTCACCTAGTTATTTTATTTTTGACTTCCAACTCTTCTTTTAGATTCATAGACTAATCATTTCATGCAGCTTCATTAAAGGAGAAGAACAATAGTGGAACTCTTTTGTTAGTCCAAACTTTTAATTATAGTTGTTCAATGATCAAGCAATAATCACTCGAAAAACTGAAATTAGTTATGAACTTCGTCACTAACCTGTCGCAAAATCGCTCGTAACTAATAGAGTTTCTTGAAAATCTTTCGCTAATTGTCGCTATATAAAATTAGTGGCAAATTTTTTTGTTTAGCTACAAAATTTTCGATAGCTTGTTTTTTTAAGTAATGAATCAGTACTGCAATACATGTCCGAAGTTGTCACCTTTAGTTTGTAGTTCGTTCACACTACAAATCGAACAACAATTATGAAATAGTTATATATAATAACAATGGTGTTCACGTCTGGATCAAATTATGCGTATCTCGACTATCAGAATTATGCATGTGATTTATTATGATTTGAGTTTTCATATAATAATTATACTTTCTACCTCACTTTTCCATTATAATATTGTAAGTTCATTCTATATGAGTGTTGCATGAGCAAACTTTAATTTATGAGAAATTTTCATAAATCACTATCTTTTAGTAGTAGTTAGCCATTTATAAATACTATTTGCTATATTACGGATTATAAATACCTTTTCTGTGGTTATAAGATGTATTTGATGTATTTAAGCTATTGCATTCATGAATACAGTAGCAAAAATAGGCGTGAATTAGGGAAGTACAACTAATCAGTTATTGTATTCGACTGTATTCATGGAGTGAAACATGAGATTACAACTGGACAGATTATTGTATTCGACTGTATTCACGGCGTGAAATATGGGATTACACTGTTTTAAAACAGAAAGTGAATCAATTAACATAATATACTCCTAATATAACTCAACAAACTCAATTATAACACACAAATTTTGTATTTTCAGTTATAAAAAAAGATTTTCAACCAAAAAATACACCAAAAACATATCAATCTTCAGAGAAATGATATAATACATCTGAATACATAAATTATATTAATTAAAAAAAAACATATGAATACATTCATGGCATATAGCGAGACAATGAATATAATGAAATACATAGAATACAACGGGATACATTGAAATACAATGAAAAAAAAGACAGTGGATATAATGAAATACATGGAATACAACGAGATACATTGAATTACAATGAAAAAAAAGACAATGGATACATGAAAATATATTGAAATATATTAACAGAAAATCAAGTTGCTCAGCCCCAAACCCCGTCGTCTTTGTTCAAGAACAAACCCTAATTTCCGGCGAATCCACCGTTATGTAAAAACCCTTAATCTCACCAAAAATGCCCTTCGTATTCAATCAAGTGCCCTTCGTATTTTAGGAAACCCAATTGGCCTTCGTAACAGAAAATCAATAAGAAAAAGCAGAATAACAGGCATTTTGATAAATTGGCTATACTCTCTCAAAGGATAGTGATGCATGTGTCTGGTTTTATGGATTACTCATGCTGCAATTTGTTATTTGGTACATCACATTTTTCTAGCCAATATCCCTTAATGACAAGCTCTTTGTAACAGCCCCGCCAAAAATTTACATGAATCAAGTGCCCTCCGTCAGTGCCCTTTGTAAGAGAAATTTTCACGAAATCCAATAAGGGAGCCCTTCGTAATAGAGAATCAAGTTGCTTCTGACGAAGCCCTCAGTTGTGTTTTTAAGGAATGAGGAAGAGAATGACATGTATCAAAATAGAGAGAGAAAGAAAAGAGTGTAACTGAATAACGTATTTAGTGGCTTAGGGGTAGGAGGTAACTAAAATTAGATATTTTACTATAAATATTAAAAAATATCTACAAAATATATTTTTTTAAATGATATTTATTTAAAATAATTAAGATGTTAACCTTTGTTATCAGAGGTAAAATTCCTTAATTTATCTCAATTCTAGATCCCTATAAACAAAACAAATGTTCTATAGAGAGAAAGGAGTTTAATTTTAAGTGAAACGACTCCTAAATATCTAATGATTGAGAATTCAATGAATGGAAAAAATTGAAATGGACAGAGAAAAGGGAAGGTAGGAAACCTAACATAAAATGCAGTCGCTACGTGTCATGGGTCGGCTGTTGTAATGACTAAATGCAAAGACGAATTTAGAAATATCATCATGTGAGGAAGAGGTGGTCCTTTATTTTAAACATTTTGTTCTTCCAACTCTAGCTTTTAGATTCATAAGACCATAATCATCTTCATGTTGGTCAAGAAAATGCGAAAAATAATAAGAGAAGAAATTATTGTATTCTTATGTGGTCCAAACTTTTAGTCATGGTTGTTCAATGTATCAACCAAGCAACTAATCAATACATGTGTCAAGTTGTGACCTGGTGGTATCACTACAAACTGAACAACAAATTGTATATCAATCTTAACAAGTACGTGCATGTATCACTTTAATTTCTAATAATAATACACTATCTGTTTTTTCTTCATATATTGGGTAAGACCGCATACGATAAACTCTTGAGGTCTGGTCCTTCCCTGAACTCCACGCATAATGGAAACTTAGTGCACCAAAGCTATTGGATACGATCGAACCCATTGCCGATACTGTGACTCCGCCTCTATCTATCATATAGTCGAGATTCGATATTCCATGTAGTATTTTTTCCCAAATTTCCCCTTCCCTTACAATAACGTCATTTATACACGACAAATTCTTTCAATTTTGGATCTTACACAAAATTTCTGTATCTATAGAAAAGAAAAGAGTTCAAATTAAGGTGAATATAAATATCTAATGATGAATACAGAATTTCAATGAATTGGAAGTTTGAAATGGACTGAAAAAAGGGTACGATGCAAACCTCACATTACATAAAAATAAAAAATAAAAAACAGCAGCTACGTGTCATGGTTTGACTGTGATAATATAAATGCAGAGACAGATATGAAGAAATATCATGTGAGGCAGGGGCGGCAGCGGAAAGTAACAACCGTTTCTCTATTTGCCCATAAAAGGCAACGTCACGTGCTGTCTAAGCCAAGCTGCCTTTTTGATCTGTTGACACGTGTTCCAGTTCACCTTCCCTTCTCCATTATTAGAACTTTGTTCTATAGATTCTATTATCATACTGTATCTTTTATGGAGTGTAAGATACTATTATAAGAAGAAAAATTACATTATAAAATTATACGTAACAGTAAATAATTGTTCATAATAAATTGGGTTCTCATTTAAGAAATATAAGATAAATAACTCAAAACATATTCTTTGCAATTATGTAATCTAGTAAAGTAGATCTTTTTTTTACGAACCAATCAACGTCTCTGGTTAAAAGTCTCTTTGTCTACGTTGCTTACGTCATGCTGGTGTCTCGCCACGTGTATGGGTATACGTGGAAGGAATATGGAGACTGGACGGCTAGGGACCCACTGTGATTTGTTAGGTGGGCCCTTATGAGTTTGCCACTATCAATAAAGATTTGAAGGGACACTACAATATTTCTGAAAAGAAGGCCGTGTTCGATATGTGGGATTGATTCAAAAAAATAAAATAAAAAATAGATAGAAAATGATACTACCCCTTCTTTGATGTCATGATTCAGATTTTTGTAAGTTGATTGATTTGATTATATAACGTGGGCAATAAGCAATGTAGCAAAATCTTAGATCTAGCTAGTTGTATTAGGGACCTAGGATGAGATGGATAGAATTGTTTTATTTTTAACCGAGAACGAGAACTCGGTTTGATCCATGCCAATAGAAAAATTATTGGTAGAAAATATTTTTCTCTTAATAGGTTATGCGCCATGCGAATTGGGTTAGTTTGACTCGTAATTAGTTAAGATTTACGCAAGTTGCTCAATTCTCAAATAGAGTGGCTAAATATATGTTTATCACTAAAACAGAAATCGCTATGTATTAGGAATTTTCCGATCCCAAAAAGTAGGGGTGTATATGGACCGGGTTATTTCGGTTTTTATCAAAATCAAATATTGGTTTGTACTCAATACCAAATCAATTCAAACGATACCTAAATAATAATAATCACTTCAAATTCGAAAAAGATATAAAAATTTAATAGATCTTGACATATGAATATGGAATAACAAAGAGATTGACGTATTTCAATAACACTTGATAAGAAAGTGATCATACAACCCATTATTTAAGGTTAATAAATATGGAGCTCTTCATATTCTATTACATATTATATCACATAAGAGAATCTCAAATATTTCTAGACATTTTTAAAGAAAATTCTATATAAAATCTTAAAATTATATATAAAAATTATATATTTATATGTTGGTTTAGTTCGAATTTTTTTACTCAATACCAAACCAAATCAAACCAAACCAAATATAGTCGGGTTTTTTAATCGGTTTGATTTGACTTTTCAATTTGATACGATTTTTCGATTCGATTAGCCCACCCTACCAAAAAGAAATGCTAAATCTTGTTTCACTTATACAGTCTTCTTCGCAATTTCCAGGATAAAACAATATTAGAGGTATGAATTAATACTTCGTAAATACAATAGCCTCAGTTTGTTTCGAATGATTTGTTACGCCTTTAATAATTTGTCCATAAAGACATATTTATGTATGATGATTGATACCGGTGTTGTTTAATTAAAAAGGCCAATCATAAAATAATATCAAGGAGACAACACTTTGACAATTGAACTACGTTGTAGATTTATAATAATGGCTACTGATATATAACATAACAATCAAACGTGTACCTAAAAGAAGCAAAAACTTACATTGGTTCATTCCCATTCTTGGGGTGAGCCGATTTATTAATGAAATCATTAAGGATAAAGAGGACCACATAGGACAATTGACAAAAATGTTTTTTTTTTTTTTTTTTTTTTTCAAGTAGCGCAAAAGTTTACGTGGAATCTGCTTTTGAGAAAAAGAAAATTCAAAATATTTTCTAAAATTGCCTTCTCTTTTGTTGAAGTTTTTTGAAAATCCGTCAAGATACTCATTTGTTTGACAAAAAAAGAAAAGGAAATTTTTGTTTCGTTTAAGAGAGCCAAACTAACACAAATCCGGAGAAGAGAGGACTCTGCTTCAGACGGGTCCACGGGCCACGATACGGTCTTGAAACCAAAACAATTTTTTTCGTTCTTATACAATATTTGAAATTTACTTATCAAAATTATTTTAAATTTAAGCAGTATACGTCCTAAATAAGAATTGTTTATAAATTATATATAATTAATTATTAATATCTTAACTTAGGGGATTTAATTATACCCTTTTTCTTTTTTCTTTGTTCTTCTTTTTCCCTATTCTTTGTCGCTCCTCACCATATACAATCCATTATTAATGACTTGAATTACGAGATTCAATTACACCATTATTCTTTTTTCTCTCATCTCCTCTCTTCTTCCCAATAGTGCCTTAACTGTAGTATAACAATTCCAATAATGTCGAACCACAGTGACGTAACATAGTTCAAAACTTAATTGAGAGCCAAATCTTATAAAATCGTTTTAATAGCTTGAACCATAAAGTTACGCCAAACCAAAGCAATTCAATCAGTGACGATAGACATCATCAAAATCAGACTAAGTTGATACATTTACAACAACATATAAACTAAAAATAAATTTTATACAACTAATCATATAGTATATCACCTATATATACTCTTATTTACAATTTTAATACATTATTTTTACTCAGTTAAATGTAATAACTACATGTCATACAACTTAAATACAATTTTCATATAAATTTTATACAAATGTATCTTTTAATTTGTATGTATTTTGTATATGATTGTATATATTTGTATGTGGTGTGTTCTTCTTCTCTGAAATTCCAATCAAAACTTAATCTCTCAATATAATTTTGATATATATCAACAACCTTATCTAAAAAGAAAGTATTTATAACTTAAATACAAATTTCATACAAAGATTCATACATTATACAACGATTTTGCAACTTTCATACAACATTCAAATAAAAAAATAATCACAACGGAACACAACTTAAATATAATTTACATATAATTATAATACAACTTTAATACTTCTTCTTCATCATTGAGTTTCAATTTGAAAATTCATCCAAAATTAATTCTAATTTTCACCAAGCACCTTCAAAATTGAGATATAAGTTCCAAAGAATATTCTCGATAGTTCGCAACAATACCCAATCAAAATAAATAATAATTAAAAAAATTAAATTCAAAATCATAGTTTCGAAGCTTTTGATGGCTTCCAATGACTGGCGGGGCAATGGATAACGACTGGTTCGACGGTGATAAGCGACGACATCAAATCTATTATTTAATTCTATGAAGAGAAAAAAGAAAAAGAAAATATTCAAAGGCTATAATCAAGGATTTCAATTAAATTAAATTATAAACAGTGAGGGTAAATAAATTTTTAATGTAGTACATGTAGGTAAACATTTCAAACAAAGGAAAAAAGCTGTTGGATAGCACTTCCCAAACCTGTACATGGGAAGGCCCATCTGCCAGAAGCTAGCGTGATCTGGGCCTTGTGGCCCAAAGCTTTTGAAAAAGGCAAACTCTCCGACCAATGGATTTTTGAATGAAGATCCAACAGCTCTTTCCCTCCTCTTACAACGGAAATTTTTGACTAGGGTTTCCAATTGATTGTTGTTTGTTCTTATCGCTTTACTATTCTTCAAAATCAATTGCTGAAAGAGTGAGTTCAAATTTCTGAAGGTAGATTTAAAGGTAACATTTTTTCCATTTCTTACATTTAAACTATACTCGGAACGTTTTAGGTTAATTTTCTTTTTGGTGATTACTGGACAATACAGTTTACAGCAAACGTGTTTTACTTGCCTATTCGAAGATCAATTGGTTGTATTCCTGGGAATACTAGTCAAGTGATGTGAAATTGTGGTTGTAATTGGAAATTTATGAAATTGTAGCTGACATCTACTCTTTTGCTTCCTAATTATGGTTGTTTTTGTTGTTTTTCTTTCAATCTTGTTAAAGTAAATTGTGATTTGAATTATACTTTATTCCGTCCATGCGAAGGAGCCTCTCAGCTTCATGTAGGTAGTCCTCCAAATAAAATTAGTCATCAGTAGGCTTTCATATTTTATTGCAGGAGTTGGTCTTTGGACAATCAATTTCCTTACTGAACGTTTCTTTTAATTATGTTCTGTTATTAGTTCAGTTAAGTGGATGCATCCATCTTTCCTTGTAGTAATTGTTTTGTTTGACGTCCTTGCAATATCTTAAGGCTCCAGGCTCCTATATTATTTTATTGAATTATTTTTGTCCTATTAAATTGTTCTTCTAATGCGAGCTTTCTTCTTCCAGGTTTGTACTGCTTTATATTAAAACATGGAGAAAACAGACCATGAAGTAACCAAAGAAGGAGTTTTGGATGTGAAAAATCAAAGCTGTCTGCTCGAGGCAGAGAAGTCAAGTGTGCTATCTCCTTTACCTTTGCAGAAGAGGGGGATCGCTGTAGGCAACTCTATTGGAACAGATTTTTCATCTTGGACACCAGAGAAAAAGAATGAGCAATCACACACTAAACATGAAATACACATTGCTGAGCTTCCTGAAAGGTCTGTTCCTCATTAAACTAGATTATTCCATTATCCATGTAATTGTGTCTAACTCTAACAGTGAGTATGTATTGGTCTTCAGATACAGAAAATTGTCAGAGTTCTTTGATCGTATGCTTTGTTCCTTGAGGTTGCTCGGTCTGCGAAAAAGGTCACCTACTTTTAAGAACGTGTCCAGTCAAGTCGAAGTACTTACAGGAAGGTAGCTGGGTGGTTGCCGATCTCATCTATCTCATTACTCTTTTTTCTTAACTATCTTGTCAGTCCGAATTTTCTTTTATATCTGTTCTCTTCTTTGTTGACAATTAGTAGTGTGTTCCTCCTAGGCTTACCAGTAGTACTAGGACTATTTTTGTGTGATCTTATTCATGATTCTTTACTATTACATGTTGTATCATTCATGCACGTTACCTTAATGTATTGTGGTTACTACTGTTTGCTACTTGTTGCCTTATCTCCACCGTGCCTTGAGTCGAGGGTCTATAGGAAACAACCTCCCTATCTTTATAAGGTAGGGGTAAGGTCTGCGTACACACTAACCTCCCCAGACCCCATTTATGGGAATGCACTGGGTTCGTTGTTGTTGTTGTACTTAAACTCTACCATGTGTAAGAAGAGTTTGTATAAACTGAAGTATTATGACTTTGTTTACTCTATCAGTTTTAGTTCACTAGTATTCTACTGTTGACCAACTGCAGCCACAAAATGTATCATACAAGCGTAGAGTAGTATCATTTTCATTTTCAGTCCTTAGTTGGACCATGGTTCAGCAATTAAGTGTTTAATCCTCTATTTTCTTTTGTCAGAAAATTTTCACACAGGCATCTCGCACAGATAAAATATATAGTTCCTGAAGCCATTCAGATAGATAAATTACTTGTGCACGATGAGAAGACCATGTGCATGAAGCCAGATGTTAAAATTACCTTGCATTTAGATGCTGTCGAAGATCACAAAGAACACTCAATGTTTATGACCCTCAGTAATCTTTTTGCATCCAGGCTTGTGGATTTTCTCCATAAACATGCTCAGGTAATAATCCTTAAAGTTTGGTATTTAACAGCTTCGGAGGAATTCTTCAAACTGGTCTTTATACAAGTAGAATTGGATATACAGAATCTGATGCTTCAGTAAACAGAAATATCTAATTGAAAGATACCCTCTTTGTTTTTTTAATTTATTTTTCCGTGCATAGACCTTTCCTCCTCTAATGCATGAAACAAAAATTGCTATAGCATGACCAGAAAGAGCTAATTGTTCAAGAATATTTCTTGCAATAACATAACTTCCTTTTCTGATAAAATCATCTTAACCCCGAATACTGTATTATAATTTTGTGCATTAGATTTCTTGTTGTAACCTATTAACTCTTTTCTTGAAGTAATTTTGTTCTATAAATTGCTATTTGAAGCTTAGAATGTGTGATATCCGCTATTTGGAGGTCAAAACACTGCTTATGCATCTTTATTTGTCTAACTAAGTTATTTCTGTCATATATACACTCAGAGATTTTCATTTTGCTAACTGTAAAGCAGGATTGTGACATACCCGAAGCCATACTTCCAGATCCGTTTAACCAAAGCTGCCTCACTAGCGATGCAGACCGGTTGCCTATGGATTTACCAAGTCCACTTGAGTCTGAATTGTTATCATCATCCCATCTCTGTCCATCCTTCAGTTCACGCTTTTCTCGGCAGGCTGTTTCTACAGAAGCAAAGATAGATCATCTCTCAGTACCTTCGCCGGCATGCTTACCTTGTGTATCTGAATGTACATTGAATGAGGAACTTGATTCTAAAAGGAGATCTCCTAAGTCACCCAAATCCTCCATCAACCTGAACAATGTTGAAGAGAGCCAAACTCTACCAGGTTGTAGTTTGTTTGCAAATGAAAGAACTCCTATGAAGCTCCTGTCTGAAAGTGAAGTAACGCTTGAAACACCTGCTCAGCCCACACCAAAGAGATCGGTGCCAATTACCGAAGATAAGTACAAGAGTATGACAGGCCAAAACTCTCTTGTTTCCAATCTAATTGTCAAAAGGTCATTGGATTTCTCCACCTTGGGTGGTGAAGAAATGTCTTCAGATTTGAGTTCTGGCAGTATAGAGCATCATGAAGATGCAGATAATGCCCTTATAATGGAAAGGAAGTCGATTTCAAAGGAAGATCAAGTTAATGCTGATGTATACCCTCATGAGGTACCATTATTACCTGGGCAAGTTCTTAGATGATTTTACAACTAGAAGCCATAGAGCTGTTTCTGTTATCAATGTGAATAAGCTCATTTGGAAGTGAAATACAAAATGACAAGTGAAAACACTATTACATGGTGGATAAATGATTTTTCACACAATGATAATTTATTGTTAAACTTGCAGTTATCCAAGTGTGTGGTTGGATTGCTTTCTGTCTACTAAGCATGTTCAGAGCTAAAGGCAACTTGGACTATTGCTCTATAGTTTGACTTGCTTTGTTAATATGATTTACCATGAAATTGATTGTGAATCTTCTGGTAGGTTCAGGAAAGGCGTTGCTCCTTTAGCAAGGAAGAGAAGAATTATCAAAGTCATTTGACTGCGGCCCGGAAGGAATCTCTTGGTTTATCCGATCTTGTTCGTCTAATTCACCGCATTTTCCAGTCTGTTGGCTGTCGTTCAATGACTAAAGTGGAACTTGTTCACAAGATCATAGTGAATGACTATGATATTGATGAGAACAGTATGCTCAAAAGCTATATCCTTTCTTTTCTTACTTTTGCTGGTTCATGTTTTACAACTTTTTGATAGATCTAAAGCCATTTTGTCTTAATGTAGCTGATGTGGAAGGGCAGATAGAACATCTTGAGAGACTAGTTCCAGAGTGGCTATGCAAGAAGTCTGCCCCCACTGGAGACCTTTTGTACAGGTATCTGTCATGTAAAACATTATACTGAATGTTGGTTTGGTTTACTATGTGAGAGCATGGTGTGGTAGGATCTGTTCTGTGTTAGAGGTCACAGGCTCAGTCTCCAAAGGCATCTTCCCTTAATCTATTATCCACTGCTATGTAGGTGACTTGTGGACTCGGACTGTTTCCTTTAAAACCTTTATCCATTTTATATACTTGAAATTTGATTCTTAAAGGCTATGTCAACATTTTTGCATCTGATAGTGATAAACTAAGTTGCTCGGACACGGGTGGGATCTAGACGTCGGATCCTTCGAGATGTAAATTCTAAGATTTGAGGATACGGATCCTAGTATGGATACAGGTGTTGGGTTCCGGCTAAAAATAATTCAAAAAAATAGAAATATGGAAATATCTCAAAATTATGAGAAATTTTGTGGAATACTTACGTATGGCTTGTAAAGTGTGGATTTATTTTTTATTCTCAAGTTGTATATAAGTAAAGCAGTGATTTCCTAGATAGGCTATTCTATTTTCTTCAAATTCACTCTAGTTATCTCGTCTAGAATTTTTCTGTTCATCGTGGTCAGAGTACCCAAACGTATGACCAGATCCGGTATGGATCCCATACCCACACCCACACTAGTGTCGTGTCGACACGGGTGCGACACCTAAACTGCCATGTCGGAGCAACTTAGGTGATAAAGGTGAATATAACTTGCCAATGCTTAGTTTGCTCTATTGGCTTGGGGTACCGGCATACTCACTGCTGTTTCTTGACACCTGTTTTACACAAACCTTTTTAGTTATTGCTTACTACGAATAGAGAAAGAGAGAATTGCTCTAAGTGAAGTGGTTGGTTAACAATGTACAGATGGGCTCCTTATGTTTGAGATGAAATAAGGAAAATTTCCTACTTGTTGAGATTCCTAATCATTATTTCAACAATGACAAAATCATTAAGAATATTCTATAAATCTCATTTTTATGGCTTGGGTTTTAACACTTCTTGGTTGTCATGTAAGCCATCATTAGAATGGCTTTAAACCCATAACCTTTAGAGAATGTTCATTTGAATGACTTGTTATGGCATAGAGAATATGGTTGCAAAAAACTTTTGGACAATAATGTCAATTTGCGTGGCTTCTTTTGATGAAGAGTATATGGTTGGTTGTTTTCTGTTTCTTATTAAGTTTTGCCTGTACTAGGTTTGGTTATTTATGGTTTGAAGTTATTAATGTGTTTAATACTCTTTTTGGATGCAGTATCAAGAAAGTTCCTGACTTGAGCTCTGTCTGCGAAAGGGTTATAGGTGTATGATCGATTTTGTACAAGGTAAGTGTCCTTTTCTTGCACATGTACTCTTAAAAAGAAAAATACATGGTTAAACTCACTTAAAAATATAAGGGGACAATATCCTGACCTTACATGTTTTTGAAATGTGCCGTTAAGGCTCTGTGTACCCTCTTCTCTGTGAGCTTCTGATATTTATTGCTCTTTTCCAGGGCGCATGTTGTTGGAGATGCTCAAGATAGTAACTCACAAACTCAGTCTGGTCCTTGCGCATCGTATACAAGAACTTGGTGCATTTATGGAGTATTTGGGACAGGCGGTTGTTGTCCAAAAATGTAGTGAAGGCATGCTATAGCCTTGTAATTTGTTCTGAAGTAGATTAGTGTAAATGAAGTCTGAGCAGCTTGTTGGCGCAAAAATTGCATTGCAGTTGTAATCCGTTTGAATAACTCACCTAATTGATTGATGGAGTATTTATTTGCTTATGCAGTTGATCGGATATTTAACTGGCATTTACCTTGGTGTTGGCATTTCCTCCCCTACTAGTCATTACTATTCCTCTCCCTCCTTCCCTACATTTACATGTATTTCCTTTAACACTCGCATATACTTCATTCATCACTAATATTTGTGAAAACGAATCAAATGTTTTTAGGATTCTGTATATTTCTGGGAGGGAACGCATAAAAAATTATGAGACACCTGAAACTTAAGAAATCTACAACTTTTGGAAGTTAAAGAGTAAAAACTATCCAATTTCCTTGGTTTCAGTGTCACTTGTATTATTACTGTTTGGTACTCACAATCACTTTTCTTTAACAATTTATTGTTGTGATTAATTTTTTTCCAAGTAAATTCAGAGAACTCTCTGCCTTGTAAATCTTTTTTTTTTCTTTTTCTATTAGGACTATTTGAATTCTAATGAGTTTTCATGTCATCCAAAACAGTGAGATACTGGCAGCGACAGCTACAACCCTGAAACGTCTACTTGACAAATGCGTAAGCCATGAGCATTTGATTAAGCAAATTCACGCTCAATCCATCACCTGTGGTGTCTTTGTGCAATCTCATCAATCTTTTGCGTGCAAATTGCTCAATGCATATGCCAAGCTGAACAAACCATTTGCTGCCCACAAGGTGTTCGATCAAATTCCCCAACCTGATATTGTCTCCTGGACTTGTCTTCTGTCTCTTCATTTGCAATTACAACAACCTACTAAAGCCTTCTCTCTATTCACCCGTTTACTGGTTTCAACTTCTCTTAAACCTGATTCCCATTCCATGGTTGCAGCTCTCTCAGCTTGTGCTCGCACGCAAGACCTGATTAATGGCAAAACAGTGCACGCTATGGTCTATAAATTTCTTAGTCGACCTGAACCCATTGTGGGTAATGCTCTGATCGATATGTATAGCCGAACAGAGAGAATCCACTTGGCTCAGCATGTATTCGATAGTATGCACGTTAAGGATGTTGCTAGTTGGACTAGTTTGCTCAATGGGTTTGTAATTTCCGGGGCAATTGAGTCTGCTTGGAAGTTGTTTGAGGAAATGTCTCACAGGAATGCCATCTCATGGACTATCATGATTGTGGGATGTGTACGTGGCAAAGAACCGGTTAGGGCGTTGGAACTGTTTAAGAGAATGAGGAAGGAAGGTGATGACAGCCCGACCACAATCACAATAGTTGCTGTGCTATCTGGTTGTGCTGACATCGGAGCTCTGGACCTTGGGACATCGATTCATGGGTATGTAAATAAAGTAGCTGGTTTTGCTGTCGACATTGGTGTAAATAATGCACTGATTGATATGTACGCTAAAAGTGGGAATCTTGATTTAGCTACGAAGCTTTTTAGGGGAATGATAAAAAAGGATGCTTTCACGTGGACTAGCATAATTTTAGGTTTGGCACTTCATGGTAGAGGAAGAAATGCACTTGAGGCTTTTTATGAGATGTTGGAATCTGGAATAACTACAAATGAGATTACGTATCTTTCTGTTCTATCTGCTTGTAGCCATGCTGGATTAGTTAACGAGGGGAAAGAATTATTCAACAGATTGAAGTAGGACAGTAGTTGTGCAACTAAGATAGAGCATTATGGATGTATGGTGGACCTCCTTGGTCGAGCGGGTCATATAGATGAAGCAGTGAGATTGATTCATCAAATGCCAATGAAACCTGATGCTGTCATATGGAGATCACTTTTGACTGCTTGTGTCGCGAATAGAAATTTGGAATTAGCTGAAATGGCTGCAGAAAAAGCGCTTGAATTAGAACCTCATGATGACGGGGTGTATGTACTTCTTTGGAATTTGTATAGCTCTGGTAATATGTTGGAAGATGCTTCCAGGACAGTGAAGATGATGAGAGATCAAAGAATCAAGAAAAAACCTGGTTGTAGTTGGGTTGAAATAAATGGAATTCTACATGAATTTGTTGCCGAAGCTACGAAGCAACGTGTCTATGATGGTATATACAGGGTACTAGATACAATTTTAAAGCAATCAAACGTGGATCTTTTTACTATTACTGCAGAAATGTAGTGTTTTGGCAGCTATAAAATTTTCTGCCCTGGATTTAGGTGGGATGATTTGGGACAAGGACAAAGAGTCCTAGAAAAGATTCCAGTCCTAGTTCTTTTAACTATGGAAGACACTACTTAATTTGGTGGTAGATAAACGCAATGCAGGAAGTGCTCCTCGGTTAATTATCTTTGACTATGTGCAAATGCATCTGTGCACTATTGCACTTGTGTTGTTATTCATCTATTCAACATTGCATTTTTGGATTAGTATCCTCGATCTGGAATAGTAAGTTCTCCTTTTGTGTTATAATCTTGGCAGGAGTAGATTCTGATCATTGTTTTTTTTTTTTTTTTTTGTGTGTGTTTGGGTTAGCTGGAAAAGGAAGATTAGAGTCCACAGCAGCCCCTAATCACAAGTTTAGAGATGTTGATTGACACATCATGTGAGGTGCATCCAGATCATCTTATCCAGACTAACCACATTTTATTTTCTTGCTTAGCTAATTTATGATCTAACCTCAATAAAATATTGTCAATAAGTAGAATATGTTCACCTTTGCGCAGACTAGGGATCAGCATGTAACTACAATAAATAATGTTGACCATTATTAAGTTTGACCTTTTGAAGGGAAAATAATATCACACGGTACTGCATATTATAAGTAAAATGAAGATAGAGGAAAAGTACTTGAAGTCTTGAACGATTTGGCAACCACAAACTTGTAACATGCCGCAAAGCAAAATAGAAGCGACTAAAGCGCATTGTTTAATGCGTTATACATGCTCATCATTTTCTCAATTTCTTATCAATTCGTCTGATTACTATGTGAGTCACATAACCAATATTACTTATGTGAGTCTAATTCATTTTTTTTGATAAGTGGACTCATATCCCCTACTTACTTATTTTAAAGCATAAACTAAAAAAGGCAATATTTAAGTCTATTCTTTTCCCTAATTAGAGGCTTAAATGATGGACAATAAAAAAAATAAAATAAGAAAAGATCTCTTTCATTATATTATTAGATATACTGTTTCATAAAAAAAACTTTTTTATTGATAATATTTCATTTTAGGATCCAAGTAAAAATTAAAGGCACGAGAAATCTATATATCTGCAAAATTTAACATATCGTATCTTGAGCTATTCAACCAAAGAGAATATTGATAAATATTTTATATGATAGGTGAGAGAAAGTAGAAAATTAGAAATGTAAACTGGTAATATTCAATTAAAAAGTTCTCATTAGTTGATCACAGTTTAAATAATAAAACTTGTAATTTCACCAAGAAACTTAGTCAAAGTTATATTTTAAAAATCTTAACGCGTTATTCACCAACTTCCAGTTTATCCTCTAAGCTTGCGGTGTCGATTTTTCTCAGATTAGAGTAGCCGTAAATTAGTTCAATAAAATGAAGTAAAAACAATCTAGGAATATGAGTCCACCTGTCAAGAAATGAACTAGACTCATATAAGTAATGTTGGTTATGTGACTCACATAGTAAAATTTCTCCGTCCGAAGTAGTAAGCTAATACTCCCCCGATCTATTTTAATTAATTTTTTTGGTTGTTTTCACATATATTAATAAATTCACTTTTTAACATTAATTAATAATAAGTTTGACCATATTAACCTTACTTTGTTCATTGGAAATATAATAATTACTCCTAGGCTCTTTATTCTAAGGGCAACTTTGAAAAAAAAAAGTTAATTCTTCCTAAATATGTGAAAAAATTATATATTGTGAATCACAACAAAAAGACAAAAAAATCAATTAGAGTAGACCGGTGAGAGCGATCTAGAATTAGAAATTCTTGAATTATGTGAGTCAAACACCACCCAAAAAGAAAACGAATTTTCTTTGAGATCATATCTCCCGGCCTTCACAATTATTTAATCCGGTGGCCATGTGCATTTTCTTGAATTCCCACAGGCCACAGCTATAAAAACCCCAAAAGCCTTAAATCCATTTGCTAACACTACATTAACTTCACATATATACCAAACACAGCTCAAAATGAAGACCAATCAACTTTTCCTCCCCTTCCTCATCTTTACCATCTCTTTTAACTCTTTCCTCTCCTCAGCTGCCGAAGCTCCTCCAGCAGTAGTCGACATTGCTGGAAAGAAACTCCGGACAGGCATCGATTACTACATCTTGCCAGTGGTCCGTGGACGAGGTGGTGGACTCACCCTAGATAGTACCGGCAATGAATCTTGTCCACTTGACGCTGTTGTCCAAGAACAACAAGAGATCAAAAATGGCCTTCCTTTGACCTTTACACCCGTTAATCCAAAAAAAGGCGTGATTCGCGAATCCACTGATTTAAACATCAAGTTCTCTGCTGCCTCAATCTGTGTTCAGACAACCCTGTGGAAGCTAGATGACTTTGATGAAACGACAGGGAAATACTTTATCACGATTGGTGGAAATGAAGGAAATCCTGGTAGGGAAACTATAAGTAACTGGTTCAAGATTGAGAAATTTGAACGTGATTATAAGCTGGTATATTGTCCTACAGTATGCAATTTCTGCAAGGTCATTTGCAAAGATGTTGGCATCTTCATTCAGGATGGAATTAGACGTTTGGCTTTAAGTGATGTCCCATTTAAGGTTATGTTTAAGAAGGCTCAAGTCGTCAAGGATTGAAGAAGAAAAATGAAGTAACAAACTAGTCGCTTAATAATTTGCATTTATTCGAATATTTCTGATTTGCTGAAATGAACTACTAGTAATAAGAGAAGCATGAGCTTCCAAACTCAAGAAATATGTATTTCATCTAATAAGAGAAGCATGAGCTTCAAAAGTAATTAAAAAAAACAAGTGTGCATTTCATGTCGTGTACTCTTTTGATGAATGTTTGTTTCTTGGCTTATAGGCTCGATTCGTCAGGCCTTAGACATTATTGATATTTGATCTATTTGCATTTGTTGGTTATGCTGAATGTACTACACCTTGTATTGTGAATTAATGTCGTCTATTATTTCCCATGCAAAGAGCGTTCTTTCTGCGCATTTCTTACTCCGATCCCTTATAAGCGAAGATATAACAGTAACACATGAAACAAAAATAGTACTAACACTTAACAGCACCATCACACAATTATCATCATATCTCGTTCATCTTACTGTTTGAAACGCTAAATTGCCGTGTTAATCGGCATGTATTTTAGATTTCTATGTAGTATCACCAGCATTTTCTAAATTTCCTTTTTCTTTTTAGGTGTGGAATGGGGATTTTTGGTGGGGTGGGGGGTTCTTAAAGTAACTGCTGTTTTCACGAACAAACTTGGAGAAAAAAGGAAAGTTTTTGAATGATCATCACATCCAACAAAAGGTGCAAGTAACAGTACAGATCAAGGATAAAATGCGATTAGGTCGCTTGACATGATAATGTTAAAAGGGCACAAAGTGAACCTAAAATCACACGAAAACAAAACCGTATTGAAACAACTACAAGCATCCATGCAGACTTGGCAAAAATTGATCGCAATGTAAGAGATATGATCTCTATAAGCTATACATATTAGTTGGGACTATATTTTAGTTAGTAGCTAAGCTAAGAGATATCTCTATAAGCTATACATATTAGTTGGAACTATATTAGTAGCTAAGCTAGGAGTGGAAAGAAAGAACCACAGAAACAACGCATTCCTTCTTAAATATACTGGCCAGATGATATCTTAATCTAAAAAAAGAAGATTTAATAAGAAAATCCAATTTTACTGATCGATATGTATAGTCGAACAGAGAGAATCCACTTGGCTCTACGTGTATTCGACAGTATGCACGTTAAGGACATTGCTACTTGGACTAGTTTGCTCAATGGTCGTAGTTTCCGGGGCAATTGGGTCTGCTTGGAAGTTGTTTGAGGAAATGTCCCACAAGAATGCCATCTCGTGGACTGTGATGATTGTGGGGTGTGTACGTGGCAAAGAACCAGTTAGGGCGTTGGAACTGTTTAAGAGAATGAGGAATGGAGGTGATGACAGCCCGACCACAATCACAATATAGTTGCTGTGCTGATATTGGAGCTCTGGATTTTGGGAAGTCTAGTATTCATGGGTGTGTTAACAAGGTAGCCGGTTTTGCTATCCATGTTGGTGCGAACAATGCGCTGATTGATATGTACGGTAAAAGTGGGAATCTTGATTTTGCTACAAAGATTTTTAGAGGAATGATAAAAAAGGATGCATGCTTTCACGTGGACTAGCATAGTTTTAGGTTTGGCACTTCATGATGGAAAAGGAACAAATGCCTTGAGGTTTTTGATGAGATGTTTCCGTTCTCTCTGCTTGCAGCCATGCTGGATTAGTTAACGAGGGGAAAGAATTATTCAACAGATTGAAGTAGGACAGTAGTTGTGCAACTAAGATAGAGCATTATGGATGTATGGTGGACCTCCTTGGTCGAGCAGGTCATATAGATGAAGCAGTGAGATTGATTCATCAAATGCCAATGAAACCTGATGCTGTCATATGGAGATCACTTTTGACTGCTTGTGTCGCGAATAGAAATTTGGAATTAGCTGAAATGGCTGCAGAGAAAGCACTTGAACTAGAACCTCATGATGACGGGGTGTATGTACTTCTTTGGAATTTGTATAGCTCTGGTAATATGTTGGAAGATGCTTCCACGATTGTGAAGATGATGAGAGATCAAAGAATCAAGAAAAAACCTGGTTGTAGTTGGGTAGAAATCAATGGAATTCTACATGAATTTGTTGCCGAAGCTTCGAAGCAACATGTCTATGATGGTATATGTACACGGTCAAAATCGGGCTTGCCCTTTGTATGACTAATCGAGATCGAAATATGATAGGTCAAAGTTCGTTCTCGTGTTATATCGAACCATGGTGCAAAGATAGATTGTCGAGCTCGTGACCCGGAGGCCGATCAAGCTCGAGATCGAGCAAGATCGAAGAAAACCTACCGAGCCAAATAACGGAAAGCTGAAATATCCGTAATTGGGCGAGGATCACGGTGAAAATCCCGACACGTATTAAGAAGAGGACTATTAATTAGCTAATCATGAGATTTCTTACCTCATATAGAACTGTACCAAGAGTAGGACTCCCTTACTATATAAAGGGGGTCTGATTACTTGTAATATTCATCATTTCTATGCAATACAAAGCAATATACTATCATTTTCTAGCTTTCACTATCTTGTAATTCTGTTCATAAGTCAGTTGAAACATCTTTTAGTTCAAGGGTGACTGAACTCGAGGGCCAAGGCTATTTAATTTGTGTGGTTTGCATTTATTCTTTTATGATCAATTTCAATATTAATTATTCTTCTTAATTTGTACCAAGTTATATTACGTATCCTTAAAACCGCGTATAAATTCAACTGTTATCCGATTTTAGGGTAAACAGTTTGGCGCTCACCGTGGGGCTACGAATAATGGTGATTACCTGGTACAAACTTTCATGACACACACTATTTTACACTTGTTCTTTGAAGTGTCTTTGATTACAGGACTAAAAAATATCAAACTCTAAGTCAGCACCTCTACACATTGACAATGATTTCGGCCGCCACGACGAAAATGATAACATAGTAGCAGGGAACGATGTACCAGTATTGGCCTCGATGAATTTTCGGCTGCGGATCCAGTGGACGTCAGTTCACATATAACCATCAACGGGACTTTGGCCGTCGATCCCGAAGGCACCATCTGTGGGTATGCTTGATCAGCCGCTCAAAGCGCATGTGTCGGTGAAGATGGTAGGATAAGCCTGCAGGTGATCTTCGAAATGTTGCAGTCTCAGCGGGCAGCAATAGCCCAGCTCCAAAACTAGAATCATACCCCTAGCAGGGTTGAGCTTGAGCCATCCCAGGAAGTTGTACACATGGTCGAATCAGTTTCAAGAAAATCGAGCAAGAAAGAGTCGGAGATCAACCCAGCAATCATAAAGATGCTCGAAGAACTGACGAAGCGAATTGAGTCAGGGAAAAAGAAGATCGAGGCAAACGACAAGAAGGTGGAAACTTGTAACTCTAGGGTCGATCAAATCCCGGGGGAACCACCAATATTGAAAGGACTAGATTCCAAAAAGTTCATACAAAAACCTTCCCCCCTCCCCCGAGAACGGCTGCGAAGCTAATCCCCAAGAAGTTCTACATGCCCGAGATTCCTAAGTATAATGGAATGACTGATCCGAACGAGCACGTCACCTCTTACACGTGTGCTATCAAAGGGAATGATCTAGAGGATGATGAGATCGAACCCATCTTGCTAAAGAATTTCGGGGAGACCCTGTCAAAGAGAGCTATGATATGGTACCATAATTTACTACCTAATTCTATTGACTCATTTGCTATGCTTGCAGATTCTTTCGTAAAGGCACACGCCGGGTCCATCAAGGTCAAAACATTTCAAGGTAAGGCAGAAGGACAATGAAATGCTTATAGAATTCGTGTCTCGATTCCAAATGGAATGGATGGACTTGCTACCGGTCACTGCTGATTGGGCCGTTCAAGCTTTCACTCAAGGGATCAACGTTCGAAGCTTAGTGGCTTCATATCAATTGAAGTAGAACTTGATAGAATACCCAGCTGTTACTTGGGCCGATGTATATAATCGGTATCAATCAAAGATGAGGGTTGAGGACGATAAACTTGGGGCTCCTTCTGGATTCGTTTATCCTATCAGACCTGTCGATAGAATCAAGAGAGATATTGACTAAGAACCAAGGTCGAACAGAGATCGATATCGACCGTATAATGGAGATCGTATGAGCAACGGATCTGGGCGAAATTCTGCACGAAATGAAAGGAGAAATGATCTAGGTCAAAGCTATTGAGGACTCATGAGCAAGAACGGCTTCGAAAGACCTATTGGACCCCAAGAGGCACCACGATTGTCAGTGTATAACTTTAATGTTGATGCGGTTGCCATCGTATCGGCTATCGGGCGCATCAAAGAAGCCAAGTGGCCCCGACCTTTGCAAACTGATCCAACACAAAGGGATCTCAATCAAATATGTAAATATCATGGCACACATGGCCACAGGACGGAGGATTGTTGACAATTGAGGGAAGAAGTAGCCCGCTTGTTCAACAACGGTCACCTTCGAGAATTTCTAAGTGACCGAGCTAAGAATCATTTCATAAACAGAGACTCCAATAAATAAAATGAACAAGACGAACCCCAGCATGTCATCCATATGATCATCGGAGGGGTCGATGTTCCTCAAGGTCTGATGATAAAACGCACCAAAGTATCAATTACAAGGGAAAAATAGAGTCGAGATTACCTACCAGAAGGGACTCTATCTTTCAACGACGAGGATACAGAAGGAATCTTGCAACCCCATGATGATGCACTGGTAATTTCTGTACTTATGAATAAAACTCGAGTTAAATGTGTGCCAATTGATCCAGGTAGCTCGTCCAACAACATTCATTCGAGGGTCGTAGAACAACTCGGCCTACAGAATCAGATCGTACCTGCGACCCGAGTGCTAAACAAATTCAACATGGCTTGCGAAACCACTAAGGAAAAAATAACGTTGCCGGTAAACATAGCTGGTACCACCCAGAGGACCAAGTTTTATGTAATCAAGGGGGACATGAGATACAATACCCTGTTCGGGAGACCGTGGATCCACAACATGAGGTTTGTGCCCTCGACCCTTCACCAAGTATTAAAATTTCCAACACCAAAAGGGATAAAGACGGTTTATGGGGAGCAACCCTCCGCAAAGGAGATGTTTGCCGTCGATGAAGTAATTCCAATATCAATACTCTTATCGAAAAAGGACTCAGGTTCAAGAGCGAAACAGGAAGCCAAATAGCAATCATCGATGCCAGCCTTGACCCAATCGGACAAGCAAGGGATTGACGAAGACGACGATTACGGGGTTCCTCGATCCTTTATAGCTCTCGATGATTTTTATGCCACCAAATCTATGGTCAAAGAGCTGGAGCAGTTCGTGCTGATCGAACATATGCTCGATTGAAAGGTATACCTGAGCACGGGGTTAACTCCCTAGCTCAGGAAAAAACTCATTCAATTTCTTACAGCTAATATAGATTGTTTTGCTTGGTCCCATCTCAATATGATAGGGATCCCACAAGAGATTGTGACCACGTGATTTTTTCCCTATAGGAGTCACTCCCATAAAATACAAGAAAACAATTTTTTTCCATTTTTTTACAATCTTATAGGATTTTATGGGAATTTGTGCTAATTGTTTGCATTTCTGTGCATGTTTATTCCTGTTAAAATTATGAAAATGCTAAAAATTCCATGCATTGCATTTAGGTTTCATTTTTACATTTTTAAGGATAATTAGTAAATTAGTTGCTTTATTAAATTGCAAATCACAAAAATTGGCTTACTTTTACATTTTTTTTTAGCTTTTAATTCTAGATCAACAGTTCTTCTCTTTTTTAATTTAGGATCAATTAAGTTTTATAAATTTCATAATTTGATAATTAGTTTGATTTTACAACTTAGATTAATTTAGGATTTTTAAAAATAAAAAGGAAAAAAGGGAAATAAAAGAGAATTGGAAAGAGGGGGGGGGGGGTTGTTTTAACTTTATTGGGCCAAAGTGCTGAAGCCCAAACATTTTTGCCCCAAACCCGCCCCAAACCCAAGCCCAGTCACCAAAATACCCGGTCCAGGTTTCCCCCTCCCAAATGCCCCCGTTTTGTAATGATTTGATCACAACCGTTGGATTTTGATAATCCAACGGCTCAAAACTAATTGCTCGTTTAATATATATATGTCCGAAATCACCCCCACTTCGGAACCCCCCATTTCATTCTTATCTCTCTCAAGCCCAAACCCTAGCCGCCCTAGGTTTCTCTCTGTCGCTCTGCCATCAACCACCCGCCGGGAATCGCCTCACGGCGGTTCCGGCGCTCCAATCCACCCCAAATTTACACCCCAGAATCTTTCTCACCTCCTCATTCCAAATCTCCCATTAGTTTCTTTCAAATCTTTACCAAAAATCTCAAATTTCAAATCCGAGATTCATGCCCAAAAAACCTAGGTCTCCAAACCCACCCAAATTCGCACCCTATAAACTCCCCACTCTCCTAAACCCAAATCCCTTGTTGAGTTCCCCCAAAACACCCTTAAATTACTTGGGTTTTAGATCTAAAAGTGGTCTGAAACATCAAGCTCCCTTTTTCTCAAATTTTCGGGTAATTTTAGCATGCTTTGAGTCAAAACTAACATTGTTAATGGTTTTTGTCAAGAGCCATTGATTAATGTGAGTTTCGACTCATTTCGGATTTGTCAAGACCCAGTCAATTTGCCTTTGACTGGACAGAATGCATCCGAAGTCTAGAGTTTTCCGTTTTCAGAAGGTATCTTCTTCTCTCTTTTCTAAAATTGTTAGAAGTTTAATTTTGTTTTTAATTTAATTCAGGATTAATTGATGGAAAATCTTCTGAATCTGGATTTGTTCCTTTGTGATTTCTGTTCGTTCCCTGATTAATTTTTCCTTTCATATTTGTTTCCTTACTTAGTTTGCATGTTTTAGTTTAGAGTAATTTTATGTCATTAAATTTCTGTTAAGTCTTTCATCCCAATAGATAGCTTCAATAAGTTTGAACAATTTTCGTTTGAGATTCGTTGGGTTTTAGATGTGAGTGTTTCTATTTTCTGAATTGGTTTTTGGTTAAATATATTTAAGGTTTGCTTAAAAGGTCCAAAGGCTTAATGATTTTTGTTTGTTCAATCTGTATTTCGATTTGTTTTTTTGCTTGAATGCGTTAGACTTGATTTGTGAATAAAAAAACTTAGGAGGGGTTAATGGAACAATAAAAAACTTAAGGGGGGTAATTTGGAAATTTAGAAATGGGATAAGGTATCTAGAATGTTCTGTGGCATGGACAGTGGGTGTTATTCTGCCAGTACAAGCTGCTGAAGCCAATTAGAATTGGCCAGCTGTCCAATTGCTATTAGAAAAAGATGCTTTGTGAGGGGTATTTTGGAAAAATTCTTATTCCTTGGCTTGGTAGGCACACAACAGATTTTGGGGATAAATAAGGCACTATCCTTACTCTCTACACACGAAAGACAGACCCTAAAAATCTTTCAAAGAAATCTCAAATGGTAGGCTCTTCTTTTTCTTCCAGTTGAAAAAAAACTGAACAATCCTGCTTGGTATCTCCGAGTTTTTGGAGCTCTTTTTGACTTGATACTGAAGCAGTTTATTGGTTATTGCTGCCTTTCTCTCTACTGCTGAATTTTCTGTTTTGTATTTGGTATTTTGGAGCAAAATTTCAGGCATCAAGGTACACACCATGGACTTATTCCAAATCGAAAGTAATCTTGATCTAACATGAATGCTAGAAATGCTGTTTGAGTAATAAGATGTATATCTCTGTTAATTCTATGTTTCTTATGCTTAAAAACATGCTTTATTGTGTTTCAAATGCATTATTTGATATCTGTTGGGCCTGAGTTATATGTACACTACTTTATTGATCATTCACGCCTAATACTTTGCTTCATGGGCTGAGTTTTATGTGTTAGCCAGTAGTCAGCATGTGTGTAGCATGGCTCTTGGTAGATCTAATCTCAACATGATCAGATCCATGAGAGTTAGAAGCTGAAATCAATATTACTCATGTGTGGGAAGAGCTGGAAGCTTTATGGAGGATTACGATTTTAATAGTTTAGGTTAATTCTGTTTGCTATTTCGTAGGACAAGTCTTGTTTAATCTTTATTTACTAGTTTATTGTTCTTCAATGGCTCAAACTCTTGTTAAATAAACACTGAGCCTACATGTAAGTAAATGTGATGTATAAAGAAGTTGTGAGGTTCAGAAATGAATGCCTCTGGTAGTTTTATTTTGATGTATTAGACCTGCTGGAAATCCAAAGTAGTTGCATGATGATTTATGTATTGTTGGTTTCTGGATTGTGCCTCTATTTTGTTTTGCCATGTTGGGCTCAATTTCAGACCCAAGAATATTCACCCCCACCCCTTCTTCATTTCCTTGCATTTTATGTTTAAGGAACTAGTTTGTAATGTGAAGTCCAGTGTTTCGCTGGACCTGTATCTGGCCAGACCTCAATGCTAAGCGTATTTGGCTTTCGTTCTGAGAGATGGGCTCAACTTCAAGCCCAGCCCAATGCGTGTTCATGAGTTTATCAGTTGGTCTGTGGCTGGTTCGACCCTCCTCAAAGTATTCGAGCCCATTAATTCTTCTCGATGCACAGTCACAATCCTTGAATGTAGAATGAATTTTGGTTTAGATTAAACAAGGACCTTAATAGTCACGTTTGTTTTCTTTAGATAAAGTGAGGTGTGCCATCCTAATTGAATCACTTATGACCCTCACAAATATTGTAACTTAGATATTAAAAAATGAATCTTGTAGTTTGCTTTAGGCACACAATTAAATTATTACAACTACGAGTACGATTCCCATGACGTAGTTGTGACGCTTAACTACTAAAATCCGAGGGTACATTTATGTGACCCGGCCACAATTTAATTTTAATAAAATAAACAAGATGTGGATTGTGAGTACGATTCCCGTGACATGATTTGCAAACGTGTAATCAATAATTAATTGTATGACAATCGTGGATTTCTAAAAGCGTTTTAAAAGGAATAAAAAATGCACATAGGTTTCAAGAATGTTATAAAAATCAAATAAATCGGCCAATATTAACAGTTGAGCGACCGTGCTAAAACCACGGAACCCGGGAATGCCTAACACCTTCTTCTGGATTAACAGAATTCCTTACCCGGATTTTCTGTATTTTGCGGACTGTAAAATAGAGTCAATCTTTCCTCGATTCAGGATTTAACCAGTGACTTGGGACACCATAAATTATCCCAAGTGGCAACTCTGATTTCTAAATAAAATAATCTCGTCTTGACCGTTACTTTAATTGGAAAAACTCCCTTATACCCTTTTCGGGGGGTGTAGGAAACAGGAGGTGTGATAGCTTTGGAGACTCTGCTGGGGATCGAACCCAGAATCTCTGGTTCAGGGTTCAAGAATTCGAGCTTAGAATAATTGTTATATTTGGTTTTATTTATTATTTGATTTTATTTATATGTTTGGGCCTAATGTGCTAAATGTTGCTTTTTATCGCTTTGATATTGTCCGAACTGTATATAAACTGTTACGAAACCTCTATCTTCTATCTTCTGAGGAGTGCACACTAGCGTGACTTCTTTCTGTTAGTGTCATATCCCAATTTAGAACGAGGTTTAGACAAGTTGAAAAGCCGGATGATCTTTTGGTTACCGGTACGCTGGCCCCCTGATCGCGGCCTACTCCGCACTACTAATTATGTAGCGAGAGAGGGTCGGAGAAACTTTTACCCGATTTTGGGTCGAGATCGATATCCACAGAGAGCTAGAATTGGAATTGAGTGTCTATTTAGCTTAGGATTGCATAAGTGTTCCAAATTACACTTCTAATCATTTTTGGGGGTTTTCTTTATAATTCTACTTTTATCAAACTACAAATTATAATTGCAACTAGATTAAGCTAGGAGATAAGTAAAAGGGTAATCCAAATGGTTTAAAGGGAACTAGGGTAGTGACATCCGCCTAGGTGGTCAATTGACAGGTACTTGAGTCTAAGGCACAATTGGCATGATTTGGGAGTATGATATAACTGTTGCACTACTTTACCCATTCTACACCTCTCGGTGGTTCAAGTGATTTTGCCCAATTGACTTTCTCAAGAACAACTGGGTATGCAAATTTACACAAGCAACTTAGGGTTCAAGTCGGGTATTACTCTCTCGAGGTTTAACCCTTTAATTGGGGTTATCAATCTCTTGAGTACGCCCCAATTCCTTGTTGGATCAATTTCAGAGACTTAGGCTCTCTTTCTCAAGAAGAGCCCTAGTCAACTAAACACAAACTAGTGTTTGCAACCACTAATTCAAAAATTAACCATGAAATTGACCCAAATATCAAACACTCATAGTCAATTTAACCCTAAAATACAAGACCCATCAATTACCCATAATAGGGTTGAGCCACAACCCTGTCTATGGGGTCTAGCTACTCATAGTCAAAGAAGAAAAACAAGAAATAGATGAAGATAAACTCATATTAATTAATTACTAAGATACAAAAAAAGATTCAATGTTGCAAAGTAGATAAAATTGCCCAAAATTGCTACAAGAGTCGTTCCCATGAGCGCAACTGCTTCTAAAAACTATCTGATGCCCTAAAAATGGAAAAAGAATCTATTTATACTAAGTTGAAAAATCTGGATAAAAATGCCCTTGCGGGGTTAGTGCGGATCGTACAAAATGGTGTGCGGCCACACTAGGGCTCTGAACTTGAAGATCTAGTTCTCTGAACTCGGGCTCCACAGACCGCACAGAATGGACTGCGGCCATGGAGGCTTCTAGTACGGTCCGCACAAAATGGACTACGGACCGCATTGGCTTGAAAGCTCCAACTTGACACTTCTCTGATTCTCAGTTCTGCGGACCGCACAAAATGGTAGTGCAGCCGCATTGCCTTCAATGCGGACCGCACTGCCTCTTAGCCTGGAAATCATGCTCTCTAAATCTCCTAGTGCGGACCGCACAAAGTGGCGTGCAGCTGCACTGGGCCTGTTTTGCCTGAGCTTGTCTTGTCTTTGGCACTTGTGCAAGTTTCACTCCTTTGGAGCTGATCTTTGACATTTTGTCACTTTGTTGAGCAAACCTGCAATCAAGCACAACTTGTGAGCCTTTCGGGACTATTTTGTGTGAATTTCTAATCAAAGCATAAGCAAAAAGGAGTATAAAATGTGTCAAAATCCCTAGTTATCAACTCCCCCAAACTTAAGCTTTTGCTTGTCCTCAAGCAAACAAAATAAGACCTACCCCTTAAGGGAAAATCCAAGAAGTTTTCAGCTATCCTAAAGCAACCTCAACTAGCATCAATTGGGACTAACAATTGCCCTCAATACAAATGAACATTAACAATATTTACTCATTGAAACACCATGGGTTAAGTGCGACACAAGAGCATCAAGGGTTGACTCAACACATCAAAGAACTCTTTCAATTACTTTGGTCATTGTGGAACCCAAACTCACACATCCTCAACTCTCCCTAAGCAAACCTCACTTTTAGAATAGTGGCACGCGGAAATTCACTCATATCTCTCAAGAAAAATTCACAAGTCCGGCTCTAAGTACTATATGCTTACCCCTTATGTGAGTATCCACTAACGTAAGCTTCATTCAACTCAAGATCATATAGGGGCTTTGTGAAAACATTGTGAAGGCTTTTGGTTCAAGGTAGGGATGTTTTGGTCTAAGTAGGTTTCATCTTCCCTTAAGCACTTCTTTGATTCATTTGGCACACATTCACTTGACTCTTTGAGTCATTTCACTTCTTTCTAAGGGGTTAGAGAGACACACTGTCACTCTTTCTTATGCATTTCAAACCTTGTCTCCTTTTTCAACTTTCCACACCTTTCATTCTTGCTTTTCTTGAATCCTTTTTATTCTTTTTCACATTGGACATTCTTTTTGTATTTTTGCTTTTCTTTCTTTTTTTCATTGCCTTTCTTTTTCTTCATTTTTGTGCCTTTTTACCACTTTGTTGCAATCCAAACTTATACCTTTGCCATGTGTTAAAGAAAAGATCGGGTGCCAAGAGAAGGTATCTTTTTGAACGGGTATAGGCTTGTATCATGATTCTTGAAAGATAAAAAGGTCCAAGGCTCAAGAGGGTTGACTAGGGATCTTATCATTGGTAGGCTATGGAATTGTTCAAACTATCATTTGGATCAAGGAGAGCCTATAATCATGTCTCAAGTCAAAATTTACTTAGGATTTCGCCTCAACAAATATTCAGGGCAAGTTCTAGACCAATGGCTCGGGACTTGGACTTGCAATTCAATTACTCACCGCACAAGCTAAGGGATTGCTAAAGACATAGAGTCGGGGGCCCACAACGATCTTAGATACGATTTGAGTACACAATGGTCCCGAAAAACCACTTGATGATTATCGGTCAACATAAGAGTCTTAAGGTCACGACTTTCACCATCCTAAACACAATAATTTGTTTTTGACCATGAGATCAAAGGCAAATGTGCTAGGCCCAAGTGAAGCTTTGCTTGAGGTACCCTTAACTACTAACTACTAAAAACAAAAAGAAAAACTGACTCAAACCCTTAAGAAGGTTGTCACACCATCCATCATTGGGAAGAGCCACCCGGTTCACACAATACTCCACCTTTGGAAAGAACCGTGGCATTAAGAAAACCCAAGGCTTATTGCAAACTTTGAAAACAAGAAGCTACGAATCACAAACAAGAAGCTAAGAATGAAAAATTTGCGGAAAATATAATGAATATATACAAAAGGGGATTTGAATATACAATAGATGTGATGAATATGTACAATGAAACATAACTTTATATACAGACCCAAAGTAAAATAAAAGTACGATAAATGTAACGAAATGTCAAAATTATATACAGACCAAAGATGAAAAATCATGAAAGCATAAAAATGTATCAAATATATGTACAATCATCCGAATGAATAATAGGTAGGGCCTACCCGATCAAATGAAAGCTGACATTATCCCCAATGCCAACTAGTCTAAATAAAGCACCAAAAAGATAATAGGAAAAATGATATAAGAAACTCCATATGGCCTGTCTGTCTGCATAGGGTCATATATGGTCCCTGGGTCCTCTGTGTGCTCGGAAACCTCAAACTGGTCCCCTGTGGCCTGCTGCGCTGCTACTGGGACCTAGGCCTGGACCTGGACAGGCTCTGTAGGTAGTGCACCCTGTGGCTGACTGGAAGAGGTCTCCTATGGGTCAGCTAGCTGGATGACTGCATCATCAACTCAAGGTATCATCCTCTTCCTCTTAGGAGTCCTCTGTTACTTCTGGATGAACTGCTGGGGCTGGGTCCTGGAGCAATAAATCTAAAGGCAGGTGATCCGCCTTCAGTCTGTCTACATATACTCTCAGCTCCTTCACGGACTCTGGAGGCCCGTGTCTTTCTCAGCTTCTTGTGCTCCCGAGCAAGCTCCTTGAGAGCCTTGCTATGTGAATCAACTGCCTTTGAGAGCACTACCTGAGTGTCGAGGATTTTCTTCTGATTGTCTAAAATCTCTCTAAGAGCATCCTCGATTGACTGGGGAACCTGTGGGGCTGGAGGTTCCAACTGAGCCTCAACCACGGTAGTGGGTATGAACAACTTGGATGAGGCAGTCTGCATCCAATTGTTTATACTAAGAAGCGCCTGGCTCAGTCGGTGAGTAATAATAGGATGTGCCCGGGAAAATGGAATCTCTGGGCCTACTGAGGTGGATGGGCCAGCAAGAATGGTTGTGGATGTGGAAGGACCGCGAGGGATGTCTGTGGAAGTGGAGGTAGGCTCAGCAGGAGCCACTACCATAACTAGCTCTTCAGACTGGCCAGTTGGAGCAGTAGCAATACCTTTAAAGTTCTTGCTCTTGGGGTTGTCATCCCCCTACATGCTATACCAAGAGAAGGGGGCCTTCGCTTTGACTTTGATGTGGAAAGGCCTCTTGTACACTTTCAAGTACCAGAAATACATTGTGAGGAAATTGGAGAATGGATAGTTTCTGTCATACTCCGCGCCCACAATTGTAATAATCCGCGTCATCACATTCTCCACGTTGATGGGATACCCTGCCATTATAGAAGCCACTAACACTTCCCGATGGAGAGGAAGAGAGTTATCATGTGCCGTGGGATCAAACCGGCTACATACAAAGGTCTCCCGTGCCTCAAAGTTCAAACTCCTTTTTAAGATCTTAACTCTAGTAGTCAACCAGTCTGGGGTGGTACCTGGGATTACCAGGTATTGTGCCAACCATGGACGGACCATCTCGCTTATTTCCATCTTCACCATGTACAGGGTCTCGTCTCCTCATTGAAGCCAAGGTATTCATTTATCGACTTTCCGTCGAATAACACTTTCAGATTCCAAACCTTTATCACTTTGGAGCCCTTTTTGATGTGAGCTACGTTGTAGTAGAATTCTTTGACCAAGTGTTCGTTGGCGTCCACATAGTCATCCAAAAAATGCTCCTATCCAACTCTCATCCTAAACTGCCTCCTAACGTTGGGGTTGTGAGGTAACAAGTCTCTATCAATGAAACTCCGCTCTAGGATCAACTTTCTCACCGGCCACCACTCCCGAAATTTATGGTAAGCCACCTCACTCACGAATCTATCTTGCCAAACCTCCCGCTTTCTAGTTCTAGCAATGCCCCCACTTGCGGTTCACCTCCTTCTCCTATTTCTTCCTCTCCCCCCTATTTCCTACTTATCTCTTACGGCACCCTCTCCAGATAATGAAGCTGTGGGAGAGGTGGAGTATTCATCCCCACTACCTGCTGCTGAGCCTTCAGACGACCCAGAAGAAATATTCATTGATGCTTGGGCAGCGGGGGAAGTGGGAAGAGTGCCGCTCAGTGTATGCCTTTCCGGATAAGGGATGTATTCTAGGATTGAGTCCGAAGAGATCTCCCGGGAGGTCTCGTACTCACTCCCCGACATGTCAATGGCTCTGTCAGCAGCTTTTATGGCCTTTATCATGTTTTTGATGTTTTGCCTAGCTTGGGGAGTGAGTTTAACTATTTTCTGTTTCCCTCCCCGGGAAGATTCACCTCTGCCGAGTTGTTTAGATCCTTTGCCTCGTTGTTTAACCATTGTTTGCAAACACAATCAAGTGAACTTGTTAGTATCAGTAGCCTCAGTTAAAAACATGTTGCAGAACAGAATCAAAATGTTGCAGACATGTTGCAGAAAATAGCCCAGTGCGGGCTACACAAAATGTAGTGCGGCCGCACAAGGGTCAGTGAGGACCGCACAAAATGGCCATGCGGTCCGCACAAGGATAGGGATCAGACTACCCATCCTCTATATCTAGGCAGTGCGGATCGCACAAAATGGTAGTGTGGCCGCACTGGGGCAACGCGGTCCACACAAAATGTAGTGCGGCCGCATTCCCTAAGGTTCAACATTCAGGTCTTTCATCAATGCGGTCCACATAAAATGGCACCGCGGATCACACAAGGGCACCGCGGACCACACAGAATCGACTGCGGTCCGCACTGAGTGCCCAGAAGCAACACAACTTAGGGTTTCATAAATTTTGATTTTAAGTCTAATTGTTCACCTAAGTAGTATCCCTACATGTTTACCCAATGTAATTAACTACCTAAATATACATTAATCAAGAATTTAACTACCATAGCCTAAACAATTTGAAGAAACTACGGGAAGAAGAAAATAAAAATAAGGAAAATAAAAAAGTAAATGGAAATAACGAAATTAAAGTAATTAAAAGAAGAAAAGTTACCAGCTATGAGATTTACAAATGATAAGAGAACTTTAGCAGCTATTTACGAGCAGAAATTATGATGAACAGTGCTTTTTAGATGTCTGAGAATTAGAGGATTGAAAAGTTTGAAAAGGAGGGCCTTAGGGACTATTTATAGAAAAGCCCTGGGGCCCAACTCACCTACCCCAGTGCAGACTGCACAAAATGGACCGCGGTCTGTACTGAACATTAGTTTCAAAGCTTGAGGACGCACTGCTTTGCAGTCCGCACAAAATGGACTACGGCCGCAGAGGTCCACTGCGGACCGCACAAAATGTAGTGCAGCCTCAATGGCAAACTTTAGAGAGGCTGCATTTTACCCACACCAGTGCGGTCCGCACAGAATGTAGTGCGGCCGCACTGGCAACTTCAGAGACCTTTGCATTTTTCCACTATGTCTTACACTGCATCAACACAACCCTGTAATATCTTACAACCAGTTAGCTCAAAAATCAATCCTATATTACAAAGAAAATCAAGGAAAACAAGAAGAAAAACACATGGGTTGCCTCCCAAGAAGCGCCTGATTTAACGTCGCGGTACGACGCAAGTTACCATTACATCATTTGAAATAAAGAAGTGCCACCACGTGGCTGTCATCAATTTTTCCAAGATAATGCTTTACCCGGTGCCCATTAACTCTGAAAACTTCACCATTTTTGTTCTTTAAATCAAGAGCACCAAACGGGATCACACACACCACTTCAAAAGGTCCACTCCATTTTGATTTAAGCTTTTCGGGAAACAGACGTAACCGACAGTTGAGCAAGAGAACCAAATCACCTACTTTGAACTCCTTTCCACGAGCATATTTATCATGAAGGTACTTCATCTTGTCCTTATACAAGGACGAACTAGAGTAGGCATGGAATCAGAATTCATCAAGTTCATTGAGCTACTCCACATGAAGATTGGCTACAACATCCCACTCAAGATTTAGCTTCCTCAAAGCTCACATGGCCTTGTGCTCTAACTCAACCTGTAGATGGCAAGCTTTCCCAAACACCAACCGATACGGAGACATACCAATCGACATATTGAAAGCCGTCCTATAAGCCCATAGAGCGTCATCCAACTTCTTCGACCAATCAGTCCTATTAGCATTGACCGTCTTTGACAATATACTTTTGATTTCCTTGTTGGAGACTTCCACTTGACCACTTGCTTGAGGATGATAGGGGGTAGAAACTTTGTGATTGACACCGTACTTAGAAAGCAACATGTCGAAAGCTCTATTGCAAAAATGAGACCCCCCATCACTTATGATAGTACGAGGAGTACCAAACCTTGTAAAAATGCTTTTTTTGAGAAATGAAACAACACTCCGAGCCTCATTATTGGTCAAAGCCACGACTTCAACCCACTTTGAAACATAGTCCACCGCCACAAGGATGTAATTGTTCCCACAAGAGCTAACAAATGGGCCCATGAAATCAATGCCCCATACATCAAAAATATCAACCTCAATGATGGTATTGAGAGACATATCATCTTTCTTTGAAATTGCACCCGCTCTTTGGCATTCGTCGCATCTCTTCACAAAGTCATCCGCATCTTTGAACAAAGTTGGCCAATAAAACCCACAACTAAGAACTTTAGAAGCCGTCCTCACCCCTCCATGATGACCACCATAGGGAGAGGAATGACAAGCCTCTAAAATACTCAATTGCTCTTCCTCCGGGACACACCTTCGGATCATACCATCTGTGCAAATCTTGAACAAGTACGACTCATCCCAATAGAAATCCAAACTATCCCGCTTGAGCTTCTTCCTTTGGTTAGAAGAGAGCTTACACGAGATTATACCAGTCACAAGGAAATTAGCAACATGAAATTAGCAACATCGGCAAACCATGACATATCATTCATCGACACCGAAAGGAGCTGTTTGTCGGTAAATACATCATTGATCTCTAGGCCATCACAAGGCCTGCCCTCCTCCTCCAAGCGGGACAAAGTGGTCCACCACTTGGTTCTCACTACCTTTCCAGTCCACAATCTCCAAATCAAACTCTTGAAGTAATAAGACCCATCGCATCAGTCTAGCTTTGGAGTCCTTCTTAGTCATCAAGTACCGGAGAGAAGCATGGTCGGTATGAACATTAACCTTAGCACCCATAAGATACGGCCGAAATTTTTCCATAGCAAACACAATATCCAAAAGTTCCTTCTCGGTCACCATGTAGTTCACTTGAGCATCATTCATTGTCTTGCTCGCATAGTATACCGAATGAAACATATTGTTCACTCGTTGACCCAAAACTTCCCTAACCACAACATCTCTAGCATCACACATGATCTTAAAGGGCAAACTCTAATTAGGCGCGGTAATGATAGGAGTGGTGGTCAACTTATGCTTGATAAGTTCAAAGGCTTGCATACACTTGTCATCAAATACGAACTTAGCATCTTTTTCCAACATCCTGCACAAGGGGTTCACTACCTTTGAAAAGTCTTTGATGAATCTCCGGTAGAACCCCGCATGCCCAAGAAAACTTCGGACTCCCTTGAAGGATGTAGGGGGAGGGAGCCTTGAAATCACATCTATCTTTGCTTTATCCAACTCAATGCCATGCTTCGAAATTTTATGCCCGAGAATGATTCCTTCTTTCACCATAAAGTGGCATTTCTCCCAATTGAGGACAAGATTGGTTTTTTTCACAATGGGCCAACACCCTATCAAGATTCTTCAAGCATTCATCAAATGTCTTCCACCATATCGGTTCTTGAACACTGCTGAAATCGTCTTCCAGCGAACGTGGCCGGTGAAAATCGTCCATGAACACCTCCAAAATGTCTTCCACCATATCGGTGAAAATGGCCATCATGCACCGCTGAAATGTAGCCGGTGCATTACACAACCCAAAAGGCATCCTAGAGAAAGCAAATGTGTCATACGGACAAGTGAATGTGGTCTTTTCCTGATCTTCCGGAGCAATCAAGCTTTGGTTGTACCCAGAATACCCATCCAAGAAGCAATAGAAGGCACGCCTAGCAAGTCAGTCTAGCATCTGATCTAGAATTGGCAAAGGAAAGTGATCCTTGCGGGTCACTTTATTCAACTTGCGGTAGTCCATGCATACCCTCCAACCTATGATGGTTCTTGTCAGAATCAACTCATTTTTAGAATTTGTCACCACAATCATGCCACCCTTCTTTGGTACACATTGCAACGACGAAGTCCAAGAGCTATCAAAGATGGGTTACACAACCCCGACATCCAACCACTTGATCACCTCCTTTTTTACAACCTCTTGCATTGCCTCGTTTAGCCTCTTTTGGTGCTCCAAGGACAACTTTGCATTATCTTCTAGAATAATCTTGTGCATACAAAATGCAGGGCTTATTCCCCGAATATCAGCTAAAGTCCATCCATTGCCTTTTTCCGCTTTTGAAGCACCGCAAATGTGGCATCAACCTGCATGTTAGTAAGGTAAGAAGAAAGAATAACTGACAAAGTAGAATTTGAGCCTAAGAACTCATACCTGAGGTGTGGAGGAAGTGGTTTCAACTCCAACACCGGAGGCTCCTCAATTGAAGGTTTGGTTGGTGGAGTCTTTCTATTCTCGAGATCCAAAGACAATTTCCTAGGCTCATAAGAATAAGAGCCCATTCCATGTAAATCATTCACGCACTCCACTCGGCTTGCATCCTCATTGACATCAAGATTCAACAAAAAAACCTCCAATGGGTCCTCCATATTGATTATGGCACTAGTGTCATCAATTATCACTGCTGTGATAAGGTCAACAAATGAGCACACCTCGGTACTATTGGGCTCCTTCATAGACTTACACACATGAAAGACAACATTTTCATCTCCCACTCGGAAGGTGAGTTCCCATGCTTCCACATCTACTAATGCCTTCCCCGTAGCTAGGAAAGGTCTACCCAATATGATAGGAACCTCATAGTCCACCTCGCAATCCAAGATCACAAAGTCAGCTGGAAAGATAAGTTTGTCCACCCGGACAAGCACATCATCAATAATACCCAATGGTCTCTTCATCGATCTATCCGCCATTTGTAACCTCATGGAAGTCGGTCTAGGTTTCCCAATACCCAAGGTTTTAAAAACTGAGTAAGGCATCAAGCTGATACTAGATCCCAAATCACATAGAGCCTTGGCAAAATCCGTACTCCCAATGGTGCAAGGAATGGTGAAAGCACCGGGATCTTCAAGCTTTGGGGCCATTGAGTGCACTATAGCACTAACTTGATGAGTCATCTTTATAGTTTCAAAATCCATAGAACGCTTCTTTGTGACCATGTCTTTCATAAACTTCGCATAGCCCGACATTTGTTCAAGAGCCTCCACCAAAGGCACATTAATGGACAAGCTCTTCATCATATTAATGAACTTTTTAAAATGATTATCATTCTTCTGCTTCGCGAGCCTTAGAGGATAAGGTGGAGGTGGCCTTGGCAAAGGAGCCTTGGCTTTTGGCACAACCGGTTCCGGCATGTCAATTATGTGTTCCCTAGACGGATTCACATTATTTTGAGTTTCCACCTCGACTTCTTGAATATCAATCCTCTCTTCATTGTTCACATTTTCATCAACCACATCTTCAACTACCAAAGAGACTTTGTCATCTTGCAACTCAACATCATCATCCATGACTTGCATTTGCTTATAGGCATTCACATCACCGCCTCTCCCACTTCTTGTTGTAACCGCCATAACATAATTGTTCCCACCCTTCGGGTTCACTACCATATCACTTGGTAGAGCACCCTTCGGGCGAGTATTCAATTACTGAGAGATTTGGCCTAATTGCACCTCCAAGTTTCGGATAAACGTATTGTGAGAAGCTAACTGTGCATCAAAATCCTCATTCTTCTTCATCATCTGCTCGAACATCATTTAAATTCTACCCATATCATTACCCGAAGAACTAAGACCTTTAGATGGAAATGGGGGTGGATTGTTCGGTTGTTGGTACATTGGGGGCCTTTGAAAGCTTTGCCCCCGATTTTCTTGGTTTCTATTGTTCCATCCTACTTGATTATTGTTGCCACCCCAATTGTTGTTATTACCATTCCAATTTCCTTGGTTGCCTGGATTGTTGTTCTGATTGCCCCTGTTGTTGTTTTGGTTGTTGTTCCCCCAATTACCACTGTTTTGTTGTTGATTGCCCCAATTGCCACTGTTTTGTGTTGATTGCCCTAATTGCTTTGAGGTCTTCACTGTTGTTGGTTGGAAGAGTTTCCCTGTTGGCCTTGATAGTTGTTTACATATTGAACCTCTTCACTTTGGTCATCATATCCATCATTTTGAAACCCATCACATCCATCATCAAATTGCTCAGGATTCCCTTGATTTTGTTACCTTCTTTGCCTTCTTTGCCTTCTCTTGTTGACAAGCATATTAACACCCTCCATGGCATTCACTTGGCGAAGATTTTGGATTTGTTGTAACTATGCCTTAGCCAATTGATTCATAGTAGTTGTCAACTCCGCTATAGCTTGCCCATGGTCATGTAATTCCTTATGCAAATGAATAACCGTAGGGTCACCTTGAGGCACATTGGCTCTACTTTGCCATGCAGA
Source organism: Nicotiana tabacum (assembly GCF_000715075.1). Classification (NCBI taxonomy): domain Eukaryota; kingdom Viridiplantae; phylum Streptophyta; class Magnoliopsida; order Solanales; family Solanaceae; genus Nicotiana; species Nicotiana tabacum. The sequence goes on along the minus strand of NC_134085.1, from coordinate 163,002,272 downwards.
AGAAGTGTTAGCCATCTCATCAAGTAAATCACATGCCTCATCATACGACATCTTCATAAAGTTTCCCCCGGCAAGTTGGTTCACTATGCATTGATTTGTTGTATTGATGCCCCGGTAGAAAGTTTGTTGGATCATAGCCTCGGTCATATCATTGTTGGGGCATTCTTTCACCATCATTCTATACCTCTCCCAAATCTCATGCAAAGGTTCCGTGGGCTCTTACTTGAAAGCCAATATCTCATCACGCAATACCGCCATATGCCCCGACGAGAAAAATTTAGCAATGAACTTATCCGCCAACTCATTCCAAGTTGTGATAGAATGGTTGGGGAGTCTCTCTAGCCAAAATAATGCCTTCCCCTGAAGTGAGAATGGGAAAGGCCTCAACCTAAGAGCATCCTCGGACACATTCGTTTGCTTGCTCCCCCAACATGTATCCACGAACCCCTTGAGATGTTTGTAGGTATTTTGATCCGCAGCGCCCATGAAATACCTACGCTGCTCAAGTAAGGTCAACATCACGTTGGTTATTTGAAAATTGCCCGCCCGTATTCGGGGTGGGACAATAGCACTCGCATAGCCCTGGTTCGGAAGCACTCTGGGAGCCACTCTTGGAGGTGGCAGAGGAGGGTCTGGAATATCACCATTCAGATTAGCATTGGCATTGTGGCCTCTATGTTGTCCTTGAGGTACAAGAGGAACGTCATCTTCTCCTACATCATCTACCTCCTCCCCTGCAATCACATTTCCAAGAGGGTCATTAGCATTGTTCGCTGCCATTTTGGTACCTGAGTAGTGGCTTAAACAAATTAGAAACAAAGAAGAACAATAATCAAAACTAACTAAATAGATAGCCAAAACTATTAGATCCCCGGCAACAGCGACAAAAAGTGATCGCGGTCTACTCCGCACTACTAATTATGTAGCGAGAGAGGGTCGGGGCAGCTTTTACCCGATTTTGGGTCGGGATCGATATCCACAAAGAGCTAGAATTGAAATTGAGTGTCTATTTAGCTTAGGATTGCATAAGTGTTTCAAATTACACTTCTAATCATTTTGGGGGTTTTCTTTATAATTCTATTTTTATCAAACTACAAATTATAATTGCAACTAGATTAAGCTAAGAGATAAGCTAAAAGGGTAATTCAAATGGTTTAAAGGGAACTAGGGTAGTGACATCCGCCTAGGTGGTTAATTGACGGGTACTTGAGTCTAAGGCACAATTGACATGATTGGGTAGTATTATATAACCGTTGCACTACTTTACCCACTCTACACCTCTCGGTGGTTCAAGTGATTTTGCCCAATTAACTTTCTCAAAATCAACTGGGTATGCACATTTACACAAGTAACTTAGGGTTCAAGTCGGGTATTACCCTCTCAAGGTTTAACCCTTTAATTGGAGCTATCAATCTCTTGAGTACGCCCTAATTCCTTGTTGGATCAATTTCAGAGACTTAGGCTCTCTTTTTCAAGAAGAGCCCTAGTCAACTAAACACAAACTAGTGTTTGCAACCACTAATTCAGAAATTAACCATGAAATTGACCCAAATATCAAACACCCATAGTCAATTTAACCCTAAAATACAAGACCCATCAATTACCCACACTAGGGTTGAACCACAACCCTAGCTATGAGGTCTAGCTACTCATATTCAAAAAAGAAAAATAAGAAATAGATGAAGATAAACTCATATTAATTAATTACTAAGATAAAAATAAAGATTAAATGTTGCAAAGTAGATAAAATTGCTCAAAATGGCTACAACAGTCATTCCCACGAGCGCAGCTGCTTCTAAAAACTATCTGATGCCCTAAAAATGGAAAAAGAATCTATTTATACTAAGCTGAAAAATCTGGAAAAAAATTCCCCTGCGGGGTTAGTACGGACCGCACAAAATGGTGTGCGGCCGCACTAGGGCTCTGAACTTGAAGATCTAGTTCTCTGAACTCGGGCTCCGCGGACTGCATAGAATGGACTGCGGTCGCGGAGGCTTCTAGTGCGGTCTGCACAAAATGGACTGCAAACCATCTTGGCTTGAAAGCTCCAACTTGACACTTCTCTGATTATCAGCTCTGCGGACCGCACAAAATGGTAGTGCAGCTGCATTGCCTTCAGTGTGGACCGCATAAAACCTAGTGCGGCCGCACTGCCTCTTAGCCTGGAAATCATGCTCTCTAAATCTCCTAGTGCGGACCGTACAAAGTGGTGTGCGACCACACTGGGCCTGTTTTGCCTGAGCTTGTCTTGTCTTTGGCACTTGTGCAAGTTTCACTCCTTTTGAGCTGATCTTTGACATTTGTCACTTTGTTGAGCAAACCTGCAATTAAGCACAACTTGTGAGCCTTTTGGGGCTATTTTGTGTGAATTTCTAATCAAAGCATAAGCAAGAAGGAGTATAAAATGCGTCAAAATCCTTAGTTATCACCTCCTTCGGCTCGAGTTGTCCGCTTGGGTAAGCCAGGTCTTGAATAATATACCCAGATTTTAAACCTAGAATAACTCAGCCTCATGTCAGATCCCTAGTATGAACGTTTATTTGCATCATATGCATTTGACTTTGGGGACTCAACAAAGCGGTTGGGTCCGTCTAGGACAGGCGTACCCTAAAATAAAAGACCAACCTGATGCATTTTTATGTGCTACCTGTGCATTTAATTTGTTTCGGATTGCATGTTGACCGACTTCTAGATTAAGTGAGGAAAATCAAAAGAAAAAATTGAGTTTGAGGTATGAGAGAGGATTTCACCCGTTTCCCAAAAATGGTGCCCAAAATGTCCCGAAACTCTGTCGAAATTTTTGAAAAAAAAGAGAAGAAAGAGATTCCTTGAAAAAAAAAGAGTTTCTTGAAAAGAGAGGAGTTAGTCCAAAGTAATTTTTTTTCCTTTTCATGTTAAAACTGGCCGAACTATGCGGGTTTGATTCTCCCCGGACGTGGGATACGTAGGCAATCCTCATCGGGTCCAGCCCCGCTTTTTGAAAAAAAACATATGAAGTGTCATCATTCTTGTCGTAAATAAGTGGGTGGTGCTATTTTATCTAAATAGCTGAATGTCCCAGTGGGACGCCGGAAGGCTGCTTTGCAAAAATAGCCACTGACGGTTTCTTTGTTTTGGCCATTAGCGAACACAGCCCTAAGAACTTCCATTTGGAAGTGATGAAAGGCCGTATTCGCAAAAGTAGCCCTGATTTATTTTATTTTTTTTGCAAAAAAAGCCTTTTGTCAGTTTTCAAATAAGATTCACTTTGTCTTTAACCAATCGCCTTAATCTAAATGTGCAGAATGAGCATGAGTCAAAATTTACCAATGAAGGTCATGTCCAAGATTCTGTTGGATCTACTCATGTGGTGGGAAGATTTGGGTAAAGAAGTACGAGATGTGGTCAACCTTTATTTGGGAGGGCTCACCGGATTGATAAAGATCAGGCATAGAGAAGACATAATAAGGGCACTTGTAATATTTTGGGACCCAACTCACAACATCCTACATTTCTCAGATTTTGAACTCACACCCACCTTGGAAGAGATAACGACTTATATGGGAAGTACTGAAGGTCTAAGGCATAAGTACCTGATCGCTCCAAGGGCTGTTACCCCTCACAAGTTCCTGGATTTGCTAAAAATAAGTAGGGGTCCAATACGCAGATTTGGCAATTGGTTTTTCCACTCTACGCTTCATATACTAGAGGTACGGGCATGTAGGAGGATTTGACAACCCGGAAAGTAGGACTTTTAGCAAAGGGAACCGAGCAAAATGGGATGAGCATAGGCGCTTCGCTTTCATGATAGCTTTCTTAGGATTGGTGGTGTTTCTCCGGAAGGATGGGAATATCGATCTACGGGTAGCTGGAGTCGTCAATGTCTTGATTACCAATGCCAAGAGCACCCTCGCCCCTATGATAGTGTCTGAGATATACCGATCTTTCACAACTTGTAAAGCTAGGGTAGACTTTTTCGAGGTGTGCAATTTGCTATTACAAATGTGGATGATTGAGCATCTGTGTCACCGCGCTCAATATATGACTTATGGATCCACAGAAAAAAGCTGCATCGAAGAGTTCGACACAAGGATCTCAGGGTTCAAATTGTTATAAGGGTTTGGAGATTGGGTATCCCGCCTTCGCTCCATCACTGCGGGGCAAATAGAATGGACACTAGGTTGGCTTCCTGTTGAAGAAATTGTATATATGTTCGCCACCGGTCCTTACTTCCTCCTAATGGGTCTTTGAGGCATTCAACCTTATGCTCCATACCGGGTGATGAGACAGTTGTGAAGGTGCCAGGTGACGCACCTAGATGAAGATCTTAGTGTTTATGCGGTCGAAGTCAACTCCGACGGCCAATTTCATGAAGAAATAGTTCTTCATATTTGGAATGAGTGCCAGTATTTGACAGCCAACACTCGAGTGCGTGACCTATCTAGAGGCAAGGTCTCACCAGCCTATCTTGCATGGTATAGAAAGAAGAACACCGTAAGGGCCGAAACTGAAAGACCAACCAAAAGGCCTCACATCCAGAAATTTGTTGAAGTATCGCAGGAATAGTGGGCTTGGTTGGCCAAGGAGAATGAGTACAGAGCCACAATAGGCAAATTGGAAAAACAAATTAGGGATCTTCAGTTTGAGAATGGCTTGCAAGTTGCCGCAGATGAGGGTGAAAAGAAAAAGTTAGCCAAAGAAAATGACGCCCTCCGAGCCCAAATTCGGGAAATGAAAATAGCAGCCGAGAATCCCGCCAAAAGTGCAAAAGATGAAAAATTTATAGATAACCTTAGATGGAAAGTGGGTGAATATGGTTTTGATCTTAAAAAGACCAAGAGCGTACTGGCAAAGGCTCAAACAAAATTGGCCAAGAATGCGGAGGAACGAGCACGCTTGGTTCAACAGTTAAAAGGAAAATATGACAATGGAATCATGGGGTTGAAGAAAAAGATCACTATCCTTGAAAACGAAATGTCTATGCAGGCAAGAGATTTCAAAGCAGAAAGAGAACACTACTATGCCCTAATGTCGCAGTTAGAAAAAGACATGCAGCAGCTTCAAGAGCAAAATCATACAGCCGAACAAGTTTTGGATGCCAGATCTCAGCAGATTGGATGGTTGCTACAAGAGAAGGGTATCATCAGGGAGAGGGTTAGGAGAATTGCGGACTACATTGTGAAGAAGTGCAACAAATGTGAAGACATGACCAGGTCCATGTTCTTCACTTCAGTTATGATTTTTGTCCGATAGATCATGGATGACTTGTTTCGCCTCCAAGAAGATATGGCACAAAGGCCCACAGCAAGGCCAACTGGAGCAGTAGTTGAGGCACTTATGTATTCTTGGCTTTGTTTGTTCGAGTCTGTATTTTGTTAGTTCATTTTTGAGTCTGTTAGTTCATTTTTGAGTCTGTATTTTTAGTTTTCTTTTGAAGTTTGTTGGTCCACTCATCGAGTCTGTCATTTTTTATGTTTAAATTTGTAGGGGAAGTCGGAGTAATCAAGGTGTTTGTTTATTTTATGCTATGAAAATTTGAAAACCCCAAAAATGTTTTTATTTTATTTTATTTTATTTTGTACATGTTCCCAGAACTACGGTTGGTTTGATTTATGCGGCGTCATGATACGTAGGCAATCCCCATAGGATTCGATCATAACCATGAAATAGAAAGGAAAAGAGGAGAGAAAACAAGAAAATTGCGGGAAAAGAAATAATGACAAAACAATAGAGGAAAATGAGAGAATAAAAGAATAGAGACAAGAATAAATCAAAGAAAAATAGGAATGAAAGGAAGGAGAGAAAGAAATTGCAAAATGAAAATTAGTGAAAGCCGGGATGATGCAAGCAGCCATTCAAATGCATAATAGAAATGGTTAACTGCTTAGGTGCATTGCATCCCCAACATGCGGTCGCGTATATGCTAAGCTCTTAATCGCTAACAATGTTTGCTTGTTGTCATCAAGTAAAGGCAAGTGGTTAGTTTGTTCGCATTCTGGCAACCCACCCGTACAACACCAGGTCTAAAAACAAGTTGATCATGGTTGGCCAAGAGCTGGATGCAAGTGTTATTGATCCGTCAAGGGAGGGAGAAGAGTCTGATGTTAATATGAAAGAGGAGTTACATAAGTTGAAACACCAAATGGTAGAGATGTACCAGGCATGGATGAAAGGGCATCCCCCGCCATCATACCCCGCCAACCCTGCTTTCATTCCACCACTAGCTCAATTCCAAGAACTTCCCACTATTGATTCATCTCCGCAACATGTACCAGGCTTTCCCCATTACTACCACTATCAAAGCACCACTTCCCAGACCACACAAGCACCACCAGCCAAACCAATCCCGTACCCCCTTCCACCAGCCATCCCTGTTTTTGTAGCACCACCGCCATCTACACTCCATCGATCTTCCAGTGAGCCATTATTCTAGACCCAAAATAATCAATACTATCCCCCGGAGCCTACTTTCAAGGCCCCAGATCATTACTCCTACACTCCTTGTTTTGACCTCCTTGTTGAGACTGAGAAACCACCTAAAAACCCAGAGAAGGAGGAGATGTTCATTCAGGAAGGTAAGAAGCTTGGAATAATCATTCAGAAACATACAAGGATTGGGAGGCCAAGTGAGCGTAGCCTATAAAGATTTGTGTCTATTTCCCGATGTTCAGTTGCCCGTGGGATTTAAGATGCCTAAATTCGACCTATATGACGGGCATGGAGACCCGGTGGCCCACTTGAGGGGATTCTATAGTAAAATGAGAGGAGCCGGTGGGAAAGATGAGCTGTTGATGGCACACTTTAGCCAAAGTCCGAGTGGCACGGTATTGGAGTGGTACACTCATCAGGATCACAACAAATGGTATACCTGGGATGATATGGCCTAAGCATTCGCTCGTCATTTCCAATACAACATCGAGATTGTTCCAGATCATTTGTCTCTGACTAAGATTGAGAAGAAGCCCAGTGAAAGTTTCAAGGAATATGATTTTCGCTAGAGAGAACAAGCGGCAAGATTTAACCCCCCGATGGAGGAGAACGAAATGGTGGAGTACTTTCTGTAGGCTCTAGAGCCTACTTACTTTGGCCATTTGATATCGACCATAGGCAAGTATTTCAACGAGGTAGTGAAGATGGGTGGCATGGTTGAAGAAGGGCTTAAATCAAGCAAAATCAAGAGCTACTCGGCCATCAAAGCAACTACCCAAGCCATTAAGAATGGTACTGGAGGAGTGATCGGAAAGAAGAAGAAAGAAGATGTGGCAACAGTTGATTCAGGATCATGGTTTGGACCGAGGGGCCCATCACACCACTATACCCAGCCTCGACCCCATCACCAGACCTACACCTAAACCTCATATAATATACCCCAACATTACTTACCATCACCGGACCCTCAAATTTTTGTCCACCACGCCCAGTCATATACTCAACCTCCTTCATTCTCATAATGGCATGCCTTGGCCCCACAAAACACCTACCCAGCTCCACAAAATGCTTACACACCCCACGAGCCTACAGAAACCATGCCGGTCCAGGTTTCCGGCCCAAACTAGTATTCATAAATGAGAGGTTGTAGCAGAAGAAGTTGGGGGAGTCTTATACCAGTTTATTCCAGAGATTGAGGCAGTTGGATATGCTGAGGCCAATTGAGTCAAAATTGCCAAACCCTCCTCCAAAGAATTTGGATTACTCCTTAAGCTGTGCATATTGTTGTGGTACTCCAGGGCATGATACAGAGAAGTGCTGGCACTTGAAAAATCCCATCCAGGAGCTCATCGACACAAACCAGTTTGAAGTCCAAACTCCGGAGACACCGAACATCAATCAGAACCCATTTCCAACCCTTGAGGAAGCAAACATGATCGAGATAGTACACAAGGAGGGGGAACCCAAGAAGCCTTCACAATCCATTATGATGATTCGGTCTAGCGAGGTCAAGCCAGTCAAAAAACCAACGGTTAAAGGATCAGTGAACAAGTTGAGCATGACAAATGGTGAGCCATCTATGGTAGTTGAGAAAATATCCCCAAGTGATATTGTAGCAAAGCAAGAAAAGTCAAAAGTGGTCGTGCCAGGGCTAGAAAATAAGCCTATCATAATTGTAGAGGGTGCCCGTATGGATCCTGTCATCAACAAGCTTGTAACCCAGTTGCTGGTAATCAACACCAAGGCTATCCCATGGAACTATGAATAGGTGATAGTGACCTATAAGGGAAAGGAAGTGAAAGAAGAAGTCAATGAGGCCTAGGGATTAACTCGTTCGGGGAGATGCTTTGCCCCCGAAGAGTTAAGGAAAGCTAAAACATCCAGAGATAATCCAGTTCTAGTAAAGAAAGCAGTCACTGAAGAAGAAGCGGAGGTTTTTTTTTTAGAAAAGTGAAGGTACAAGATTACTCCATTGTGGAGCAGCTGAGAAAGACGCCCGCTTAAATTTCCTTGCTATCATTGTTGATCCATTCAGATGAGCATCGTTGGGCCCTGATGAAAATTCTGAATGAAGCTCATGTCCCCGACAAAATCTCAGTGAACTATCTGGAGAAGATCGACAATAAAATATTGAGGTGAACAGGATCACCTTCTCTGATAACGAGTTTCCCATGAAAGGTACTGAACATAACAAAGCTCTCTATCTTACAGTAAAATGTGAAGATTCTGTGGTCACCAGGGTGTTAGTTGATAATGGTTCCAGTGCAAACATATGCCCTCTCTCTACTTTGAACAAGTTAAAAGTTGATGATGAGAGGATTCACAAGAACAACATATGCGTCTGAGGTTTTGATGGTGGAGGAAAGGACTCGGTTGGTGATATAGTGATTGAATTAACAATAGGACCGGTCGAATTCACCATGGAGTTCTAGGTACTGTACGTGCTCTTACAATTTGTTGTTGGGTCGGCCTTGGATACATGCCGCCAAAGCAGTCCCGTCCTCCTTGCACCAGATGGTCAAGTTCGAGTGGGATAGATAGCAGATTGTCGTGCATGGTGAGGAGAATTTGTGTGCTCACAATGATGCCATTGTCCAGTTTATTGAGGCCGAAGATGACAAAGGGCCTTGGGTCTATCAAGTTTTTGAAACAGTGCCAATCGAGAAGGTTCCAGAAGGGAAATGTATTCCAACTCCAAAGATAGCCTCTGCATCCGTCATGATGGCCTCTGAAATGCTGAAAAATGGCTTTGTGCTAGGTAAAGGTCTGGGTGCATCCTTGCAGGGTATCATACAGCTAGTTTCCCTCCCAGAAAACTTGGGTACGTTCGGTCTTGGAATCAAACCCACAGCGGCAGATGTGAAAAAGGGCTAAAAGGTTGAAATGGAAGGCGTGAGCACTTCCGAAGCCTATCCTGTGTCTCTCTAGGTCTTTTGTCAAGCCGGTTCTAGGAAACATCTAGTGTCAGCAGTGCCAAGTCCTATGGTTGACATTGATGAAGAGTTAATTGAAAGGTTCCAAAGGTTGTTTGATGATATGAACATGGTAGAAACTGGGGAAGGTTCCAGCAAAATGGATGTGCAGTTTGTTGGGCCAAAAGTGAAGATTAACAATTGGGATGCTACTCCTCTCCCTACCCAGAAGGAGTTTTGGTAGTTTACTTTGTTTTCCTTTTAGTTTATCTGGATTATTCTAGGGTTTTAATTCAAAATTTATTTTCCATCTATTTTGACGTATAAACCCTTCTATCCTTTTTTAATGAAATGCAATTTCCCTTTTCCATTACTCCTAATTTTTTCATTTTCTTTTCTTTCTTTGTACAGTTCTTTTTATGCTGGTTTCAATGACATGACATGCATGAGGAATCTTCATCCAAGTCTTAAAAGCCAATCTAACTCTGAATTAATAATCCAAGAAATAAATGTGATAAGGAAATAGAATATGATGAGGAGGAAGCATTTGAGGAAATTAGTAAAGAGCTAAGTCACTTTGAAGAGAAACCCAAGCCTAATTTGAATAAAACTGAAGCAATAAATTTGGGGGATCCAGATAATATCAGGGAAACCAAGATAAGTGTACACTTGGAACCATAAATCAGGGAGAAAATAATCAAAGCACTATTTGAATATAAAGATATTTTTATGGTCATACGACGACATGCCGTGTCTAAGTACTGACTTGGTGGTTCACAAATTGCCCACTAACCCGACATTCCCTCCCGTCAAGCAGAAGTTAAGAAAGTTCAAAACTGACATGAGTGTGAAGATCAAGGAGGAAATCACAAAGCAGTTGAACGCAAAGGTTTTTCGAGTCACACGATACCCCACTTGGTTAGCTAATGTTGTGCCAATGCCAAAGAAGGACGGTAAGACCAGGGTGTGCGGTGATTACCGCGATCTCAACAAAGCAAGCCCAAAGGATAATTTTCCATTACCAAATATCCACATTTTGATTGACAACTATGCCAAGCATGAGATTGGGTCTTTTGTGGATTGCTATGCGGTATACCATCAGATCTTGATAGACGAGGATGATGCAGAAAAGACAACATTTATCACACCATGGGGAACTTATTGCTACCGGGTAATGCCATTTGATTTGAAAAATGCTGGGGTAACTTACATGAGGGCGATGAATACTGTGTTCCATGACATGATACACAAGGAGATTGAGGTTTATGTGGATGATGTGATCGTAAAGTCAAAGCAATAGGCCAACCATGTCGCATATTTGAGGAAGTTTTTCTAGAGGCTCCGCAGGTACAATCTTAAGCTCAACCCTGCCAAGTGTGCATTTGGTGTTCCATCCGGAAAACTTTTGGGATTCATAGTTAGTCATCGAGGCATTGAGCTGTACCGGTCAAAGATCAAGGATATCCAAGAATTACCACCTCCAAGGAACAAGACTGAGGTGATGAGTCTACTCGGGCGTTTGAACTACATCAACAGGTTTATTGCTCAACTCACAACAACTTGTGAGCCCATCTTTAAGTTGCTGAAGAAGGATGCTGTGGTCAAATGGACTGATGAGTGCCAGGAGGAATTTGATAAGATCAAGGGGTACTTGTCAAACCCACCTGTGTTGGTCTCGCCGGAACCCTGGAGGCTTTTAATTCTTTATTTGACAGTCCTGGACCATTCATTTGGTTGCGTACTGGGTCAACATGACATCACCAACAGAAAAGAGCAAGCCATCTATTATCTTATCAAGAAGTTCACATCTTATGAGGTTAAGTATACTCCCCTTGAAAGGACATGTTGCACCCTGACTTGGGTAGCACAAAACTTGAAGCATTATTTGTCTTCCTACACTACTTACCTCATCTCTCGCCTGGATCCTTTAAAGTATATCTTTTAGAAGCCTATGCCCACAGGAAGACTTGAGAAATGACAGATTTTGCTCACAGAGTTTGACATTATCTATATGACTCAGACCGCGATAAAAGCCCAAGCATTGGCCGATCATTTGGACGAGAACCCGGTCGACAAAGATTATGAGCCATTAAGGACTTATTTTCCCAATGAAGAGGTGATGCATATTGACGAGGTGGAGCAGGTTGAAAGACTAGGTTGGAAACTTTTCTTTGATGGAGATGCTAACAGGGCCATGCTTATTTTTGAGACAGGGCATCACTACCCTGTTACGGCTCAGCTTTGTTTCTATTGTACCAACAACATGGCTGAGTACAAGGCATGCATTTTGGGATTGAGGTTAGCTGTAGATATGGGAGTCCAGGAGGTCTTGGTCTTGGGAGACTTGGACCTTCTGGTGCACCAGATTCAAGGAGAATAGGAGACACGGGATTTAAAGCTCATACCGTATCGACAATGTTTGCATGATCTTTGTCAGCGGTTTCGATCAATAGAATTTAGGCATATTCCAAGGATCCATAATGAGGTTGCCGATGCTTTGGATACCTTGGCATCAATGTTGCACCATCCGAACAAAGCTTATGTTGACCCTATGCATATTCAAGTTTATGATCAATATGCCTACTGTAATGTGGCCGAGGAAGAACTTGATGGTGAGCCGTGGTTCCATGATATCAGGGAGTACATCAGGATGCGGGTATATCCGATACAAGCCACAGGTGATCAAACGAGAACAATTCGACGTTTGGCTAGTGGATTTTTCTTAAGTGGGGGAATTTTGTACAAAAGAACTCCAGATCTTGGGCTGTTGAGGTGCATCGATGCTAAGCAGGCCACGACTATCATGACCGAGGTACATTCTGGAGTTTGCGGGCCGCATATGAACGAGTATGTTCTGGCAAAGAAGATTCTTTGAGCGGGGTATTATTGGCTCATGATGGAACAAGACTGCATCAGCTTTGTGCGCAAGTGTCATCAATGCCAGGTACACAAAGACTTGATTCATTCTCCACCATCTGAGTTTCACACAATGTCCACACCGTGGCCCTTTGTTGCTTGGGGCATGGATGTCATTGGACCAATTGATCCCGCAGCATCAAACGGACACAGGTTCATTCTGGTGGCCATTGACTATTTCACTAAATGGGTCAAAGCTAAAACTTTCAAATCTGTAACCAAGAAGGCAGTGGTCGACTTTGTTCACTCAAATATTATTTGTCGGTTCGGAATCCCAAAGGTAATCATCACAGACAATGGTGCTAATCTTAACAGTCACTTGATGAAAGAAGTATGCCAACAATTCAAGATTACGCATCGAAATTCCACTCTGTATCGCCCCAAGGCAAATGGAGCTATCGAGGCGGCCAACAAGAACATAAGAAGATACTTCGGAAAATGGTGCAAGGTTCCAAGCAATGGCATGAGAAGTTGCCCTTTGCTTTGCTAGGTTATTGCACTACTGTTCGCACTTCAGTAGGTGCAACTCCTTATTTGTTAGTATATGGTACTGAAGCAGTGATACCCGCAGAAGTTGAAATTCCATCTCTTCGGATTGTTGCTGAAGCCGAAATTGATGATGATGAGTGGGTCAAGACCCGTTTGGAGCAATTAAGTCTGATTAACGAGAAAAGACTGGCAGCAGTGTGTTATGGCCATTTGTAAAAGAGAATGGCAAGAGCATACAACAAGAAGGTGCATCCCCGGAAGTTTGAAGTGGGTTAGCAAGTATTGAAACGCATCCTTCCACATCAGGCTGAAGCAAAAGGCAAGTTCGCCCCAAATTGGCAGTGGCCGTTCATCTAACGAGAGTGTTCTCCAATGATGCTTTGTATTTAACAGATATAGAAGGCAAATATGTAGATATGGCTATCAATTCTGATGCAGTCAAAATATATTATGTATGATTTCTTTGGTTTAATTGTGTTTGTTTGTACTTGGCACATTTTGAAGATTGGAATGACGAAGGCATTTTATTCTACTATCTAAACACTTTACCCTTTGTTACCCCTTTTAGCCTTATTTATTTTCTTTCATACCCCTCTTTTGGAATCAGTAGCAAGGTTTAAAAACACGGATACAAAAGGTAAATAAAGAAGGGAAAAAGGAAAAAATAAGAGAAAAAGAGAAAGAAAAGAACGAAAAAGAAAAATAAAAAGAAAGAAAAAAAAGAGAAAAGAAAAAAAGAGAGAAAGAAAGAGAAAAGAGAATAGTAACAACAACAAAGCAATTCTTATGACACGAACTACGTTCGACCTGATTCCTTTTAAGGATACGTAGGCAGCCTCACAGTTGGTCCCATCAAAATAAAAATTCAAAAGCCCCCAGGCAAAGAAACTAGGGCAGAAGTTGTGGTTATATAAAAGATCTGATTCCGAAGTTGTAATTGTGAACCCACTCAATTTGTTTTGAGCCTTTACCTTTTCTTTCTAACCCCATCCAAAAGCCCACATTACGGTCCAAAGAAAAACCTTCTGACCAATATTTGAGAATGCAAAGTCAAGCGAGATAGAGTTACTATTCGCATCAGGGGAAACACTCCGTTCCGCACAAGGAAAATAAATGAATGAGAGAGTCTTATTGGTGAAAACCCTCGCGGACACCGTAGGACGATGGAAAGATGAGAGAAATTAAAATGAGAGAGTCTTATTGGTGAAAACCTTCACGAGTACCATAAGGGGACAATGAGTTGAGAGATGAACAAATGAGAGAGGTCTGTTGGTGAAAACCCTTCAGGGCACCGCAAGCCGAACACGGTTTTGTGACTTGGCGAAGAGATTGGGTTATGGAGATCCCGGGGCATAAAGTATGACTACTTAAAGGCGATTGGTTGAATGGGCTGGGTTGATTAATTCGAAATGCATGTCATGATCATTGGTGCCAGCTGCCTTACTCAGATAAGTCTCCTTCCTTTTCTCCCTCAAACAGCTATCCAATTTTAGATTTTCTTCTTTATTCCTAACTTTCGAAGTAATTGCATTTCATTTTTTTTGGGTTTATTTCTCTAAGGTTTTTCCAATGTAGGCTTTGTTTAAGCAAGTGAGAAAGGATTTCAAAGCTTATTACCAACTTCCAAATTGCACAAAGCAAAGTGCGACCGAAACATACCAGAGATGGCTGATGCAAAGTGGAAAATGAGGTGTCAGTGAAAGCTCCATTGGTCGAATGGTTTGAGAATTTTGTGAAAGATACAAAGGTTCAGGTAGGAAGGACAGAAATGTAAAACAGTGGGTTGGGTGTAGAACACTAGTTTCATTCAGAGTCCTGCGGTTGAGATTCAGTCAGAAAGTCAAACAATTCTTGGCCAGTTTCAAAGCAGCCAGTTAGAACAAAGCATAGCAATGGAAAGACCACCTTCAGCAAGAGTGCCACAAACTAACCACCACATTTTTCAAACTGATAAAGTTTTCTTTGATTGAGGATAAGCATGTACCATACAAGTTCGACCGTAAATCTTCAGGACCCTCATGGATAATGAGAGTTAGTTTAAGATTTTCAGAGCCCTCATGGATAATGGGATTTAATCCTAAAAGTTCTCAGGACCCTCTTGGATAATGGGACCTAGTTAAATTTCAAGACCTTCATAGATAACAAGAGTTAAATTTCAGCAAGGTTTTTAATGAGGAAACATTGGATCGCGCTAACTTAGAATCAAAGGCTGATCACAAATCGGTGTCGAAGACATCACTAACAGTATCCAAGGTTTCTCTACCATCAACCTCGAATACTGGGGGACATTACCCTTGGATATCAACTTTTTGCGAGGAAATTACTTCATAATAGAAGGGTCTCGATAGGTAAGATTTGTTGTAAGAGCCAAATGGTCAAATGAACCATGCCCACATAGGTCGCTCGAGCCCTGGCATAAAACATGTACGCATGTGTAACTATTTATTTTCACAAGAATAAAAAGAAGTACTTTCCTTGCAATTATCTTATGTCTTAGAAAATTTCCACATTACAATTTCATACTTTCAATCTATTAAGGAAATGAGCTCAAGGGACGATTATAACCAGAGTTCAGATGATCACTCCCACACTCGGGGACTGCCGTCCGAAAAAAAAACTCGAACAGATCGAACTATTAATCATCGGGGGATAAGACCTCTTAGGCAACCCCTAAATTTTAAAGTCCACAGCCATATCCACTCGGGAACTGTTATCTTAGGAAAGCCTCTCTGCCCCAGTTTGCAAGCTCACTGGGATACGCCCGAATTAAAAGGCTACGACTGCATTAACACGACTCGGAGACATCCGAGAACCGTAACAAAAAATAGTCCTTTGAAATTTTCATAACTGGTTTTAAAGGCTACCCTCGACAAACTATCGTCTGAGTTACTTATTTTGGGAGAAGGTTCCCGGTAACTACGAACCTCTAAGATGACTCAAAAATAAAATAATGTAAAGGCAGGGTTGTTTGAACTTACACGGCTTAAGTTATTTTATGCCAAGGCATTCCAACCTTTGTAAATACAAGTAATAAAGCAAAGGAAAAATTCGAAAGCTAAAAAGAAAGCGCCTTGTATATATTTACCCAATAGTCTTTACAGAGGCCAAAATGGATTAATTCTAAATTTTACAATGGCCGAAACGACCTCAAAAAGATGCAAAAGAAAAGAAAACAATATAAAGGCCTAAGTGGCCTGGTCTTCATCGGAGGAAACATCTCCGCTCTCGGGATCTTCCCCGACTTCAGACTCACTTAAACTATGTGAGTCTTCCTAGAGAAAGGCCAGCTTTCGAGCCCTGTCTTCTTCTGTTTTGGCGTTCTCGAGTTCAGCCAGTATATCGAAGCCCTGAGCATGGACTCCCTTAAGGGCTTCCCTTCGAGCTTGCCACTTTGCATGATCAACCATGCTTTTGGCCTGCGCCTGGATGGCCTCGACGTCGACCTCATATTGGGCCACTTTAGTATCGGCTTTGGTGTTGGCCACGATCATATTAGATTTGGTCGCCTCGAACTCATTGGCCATGTTTGCCTTCTCAGAAATAGCCAATCCCAATTGCGACTGAAGCTCCTCAATTTTCTTGACCTGTACCGAAGCTTTCTCTCTTACAGCTCAGAGCTGGATCTCGGCCGACTCCAGTTGTGCTTGGGCAACTTCCATTTTCATGGCTAAGATGTCCATATTTTTCTTGAACTCATCAGCCTCAGCTCGAATTGTATCTACTTGTTTCTGAAGCTCCCTGATCTATTCAAGCCTCTATCGGACTTGCAGAATCGGATCGTTAATCATTATCTTTAATTTGTCTTCACTATCGTGAAGAGCTCAAAATACTTGCTCGGCCATCTCGGCATGCTCATCCCGAGCCGTTACTAAATCGGCCTGAAGCTTCTTACTGACAAGCTTGTAGGTGTTACTTTTCTTAGTGAGGTCCCGGACCTCAGCCTCGTGATGAGTTAATTCCTCTCGGTATCGGATAAAAGCTTTGTGATGCAACACCAAAGTCTACAAGAATAAGGGAAAATGTTATGGTTATTTACAACTTTAAAAGCTAGAATATATGAGAAGAAAAGACACGCGAATTTACCCGATTTAATACTTGTTGGGCTTCATTGAATAGGCGGGGGGTTTCCACCTCGTCCATAACTGCCTGATCTTCTTCGGTCAACAAACACCGAAGGTAACTAGCGACCCACACTGTCACGACCCCAAATTCACTAAGGGTCATGATGGCGCCGGACACCGCTGTCAGGCAAGCTAATCATAAATACTTAATTTAATTCTTGTTTTAATCATTTTGAAAACTAAGATTTTCCTTCAATGCAACTAGTAAAAGATAATCTTTACAAAGTAAATAAAATTTTTTAGAAGTAAGTATAGAATACCCCATAATCATCCCAGAACCTGGTGTCACAAGTGCATGAGCAGTTTCTACAGAATAAGGTAATACAGCTACAGTTCGGAATACAATTTGGACAGAAAAGAAAGTACAATACAATACTCTGAAAGAGACTCTGCTGGTTGTAGGCCGTCTCAAAAAATGCAGCTCACCTAAGTCTCCGTATCAACCATGTCGTTGCGCCAAACTAGGCCACTAGACCAGCATGTGCCTGTGAAACAAAAATGCACAGCAAATGTAGCATGAGTACGAAAACAACGTGTACCCAGTGAGTATCCCGTCTAAACTCGAAGAAGTAGAGACGAGATGTCGACTTCGACACTTACTAGTGGTCCAATAATGATATACCAATAATGCAGTGAATCGAGGATTTCCATAAGAATGGTTGTCATTCAATAGCATAAAGCAAGTAATCAATTCTTTTATTAGTAGGAAATTTCCAAGTTCATTTTCATCATTTATGCATATATCTCAAGTCAGGGAGGCAATATCATTATTTATAAATTTGCAAACCAAACAATACAAGCATGCGCAAATCATGCCGAGGTAGTACGACGTGATCAAACAAATATTTAAACTGTGCACTGCCAGAGGGCCAAATGGCGCGAACCATAGATGCATCTATTACCCCTGCTCGCGAATCATACATGCGACGCGATCAAATATAAATAAACACAACAAACAATCAATCAAGAATTCATCAGGGAGCAATTATTCAAGGAAAAGCAATTTCTCTTTTAAAAATCAAGAAACGATGTCTAATCTTTTATAAATTCATTTTTACACATTCGATATGTTTTAAGCATTTTAAATTGACAATAAGATTTCAAATATTGCAAGTAAAGCATGCTTTTGGGTCCTAGACTACCCGGACTTAAGCATAATAGTAGCTACGCACGGACTCTCGTCACTCGTACGTACTTAGCCCCCACAAATAGAAGCACATATCCAATTAATTCACCTATGGGGACAATTCCTCTTACAAGGTTAGAAAGGAGACTCACCTCGCTCCGAAGTTCCATAACCGACATTCCACGCCCTTCCGAAGACTCAAATCGATGCACAATGCTCCAAAACTCATGATATATGACGAAACCCCCTCTTCAAAAGCTCCAAAAATCGCCCAAGCCGAGTGAAAATGGGCGAAATGAACTCAAACCCCATTTTTAAACATTCTGCTCAGCCCAGGTCCACCCTTCTTCACGAATGCGGAAATGCCCTCGCATTTGCGAAGCACAACCTGCTTCAGCCTCAAATTTCTTCATTGCGTTCAAGTCCCGGTGCTCGTGTTCGCGAAGGTCAGATTCCCAGACCCTATGCATTCACGTACCAGGCCTCGCGTTCGCGTAGGCCAACAACCTCAGGCCCAACTCCTCTATTTCCTTCTACGCATTCATGATCGCCCATTCACGTTTGCGTAGATAACTCAGTCCACCCCTTCGCGTTCACGACCTCCACTTCACATTCGTGGAGGCCAAATCCAGCAGCCTCCCACCTTCTTCTTCGCGATCACGGAACTCCCTTCACAACCGCAAAGAAGGAAACAAGAAACAAAAATCTACAGTAATAACACAGCCTGAAATGATTTGAAACCACCCCAAAACACACCCGAGGCCCTCGGGACCCCATCCAATCACACAAACCAGTCCCATAACATCACATGGACCTGCTCGAGCCTCAAATCACATTAAACAATGCTAAAATCACCGATCATACCCCAATTCAAACTTGATGAACTTTAAAAATTCAAACTTCTTCATTCGATGTCGAATCCTATCAATCTCGTCCGATTGACTCCAAATTTTGTTCACAAGTCATATTTGACATTACGGACCTTCCCAACTTTCGGAATCGGATTCCGACCCTGATATCAAAAAGTCCACTTCCGGTCAAACTTCTCAAAACCTTCAAATCTCTATCTTTAGCCAAATGACTCCAAAATGACCCACGGACCTCCGAATTCACTTTCGATCGCGCTCCCAACCCCAGAATCACCATATAGAGATATTCCTAGACTCGGAATCCCAAACAAACATTAATAACACTGAAATGAACTTCAACCCAAATTTATGAAATTCTTCCAAAAATGCAACTTCCACAATAGGTGCCGAAACATTCCCCTATCTTCCAAAACTCGATCTGGGCGTACGGCCAAATCTGAAATCATCATACGAACCTGCTGGAACCTTCGAATCCCGATTCCTAGGTTGTTTACTCAAAAATCCAATCTTAGTCAATTATTTCAACTTAAAACTTCCGAAATGAGAATTCTCTTTCCAAATGAACTTCGAACTTCCCGAAATTCAATTCCGACCATGCGTACAAGTCATAATACCTAAAGTGAAGCTGCTCAAGGCCTCAAACTGCTGAACGACGGCTAGAGCTCAAAACGACCGGTCGGGTCATTACATTATCTCACACTTAAACATACGTTCATCCTCGAACATGCTAAGAACTGCGCTGGAGTTGTCCAAAATCACTGCTTAATACCTCGTGCACCTACCCGTGCTACTACAAACCCAGTTGAGCACATTAGCTCGATCAATTCTGAAGATATCCCCTTTTATTCAAGCAAATAAGCTTATCCCCCAATTCCAACGTCCGAAATTCTCTGCCAGGCTTGCTTCCAATATATGAACACTGTATCAATCACTATACGATGTACCAGAACATGACTGCATACCTTTGTTGAATTCTCACCATGCACCACATCATTCACAGGACCATAATAACATTCTCTAATCATAATAACTGACATTCCCTGAATCTGATGCTCACAATGCACCTCATGACATGTATAAGTCTTGTTCCAACTCTCGCAATACCGCCACGATGGAAGAGATGTGTAGAAATTTATAACCAACTGCCAAGTCAACAAATCATTGAGTTTATACTTCTGACAAGAACCATTACCTCATTTTGAACCAAATAATGATCTTTGCTCTTTATTATACTTCATATAATCCGACTGCACTGATCCTAAATCCAATAATCTCGTCTCACCCAGTACGAACTGCTCAGGCAATAAGCCACCCGGGTCATGATCAAAAGTCCCATATGATGCTATAACGTGCCAATAGGCTACAAGCTCGTGCCAATAGGCTACAAGCTCGAACGTGATACATAAGGAAAATGAACTCTGGAAGGGACTACTCAACTCACACAACTAATATGAACTTTCCTTAGAAAATGGGAAACAAAACACATAAAAACAGATATAGGGAACTGTACTCAACATCACACTGTTACGACGTGTAACCCAATCCAAACAATATACTTGTAGCAGCTACCACCCGATCCATACATAAAATTCACATAAGAAGATACGCACCGAGATAAATCGCTCATCACTACAAATGCCGAATATCAGCTACAAGCACGCTAAGTGCATAATACCATCCATGGGGAGACAAATAGCACCATAAGCTACAAAACTCAAGCACAACTGAAGTGCAATATATGATCTGAATCTCAAGAGACATCCGGCTCACATAACACCATCGCTACGCGGAACCTCAAAACATAAGAAATTTATCAAGCCATTTCGCAACTCATACGGCACAATATAGCATTACATGAAACAGCCGATGACGAAATAACACCCAACATCTAAATACTCCCCCATAAGGAGTGCCACTTTGTAATGACTTTATTACAAAGACTTCAACTTAATTAACTTGTGATACTCTTACCACAAGCCACTTTGTGACCCTTGTGAGCACGTGATTTTTGTTTTACGCGACAATCACTCCAAAAGAAATAAAAATAATAACAAATGGTCTTGCTGTACAATTTTTGGATTTTTACGTGGCATTTTGTTAGTTATTTGTGATTTCGTCTATTTTTATTTTTATCAACAAAATACAAAAAAAAAATGTGTGTCGTGTGTATTTGAACCGTAATTGATTTTAAAAGGAAAATCGTAAAATATATGCGTCTTTTATTCTATTTTTTGTTGTCATTTAACGATTTTATTTTTAATTAAATGTCAATGTAAGTGATAATTGTTGTTTTGAGTATTTATTAATATTGGTATGATTTTATTTTTTTTATTATTAGGAATTTTTATTTAATTATAAGAAGGAAAACATTGGATTTGGGCCAGAATTTCAAATGAAATCAGGCCCAAACAAATACAAATGACCCAGTCCAACCAGGCCCTCTGCAAGACGCCCCAAACGACGCCGTATAGGCATTATCTCTTTGAGCCGTTGATTGGTTCAAAAGAATGGCCCAGATCAAGCCAACCCTTTACCCAAACGACGCCGTATAAGGCCGTCTAATCTCAGCCATTCAAACCAGGCTGATCTAACAGCCCTCGTCCCATCTCCTTTACCCGTTATCAGACCCGACCCAATGAAACCCAGTCTGATCCACCCCAGTATGAGAGAAAACGACACCATTTCTTTTAATGGAAAGATCACAGCCGTTAATCAGTGGCAATCCAACGGCCAAGACACAACCATCCACCTCGTATAAAAGGCCTCATATCACACCCTGCCCCCCTATCCAAACCCCCCCTGCCTTAGTCATCCCTTCCACAGACCCAAAACCTCAGGAACCCTAGCCGCCCCCTTTCCCTCACCATTAATCCCGGCGGCATGGACACCGGTGACCCCCACCTTAACACCATAGGACCGCCTCACCACCCTGAACATAGATCTGTTGTCCTTTGGTCTCGAATCCCCTTCCACCTTCTCGAATCTTCATTTGAAGATTCGAGTCAGACCTCGACTTACACCGATCTACCCCAGCTTCACACCAGACAGTCCCCGGACCTCCCTCGTGACCAAACCATGCTTGGTTTGGTCCGAATCTAACCGGGGAAACCCAAATCCCAAATCTGCCATCTAGGAACCCTAGAAACCCCGGGCCTGGTCTGTGTCCGTTTGATCCAAGTGATTAGGGTCTAATGGACATTAATCGAAGTGTTATCAGTTGAGAACACTTCGATTAAAGTCCGTTCAACTCCAAGAAGGGTCTATTCAAATCCGAGCTAAGGCTTTCTGATTTTTCAAGGCTTTAAGTTAAGCTTGTTTTTCTTTTTCTTTATTCAGTTCATGTGTTTGTTAAAGGTCTGTTCGTATGGCCAAACGTCTTGTTTAATTTGTGTTTTTGAATTTTTATCAACTGTTTGTTGCCCACCTTGCCCGGACCTCTATATTCGGTCAAATCTTTCTTCATTCACTGATAATGTGTGTGTATGTAAACTGCATAATCGACTGAATTGAAATTGTTTGAGTAATCAATTCCCAAGGTCATCTTTGTTTTGACAGTGCAATCTAAACCCTTTGTGCAATACTGTTTGATTCCAATCCTTGGTTGTTGATTGTATATGTTATAATTAGTATAGTCAATTCGATACGTGTCGTCGAATAGTTTCAGTTGTTTGAATGATAACAATTTGATTTGTTTTCCTGCTAAACTTTGTTTGAATCAAATTGAGAATCGAGTATAGTTACTTATAGTTGTTGATTTGAATCAGAAATTTAAGGATTTGGTCTGTAACTGCAGTCTGAATTGGTGGCATGTGCACTTGTGCACAACATGTGCATAAAGGCCCTTTTTAGAGATTAAAATAACCTGACAGCATATGCTGTCAGGTTATATTCTTGCTGCCCATGTCTGCTTTTAGTTTAATAAGTTGATTAAAAGGGCTGTTAGGGAATATCATGGGAAGGTTCCTAATTTTAAATGTTTGAGTGAAAAAACAGCTGAAAAGGAATGGGTTCTGAGTTGTTTAACAGGCTGTGAATAGCCTGATGTTAGGCTATAAAAAGAGGCAGAACTCCCATTAGTGAGGAATTCAGACTGATTTTTAGAGAGCATATATACAGATAGAGAGAGAGCAAGAAAAAATAAAAAAAAACATACAGAAAAATCAGAAACTGTTTCTTCCTATTGTTGTTTGGATTTCATTTGTTGTCAATCTGTTAAGCAGTACTGATTCTTCCAAGTCTCAACTGAGATTACTGGTGGTGTGTTGCATTAGTTTACTCTTGGAATTGGATTGTCTGGAGTTCTTTTCCTACTACACTGCCTACTGCTTTCGTTTAGCCACTTTTTCCATCGGCTATATTTGCATCTTGCACTGGGATTTGTTCTACTGTTACCAGTTTGGTTACTGCTGCTGTTTCTGTTGCCATTACTGACTTCTCTTCTTCAATTGTAAGCATTTCCAGGTACACACTTCTGAAACCATGTGTTGTTGAAAGCTTGAAGTTTGAAGTAGAAATAAAGAAATGAATGTTGTTTACTTTACAATACTTGTATTCGAAACATAGCAATAGGTTGAATGGTAGTTAGCCTGTATTTGTTTAAGTTCATTCCATCTACAATTACTCTGTATGAATTAACACACATCCTAACCGAGGTGGACTACTAGATAGTATTATTGTTAGGTCAGATGTATCGGGAGATGATATATTTGTTAGATCAGTTTATAGCTCATTAAAATATACATTTGTGCAATATGTATTTAATAGAAGTTAGTCTAATTAACACTATGTGGTTATAGTTTTTAAGTTTGTCTGTATGACGAGGAGTGCGTGTGTGTTTAGTATATTGGCAGTTAAATTTCAGCTTATATTCTTGTTCCTAACATGTAAGGCAGGATGCTTTTAATTCGACAAAAAGACTCGTCATAATTCTGAATCATTTAAACTAACTCTATCAAATTGGGTTGCGTTAGGCAGTTTATAGGATCACGTCTGAATCCCATGGGTAGTAGTTTATAGTAGTCAATGCTATTAATTTGTTCAAAAGGTCAGTCTGAATTAAAATGAGACAGACGCCTAGGGTGAGTTTTAGCATGATATTTGTCTTGTATGCAATTTCTTTTATCAAACTGAAAGCATGTCCAATAAAGCACAAAATTTTTCCACCTTGCAATAATCAATCAGATAACTAATAGGAGGCCGGGATTAGCTAAACATGCAATTCAATTAGCATACATTTTTCTTTCTTCTATTTTTTTTAGAGACGAACATAATAGAAATGTAGTCACTTTAGGATATTCCTTCTGAAATAATGAGGCGAACCTCGCCAAATAAAAATGCAAATTGCGAGGCCCTCGATAATTAACCATAATAAATACTTAGAATTCGGGACGGACTGTTTAGTGAATTTCACTGCCTCCCCCAAAGATAATAACGCGTTAGACTCTTTAAGCGCGACTCAATTGAAATTACATTCTTAAATTCGGGTGCACATTGATGTGACCCAAATCCAAATCTCAACGGAGTCGAAATGTGTCAAACAACTATGGGTGCATTGATTGTGACGTGGTTCGAGATGCATTTTCACGACGTTGCAATTCTATAAAAATAAATGATAATAATAAAAGCGGTTTAAATTTAATAAAAGCACATAAGTCACAACATGTATTTAAATAAGATATTTAGCCATTATAACAATTTAAGCGACCGTGCTAGAACCACGGGATTCGAGGGTGCCTAGCACCTTCCCTCGGGTCAACAGAATTCCTTACTTAGAATTTCTGGTTCGCAGACTTCATTTGGAAAAGTCGAAAATTTCCTCGATTTGGGATTCAAGATAAACCGGTGACTTGGGACACCAAAAGCCAAACCTTTCCCAAGTGGCGACTCTGAATTAAATAAATAATCCCGTTTCGAATATTGTCACTTAAATTGGAAAAACTCCCTCGCGCATCTGCCCTTCAGGGTGGGCGCGCAAAAAGGAGGTGTAACAGCTCTGGCGACTCCGCTGGGGACAAAGTAACCCAGAACCACTGGTTCAGGGTTCAAGAATTCGAGCTTAGAATAATTGTTATATTTGGCTTTATTATCTGATATTTATTACATGTTTTGACATAACGTGCTGAATGTTGTCTTTTACCGCTTTGATATTATCTGAACTGTATATAAACTGTGTCGAAACCTTTCTCTCTTCACCTCCGGGGATGTGCTTACTGGTTGAGACTCCCTATTCTGTTAGTGTCAATACCCGAAATAAGAAAGAGGACGGATAAGTTACGAAGCCGGATGGCCTTTTGGTTCCCGGTAAGTTGCCCCTCCTCGACTCGAGTTGTCCGCTCGGGTACACAGTCTAGAACATCTACCCAGGTTATTAACTTAGTATAACGAAACCTCATGCCGGATCCCTAGTAGGAACGCTTATCTGCATCATGTTGCATTTGACATAGGGGACTCAACACAGGGGTTGGGTCCGTCTAGGACAGGCAACCTGAAATGAAAAGACCATCCTGCTGCATCCCGTTTGTTTTGCGCATCTATTTGCTTCGGATCTGCATGCTGACCGGTTTCCGAAGAAGTTTAAAAAGAAAAAATAGCAGCGTAGGGAGATAATTACTTATTTTTGGAAATAAAACCAATGTCCAAGTAATGTTGAAACCCCGCCGAAATTTTCTTAGAAAAAAAAAGAAAAATAAAAATAAAGTTTGTCTTCTAGTTTTGATTTATTCCTTTTAACCACTTTCAAAATCCAAAATGTATATAAAAATAAAAAAAAACAAAGAGAAAAAAAATTCAAATTTTTTTTTTGGTTTCATTTGTAGTATCTCTTTAAAAGATCTTCGAAATTTCAAAAAAAATGAAAAAAAAGAAGTTTAAATGTATAAAGATTTCCTTAGTCTCTTGTTCAAAAATATATAAAATAAAATAAAGATATGTATAAAAATAGTTATTCCTCTTTTCTTTAAAAGATTTTATTTGTTTCCCCTATTTCTGACCGAACTACGCCGGTTTGATTCTCACCGGATGTGAGATACGTAGGCAACCCCCATCGGGTTCAACCCCACCTTTTGCTAAAAATAGCCGAAACCAAAAAAAAAAAATAATAATAATAATAATAATAATTTTGACAAATGTCGCCACTTGTATAAAGAGTCGGGTGAGGCCGTTTTTGTAAAAACAACCGAATGTTCCCAAGCGGGATGCTAGAAGGCTGACATTGCATGAACGACCATCTTCGGTCATCATTTTTTGATCGGTTGGTCCTCGCAGCTTTAGAGTCTTTATTCGAAGTACTAAAAGGCCGCATCTTGGAAATCGAGTTCGTCGTTTTGAAAAAAAAATCTTGAAAAAATCCAGATAGTTTTATTTTGAGTCTAATAAAAGTCTTTTTCGTTAGCATAATCACCCTAATAGATGTGCAGGATGAGCACGATACAAAACGAACCCTTTTCAATAATGACCAAGATCCCTTTTGAGTTGCGACTATGGTGGAACGACTTGGGCAAGGAGGGGCAAGACAAAGTAAGGAAATATCTGAAAGATCTCCCGGATTTACTAGACATTCAGCCTCGGGGTGATATTATCAGATCACTGGTCACTTGCTGGGATTCAGCGCACAATGTATTTCGTTTCTCAGACTTTGAGCTCACCCCGATGTTGGAAGAAATAGCGGGATACATTGGAGGGGATGAAGCTCCATTAAGGTTCAAATACTTGATTGCACCTAAGGCCGTCATAGTACACCGGTTTCTGGATTTCCTAAAAATACCCCGAACATTTCACCATCCAGATCTTGCCAAAGGTTTTTGCAGTCTCCACCTCATGTATGCTAGATACGGCCACGAGAGCGGGTTCAATAAGCCAGATTTCAAACTATGTAGTAGAGGCAACCGACAAAAGTGGGACGAACACAGGCTGCTGTTAGCTTTTATGACAGCCTTTTTGGGTCTTGTAGTGTTTCCAAGGAAAGACGGAAACATCGATCTAAAAGTAACTGGGGTCGTCAGTACTTTGCTCACCCAAGATAAAAGTACTCCGGCACCTATGATTATGGCTGACATTTTCCGGGCTCTCACTGCTTGCCGAGCCGGGCCCGACTTTTTCGAAGGATGTAACCTACTGTTGCAAATGTGGATGACCGATCATTTATGCCACCTCTCCTCTCTCTTGGGTTACGGTTCGCCCGAGAAAACTTGTATTGGAGAATTCTACACAAGAGTCAAAGGATTCAATCTACTCGCGGGAGTCACAGCATGGACTTCATTTCTCCGAACTCTCACTGCCAACCAAATCCAGTGGACGCTCGGATGGTTGCCCGTTGAGGAAATCTTATACATGCCGGCAACCAGGCCCCATTTTCTGTTAATGGGACTTAAAAGCATCCAACCCTATGCACCATATCGGGTTTTAAGGCAACTTGGGAGGTATCAAATAGTACCAAAAGATGAAGATCTGAGTATTCAAGTGATTGAAATCAGCCCGGATGGTCATTTCCCCGAAGAGGGAGTTCGCCAAATCTGGAGTGAGTGCCAACATCTGACAGCAAACACTTGTGTGAGAGATACAGCAAAAGGGGAAGTTGCCCCAGGGTATCACGCTTGGTTCAGAGGTGACCTGTCCTACGAGAGACCAGCTAAGAGACCTCATCTCAAAGATTTCGTGGAGTCATCCCAAGGGAAATGGGACTGGTTAGCAAAAGAAAAGGGGAATCGGGCAGAGATCGGTGATTTGAAGCTACAAATTAACAGTCTGAAATTCGATAACAGCATACACATCGCTGCGGATCGGGGCAAAAGGAATAGATTGATCCAAGAGAATGAAGAACTTAAGGCCCAAATCCAAGAATTGAGATTGGCTCTTGATGAACAGCCTAGAAGTCGATCAGACAAGCAGTTGATAAAAGGTTTGAAAAGAGAAGTCAGGGAATGGCGAGATGGTTTAGAAGAATCTGAAAATGTCATGGCAGAACTCAAATCACAGTGGGGTACAAGAACAGATAAGCATCGTCGATACTTGAACCAATTGAAACGTGACCACGAGAAAACTGTCGCTAAAATGAAGAAAGAGATGGTTACGCTTGAGGTTAAAGCAGCTAAACAGGCCGAGGATTTCCAATTTGAGAGCAGATACTATTACGACCTGTCAGCCCAAATGAAGACAGAAGTGCGGCAACTGAAGAATCGGCATATACAAGATTCTCAGGTTTTAAAAATGTGCAGTGATCAGATGAAATGCCTGCTCATAGAAAATAAACAAACCAGAGATAGGATCAGGACCATTGCCCACGCCATCATCAGACGATGTCTACGTTGTGAGAACATGCCCAGCGTTACCATTCTCTCGGCAGTGATGAGTTATGTCAAGCAGACCATGCATGAGTTGGAGCAACTTGAAAGGGATCTCACACCTAGGACCGCGGCGAGGCCGAACGATGCCCCGCGGGCACCGATTTTCAAAACCATAATGTATTCATAGGTCGAGTCTGTATATTAAACATCTTCTCTCCATATTTTCACATCAGGGTGTTTTAGTCTGTTTGAGTCTATATTTATTTTTTAAGTTTTGTTTTTCCTTTTTCGAAATATTGCTTGTAACAGATCATTTCAGTAATAAAATGTGTGTTTCTTTTACATTCATCTGTTTTTGAACTACGTAATGATCTGATTCACGTGGCATCGTGATACGTAGGCAATCCTCATCGGATCCGGTCGCGGTTTAATCAAAGAGAAAAATTGAAAAAAAAAATTGAAAAAAGGGAAAATAATAAAAGGGAAGCCTAAAAAAGAATGCCGGAATGACGCATGCTTTCGTCGCAAACATGTAGGAATCCATTTAACTGTATAGGTGCATCATGCCCCAACGTGAGATTGCCTATCTGTTATTTAATCCGAATTAACTGTTCGTTTGTCGTTGAGTTCCTCCAGGTTTTTGGAAAAGACGGTTGGTTTGGTGAAAGTTTGGCGTCGCACTCATACTTTACGAGGTCGAAAGGGAGTGTTCAATTACCTGTTATTAAGGCAAGAGGCGGTACTCATACTTATTTCACAAGGTCCAAAGGAAGCATATAAATGTCTGCAGAAATTCCTTTACCAACAGTTCCTGTTTCCGAGGAGAGTTCGATCTCGGCTGTCCTCACGCCCGAGTCCGCAACTGCGGAGGAAAATAGAATCCTGCGGCTCCGCATGTTGGAAATGCTGGACGACTGGAATAACGGAAAAGAGCCACCAAGCGTCGTCCCTGGATTCCCTGAGTTATTCTCCAGGACAAGCGGGACTTCTAATGTCCCCATAAGCTATCCTGCCACCCCATTCGGGTACCCAGCCATCTCGGCCTTCTCTTGCTGGATCGCCCTCTGATTCTCATCCCCGAGTGTCAACAACGGATGTAAACACAAACATCTTTACTGCACCACCTTGCCCGATCATGGCACAACCTGCTGCATTCAAGCCGAATTTCGACTCGTCCTCGTTTGCATTCCAAGCACCATCTTTCTCAATGGAACCAACTCGGTTCGCCACCAGCACTTTTCCTCCACAACCTCAGTGCGAGCTTGCACCTGGGCAGGATCAGAACCCCAGAATTGCTGAACAAAATGAGATGGCCAAAAGAATGAGAAGCCTTGAACAGAGTTTGAAGAACATGCAAGGTTTGAGCGGACAGAAAAGTGTCTCCTACATCGATCTATGCATGTTTCCTCACGTGCACCTACCAGTGGGTTTCAAGACCCCAAAGTTTGAGAAGTACGACGGGCACGGTGACCCCATTGCTCACCTCAAGAAATATTGCAACCAATTGCGGGGAGCCGACGGAAAAGAGGAATTGCTAATGGCATATTTCGGGGAAAGTCTGGTAGGAATAGCCTCGGAATGGTACATGGACCAAGACATGTCCCGATGGCATATATGGGATGATCTCGCTAGAGATTTTGTGAGACAATTCCAGTATAACATCGACATCGCACCAGACCGAAATTCTCTGTCGAACTTGAAGAAGAAACCTTCAGAAAGCTTCAGAGAGTATGCTATTAAGTGGCGCGAGCAGGCGTCGAGGGTGAAGCCTCCCATGGATGAGGTGGAAATGGTCACTACTTTTCTCCAGGCTCAAGAGTCGGACTATTTCCAAAACATGATGTCAGCCATGGGAAAGCCGTTTGCAGAAGCGATTAAGATTGGAGAGATGGTGGAAAATGGGCTGAAAACGGGTAGGATTTTGAGTCAAGCAGCCATAAGGGCAACCTCCCAAGCCGTCCAAAGCGGGTCTGGAGGAATGGCAAGAGGGAAGAAAAAGGAGGAAACGGCTATGGCAGCATCAGAAGCAAGGGAATATCGTAATCCCAGGCCCCGTTTTCCGGAAAGGACCTCGCAACACTACTACCCCCACTCAAACGCGACATATCCTCCTCAACCCTACATGGTCATGAACACCCAGCCTTATGTCCATCCGCCGCACCAAGCCAATCGAGGCCAAGCTCCACCTCCCAGAAATCAGCCTCCTTACCGCAACCACTATAACCCACAGCCTCCGCAAAATAACTTCCAACCTCAAGAGCCACCTAGAAGGGGACTTTCACGCCCATCGGTGAACCATACTCTACTTTGTTCCCGAATCTAGTCCAGTTGGGTTTCCTGCAGCCAGTCCCTCAGACAAGGCACAACCCGGCGTCACCTTCTTACAAAGCTGGGGTCAGATGCGCCTATCATTCAGGGGCCGAGGGGCACGATACAAATGACTGCTGGTCATTGAGAAGAGTGGTCGAGAATTTAATAGAGCAAGGGAAAATAGTGCTAAGGGACGAGGAGGTCCCAAATGTGACTAACAATCCATTACCTGCTCACAATAATGGGCCACTGATCGGAATGATTTGCGAAGACAAAGAATTTGACCCTGCTTTGAAAGCTATAATCGCCATTGTTAACGCAGGGAAAAAGCCTGAAACAGCCCAGAAACCAGAAAAAGGGGAAAAGGCTAGTACTGTAAAGTGCGAGCCCGAAAAGAAGGTGGAGAAGAAGGCGGTGCCTGTGAAGAATGGAGTTCTTTACATCCCACGAGGTCGAGCAGAGAAGCTGCAGAGCTTCGAGGTCAAACGGGCAAAACCTATGTACGTGCCAAAGGGGGCCTATGTGGTCCGGGGGACGATTCAACCACCTCGGCTGAATGAGCCAGTGGTTATCAGACGCGTGCCACAAAAGCCGATGACAAACCTGTCCAAAGTACCGTGGAACTATCAGAGGACGTTGGTAACGTACAAAGGTAAAGAAGTCACGGGAGAACTTCCGGAAAATACTTTCATTGGAAGGTATTCAAATACCCAAGAGCTGAATAACGCCACACGGAGACGCTTCCCACCAAAGAAGCCTATAAGCGTTGAAGAAGCAGAATTTTTCTTCCAACAAATGAAAATGCCAGACTACGAAGTAGTAGATCAACTGCGCAAGTGCCCTGAGCAAGTGTCCATGCTATCTCTGCTAATGAGGTCAACCGAGCATCAAAAGATCTTACTCAAGACCTTGAATGAAGAATACGTACCAGTAGAAACCTCAGTTGAACAATTGGAACGGATGACAGAGAGGTTCTTTGCCATCAACCAAGTCTCTTTTAGCAAGAACGATCTACCCCCAGAGGGAGCGACACACAACAAAGCCCTGCATCTAACAGTTAAATGCGAAGGCTACTACGTCAAGCGGGTAATGTTGGATGGGGGTTCAGGTGTTGACATTTGTCCGCTCTCCACGCTACAGAGAATGGAAATTGGGACCGGAAGAATCCGCCCCAATAATGTCTGCGTGAGGGCTTTTGACGGCATCAAGAGAGACATCCTTGGGGAAATAGATTTGATTTTGACCATAGGGCCAGTAGAGTTTGAGGTAACTTTCCAAGTGCTTGACATGGATACGTCCTACAATTTCCTCCTTGGCAGACCTTGGATTCATGCGGCAGGAGCTGTGCCTTCCACTCTTCATCATATAGTGAAGTTTGAGTACGAAGACCGAGAGATCGTGGTCCATGGAGAAGATGAGCATGCTATTTATCGGGACCCATCCATCCCATATCTTGAACCAAGAGAAGGGAGCGAACACACGGTCTATCAAGCTTTCGAGATTGTGTTAGCAGAGCAGCATGAAGAGGGAAAACCTTGCCCCCAACCTTTCTTGTCTAACGCCTCGGTTATGGTGGCTAAAGAGATGATCCGGCACGGATTCAGGCCAGGGAAAGGGCTCGGACGAACATTGCAGGGAATAACGGAACCCATCACCCTGCCTTCCGCCAAAAAACTTTTTGGGATGGGTTTTCAACCCACTCCAGAAGATGAAGAATGGGCAAAGAAAAGAAAGAATGGGGGGTGGAAACTGCCTCGGCCACTGCCGGATTTATATGAAACTTTCGTCGAACCAAAATACACTGAAGAAGAAGACGATGAGGTTTTCACGGCTGAGGAAATAGAGGAGATATGTGGGGCAATGAGAGAAATGCTCTACGAGGCTCACATGGTTCAACCAAGAGAAGGCACCAGCACCGCCGAAATACTATATATGGGGCAAAACGCCAAACTCCGAAACTGGGAGGCCACGCCATTCCCGACTAGGCGGAAGTCCGGGTAGACCTGTCCTGCCACCTTTCCTGCATCACAAGTTATCTCCAGGATATAACTTGGATGTTTTCTTCTTTTATTTGTTGTTTTGAATTCCTGAGTTTGTAAACATTGTTGTCTTCCAAATTTCAAGAAGAAAATAAAAAAAAATCATCATTGTTTTCCCATTTTTCCCTTTGTTCTGATTTTGTTATTTTTCTTTTATCCTTTCTTTCAGTTATAATAATGCGGCTTTAAATGTGACATGCTTGCGGACTTCACGCCCAGATCACAACGAGCTATTTAATTGTGAAATAATGAACCCAGAACCAGAATATGATGAAGAAGAGGCTTTTAGGGAAATAAACCGAGAATTGGAACATTTTGAGAATAAACCTAAGCCAAATCTGAATGACACCAAACCGGTTAATTTAGGAACTCCTGAAGAAATCCGAGAGACCAAAATAAGCATTCACACGGACAAGAAAATGCGAGACGCGATAATTCAACTCCTTTTTGAATTTAAAGATGTGTTTGCTTGGTCATACGATGACATGCCAGGACTAGGTGTTGATCTAGTGGTTCATAAATTGCCAATTCACCCTGATTGTCCTCCAGTTCAACAAAAGCAACGAAAGTTCAAAACTGAGGTCAATGACAAGATTAAAGAGGAGATCACCCAGCAGCTGAAAACGGGAGTGATTCGGGTAGTCCAGTATACAACATGGTTGGCAAATGTGGTTCCAGTGCCCAGGTATGTGTGGACTATCGAGACCTGAATAGAGCGAGTCCCAAAGATAATTTCCCATTGCCCAACATCCACATCCTTGTTGATAATTGCGCCAAACATGAGATCCAGTCTTTCGTAGATTGTTACGCTGGGTATCATCAGGTATTGATGGATGAAGAAGACGCCGAGAAGACTGCCTTCACCACGCCTTGGGGCACTTACTGTTATCGGGTTATGCCATTTGGTCTGAAGAATGCTGAGGCAACTTACATGAGAGCCATGACTGCCATTTTTCACGACATGATTCATCAAGAAATAGAGGTGTACGTGGACGATGTGATAATCAAATCCAGGACGCAGGAAAATCACATCCAAGACTTGAAGAAGTTCTTCGAGAGACTGAGGAAGTACGACTTGAAGCTGAACCCAGCCAAATGTGCTTTCGGAGTCCCGTCGGGCAAGCTTTTGGGCTTCATAGTGAGCAGGCGGGGTATCGAATTAGATCCAACAAAGATAAAATCTATCAGAGATCTACCTCCCCCAAGAACGAAGAAAGACGTGATGAGTTTGTTGGGCAGATTGAACTATATCAGTCGATTCATTGCCCAGCTAACTAGCACGTGTGAGCCCATATTTAAGATATTGAGAAAAGATGCGGCGATCAAATGGACGGCTGAGTGTCAAGAAGCTTTTGACATAATTAAAGAATATCTTTCAAATCCCCCAGTTTTGGTCCCACCAGATCCAGAAAGACCACTGTTCTTGTATCTGACAGTCTTGGAGAATTCTTTTGGTTGCGTCCTCGGGCAACATGACATAACCGGAAAGAAAGAACAAGCAATCTACTACTTGAGCAAGAAATTCACCGGCTATGAGGCCAAGTACACTCTGCTGGAAAGAACATGTTGCGCTCTGACGTGGGTTGCTCAAAAGCTGAGACATTATCTCCAAGCTCACACTACTTTCCTCATAAGCAGGCTGGATCCTTTGAAGTATATATTTCAGAAACCGATGCCTACTGGAAGACTGGCCAAGTGGCAAATCTTGCTTACTGAATTCGACATAGTCTATGTCACTCGCAAGGCAATGAAAGCCCAGGCGCTAGCAGATCATTTGGCCGAAAATCCAGTCGATGAGGAATACCAGCCATTGAGTACCTACTTTCCAGATGAAGAAATAAACACTGTAGAAGTGGTCTCGGAGAATGCTCATGTTTGGAAGATGTTCTTTGATGGAGCTGTAAACGCTAAAGGTGTAGGGATTGGGGCAATTTTGATCTCGCCCTCCGGTCAGCATTATCCAGCCACAGCTAGGCTGCATTTCTTTTGCAAAAACAATACAGCCGAGTATGAAGCCTGCATCATGGGCATGCATATGGCGATTAATCAGGATGTCGAAGACTTACTGATTATGGGAGATTCTGACCTGATTATCTGGCAATCCCAAGGTGAATGGGAAACTCGGGATGTCAAGCTTATCCCTTACCGACAGCACGTGGAGGACCTCGACAAGCGTTTTAAATCAATAGAGTTCAAGTATATCCCGCGGTGTCACAATGAACTAGCGGATGCACTTGCTACTTTGGCTTCAATGCTACCTTACCCAGGCAACGCCCACGTCGATCCCTTGGAAATCCAAATCAGGCAAAGACACGGTTACTGTAACGTAATCGAGGCAGGATCATGTATACAGCCGTGGTACCATGATATCAAGAGGTTCTTGAAGATGCAAGAATACCCCGAGCATGCTACTGGAGATCAAAAGAGAACCGTTAGGCGACATGCAAGTGGTTTCTTTTTGAGCGGTGAGTTGTTGTATAAGAGGACCCCGGACCTCAATCTACTAAGATGTGTTGACGCCGAGGAGGCAAGAAAGATCATGCACGAAGCACGCAGGGGTGTGCGGACCCCACATGAAAGGGTATGTCTTGGCAAAGAAAATCCTTCGAGCAGGTTATTACTGGATGACCATGGAAAAGGACTGCTTTAGCTTCGTTCGGAAGTGTCATCAGTGTCAGGTGCACGGTGATTTGATTCATGCACCTCCCACGGAATTGCATCCCATGTCTGCACCTTGGCCATTTGTTGCATGGGGCATGGACGTCATTGGACCAATCGAGCCAAAGGCTTCAAATGGACACAGATTTATACTGGTTGCCATCGACTACTTCACAAAATGGGTAGAGGCTGTCACTCTCAAGTCGGTCACTAAAAAAGCTGTAGTGGATTTTGTACACTCAAATCTTATCTGTCGTTTCGGTATTCCTACGACTATCATCACAGATAACGCAGCAAACCTGAATAGTCATTTGATGGGAGATGTATGCGAGCAATTCAAAATAACGCATAGGAATTCTACTCCTTATCGGCCCAAGGCCAATGGCGTTGTAGAAGCGGCAAACAAAAACATTAAGAAGATTTTGAGGAAGACGATCTAGAGTTCCCGACAGTGGCATGAACAGCTACCGTTTGCATTATTGGGATATCGCACTATGGTACGCACGTCAGTACCAGCAGAGGTAGAAATTCCTTCGCTCCGAACCATTGTCGAAGTAGAGATCGAAGACAGCGAATGGGTTAAGACTCGATTGGAGCAGTTGACTTTGATTGACGAGAAACGAATGGCTGCAGTTTGTCACGGGCAGTTGTACCAACGAAGAATGGCTCGTGCTTACAACAAGAAAGTCCGACCCAGGAATTTCGAAGTAGGTCAACTGGTACTGAGGCGCATTCTGCTACATCACCAAGAAGCGAAAGGGAAATTTATTCCAAACTGGAAAGGCCTATACATCGTCAGGAAGATCTTGCCAAGAGGAGCATTGTACCTGGGTGATATTGAAGGAAATGACCCCGAAATAGCGGTAAATGCAGACGCAGTCAAGAGATACTATGTCTGAGTGACACCCCAGCGGTCTTGACATATTTGAAATGCTGAAGGTTTTATTCCCACTATCAACTCTCTCTACAAGCCTTTGAGCCGATTAAAAAAAAAAATAAAAAAAAAACAAAACATTGATCGAGGCCTGAACTACGTTTGACTTGATTCCGAAAGGATACGTAGGCAGCCTCTCCCTGAGGTTCAGTCACACCAATAATAAAATCCCATTTACCATGAAATTGAAACCGAGGCACGTCAAACGGTTTAAAAGTCGTAGTATCATCTACCTCTCTTTACCGAGCACAAGCCTTCAGATCAATTACCAAAGATAGAGGGAAGCCAAGAAGCATCACGAATGGAGACCGACACACTCTAAATTGAGAGAAATAAAATGAGAGAGTCTCGACGGTGAAAACCTACGGGCACCGCGAGGCGACGGGAGTAGAGAAACCAAAATGAGAGAGCTTGTTTAGTAAAAACTCGCAAAGAGTGCTAACAAGCGACGACAGGAAGAGAAATGAGAGAAGTCAACTAGCGAAAACCCGCAAAGGGCGCTGTTGGTCGAAAGGATGACTCCACCTCAAGAGATTTTGGCATGTCCCACCGTTTTGAAAACGCAGATCCATTTTGGTTCAGGGGGAAATGCAAGTTCATTGAAGGTCAGACGTCCAGCCCAAAAAACATGTCATATCCATTTAAAGTCAGCATTGTTTCCCTCAGATAAGACTTTCTTGTCCCGAAAAGGAAACTTCTTTTCTGAAATTTGCTTTCTCTGTGTCTTTATTTTATTTTTCCTTTAAATCCCTTTCATTTTTAACCCCAAGTCCCAGATATACTGGAAAGGATAGGTGGCGGGTCTGGCTCCACGGAGTTCCGTCTCATGAAGGAAAATACCTCGTTTCATTGGTACGTTTGTCCAAACCTGATGGATCATAATGTTGACTGCATTTGGAGTAAAGTCACAAAAAGAAAAAAAAAGAGAAGAAAAATTTTTCCCCAGCATAGCCTACCCCAACAAATCAACGGCAAGTCCGCCTTGTACAAATCCCCATAGGGCTTTCCTTTTGTACAAATCACACAAAGAATCCACTTTGTAAATATTCCCCAAAGAGTTTTCCCCAGCGAATTCCCCACAGATTTTTCCCTCTTGTGCAGATCCCCACAAGGTCTCCCTTTGTTTAAATAAAAAAAAAAAGAAAAAGGAAAAAAAAAGATTTCCCCAACAAGTCCCCAGCATGTCCCTTTGTAAAGATTTCCCAGCGAGCTTACCCCAACAAATCCTGGAAAGCCCGTTTTGCAACAAATCCCCAACAAGTCCCCTTTGTACAAATCCCCACAGAGCTTCCCCTTGTACAAATCCCCACAGAGTCTTCTAAATAAAATCATCGTTGAAATCCCCATTTGAATCCAACCAATGGCATACTCTCTCAACGGAAATAAGAACGCAACAAAGCAACCAGAACAATCAAGGTCACCGAACCAACCGCCATTTCCGAGCTAACAATTGTTCTTTGCTTAAAAAAGTTAGAAACAGGTATAATCCAAGACAACCGTGCAAGAAGCAGGTGTCACCCCAAAGAAGAGAGTACATGAGTACAAGAAACAGTTTGGCAATAAGGAATCCACTCGAAAGGTAAGTTTCCACGAAATTCTCTTTTATCTTTTACTAAAACAAGAAAATTCAAAAAAAAGGGGTGTTAGTTAGTATCCTCGAACTTTTCCCTTTAATCAGGATTAGGGTTTTAAACCCTAAACTGAACTTTTTCCCTTTTAGTCAGCATTAGGGTTTTGAACCCTAAGCTGAATTTTCCTCTAGTCAGCATTAGGGTTTTAAACCCTAAACTGAACTGTTTTCCTTCAGTCAGCATTAGGGTTTTAAACCCTAAACTGAACTTTTCCCTTTAGTCAGCATTAGGGTTTTAAACCCTAAACTGAGCTTTTTCCCTGTAGTCAGCATTAGGGTTTGGAACCCATAAACTGAACTTTTCCCTTTCAGTCAGCATTAGGGTTTTAAACCCTAAACTGAACTCTTTTCCTTTAGTCAGCATTAGGGTTTTAAACCCTAAACTGAACTTTTCCCTTTAGTCAGCATTAGGGTTTTAAACCCTAAACTGAACTTTTTCCCTGTAGTCAGCATTAGGGTTTTGAACCCTAAGCTGAATTTTCCCTTTCAGTTAGCATTAGGGTTTTAAACCCTAAACTGAACTCTTTCCTTCAGTCAGCATTAGGGTTTTAAACCCTAAACTGAACTCTTTTCCTTTAGTCAGCATTAGGGTTTTAAACCCTAAACTGAACTCTTTTCCTTTAGTCAGCATTAGGGTTTTAAACCCTAAACTGAACTCTTTTCCTTCAGTCAGCATTAGGGTTTTAAACCCTAAACTGAACTCTTTTCCTTCAGTCAGCATTAGGGTTTTAAACCCTAAACTGAACTCTTTTCCTTCAGTCAGCATTAGGGTTTTAAACCCTAAACTGAACTTTTCCCTGTAGTCAGCATTAGGGTTTTAAACCCTAAACTGAACTCTTTTCCTTCAGTCAGCATTAGGGTTTTAAACCCTAAACTGAACTCTTTTCCTTTAGTCAGCATTAGGGTTTTAAACCCTAAACTGAACTTTTCCCTGTAGTCAGCATTAGGGTTTTAAACCCTAAACTGAACTCTTTTCCTTCAGTCAGCATTAGGGTTTTAAACCCTAAACTGAACTTTTCCCTTTAGTTCTCATTAGGGTTTTAAACCCTAACTGAACTTTTCCCTGTAGTCAGCATTATGGTTTTAAACCCTAAACTGAACTTTTTCCTTTAGTCAGCATTAGAGTTTAAAAACCCTAAACTGAACTTTTTCCCTATAATCAGCATTAGGGTTTTAAACTCTAAACTGAACTCTTTTCCTTTAGTCAACATTAGGGTTTTAAACCCTAAACTGAACTTTTCCCTTTAGTCAACATTAGGGTTTTAAACCCTAAACTGAACTTTTCCCTGTAGTCAGCATTAGGGTCTTAAACCCTAAACTGAACTTTTCCCTTTGGTCAGCATTAGGGTTTTAAACCCTAAACTGAACTCTTTCCATTCAGTCAGCATTAGGGTTTTAAAACCCTAAACTGAACTTTTCCTTAGTCCGCATTAGGGCTTCAACCCTAAAACTGAACTTTTGTCCATTCAGTTAGCATTAGGGCCCCAACCCTAAACTGAACTTTTCCCCAGTTAGTCAGCATTAGGGTTTCAACTCTAAACTGAACTTCTCCCCAGCTAGTCAACATTAGGGCTCCAACCCTGAACTGAACTATTTCCATTCCGCCAGCATTAAGGCTCCAACCCTTAACTGAGCATTTGTCTGTCAGCCAGCATTAGGGCTCCAACCCTGAACTGAGCATTTTTACCTTATGGCCATATTAGGGATCCAATTCCGGAGTTGCATTTTGTAGTCCAATCCTTTCATAAACTCTATAAACTTCCTGGCAACTGCCTCACGAAATTTTCCTAGTAGAAATGGGGCAGAGAATTTCGTTCATTTGTTTTTCCCCGCAGGTCTGATTTCGAGACACACGGATCGAGACGACCCACGAGATAAGTCTCAACCCAGGATAAAGAGAAGAAGATGTTCCAAGATATTGGGAAAAGCGAAGGGCGGGTCGCTCCAAGATTTAATCAAGGTCCCGAGTTCTACCACTCTCGTCTCACTTAGTGTCGCAGAAATAAACAGGCACCTACAACTTGCAAGCATCAAGATTCGGATTGAAGCCTACAAGCAAAATCAGCTAAGACCCGAGATCAAGTTGCCAAAGAATCATAGATAGGAATCTTGTAATTAGCAAGTGACAAGCATAAGTATTTAGTTCAGTTTCAATTTTTCTTTGGTTGTAATAAGGCGGTCAGTAAAGCAACAGTGACAACAGCAACAACAGTAACAACAAGCATTGCAATCCCATGGTAGTCCCAGCTGCCAAAATTTCCCGAACTACATTGACCTGATTCCTGTTTTGCCCAGGATATGTAGGAAATCTTTGAAGCAAAGATTCGGCCAAATCTTTCAAAACATGCTTCACACGGAGTAGTCCAATAGGCAAAAGTCGCTCATATCCGCACACTTTATCTTTGCACAAAAACTCTTCGTGTTTCCGAACAAAGAGGGGCAGCTGTAAGCACGTGATTTTTGTTTTACGCGACAATCACTCCAAAAGAAATAAAAATAATAACAAATGGTCTTGCTGTACAATTTTTGGATTTTTACGTGGCATTTTGTTAGTTATTTGTGATTTCGTCTATTTTTATTTTTATCAAACAAAATACAAAAAAAAATGTGTGTCGTGTGTATTTGGACCGTAATTGATTTTAAAAGGAAAATCGTAAAATATATGCGTCTTTTATTCTATTTTTTGTTGTCATTTAATGATTTTATTTTTAGTTAAATGTCAATGTGAGTGATAATTGTTGTTTTGAGTATTTATTAATATTGGTATGATTTTATTTTTTTTATTATTAGGAATTTTTATTTAATTATAAGAAGGAAAACATTAGATTTGGGCCGAGATTTTAAATAAAATCAGGCCCAAACCAATGCAAATGACCCAGTCCAACCGGGCCTTCTGCAAGACGCCCCAAACGACGCCGTATAGGCATCATCTCTTCGAGCCGTTGATTGGTTCAAAGGAACGGCCCCGATCAGGCCAATCCTTTACCCAAACGACGCCGTATAAGGCCGTCTAATCTCAGTCATTCAAACCAGGCTGATCTAACAGCCCTCGTCCCATCTCCTTTACCCGTTATCAGACCCGACCCAATGAAACCCGGTCTGATCCACCCCAGTATGAGAGCAAACAACACCGTTTCTTTTAATGGAAAGATCACAGCCGTTAATTAGTGGCAATCCAACGGCCAAGACACAACCATCCACCCTGTATAAAAGGCCTCATATCACACCCGGCCCCCCTATCTAAACCCCCTGCCTTAGTCATCCCTTCCACAGACCCAAAACCTCAGGAACCCTAGCCGCCCCCTTTCCCTCACCATTAATCCCGGCGGCATTGACGCCGGTGATCCCCACCTTAATACCATAGGGCCGCCTCACCACCCTGAACATAGATCTGTTGTCCTTTGGTCTCGAATCCCCTCCCACCTTCTCGAATCTTCATTTGAAGATTCGAGTCGGACCTCGACTTACACCGATCTACCCCAGCTTCACACCAGACAGTCCCCGGACCTCCCTCGTGACCAAACCATGCTTGGTTTGGTCCGAATCTAACCGGGGAAACCCAAATCTCAAATCTGCCATCTAGGAACCCTAGAAACCCCGGGCCTGGTCTGTGTCCATTTGAGCCAAGTGATTAGGGTCTAATGGACCTTAATCGAAGTGTTCTCAGTTGAGAACACTTCGATTAAAGTCCGTTCAACCCCAAAAAGGGTCTATTCAAATCCGAGCTAAGGCTTTCTGATTTTTCAAGGCTTTAAGGTAAGCTTGTTTTTCTTTTTCTTTATTTAGTTCATGTGTTTGTTAAAGGTCTGTTCGTATGGCCAAACGTCTTGTTTAATTTGTGTTTTTGAATTTTTATCAACTGTTTGTTGCCCACCTTGCCCGGACCTCTATATTTGGTCAAATTTTTCTTCATTCGCTAATAATGTGTGTGTATGTAAACTGCATAATCGACTGAATTGAAATTGTTTGAGTAATCAATTCCCAAGGTCATCTCTGTATTGACAGTGCAATCTGAACCCTTTTTGCAACACTGTTTGATTCCAATCCTTGGCTGTTGATTGTATATGTTATAATTAGTATAGTCGATTCGATACGTGTCGTCGAATAGTTTCAGCTGTTTGAATGATAACAATTTGATTTGTTTTCCTGCTAAACTTTGTTTGAATCAAATTGAGAATCGAGTATAGTTACTTATAGTTGTTGATTTGAATCAGAAATTTAAGGATTTGGTCTGTAACTGCAGTCTGAATTGGTGGCATGTGCACTTGTGCACAACATGTGCATAAAGGCCCTTTTTAGAGATTAAAATAACCTGACAGCATATGCTGTCAGGTTATATTCTTGCTGCCCATGTCTGCTTTTAGTTTAATAAGTTGATTAAAAGGGCTGTCAGCGAATATCATGGGAAGGTTCCTAATTTTAAATGTTTGAGTGAAAAAACAGCTGAAAAGGAATGGGTTCTGAGTTGTTTAACAGGCTGTGAATAGACTGATATTAGGCTATAAAAAGAGGCAGAACTCCCATTAGTGAGGAATTCAGACTGATTTTTAGAGAGCATAGATACAGATAGAGAGAGAGCAAGAAAAAATAAAAAAAAACATACAGAAAAATCAGAAACTGTTTCTTCCTATTGTTGTTTGGATTTCATTTGTTGTCAATCTATTAAGCAGTACTGATTCTTCCAAGTCTCAACTGAGATTACTGGTGGTGTGTTGCATTAGTTTACTCTTGGAATTGGATTGTCTGGAGTTCTTTTCCTACTACACTGCCTACTGCTTTCGTTTAGCCACTTTTTCCATCGGCTATATTTGCATCTTGCACTGGGATTTGTTCTGTTGTTACCAGTTTGGTTACTGCTACTGTTTCTGTTGCCATTACTGACTTCTCTTCTTCTTCAATTGTAAGCATTTCCAGGTACACACTTCTGAAACCATGTGTTGTTGAAAGCTTGAAGTTTGAAGTAGAAATAAAGAAATGAATGTTGTTTACTTTACAATACTTGTATTCGAAACATAGCAATAGGTTGAATGGTAGTTAGCCTGTATTTGTTTAAGTTCATTCCATCTACAATTACTCTGTATGAATTAACACACATCCTAACCGAGGTGGACTACTAGATAGTATTATTGTTAGGTCAGATGTATCGGGAGATGATATATTTGTTAGATCAGTTTATAGCTTATTAAAATATACATTTGTGCAATATGTATTTAATAGAAGTTAGTCTAATAAACACTATGTGGTTATAGTTTTTAAGTTTGTCTGTATGACGAGGAGTGCGTGTGTGTTTAGTATATTGGCAGTTAAATTTCAGCTTCTATTCTTGTTCCTAACATGTAAGGCAGGATGCTTTTAATTCGACAAAAAGACTCGTCATAATTCTGAATCATTTAAACTAACTCTATCAAATTGGGTTGCGTTAGGCAGTTTATAGGATCACGTCTGAATCCCATGGGTAGTAGTTTATAGTAGTCAATACTATTAATTTGTTCAAAAGGTCAGTCTGAATTAAAATGAGACAGACGCTTAGGGTGAGTTTTAGCATGATATTTGTCTTGTATGAAATTTCTTTTATCAAACTGAAAGCATGTCCAATAAAGCACAAAATTTTTCCACCTTGCAATAATCAATCAGATAACTAATAGGAGGCCGGGATTAGCTAAACATGCAATTCAATTAGCATACATTTTTCTTTCTTCGGATAGTGATATATGTGAGCACGTGATTTTTGTTTCGCGCGACAATCGCTCCAAAAGAAATAAAAAATAATAACAATGGGTCCTGCTGTACAATTTTTGGATTTTTACATGGCACTCTGTTAATTATTTGTGATTTTTGCCCATTTTTACCTTATTAAAACAAAATACAAAAAATGTACGTGTCATGCGTAATCTGAACCGCAACACGGTTGTTAAATAGAAAATCATAAACAGGCATCTTTGTCCATGATTTTGTTTTGTTTGATTTTACCTGTTTTGAAATATTTTAATGTGTGTGCAAATAATCGTATTTAAGTGTGTATTTAATTTTTATTTGATTTTTTGCTTAGGTTGTTTTTAAAATAAAGAAGAAAAAGAAATAAAAAAATAAATAAATAAAAAAATCTTCTTCTTCCGGACTTGGGCCAATTTATTTAAAATTGGCCCAAACAAACTCAGCCCAAAACCAGGCCTGCCCGGTCCACACCAACTAAACACCCAGAGCGTCCAAACGACGTCGTGTTAATCCAGGTTGATCTGGGCCGTTGATCTCAAATTGATCAACGGTCAAGATCGATTCCCCATAACCCATTAAGGAACCCGACCCGTCTCCCCCGGACCAACCCAAACCCTTTACCCTTGAAACGACACCGTTCCCCCTTAGTCGAAGGATCCTGGCCCTTCGTCACACCTCATCCAACGGCCAGGATCCACCTGCCCACTAACTATATAAACCCTTTACCATACCCTGCCCCCCTATCCAACACCCCAGCCTTCGTTTTCACCAAACCCTTACCCTTCAAACCCTAGCCGTCCCCATCTCCCTTCACCAGAAACCCGGCGGCATGAACGCCGGTGACCTTTACCTTAACACCCTAGAATCCCCTTGCCATCCTGAACATGAATCTGTTAACTACTTAACTCGAATCCTATCCCACCTTCTCGAATCTTCATTTGAAGATTCGAGTCAAAACTCGATCTACCCCAATCTGCCCTAAATTCATACCAGACACTCCCCAGACCCCCCTCGTGACCAAACCATTCTTGGTTTGGTCCGAATCTCAGCAGGGAAGCATGAATCCCAGATCTGATTTTTGGAACTTCGTGGTTCTTCGTCACTGGTCCATATCCGTTCAAACCAAAGAA
Organism: Nicotiana tabacum; assembly: GCF_000715075.1. Classification (NCBI taxonomy): domain Eukaryota; kingdom Viridiplantae; phylum Streptophyta; class Magnoliopsida; order Solanales; family Solanaceae; genus Nicotiana; species Nicotiana tabacum. Next base: position 162,957,734 of record NC_134085.1, on the reverse strand, counting down.
ATTAAGGCCTAATGGACCTTAATCGAAGTGTTTCTCATCTGAGAAACACTTCGATTAAAGTCCGTTCAGCTTTAAGAAAGGTGTGTTCGAATCCAAGTCAAGATTTTCTGATTTTTTGGGTTTTAAGGTGAGTTTGCTTTTCTTTACTTGTTTTAGTCCGTGTGATTTGTTTTAAAAGCTGTTCATGATTGTTGAAATCTGTTTGTTTTGAGTTTTTATTAACTGTGTCCTGTCCACCCTGCCCGAGCCTTTGTGTTTGATTATTTTCTTTCTTCTACTTGTTCACTGATAATGGCATGTGTAAGCTGTGCAATCAAGTGAGTATTGAATTGGCTCGTTCATTTAGCTCCTAGGGCCCTTCTGTGTTAACATTGCAATATGAACCCCTTGTGTGATACTGTTAAATGTCTGATTTTTGGTTACGACTGTATGTGTTATAACTAATATAGTCGAGTCGACGAATGTCGTCAATTAATTTCAGTAGTTCAAATGTTAACGATTGAACCTGTTGCTTGCTGCAACTTTGTCTGAATCAAAGTAAGAAACAAGTAGGGTCACTTATAGTTGCTATATTTGAATCTGAAAATAAAAGGGTAGATTGTTAGCTGCAATCTGAATTGATGGCATGTGCACTTGTGCACAACATGTGCGTTGTGCACAACCTGGTTCATGCATAAAGGGGCTTTTGATTTTAAAATAGTTTGACATCATATGCTGTCAGATATATTCTGCTGCCCATACTTTGCTTTAGTTTAAGAAGTATTAAACCTTTTTAAAGAATAAGTCTGCCAGGGAATGTTGATGGGGGTTAATACTTAAATAACTAAGTGGAACTGAAAAGAAGAGACCACATGGGAGGGGTGTTCTTTTGGGTCTAAACAGGCTGTTAAAATGATGACTTTAGGCTTATAAAAGGGGGGGACATGCAGAGATAAAAGAGGACCGGGAGATAAGAGAGGAGAGGCATCTGATAATAGAGAGGGCATAGAGATAGGAGAGAAAGAAATTGTTAAGAAAACAAAAGAAAAGGGTGAACACAGAAGGAAAGAGATTAATAGACACAGAAAAAAAGGAGGAGAGAAAAAGAATACCACCTGATGTTAGGAAAGGAGATAGAAGGAACTGGAAAAGATTTCTTTTAATAACTTCAGTATAATCTCAAAACTGAAGATTGATATTTGGGTTTTGGAAAGAAAGGAGATAGAGGGGGATATACAGAAAGCAGAAACTGTTTTCTTCTTCCTGCTGATTGTTCGATTCCCAGTTTGTTTAACCTGTTTCAAATAAGTGCTAATTTCCTCTCAAGTATCAGCTAGGTTTCTGTTGTTTGGTTCTTATTGGTTTGCTTTCTTTTGGAATTGGACCGTTTGAATTCTGAGTCCACTCCTCTGCTTGTTGCTGTCATTTTTGTTGCCTCTTCCCATTGGCTATAACTGCATCTTGCATTGGGATTTTTGTTACCTGCTGTTACTGCTGCTACACTTGTTGTCATTGTTGCTCTGCTGACTTCCCTTTTCTTCAATTGTCAAAAGACTTCCAGGTACACATTTCTGAAACTATTTGTTGTTGAAAGTTTGAAGCCTTGAAGCAGAAATAAAAGAAATGAATGTTGATTCCTTCACAATACCCATGTTCAAAACATGGCCATAGGTTGAATGGTAGTCGGCCTGCATTTGTGTAAGCTCGTGCCAACTACAACTGCTCTGTATAAATTAACATACATTCTGTTTGAGATGAACTATTAGATAGCATTGTTTAATAGTGATGACAGTATAACATAGACAGTATGTTTGATTTAGTATACATTCAGTTTAGTGTAACATTTTGCTTGATTTAGTTATGACAGTATAACATAGAACCATGGCAAGCACCTGTATGTATTTTGCCTCGACCACTGAATTGACAAATCTGTGGTATTTGGTCTGGGATAAATGTATCCCAAACAAACTCTCATGCAGTCACATTAAGAGTCTGGCTATGAATGCCAGCTCTCCTGTCAGATTATTTGTTCCGATATAGGTTCGATGTCGGGTTTCGGTATAGATTCATTGTTTCGAAATAATGCGATAACTTTTGAGGAAAACTAATAGGCGTTTTTTTTGAGTTCAATTAGTAGTAGTTTTCCTAATAAACAGCCGATTTCATTTATCAAGTCCAAATAGGCTAGCGTTAAAAATAAAACTTGGAGGTCGTTAAATATAAGTAAGTATATGTTGTTAGTTTGCTTGCAATCTCATTTAGCAAATCAATAAGCGTATTCACTCGATGAAGACAAAGCATGAGGTAACTCTCACCTTATAAACAATCAATCAGGTAATTAAACAAATTTAGGTTCGGCAAACATAGTAAAGATCCAGTCTGTATTTGTTCAAACAAGTAAGTTCGGTATCATCTTTCTTTTATTTTTAGAGACAAAAATAATAGAAATGTAGTCACTTTAGGATATCCTCTTCTAAAATAATGAGACGAGCCTCGCTAAATAAAAATGCAAATTGCGGGGCCCTTAACAACTAATCATAATATTTAGAATTCAGGCTAGGCCATTTAGTGAATTTCATGGTTTTTTCTCAAAAATAATAACGCGTTAGGCTCTTTAGGCGCGACTTAATTAAATCATATTCTCAAATTCGGGTGCACATTGATGTGACCCAAATCCAAATCTCAACGAAGTCGAAATGTGTTGACAACTACGGGTGCATTGATTGTGACGTGGTTCAAGATGCATTTTCATGACGTTGCAATTCTATAAAAATAAATGATAATAATAAAAGCGGTTTTAAACTTAATAAAAGCACGTAAGTCATAACATGTACTTAAATCAGATATTTAGCCATTATAACAATTTAAGCGACCGTGCTAGAACCACGGGATTCGAGGGTGCCTAACACCTTCCCTCGGGTCAACAGAATTCCTTACTTAGAATTTTTGGTTCGCAGACTTCATTTGGAAAAGTCGAAAATTTCCTCAATTTGGGATTTAAGATAAACCGGTGACTTGGGACACCAAAAACCAAACCTTTCCCAAGTGGCGACTCTGAATCAAATAAATAATCCCATTTCGAATATTGTCACTTAAATTAGAAAAACTCCCTCGCGCATTTAAACCTCCAGGGGCGGGCGCGCAAAAAGGAGGTGTGACAGCTCTGGCGACTCTGCTGGGGAATAACCCAGAACCACTGGTTCAGGGTTCAAGAATTCGAGCTTAGAATAATTGTTATATTTGGCTTTATTATCTGATCTTTATTACATGTTTTTGCATAACGTGCTAAATGTTGTCTTTTTCCGCTTTGATATTTTCTGAACTGTATATAAACTGTGCCGAAACCCTTCTCTTCTTACCTCCGGGGAGAAGCTCGCTGGTCGAGACTCCCTATTCTGTTAGTGTCTATACCTGAAATAAGAAAGAGGTCGGACAAGTTACAAAGCCGGACGATCTCGCGGGTCCCCGGTACGTAGCCCCCTCCTCGACTCGAGTTGTCCGCTCGGGTACACAGTCTAGAACAAATGCCCAGGTTATAAACCTAGTATAACGAAACTTCATGCCGGATCCCTAGTAGGAACGTTTATCTGCATCATGTTGCATTCGACTTAGGGGGCTCAACACAGGGGTTGGGCCCGTCTAGGACAGGCAACCTGAAATGAAAAGACCATCCTGCTGCATCCTATTTGTTTTGCGCATCTATTTGCTTCGGTTTCGCATGCTGACCGGTTTCTAAAAAAAAGGGAAAAATAACAGCGTAGGGAGATAATTACTTGTTTTGGAAAAATAAAACCAATGTCCAAGTAGTGTCAAAAGCTCGCCGGAATTTTTCTAAAAAAAAAAGGAGAATAAAAACAAAATTTGTCTTCTTAGTTTAAGTTATTAAAAAAAAAATATAAAAATTTTTTCTTTTTTTTATCACTTCCCAAAATCAAAAAAAAAGAGAAGGTATTTATTTAAAAGTAAAAAAAAAAAAACGGAAAATTCATAATTCGAAAAAAATGTTGTTTCTTTTGTAGTACCCCTTTTATAAATTCAGACTAATAGTCCAAATATTTCCTAAAAAATAAATAAAATAATAATAAATATTTTCTTTAGTCTTTATCTCTTTTCAAAAATAATGAAAATACTTATTCTTGATCTCTAGGTTTATTTGATTTTCTCTATTCATGATATGCCCGAACTACGCCGGTTTGATTCTCACCGGGTGTGAGATACGTAGGCAACCCTCGTCGGGTTCAACCCCATTTTTGCTAAAATAGCCAAAATCAATAAATAAATAAAAAAAAGATGTGTCAAATTTTTAAAGAGTCATAAATAAGTCAGGTGACGCTGTTTTGTCATAAATAGCCGAATGTTCCCAAAAGGGACGCCGGAAGGCTGACTTTGCATAAACAGCCACCTTTGGGTCTTGTTTAGCATTTTTGTCCAGTTGACCCACATAGCCTTAAAATATTCATCCCCGAAGTGTTTAAAGGCCGTGTTCAAAACTTGATCCCCTCTGTAAAATATTTTGAGTCAAGTCATTTTTGTTAAAATCACCTTAATAAATGTGCAGGATGAGCACGATGCAAAATGAACATTTTTCAATAATGACCAAAATCCCTGTCAAGTTACGGCTATGGTGGAATGATCTAGGTGTTGAAGGACAAAACGAGGTTAAGAAATATCTGAAAGGTCTTGTGGGTTTGTTGGAAATCCAGCCTCGGGGAGATATCATAAGAGCTTTGGTTACCTATTGGGACCCGGCGCACAATGTTTTCCATTTCTCTGATTTTGAACTCGCCCCGACTTTGGAAGTAATGGCCGGATACATCGGGAATACTGAACTTCCCTTGAGGGAAAAATACTTGGTCGCCCCAAGAGTCGTCACGGTACATCGGTTCCTAGATTCATTGAAGATACCTAGAACAGTCCACAACCCGGATCTGGCAGCCGGATTTTGTAATCCATGCTTCATATATGATAGGTACGGTCATGAGGGAGGATTCAATAATCCAATCAACAAACTATGCAGCAAAGGTGTTCGTCAGAAGTGGGACAAACACAGACGGATAGCGTTCATGATGATGTTCCTAGGCCTTCTGGTATTTCCGAGGAAATACGGAAACATTGACTTGAAGATATCAGGGGTCGTCAGCACTTTACTCACGCAAAGTGACAGTACTCTCGCGCCTATGGTGGTATCTGACATCTTTCGAGCTCTTACAGCTTGTAAAGCTGGGGGAAATTTCTTCGAAGGTTGTAACTTGCTCCTACAGATATGGATGACCGAGCACCTCTGCCATCATTCCGAGATTTTGAGCCATGGTTCCCCGGAAAAGACTTGCATAGAAGAATCTTACACGAGAACCAAAGAGATCAGTTTGCCCAAAGGAGTCCTGGCATGGACCTCGTTCTTTCAAGCTCTTACTGCCAGCCAAATACAGTGGACGCTAGGATGGTTGCCTGTTGATGAGATCCTATATACGTCGGCAGCTAAAACTCATTTCTTACTGATGGGGCTTAAGAGCATTCAACCTTACGCACCCTGCCGAGTTTTGAGACAGTTCGGAAGATGCCAGACAGTACCTCATGAGGAAGATCTTAGCACTCAAGCAGTTGAGATAAGTCCTAACGGACAATTCCCAGAAGCAAAGATTCGCCAAATCTGGAGTGAGTGTCAATATTTGAAATCAGATACTTGCGTGCGGGATCGAGCCAAAGGAGAGATAGCGCCAGGTTACCTTGCATGGTATAGAAGGGAACTTGAGCATGAAAGGCCAGCTAAGAGACCCCACATCCGGAATTTCACCGAATCATCGCAAAGGCAGTGGGATTGGTTAGCAAAGGAAAGAGGCTATTGCGCCGAAATCAGCAGGTTAAAGCAACAAGTGGAAAGTTTGAAATATGAGCACAACGTGCAATATGCTACCAATCTGGGAGAGCGGAACAGGTTAATTCAGGAAAACGAAGTGCTCAGAGCCCAGATCAAACAGATAAGGGTGGATGCAAATAAACAGCCAAGGCGTCAATCAGACGAGTAGATGATAAAAAGGCTAAAAAGTGAAATCAGGGAATGGCGAGATGGTTTGGAGAAGTCTGAAAACGTCATAGCAGAGCTCAGGGCACAGTGGGATACAAGAGCAGATAAGCATCGCCGATACTTGAATCAATTGGAAGGCGACCACGAGAAAACTATTGCTAAAATAAAGAAAGAGATGGCTACACTTGAGATCAAAGCAGCTAATCAGGCCAAGGGTTTCCAAATTGAGAGCAGATACTGGTACGACTCAATAGCCCAAATGAAGTTGGAAGTACGGCGACTGAAGCACCAGCATATACAGGATACTCAAGTATTCAAGATATGTAGTGATCAGATAAAATGCCTACTCATAGAGAAGAAGCAAGCCAGAGATAGGATCAAGGCCATTGCCCATGCCATCACCAGACGATGTCTACGATGCGAGAACATGTCCAACATTACCGTCCTTTCGGAAGTGATGGGTTATGTCAAGCAGACTATGCATGAGTTGGAGCAACTTGAGAGGGATCTCACGCCTAGGACCGCGGCGAGGCCGAACGATGCCCCGCGGACACCAATTTTCAAAACCATAATGCACTCATAAGTCAAGCCTGTATCTTAGCATCTTCTGCCTGTTTTTCCATCAGGGTGATTTTTAGTCTATTTTGAGTCTAGGTTTATTTTCAAAGTTTGCTCTTTCTTTTGAAAAATGTAGTTTGTAATAGACCATTTCAACAATAAAGAGGTTGCTTCTTTTACGCTCATTTGTGTTTTTCGAACTACGTAATGATCTGATTCACGTAGGCATCGTGATACGTAGGCAATCCTCATCGGATCCAGTCGCATTTCTTTTACTGCAAGATAAAAAATATATAATAAAAAAAAATAATAAAAGAAAAACAAAAAAAGGGGGGAAAAACTAATAAGAGGAAAAATACCGGAATGACGCATGCTCTCGTAGCAAACATATAGTAATCCACTTAACTGTATAGGTGCATCATGCCCAACGTGAGATTAACTATCTGTTTATTTGCTACAAATTAACCGTGCGTTTGTCGTTGAGTATCTTCCAGGGTTTTTGAAAAGACAGTTGGTTTGGTGAAAGTCTGGCCTCGCACTCATACTTCACGAGGTCAAGGAGAAGTGTTCAACTACCTGTTGTTAGGACCAGAAGCAGTACTCACACTTACTTCACCAGGTCAAAAGGAAGTGTGGAAATGTCTTCAGAAATTCCATTACAAACAATCCCTGTTTCCGAGGAGAGATCGATCTCAGCCGTCCTCACACCTGAATCCGCAACTGCAGAGGAAAATAGAATCCTACGGCTCCGCATGTTGGAAATGCTGGACGATTGGAATAATGGGAAAGAGCCGCCAAATGTCGTCCCCGGATTCCCTGAATTATTCTCCAGGTCAAGTGGGACTTCTAATGTCCCCATAAATTATCCTGCTACCCCATTCGGGTACCCAGCCACCTCAGCCTTCTCTGCTGGATCGCCTTTTGAGCCTCATCCCCGAATGTCGGCCGCTGATGCAAGCATGAACATCTTTACTGCATCGCCTTGCCCGATCACGGCACAGCCCGCCACGTACAAGCCAAGCTTTGACTCATCCTCTTTTACATTCCAAGCACCATCGTTCTCAATGGAACCAACTAGGTTCGCTACCAGTACTAACCCTCTACCGCCTCAGTGCGAGCCCACACCTGGGCAGGATCAGAACCCCAGAACTGCAGAACAAAATGAGATTGCCAAGAGAATGAGAAGCCTTGAACAAAGTTTGAAGAATATGCAAGGATTGAGCGGACAAAAGAGCGTCTCTTACGCCGACCTGTGCATGTTTCCTCACGTGCACCTGCCAACGGGTTTCAAGACCCCAAAGTTCGAGAAATATGATGGGAACGGTGACCCCATTGCACATCTTAAGAAATACTGCAACCAACTACGGGGAGCCGGCGGAAAAGAAGAACTGTTGATGGCATATTTTGGGGAAAGTCTAGTAGGGATAGCTTCGGAATGGTATATGGATCAGGAAATGTCCCGATGGCATATATGGGATGATCTCGCCAGAGATTTTGTAAAACAATTCCAGTATAACATCGACATTGCGCCAGACCGAAACTCTCTGTCGAATTTGAAGAAGAAGCCTTCGGAAAGCTTCAGAGAATATGCTATTAAGTGGCGCGAACAGGCGTCGAGAGTAAAGCCTCCCATGGACGAAGTGGAAATGGTCACTACCTTTCTCCAGGCTCAAGAGTCTGACTATTTCCAAAACATGATGTCAGCCATGGGTAAGCCATTCGCGGAAGCGATCAAGATAGGAGAGATGGTAGAAAATGGGCTGAAAACAGGTAGGATTCTGAGTCAAGCAGCCATAAGGGCGACCTCCCAGGCCGTCCAAAGCGGGTCCGGAGGAACGACAAGGGGGAAGAAGAAGGAAGAAACGACTATGGCAGCCTCGGAAGCGAGGGAGTATCGTCATCCCAGGCCCCATTTTCCGGAAAGAGCCCCACAACACTACTACCCCCACTCAAATTTGGCATATGCTCATCAACCTTATATGGTCATGAATGCCCAGCCTTATGCCCATCCACCACAACAAGCCAACCGTGGCCCAGCTCCACCTCCCAGAAATCAGCCTCCTTACCGCAACCGCTATAACCCACAACCCCCGCAGAATAACTTCCGCCCTCAGGAGCCACCTCGACGGCGAACTTTCACGCCCATCGGTGAACAATACTCTACTTTGTTCCCGAAGCTAGTACAATTGGGTTTCTTGCAACCAATCCCTCAAACAAGGCAAAACCCGACGTCACCTTCTTACAAAGCTGGAGTCAGATGCGCCTACCATTCAGGAGCCGAGGGACATGACACAAATGACTGCTGGTCGTTGAAAAGAGTGGTCGAAAACTTGATAGAGCAAGGGAAAATAGTGCTAAGGGACGAGGAGATCCCGAATGTAACTAACAATCCATTACCCACTCACAATAATGGGCCGTTGATCGGAATGATTTGTGAAGACAAAGAGTTTGACCCTGCACTGAAAGCCATAATTGCCATTGTCGACACGGGGAAGAGGCCCGAAATGGACCAGAAACCAGAAAAGGGGGAAGAGGTCAAAGCTATAAAGAAAGTGCCTGAAAAGAAGGTAGAGAAGAAAGTAGTACGGGTAAAGGATGAAGTTCTTTACGTACCACGAGGTCAAGCTGAGAAGACGCAGAACTTCGGAATCAAAAAGACAAAACCTATGTACGTACCGAAAGGGGCCTATGTGGTCCGGGGGACGATTCAACCACCTCGACTGAATGAGCCAGCGGTTATCGGACGCGTGCCACAAAAGCCAATGACCAACCCATCCACAGTGCCGTGGAACTATCAAAAGACTTTGGTAATGTACAAAGGTAAAGAGGTCATGGGAGAACTTCCAGAAAATACTTTCATTGGAAGGTATTCAAATACCCAAGAACTGAACGATGCCACACAAAGGCGTTTTCCGCCAAAGAAACCCATAAGTGTTGAAGAAGCGGAAGTGTTCTTCCAACAAATGAAAATGCTGGATTACAAAGTGATAGATCAACTGCGCAAGTACCCCGAGCAAGTGTCCATGCTGTCATTGTTAATGAGGTCGGCCGAACATCAAAAGATCCTACTGAAAACCCTGAATGAAGCATATGTACCAGTTGAAACCTTGGTGGAACAACTAGAGCGGATGACAGAAAGATTCTTCGCCGTCAACCAAATCTCTTTCAGCAAGAATGATTTACCCCCGGAAGGAGCAGCACACAACAAGGCTTTGCATTTAACAGTTAAATGCGAGGACTACTATGTCAAGCGGGTAATGTTGGATGGGGGATCAAGTGTTGACATTTGCCCGCTTTCCACGCTACAAAGGATGGAAATTGGGACCGGAAGAATCCGACCCGACAATGTCTGCGTAAGAGCTTTCGATGGCATCAAGAGAGATACCATGGGAGAAATAGACCTGCTGTTGGTCATAGGACCAGTCGAATTTCGAGTAACCTTCCAGGTGATCGACATGGACACATCCTACAATTTTCTCCTTGGCAGACCTTGGATCCATGCGGCAGGAGCCGTGCCTTCCACTCTTCACCAGATGGTGAAGTTCGAGTACGAAGATCGAGAGATCGTGGTCCATGGGGAAGATGAGCATGCCATTTATCGAGACCCGTCCATCCCGTATCTTGAACCGAGAGAAGGGAGCGAACATACGGTCTATCAAGCTTTTGAGATCGTACTGGCTGAGCAGCACGAAGAGGGAATACCCTGCCCCCAGCCTTTCTTGTCTAACGCTTCGGTTATGGTGGCCAAGGAGATGATCCGGCATGAATTTAGGCCAGGGAAGGGACTTGGACGAACCCTTCAGGGAATAACAGAACCCATTACTTTGCCAGTCATCAAGAAACCTTTTGGACTAGGTTTCAAACCTACTCCAGCAGATGAAGAGTGGGCAAAGAAAAGGAAAAATGAGGGTTGGAAGTTACCTCAACCACTGCCGGATTTATATGCAACCTTCATCAGGCCAAGGTACGTCGAAGAAGAAGATGATGAGGTTTTCACAGCTGAGGAAATCGAGGAGATATGTGGGGCGATGAGAGAGATGCTCTACGAGGTCCACATGGTTCAACCAGGTGAAGGCACAAGCACTGCGGAGATGCTATACATGGGGCCGAACGCCAAACTTCAAAACTGGGAGGCTACGCCATTCTCGACTAGACGGAAGTCCGGGTAGACCTATCCTGCCACCTTTCCTGTGTCACAAGTTATCTCCAGGACATGACTTTAGCGTTTTCTTCCTTTCAATTGTTGTTTTGAATTCCTAAGTTGTAAACATTGTTGTCTTCCAACTTTCCAAAGAAAAAAAAATCGTCATTGCTTTCCCATTCTTTCTTTTGTTCTAATTTTTGTTATTTTTCCTTTTTATCTTTCTTTTCAGTCATAATAATGCGGCTTTAAATATGACATGCTTGCGGACTTCACGCCCAGATCACAATGAGTTATTTAACTACGAATTAATGAACCCAGAACCAGAATATGATGCGGAAGAGGCTTTTAGGGAAATAAACCGAGAGTTGGAATATTTCGAGAATAAACCTAAGCCAAATCTAAATGACACTGAACCGGTAAATTTAGGAACCCCGGAAGAAATCCGGGAGACCAAGATAAGCATTCACACGGACAAGAAAACGCGAGAGGCGATAATTCAACTTCTTTTTGAATTTAAAGACGTGTTTGCTTGGTCATATGATGACATGCCGGGGCTAGGTGTTGATCTAGTGGTTCATAAATTGTCGATTCATCCTAATTGTCCCCCAGTTCAACAAAAGCAATGAAAGTTCAAAACTGAGGTCAGTGACAAGATTAAAGAGGAGATCACCAAACAACTGAAAACAGGAGTGATTCGGGTAGTCCAATATACAACATGGTTGGCGAATGTGGTTCCAGTACCAAAAAAGGACGGGAAAACTCGAGTATGTGTAGATTACCGAGATTTGAACAGAGCAAGTCCTAAAGATAATTTCCCGCTGCCCAACATCCACATCCTCGTTGATAATTGCGCCAAACACGAGATACAGTCTTTTGTAGATTGTTATGCTGGGTATCATCAGGTATTGATGGATGAAGAGGACGCCGAGAAAACTGCCTTCACCACGCCTTGGGGCACCTACTGTTACCGGGTCATGCCATTTGGTTTGAAGAATGCCGGGGCTACTTACATGAGGGCCATGACTGCCATTTTCCATGACATGATGCATCAGGAAATAGAGGTGTACGTGGATGACGTGATAGTCAAGTCCAGGACGCAGGATAATCACATCCAAGACTTGAGGAAATTCTTCGAGAGGCTAAGGAAGTATGACTTGAAGCTAAACCCAGCCAAATGTGCTTTCGGAGTTCCGTCGGGCAAACTTTTGGGCTTCATCGTAAGCAGGAGAGGTATCGAGCTAGATCCAACTAAGATAAAATCCATCAGAGATCTGCCTCCCCAAGAACAAAGAAAGACGTGATGAGTCTTTTGGGCAGGTTGATCAGTCGGTTTATTGCCCAGCTGACAAGCACGTATGAGCCCATGTTCAAGCTGTTAAGGAAAGATGCGGCGATTAAATGGACAACTGAGTGTCAAGAAGCCTTTGATAAAGTCAAAGAATACCTTTCGAATCCCCCGGTCTTGGTCCCTCCAGAACCGGGAAGGCCACTTTTCTTGTATCTAACAGTCTTGGAGAACTCTTTTGGCTGCGTTCTCAGGCAACACGACGTAACCGGAAAGAAGGAGCAAGCAATCTACTACTTGAGTAAGAAATTCACCGGCTACGAGGCCAAATACACACTGTTGGAAAGGACATGTTGCGCTCTCACATGGGTTGCTCAAAAGCTGAGACATTATCTCCAAGCCCACACTACGTTCCTCATAAGCAGGTTGGATCCTTTGAAGTATATATTTCAGAAACCAATGCCTACTGGGAGACTGGCTAAATGGCAAATCTTGCTTACGGAATTCGACATAGTTTATGTCACTCGCACGGCAATGAAAGCCCAGGCGTTAGCAGATCATTTGGCCGAAAATCCGGTCGATGAGGAATACCAGCCATTGGATACCTACTTTCCAGATGAAGAAGTAAACACCGTAGAAGTGATCTCGGAGGAAGCTCATGTTTGGAAGATGTTCTTTGACGGAGCCGTGAATGCCAAGGGCGTAGGGATTGGGGCAATTTTGATCTCGCCTTCTGGTCAGCATTATCCCACCACAGCTAGACTTCGTTTCTTTTGCACAAATAATACAGCTGAGTATGAAGCTTGCATCATGGGCATGCATATGGCAATCGATCAGGATGTCGAAGACTTACTGATTATGGGAGATTCTGACCTGATCATCCGACAAGTCCAAGGTGAATGGGAAACTCGGGATATCAAACTTATCCCATACCGACAACATGTGGAGGACCTCAGCAAGCGCTTTACATCAATAGAGTTCAGGTATATCCCGAGGTGTCACAATGAACTGGCAGATGCACTCGCTACTTTGGCTTCAATGCTACCCTACCCGGGCAATGCCCACGTCGATCCTTTGTAAATCCAAATCAAGGAAAGACACGGTTACTGCAATGTAATCGAGGCAGGGTCAAATACGCAGCCTTGGTACTATGACATCAAGAGGTTCCTGAAGACACAAGAATACCCCAAGCACGCTACTGGAGATCAAAAGAGGACCATTAGGCGACACGCAAGTGGTTTCTTTCTGAGCGGTGAATTGTTGTATAAAAGGACCCCGGACCTCAATCTTCTAAGATGTGTCGATATCGAGGAGGCAAGAAAGATCATGCACGAAGTACACGCAGGTGTGTGCGGACCTCACATGAACGATTATGTCCTAGCAAAGAAAATCCTTCGAGCAGGTTATTACTAGATGACCATGGAAAAGGATTGCTTTAGCTTCGTTCGGAAGTGTCATCAATGTCAGGTGCACGGTGATTTGATTCACGCACCTCCCACGGAGCTGCATCCTATGTCTGCGCCTTGGCCATTTGTCGCCTGGGGCATGGACGTCACTGGACCAATCGAACCAAAGGCTTCGAATGGACACAGGTTTATACTGGTCGCCATCGATTACTTCACAAAATGGGTAGAAGCTGTCACTCTCAAGTCGGTCACTAAAAAAGCTGTAGTGGATTTTGTACACTCAAATCTTATCTGTCGTTTCGGTATTCCTGCGACTATCATTACAGATAATGCAGCAAACTTGAACAGTCACTTGATGGGAGATGTATGCGAACAGTTCAAGATAACTTATAGGAATTCTACTCCTTATCGGCCGAAAGCCAATGGTGCTGTGGAAGCGGCAAACAAAAACATCAAGAAGATTTTGAGGAAAACGATCCAAAGTTCCCGACAGTGGCATGAGCAGTTACCATTTGCATTGTTGGGGTATCGTACCATGGTACGCACATCAGTAGGAGTGACTCCTTATCTTTTGGTTTATGGGACCGAGGCTGTAATACCGGCAGAGGTAGAAATTCCTTCGCTTCGAACCATTGTCGAAGCAGAAATCGAAGACAGCGAGTGGGTCAAGATTCGGCTAGAACAATTGACTTTGATTGATGAAAAGTGAATGGCCGCAGTTTGTCACGGACAGTTGTACCAACGAAGAATGGCCCGCGCTTATAACAAGAAAGTCCGGCCCATGAATTTCGAAGTAGGTCAGCTGGTACTGAGGCGTATTCTGCCGCATCATGAGGAAGCAAAAGGGAAGTTTGCTCCAAATTGGAAAGGCCCATACATCATAAGGAAGATATTGCCAAGAGGAGCATTGTATTTAGGTGATATCGAAGGAAATGACCCCGACACAACAATAAATGCGGATGCAGTCAAGAGATACTATGTCTGAATTATACTCCAGTTAGTCTTGGCACATTTAAGATGACGAAGGTTTTATTCCCCACTACTCCCCAAACATTACCCAATTCTCTCTACAAACCTTTGAGCCACTTAAAAAAAAGACAAAAAAAAAGACAAAAAAAAAAACAAAACAAAACATTGATTGAGGCCTGAACTACGTTTGACTTGATTCCGAAAGGATACGTAGGCAGCCTCTCCCTGAGGTTCAGTCACACCAACAATAAAATCCCATTCGCCCTGAAATTGAAACAGGGGCACGTCGAGCAGTTGAGAAGTTAGTATCGTCTACCTCTCTTTACCAAGTACAAGCCTTCAAATCAGTTACCAAATATGGTGGGGAACTAATAAGCGTCACAAATGGAGACTAGCACACTCTGAATTGAGAGAGATAAAATGAGAGAGTCTTGTCGGTGAAAACCTTCGGGCACCACGAGGCGACGAGAGTAGAGAAACCAAAATGAGAGAGCTTGTTTTAGTAAAAAACTCACAAAGAGTGCTATCAAGCGATAACAGGAAGAGAAATGAGAGAGGTCAGCCAGCGAAAACCCGCAAAGGGCGCTGTTGGTCGAAAATGAATGACTCTACCCCAAGGAAGTCTCGGCAAAGTTCCACCGGTTTGGAATCATAGATCCATTCTGGTTCAGGGAAACGCAAGTTCATGGAAGGTCAGGCGTCCAGTCCAAAGAGCATGTCATGTCATTTAAAGCCAGCGTTATCTTCCTCAAATAAGTCTTTCTCGTCCCGAAAAGGACACTCCCTTCCTGAAATTTGTTTTCTCCTTTCTTTGTTTCTTTTCGAATCTCTTTTATGTTTTAACCCCAAGTTCAGGATACACCGGAAAGGGCAGGTGGCAGGTTTGTTTGCACGGAATCCCGTTCATGAAGGAAAACGCCTCATTTCATTGCTACTATTGCCCGAGCCTGATAAATCATGATGTGTGATGGTGTTTAAAGTAAAGAGGAAAAGAGAAATTTCCTCCCCAGCAAGTCCACTTTCAGATAAATCCCCACAGAGTCTCCCTCTGTACAAATCCCCACAGAGTCTCCCTCTGTACAAATCCCCACAGAGTCTCCCTCTGTACAAATCCCTACAGAGTCTCTCATTTGGTACAATCTCTCACAGAGTCTCTCCTTTGGTACAATCTCCCACAGAGTCTCCCCCCGTTGGAATTTCCTCAGCACATCCCCAGCGAGTCCCTTTTGTAAGTATTCCCCAACAAAGCTTACCCCAACAAACCCTGGGAAACTCGTTTTGAAACAAATACCCAGCAAGCCCCATTGTACAAAATCCATACAAAGAATCCACTTTGTAAATATTCCCCCACAGAGCTTCCTTTTGTATAAATTCCCACAGAATACCTCCAATAAAATCCCCGTTGAGCACCTCTAATTAAAACGGGACACAAAAAAAAGAGAAAAGAAAAGGAGCCTTACGAGGCAAATCATTACAGAATACGGAAATGCAGGCTTGAGCAGTTTAAAGGGTTCCGACATATGAATCGAATCAATAGCGGGACTTCGCGACGGAAATGAAGATGCAACAAGGCAACCGGGAACGATCAAGGTCACCAAATCGACCGTCATTTTCCGAACTAACAAGTGTTCTTTGTCTGAAAAAGTTCAAACAGGCTTAATCCAAGACAACCGTGCAAGAGGCAGGTGTCGCCCAAAGAAGAAGGTACATGGGTACAAGAAACATTTTGGCAATAAGGAATTCACTCGAAAGGTAAGTTTCAACGAAACTCCCTTTTATTTCTTGTACTAAAGTAAGAAAATTCAAAAAAAAAGAGAAGTCAGTGGTTGTTCTCGAAGTTTGTCCCCAGCCATCAGCATTAGGGTTTTGAACCCTAAACTTTTTCCATTTTAATCAGCATTAGGGTTTTAAACCCTAGACTGAATTTTTTCATGCAATCAGCATTAGGGTTTTAAACCCTAAACTGATTTTTCCTTTAGTCAGCATAATGATTTTGAACCCTAAACTGAACTTTTTTTCCATTCAGCCAGCATTAGGGTTTTAAAACCTAAACTGAGCTTTTCCATGCAATCAGCATTAGGGTTTTAAACCCTAAACTGAACTTTTTTCCATTCAGCCAGCATTAGGGTTTTAAACCCTAAACTGAGCTTTTCCATGCAATCAGCATTAGGGTTTTAAACCCTAAACTGAATTTTTCCTTTAGTCAGCATTAGGGTTTTAAACCCTAAACTGAACTTTTTCCATTCAGCCAGCATTAGGGTTTTAAACCCTAAACTGAGCTTTTCCATGTAATCAGCATTAGGGTTTTAAACCCTAAACTGAATTTTCCTTTTAGTCAGCATTAGGGTTTTAAACCCTAAACTGAACTTTTTCCCATTCAGCCAGCATTAGGGTTTTAAACCCCAAACTGAGCTTTTCCTTCCAGTCAGCATTAGGGTTTTAAACCCTAAACTGAACTTTTTTCCATTCAGCCAGCATTAGGGTTTTAAACCCTAAACTGAGCTTTTCCATGTAATCAGCATTAGGGTTTTAAACCCTAAACTGAATTTTTCCTTTAGTCAGTATTAGGTTTTAAACCCTAAACTGAACTTTTTTCCATTCAGCCAGCATTAGGGTTTTAAACCCTAAACTGAGCTTTTCCATGTAATCAGCATTAGGGTTTTAAACCCTAAACTGAATTTTTCCTTTAGTCAGCATTAGGGTTTTAAACCCTAAACTGAACTTTTTCCCATTCAGCCAGCATTAGGGTTTTAAACCCCAAACTGAGCTTTTCCTTCCAGTCAGCATTAGGGTTTTAAACCCTAAACTGAATTTTCCTTTCAGTCAGCATTAGAGTTTTAAACCCTAAACTGAATTTTTCCTTTCAGTCAGCATTAGGGTTTAAAACCCTAAACTGAATTTTTCCTTTAGTTAGCATTAGGGTTTTAAACCCTAAACTGAACTTTTTCCATTCAGCCAGCATTAGGGTTTTAAACCCTAAACTGAGCTTTTCCATGCAGTCAGCATTATGGTTTTAAACCTTAAACTGAACTTTTCCATTCAGCCAGCATTAGGGTTTTAAACCCTAAACTGAGCTTTTCCATGCAATCAGTATTAGGGTTTTAAACCCTAAACTGAATTTTCCTTTTAGTCAGCATTAGGGTTTTAAACCCTAAACTGAACTTTTTTCATTCAGCCAGCATTTGGGTTTTAAACCCTAAACTGAGCTTTTCCATGCAATCAGCATTAGGGTTTTAAACCCTAAACTGAATTTTTCCTTCAGCCAGCATTAGGGTTTTAAACCCTAAACTGAGCTTTTTCCATGTAATCAGCATTAGGGTTTTAAACCCTAAACTGAACATTTTCCATTCAGCCAGCATTAGGGTTTTAAACCCTAAACTGAGCTTTTCCATGCAATTAGCATTAGGGTTTTAAACCCTAAACTGAATTTTTCCTTTAGTCAGCATTAGGGTTTTAAATCCTAAACTGAATTCTTCCTTTGTTCGGCATTAGGGTTTTAAACCCTAAACTGAACCTTTCCCCAGCTAGTCGTTATTAGGGCTCTAGTCCTGAACTAAGCATTTTTATCTTCCTTCATCAATTTTGTGAACTTCCTGGCGAATAATTAACGAAATTTTCCTAGTGAAACTGGGGCAGAAAATTTCGTTCGTTTGTTTTCTCCCTCAGGTCTAACCTCGAACCACATGGATCGAAATGACACACGAGATGAGTCCCAGCTCGGAATCAAAGAAGAAAAGAAAAAAAAAAGAGAAGATGTCCCGAGATATCAGAGTAAATGGAAGGCAGATGGACTCCAACATTTGATTAAGGTCCTGAACCCTGCCAATCGCGTCTCACTCAGTATCTCAGAGATTAAACAAGTCGTCGCAACTCGCAAGTATCAATATTCGGATCAAAGTCTCCAAGCACAATCAGCTAAGACCCAAGATCAAGTCGCAAAAGAATCATAGATAGGAATCTTGTAACTCGCAGTTGACATGCATATAAGTAGTTAGTTCAGTTTTCAATTTTCCTTTGGTTGTAATAAGGCGGTCAGTGACGCAGCAGTGACAACAGCAGCAGCAGTAACAGCAAGCATTGCAATCCCATGGTAGTCCCAGCTACCAAAGCTTCTCGAACTACATTGACCTGATTCCTGTTTAGCCCAGGATATGTAGGAAATCTTTGAAGCAAGATTCGGTCAGATCTTTCAAAAAAAAAAACATGCTTCATACGGAGTAGTCCATAGGCAAAAATCGCTCATACACGCTCACTTTATCTTTGCACGAAAACTCTTCGTGTTTCCGAACAAAGAGGGGCAGCTGTGAGCACGTGATTTTTGTTTCGCGCGACAATCGCTCCAAAAGAAATAAAAAATAATAACAATGGGTCCTGCTGTACAATTTTTGGATTTTTACATGGCACTCTGTTAATTATTTGTGATTTTTGCCCATTTTTACCTTATTAAAACAAAATACAAAAAATGTACGTGTCATACGTAATCTGAACCGCAACACGGTTGTTAAATAGAAAATCATAAACAGGCATCTTTGTCCGTGATTTTGTTTTGTTTGATTTTACCTGTTTTGAAATATTTTAATGTGTGTGCAAATAATCGTATTTAAGTGTGTATTTAATTTTTATTTGATTTTTTTCTTAGGTTGTTTTTAAAATAAAGAAGAAAAAGAAATAAAAAAAATAAAAAAAAAATCTTCTTCTTTTTGGACTTGGGCCAATTTTAAATAAATTGGCCCAAACAAACTCAGCCCAAAACCAGGCCTGCCCGGTCCACACCAACTAAACACCCAGAGCGTCCAAACGACGTCGTGTTAATCCAGGTTGATCTGGGCCGTTGATCTCAAATTGATCAACGGTCAAGATCGATTCCCCATAACCCACTAAGGAACCCGACCCGTCTCCCCCGGACCAAACCAAACCCTTTACCCTTGAAACGACATCGTTCCCCCTTAGTCGAAGGATCCTGACCCTTCGTCACACCTCATCCAACGGCCAGGATCCACCTACCCACTAACTATATAAACCCTTTACCATACCCTGCCCCCCTATCCAACACCCCAGCCTTCGTCTTCACCAAACCCTTCCCCTTCAAACCCTAGCCGCCCCCATCTCCCTTCACCAGAAACCCGGCGACATGAACGCCGGTGACCTTCACCTTAACACCCTAGAATCCCCTTGCCATCCTGAACATTAATCTGTTAACTACTTAACTCGAATCCTATCCCACCTTCTCGAATCTTCATTTGAAGATTCGAGTCAAAACTCGATCTACCCCAATCTGCCCTAAATTCATACCAGACACTCCCCAGACCCCCCTCGTGACCAAACCATTCATGGTTTGGTCCGAATCTCAGCAGTGAAGCATGAATCCCATATCTGATTTTTGGAACTTCGTGGTTCTTCATCACTGGTCCATATCCGTTCAAACCAAAGAAATTAAGGCCTAATGGACCTTAATCGAAGTGTTTCTCATCTGAGAAACACTTCGATTAAAGTCCGTTCAGCTTTAAGAAAGGTGTGTTCGAATCCAAGTCAAGATTTTCTGATTTTTTGGGTTTTAAGGTGAGTTTGCTTTTCTTTACTTGTTTTAGTCCGTGTGATTTGTTTTAAAACCTGTTCATGATTGTTGAAATCTGTTTGTTTTGAGTTTTTATTAACTGTGTCCTGTCCACCCTGCCCGAGCCTTTGTGTTTGATTATTTTCTTTCTTCTACTTGTTCACTGATAATGGCATGTGTAAGCTGTGCAATCAAGTGAGTATTGAATTGGCTCGTTCATTTAGCTCCTAGGGCCCTTCTGTGTTAACATTGCAATATGAACCCCTTGTGTGATACTGTTAAATGTCTGATTTTTGGTTATGACTGTATGTGTTATAACTAATATAGTCGAGTCGACGAATGTCGTCAATTAATTTTAGTAGTTCAAATGTTAACGATTGAACCTGTTGCTTGCTGCAACTTTGTCTGAATCAAAGTAAGAAACAAGTAGGGTCACTTATAGTTGCTATATTTGAATCTGAAAATAAAAGGGTAGATTGTTAGCTGCAATCTGAATTGATGGCATGTGCACTTGTGCACAGCATGTGCGTTGTGCACAGCCTGGTTCATGCATAAAGGGGCTTTTGATTTTAAAATAGTTTGACAGCATATGCTGTCAGATATATTCTGCTGCCCATACTTTGCTTTAGTTTAAGAAGTACTAAACCTTTTTAAAGAATAAGTCTGCCAGGGAATGTTGATGGGGGTTAATACTTAAATAACTAAGTGGAACTGAAAAGAAGAGCCCACATGGGAGGGGTGTTCTTTTGGGTCTAAACAGGCTGTTAAAATTATGACTTTAGGCTTATAAAAGGGGGGGGACATGCAGAGATAAAAGAGGACCGGGAGATAAGAGAGGAGAGGCATCTGATAATAGAGAGGGCATAGAGAGAGGAGAGAAAGAAATTGTTAAGAAAACAAAAGAAAAGGGTGAACACAGAAGGAAAGAGATTAATAGACACAGAAAAAAAGGAGGAGAGAAAAAGAATACCACCTGATGTTAGGAAAGGAGATAGAGGGAACTGGAAAAGATTTCTTTTAATAACTTCAGTATAATCTCAAAACTGAAGATTGATATTTGGGTTTTGGAAAAAAAGGAGATAGAGGGGGATATGCAGAAAGCAGAAACTGTTTTCTTCTTCTTGCTGATTGTTCGATTCCCAGTTTGTTTAACCTGTTTCAAATAAGTGCTAATTTCCTCTCAAGTATCAGCTAGGTTTCTATTGTTTGGTTCTTATTGGTTTGCTTTCTTTTGGAATTGGACCATTTGAATTCTGAGCCCACTCCTCTGCTTGTTGCTGTCATTTTTGTTGCCTCTTCCCATTGGCTATAACTGCATCTTGCATTGGGATTTTTGTTACCTACTGTTACTGCTGCTGCACTTGTTGTCATTGTTGCTCTGCTGACTTCCCTTTTCTTCAATTGTCAAAAGACTTCCAGGTACACATTTCTGAAACTATTTGTTGTTGAAAGTTTGAAGCCTTGAAGCAGAAATAAAAGAAATGAATGTTGATTCCTTCACAATACCCATGTTCAAAACATGGCCATAGGTTGAATGGTAGTCGGCCTGCATTTGTTTAAGCTCGTGCCAACTACAACTGCTTTGTATAAATTAACATACATTCTATTTGAGATGAACTATTAGATAGCATTGTTTAATAGTGATGACAGTATAACATAGACAGTATGTTTGATTTAGTATACATTCAGTTTAGTGTAACATTTTGCTTGATTTAGTTATGACAGTATAACATAGAACCATGGCAAGCACCTGTATGTATTTTGCCTAGACCACTGAATTGACAAATCTGTGGTATTTGGTCTGGGATAAATGTATCCCAAACAAACTCTCATGCAGTCACATTAAGAGTCTGGCTATGAATGCCAGCTCTCCTGTCAGATTATTTGTTCCGATATAGGTTCGATGTCGGGTTTCGGTATAGATTCATTGTTTCGAAATAATGCGATAACTTTTGAGGAAAACTAATAGGCGTTTTTTTTGAGTTCAATTAGTAGTAGTTTTCCTAATAAACAGCCGATTTCATTTATCAAGTCCAAATAGGCTAGCGTTAAAAATAAAACTTGGAGGTCGTTAAATATAAGTCAGTATATGTTGTTAGTTTGCTTGCAATCTCACTTAGCAAATCAATAAGCGTATTCACTCGATGAAGACAAAGCATGAGGTAACTCTCACCTCATAAACAATCAATCAGGTAATTAAACAAATTTAGGTTCGGCAAACATAGTAAAGATCCAGTCTGTATTTGTTCAAACAAGTAAGTTCGGTATCATCTTTCTTTTATTTTTAGAGATAAAAATAATAGAAATGTAGTCACTTTAGGATATCCTCTTCTAAAATAATGAGACGAGCCTCGCTAAATAAAAATGCAAATTGCGGGGCCCTCAACAACTAATCATAATATTTAGAATTCAGGCTAGGCCATTTAGTGAATCTCATGGCTTTTCTCAAAAATAATAACGCGTTAGGCTCTTTAGGCGCGGCTTAATTAAATCATATTCTCAAATTCGGGTGCACATTGATGTGACCCAAATCCAAATCTCAACGAAGTCGAAATGTGTTGACAACTACGGGTGCATTGATTGTGACGTGGTTCAAGATGCATTTTCATGACGTTGCAATTCTATAAAAATAAAAGATAATAATAAAAGCGGTTTTAAACTTAATAAAAGCACGTAAGTCATAACATGTACTTAAATCAGATATTTAGCCATTATAACAATTTAAGCGACCGTGCTAGAACCACGGGATTCGAGGGTGCCTAACACCTTCCCTCGGGTCAACAGAATTCCTTACTTAGAATTTCTGGTTCGCAGACTTCATTTGGAAAAGTCGAAAATTTCCTCGATTTGGGATTTAAGATAAACCGGTGACTTGGGACACCAAAAACCTAACCTTTCCCAAGTGGCGACTCTGAATCAAATAAATAATCCCATTTCGAATATTGTCACTTAAATTGGAAAAACTCCCTCGCGCATTTAACCCTCCGGGGGCGGGCGCGCAAAAAGGAGGTGTGACAGAGACGAACATAATAGAAATGTAGTCACTTTAAGATATTCCTTCTGAAATAATGAGGCGAGCCTCGCCAAATAAAAATGCAAATTGCGGGGCCCTCGATAATTAACCATAATAAATACTTAGAATTCGGGACGGAATGTTTAGTGAATTTCACTGCCTCCCCCAAAGATAATAACGCGTTAGACTCTTTAGGCGCGACTCAATTGAAATTACATTCTTAAATTCGGGTGCACATTGATGTGACCCAAATCCAAATCTCAACGGAGTCGAAATGTGTCAAACAACTACGGGTGCATTGATTGTGACGTGGTTCGAGATGCATTTTCACGACGTTGCAATTCTATAAAAATAAATGATAATAATAAAAGCAGTTTAAATTTAATAAAAGCACATAAGTCACAACATGTATTTCAAATAAGATATTTAACCATTATAACAATTTAAGCGACCGTGCTAGAACCACGGGATTCGAGGGTGCCTAACACCTTCCCTCGGGTCAAAAGAATTCCTTACTTAGAATTTCTGGTTCGCAGACTTCATTTGGAAAAGTCGAAAATTTCCTCGATTTGGGATTCAAGATAAACCGGTGACTTGGGACACCAAAAGCCAAACCTTTCCCAAGATACTCTGAATTAAATAAATAATCCTGTTTCGAATATTGTCACTTAAATTGGAAAAACTCCCTCGCGCATCTACCCTTCAGGGTGGGCGCACAAAAAGGAGGTGTGATAGTACCGAACTAGGCCAATAATCTTTCTTGGGTCCATAAATATCCCTTTTCCCATAATACACAAGAACAACCATCATAACTGGAGAAATTCTTCTATAATACTCTATGTTTTAGTAAGGGTGTATTGGTCATTAGCAAAATAATAATAATAATAATAATAATAATAATAATAATAATAATAATAATAATAATAATAATAATAATAATAATAATAATAATAATAATAAGAAAATAACTGCAAATAAAACAAGCAAACAATGAAACAAAATAAAAAGGAGATAGAATACAAGTGGGCTTAGCCCATGTCGTGACAAATAAAAAAAAGGAAAAAATAAAAGAAAGAGATAATATGTAAATGGGCCTTAACCCATCTGCCAAGTGATAGGGCAGTAGGAGGAAATAACACAAAAGCTAAAGGGATTTTGGGGAAGGAAACACACAACACATATATTGGATTGAAGCATAAACTAAGGGAAAAGAAAATCTTTGTACCAGAGAAGGAAACTTTAGAATCAGTTAATTCAAAGTTGAAACCCAATATCGTGATTCTTGATTCAAGGGATTTCTCTGTGCATCCTTGGATTTCTTTCTCTGTAGAAGAACAAGGTAAAAATCGAATTTGATCTATACCAAGCCTATGAACAGTTATTGTTTCTTTAACTAAGGGCAAAGACAAGAAAAGGGAACTTAATTTATTCTGTATAGCAGTTAAGAATTCTTATTAGATGAATAAATATTCCATGATTATAACAAACACTGTAGTGTAAGGATATTAAGTATTTGTAAACATTATGTGGAAAAAAATAAGATTCAAATAAAAATATAAGAACAAATGTAGAACTATAGTTTCTATCTAAT